>NC_138027.1:65565604-66793365 GCF_964106645.2 Podarcis pityusensis
AAAGTTCAAGATCCTGTTGGGTTTTGTGTCTGGATTCATGGAGGCACAGTCTGTGAAGCCAAAGACAAGTGTTAGCAACTCCCCCCCCCCCATGTGTTCTGAGGCCCAAGGAATTTGTGCCAGCAGAGAGAGCGAGAAAGAGAACCCCGTGCTATGTGCGTTAATGTCTGAGCAATGGACACATGTAGCACTGTGTGTAGGATGGAAGGAAGTGAGGGGTTGTGTGACATGTGTTTTGGCTCTCTAACAGAATTCAGTGGAAGTATTTCTAAATAACACCACACAGGAACAAAGGAAGTTGCCTCAGAACACAGCAGAGTATTGTCCATCTTTGCATATATAAAAGTTCCCATGCTGAACCCAGTGAAGTAAACTAGGTAGCAGATGATGATTGAGGCCACTGCCTGAAGACTCAGGAATGTGTTTGCAACTAGTTAGTAGGACTGCACTGGGTTTGATTTCCATTCCATAAATCTTTCCCAGACTATCTATTCTGACTCATTGCAGCAGGTTTCCTGGGTCTCAGACAGACGTCTGCCACTCATCACCTGCTACCTGATCCTTTTAACGGCAGTTGCCAGCCAGAGATCAGACATGGGAACATAGAATTGTAGAACTGGAAATAACACTGTGGATCATCTAGTAGTCCAACCAGCTGCAATGCAGGAATATGCATATGGGGATTGAACCTTGGCATTATCAGCACCATGCTCTTACCAACTGAGCAAGACACATGCTCTCCCACTGAGCTGTGATCCCTCCCCTGTCATGATCCCACTGCTGTTCATTTTTGGCCTCTCTGCTAGAGTTGCTCTGGACTATGCCAGGGAAATAGGCTAAGATTAGTCTGGTTTATTTTGTGTTCTGTTTTGACCTTCTGCCTGCTCTTCCTTCTACCTTTTATTTCTAATAGAAATCCTTAATATGATTGCTAAGTGTGTGCCAACCTCAGGATTCTAGAATCACCATGTATCTGAACACTTGGAATTCATGGTAGTGTTTGCAAGAGATCAGCACATTCTTCTGAGATCCAGGAGAGACTAGGGGAGTACGGATTGGAAATGCAGGGTGCATTGGTCTCAGAGTCCCTGGGTTTTAGGAAGTTAGCGGAGCCAGGGAAATGAGCATGCTGCTTTTATCTTGCAGTAGGATAAGACACTGTCATGGACTGGTTTGATGCTGAGGAATGATGGGAGGAACCAGCTGGGAAACCACCAAGGGAAGAAGGCTCAGAGCCTGGATAGTGATGGTGGGACAACAATGAGAAGAGGGAAGAGGAGGTGTCTTAAGTTGAAGGGGTAACAGGGCTCAGTGAGTTGGAAGAGTCTGTGGCAGGTAGAAGTTCAGAATCAGAGGCAGAAGCAAAGGCAGGCTAATGAGAGGAGGAAAGTCAAGAGACAGAGATGACTCAGACTGGTGAAGAGTCACAGGTGTCTCCCCCTCCTGCTATGACAAACTTCCCTCCCCCTGACTCCGAGAAGCAGGAGAGGCATGAAACGGGTGGAGCAAAGACAGGCATAGTCTTGGATTGCTTAGAAAAAGCTTGAAGAGGAGGAGACATAGATAGCTGTTGGGAGGCAGGAACCTTTAGTCTGATTTCATGATTAAGACCATGGCCTGCTAATGGTCATTAGACCTGAAACTCAGCCAAGGCTATGAAGATCATGTTTTTGCTAATAAAGAGTTAAATTCAACTCTGAACTGCGTGATGTCTACTCAACACTGAGTAGACTCATTGAAATCAGTGGTTTTAAGTAATTTGCTCATTGACTGTACTCTTGAGTATGACTAATGTTTGGTATTGCCCTATGTGAATTCCTGTAGTTGATCTTCTATGTTCTTCTTTCTCCCTGTGGTCCAAGGAATTCACAGCATCAGCTAAAATATTTGAAGCATGTTGTAGTTTTGGTCATCTGTATTACACAGTGTCAGCTTTTGTGGAGTCCGCTTCATTCTTGAATGTCTGCTGAAAAGTCAGGGATCTGTGCCCATTGTAATGAATGTGTGTCTGGCAGGGTGTCCTGTGGATTCTAAAGTGGTCAGTAGTCTTTCTCTAGCAACCAACAGACTAATTCTATGGCTATTTGCTCATATTTATTAACAGACCAATTATCAGAAATATGCCCTATTTTGTTCAACAGGGCCACTTCCTAGTGTTTTTAGGACAGAGCCCCACCCCCACTCTGTTTTTAGTGCCCTCTGATTGGAAGAGAAAGTGGTGGCTGTCAGGTATGGTGTGTTTTGCACCCATTTGATCTGAGGACAAAATTTGAGAGCCCCAATCTTACTAAGATTAAAGATGGAAAAATGTAAAGCATGCCCATTTATTTTGGTGTTATTGCACTCAACTAGCAGGGTTGTAAGATTTCATTAGTATATTAATCAACTAAAGATTTGATAGCAAATTAATTTGATAGCCAATTAATCAGCAGGGATGAACATTAAGAGCAAGACTGCCTTCCTTCTTTCCAGCCTCCTTGCTGAACTTGGTGGGATACTTGGATTTTCAAACTGAAACTGCTATGGCTTTCTTACAATAAAGCCCACTGACAACAAGCTACTGTGCTAAAAAGAATGCAATTGCGTGTTCTAAATCAGCATCTTCAGCAATCTTGAAAGAATGGAATTTGAACTTCTTACCATTATATAGAGAAGTGTGTGGGTTTGACTCCGTCATTTGCCTGATTCGCTGTTCACATTAAGCCAAACTATGGCTCAGTGTGGGAAAGGAGATCAACAGTTGCTTCTTTCCTTCCTGGCCATTTTGCTGTTGCACGGTGCTGAGCTCAACCGTGGTTTGAATTAGAGTGTCATCTAAGCCTGAGCTTTTGATTTAGCTCTCCCAGACAAACCATGAGCAGTAAACCATAGCACAAACCTTAGTTACAGGTCATAGTTAGTCTAGAGAGAACTATGCATGAGCCCAAGTTTGGACAATGAAGTAAGCCAAACTATGACTTGGGTCATCATGGGAATGGGAAACTCCCCACCAGAGTAGAATCATATATCAAATAGATGGAAAGCTCTTCAATCTGAGCAGGCTGAAAGCAAAGAGTAAGGTTACCATAACTTCCATCATAGAGCTTCAGTATGCTGATGACAACGTAGTGTGTGCACGCTCAGAGGATGGCCTCCAAACCATCCTAACTATCTTTGCAGAAGCTTATGAAAAGCTTGGCCTATATCACTCAACATCCAAAAAACCAAAGTGCTGCACCAACAAGTATAGAATAAGCCCTCTGCAACGCCACAAATCCAACTCAGTGGTGTAACATTGGAAAATGTTGATCACTTCTCCTACCTAGGCAGTTATTTTCCCACAAGGGCCAACATTGATGCCAAAATCCAGCATCGCCTGAGCTCTGCAAGTGCGGCTTTCTTCCTATTGAAGTGCAGAGTGTTTGAGGACCGGGACAATCTCAGGGAAACATAAATGCTTGTTTACAAAGCTATTGTACTACCAACCTTACTATATGCTTGTGAAACATGGACCACTTATAAACACCATCTCCAACTCCTTGAAAGATTCCATCAATGGTGTCTCCGAAAAATTTTACACGTCACTTAGGAAGACAGGCAAACTAATATCAGTGTACTGGAAGAAGCAAAGATCACCAGTGTTGAAGCAACGATTCTTCAACATCAACTTCGTTGGACTGGTCATGCTATGTGGATGCCTGATGATTGTCTTCCAAAGCAACTACTCTATTCCAAACTTAAAAATGGAAAGCGCAATGCGGGTGGTCAACAAAAGAGGTTTAAAGACTGTCTCAAGGCAAATCTAAAAAAATGCAGTATAAACACTGACAACGGGGAAACACTGGCCTGCGAGCGCTCCAGTTGGAGAACATCCTTTACCAAAGGTGTCATCGGCTTTGAAGACACTCGAACTCAAGGGAGAAACGTGCTAGGAGGAAGGCACGCTTGGCAAATCCACACCGTGATCAGCTCCCACCTGGGAGCCAACATCCCCACTGTGGAAGGGCATGTGGATCCAGAATTGGCCTCCACAGTCACTTATGGACTCATTGTTAAAACCGTGTTTATGGAAGACAATCTTACTGGGCTACAAGTGATTGCCAAATAAGAAGAAGATTTAAAGAGGAAACGGAAAGTATTGCTTCCCTACTTGGACAAAGATCTATTCTACAGCTTTATTCTACAGCTGTACTCATTTTTCTTCCCTTATGGCTTGCTTAGTAGTGTAGGATTTCAGATTGTGGATTATTGAGTGCAAAATCCCCCCCCCCCCCCGGCTTTTTATGGTTTGTATATGCCTGCACTTTTATTTGGAGTTCCTTTAAAATAGGAGGCTAAAGTAGGAATATATTAGAAAATTATTATAATTGAATCAGTGACACCTGACACAGATCTGAATAACTCTCTTTTTGTATTTATGGAGCACCTGAAATATACTATTCTGAAATCAAATTTGTTAAAAGCATTTCATCTTTTTTCAAAGCAGCAGATCTCTTCTGTTGTGTGTACGCATCCCTTCCTCTTCCTTTTCCCTCCGGTATGTAAAGTTATTTTGGTAGATTATTCCTATTTCTCTTACTTGTTCTCATATTATTTTAATTGTCATTTTATGTAATACCTTAGAGGACAATCCACAAAGCATTTCTCATGCCTAAATCAGCATTACTTTCAGTATGCCTTGTAATGGTGGATTATTCTCTTAGAGTGTAATCCTATACATGTCTACTCTGAAGTAAATCCCATTGAGTTCAGTGGGATTTACACCCAGTTAAGTGTTCATAGGATTTCAGCCTCAGTAACTGTATTTGCATAACAATTTAGGTATGAAATAAAAATGCTTTAGAAAAATGGCCTGTTAAAATAGCCAGCCATAGTTTGAGGCTTTTGACAATTTTAAGCTGTTCTAATTAGCAATGAGGGTGGTGAAAAGCTTCTTTGGAATGGTAGGTTAATTTTAAAGACGTGCAACACTGCATCTTGCTAAATTATCTATGACAGAGCTTTAAAAGCCTGTATAGCCTTTTAAAAAGAGGTAATGGATGGGATACAGATTTTTCTAATCATGGAGAAGGCTAACATAAGGAGTGAAATATGTAATGTTTCAAAACAATTCCTGTTGTTAATTACTGTCTTTTCAGGCAAATTCCAGGAAATTTGTTGTGAAAGAGCGAGGGGAAAAGGGGCACGGGTCTTTCCCTAACTCCATATTTATTCCAGTTTTAATTATTTACAAAATGTAAAGAAATGCTCATTAGCAAAGAATCATACTTGAATGTAATTAGCAGTTCGATATTAAAGTAGGTTTTGGCAGGGGGTGGCTAATCTGTGACCCATCCACATGTTGCTGCCCTGAAACTCCCATCGTGCCTTATTATAGGCCATGCAAGCAGGGGCTGATGAGAGCTGGGGTCTAAAAGCATCTGGAGAGTCACAGGTTATGTCCTGCCTGCTGCATCGTATGGCTTTGTGAAATATTTGATTATCTCCCCTCACACTGGCTGCCTTGTTTGCAATTTAAATAGCACACAAATTGATTAATACATAGATTACGTTTAGTGTGGAAGCTTGCAACTCTTTGGAATTTTATAGCGCAGGATTGCTGCTTTAGAATGCAGTTGAACCAAAAGTGTGTACAGTGGTACCTCAGGTTAAGTATTTAATTCGTTCTGGAGGTCTGTTCTTAACCTGAAACTGTTCTTAACCTGAAGCACCACTTTAGCTAATGGGGCCTCCTGCTGCTGCCGCGCCGCCGGAGCACGATTTCTGTTCTCATCCTGAAGCAAAGTTCTTAACCCGAGGTAATATTTCTGGGTTAGCGGAGTCTGTAACCTGAAGCGTTTGTAACCTGAAGCGTATGTAACCCGAGGTACCACTGTACGCTGTATTTGAAGGAGCAGTTTTACCCAGAAGGCCGTGCTAAAGTGTGTTCGTTGCCTACTGCTTCCTACAGCTTTTGCCTCTCCTTTCCTAGCTTGTTGTCATCTTCCATAGCTCTAAGACTGGATATGAGTCTAGCTGGAGGATGGGCTACTGGAGTGAATTGGGCAAATGAAAGGTTTGGCACTGTTTACTGCTTTCTGCTTCTCTGCTTGAAATAGCTGCCCTGTCCCGCTGCTTTACTGCTTCTGGGCGCAATCCATATTCTTAAAATAGAGTTGTTCTGGTGTTCTTTTGATGGCTGTGCTTAGTACATATTGATACGGAACATAGAAGAACTCTATTGAGTCAGGCCAAATGCCCATCTAGTTTGGTCTGCTGTTCTCAGAGGGGCCAACTGGGTGTCTTGGTGAAGCCTACAAGCCGTACCAGACCTGCAGCAGTGCTCTTCTCACCTGTAATAGCTGCTTACCCAGACGGGGGTGGGGGTGGCTGTTGCAGCCTGTTGCAGAGAACCCCTACCCCTCAGGGAGCAGTTTGGCCACTGGGGATTGGCGGGCTTTTGTGCCAGCTGCCTGGTTTGAATTCTGACTGGGCTGAGTGGACAGGGTTTTGTCCAGTTTGTTCTCCTTCACAGTCTAGGCCTTGCTCCTTGGGGAGAGGTCGCTGCAAGTGGGTCCACAGTTCTTAGCAACCTATATTCAGAGCCATAGTGCCTTGATGAGAGTGGATGTGGAACATAGCCTATGTTGCTTATAGCCGCTGATAACCTCATCCTTCGTGAATTTGTCTACGGTGGTACCTCAGGTTACATACGCTTCAGGTTACATACACTTCAGGTTACAGACTCGGCTAACCCAGAAATATTACTTCGGATTAACAGAAATTGTGTAGCAGCAGTGCGGCGGCAGCGGGAGGCCCCATTAGCTAAAGTGGTGCTTCAGGTTAAGAACAGTTTCAGGTTAAGAACAGACCTCCAGAACGAATTAAGTTCTTAACCCGAGGTATCACTGTAATTCTATTTTAAAGCTATACAAATTTGGGAACATCAATATATTTTGAAGTGAATTCCACAGTTTAACCATCCCCTGTGCAGATAAGCACTTTCTTTAGACTGTTTTGAATCTTGAGTCAGTTTCATTGGATTTCCCTGAGTATTATGAGCAAACGAAAAACTTCTCTCTATCTTCACCATGCATTTTTTTTAATACACCCATCATGTCCCCCCACCCCCTAGGTCTTTTCTAAGCTAAAAAGCCCTAAATAGGGTTACCTTTCTTCATGAGACAAGTTGCTTGATCATTTTGCTGCTGACTTTCAGTACATGGCTGCCTGAGTGTTGGCTAGCCCCATGGATTATGTAGCTGTATCAAGTGTTGAGAAAGCTATGTTGGTTGCTTGTTTGCTCCTGGGTCCAATTCAAGATGATGGTGTTAACTTTTAAGGTTTTTAAATTATTTGATTCTGGGGTGACTCATAGGATGCCTTGAAAATCCATCCCCATGTGATAATCAGATGCAGCCTGCTGGCATCTGAGCTTGGAGGAGGCCCCTTTGTGTTGTGTATTTTCTTCTCTTCAGGATGCCCTCAGAGCCAGATTTTCAACACTTGTTGCTTTGGAAAGCAGGCGAAACCATTTCACTAAGGCTTTGGGGACCTTATCCGTGGGCAGTGATTAGTTAACGCTGAATGCTGCCAGTTAATTTTATTACTGTATCTAACATGGTTGAATGATTTGTTTGATTGGATTTTTGATGTTCATATGTTTTATTATTATGACAAAGTTATTAGTCACCTTGGCTGCTCTTTATGAGTTGAAAAGGTAGCATGATAATGGAAACATAAGCTGTAATACGTAAAGCCATACAGGAAAGAGATAGATTTTGATGTAAGGTAGCTGTTTCTTCATTATGATTATGCTCATTATTTCATAAGGCACATGCTTTCCATGCATAAAGTACAAGGTTCATTCTCCAGCATCTCAAGGCACTCTTTTCTGAAACCCCAGAAAGCTGCCGTTAGTCAGTGTAGACCAGGGGTAGGCAACCTAAGGCCCAGAGGCCGGATGCGGCCCAATCGCGTTCTCAATCCGGCCCGCGGAAGGTCCGGGAATCAGTGTGTTTTTACATGAGTAGAGTGTTTGCTTTTATTTAAAATGCATCTCTGGGTTATTTGTGGGGCATAGGAATTCGTTCATTTCCCCCCCAAAAATATAATCTGGCCCACCACATGGTCTGAGGTGCGGTGGACTGGCCCATGGGTGAAAAATGTTGCTGACCCCTGGTGTAGACTGTAGTGAGCTAACTGTAAAGGTAAAGGTAAAGGGACCCCTGACCATTAGGTCCAGTCGTGGCCGACTCTGGGGTTGCGGCGCTCATCTCGCTTTACTGGCTGAGGGATCCGGCGTACAGCTTCTGGGTCATGTGGCCAGCATGACTAAGCCGCTTCTGGTGAACCAGAGCAGCGCACAGAAATGCCATTTACCTTCCCGCCGGAGCGGTACCTATTTAGCTACTTGCACTTGACGTGCTTTCGAACTGCTAGGTTAGCAGGAGCAGGGACCGAGCAACGGGAGCTCACCCCGTTGCGGGGATTCGAACTGCTGACCTTTTGATCGGCAATTCCTAGGCTCTGTGGTATAGACCACAGCGCCACCCACGTCCCTGAGCTAACTGTACCAATGGTCTAACTTGGCATAAGGCAGCTTCCTATATCATTCTATTAACACCTGTAGTTGGGTACATAAAGCTTTCCTTAGTAAACAACAACAACAATGCTGATAGATGTGGACATCTGATGCTGAGTGGTCATTTGGGAAGTCTAGGATGTTTTGCAGGCAAGGAAGCCTGTGTGTGTGAAGAGCCCTGCTCTGCTGCTTACCACATTTTGACTATCTCATTACCTCATATAGTTAAGTTTAAGAGAAAAGACCAATCCGCCATCCCTAAAAGAAATTTCTTCTATGTTCTCTCCCTCACCCTTATGAAAAAAGCAGGAAAACAATGCCTGAAACAGAATAATTGAAAATGGGCCAGGATTTGTCACAGCACTCGCTTAAACTAAGTATGGTTAATGTTAATCAGTTTCTGATGGCATAGCAAACTTTGGTTAACTATAAAAGGGGAAACAAAAGTCTCCAAACCACTCCTTCTGTGCAGCCGTTAAGTTGCACACAATCGGTGCCTTTGACAAAGGTATCTTACTGGTCTCTAAATATCAGTCTAAAATCTTTGTTCCAGGCTTCTTGACAGTGGATTCATTATGGTTACAGCAGCATTGGAAATAATTGATTTTAATGCCACCTTACGGGTGTTTTCTTTGCTGTTCCGATTTCACTGTTAAAGAATGTCCTTAACAACCGATTGTGTTGGCATGGGAACAAACTTTCACCTTATGATCAAAAATCACGTGTACTGCTTTGGTACAGATTACTTTGGAGGGAATACCTAAGGAGATGTTCACTATGTCATATTCACAATAGTTCCAGGGAACTCAGTGGACTTAAGACTAAATCAAAGCGTTGCTTTCAAAGGCGCTTCAAGTATGCCTTTGTCGAACACAATCCTATGACCTACAGGAGTCACTGAATGATTTGCGTTTGACTTTAATTGGAGCTCTGAGACTTTTAACATTTGTCACAGCTCTTTTATTAATGTGGAAATACTGCAAATATGTACAGACTAAGGGTTTTACTGTTGGAATTCTGTATGTCTGTGCAGATTCGAGGTAGCAGTGAGAGAGGCTATTAAGTGGCATACTTAATAAGATGAAATGACCTATAGTGTCCAGGAGTGTTTATCCTCCTGGATGCTTGATATATAACTCTCTGTTTCTAAACAACTGCCAATAACATGTTAATTGTTTACTCTGGGTCTATCAGGAGCAAACTCGTTTAAGATATGTTGTTGTTGTTGTTATTGATAATCTTATTTATGAATTGCTTCCTGTGAAGCATCCTGAAGCGATGTACAATATCATGACATTTATAAAACAAAGCCCTTGGGTATAATTTTTTTTTTTAAAAAAATTACAAATACAAAATCAATTCAAAACAGCAAATAATAATAATAATAATAATAATAATAATATAATAATAATAATAATAATAATAATAATAATAAAAATAAAAATAAAAATAAAAATAAAAATAAAAATAAAAATACCCCACCCATCTGGCTGGGCTGCTCCAGTCAGCTGAATTCAAATTCAAGACAGATACCAACTGGGACAAGGATTTTAGAAAGCTTGTTGAAAGAGGAACATATTTAGCAGATGCTGAACAGACAGTAGAGAAGGTGTCTGTCTGATAGGTAATGGGAGGACGTTCTAAAGGTTAGGTGGCATCACACTCAATGCCCAATTCTGACATAGTGTGGAATGGCCCTCCTGATATTTGCAGGATGCCCTCTCCTTCAGAACGGAGTGATTGGTTGGGTATGTAGGAGATTATCTTTTAGGTATTCTGGTCATAGTTGTCAACCGTCTCTTATTTGGTGGGAAACTCCCTTATCCCAGCGCCATGTCCTGCTGCTGTCCCTTATTGATTATGCCTCTTAAATTTCCTGGGTTTCAAAGGAAGCAGCTCATCTCCCTCCCTCCCAGCCGGCCAGGGAGGAGGGAGGCTCCAACTGTGTTGCTTGGCTGCCTGGCCCACCCCCCTCTGGCCTCCTCTCACCAGCCTCGGCCCCCGGGAGCCTCCCCCCGACTGGCGGGAGCCTCGGGCCCTTCCGCTGCCATCCTCCTCGTGGCCGCCAAACTGATCGTCTCTGTCTGGGGCCTCCCCTCTGCCCGTTGCCGCCGCCGCCGCTGCTCCCACTAGGCCGTACTGCGGCTGCGCCGTTGAAGGACCCGGATGAGATGGGCAGCCTGGTGTGGCCTATGAATGGCTGAGGAGCCTTGAGAGGAGAGCGAGGGCAACCACAGAGAAAGCAGTTCAGAGGGAGGAGGAGGAGGTGGAGGAGGAGGCGGAGGCGCAGGCAGGTGTTCCAAGGGCTAACAGTAGAGGGGGAAAGCGGAGGAAGGACCGCAAGTGCTTCTCCCATAGATTTGTAGTGGTAGACTAGCATAAATAGTCTGATCTGCGGGTTTACTTCGGGCGCTATCCCCCCCCCCACACCTCTCTTCCTCCCGCCCCCTGATGGAACTGAGAGCTGCAGAGGGAGCATGAGAGAAAAGATACAGAACTGCAGCAGCATCTTCATAGCTTGGACTTCGTTTTGCACAAAAAGTGGTTGCTGCTTGTAGTTATTTAATTGCAGTGTTTCATTAGCTGGTGTCTTGAGCAGCAACCTCTGGGAACGAAGGGCTAAAAACCGGCGCTGCTCTCCAAAATTATCTGGTCCCTTTTAACTTTGTATTTTAGCTGGTTGACTAAAATCCCTTATTTTGGCTGCTGATCCCTTATTTTCGAGGCTGCTGGTCCCTTATTTTCAAATCTGTAAGTTGACAGCTATGATTCTGGTCCCAAGCTGTATAGGGCTTTGTACACCAGTACCAGCACGTTGACAGTAGTCTCATTGCTATTTAGCATCCTATGAAATGCTTTCAAGAATCAGTGGTCCCCTTCTCATGTTTGGGGGGTATAGATTGCTGCAATATATAGGTGTAGCCATCTAATGTTTTATCCTCTTATTAACTGCATTGGTCAACATTACCCTGACTGTCTCAGCTGCTTGTTTCCCTGACAACCCCAGCACTCACTTACGGCACAGGCAGAAATGATATGCATTGAAAGCTGATGCTTGCTGGTATTTCTTTACTTGCTCCTTTCAACCTCTTAAGTTGTAAATATGCTGAAGGAATGTGTCCTGGGGATGTTTCTACGCTGAAAGAGTCTGGGATTTCTAAATGCAGCTGTTTGGGATTCTGACAGCCTGGCTGCTTCAACAGGATAGTACTACTGGGATGGTTATTTACCAGGATGTTTGTATCAGTGGTGACAACAACTAAGAATTGCACCTGTGGGGAAAACGCCACTCCAAACAGCATACAAACAATACTCCAAATCTCATTCTGGAACATGGAAGCCTTTTCATTACTTCTTAAATATTCAATTGACTACCCATGGTCTGATGCTGAAAAACATAGAATACGCCACTACTGTGATTGCCAAAGGTTTGGTCTTTCCATTTTGTGTTAGAAAAAAAATATTAACAGAGGTATATAAAGAAAGAAACAAGTGACAGGAAAACCAGTTCCATGCAAGGCAAAATGTGATTGCAGTATGGTCTAAGCCAGGCATGGCCAAACTTGGCCCTCTAGCTGTTTTGGGACTACAACTGCCATCATCCCTAGCTAACAGGACCAGTGGTCAGGGATGATGGGAATTATAGTCCCAAAATAGCTGGAGGGCCAAGTTTGGCCATGCCTGGTTTGAGCTAAAATAAGGGAAACTGTTGAGATCCGTGATTGAGGGACTATACCAATCTTGTTTTATTGTGGCTATAGTATTTATCAGCCACTGTGAGGGCATAAAATGTTTTTAAATTTATTTTTTTAAATTAGTGAGCATATGATCTGGTATATTTTTTACCTGCCTGCTTTAGTGGTACCTCGGATTACATACGCTTCAGGTTACAGACTCTACTAACCCAGAAATAGTACCTCGGGTTAAGAACTTTGCTTCAGGATGAGAACAGAAATCACGCAGCGGCAGCATGGCCGCAGCGGGAGGCCCCATTAGCTAAAGTGGTGCTTCAGGTTAAGAACAGTTTCAGGTTAAGGACGGACCTCCGGAACGAATTAAGTTTGTAACTAGAGGTACCACTGTAATGTTATCCGCTGTAGATCAGTGGTTAACATGTATGAAATATTTCTGAGATACTCTGGTAACTGACTCTTGATTTGGGTCCTGTTTTGTTTAGATCTCTAATGTTCTAAGTATACTTTAGCACTTTTCTATAACTTGATAAGCTTTACTTAGATTAAATTGTATGCATGTATAAATTGTATTCATGCTATTAATGATAGCTGATTACACCCAGGATTTTTTTAATGAGATCTCTATCTCTCTCTCTGATATATATAGTTGATCATTACATTTAGTGTTGGTTCCTAAATTTATTTTTCAAGCTGTTCGCTCATTAAATGCTGCTGGTGAAATTGCTGCACATTTTAAAATTGTGGTTCATTAAATCTGCAGAGCTACAAAAATATATTTGCTGAGCTTTCTTAAATTGTGTTTTTGGGCGTTTTTGTTTAAATTCTGTAACATATGGCTCTGTTTTTCCCTTTCCAGTGGAGGCGATAGTGGAGTTTGACTACAAGGCTCAGCATGATGATGAGCTGACAATCACTGTCGGTGACATAATCACCAATATCAGGAAAGAGGATGGAGGTTGGTGGGAAGGACAGCTTAAAGGCAGAAGAGGTTTGTTCCCTGACAACTTTGTAAGAGTGAGTACAAAGTGAAAACTGTTACTGTTCTTGTGTTGCTGGCTTGTATTCTCTTCTTTCAATGCAGGTTTGCTATCTTGGTGATGTGTATGCGTGTATCTCCAAAATACTTTTGACGTTTATACAAGACCAGCTGTCATAAAAGACAATTCAAAGGGTCATAGTAGATGGCAGATGGGAGCGACATTCCTACCATCCATTTGCACTGACTCTTCCCCACTCTCACCCCAGAATTGCACACCTCCAGCTATTTTTGAAGAAACAATAAGCCCCTTGAGTGAGTTTGTGTTGGATTTTGAGCAGAAAAAAATGTCTGTAGGAAAGGGGCTAAGCACCCAGTAGCAGCCTCCCCAGACTGTTTCAATTTCCGCCCCTTATGGGTAAGGAGGCTATATGCATCTGTATATAACAACTAATTTGGCCCTTACCCATGGTGAAAAATGTTCAGTCCAGCCAAAATGAAAGTAAGGGCAGCTGTTGAATAATTGAAGGGGGAAAGGCCTGCTTGGGATGGGGTTATGCTATTCCTAAAATATTTTGTTTACAGCTTGGAGGTACTTGTCATACCCAGCTTTATTCCTGAATTTTCAGGTGTCAGCTATGATCCAGTTTCAGTGGTTGTTCCAGGTGCACCCGTGCCTGAGAGCTGGAAACCTGATCACTCTCTTTCATGACAACCTTTATGTTGGAGTGTTGCAATGCACATTTTCTGGGTTTGTCTGTGAAGATGGTTTGGAAGCTGCATTGGTAAAAGATACCACTGTGTGACTTAGCTTGGAAAGCTTAGAATTTAAGTCTGAATGGTCATGGTATACTGGTATTGAAAAATTACAGTGGTAACCACAGTGTTTTCTGGACCCAGTTCAGTCCTAGGCTCCGGATATCTCTGTGAAGTGTAAAATCATTCAGAGAGACCCGGTTCTTAAAGGTAAAGGGACCCCTGACCATTAGGTCCAGTCATGGCCAACTTTGGGGTTGCAGTGCTCATCTCGCTTTATTGGCTGAAGAAGCCGGCGTACAGCTTCCAGGTCATGTGGCCAGCATGACTAAGCCGCTTCTGGCGAACCAGACCAGCGCACGGAAATGCCATTTATCTTTCCGCCAGAGTGGTACCTATTTATCTACTTGCACTTTGACGTGCTTTCGAACTGCTAGGTTGGCAGGAGCAGGGACCGAGCAACGGGAGCTCATCCCGTTGCGGGGATTCAAACCGCCAACGTTCTGATCAGCAAGTCCTAGGCTCTGTGGTTTAACCCACAGTGCCACCCGGTTCTTAGTTCCAACTTCTTCCGAGGCCAGATTTGTTTCTTCAAGAAGCAGGGCCCTAGAAGCTGCATCAGGGCTTTCAAATTCCTTTTCACCAGCTGCCTGTTTAGCTCCCTCTTGTTTTCCTTATTTGTGAAACATCACCTTACCCCGCTTTTCAGCTTGTTTTCTGGGAATTCATTTACATAGATTGTACTTTAATTTTAATCCTGTTTTAATTACAGTGTTGTGCACTGCTCTCTAAGTATTCATTGAAAAGCAATACAGAGATTCTGTAAACCGAATAAATACAGAACGATGCTGCATCATGACTGTTTTCACTGGTTTTAACATTGTGCTTCTTATATTGCAAGATGACTTGCAAACAAATAGTGTTAGATCAGTGTTGAAAGGAGAAATGGCATCTAAATGGGCTTGGAAGGTTTGCAGTAAATCTGAGAAGACCAAGCAAATTGGCCCAGTTCATTAATAAGTGCAAGTACTTTTGTTGCCTTAGAAATGGCATAGGCATCTAGCCTGTCTGAAGCCATTTGTACTTGCTGTGTTCTTTCTACTCATTTTCTCCACTGATAACTACAATAAGAAACAGGATAGGAGGCAGAGAGTCTGGCTATTTTAACTTGAATCTGAATGTGGGTTACTATTTGTTAGCAATGCAGTTTGAAATTCTAGGAAAGGAGTAACTTAGTATTTAGAGACATGTGCATAACCTGATGACTGACAGCTGAAAGTGTAGACAAAGTCCATTGACTTGCATTTTATTGAGGTCATGTGAAAGTACTTTGGTGGCTCATGCAGAAATGCAAGCCACTGCTTGATAGGTGCACTCGTCAAGTAACGAACACCTATGTGTACCTGATTAAAGGATAGCTTCATTGGAAATGGAGAGCGCTGTGTAGATAAACAATTTTGGGAACACTTAAGTGGAACTGCTGTTTATAAATTCAGTAAATATTTTTTTTCTTAAAAAGTAACATGCAGCAGTTAGTTTGTGAGTTCTTTGCAATTACGTTTGCAATATGTGGACTTGAACAGCTTTGGAGTAACTGGTAGCATATTAAATGTTTCCTGTGTATGCTAGCACCGAAGTCATGCTGCCTTTTATTCTTCCAAATACTGCTCCAAAATGCTTTATATGGAGGATTGGAAGTATATCTGAAATTCTGGAATGTGTTCTGTGAGAATCCCACTAGAAAAGCATCCCACTAATGTTCCGGGTCCTTTTGACTAACTTCCATGAGCACAGTGCTGGCTGGACCTGATGAGTATTCTAGTGCAAAACACAACAAAAGGCATTGGGTTGCTGAGGGCTGCCTTAAAGACTGGAGAGGGGCATGGCTTTCTGGAGGGCTGCAGCAAATAGTAAATACTTCAAGAACTTTTTAGAAGCAAGAGATCAGCATAGTCTCCGTGATGATTTTGCAAGGCACTTTGAGGACAACATTGCCTGCCTCCATGTGGACTTGAGTGCTTCCACTGATACAGTGTTGAAGTATATGATACACTATGCTGTCCTTTGTGGGACCCATTTCCTTTGTTGATGCCTGGGATATGAAGAAGATGCTTGCCGCTGTGCAGCCTACTATATGTTTTCTTGGCCCATGGCCATCCTGGCTGCTTCATGCATAGCTGTCAACCTTCCCTTTTTGGGGGGGAAATTCCTTTATTCCAGTGCCGTTTCCCGCTGCTATCCCGGATTGTTAGATATCCCATAGACTGTCCCCGGGACAGGTGAGGCTGCTGATCCCTTATTTTCAAATCTGAAAGCTGAGAGCTATGGCTTCAGATGTGGTGATCACTTTGTTGTGTGATGTGTGTTCCCTGCTGCTTTGATTGTCCTGGATCTCTGTGGCTTGTGAAATTGTTGCATTTTTGTTTTCTGCTGTGTGGGGAAATTTTATTGAAAGTTGCGTTGTTGTTGTTTTTATTTAAACTGGCTTAGAGATTTTTTTTATTTTAAGGTGGCAGTAATCTTTTAGCAAATAAATATATAAGAATTCCACATAGCTAGAAACCTTTTCATTTACCAAACTGAAGATTGAGCTTTGTTGTGTGCTGGCAGATTTAAAAAGGAAGAGTAATGGAAACAGCACAGATACATGTATGCACATAATACTAGATTCTAATCTAGCTCTGAGTGACTGAAAACAGATGTAGGCTATTTAATTTTCCAACTTTCTCTTTTAGGATTTACATGTTTGTTGTTAAGATGGTGTAGTGGTGCTGGGGGATTAACGTGGGGGGGGGGGGACACTACCAAGTTAGCCATAATTCAGCTGCATAGCAATGATTGTACAGGAAGATACTAAATTATGCTATTGAAAATGGTCTCTTTTGGATGCTCTGCTCTGTAGATAACCGTCTTGTGAACTAACACTTAAGAATAAAATGCAGAAGCTACTATTTCCTAAGTCTTTAATTTGAATATTGACAAGCCAAAAAGTGAAAATGTGGCAAGGAAGAAGGCTCAGAATTGAGTGGTCAGGCCTACATTTCTAAAATATCCTTGAGAGAATTTTCAGTAGACAAAAGAGGAAGAAGTAAGCTTTTGAAATGTACTTGGGGAGAGAATTAAGTTTATCAGATAGTTGCCCTTTAACAAGCTTGTGCTGAATAAGCAAATAAAAGTTTTGTAATATTTTGTACATGTTGGGGTACGGTAGTTTGTTTTTGTTACAAAGATAGATAGATAGATAGATAGATAGATAGATAGATAGATAGATAGAAAGAAGTTGCACTCCTCATTCAAGTGTTTTCCCCCTCTAGCAATTGTATTTGACTATGCAGCTCAGAGATGGGAAGATTTTGTTGATAGTAAATGCGGAGAAATATAAAGCAGGAAACTGAGGTGACAAACCAGTACTTGTTGATTTTAATTTGCGTTTGCATATGTATCTGATACGATCGTGGATAGCTGGTAAAATGTATGCTCCATCAGTGACCTTATTTCTCTCTGAATGTTTTCTCACCTTCAAACAGCCTGCAGAGTAGGGTGACAGCCTCAGCAGATGCACCTTCTGAGCTACCGAATGAATGTGCTGCAGAATCTCAGCTGCTTCCGCTGGTTGATGCACAATACTGGCAACATTTTTGCAGATGTGGCTGCAGGTGGTTAGTATGCTGTGAATCGTGGCATTCGTACCAATAATCATGTCAGTTTCTTGGCAGTAGTGGCAGATGTCTAAATAAACCATTGAACTTCCATTTAAACCCACTGCAAAAGTTAGCAAAACTGAAAGGTATTTAGTTAGGTTTCCTTGCCAGCAGACTAAATGAGTGGAGCTGAGCAGCTGCATCTCTTTTGGTCAAGAAAGCAAGAGAGACCTCTTTTCCCATAAAACTTTTCTGTTGTGTACAGTGATACACATGCCAAAATTACCAGAGGGATTCATGAAATGCACATAGAATTAAAGACTTTAATTGTAGGTGGTCCTTTCTAATTGCATAGTTATTACCACGCAAATATAGAGCTTCTTAACAGTGGGTTGGCTGACACTTGCCATTTCATCCTGTTTGATACCAGTGTAGCAAACCTGTTATTGTAAAGCATAGTATTCACTCTTTTTCTCAACAAATGCACACCTTGAGAGTTGGTGCCTTGTCCTTTTGCAAGTTAATATCAGTAATGGCTCTTCTCTGAGGTTGTCTGTAATTGGAAAGAAAGTGCAAGCATCCAGATTTCTCCACAGTTCAGTTGGGTGGGTAGCATAAAAAGTAAATTGCCAGAGATTAAACATCAGTTAGCTATTGTGACTAAGGCAGGGTAAAATATTGGTTTCTGCTGTAGGTGAAATAAGTTGCATCTCTTCCCTTTATGACTAATTTGAAAGGTCTCTGAAGTGTATTCAGCTATCAGTTGTTGTAAACAAAAATCTGCCTTTCCCCCCCATGGGGTATCCAAGAGCCCATATAGAGTCCTTACGTAGGTTCCCTATTGGTAGGAGAAAATAACAGAGGCCAACCAGAGAATATTGAGAAGCAAAGCAGTTAGTAAGCCTGATCTTTATTGATCTGTTGCAACAGGGTCCTCACTCACTACACGCAGGTGGGAGGAGGAACCCAGAACAAAGGTGTGCCTGCCCTTATATAGACATTTTAAATTCCCTGCCCTGGAGCTCAAGACCACCCCTCCATACATCACACATACATCACAGAAGGGGTGTAACCTAAGACCACCCCCCAGATACATCACAGAAAAGGCGGTCTACAGCAGAAATCTGAGTGCATTGTTTATCTCATCTGACAGGTTACCTGTTTAATGGTCACTTGATTGGATACCCTGGGGAGCCTGGCCAGTCTTTTGTAATGATAAATACTTAGTTCCTGAGCCAGGTCGCAGGCTCACACCCTTTTCATATCTTAAATGTGCCCTTAAGACAAATGTGCCCTTAAATGTGCCCTTAATGTGAAGGAAAAGACAATGGGGAGGCTTTTCCATTTTCCTTTGATCTTGCATAGAAAACATTTGGTCAGTTTAGGAATCAAAAATGGTTTCAGGTCAGTCTTCCTGTGCTGATCTATGTACCTGCTTGGTTGGTACACTTAGAAACATTTAACATATATCTAAGACCTCAAAATTCCTATCACACAGTAATGTTTGGCTTTTTGGAATTTGGAAATTACAATGTGAGATCTCGATCCAAGAAGCTGCTCTTAAAAAGGGTGTAGTGAAGCCTGGTGGGCTGGAAGACAGACTGAGAAGACACTTAAATGTAATATACCTGAAAGTATAAAACAAATCTAACGAATTCTTTCAGGGTAATGCACTGCAGGTGTTGTCCTCACTTTTATTTACACCTACACAGTCATAAAAACTAATAGCTCCGCAGTCTTCAAATGCAATTGCTTGGGAGTAAACTCTATTGAACACACTGGAACTTCTTTCTGAGTGTTCCACTGTTGGTGAGTTATATAAGTGGGCTGGGTGCTGATGAAAGTTCTGAATGTCACACTATGACTAGGAAGAGAAAATGTTTCTGATTGATTATTGACCTTAAATCCTCTTATGGTTTGCATTGTTCTTTCCACAGGAGTGTGTGTGTATATATATCTATATCTATATCATCTATATCTATATAAAAAAAAAATCCTTCCAGTAGCACCTTTAAGACCAACTAAGTTAGTATCTATATCTATATATCTATATAATGTTTATATATAAACATTTTTCTTTCTTTGATATGATGTCAATGTGTATAAATAGGAAACTGAAGAGAGTGAATGTAAAGCAGATAAGTGGTCAATATTGTTTACGTGGTATAGAAAGAAGTATTTAAATTTTGCTGAATTTCAGACTTCCGGGTTGGCGCCATCGCCGAATGGCGGACTCCCTCCGAGCTCCGGAGGGAGTCTGCTCGGCAGGGGCTGGGTCCTACCGCGCCGGCGACGCGGGGACCCTCAAAAACCACGGGCACGGAGCCCGTGGATATGGGGACTCGGCTGGCACCGCTAGCGCCCTCCCGACTCGTGAAGGAGCCTTTTTAAAGGCTTCGGATCGGGTGCCGGGGAGTGGCGTGGTGCTTTGAGTCCATTGCTTCCCCTGCCGAGCGCAGCCGCATGCCATTCGACGGAGAGCGCTGACTTCTTCCATTGGAAATTCGGACTATCAACAACAACCCGTGAGTAATTGGGAAACCGGGTACAAAAGGAGAAAAAAAGAAATTTTTTTTCGGATTCGGCACGAGCGGGGGGGATCTAAAAAGGAAGTCAGTCCCCCCCCGATTGTAAACATTCTAAAACAAGGACTGGGTAACCAAGATCGAAAGAGAAGTTTATTGCTGACAAAAATCATTATTTCCACGAAGGGAAATTACAAGAATTGTGCTGGAGGAGAAGAGTGGAGGGTGAGAGGGAAAATGCAACCCCCCCTGGGAACCGGGGCGATTCGTAGAACCTGGCGAAGAGAGACGGAGACTTTGACAGCTGTCAAAGTAGCTGTCAAAGCTGGAGAATATAAAGAGGACTTTGTTACAAGGACTTTGCTGGCTAATTCTGTTACAATTTGACACAATATGGATATAAACTGTCGGAAAATAAGGAACAACAATTTGACTTTTGGATTAGAGGATATAAAGTTACTACAATCCCCCTAGAGGGGTTTCGGGACATTACAAGTGGTCGTATGTGGAAAATCACTCTGGGATTCGCACAGGACTTATCTTCTGGGAAAGCTGCAAAACTGACATAGTATTTTGTCTACAGAGGTGTTTACATTAAAAGGAGACAATAGAATTTTCTATTGAAGAAAGGAAGGGACTGGACGTAAGTTTTTGTTCCTGAACAACAAACCTCTGTAGAGATACCAGATTTCGGAATAAGAACGTTTTAGCAGCTGAACAAGACAAGAAACCTGAGAAAGTAAGGAATAAAAAGAACAAAGGACTAACTACGACACGGAAAGAACAATGGGAGGAGCAGCAAAGACCAAGGAAATTAAAGGCATCTATTAGACTGGATTTTTGAAGTTAAACATTATTAAAATAAACAAATTAAAAGAAAACCGGCAAGGTGGAATGGGAAAAATCTGGCCATGGACTTGAGATCTCCAGGCTGACAACATATAGACTGATGGACATGTGGAATTCAAACCGGGGAAGGGAAGGGGGAGTTTTGGAATCCAAAGGCTAATGTAACCATCTTTTTGAAACTTCTTATACTTTTTATCTTCTATTTCTTTATATAACTTTTGTATATTATGGTATTTTGATTTGGCATGTTTAAAAAAAAGGGAATTCGTGGAAGGAAATTGGGGTTGATCTTGGGGAAAAATCTTTTTTCTTTTTCTGTTAATGATGAGGGATGATGATAAAATTGTATAATTTAAATTGGTTAATGGGTTAAACATATTAAGTTTTAAAATGGGAGTGAGAGCTTGTGGAACCAAATTAATGAAAGGGGAATACAGTCGGGGGGGGGAGGAGGGAGTCCTAGAAAGAAGATAACGAAAGTAAGGCTCTAAATGTATTCTATCTTTTCTTTTCTGTTATTTTTCTATATTATTGGAAATTCTAATAAATACGATTTAAAAAAAAATAAATAAATTTTGCTGAATTTCAGCTTAAGCCCTAATGGAATAAAAAATTCGGCTTTGTCATTGTTTAAAGATTGGCTGAATGGCAATGCAACAACGTACTGATAATAACTTGGGACTGACAACAAATACTTTATTTCCCTTAGCTTAAATGCACTTAAATATTATTTAGTCTGTTTCAGTAATGCCATTAGATAAAAGTTTTAGAATCAGGTTGGAAGCTCAGTTTGGTTTTTTATGTTTTGATTCTGTTTTTTTGGATGCACAATTTACATATGCAGTTCTCTTGGGATTTGGGAGATGTGGGAAAAGGAAGGGCAGATACTTCCCTTTTGATCCATTCTATTCTTGGCTTTCTCCATTGAGGCAAAATATGCATTTCCTTGGGGCTTGTTGGTTTTATCTTTGCCTTTGGTTGGAATGCTGCCGGAATGCATTTTGCAATGCATTTCAAAAAGAAAAAAGAAAAGAAAAGAATTTGTTGCTTTCTTTATTTTAGACCTGCCCTATCCCGAAGGGCCAGCATTTATCTCCAAAGTGACTACAACCACACATCATCTCCACAAAGCAGGGTTCAGCTTCCCCAGGGCAAAACACATTTATTTCTTTATTTAGGACATTGTCTAGATTTTATTCAGTGAGTTCCTCTTTAGGCTGCTGCTTCTAACAAGTAAAGAGGTGCCACAATATCTGCCTGTGGTTCTGCTCAGATATGTAGCAAGTTCTTTGCTACAGAGAGAATCCCAACCTGTTATGAAATAGTTGTATAGACTAGCTGCACATGTGGCATGTCTCAGAAAACTGTATGAAAATTTATCTGCAAAGTTGAGCCAAGTATGTTGTCACACAGGAAATGTAGTTTCAGGACTAAGTCAGATTGTTCAGCAGTAGTGCTGAAAAACATTTGGACAGTGCGGTCGCAATTTAGCTCAGTTATACGTAGTTTGTACTTTGGGAAGCAATATGTCTGCTCTGTTTACAGAAATCAATGTAGTCTTGGTAGCTAAAACAGTTTTTGTGCTTGTATAAGATATCCTTGATAAAAGAACAGGCTGAGGAAGTGGTGACACTTGAGATCTCTTGTGATGCAGAGGCCATGTTTAGGCAGTTGTCTATCATAAACTATGGTTTGTGAGGTTGCAGATGAGGGCCCTGACTGTGTGCTTTTACTCCCTTCTATTTCATGTGCCAACTTTGGACTCTAATGCCATGCAAACCAAAGAGGGCTGGGATTACCTGTGAGTCATGTTTTGAGCTTGTCTGAGAAGCAGAAGAGACATCAGTTGCAAACGTGAATGTTTAATAGGATCATATCTGAAGAACAGGGGTATCTTCAGCCCAGTAAATGAGAAATGTTTATGCCACTCTGGAAAAAGTTGTAGTTGTCTCAGTTTCAAAAAAGAATATGCAACAATAACAGTAGTGCTAGCCCATACAACGTGTGGAAATATACTTTAATCATCTGATTAATTTACAAACTGGGCAGTGGTTGGGAATATCATTACATTTGCTGGTTGTAGCTTTAATCCCAGAATATTATTCTGCCCATCAATAGTTGAGATAACTTGGATGAAAAGGGACGGTAATCATAATATTTTCCCTTAAAAGTTATTTCATTCATTACTATTTTAATTGATGGTGGTGGTTATTTTGTATAAGATTAATTCCAAAATTGTTTTTCCCCCCCATGCTTATTCTTTCATTAGACATCAGGGATGGGGTCGAAAATTCAACACACTTCAGACTGGAAAATCTGTTTTGCTTTCACACCCCTACGTGCAAAGCAAGGTCACATTTTTATTTGAGCTCTGGAATATTTTAATACTACCAAGTGTCTGGTGCATCATTACATAAAAATGTCTACACTGTAGTCATGTGACAAATTGTGCCAGATTTGAGCACATGTTGAAGATGAATTAAATGCAGGTGTTCTAAATTTGGGTAAAGGTAAACCAAATAAATAAATAACGATTTTATCTAAACGGCAGCAATCTCTAATAGTTGTGTTTGAATTGTTTTTTGTTTTTAAGTAATACAATCCACTACATCCACTGAGGACATCACTGCACAGGAGTTGCTTTTTATTAATGAAAGAAAGGCCCAGATGAATGAAAATGCTGCGACCTTTAGTGTTTGAAGCGTCTAACTGTGACTGTGGGCTTACAGCCATCTTGTCATCACACACTGCTCTTTAAATCAGCAGCTGCATTGTAGCACTGCACTAATTGCTCATAAGAGAATGAAGAGCCTCTTTTATAGAGATCGTGATTGGTCATTGAGAGCCCAGCTGGTACCCTCCTTCTTGTTTATAAAAGACAGCTATGTGCTCCATAGCTCTTTCAGTCTTCTACATTGACTAGTGCCTGGCATTTCTAGTATAATCTTACTGTTCCAAAAGTTTCTGGAATACTCGTTCTGTGTGATTTAGGGTCACTCCCCCCCCCCTTTTCTGAGAATGTTCTTTTTTTGGTGGCAGATCAACAATCCAGCTATCAGAATGTCATGTGTCAAACACCAACAGGTACCTGGCTCTTTTTTTTGCTGTCACCTAACAGGAAAAACAAAACCTGCCAGCTTCTTAATAGTTGCTTGTTTAATGGTTGTCTTGTAATGCTAGCTCTGTTTTCTCTTTCATTTTGTCTGAGCCTTTCATTTTAATTTCTTCAATGAGTTCTCAAGCGCTTTATTGGAAAAGGCACACCTTGTGGTAGTGGAGCCCTGAATGAGCACCCCTCAGTATAAACTATGCGCATACAGTTTATATTTTACAGTCTCTAATGCTAATGATTATTAACTTTTATAAGACCCTTTCTACTGTAACAAAAGCCTCAAATAGTTTCCATAGGAACAAGGTCATAATTGAAAGAAAAACATTTGATTGAAAGAACCAGAATGATAGACATAAAAATTATAATCCTTGCAGAGCTTTAGATGCCTCTTTAGAATGATTAGAATAATTTGGCTGCCAAGTTGATCAAATTCAAAAGACTAAGCTTCTCCTTTTGTCATTTATGTAAAGCTGTGCAAATAGAACTTCTTCTTCTTTTACTGAATGAGGCCTTTCTAAGTTGGGGTGTCTGCTCTATTTCTTTTCCCAATTGGAGTAAGTCATCCTTTTTTTCTCTGGAACCAAAACCTTACTAATGTGTATTGGTTTGAAAGGAATGTTATAATGTGGCCCCATTAAAGCAATTCATTTGTGCTATGTTATCCAACCAGCAGCTCTCTCATTTAATATTGGGTATGTTTAAATATTTACAACCCCAAATCTCTTTCAGATAATTCTCTTTAACAATAATGTCAGAAGTATATACTCCCCAGGCCAAGAGTGCTTTCTATGTATAATTTGTTGGACAAACATGTGAACACTTAAACTAGGAATGTGTCAGACTAAAACAAAAATAGACCTTCAATTCAGATTCCATTAGCCCATGGTACATACATAGCAAACTCCTTCCACCCTCGTGTACCTCTGATAACTCTGATTGTTAAAAAATTTTTTTTATAAACAGAAAACTTTAATGAATTAGATATTGGCATGAACTAGGAAGAAACTACATTTTAAACTTTATTCTGAATATATATATATAGAGAGAGAGAAAGGCGCGAGAGCTCCTTTGTCATCTAATGTTTACTTTTGTTTGGAACAATCGCTTTATAACCGGAAGTACTGTGTTTTCCTGAGTACATGATAATCAGGCAGGCTCTGTTGCTGCTTGTTGCAGAAACAGCTTGTTGGCTTCCACATTGTCACTGTAAAGATGTGGAAGGAAATGCATATCTTTCTGCCAACATATAGTAGCAGATGTTGAAGAAACTGTACTGTTCTAGTGAGGAAATGAATAAAGTTGAAAGGAAGGGAGAATGAATGTGCTGTTGTTGTGTGTGTCGAAATGCTGTTATTTAAATATTGGTTGGTTATTTTGTGGTAGTGGTGGTGGGGAGGTGGGAATGTACCTGGCCCTTGGGACTCTCCGCAGGTCACGTCCCTCACCAGCCTTACTTCATATGCTCCTTGATTGTTTTTGCCTGGCTGGAATGTGTTTGTGAACTTTGGTAATGCATTTTGGTTGCCTGGATGGAAGATAGAGACGTATCTATGTAGAGAAATCAACCTACCATACAAAGGTAAATGTGCATTGGTTGCTTTGCCCAGTTTTGCCTCTGTCTCTGTCCACTCCAGCATGTAGCTCCCAGAAGGTCGCCCAGGTGGGAAAGGTAGCCCATGGTCTGAAAAAGATTTCCCACCCTGGGACTAGCTAGAATAAGTCTAGCAGGTGCGGCAGTAGCTCTACGCAGTGTGATTCATGACTAGCTGTATTGCAGGATCTGCTGCTGTGATCCCATGCCCACAGTTCTTCATCTGCAGATGAACACCGTTTGCAATTATTATGCTGTAATTTCAGCATCTTCACTGGCTCAGCTCTCACCCAGGGGTGTGTTTTTGTTGAGAATCAGGTTATGGTGGAAGCTGTAGTGTCTTTAAGAAGTATGGTTTAATTACACATATTTACACCTGAGTTTAGATGAAAGGGGGTGCAGATCTTAAACCATTGTCATCTCAAGAGCAGCTTGCTCTTCATAGCAGCCCAGCATTGCAGACAGAGCCATTCTAAGCACCATCCCTTTGCTCCTGCTTCCCAGCTAGTTCTAATGGCTGCTGCCGCGTTTTCCCTGTGACATCACACTCAGAACCTTGGCAGTTTCCCCATTGCCTTCCAAACTACCCAGCCAGTTGCTGGCTGGCACACAGGCTTAGTTAAGCTGATCGCTTCTCTCCCTGTCTCTTGTTAGCTTAATCGCTTCCTGATGGCCCCCCTGACAAGTGGCTTCCTGGTCCCAGAGAATGGGTCTCACCTATATTTTAACACTTTGCTAATTCCAAGGTCTGGCTACAAGCATTTATTAAATTGGCGAACTTTTGGGAATTTGGTCCCCCCCCCCCCAACTTATAACAATAGCACCAACAATAGGTTAGTTTAAATTTTAAAATGGCTTAAATTCATCATTGCAGTTGGATTTATTGCACTTTGGTATATAATCTGATTCAAGCGCTGAAAACTAGTATGCTGTAGAAAGACACACACACACAAATAAAAAATGAGAGTATAGCAAGTCGTGAATGGTGGCAGTGCTGTCACAGGTGCTTGTCTGCTGCAACTTGATATAGGATTCTCAGTTCTTTTTGAATCACAAAGAAAACACTCAAGAGTTCTTAAATACCTTTCTTCTATGTGTCTTGAGTCCAATAAATGTGTTTCATTAATACACTTTTGAAAAGCACCTAGTTTTGCTGGCTGCTGACTATCATGAAGTATTTGCTACAATTGCGAGTAAGCTTTTATCTGAAACGGAGCCAGAAACATAACCGATTGACCTAAAAACCCCAGCTTTTGTTTGAAACGCCTTCATTCATATCAGTACAATGCTTAGCACAAGAACCAGAAGGAAACTAACACTTCCCCCTTGAAGTGATTCTCATCCCCTGAGAACCAAACTTGAGTTCAGTGGGGGCAGATAAGGGAGATTTTTATGGTTTCCCCTTATTAAAATGCTTAGTCCAGAGCATAATAAAGATTTTCAGTTCATACACATTCTGAATAATGTTCTTCCAGCCCACTTTTGCGTCACCTTCTTCTCCCACATAGATGCTTCCCCTCCCCCCCAATAATTGTGTTGTCCAAAAGTGTGAACTATGGTTTACACTTGCCTGCAAACCAGAAGCAAATCCTGATGTGCCAGGCAGCAAGTACAAACCATAGCTTACCTGTTTGTATGAAGCAGCAATTTGTGGTTTTCTTTTTAAAAAAACAGAACTGGAACTAAAATAGCCAAGCATGATTGGAAGGTCAACAAGGGAGCACATGATCCAAAAGCACATCCGTGCTTGTACTCTTAACATTCTGGACTGCTGGGTCTGGACTTATGGGGACAAAGGTCCCTCTGCCTCTCCACCTTAGTCAAGGAGGAGGCCAGGCCATGGTTTACTACTTAGATAGCTACGCAGTCCCATAATCTATACCTGAGTAAACATGGACCCTGTGGAAAAGTTAAAGTGCATCTTACACTGCTTTCACTTAAGGAACTGCAGCTTTGAGACACTGCCAGAGCTCTCTCACCGCGTTGCCAAAGCTGGATAACTGAAGCGACTTGCTTATTAGGCTCTGGGAAGGTTGTGGGAAGGCCCTACGAAGCTCCTACGACCTTTCCAGAACCCAGTAAGCAGCCCTCCACCTTGGGGGAGGGCAGTTCTGGCAGTTCCTGGCTTTAGGCAGTTTTGCATTTATGTGTGGCCCCCGGAATCAAATTCCCGAGTAGCATGCAAGCTACCTGTATATGCAAATTGGCAATGAATAACACTTAATGCACTGATTAACATGAAGTTTTTGACATGCAATAGCACTTTTTGGCCTTTTTTGTTTCTGTTTTGTGGAGCAGTTGTAGACCTGCAGACACATTTGGAATACTGGAGAGCAAAGATTTATGCAGAGGGAGAGTGGGTAGATTCTGGTATTTTTCCATTGTGCAGTGACTTCTGCTTGTTACGCCACTGTGTTCTCAGCAAGCAGGACTTTTGCTCCTTTATTGAAAGCATAGCGACATCTGAGTTTAAACACATGTTGCACCATATCATTAAGGAAATGTTCCACAAGCGTTTTCCCATACGGTAACTACAAAGTATATGGTAAGATGGGAAAATATAGTTATTATGAATTGCCTATGGATGAAAATGATTACAAACAAACAAAGGTAAGGATGATATGGTAATAGATAACATCACTGTTTTTCTGTTTTGCAGAAAATGTAAGTGTATAAATGTAAAAGATTGCTAGCACTTTGGCATTAGTTTATGATTCTATATACACAATCTAGTATTCCTCTGATCTTATTTATATATATAAATGTTTTGGGTAGACCGCAGAGCAAGTATGGGTTGACTTCAGTCTTACACAATCTGCTTCTTGATGTTTTCACCTGGAATCCCCACAATGAATTGCTACAATCTAAATTTGCAAAGCAAGAATGCCTACTAAGAGACCGCACAGTTAAAGCTACTACAGTTAAATCTACTACTAAGAGTCCTACAGTTAAAGCTAGTATTAAGTGACCTCCAGTTCTGTTCTCAGGAAGGCAAAAGTAGCTTAATGGAATGGACCAGAGCTTTCCAAACTGTGTGTCACGACACATTAGTGTGTCAGCGGCAGTGTGTAGGTGTGTCGCATGAATGTTCCCCACGTTTCTCCCGGGGCTGGAAAGGGGTTAGTTTAACCTCTGGTTTGCTAGTAAAACTGAATTACTGTGTTGCAAAATGATGCATGTCCAAAAAGTGTGTCACCAACATGAAAAGTTTGGAAAGCTCTGGAATAGACCATAGTCCTCCAAGTCCAGCAGGTGCCAGGTAGTACAGTGCAAAGCCAAAAACCTTTTGTCCACCTCAAGACTAAACATCAGTCAGATGCAGTTGCTGAAAGTTGCCCTATATTTTATTATGGACTTTTTTGGGGGGGGGTGGATATTACATTAGATTGTAATAGGGAATGGGGAGGCCACAAAGCTCTGCTACATATGCAGAAAATTGGTGTTAGGCATTTAGGATCCTGCTTGATGTGATATCAGATAATTCTAAAATATGCAGTTTTGATTGTGAACTTTCTTTGTTTGCACCTTAATTTAGTGAACTTTCTTTTCAGAATCAAAATTAAAAAAAATCCTTCCAGTAGCTCCTTAGAAGAGTAATTACTGTAAGATTTACACACAACATAATGCAGGCTGAGATTCATGGAAAGCAGTAGGAAGGGATTTCTGAATTGGGATAAGCTGAAAGTCTAAGAGAGTGAAAGTTGTTAATTTTACCTTTGATCAATGAGCAGACAGAATTCTGACCTGCACTTTAAAATCCAATTAAGCAGTCTGCATATCGTTGCAAATACTGATAAGTTCTTGGGTCTCTTTTCTGTGGGGAAAACTACTTTAAAGTTGCCTTTACTTAAGTAAGCATTGTGCCTGTGCTCTGTAGTTACAGTATAATCCTCTATTTAATATGGATTTTCATAACAAAGGTAGCAATCTAGGGTACAGCTGTGTATGCTGGCTCAGTCTGGAGAGCATGAGACACTTACTCTCAGGGTCGTGCGTTCGAGCCCCACGTTGGGCAAAAAATTTCATTACAGGCAGTTGGACTATATGACTTTTGTGGTACCTCCCAATTCTATGTTTATGCATTGCTTCTGAGAAGTCTGAAGCGCACAACTATGCAGTAGTTTGTCTCCAGACCCATGTTTAGACTAGCTAGTAAACACTAAACCAGATATCCTTTAATTAAATCCTTCCTTCCTTTCACATCTCCAACAGAATCCACAATTAATTTCATATGGTTAATATAACAATACAGCTTTTACCCAAGTGATATGGTACATGTAATGTTCTCAGCTGATCCAGTCATTCTACACAAATAAAGCAAAGTTGGGCCACATGTCTTTAGCAGGAAAACACTAGATTTCAGAATGTTGTTGCTTGTTTCTCTCTCTCTACAAGTTTCTACAGGGCGGAAATGAGTTCAGAAAACACTGCATCTTGTGCTGCTTGTTAAATTGTTTTAGAGAAGCATAGCAAATGAAGCATGTTAATTGGCAAGGGCACCTGAATTGGGAAGGTGGGCACTTACATCTTTGGGTTGAGTTTAATGAGTACTTATCAAACCAACTGAATAAGGTTTAGATTTTGACTTCAAAATAATTGACCCTTATTTATTTAAATTTACATCCTGAAACTTGAAATCTCAAATTCCCAGAATGTAGTGGCTAGTTTTGATACATTAGGCATTTTGAAAGAAGAAGAATGTGTTGAAACACCTGAACAAACAAAATATTGGAACAAATTCTTAAGCCTACTCTTAAGCTGTTGTTTATGGGGTGAAAAGCCAGTGGAGTGATAGTATCCTGCAGAATTTGCAGCCAGCATTATATCAAGGGTTTCCTCTGCCCACACTTCCAGTTATGTGTGTATTTACCATTGTCTGCTTTGTGTGTCAGAGTGCTGTCATGCCACAAAGGATAAATACCGTATATCGTCATGTGGCTCATGCCACAAAGGATTCATGTATTGACCTAAAATTTTTCATAAAACTACTGTTGAGGAGGAAATTAATAGAATCCCCTTGTTTAAAAATTCTGTTTTGTTCCTTTTCATTTTTCCTTGTTTTAAAGTTTTTCCCGTTGTTTTTCCACATTGTGTCCTTAACCTCACCCTGCCTGTTTATAGCTCTGGTTGAAGCTTTGCTGATGGGAGATGTCATTGTTTTCTACCTTCAGTTTCTTGCTCTTGATAGGGAGGGAGCTGAGTTCATGGCCTTACACCTGCTGCTTGTTAACTGAGGACTTATATTTTGAATATATGGGCAAAGATGTATGGCATCGTGTGCTCTAGGAGAGAGCAGGGAGTGGGAAGTCAGCAAGTGAAGAAATGGGAACTTTCTGAGAGGGAAAAGAGGCAGGCATGGAAGCGAGGATGAAACCAAGGCTGCGCTTTGATCATTAGCTCCTCTGTGGCTTATGAGATACAGATGTAGAACTTGCTTGGGATATGTGCATGGCTTAGTATAACTGCATTGTTTTAAAGCTGCATCTGCCAACTACATTTGACCCGTTCAGGCATTCTAAATCCTTCATGAGCTGGAGAAGAAGGTTGAGTGCACTAGCTCCAAGCATAGCTGTCAACCGTCCCTTATTTGGCGGGAAACTCCCTTATCCCAGCGCCGTGTCCCACTGCTGTCCCTTATTGATGATGTCCCTTAAATTTCCAGGGTTTCAAAGGAAGCAGCTCCTCTCCCTCCCTCCCTCCCTGCCGGCCAGGGAGGAGGCTTGGCTGCGTTGCTCACCCAATAAGGAGTCTAAGAACGACTGGGGGGTGGAGCTTGCATGCCTTGTGCCAATGAAATCGACCACGTTGCCTGGGGACTCGCTTTTGCTCAGCGCTTCCCAGTGGAGAAGTGACGGTGGTTTTCCTTGCTGCATCCCCTTTGCCGGGTTGCTGCGCTGTGGGAACCACCGCTTGAGGCTTCGTTTGGCTGCTGGCTGGGCTTTCTGCCTTTGGCTCAGAGGGGCTCAGAAGTTCAACATACCTGTGCCCGGAAAATCCCTTATTTTGCCTGTTGATCCCTTATTTTCAAGGCTGCTGGTCCCTTATTTTCAAATCTGTAAGTTGACAGCTATGGCACCAAGCCCCTTGCCATCCTTGTTGCTTTCCACAAGGTGGTGGGATAACTTACAAAATAGAGAGCCAGTTCAGCTCTTGTGGACGCCATATGCAATATTGAACCCTGATCTTCCATAGTCAGAGCAGGTGCCTCGCTGCATCTGCTCTCCAAGGGCAGAAGGGTAGTGGTGATAGAGCTTGTACACTTGGTCTTTTTCTCCCTCATTTGCTTGAGGGATTTCAGGGTGCCTGAATACGGCTTTTCCCAAGATGTTATTTCAAAAGCCTATTACTTAAAATTTTTAAAAGGAATTAGATTCAAGTGTTTCAAGCTACTGTACAGTCTTTCGTTTGGAAAGATGTTTTCCTCTAATCTGTCTTGACGCTTGCAGTTACATGGTCTGGAGGGGAAACTGTTCTGTTAAAAGCTACCCTGGATAGAAGAGGAGGCTTGGTAGCTTGTTTAAAACATTTATACCTTGCCTTTCCATAAAATGTCCAAGAAAGCTAACAACATTTTATCAGCTGAGCAGAATCTGTAGCAGTCATCATTGGTTTTTATACCATTAAGCATTCTACAATTATGCCTAGCTAAATTTTAAGATGAAACCCTAGTACAATTCTTCGTTTTGTTATCAGTGTTCAAAATAAGACAGAACCGAGGACAGAGTAGTTTCCTAATAGGGCTAAAATCGAATAGTCAGGTAAAAAGGAACTTTATGCCAGTGTGGTGTAGTGTAGTGGTTAAGAGCGGTAGACTCGTAATCTGGTGAACTGGGTTCGATTCCCTGCTCCTCCACATGCAGCTGCTGGGTGACCTTGGGCTAGTCACACTTCTCTGAAGTCTCTCAGCCCCACTCACCTCACAGAGTGTTTGTTGTGGGGGAGGAAGGGAAAGGAGAATGTTAGCCGCTTTGAGACTCCTTCGGGTAGTGATAAAGCGGGATATCAAATCCAAACTCTTCTAATGCATCATTACCTTTGAAGTTTTACTACTCCCTTGCAATAGGTTGCATTTTTGGTTCCACATACACCTGTTGTCATTGCTTTTTTCCCAGTAGTTTTCCATAATTTAAGATGAATTAATGTACTTCATTTCCAAAAGTAAGGCAATATGTATTTTGGAGCAAGTTCATGCATGTGAACATTAAAATTACCAACATGGCTCTTATTTGAGGATTTTTGTTCTTTTCCTTTTTGTATATTTTTAAAATTTGTTTTTAAAAAGTATAAGCATACAACAAAAAAACAGTTCCAAATCCAAATATCAAGATTGCTCTGAATCTCCTAACTTCCCCCCATCCCTTCCATGGGTCCTAACGGTATTTTTTACAACTGCATATCAATACTTATCCAAATTTTTAATCCTTCTAAATTATCCATACTTTCCATTACTTTACAAGTGTGGTTTAAATCCTGCTAATGTTTTAACCTGTTTACAGTGGTCTCGTGAATAAATTATGAACTTTTCCCATTCCTTGTTAAAGTTCTTGTCTTCTTGATTTCTGAGCTTCCTAGTTAATTTTGCCATTTTGGCATAGTCCATCAACTTGGTTTGCCATTCTTCTCTGGTCGGGGTAGGGGGGGCCTTTGTTCTTGAAGTAACAAGAAATCATTACCCATGACAGTGAGAGTTTGGATTTGATATCCCGCTTTATCACTACCCGAAGGAGTCTCAAAGCGGCTAACATTCTCCTTTCCCTTCCTCCCCCACAACAAACACTCTGTGAGGTAAGTGAGGCTGAGGGACTTCAGAGAGGTGTGAATAGCCCAAGGTCACCCAGCAGCTGCATGTGGAGGAGAGGGGAATCAAAGCCAGTTCCCCAGATTACGAGTCCACTGCTCTTAACCACTACACCACGCTGGCTCTCAGTCAGGTTTCCAAATGTCAGTCACATGATTTATTTATTGATTACATTTGTCTCCTGCCCTTCCTCCAAGGAGCTCAAGGTGGTGGACACAGTTCCCCCACCTTTTACCTTCACAACAGCCTTGTGAGGCAAGTTAGACTGTGTATCAGTGGTTGGTTCAAGAGCTTTAGGGCCTGTGTGTGGATATAAACCTGGGTCTACACCGCACCGACCCCCATGTAATAAAATCATAATGTAATATGATTTTCTTTAGGTGGACTCTAAGACTTGTAAGATTTCAATTTGCTTTTGTTCAGAAGTGTAGGTTCATTTAAAATTATTACTGTTTTGTATGTTCAGCCATTTTTAGAGCTGCGTTAGAATTGTTCTATTGAAATCAATTGTTCTGCCGTTGCTATAATTTTGTTATTGGTAGATTTTATAATGGTTTTATAGTGATTATGTGCCCCCTTGGAAATGCTTTATGTTTTGAAAGGCAGCGTAGAAATCTTCAAAATAAATTTATCAAATATATTTAGGCTGTGATACAACTATTCAAAAGCCATTTAGAGTGGCATTAAAGACGGACTATGAGGCAGCATTTCCATGCCCTATAGCTCTGCTTTGATGTTATTTCTTTTTATGCAGAAAATCTTATCTAATGGTGGAGCTAAAGCAGAGAAGAAACAAGTCGTTCCATGCTGGATTCTTTCATTAAAAACAACAACACAGAACTGAACATTACTGTGTTTATTCCATTTTCTGAATGTGTGTCTGTGTGTATATATATATATGTTGGGGTGTGTGTGTGTACATCTACCCACACCCACACACCCACACCTACTTAGAGAAGGCAAAGCTTCAAAGGAATAATTTCAAAATGCATAAAATCTATTCATATCTTGTGGCTGCAATCTGGAGGGCTGTCAGTAAATGAAAAATATACCACATGTGCAGATGCATGCACAGATGTACAAGTTCTTCACAAGCTACTTACGAATAAGATGTGCTTAATTAGACTTGATTCTAAAGACTTCACTCATATTCCTCTTCCACTGAATGTATAAAAACTAAGTAAATAATGGAGTTTCCAAGTGAATCAAGAATATGCCTCTTAAAGGGACTGATAGCCCAGAGAGAATGATTGGCATGGGAGTGTTGCTGTCGTCTTGAAAGCACATGCGATAGCTCCCTTGCTGACGTTACACAGGTCTTTGGCTGGTTAGGAGCACACCCAGCAATCCTATATATACCACTTTACATCCAGTGGAAGAAAGGTAGTATATAAGTACATAAAATATATAGATCAAATGTTTTGGACTATAAAAGAGGCCAGCAGCAGTACAATTGTTGGCAAAGGCTAGATAGAATCATAGCAAAGCTGAATTAAGTGAAGAACAACTGCTGTTCTGGCAAATTTCTAGCTTGGGATATGGATTCTGAGCAGTCGAGAAAACTTGTTCAGTATGTCTGTTTGAGAAAATGTCAAGAGGCGTACAAGCAGAGTTAACATAAACGTTTCTGACATTAGTCTGTCAAGCTGTAGTGGTTACTTCTATTGTCTAATTTTCAAGTCAAACAGCACATATGGCTCACATAGGGCATGATTTGAATAATAATGTTGCAATCAGTGCTGATCAGATAAAAAACAGGATTCAGGAGCATTTGCAGGAATGGTTGTTTCTTTAGTAGCGGAGACCATGTAAACATATACACTGTAGGTCTAAAAATAGATTTTTGTACGTACTTCCTTTGAAAAAAACAAATCTGAAAAGAGGCTTTAAACCCCCCAGGAGCTGACTCTGATCTTACTGCATTTTGCATATTATAGGATTTCACAGTTTTTTATGTACTTATGTAGGTACAGTGGAATCCCCCCCCCCCCCCCAGGCCTTGCAGCTTTAACCAAATAATGAATGTTTGTATGGTTAGCTCAATATAGCTAAAACAGTAAACTGTTGGAACTATCTGGTTGTTGTTGTTTGAAACAACCTTTAAAAGCTTTATGCTCTGAAAGTAGAATAATCTGTCTAAATGCTGTTTTAGGAGTTGGGGATTGTGTTGTCACTGAGGGAATTTTTAAGAACTGTGTTTGGGTTGGGGGGAAGGAGAAGAAAATGCAGTATAAAAGAAGGAAACCTGAAATGCTGCAGCGTGGGTTTTTGCTTTTGATTATAATTGTGCATTGGAACTCATGAATTTGAACGCCTTGATTGAAAAACCTTGTGGTTAGAGATTACATGAAATTGCAGTGCAGAGGTGGCCTGGACCTGCCGTCTCTTACCAAGTTGCATATTTCATTGTAGGTATGCTACCTAATGTATTACAGATTGCCCATATGCTTGCAAATGATCTCTAGTATCAATCATTGTTTCCTTCTCATCTTGGTTTTAATCTGCTTCAGGCATGGTACATCATAACATTGGCTAGAATTCAAAGAGCCGCTCAATTACTCCTATAGAGAGAGGGGATGCTTTTGAGGACCTTTGAACAAGAGCTTCACATGCTGCGTGGCATGATACTTTTAAAACTATGGGAATTTAACAAAAACTTTGAGTAAAATAGCATGTAATCCGCTACTCAAAGTCTCTCCCTCTCTCCCCCCCCACGTGGTTTATAAAAAAAGTAGCTATTTGAATGTTGGCCGCAATCTTTAATTTGCTATGTAGCCCACTGGTAGCATAGGCTCATACTCTATGTACCCCCCCCCCCCCCGTATATGGGGACGGGACTGAGCTCCTCAATCTTGAGGGGCCCCGCCAGGCCTCCCCGATGTCACACACACGAGGAGCCCTGCAATGCCAGGTGGAACTCAGCACTTCTGACTGGTAGTGCTAATTTAAGATTAGTATTCATCTGTGTTTAATGTAATTTCCGGCATTTCCCCCCCAAACAAAAATTGATTTATTGTAAATAGTATAGCCTGCTTTCCCATAAGATGTCACTAAAAACAACAATAGGATAAAGTAACAGTAAACCGCAAAATGTAAAATGTACTGGTATGTCAATTCTGTGAATCAGCTAAGATGGAAAGTACTGTATTAGAAGGTTTCCCCTATGTAAATAGTTCATAGATATGCTCTCTCAGCCGAAATATAAACAAAAAACCCAGTAGCAGTAGAAAGGAGAACTAACATAGCAACAACAGTGGCAGGCCTAGCAGTACAATCACAGGCCTTGTCCACACCTGCCCTGTGCTCTGTAGGCACGAACCCAAGATTCATTTGCCCCCTCTCTTTCCCCAGCGAAATCCGCTGTTTACCTCTGAATCAGAACAAACACCAGTCTGTAGAAATCTCTGTGGATGTTTGTTATGATTCAGCAGTAAACAGTAGGATGAGCGGAAGTGTGGATGAGCCCATAGTCTCATTCCCAAAGACACTTCCATATTAGCTGTCTACAGAGAGCACCAATCAACATGCGGTGGCTGCAGGTGTCACATAACGTATTCCATGCACTGCCACTCCAATCACAACAATCAGGTCTACACCTAAAAAGTAGAAGGTAGGCTTAGAGAACCCATGGTCTCCCCAGGAGAAGGCTTCAAGCCCCACTGTGGGATAAAAGCTATGTGAAGGAGAACAACCTCGCAAACGGAAGCAAAGGGCGAGGCATTTGAAAAAGGCAGAATGGATGCTAGATCAGCAAACTCATACCCAATGAGCTGTGCCTGGCAGCACTGTGTGAAAGAGGAACGTTTGTAATAGGAAGCAGCAAGCGTGGCTTAGGTCTTATCTTATTACAGAGAATACTCTAACCACACAGCCACAGGAGCAGACAAATGAGAAGAGTGTGATAGAGCTGTTTATATTCTTCCTGTATAGCGAGATTCCCTCCTTTCTCCCCTTGCCAACCACATGCACCATGGAGCTGCAGCTAAGTGGAACTGTACATGTACAAATGCCTAAGTGATCCCATAGCTACCTAGCGATGGACAATCAGGAGAAAAGATTGGGAGCACACACACACCTACTAGGCAGAGGGAGCACACCTGTAGGCTCGTTCTGATAGCTGCCTGCCTCGTTTGGAACTTTGGATAGCTTTATTTTCCTCTGTACTCAGCTATCCATACGCGCCCCCCCCCCATGTTCAGTTGGTTGGCTGTAAGCAGCTCCTGATAGTTGTATCAGTAGTCGCCCTCCCCCTATCCACCATTGAGTCATAGAATTGTAGAGTTAGAAGGGACCACAAGGCTCATCTAGTCCAAGCATCTCAGCTTCTGCATGCCAGCTTCATATAATACCATGTGGGACTGTGAACTCTTGTGAACCTGTCTCCTTGGGTGCAGCAGACCCTGGGAACTGCACCCACATCTCTAGCAGCCCCTCCTAAGCAACAGCACCACACTTAGCCCACACAGAGCATACTGAGCCACATTTTATATTGGCTGTGTTAGGTGTGGTGCAGAACATAGGAAGCTCCTGTTGCTAGGAGTAGAAGGATCAGGGAGTTTTGCATTTGTGGGCTCTCGGGTACTAAGCTCTTTAATGTCACACAAGACAGTTTCTTCTCACCAGATGTGAGTTTTCCATCTGAGGTACACAGCGGGTTGGAAAATGCTATTTATGTGTGTGCAAGCCTTTCGAAGTTGGTGGGCTGCTTGCAGCTAGATCAGAGCACAAAAAAATGAGAAGCTGCACTTGGGTAAACTTCCGCTGACTTCCTCTGTTGTAGAACTTCTAAATAATGTGTGCTGTGCTATACTTCACCTGTGCCTCTTGTTAATATTTGAAATTAAACAGATCTGCTGTAAGAAATCAGCAAGTTGGATGTTTATACAATAGGCCTCTTTTCCAGGCATAAGCAGAGAAAAGCTAAAAGATAAGTGAACTTCAGGGCGGTGTCCTGGAAGAGGAGGGTGCTATTCGTTCAAATGCACTGCATAACATGTTTTGAAAACCAGTTTTGTATTTTCCTATGCAGCCTGGTACTCTGAAGAATATGCTTTTGAAATAGGAGAACTTGTAATTGTGAAAAACATTTTATCAAAATATAGCAAAAGTGGTTTTTCATTATTGCTGTACTCACCCTACCATTATCTAGACGCAGCTAGATCACCACCCACCTTTGATTGCTTTGATATCAGTTTTCTTGAAGTAATTCCCTAAATCATTTGAAGAAGTTAACTGTATCCTAGTCACTAGGACATAGTGAGAGAGAAATAAGGGCTTAACATAACATGCCACTATCACTTACCTTGGGGAAAGATTGCATATTGTAGCTAATGAATATTGTCAGAGTCAAAAAATCTACATGGCTTATTCAAGTTTTGAAGCAGAGGTTGGATGCTTTTAGTTGAGATTCCTGCATTGCAGGAAATTGGACTAGATGATATACAGGGACGCTTCCAACTCTGCAAATTTATGAATACTAGCACACTACTGCACACCATTTCTTAATTCAGTCATGTCAGTGGGGTAGTTTTTTGTTTTTACATTTTTGCTTTAAAACATCAGTCAATTAAGTCTGATGTTAAGGTATACATATGACCGTAATTGATTCTAGACCAGGGTTAGGCAACCTAAGGCCCGGGGGCCGGATGCGGCCCAATTGCCTTCTCAATCCAGCCCGCGGATGGTCCGGGAATTAGCGTGTTTTTACATGAGTAGAATGTGTCCTTTTATTTAAAATGCATCTCTGGGTTATTTGTGGGGCATAGGAATTTGTTCATTTCCCCCCAAAAAATATAGTTCGGCCCACCACATGATCTGAGGGTTTTTTCAGCCCACGGCTGAAAAAAGTTGCTGCCCCTGTCCTAGACTATCATTTCTGCATTTCTTAGGCCAGGCTTTGGGTAGCAGACTCTTCTGCATTTTGCACATTTGGCACTATTCATTTGTTAGTTTCTATTCTGTTTTTCCCCCTGACAGCCGCAACAGTTGACATTTTCTGAATTGGAAAGTTAAGTGCTATGGCTGCAACAAAAATGTCTAAAAATAATTTTCTGAATTCTGAAATAGTTTTCTAAAGAGCTGAAGTGGTTTTGCAAAACAGCTTCTAAATAGAGAACTGCAGGTACTTCTGTTTCTGAGTTTGGCATAGACCTGGGAGGGGAACAGAGTTAGATTGTATCTCAATAGATTTGTCAAGTGAAAACTTTTTTAAAAATTCTCTGATAACAATAAGTGAAATCTGTTATGTTCTGAGCAACTGATTGTTCTGGAACATGGAGAAACTCGGGATAAAGGAATTTGGCATTCTTGTATTGTAGGAGCCTCATTTGTGCAGGCTTCTTAAGTAAGTTGGAACTGTAGAGCACTCAGATCACTTGCAGAGACAGTTTGTAAAAGCATCATTTCTGAAAAGATGCAATTATGGAGGGTGAAGAAAAGTATACACCAGGGTAGGATTATTATAGAGAACTTTTAAAGGGGGAAATGAAATACACGGTAATGTTTAGAAACAATGGTTTCAAGGGGAAAACGGGAAGGAAGAAGGTATTTTAACAGGAAAGGACAGAAACCTTGTACTTTGTGGAGAAACACCACAGTGCCTGAAGCAGAAAAGATCACATGAAAAACATTGTTTGCGTATGACATGGATGAAGAAGTTAGGAAGATCTTACAAAACATTTAGCACTAATGAGAGAGCGTATATCAGCTTGCTCCAATTCAAAATGTAATTTAGAAGTCTTGTCTGCTGATTCCATAAATTTGCCAACTCCGGTACAGATTATTTGTGTAGAAGGCCACATTCCTTCAAGGGTAGTGGATGGGGCCAGAGCCAAAGGTGAGCAGGGTTCATTCCCCTCCCTCTCTGCCACTTCCTTGTTGTTTTCTGTGAGTGAAGCAGGTACATTGCTCTTCTTGAACTAATGGCTTGCAGAGGGTTTTTATAATTTTGCTAATGGTCCCATGCAGTCCTAGGGCTATAGATTGTTCATACCTATTCTATACCTTTAAATCTGTGGTCCTAATGTGATTTAATGAGAATAGTGTCCAGGACTAAATTCACTTTTCATTGAAGTGCATTATAGGTGATTCAGTGGTGCTATGGAGCATGCTCAAAGAAAGAAACTCTGTCTGCCCCATTCATTCACCATCTTACCCAGTGCATTCAGAGCTCATTTCTTTGAGAAGTTTGAAGCCAATTTTTACCTGAGCTGCTGAACTGGCAGTATGTGAAAGGAACAATTTCATTTTGGAATAACACTAGCATGTAGGCCTCTGTCTTTACCTTTACTGGTGTCTGCTGTTCTCCAGAAACCTTGAGGTCCTACTAGATTCACATTAAAAACACAACACACCAGCTCTTTCATTTTTGCTTTTTTCCTTACCCTCCATTAGCTGCTATGTCATTACAGTGTAGTAAAATGCAGTGTAGGAGCTTCCAGAGCTTGCAGTAATTCTATAAATTATTCACATTAATTTAACTTGTGGATTTGTTCCAAAGGACTGCATATTTCCATTTGAGTTGCTGTTCTGCTACCCAAATGTTTATAGCTCCCACCTCCCTTGGTTAAACAAGAATGATGATAAAATAACCAGAAATCTTCATTCACTCTGACAAAAGCAATGCAACACATCATTAAATGTCACATTATCCTCTAGTCAAGCTTGTTTATATCATGTTCTTCATGAGATTTCCTAGTGTTTCATGATGCTTTATTCTACATGAGTGAGATGCTGATAATGAAAGCTGAATGTATCCCAGATTTCTGTGGCTCTCTTACAATAGAACTATATAGTATATGTTAAGCCTGGCTCCTGTGTTGAATGACTTCCCTTATGGGCTGGAGAAGAGTGTCTTTTGGGTTTCCTTGGTATTGGGCCTAGTGATGTCCCCAAGCCTGAATTTAGTTTGAAAGCATAAGAGACACAGTAGTTCTCCCGTAACATAGGAATCAGTTGTGTTGAATATGACTAGAATTGTCAGTATTTCCCCCCCTTGAATTGTTTTAACCAAAATCATTGAAAAAACTGACACATCTGAACAGATCTGTTGAAGTTCCCCATTATCTGGTTCAGAAAAGATTGAGCACTTGAGCACAGAGCTTCTAGGAAGCTTTCAGAACATAGGAGCTCAGCCCTTCACCCCTTTCTAGTATCTAGCCGGGCTCTGATCTGGGTAGGTGATTACATGAGCCTCCATCTCTTCATGAGTAGATTTGTGTGTGAATAGCTGGGCACTATACCAGTGGCCCTAAAACTCATGCCTGGCACACCGTCTCCTCAGTCCCTGCAGCAGACGAGGAGGCGCAAATGTTGTCCTCTCTTTAGAAGCTCATTCTGATTTATTAATAATATTTGTATCCTCTTTGGCTTTGATATTTGCTGGGAATTGGGATTTCTAAGTTGTTGTTTACCTTATTACTTTGCACTGAGCTAACCATTATGGGCGTCAGTCCCATAATATATAAGCCTCTACTTGTGTAAAAAGCCTATCACAGCATTGACAATTGCAAAGTTTCCTGGATTTTTACTGTGCAAAAATCATAGTGTGAATTTGCTGTAAGAAAAAAACCTTTATTTATTTATGTAAAGGTAAAGGTGAAGGGACCCCTGACCATTAGGTCCAGTCGTGACCGACTCTGGGGTTGCGACGCTCATCTCGCTTTATTGGCCGAGGGAGCTGGCCTACAGCTTCTGGGTCATGTGGCCAGCATGACTAAGCCGCTTCCGGTAAACCAGAACAGCGCATGGAAACACCGTTTACCTTCCTGCCAGAGCGGTACCTATTTATCTACTTGCACTTTGACGTGCTTTTGAACTGCTAGGTTGGCAGAAGCAGGAACTGAGCAATGGGAGCTCACCCTGTCGTGGGGATTCGAACTGCCGACCTTCTGATCAGCAAGTCCTAGGCTCTGTGGTTTAACCCACAGTGCCACCCGCGTCCCATTTATTTATTTATGTATATGTAAAAGATATAAATACAAATTTTGAACTGGTGTTGGGAATAATAGATTAATAATCTACACAAGACTAACAGAACATTTAGACAAAGATCAGAAAAGAAAATAACATGTTGACAGTTTGGTTTAAGGTTTTATTACAGGTAACTCTGAATCCTCCCCCCCCCCCCTGGTTATTTCCTTATTAATGGTTGTTGGGTTTGTTTTTTGCTTTCCCTCTGTAGCAGATTAATTTGATCATCAGGGTGCTGAGTTTCCAGTCCGAAGAAGAGGAAATATTTTGATAGAAGGGAAGTTGTGTCTTTAGACACAGTAGCTAAAAATAGGTATTCTGCTTTTGAATGCCCTGGAATAAATTCTGAAAACAATCCATGATTGTTAGAAATAATTATTTAACAAAATTGCTAGTCTTCTCTTGTTTACCCCACCCTGTAAGCTATCTACCACTTTCAGAAGAGGTTAGTTTACCATTTACCATTGTCAAGCAGTTAATCTATAAAATTAATTCATTACTCATTAAACTTCAAGATTACACTTCTGAAATTTCGAATCTGTACTATGTACATAACTAAAGCTTGTTAAATTTGGAGATTTCAGGTCAGTTTGTCAGAATTTTGGAGATAGGGATAATTTAGGAACCTAGCTTTCACATTTAGACTACCCTGTACAGTTTTGAGGGTTTTCTCTAGCTGAAAATGTCTCCAGGAAAAACTTAAGTATTGTTGGAGAAAGGCCCCTGCCTTGTCCACAGAATTGCTATGTGCTCATAGGAAAATACCATTTTCCATTGACCAAGAGTCCATTGGAACGGATTTTAGAGCTCTGTTTATTGAGGTCTCTTATTTCTGCTTTCAGAGCAATAAGTGTTGCCTCATAGGTCAAGGCTATAATAAAAATATTATAATCAGTTTTGTGATTTTGGAACTTTCAGTGTCAAAGGCAAGTAAAGTTTTAGGAATAGCACTCTTAAGTAGAACATTAAACTTCATGTCATTGCTCACAATCTATAATCTGGTTGGAATCTACCAACAGTGAAGTTTCAGATTATTGACGGCATAGCATGTTTCATTGCTTTCATTTATAGTGTATTGCGTAACCAACCGGAGGTATACCAGGAAATTACCATGAGCAGGAAAAGTCTAATTTGGCTGCAGTCATAGCTTTGCGAGGTGGGACACAATTTGAGGGCACAAATAAGTCAATGAAGGGTGGCCTTGGGAACAGGGTAGAAATATTTTAAGAAAATATCCATAGTTTATTCATGTGCTTCTACACCTTCTGCCTACCAACCAGGAACAGGTTTGGGGTTGTTGTTTTTTTGTTATAACACACAAATATCAATCTTTCCCCAAACTGAGTTGTTCCAGCTTTTATAAGACCATTTCTGGCGTGCATATGTAGTAAATGTGCAGACAGACTTTGAACCTTGAAGTTGTTAAGTTTCATTGCAAAGGCAGCTTTCTGTTTGTTTTGGGTGCTTCTACAAGTTTTTTAAAACTGGGCTGTATAAGTGTGATAATCAGCGATCCATGGGATAATGCAGCCTTCCCTAATCTGCCCTCTTCCTGTTTTGTCTTGTATTACTTGCAGTTACTCATTCATTTAGATTTTACATAATTTTATTAGTATTTGCATAAATGCTTTTCACCTTGCTTTATTGCATTTTAATGTTTCTTTTTATTATTTGTTGAATAATATTTTTTTCCTTTTTAAAAAGGAAATGCTTTTTAAAGAAAAAATCAGCATTTTAAATTAAACTATTTCAGTTAAACTAATTTGGGTTGGAGTTTAACTTATATTGTTGTTAACTTGTGTTACTTTTAGTCTGTCATTGCTTTGTTTTGTAATGCTCTGGGGCCTAGGTTCAGAGTTCATACCTAAACATTCTAAATAGTTCTTCCCTCTTTCTTTCTTTGTTTCTGTTTCTTATACAGGAAATAAAAAAAGAAGCAAAGAAGGAAGGTCCTGTCATCAAAGTACCAGAAAAGTCTGTACATGATGTTTCCAATGGAAGTCCTTTACTGTTGTCTGAGACAATTATTAGAGCCTCCAAAAAAGGTAATATATTTTAAATTATGGTAAAAGCTCCAGGGTAAATGGTATTTGGAATGTTTCCAACCATAAAATTATACACTGGACAAATGTGTATACATTAAGGGTGGAAAAAGTTATCAGATGGGCAAACAGGTTTATGAAAGCCAATTCAAACATTCAGTCACTGTGTCTTCCCATCTGAGGATATCACTCTCTTATCAAGTACAGAATTACTTGTGTTTCTTTAACCAAAGAGCTTCATTATTGAGTGCAATTATTTTAACAAGGAGCAGCTCGTTATAGGTAGATTTATGGCAACATAGGGCTTGTCAACACCAGAGTTTAGTGTCCTTCTGAAGCTACTTGTGTCTTTCTTTTAATTTCGTTTTGGTGGTATCTACACATCTTCCTACTCCAAGTGGCAGCTTGCACTCCTCCCCCCCCCCCCAATTCAGCCTTTTCCAATTTGCAGATAATCCAATAAGGAAAGAAAATCCAATATAAAAGTGCATGCTATCCAACTGTGGATGTGCTGAAGCACATTGTGTGGCCAGGTTTCTTTATGTGTGTTGCTTCTGTCAGCTCAAAGGATGCAGTGTGCCTTTCTCCATTGGTTGTTGCTGAAGGCACATTTGCAGTATTTTTTTTCTAAAACAGCTCTTTTGCACAGAACAGCTCAAATAACCAACTTACCACACCATACTAAGTTCATAATTGGTGAGTGACTGTTTATAGCTATCTAGAAAAGCACAGTAAATGCTTCGGTAGTTAATTGTGCAAAGTAGGCAATGCTGGTTATATACATTTTACATTACCCACATATATTATCCATATATATATATGTTTTGGAAACGTGCTGAGTTTATTATCTCAGTACCAGTTTTCCCCTTCCTTTTCTTGCATCGTAGTATGATGAAATAAACAGGATATTCTTGAATATAGTTAGGTCCATGCAACAGCTTAAAAACTTGATCCTGCTAAATAGAATATGTTTTGATTGCTTGAAAGGAAACATGCAGTTTTGACATAGTTGTGTCATTGGGTTGCCTTGCCAGTTATGCTCTCCAGAGAGTGTGGAATCATTCAAGGATTTTTATTTCAAGAACAAATGTTGTATTTTTTACCTTGGAGGCTTACCAGCTTCTGTTTCTTATCTCAAAGCCAAGTCCTTGGTGACTATGAAACTTTGAAATGTGCTATTCATGGCACAAACTGCCTGTTTGTGTCAAAATCTTCCTGGAAACTAAGGGAAAAAAACCTACCAGAAACCAGTACAGTGGTACCTCGGTTTAAGAACTTAATTCGTTCTGGAGGTCCGTTCTTAACCTGAAACTGTTCTTAACCTGAGGTACCACTTTAGCTAATGGGGCCTGCCGCTGCGCCACCGCCGTGCAATTTCTGTTCTTATCCTGAAGCAAAGTTCTTAAACTGAGGTACTATTTCTGGGTTAGTGGAGTCTGTAACCTGAAGCCTCTGTAACCCGAGATACCACTGTATTAGGCTATTGAGCCACCAATCAAAGGAAACTCAACCCAAAGGACTGAATCCAGGCAGTCTGTGAAACCAACAATCATCCTATATACGTAAGCAACTAGCAGCATCATACCCGGCATTGCTCAGGAATTCTAAGGATCAATGCAGTCAGAAAGGTTCAGTCCACCATCTTGATTCAAAATGGCATCCAGTTGTATCCTAACTTAGATGAAAACCTGATCATGAAACTCCGGAACCATCATGCAAAATTTGCTTATATCTTATCAAACACATAGCAAGCAAACAACTTCCCAAAATGTATAGTAGATAGAATATTATATAATGAGAGGAATTAAACATAGCATTAAGCGAAAGTCCCTCCCCCCACCAAAAAAACCACCTCTGTTGCAGAATATGATTGGATTTAGTTAGACAAGGGGATAAAATCCATAAAGTATTGCAGATAAGTAGGTGATCTATGGCAGATTAGAAAGAACAAGACAGTACTTAGAAGTCCTATTAGTTACCTATATAAGGTCCCAGGTAGGAGAATCGTGTTGGGGGAAAAGAAAACAAAAAACAACAACCCCTAAACCATGTGATATGAGATGTTTGATGAAGATGTACAGTACTAGAATATATGCCCTGAAAACCAAAGATTCTGATACATTTTGCCTGTGGAATTTTTGCATTATCTTTTCGGTGTTCTAAAAGACTTGGCATTGTGTTTTTTGGGTTACGCTTGTGCAAGTAATAGAAGGCTCCATATGGTCTGTGGCAGCTGGGCCTCTGTTATCTGGGGCACTAAAATGGAAAGGAAGTACATCCTGTTACAACTTCTAAATCCTAGCAATTTTTAATAGTGTTTTGGTATGCCTGGGCTTGTACTAACCATTTAATTTTTAATGTCTCCTGCAAGTTCACTTTTATGTAAGAGATTTTTAAATGTCACAGTATGTCAGAAAGCAAATGAAAGCTGGATAAACAGGAAAATTGACTATTCTAAATCATTGTACTAAGACTTGTACAAGGTAGAAAAATGATGAGGAAATGAAATGTAGCATGGTATCAAAGGTGCTTTTAAAAAACGATGGGTCAAGCCTCCTGACTCCTTGCAACTTCAACATGGGGTCCTGATAGTTTGGACCCAGACTGTTTTAAGGATTGACTCATCATTCCCATTTCTGGTCTGTGCCAGCTGTATATGGAAGTTTGCTTGGGACACTATACTTCTGTTGGTGCAGCACCATACTGTTGACTTGTGTTAATCTTGTGGTCTAGTAAGACCCCTAGGTCTTTTTCTTACATACTGCTGGCAAGCCAGGTGTCCCCTATCTTATCTGTGCAGCTGGTTCTTCCTGCCTAAGTGTAGAACCTTACAGTTGTCCCCATTGTAATTCATTTTGTTGGTTTTTGCCTGGTTCTCCTGTCTCTTAACATTAAGCATGAATCCTCATTCTGTCTTAAGTGGCATTGGCCACCCCTCCCAATTTGATGTCATCTGCAAATTTGATGAGCATACCCTCAATTCCTTAATCCAAGTTATTTATAAAGATGTTGAACAACAACGGACCCAGGACAAAACCCTACAGCACCCCACTTGTCACTTTTTTCCAGAATAACGAGGGACCATTAGTGAGCACTATTTGGGTTTGGCAAGTCAAGCAACTTCAAATCAACCTAACGCTTATCTCGTCCAGTCTACATTTGCCAGCTTCTCTGCAGGAATATCATGGGAGACATTGTCAACAGCCTTACTGAAATCAAGATACATTATGTCCCTCAGCATTTCCCTGATCCATCAAGTTCATAAGGCACTGGAGATTTGAATTTATGCAAAGTAGCTAGATGTTCCCTTACCACCTCTTCCTATCTTGGGCTTCAGCTTCCTCTTTGCATCATTTATTAGTAAAAAATATATAGGACACTCTTTGACCTTAATCACCTCTCTAGAGTCTAGCAGATAAGACTCAAAATGATGTCCCACTTATCTCTCCTCTGTATTCAAATTAATGTAAAGCTGATAGCTCTGGCCCTCTTTTTCAATTTTATTGATCTTCAGGCTGAAGGAGCAGCCGGGTCATTTGCAGGTCTTTTCATTCTTGGAGGAATTTAAAGAATGCTACACACCTGACATGGCCATGATTCTTTGGTTTGATTTCTGTTAATGTGTTTCAATGCTGAACACAGAGAGAGAAGTTTGAAAAGTTTTTGGAATTTCATTTCCAGTTTTAAACCCGAGGGTAGGCCACTTGCATCAGTACTCTGGAGCATCTGCTCTGCCTGTTTTGTAATTTATAGGCATAAAATGATGGCGATGAGAATGAGAGCCAGAGACACAGATCAACAATCTCATCTTTGTAGAGCTGGCAAGTTACATTCTGTTCCTGTAATGAGTTGCAATGAGGAAACTGTTAAGGAGAAGTGGATCACTTTCTCTTACCAGACTTGTGGCCACTGTGAATGTTGCATGAGAGATGAGATTAAACTTGAAATGTCTGTGTCAGGACACTGAGGGTTCTATCCAGCCAAGAAGTTCCTCCAGCTCAAGTACTTTTGTCTGTGGCAACAGAACTTCCCTCTCCTCTCCTTGTGCATCCCCTAAATATGTCCTGGGGAACATTTAGGTGGCATGTGGGGAGAGGAGGGGGAGCAGGAAAAATAGCCTGGGCTATTGGAACTGTTTAGATGCATACTAGCCTAAGAAACTAAAAGTCAATTCAACGGCCCATTCATGGAGCAGCCAGCCGTGTAGTTTACAGTGGAGAGAGACAGTGGACTGGAAGGTGCTTGTTAGAGAGAACCAACTGAGGGAATAAATGCACACACACGGGAAACCATTTATAGCCAAAGACGGCAGTTTCTTGGTAGGTGAAAATGGATTCCAGTATCTGGGACAGAAGGGAGGAAAGGCTGATATGGGACAATGTATTTGATAAAACATGTATAGGATGGGGGGGGGGGGGCGGAGCGGAGAAAACAACCATTATAGACAGGTTCCAAAGAAATTGAGACATTTCCGTTACATTCCTGTATATTGTTTAGATTTGGGCTTTTGCTGTTTGACTTTTTAAAAATCCTAAACCCATATTTCTAGGATGCATTATAAAAATTCAGGGCATTTGTTTATGAAAGCTTTTAAATGACATCCATAATCTAAACAAGAGAGAGAGAGCGCAAATGGTATTTCCTTTTTAAGTAATAAAATAAGTGACTCTTAATTGGTTTTATGTCATCACGTCTTCACTACAGCCAAATTATGCTTTCCTTCTAACCCATGAAGCAATTGGTGATTACTCCATTAATGGCAAATGCATTGTGTTCAGCCATGTACAGTAATATATGATCTTATGTACTTGCAATAAAAAAATGTGTTTATTCAGAAAATGGAATGTACAGGTTTATGATATGCAGCATACCAATTCAGTAATTTTTTAATAATTATGATGGAGCCACTATTTTTCCCTTGGGCAACATATGCTTTCCTCCCTTTCTAAGCTGTGAAGCTGATCCTAACTCTGAGCTAGGGGATTGTCATGTGGCCTCCTCCTTTACAGTGGCTGCCCCCTTGTGGTAGACCATGTACAATAATTAGAACAGTAATTTTCTCTCTCTCTCCTGTATAGTGAGCATCATGGAGAATGCAGGTTAGAACAGCAAGGCAAAATGTCTTTTTACTGGAAAAAGTTTGCATTTGTGGTAAGATGTGAAGAGGGGCTATGTCAACCTCTCTGGGGCCCTTCATGCTCACACATTCATATTAAGCCATAGTTTGGCTTAGCATTTTCTCTGAGCCAACTTGAGTGTATGATCATATATTATTGTGCAAATGTTTTGATTCCAGTTCCTAATAAGCTGTTCCTTTTCTATGAACAATAGTTGTAACAAGTGCTTTTATCTAGAAAAATACATGCTGGTAGTCACCATGATGTTGGTACAGTAAGTGCCACACTTTTTAACAACAACGACAATGCTGGTACTGCGTGCCCTTGAGTACCCCCTGGGGAAAAAACACTGGTTGTAACAGTTATCTTTCTCTGTTCTGAAGAATAAGATAGTTTAACTATGAATGAGACTTCCAGGATTTTCTAAAGTCATTTGGAAACTTGCTCTAGATTTAAATGCATGCAAGTTATCTGAGTTGAGGACGTGCACATTTTACTGTGTTAGTGTATGCTACAGCATGTTACACCAAGCAGCTTGTTTGGATAAAAGGTAACAATGCAGATAATCCCACACCTCTTGGTTGTTTTTAGGGATAGCCTCATTTCTGTATGGCCCTGAGGTATTCCATAACCATTTGCTTCCCTCATGGTTAATTTTAAGTGGCAGATGTTCAATAACATAATGAAATCACTGCTCTATTGGTTTACAAAGCCCAATGTTGTGTCATAATGATTCATTTATCTTGATGCCAAATACAATGCAGTACTCTGCTTATATATGTATTTGCGCAGATAGCTTGTCTGTTCTAGGCTTTGTTCTTTATGGATAACACCTTCATATATATTTTTAGGGAAAAAATTAAACTGCTCAGTCAGAAAATTCTCCCAGTGGTATTCAAATAAAATTGTATTTAAAACATGACTAAAAGTCACACATCAGTAAAAATAAAAAAAATCCTTCCAGTAGCACCTTTAAGACCAACTAAGTTAGTTCTTGGTATGAGCTTTCGTGTGCAAGCACACTTCTTCAGATACACATCAGTAAAAAACAAATATACATACAACCATTATCATTAAAAATAAATATAAAATCAACATAACTAAATAATCTGTATTGCTGAAACAGAAAACCTTCAGAGCATTTATATCTTCTACATAAAGTGGAATACTTTAAATGAGGTTTGTGAGGAAAGAAATAGTGAGATATCGCTAAATACAAACGGGAAGTTTGCCTCTTCAGTCTTCTGAAAAAAACACAAAGGTTTTTTCCTTTAATCCATATACCAAAATGTTTGCTACTTTTAGGCATGAAAATATTCCTAGTGGAATCAAAAGGCTGTATCCAATATTAGTCATACTCAGAGCGGACCTATCAGATTGAATGGACATGATTTACTAAGGTGCATTAATTTGCAAGGGTCTACTTTGAATATAACTTAGTTGGCTGTATCCCAAAGAATGCATTTTTCTCCTCTTGTTAGAGGCCCCTAAAGGTTCCTGAGTATCATGGGAAACAAATAAGGAAATGCATGATTGAAAAACAGTTCGTTGAACAGTTGAAGAACAATTCATTTTGGAATGCTATATTTTTAGAATTCATTCTTTAAAACGAAACAAAAAATATGTTCATAAATGACATACTTTTGTCCTGTATTTTTAGTCAATATCTTACTTTATCCTGTTTAACAGAAAAAGTTAAGAATTGCTCACTTATATTAAAGCAAAAGAATCCTAAGGGGATATATATAGATATAGATATAGATATATAATATTTTCATTAACTTTTTTGTTCCAAAAATTAATGGAGTCTAAGCTGGACATAATCTGTTAGACATATTGCCCTTTTTGTAACATGTTTGGTGACATTTTCAGTCACCTCTGGGTTCGGCACACATATTCATCTTTCAGAAGACCATTAATTGGTCATTGCCTGTATTTTCTTTGATGATTAGAATGCATATAAAGATACTCAATTTTGTATTTAAATATTAGTCATATGCTCTCTCAAACTCCATTTGAGATAAATCAGCTGTTCCTTAAAAAAATGAGATGTTAAACAACTGCTGTTATGTGTTGCTAAGGATGAAGGCAATATAAATAACTTGCTATTGTATCCCTATGAAATAGTCTACAGTCTTGAACTGAAAATGTTTTTGAGATTTTAAAAAATATACCAATAACAGGCTTTCATTTATTTATATCCCTTGCACAACAAAAAAAGATTATCTGTTGATCTGTTTAAGTGATTTTGGGTTAACTTTTAATTAAGTATTTAACCATATTCTTAGTTCATTGAGTAAGGGGTAAGGGCGGGGGGAGATACAGTTTTCTCTGCCCATCCCTGCAGTACTAAAGAGAATATTTTATTTAAGCAGTTCGGAATCACTTAGGTGCTTGGTAATCTAATGAGAATTTTATTGTTCATGTGGGAGTATGTGCTAACTGAAGCGAATGGCATTAATCTAGCACTTCTGTAGGCTACAAATGTAGTTTAGTTATACAACAAAATGCCTTTCTCCTGACTCTTAATTCTATAGGTCATCTTATAGATACTCCTTATAGATATATATCTGCAGATACTGAATAGGATCTAAAGAGGGTATATGCATGCCCAAGGAAATATTGATTTTGAACAGCAGACTATTAATTATCCTTGTAACCCCTCAGTTTCAAAAGCTATTTTGCCCTGTGATATGCAAAGCTGCTGCTCAAATAGTCCAGAGTTCTTTTGCATGATGGAACTATTTTAAGATTCCTTAGCTCTTGGCCACGACATCATTATTTCTTTATTTTCCATTGCTGCAATGATAAGGTTAGTAGGTTCGCTTGCTTCATTGTATAGTGTTTGGTTTGCATTAATTGAGTGTCTGAGCAGTTTTCACTCCTACATGGAAACATTCAGACATTGCAAGAGGGGGTAGGGGAAAGTGAGGCTGTAAGCCCAATACAGTGGTACCTTGGGTTACAGATGCTTCAGGTTACAGGCTCCACTAACCCAGAAATAGTACCTCGGGTTAAGAACTTTGCTTCAGAATGAGAACAGAAATCACGCGGCGGCAGAGGGAGGCCCCATTAGCTAAAGTGGTACCTCAGGTGAAGAACAGTTTCAGGTTAAGAACAGACCTCCAGAACGAATTAAGTTCTTAACCCGAGGTACCACTGTACTGTGTTCCTTCCCAATTTTAGCAAAATCTTCCTCCAAGTCATCACAAAAGGCAGGGCTTTGTTGCACCCATGCCCCTCCTCACATGGCCTCTGAGGAGTGAATAGGTTTTGGAGCATGTTTGTTTTTTGGTCTTTTCAACTTCTAGTCTGTGATCAAAGAGGGAGGATTAGACTTGAAGGACATCTGCCCATAGGCCCAACTTTTGCCTTGTCTCAACTGAATAATAAGAGTTGTAAAAAAAAAAAAGAACTATCTGAGGACAGTCTCATTACAGTCGCACCTTGGTTTTCGAACAGCTTAGTTCACGAACAACTCAGAACTCGAACGTCGCAAACCTGGAAGTAGGTGTTCCAGTTTGTGAACTTTGCTTCGGAAGCTGAACCTCTGGCATATCTTCTGCAACTTCTGATTGGCTGCAGGAGCGTCCTGCAGCCAATCGGAAGTCACACCTTTGTTTCTGAATGTTTCAGAAGTCGAACGGACTTCTGGAACGCATTCTGTTCGAAAACTAAGTTACGACTGTATATAGTTATGTCCTCAGGTAGCACTAGACTTAGTTGTGTCTGGGTGGAGTTGGGAGGTTGCTGTTACTTTCTTGTCTGAGAGAGATAATAAAGTTCTTGATAATAAAGCTTCCTAACTGGTGTGCCCATGACAAGCTTCTAAGAGCTGCAGTTTTTATCCAAGTGCCACAATTGGTTGAGTTATCAATTACTGACTTTGACAGAGATGATTTATACTATACATTTGTCTGGGTCTGTCAGTGTCTGCCATGGTAATTAATGATATCTTCATTGCAGTATAATACATTAAGCACATGTTATTCTTTGACACAGATAAAAACTAGAATAGCAGTTGGATCCTGATTGAACTCATAGATTATTTATGTAGATTTTTTTTTGGCTAAGAAATTCATGTCTCTCCTTTGGAGACAGTACAGTGCTGAAGTGTGTTATCTGGTGACAATTTTTTTCTACAGCTGCTTTCTAAAATAAGCTGGTGAATTACTTAAAGACTTGCATGCATTTTTATAAATCTTTCTTTGTAGCAGACAGTTATACTTTTTAAAAAATCCAAATACTGATATCTAGGGTTATAACGGGTGAATTTTTAAATAGATATGAATTTCTGTCAAAGCTCTGCAATTGCGCTGTTAAGAAAAGTTTAATAGTGCACTTCGTTTAAGTAAGAATTACTTTTTTTGATTGGATTGCATAATGGTACTTAGATTTATTTTTATTTATTAATACATTTATAATCCAGATTTTCTCCAAAGGTGAAAGAGCTATGTTAATAATAATGGCTCCAAAACTCAGCATTATACTAATCCAATTTTAGAACAAGCCATGTTGTTTGTTTCTTTGCCTGACGCCCCCCCCCCCCGCCATTATGCCTTTAGTTGCCTATGCCAAACTCTGTCTCAAGAGGCTACACAGAAGAATATATTCTAACTTGTGCTGAAGAATCCTTCTCTAGCATGCACCTAATTCTTCAAATCCACGTATGTTATCTCAACTAAAACTTTAAGGTAAAGGGCAGAATTGATCTGTTTGACAAGAGTTAGGTAAAGCAGATTAGATAAATCCACCCTCGGCTGCATAAACTGCACACCTGAGCGGGTATCCCTAACTGTTGACCATGCTAGCTGGGACTGATGGAAGTTGGTGTACAATAACATCTGGAGGGCTCTCCATCCGTGTAATGGGGTAATTTTTGGCATTTTACAAGACATGTTCTAACTAAAAGGGTGGTGGTGCCAAATGGCTGTAAATGACCAGGAAGATCCCCAAAGCAAAGAGCCTGGGCTCTTGTTCACTCCAGAATCATTGCCATCTATTCACATTCAGGATTTTCTCTTTTTCCCTTATGCTCTTTATTATTGATAGGTTTCCCATTTCAAAGTCACCTAGTTTGATACAGTGGTACCTCGGGTTAAGTACTTAATTCGTTCCGGAGGTCTGCTCTTAACCTGAAACTGTACTTAACCTGAAGCACCACTTTAGCTAATGGGGCCTCCTGCTGCTGCCGTGCCGCCGGAACACGATTTCTGTTCTCATCCTGAAGCAAAGTTCTTAACCTGAAGCACTATTTCTGGGTTAGCGGAGTCTGGAACCTGAAGCGTATGTAACCTGAAGCGTATGTAACCCGAGGTACCACTGTACTGTGTTTTTCTTTACAGTTTCTGTAGTCTCCATCTATCTTCTTCAAATATTTGAAACCTGCCATTTCCCCCCACAAAGAACATTTTTCTGGATTCCCACAGAATTTTCTGTATGTGGGGAGGGAGAGATATGTGGATAACTTATACAGGTGGTGGCCATTTTGCGCGGGGGTTCCGTACCTGACCCCTGCACGCATCGGCAGAATGTATAAGCATGCCCTACCCCATTACGCCCCACTCCTCCCTCATTACGCCCTCTTCGGTTTCCATGCCTAAAATGATTGTTGCCTGTATCACATTACTTTTTAATGTACATGTAATTAAATCATTAGGGACACGGGTGGCGCTGTGGGTTAAACCACAGAGCCTAGGACTTGCTGATCAGAAGGTTGGCGGTTGAAATCCCCGCGATGGGGTGAGCTCCCGTTGCTCAGTCCCTGCTCCTGCCAACCTAGCAGTTCGAAAGCACGTCAAAGTGCAAGTAGATAAAGAGGTACCGCTCCAGCAGGAAGGTAAACGGCGTTTCCGTGCGCTGCTCTGGTTCGCCAGAAGCGGCTTAGTCATGCTGGCCACATGACCCGGAAGCTGTACGCCGGCTCCCTAGGCCAATAAAGCAAGATGAGCGCCGCAACCCCAGAGTCGGACCTAATGGTCAGGGGTCCCTTTACCTTTACCTTTAATTAAATCATTAAGCTTACACAAGAAGAACAACACCTCTCTCCAACTGGTCTTTCCAACTTTTACTTTTGACACAAAATGGTGTAACAGTTCTTCGAGTTGTAAAAGATGAGATAAAGAAATGTAACAGGTGACCTTATAGACTCATTTTTTGTGTCTTGAGAATTTTTCTGAATGGCAAACTAAATTAGACTCTAACAGTGACATCCAAGAATTAATGATTACAGATTCATATGCCTAAAAGCATGTGAAAGATGCCAGCAGATGTCAAAATTTTAGGCGTTTTTCTGTTGTGTTTCTGCTACTCATCCTGAAGCACCTGTAGGACAGGCTGCAGTGTCACTGCGCAGCAGATAACTTGCAATGTGGCGTGAAAAATACATGACAATGTAATTGGAAGATAACAAATACATAATCTTGAAACCTTTTACTTGAAATGATTATGTACCGCGAGAAAAAAAAAGTCAAGCTTGGCAGGCAGGAAATGCATTGGGTGTGTAAGACTATAAATCAAGAGGCAAAGGGTGTTGTTTTATTCATAGAATGAAATTGCTGGAATGGTCCCAAAGGACAATTGAGCCCAACTCCACTGCCTAAAGGCAGCGCTGAGCCAGTTGTATATGCATCAGAAAAGAGAGCTGTGACATGCTCCCACTGTGCACAAGCAATTCAGTATCCCTTCTCCCATAAGACATTATGAAGACAGAGCCATGTGTATAGCCTGTCACTACAGTGGAAAAGAAATGGTTTCCCCTGCTTCTCTTGGGCTCCCACATCTATTGGAGTTGGTGATAAAGAAGGAGGGAGATTAGGAAGAATATGATGGGCCAGGCAAACTCCCATTTCAGGAATTAGTAGCAAGGCTGACCTACATATTATTAGCAAATCTAATTACCTAAAAAACATAACAGAAGGCTGTATGTTTAGGCACGATTCCTTTGGAGGCAGAGTCATGAAAACCTTAGTTTGAACTCTAGTTAGATTTTTGGAAAATAGTATTTTAGCTTTTTTTTTCCCTTGGAAAAATTAGTAACTTTTCCAGAGCTATTTCTCTGTAGGGATTGATTCCGAAGCTTCTCAATTAGTTAGATTATAAGTACATTTGCATGTTACCAAAACCTTAATAGGTTCAACCATTTCAAAAACACTGATCCTTCCACAATTCCTAAAATAAATTTATGTACTATGAACAAATAAGCAGGTATTACTTGTCTATATTATTTTAGCAACCACGAATGACCTGTGCTAAATATTGGAAAAGAAGAAATACTCGCTGCCTATATCTGGGGCTTTGCAACACTGAATACAATGACATGGGAGAATTCATGAGAACCAATTTAAAGAATGGGAACTTCATAAGGTTTCTTTTGGTATGTAAAATAGGATCATAAAACAGTTGCCTTCCCCCCACATACGTGTATTAATTTCTGTAAAAGACATGAAATATTTAGCTATTTGATGATTTCTAAATTCTCAGAAGGAAGGTTACCATTTAAATGTATACTTTTTCCCCATTGTTTGAGACAGGAGCAGATTAAAGCCCCATTGATTAAAACTGCCTCACATTAATGAACCAACTAAAACTTTGGCTTGATTGATCTACCCCTTAAATTTACACCCCTGCTTCAAATACAGTGGGGAAATTTAAATGTTCAGGGATAACTACTTAGGACTAAAAAAAAAAAAAATACTAATTAAATTGATTTAGCATGCCCTTCCAATAAGTGTTTTCATCATATATTTTTTCAACTGTGTTTGACTCATTTTGGTATCTATGCAAATTCTCTTTGCTGGAAGCAAAACCAGCTTTTCAAATATACAGCTTATAGAGACAAGGTCTAGTTTCCAAGGAGACCTACTAGCATAGCGCAGAAGTAATAGAATTAAATTACTTACATATTTTGAACAGTGTTCTTAAAACACATTTTGATTTGGTTTGAATATTTCAGTATGCATGGGGAAATGATTACTATTGTAGGATAAAATGTAACATTTTACAGGATTGCTAAATATATAACATTTTAAAATTAGAATATTTAATATGATTTATATTATATTAATTTTTAAAAATGTGATTTGAATGAATGTTATGAGATCCAATTATTTGTTAATAGCAATAAAGAAAACATTAGACCAAATCTGAACGAACATATTCGTTTCCACAGCAGGGAGTAAAGGGGAGATAGTCTTGGAACACACCAAACTGATTTGAAAATATTCCACAACATTTATGTACTGCTTTTATCGTTTTTGTATAAATATTGCTCCCTAAACAAGCCTGCTGCATAAACCTGAGAGGAAAAATGGCTTTATGGCAGATGATGATGCAAAGTCCTCTATGCTGTCGAGAGTCACAATTATGCGGATGCATCTGGTAGCCAGCCCTCAATGAACAGATCTTTGTCTCCAAACTCCTGAGGCCCTTAAGAGACCCCACATCAGGGCTTGCAATGAGATCACGCTCACCCACCAACTGTCCTCTCTGGCTAATGCCCTGCTGACAGCTCTAAAAGGTAAAGGGGACCCCTGACCAATAGGTCCAGTCATGCCCGACTCTGGGGTTGCGGCGCTCATTTCACTTTATTGGCCAAGGGAGCCAGCGTACAGCTTCCGGGTCATGTGGCCAGCATGACTAATCCGCTTCTGGCGAACCAGAGCAGCGCACGGAAACGCCGTTTACCTTCCCGCCGGAGCGGTACCTATTTATCTACTTGCACTGCATGCTTTCGAACTGCTAGGTTGACAGGAGCAGGGACCGAGCAACTGGAGCTCACCCCGTCGCAGGGATTCGAACCGCAGACCTTCTGATCGGCAAGTCCTCGGCTCTGTGATTTTAACCCACAGTGCCACCCGCGTCCCGCTGACAGCTCTCACAATCAGCCACTGATCTGCAGGCTTGGTAAAATTTCTTTCCAGTTCTGTCAACAGGCAGCCAGCCAAATTGCACAACGAAGTTTGGCATTAGCCTACATAAGCAGCACATGAACATAAAGAAGAGATGGACTGAACAGCTATTTATGTCCCGCTTTAGCCTTAATGGTACTCAATGATAGGTCTGTTCCATCCCATTTTAATGCTGAAAGAGCACGTAAAAAGTCGGCATTTATCTTGTAAGCATTCTGTACATGTTTTTCTATGTAAAATAAGTAGTTTCTAATCTACACACTTCTCAGTGCTTTCCACTGAATTTATCTGTAATACAGGATGAGACTTTTAAAAGAGGCCCCGTGGAACATGTGTGCTCTGTATCCACGGGGCCTCTTTTAAAAGACTCACCCTGTATTTGTACACATCTTTTTTCATAAAGATGATGATGATGATGATGATGATGATTATTATTAATGTTGTGTTCCAGTCCACAAGCTGGTTCAGAAGTGTCAGGCCCGTCAGCTTTGAAAAGCAGACCAAACTAATTCCTCTTTCATCCCTAATGCTAAGGCTGAACTCACCAATATCAGGTCTCTGTTGATTCTCAATGGGCGGATCACAGAGGGACATTCCTTGCTGTTCACTTCTATCTCCCCTCTTCCCCCCCCCCCGGCTCTCTCTCCTCCCCCCCTTCTTTGTTGTGGGTAGAAATGGGTCTTTGCACCAAAATGCATCAAATTTGTTTTTGTCAGCATTCTGGAACCCCGGCGGTGTGGATGTTGCTTGTACCACCCTCAAATATTTACTACAGGGCCATATAAAAAGGACAGGTTAATACTCGTATTTCTCACACCTTTTTGAATACCTGACCTGGCTAATAATATTAAGCCAGTGATTTTTATACCTGGACTTTTGTGTCACTTCTTCCATGGCTTGCTTTTGCTGGCACAGTTCAAAGGGTTGGGTTAATCATCAAATAACAAAGCAGTATAAAAAATACCCCTTTTGTATGGTAGGGTTACCTTTTGATTGTAGCAATTGTTCTGCTGCCATCAGAAGTAATAATAAGAATTTAACATGAGGAGTGCAATTGAGAGTTCTTCCTGGTGAGTGTTTTCTTCAGAATGGTTAGCGGTATAAACTGACATGCTGAGCTGACCTGTGCCGCTGCGTCAGTAACTGTTGTTAGCTTTTATTCAGAGAGCTCTTTCAGAAATGTCATAGGTTAGGTGGCAATTAGAGCCCCACATGCGTGTGACCTACACACTTCTAGCTGAGGAGGAACTTGCTCTATAATTCAACGAAAAATAATTTTGTTCACTAAGAGAATACCTAATTTGAATAGGAGGTTAAATAAAATAGAAGGTTAAATAAAAAGTTCATGTGTACTTGCAAGTGGCGTAGAGAAGCAGGCTATTTCGCATAATTGAATGGATGCTTTCATAAAACCTAGTAGTTAAAATGACATTTGTTTCTTTTACAAAAGTCAGTAACTTTTTTAGAGTTGAAAATCTTGGGCAAGGAGGCAGTAGAGTATAGCTTTCTTAGTGAAATTAAGATAACCACAGCCCTCTTCAGAAATTCCAAAAAGGGAAAGTAGACACATGAAAATGAGTGTAGAATGTACTGTAGAGATGAGTGTGTCAGCTCTGCCTGCACTCTGTCACCTTCCAAATCATAGAAGGCAACAGTCTTCAGCTTGGAACCATTTGTAGGTTTTTGCTCCACATTGCATTTAGTCACATTCTGTAAGTTGGAGGGAGATGGCGCTATGGTCGCTTAGAGCAACCTCCCCCTCCACCTGCTAAAGTTGTGGTGGACCTTGGTTTCTCAAATTTCAGCTGCACCCTGTGGGACATCAAAATTTGGCCCCTCTCGCCTTCCATTCAACACGGTAGTTACAGCGTCGCCTGCAGAGTCCCTAAGGCGCCATGCCCAGTGCGACTGAACCAATCTCTCTTCCCTAAACCCACCTCCGCTGCAGTCTCCTCTGCTGTGGGCACACCCTGCTGCCTTCACGCCACTGTCTTCTGCCACAGGCACACCCACTACCTTCTGTGGCAGAGTGTACCTTCAGCAAAAGTGGAGGAGGTGGGGCAGAGGGGAGGGGAGGATGTACCTATGTGGGAAACAAGGGTGGTGAGCAGCGTACTCCTTCACCCCAAATCTGCCTTAGACGACCTCCCCACCTTGCCTCATGGGAGGTCTAGCTGTGACTAGGACACTCCTCTCTCTACCCCCTCCTCACCCGTCTCCTTTTCCCTGAAGTTTGTGAAGCTCATACTCAGTAAACATACTGCATTTGTTGTTGCTGTAGTGCTCTAGGTTTCCTGTAATTTTTAGACGTGTGTTGAGAAAGGGCAGCATAGCTAACTACTTTGTAGTGAAGTTGATAGTTCAAGCACAAATGTTATAATTAATAATGTTTTTAACTTTTTATGTAGGTGATCGAAATAGGCGGAGAAGATGTCAGGTGGCTTTCAGTTATATGCCTCAGAATGAAGATGAACTAGAGTTGAAAGTTGGAGATATCATAGAGGTGGTTGGAGAAGTAAGTAGCACTCATATGCTTAGAAAAGTACTCCATTGTTGGTTCAGTGGATGTATGTGTTCTTATTTTGTATTTTTATGTCGTGAACTGCTGTGATCTTCAGATGAAGGGCAGTATACAAATTTAAATAATAATAATATAGACAATCCAAGGAAGATTCAGTAACAGTGTCTGTAACAGTTTTCTTGTAACAGTGACAAGAACGTCAGCATACATGTAGGACGTTTTATGTGGCCTGTGGGATTCTTTGCTATCTAAGAGGGGAGTGGTTGGACAGAATATATTGTGCATAAAATCCCAAATAACTCTGTGATACCATAACCCTATGAAAAATATGTGATTGTGGTACTTAAAAAGCAGCAAACCATTTTAAATGTGTTCAGCTGAATAAAAAATAGCACGCATGATAAAATCAGTAGAAGTTAAACCAAGAAATCTTTGGCTCAGTACATGAATCCTCAATTTTTATTTTATTCCTATGAAGGCAAGCATTACTTCAGTGCTTGATGTTGGAACAATACCCTATGCTAGATTGCTAATATCATGATGGATGTTTACTATGTATGCGTATGGGAGATAGGCTGTTTCATGAATAATGCATTTTCATTTGTAACCTTTTATTGGCTTAAATTAATAGCACCATTTCATACAATATGGCGCAAGACTGGCTCAATTTGGGATTGCTAAATTTCAGAGTCAGCGTTGTGTACAGTTTACAGTGCATTATAACCTCTATCCTTGTGTCTTGTCGCACTTCACAGTTTGTTTACATAGAATCATAGAATCATAGAGTTGGAAGAGACCACAAGGGCCATCGAGTCCAACCCCCTGCCAAGCAGGAAACACCATCAGAGCACTCCTGACATATGGTTGTCAAGCCTCTGCTTAAAGACCTCCAAAGAAGGAGACTCCACCACACTCCACATGTCTTACCTATATTCATTTCTTATTCGTATTAATACAGCACCTTCAAAATGCACTGCGCTTTGAATAATAACAAGCAAAAAAAATCAACAACCTTAAAATTTGCGTGCAGGGAAAGATAGGGAGGGAGGGAGGGAGGGAGGGAGGGAGGGAGGGAGGTGCAGGTAACTGGAAGAATATGCTTTCGGTTCAGTTACAGTTACTTAGGCTTGGTTTCAGTAGGGAATCAGGACTTAAAGGGTTTTGAGGAGGATTAAAAAGAAAGATGTGGCATCACATAGGTTTACTTGGAAGGAGTTGCATGTGTAAGCAACAGTGGAGGAATCTTTGATGGGCTGACTGAGAGGGGTGGTTGTGAAACCAGGGGTTAGCAAACTTTTTCAGCAGGGGGCCGGTCCACTGTCCCTCAGACCATGTGGGGGGCCTGACTATATTTTGAAAAAGAAATATGAACAAATTCCTATGCCCCAGAAGTAACCCAGAGATGCATTCTAAATAAGAGCATACATTCTACTCATGTAAAAACACCAGGGAGACCCCAGAAATAACCCAGAAATGCATTTTAAATAAAAGGGCACATTCTACTCATGTAAAAACACGCTGATTCCTGGACCGTCCATGGGCCGGATTGAGAAGGCAATTGGGCTGGATCTGGCCCCCAGGCCTTAGCTTGCCTACCCCTGAACTAGACCAACTTTCGCCTTCAGCTTGGTGTACATTTCAGTTTGTGTGCGTGTGTGTGTGTGTGTAGGGCTCAGGCGATTTGTGGGTTCCAGGAGAAGACCTCAAGTACGCGATGCACCCACAGGCATCATGTTGCTGAACTCTGATCTATTTTCTCTTTCCCACCCCTTCCCCCATTGCTCAGTTTCTTACAAAAACAAACAAGTGATATTTCCAAAATCTAGTATTTCTTCAAAACAATTGCACTACAGAAGTATTCTTTGTTTATATATATTTCTCTCTCTGTGTGTGTGTGTGTGTGTGTTCAGCTTTAGTCACCTACCTGTTTGGAAATTTTTGCAACAATGTAGTCTGTTTTGAATCAATAGGCTTATTAATTTTTTCAATTATTTTAAAAATGATAATTACACAGCCATTTCCAAACTGAACTGCCTTTTTATTTTCTTTTTAAACCTGTATCAAACTGAAAATACTCAGTAAAACAAGGTGTTGTAACATTTTCAGTAAGCTTTTTTAACTTAGTTTTGTACAGTCGCTTCCCAAATAATTGTGGTTTTTTTTAATTAAAAAAACCATTTCTTTTTGCTAGAAAGAAGGGTTTGGGACCCATGTTAGAGACTAATCTTTTGCATACAGAAACTGTCCTCTTCTGTCACTTTTCTGTGGACGGACAATGTCTGATGGATGGAAATTATTAAAATGTCAAGAATATCCTTAGCTGATCTAAAGAATGAGTCATTCCTTGCTGTTACATTCTAACCCAAGGGCATTTGGTATTTAGGGACTGTCATTTCCTAGCAGGAAGCTGCTGCTCCATGTGGAATAGTTTTGCATAGGAGGAACTAAATCATTTTATGTGACATATTTATTTTTAATGCTGTTAGGCTAGTAAATAATTCATTCAGGGCTTTCCAATAGAAATAACTTCTGTATTGTGTTGACATATTCCTTGTCTTCAATTCAGAGTACTCAAGTCTGGTAGCATCATTCATATAACAAAAATGATAACATCAAGAATTATTGTCCACAGTAGTATAAATGAAATAACATGGCCATTTTTTACTCTTTCTGTTGAAATATTGATTAAATTTCCATTTCAGCCCAGAAGCGGTTGAGTTCATTTGGAAATTAAACTAATCATAACAAATGCAAGAATTTTGTGGTGCGGTTACTATGGAATTAATTGCTAGTTGTTACCTTTTTATATAGTACTTCTAATTTGTGGTGTGCTTTATTGTGTTTGCCCCCTCACAACAACCCTGTGAGATAGGTCACTGTTGTCAGTTCAAGTTTTATATATTACCAAAACCAATGAAAGATTTATTCAAATTATTCCAAATTGTTGTCCTGTGTAGATGTAAACTTGCAAATGTCAGTATGTATGTCTTCTTTCTTGGCTCAGGTGGAAGAGGGTTGGTGGGAAGGAGTTCTCAATGGGAAGACTGGCATGTTTCCTTCCAACTTCATAAAGGAGCTTTCTGATTCTGACGATACTGGAACTGTCCAACAGGAGCAGCTAATAAAACCAAGTAAGGATACAAATGTTAACTGACCCTTCTTTGTGTTAGCTTTGATTACTGATTTTTTTTACTGCCATGGTGGTATTTCCAGGTATTCCTGCTTCTGAACATCTACTGCCATATGTTAATCTGGAGCGATCTAGCTGGGAGAAGTTGTTGTGAACCGTCCAAGGTGGTACAGATGCAATCCTTACTGCAGTTTAGCAATTGGGAGTGGGCTGCAAAATTGCATGCTCCTTTCCTTCCCTTCTTCACAAAGTACCCTGCCCTTCTCACCTATGATTTAGCATTATGCCTCCCCACTGGAACCTCCTAAATTCAAATTCAGAAAATTCATTTTTAAAGTGGAGAAGGAGGAAAATAAATGATCCTGTGGTTTGCTCCAAATCATTGGGCTTTCTGTTTGGGGAGTGTGACACTTGGCAGTGGGTCTGTGGGTCTGCTTTTCTTTTTGGAATTTTAAAACCTATTTCATCTATTCCCAAGATTGAAAAATCAAACTTCCATTACGTGAGGACTTCTTATTCTTTCTGTAAATACCCCTATCTTTGGGGAATGATAAATACTGGTGCAGAATTGCCAAAAGACCTGTACAAATTATTTTAGCAAAATTAATTGTTTTGGACCTCAGCAGTGTTCCTCTGGGACTTGCACAGGGCTTCCCTCAAATCTGTCTCTGGAAGAATACAGTAGAAGGCTCTTTTTGAGCCTATTATTCTTAGTGGTCTGCTTATCTGTTGGCATCAATACAACTATAAATGCCAAGTGTGCTTGGGAAGTTTTATGCTATCTGCTGCCTCCCTCAGTTTGCTTCTTTATAAACAGAGCAAATGATTAATTCATATGATTTGCTGTATGTAACGCTGTTTTTTTTAGGTATTTTATTTTATTTTAGGTTAATTTTAGGTATTTTATATTGCACTTGAATTTTCTTGCAGCACTAAGGATTTGTGTGCTTGCAGACCACTTCTGTCATAAATTACAATATCGAATGACGTGTGTGTGTGTGTGTGTGTGTGTGTGTGGTGCTTCCCTAGTAACATGCTTTCCAGCCTCTTCCCTAGTAACATGCCTTTCAACATCTTAGGTGTTATCATTTATCAGTTTTGTTCAGAAGAGAAATATAGTGCTCTTTTTTGGTTTTATCCTATTTTTAACAGAATAAATATAAATCATTTTATATCAATGCCTAGATTGTCTTATAAGTATCACTGCTGATGTACAATATTTGCCCTATGGGTCATAATTTTGATTATCCTTTGTGGTGGTACAAGAGAAATACAATAAGCCTGGATTTTTAAAGTATTGCTTTGATATAAAATGCAATTGGCTCGAGCCCTCAGAAGGACTGACTTAGGTGGGAAAAAACCACACAAAATAAATGCACTTGGGTTTTTTTTGTCCCTCCTCGTTCAGTGTAACAACTAAGAACAGCATGCCATGTCCTGGCATCATAATATTGTGACTTATGACCTCACTCTGTAATTTATGACATCGGGATATGGGTAAGTTGTTGTAGGTGATTCAAGCAGGGGAAAGGAGGGGCCATGAATGTGGCTGCTGCTTTCATCAGCAGGTCTTATGTACATCTAGTCCCAGCCTAAGGTAGCAACTTCCATGTTATCTTTAATACAGCTCAGACAGATAAATGGGCCCTGCTTACTTCCTTGTCTGTTAAGGATGTGCTATACTGTCTCCATAGCTGTCTGTACAGCACAATGGATCCCTAGTTGGTTCGTTGTCAGTGGCAGATTCTGTGTGCCTGACATACACTGACTCTCAACTTCTCCCCTTAGTTCCCAGACACACGGTTGTTGTTTTTAATCATCCAGGAACTTAATGATGTTAACATTTCAGATATTCAGAGCACCTCTGAACATTGTAATGTTTACAACAATCCTGCAATTTAAGTCAGTATTATTGTCCCTCATATCGAATAAGGGAGGACTGAAATCAAGAGAGAGTGGCTTGCCTACTACTACATAGTGAGTTCGTGTCAGAGTCATGATTCAAACTAGAGACTCCCTGATTCGTAGCATCGTCTCCTAGCCACTCTGCTGCACTAACTCTGCACTTCTCCTGAACTTCAGTAAGTGAAAGGTCATGCTTGTGCACCTAGCAGATCTAAAGGCAGATGACTCATTATTATTTTATTTATTTATTTATTTATTTATTTATTTATTTATACCCCGCCCTCCCCAGCCAAGGCTGGGCTTAGAGCAGCTAACAACCAATAATAAGGAGTTGAATGAATACAACTTAAAAACAAGATTGAAATACAACATTAAAACATTAAGATGCAGCCTCTTCACAGGAGGAGAAAGGAAAAAGAAAGAGGGGAGGGAATCAAACTGATTCTAAGCCAAAGGCCAGACGGAACAACTCTGTCTTACAGGCCCTGCAGAAAGAAATCAGATCCTGCAGGGCCCTGGTCTCATGAAACAGAGCATTCCACCAGGCCGGAGCCAGTGTTGAAAAAGCCCTGGCTCTGGTTGAGGCTAATCTAACTTCCTTAGGGCCCCGGACCTCTAGGGTGTTTCTGTTTATGGACCTTAAGGTCCTCCGTGGGGCATACCGGGAGAGGTGGTCCCATAGGTATGAGGGTTCTAGGCTGAATCCACACAGCACCCGCACCGCTCATTCTGCACTCTTGGCATTTAGAAGGCCATCACGGAGGGTAGATAGAGGAACCCAGAAAAGGTGGAAAGAGAAAGCATTCAAGAGGGGACCCCCACAAAAAATTCAGGCCACCTTAGCCTGTGAAGCAGAATGTAAATATCCATGTATAATAAACAAGCTCCTGATTTTCAACAAATAATTTGACTTGGTTTGATGCAGTATATGATTAATTATCTTTTTTCTTTCATTTTCTTCTTGTATGCTGTTAATACAATAATTGCTCTTTTTCCATTTTTAAAATTTGCTGTAATTTGCCTTATTATATTTCAGTATTGTAAAGTGAAAAACATAATAAGCATTTCAGTTATTAGCCCATGTTTGCAATTTTTAACAAGGTTCTGCAGCACTGCACTCTGTTAATAGTATAAGCTTGTTCGGTGGTTAAAGAAACATTCTTCTAGTGAATGACTGGAGTTAATTTGGTTTAAATTGTTTGTTATGGTAGAATAAAAAAAAACACCTTTTTTTTCAGAAGTCCCAGTATTTTGTGTCATTTCCAGGGAAGAAGTATGTATGCTCCAGTCTCTGCTTTCCTTTCTATTCACAGTTCTACAGTTATCATTTTGCCTTGATTTGCTATAACAGATGTTGCACTGTAATGTCCATTTTATAATAGAATCTTTAGCAAACTTTTGTGCTCTTCTTGTTTGAAATGCATACAGTGGAAGTGTAGACTACCAGAAGCCTTTTCTTTTACTATTTAAAGTTCCATTGAAAAGCAAAAATTAAAAACAACTCCTCTCCTTTCTTTTGCCATTATTCGATTCTCCTATTCTCCCTCCCTTTTGTTTCTCCCCCCCCCCTTTTTTTTTTGGCTTTCCTTTTCTTTCATTCTGCTGTCAGGAAAGTCTGCCTTTCAAGGGACAATTCTGTATAAAGTGGCACCAGCAAAGATTGACAGCTACAGACGCTATAACAGTGAGTTAATTAAAAGAAAGTAGGAAATGCTAAGCTAAGGCTGCTCCTTGATTGTGTACGAATTCATCTGCTAAAGAATAATGTCCATCCATTGCACTCAGTCTTGGCTGCTCTGTGAGCTGAAGTTGGTCTGGTTTGCTTCCCGTTGCACAGCACATACATTCTCAGAATGTATACCAATATTTCTTTTCAGCATGCATGTGTGTGTACATGTATGTACAGTGTTGGGATACACCTAAAGCGCCATGGAACTTTCCTAGGTACTTAATTTCAATTTCTATCTTGCATAGCTGCTGATAGAGGCACATATCTTCAAAGGAGGAGTAGGTCAGTAGTAGAGCTTTGCACACAGAACATCCTAGGATTCAATTTCCTGTGTCCTCAGTTGAAAGCATCTCAGGCTGCAGGGCTGGGAAAAACCTCTGGTTGAAACTGTGAGCAACCATTGCCCAATGGAGTAGACAGCACTAGTTTAGGTGGATCTGTTTTGACTCTCTGTAGGGGAGTGTTCAAATAAAAAGGCAAGCCATTTTTATGCATTGAAGAACCAGGATGGGGGAACCTGAAATACTGCTCAAGTTGATTTCTGACAATTGCCTGTCATCCAGTTGTTTTAAATTTTGACAGACGTACTTCCTGCCTCATTTCCTAACAATGGGGAGCTGTTATATTGCCAGGTCAAAAATTAGGAAACCAATAACAGAATATGGGCTTTCAACCGTTTTTGGACGATATGTCACCCAGCCGTATTGCTTACTGCTTTGCTCCTGTAATCCCCTTCTCCAGACACTTTTACAAGTATGTATTTGTCATGTCAGGAAAGTGGCTGGCGCAGGGAACTGCAGGAGAAAAGCCGTAGGAAGAAGCAAGGTGAAGGACCCCTTCCCTCCCATTGCTGTACTGTAGCCATTCGACAGATTGGTCTCTGCGAAATGCGTAGTTCCAACATTAGTCTGGCCTCTTGGTATTCTGCTTTTCATGCTGTCTCAGATTTCAGGTAAACATTGCCCTGAACACATGCTATGTTCTCTTTCCATTGAAGCTAATTGAATATCAAAAAGCTTTTCCCATTGTTAGACTGTAACTGCTGTGAAGTAAGCAATAGACATCTGTAAGTGCACAGAAAAATCAAAGCAAGTAAATAATGTAGAGGACAGGAATAGGAAATGAAATCTTACAATAATCCTCAGTTACAAAGATGGCAAAAGCATCCATGTTGATAGTTGCACCCATAGTGATAGACCTACAGCCATGCTGAGGGCTCCAGCATTCATTTTGCACTGCTTAATGCATGTTGTTCCATCATGCAGGGGACTGCTCATTCCTCTTTATCCTGCATGATTTGTTGCCAAAGCCTAAGAAGTTAAGGTTTGTTTGTCTTATATGAGAATTGGTGTGCTATATATACCATATATACGAGAAAGGAATTGGCAAAAAACTTGGACAATAAAACTGCATTTGTTGAAAAAAAATATGCCTGAACGAAATATATGTTGTTGGCATCCGTCTGTCTCAGGAGACAATGGAGGAGTGCTCCTTCATGTTAAAGTCAAAGTTGGAAGGTTACAGCACCTGTTGTGGAGAGACATGTTTTATTGCAGGTGGGGCAGATGAAGGTGTCCTGTTTTGCTGCCACAGCTGCACCACAGCGTTTCTTCTCTGTGTACATGAATATTATTAGAAAATGTTTTTTGCATTCCACCAGGTTTCTGTTACACCTGCTATATCTGTACCTCTCCAGCTATCTCTACTTTTCTACTGGGCCCTGATTGTAGAACATGTAGCATTTCTGAGAAAGCTACCTTGGAAGTCCTGGCTTTAACCCCGTATCTAGCAACTTAAATTTGGCTTCCAGGCCTGCACAACTACTTTCCCCCAGGGGGCAGACTTTGATAATTTGGTGCCCCCCACAAAATATTTCTTACTGTCACAATAATTCCTTCCGGTACAGTTGCTTTTATGGATCTTCTCAGGAAGTACTTGTATAAATATAGTGTTTTTGTGGTTGTTGTTGTTAAGTGCCCCTCGGCTTGGCACTCTGTGCATAGGAACCGCCCACACCACCCTAATTCTGACGCTGCAGTCCCCCATATAATTTGTACCAACTCACACATCCCCAGCACTATCTACACAGCCTATCTAGATTATACGTCACATATTTTAACACTAGGCAGGTAATTTACTGCAGGTAAGCACACCCATCCCACACCCAGCTGTTTGTGTACATCAGGCTTCCTCAACCTCGGCCCTCCAGATGTTAATGGCCTACAACTCCCATGATCCCTAGCTAGCAGGACCAGTGGTCAGGGATGATGGGTATTGTAGTCTCAAAACATCCAGAGGGCTAAGGTTGAGGAAGCCTGGTGTACGTAATAATCAAATTTCCCATGACTGGGAGTCCTCTGCTCCCCAGAAGGGTATCCTCAGCAGGACACAGTACCTGTTCACTCTCCAAGGAATTGATCCCTTCAGGTGCATCATTTCCTTGTTTTTCAGAGTGATGCCTTTCTTACCTGATAAGTTGTCACACCGAGGCTGATGCATTTCTGTCACATCTCTGAAGGTCTTGCCCACCAATCAGTCTCTTTTTCTCAGCTTCTGTACCCTAGATCAGATGCCTTGACCTTAGGGGAACAAACTTAATTCCTGGGTTCCAGGAGGTCATTGCACCAAGCACACTTCCCCCCCCATAACTGCTGCCTAACAGGAAGGTAGTTGTACACCTGTCATGCTACAATACCCTAGCTTTCTGTCTGCATATCTCATATTTATTGGCTATCTTTACTTGGGAGCTTGTGATTTTTTAGAGATGGGGGATTGAGTGGAATAATGTGCTTGTTACATTTTGTCATCGAGGCCCCGAGACACTTTGTCAGCAAAGGTAGATAATGTTTGTTTGAACATGTAGACTAATCCTTTCTCTCACACAGCAAGTAAGTTGCTTACACTTTTGTTGCTCTTTTTTCACTCATTCCTTGTGTGTTCCTTATCTTGAAGATAAAACTTTAGGGAAGAGAAAATAGGTAGTGATGGAGCAAATAGTTTGCATGCAAATGTTCCCAGGTTTAGTCACTGAAATTACCTGTTAAAAGGATCAGGTAGCAGGTGATGCCATAGATTCGTCTTTGAGATCTTGTAGAACTATCAGTTAGAGAAGATAGCGCTGGATTCATGGTCTGCATAAAACATAAATATGCAGTAAAGAGGAAAGAAGTAAAATTCGCTGTTTCTTTTCTCACGTTTCCCTTCTCCCTCTAGGAGTGATACCGCAAGACAATGCCTATTTGTATCTTAGCTTTATAACTTTTCCTCCTTGGCTGCTAGGATCAGATTAGACAGAAATAGTTGTCTGGCTCAGATGTTTGCCTTTCATAAGTCATAGTCATGATTAACCACAGTTCTGACTCCAGATGACGTGGAAAACTGTGCTTCAACATAATAAATGTGGAAGATTCTAAATTCCCAGCTATGAAGGAGGACACTCGCTTTCTCCCGTTCTTCTTGTTCCATGAAACTGGTTTAACATATTGTGCTAACATGGCTAGAGTGTGACACAGGTAAACCAGTGTTGTCTAAGTTAGCCAGTACAAATACTGAATATTTGTTAGTGACAAGCAACCTTTAGGAGCAAAATGGAATGATCAGATACATCTTGAGTTTGCTTGCACAGAGGAAAAGTTGGCATGCAACCATAGCAATAAAATATCCATTCTCTCTGAAGATACTGAGTGCTTTGAAGGAGAAACAAGTTTACCCTCTAATATAAACAGAATAGCCTTTCTCAATGAGGATAGTAGAGTGAAACAGGTTGTCTGTCTTGATTTATTTTATTCCTGCACAGGGGTGTGGATATGTGCCTTTGAAACAAGATTGTCTCAGCTAGAGAGGAATGTAATTAAATGTTTTGGCAATGATCAGGTTACACAGAGTATTTGATTGCATATTTGATTAAGTACTATTTAGCTTTCTTTTTCTTCCTTAAATAATATATCATTTTGATTGCGTAACTGGCTTGATGTGAGTCATACACTTAAAAGGTCACATATATATGGATTGACTACAAGTACCATCTGAATAAGATTGGTATGGTAAGAAGCTCGGCATTCAATTAATTTTCTCATCTCCCCTCTCCCCCTCAATTTTCATTACACAAGTGTTCTGAATTAATTTCTTGGATCTTCTTCTGGATCCAGTAGCAGCAGTGAGTACAAGCAGTATGAAGTCAGGTAATGCTGATGATGCTCAGTGTGAAAAAACTTCACCTGTGTATACCCATTTGTTCTAGCCAGGTGGCCCTGAGACTCTGCACCAGATGGTTCTTAGAGCTGACATGGCCACCAAAGGCTGGAGGTTTTTGTTGTGGTCATACCTTAGTTATAGATTGCCCTGTTCAAGCATATTCACCTTGTGTCAGCCATACTACCCTTAAGGCAGCAGATGAAAACTGCCCTATTCTCCCCAGCTTTTGGTAGGATATATAGTGATGTGGTTGTAACCTATTTACAGTTGCTGGTGTGTGTGTGTGCGTGTATGTATCATACCACTGTGTGATAAAATAAAAGTGTTGTGAACAATGTTAAAACATAAAGCACCATTTAAAAAATAAAAATAAAGATAGTCATTAAGGTGACTGACCAATCAAAAATAAAAATTAAATAGCTTCAAAATCCTGTCGGCATGATTTTGAAAGCTCTTATGAAAGTCAAAAGCAAGGATGTCTGACGATTTGCTGCTTGATTTGTCTGCCATAGCATGGGACCAACAACACTATATTCTGGACTTCTAGTTGAGGCCACTTGGGCGTGTGTAACATTAGAGACAAGCTGTGCTGTTTTACATTCCTCTAACTTTGTGTCTAGCAGGGACGTGGGTGGCGCTGTGGTCTAAACCATAGAGCCTAGGGCTTGCCGATCAGAAGGTCTGCGGTTCGGATCCCTGTGACGGGGTGAGCTCCTGTTGCTCGGTCCCTGCTCCTGCCAACCTAGTGGTTTGAAAGCATGTCAAAGTGCAAGTAGATAAATAGGTACTGCTCCGGCAGCAAGGTAAACAGCGTTTCCGTGCACTGCTCTGGTTCGCCAGAAGCGGCTTAGTCATGCTGGCCACATGACCTGGAAGCTGTATGCCAGCTCCCTCGGCCAATAAAGCGAGATGAGCGCTGCAACCCCAGAGTCGTCCACGACTGGACCTAATGGTCAGGGGTACCTTTACCTTTACCTTTATCTTTGGGTCTCACAGTGCAATCCTAACCACGTCTACTCAGAAGTAAGTCCTGTTGAATTCAGTGGGGCTTACTCCCAGGAAAGTGGGGTTAGGATTGCAGCCTAAGGCATCTTGAAGACCACTGTTGGAAAAGCAGGTAAGAAATACTGCTTATTTGTCAAAGGCCTCTCCCCGCTTTATCCAAGGGAAGAGAACAGCTCATTTCATTTTGCTTTTTTTACCGATTCAGTAAACCCACCTTATCACACACACTTGCTACATCACTTAATTGCCTAACAGCTTCATCTGGCTTTACATAAATCATAATATTATGATGCCTTCCATATCAAGTTACAAAAGGAATTAATTGAGAACATTTTAAATGCAATCTTTTCTGGCTGCTAGATATCTTTCACATCCTTGCATGAAGCCATCCTAGCAATGGCCAGAAGGGACAAGTTGCGCTCAGTAAATACATCACACACTGTTTTTAAATACCAGTTTAAGTGGCCAAGAAGCCATGAAACTGAATCAACACTGCTAGGTTATGGAACCATTTAGATAAATTATGTAACCGCTGCATCAGACAGAATTTTGGAAGTCTCTTTTCAGGCATGCAAATCTCATTGGACCTGTCATTGAAAAGCTGCAAATTATTCCAGCAGGGCTCCAATTTCAGCTATCAGAAATGCTGGTGGTATTCCAACTGGGAGTACCTAAGAACTTAATTTTGCATTTGGTCAAGATCAAAAACAGCAAAGAATCCTTGTATTTCAGCATTGCAACAGATGTGGAAGTATAGTTTAAATTTGGATATGTTTATTTTTAAATGGTGGATACCTGTTTATCCTCATATGTTCTCCATAATGCTAATAACCAGTGCTTTATTTCTAAAAAAATGTTTAGGGGTACTCACATTTTCCTACTCATATTGAAATACTGCCCCTCAATGAGGCCAAACTTAGATTCACAAAATGTTTAGGGGTATGCGTACCCCTGCATCCCCCCAGAAAAAAGCACTGCTAATAAGCTTAATAAACCAGATGCTGATTGTTCTACAGTCAGTTTTACTGCTACAATAAGATTTTTCTAATTCCTAATATAGGAAATTAGAATCATAGAACTATAGAGTTGGAAGGCACCACGAGGATCATCTAATCCAATCCTTCAGATGCAGGAATCTCAACTAAAGCATTCATGACAGATGGCCATCCAACCACTGCTTAAAAACTTCCAAGGATGGAAGCCCAGTCAACTGTATAGGCTTATCTGCTGCTGCATGAGTGTTGCTTTGCGTACCTTCACTTTTTGAAAATCTTAAGCCACAATTTTCGTTTTTGACTTTCCCTCTTGTAGGTTTGAGAGATGCTACCGGCTCAGAAAGTGACGGTGGTGATTCAAGCAGCACGAAATCAGAAGGAGCTAATGGAGCAGCAACAATCCAACCCAAAAAGGTCAAAGGGGTTGGCTTTGGAGACATTTTTAAGGACAAACCTATAAAGCTACGTCCAAGGTCAATAGAAGTAGATAATGACTTTCTTCCAGTTGACAAGGTACAGTTTCTAACTTAATTCTTATGTGTGGACCTGCTTGGTTTCCCCCTCCCAAGTTTGGCTGTTGGGTTTGTCCTCTGCTCTGCCAAGGTCAAGAAAATGAACATCGGTTAACTGATGTGATCAATGTCACTGCCTATAAGAAAGATACATCACACCAGTGATTCATTCATGCACGCCTGGCCTCACTAACTATAGCTGAGAGAACAAGCTTTCAATATCTACTTTAAGATTATACTAATATTATTATGGGATATGGTAATTCTGTTCAGTTACACTGTCTCCAATGTGGTTTTGTACATTTCCCCCCCCCCAAGCTGCAGCTATGGTGGGTTCCATAAATGAGTACCAGTGATTGGTGGGCCTTCCAAAGTGTATTCTGTAAACTTATCATGGCTCTGGACGCTCCAAGTTATGGTACATATAATGGAATATGAACAGGTTGTGTCTCTCAATCTTACCATAATTCTCTATTATGTAAAGTGAAATTTATAAAGTTCTTTATTTAAAGGTTTTTATTTTAAGGTTCTGCTACTTACATACAAAGCCCTAAATAACTGGACCCAGCCAGGGCTCTACAGTCAGCTGATAAAACGTGGTTAGTTTTGCCACAGCCTGATAATTTATTATTAAGGCAAGCATTTCCCTGAACTGAATTTCTGATTTTATTAACTGACTTTTTCTTTTTAAAACGGTTTTAATTGTCATGCTTTTTAATCACTTGTTTTAGTGTATATTTTAATCAAGGATGTTCTGGTATTGAGTGGAATCATTGTAGTTTAATCATGTATTGATTTATCGTTGTAAAATACTTAGAAGCCATTTTGGCATATAGGTGGTATATAAATTAATAATTGATTATTTCATAATAGTATGGTAGTTTTGCATTGGCATCTAGATGATCAGTCTGAGCGACTCTTCAGGTCATTGATGTTTTAACTACATAGTTATGTGGAAGTGCTGGTTTCAATCTAAGAATTAACTAACCCTAGCTAAATGGTCTCTCTCTCTCTTAAAAAAAGAAAGAAAGAAAGAAATACAATTATTCTGCCTGAGAGTCATACACTTCAATTGATAGGCTTGTGGGTAGAGTGTACTTAATCTATTTGCTGTGTGGGAATGAGATTAAAAGCATGCTGATGAGTGTGTGTGTGTGTGTGTGTGTGTGTGTGTGTTTTGAAGAAATAACTCTGTAGGTGTGCTAAAAATCTATTTATAAGGTTTACATATGTGTGTATGTGGTCTGGTCAGTTTCCGAATGATCAAACTTCACATTGTGGGTTTTGATACTAGCTTGTTTCACTCAGAAGAATTTGTTTTAAATCACTGTCTGAGGTTGCTAAAAAAACAGTGAGCCTTGATTGTTTGAAACCAAAACTAATACTGCAGACGTCCTTCTCCTGGGCTCACAGGAAGGTGGGAGCTCTTGACCTGAGGCTTTACTCATGCTCATTGCAACTTAAGCATGTTCCACTAAACTACTGTTTAGTGTGACATGTGAGACAACCATTTTGTTACATAATCTATTTTCATTCTTAACCAACTTCACTTTCATTTTATCTGGATCTAACTTTAATCTGTTCCTTTGACCACAGCCTCCAATAACTGGTTTAATATACTCACAAGCCCCCTACCACATGATTGTGCTCTATTCCTCCTATTCAACAGCCAATATTAGCCAATATTTGTGAAAATTGAAACTAAACTCAACTGAAATCGTCCTTCTCTGTAACAAGGAAAAAAGCACACAAACCCAGCAGTCCTTTCCTTGGGCTCCTTGGGCCTCATCCGTGCAGCACTAAACCATAGTTTAGCTAGAGAACAAACCATCTGTATTAGTTCCTAATGTTCACTTTTCTTTCAAAATCCCTTTTTCTCACAGCAAATTGATTATTAGGTTCCTACCACTCCTTCAAATGCACTTAAGAGCCACTTGGCTTACAAAATCTCTTTTTGCAGCAAATTGATTTTTTATCATATTCATATCACTCCTGAAATTTCATATGCTCTTAAGGGCTGCTTGGTGCTGTCTAGAGTTTATGGGATTTTCTAACAGTACGCATTTCACTTCTGCTTGTACACATCTTAAGAAAAGATCAATAAAATCGATTTCTATACGATAGAATTACATGATGAATAATAGCTTTAAAGTGAGGTATATTTTCCCTTCCCGACATGAAAACTGCACAAGCACTCTCAATAAATGATCTCTTTTCTATTTATAACAGTCTAACTATACAAACAGAATCCTGTTCCTTAGATGATGATGAGTCTTGGAAAGCAAACAACTCTTCCAAGAATTTCCTTTTCTAAGAGATCATTGTACCCTCTTGTGCAAAGCTGATTTTGCAAACCAGCGCATGTTGTGAAACTACTTTTAGACCAGAGGTTTGGAGAAGTAGTTGATTATTGCAAAGGAACACTGTACAATTGTTAGTGCAGCAGTAAGTTTTACAAATATTTGTCTTCACTGTCTAAAGAATATCAGGTATAACTCAGTTGAGATCTGGTTTTTAATTTAAACAAACACCAGAATATGTGTGTGCAGTCATTCTCATTTAGTATATGATCACATTAGTGGGGTTCACAAGCTCTATTTAGCATTACGTGTCAGTGGAAATGGATAGTAAAGTAGGGTGTGTTGTCTGATAGAAGAAAGGGTGCCACTTGAACTGCTATGAGATTCAACACCATAACAATTCCCCATCTTAGTTTATAGACAAAAACAGATTCTTGAAACAATAACTGCAGTCTACTATCCATGACGCTGCTCACTTTACAAGAGTCAAGGACCAGATGTTATGAAAATATGTCCATTTTATTGAAGTTGATGTATTGGACTACTTCAGAAGACCCCCCCCCCCCCCCCCGTTTCCAAAAATCTGTGTTTGAGATGACAGAAGTTGCAGGGGTGAAAATTGACAAGCAACTGTGGCACATGTACCACTGCTCCTGCTCAAAGACCACATATTTAGATGAAAAATGCTCTTGGAAAACGTGAGTACTAGGATTAAAACAGTAGATAATACAGTTGCTTCTGATTTACTTTATCAGTTCCTCTATCTTAACAGTTATTTTACAAGAATAGCAGCTTGGAAAACCAATCTTATCCACTGAGCAATTATTTTAAAGTAGAGTGTTTTATCAGAAAATGACTTTGTTCAGCACCTTCTCCCTCCAGCATTCATTTGAGTTGAAATGTAGGTATGTGTCACTGTAGAGGTCAGAGGATCTGCCACAATGAGAGCCCATGATTGGTTTTCCTACATAGAAAAGTTAATGTGCAAGAGCAAGAGCAAAAGCAGGATGAGAATCAGACTACTGCTCTAGTTTTCTTCATAGATTCAAGGATCATCTAGTCCAAGTGGATCTCTCTCTCTCTCTCTCTCTCTCTCTCTCTCTCTCTCTCTCACACACACACACAAACTTACTTTATTTCTCTATCCTTCATCCTCCAACCAACTCCAGAGGTTGCCAACAGCAGAGGGCATCATAAGAGTAAGTTTCACTATGATAGTTTGCCTACTGTATAATTACACAGACCAGGGATGGGAATTAGATCCAGCCAGCAGGCCAGATCCTTATCCCCTCCACACCCCCATGAGCCTTGTTTAACAGGGGGGTAGGGCCACCCACCTGTCAATCACATCACAATGATATCAGGTAGCCCATTTTTGCATAGCACTGTGCACAGAAGCCCTGACAATCAGATCTTGCACAGTGCTGTGCAGCTTGCCAGCTGCAAAGATCAGCTGACCGTTGGGGCTTGCACAACACTGTGCACAGAGGTCCTGATGGTCAGCTGACTGTCAACACTTGCATAGATTGGATGTTGCCCATGGATGAGAGAGACCAACCTTCTGGTTTAGTGTTGTGTTTTTGTTTTGGTGATAGCTACTTGCTGTTTCTCCCACTTTTCCAAATAAATTTCTAAAATGAGTTTCTCGACTGTACTGGTTTCTGGTTTCTGTTTGTTTTCCCCCATGTTGTTTTGAACTTTGGGCTATACTGCTGTTTTAAAGTGCCTTGGAGAAAGGATGATAGGCTGAAATTATCAGGCAGGAGACTTTGAATTTGTCTGGACTCCCTCCTCCCCAGTAGATTACAGTATGACAGTGGGAGTCCTACAGTCCTTGCCCTAGGTGACAATAAGTGGTGGCAGCGGAAAGAAAGAAGTAAGACAGCCCCATAGTGTAAGTGAGCTATTTTACTGGGTTGGTGCTGGAGTGGGAAGCTACAGGCTTTCACAGGATATATCTAATCCAAGGCTGGCAATTTATCCAATGGAGTTCTTAAGCATTTGGAGTCCTGAAAATGTAGTACAGTTATTTTTAAGAACAAGCTACTGGAAGGCTTGACTTTAGTTGTTTCCAAATGGTGTATTCCATCAGTTGCTTGAACTGAAACTCATCGTTTAGGAAACTGGGCTTGGTGACTCAGTGTGGGTGGCTTCTTGTCTTGTGTGAGTCAAATCTGAACCTGTTCCACTGCATAGTTTCAGCTGAGCATATTGATGTCTGTGTGACAAATTAGTCCAGGGTTGTAATTATTTCTGTTGATTAAATTTTCTGTGTTCCCTTTCCTAGGGCATAAGTAAACATGATTGGCAGCACTGATCAAATTGTTATTGCATGCATTTAAACATGGTCTGTTTTCAATCGGGGTATTATTCTTCACCAGTTTGGTCTCCTAACATTTACCTTTAGTGCATTATGCATACCTTGGTATTTCCATGTTTTCTCCTATAGTAGCATTACAGAAGCCACATCTATCATCTAGTATACAATATAACTTAATTAACATTTATAATGTACTTCCTTGTTCCTTTCAGTCGCTCTTCATAGAAATCATGCTCCCTGGCCCCAGTACAAAAACATTATCAGGAACAAAGACATTTGATCATTTTTTAAAAAATAACATTTTATAAAATTAAAATAAGGTATTCTTCTCTGGATTCATTTCTGGATGCCTTATTTAAAAATTACTTTATCTTTAGTTCTGAAAATTATACCCTTCATTCCTCATGCTGTCTGATCTGCTTCTCTGTATGTGTTGTCAGAAGAAGCCCAGGGTTTTTAGATTTGCTTTTCTCTCTCTGGAAAGGAGAGAAAACCACTGCCTCGCAAGAAGCAAACTGCAATAAGTTCCAGGTTTCCTGTCAAGTAAACAAATGTAAGCTTTGTTTCCTCATAGCTCACATTAGCCTTAAAGTGTGACTCAGTTTTAGGCTTGGCCTCCCAGACTTAGTGAGCTCAGCACTTCCAAGGAAGTGGGAGGGCTCCTCTTGCTGCTCTTGAACGCTTACTATAATCTCTAGAAAGGCAGCTTTACTTCACAATGGGAGAAGAGGTATGTCTTTCTTATTTTTTAAAAAGAACTTCTTCGTTTATTTCTGCAACTGTATTCTAAGTCATGTAATGTAGCGCACAGATGTTTGGCAACAAGAGCCTTTGCCTGTATCATGGCTTAAAAATGATGTGTTAGAAGTGAGAGACTTTTCACTGAAAGCAGCTCCATCTGTGTTTGTGAAGAAATAAGTAACATATTAAAATAAGTGGCTCCTCTACAGAGGCAGAACGTCCTGGAACTCTCTGGCTGCCTCTTCTCTCCCCCCCCCCCCTTTGATCAGTAAATGTACACAGATGTTTTATGATATTCTCATTTTAGTGTGATATTTTTAACTGTCTTTAATATTGTTATTCAATTAACTTGTACTATCTCTATGGAAGGCATAGAGTTTTCATGTACTTATTTTATTATTTAAAAGAAAATGAAAGAAAAAGAAAGGATAGGGAAGCAAGTCCACTTCCAAAATAACATATTTGTTCTTGTTATTTGTTCTTCCAAAAAAAGATTGTTATTTCTGGTTAAAATATCATCACTTATTAGACTTACATCTGAAACCCAGTTTGGTAAATGCCATTTTTAAGATGTTGAGAGTTTGTGTAATTATACAAAACAGTTGCCTTGAGTTACAAACTTTATTATTTGCCAACTTTGTAATATATTTATATATCTATACATTTCTAATCCTCGTATTTTTGAAAAGCAGTTGTCTGTCACTTCTGTTTAAACATGGAATGAAGCTACATAGCTCCTTAAATAAATGTATCAACTTAGCATGTGCCGTGGGTCTTTCTGTACATAAGGGAACAATAGAGAACAAGAAAGAGTTAGATGGAGGAACAGTATTTTCATAGCTCGCTGAAATGTCTGTGGTATTTTGGACGTATCGTATTTTTCACTCTATAAGACGCGCTTTCCCCCTCCTAAAAAGTAAGGGGAAATGTGTGTGTGTCTTATGGAGCGAATGCAGGCTGCACAGCTTTTGCTGAAGCCAGGAGAGCAAGGGGGGTTGGTGCGCACCAATCCCTATTGCTCTCCAGGCTTCAGCGATAGCCTCCCGAAGCCTCCTGAGCAGAGTGGGAGCGCAGCTTTCCCTCTCTGTGCAACGCCCCTTCATCGAAGCGGCAGGAGATGCGGAGCCCCTTCCATTTCTCCTCCCGCTTCGCCGGAGAGCCGCTGCGCCCCTTCAGCGAAGCAGGAGAAGAAATAGAGAGGGAGAGCTGCGCAGTGCCTCTTTAGTGCTGAAGAGGTGCAGCGCAGAGAGGGAAAGCTGCGCAGCGTCCCTTCAGCGAAGCAGAGAGGGAGCAGAGAGGGAGAGAACTTTTTTTTTTCTTGTTCTCCTCTAGAACTAGTTGCGTCTTATGGTCGGGTGCGTCTTATAGAGCGAAAAATACAGTATTTTGAAATGCAACTCAACATATGCTCAGTGCTACTTTATCGAAGTAAACACTGCTAATTCGTAACAACAACAACACAAACAGACACAATTCACCTGGAACCACTCCTTCTACAGGCAAGCTCTGTTAAAATGAAGAGTGTGCCTATCTATGCCTTTCCCATCTGGCTTCATTTAAAAGAGGTCTGTGCAAAAGGTTCCTGGTGGATTGTGTTCAGAAACATTGAGTTGAGGTCTTCATTCTCACTGCACTAATAATGTTGGGAAAGTGGAGCAATCATAATAACATCCATTGAGGTTTCAACTTGGACCTGCTCAAATGAAACTCTGTACAGTGGTACCTCGGGTTACATACCCTTCAGGTTACATACGCTTCAGGTTACAGACTCCGCTAACCCAGAAATAGTACTTCGGGTTAAGAACTTTGCTTCAGGGTGAGAACAGAAATTGTGCTCTGGCAGCGCAGCGGCAGCAGGAGGCCCCATTAGCGAAAGTGGTGCTTCAGGTTAAGAACAGTTTCAGGTTAAGAACGGACCTCCAGCACGAATTAAGTACTTAACCCAAGGTACCACTGTAATCGCCGTGGTACAGTTTTCAGTCTGGACTTCTACTGCAGCAATATGGCTATACAATGAAGGTCCCAATCCTTGCACACAAGCCCAATTGCTCTCTTGTCATCCTCTTCATAGACATGCTGTAGAGGAATATTAAGATAACTTCTTAGACATCTGAAGTTCATGTTGCACATTTCAGAGCAGCTGACAGATTCTCAGCAGTTCTTACTCCTTTTCATAGCCAATGGAAGAAGCTAACTCTTGGATGAGTCTGGAAAATGTGTGGGCTGCCTGTTTCCTTTTTCACTGTTCATTAATGTTACAAATTCACACAGATGTTATTTTATTTTATATATAAAAAACCTCAAGAATGTGCACGCAGACATACACAAATCCCACAGGCAGGGAGTGATGCGGAGAGGAGGAAACTGTATTGGAGGTGGGCAGGGAAGATGGTAGCATCCTACCCCAGGGGAAAAACAGAACCAGAGGAAAGGGGAAATAGAGAAGTGAGCAGATGGAAGAGAAGGAATGAATGAGTGTGTATGTTTGAGTGAGTGCAAACTTCATACCCTTTGAAGGCATATTCAACATACACATTAGTGTATGGTTGACATGAATAGGTTTAGACAGAAAAGTGTTCTGATTCTAAACTCTTTAAGTGGAATCAATCCACTTTGATTTCAGTAGAATTTATTTTCAATGAAACGTACTGCGGGTCACTGTATTAGTGCATGAAATAGCATTTTGGAAATATTATTGGTCCGAGGGTCACCACTGAATACCAGTCAGAGAGAAAAATACACCATTGATACATTGAATGTGCTGCGTAAAGGTAAAGGTACCCCTGCCCGTACGGGCCAGTCTTGCCAGACTCTAGGGTTGTGCGCTCATCTCACTCTATAGGCCGGGAGCTGGCACCGTCTGAAGACACTTCCGGGTCACGTGGCCAGCGTGACGGAGCTGCAACTGGCGAGCCAGCGCAGCACACGGAACGCCGTTTACCTTCCCGCTGGTAAGCGGTCCCTATTTATCTACTTGCACCCGGAGGTGCTTTCGAACTGCTAGGTTGGCAGGCGCTGGGACCGAACGATGGGAGCGCACCCCACCGCGGGGATTCGAACCGCCGACCATGCGATCGGCAAGTCCTAGGCGCTGAGGTTTTACCCACAGTGCCACCCGCGTCCCGGGATGTATTGCATAGCTACTGCTAAAGTTTTAGATTTGAAGTTGTTCCTGACCTTTCATGATTTTTTAAATGGTTTTGAAGTGTTGTTTTGCTGTTTCGAAGTTTCTGTTTGATACTTTATTGTATTTCTCTTCAGTTGTATAGTCCCAGGTTCATTCAATTTTAAATAGCAGAGTTGTATTATATTATCTACTTTTTTTGGATTGCCATCTCCCCATATGTCACCCACCACAGGCTTATTTTTACTACAGTCACTTTGGATGACTGCTACTAGATCCATTTTAGTCAAGTTTCAAGACTGGTCTTAGAAAAGAAATTGGCTTTGCCATTTTGGTAGATTTCCATTGGCAGTAGATAAACTGGAAGACCATACTAATTTTACTGGATTTTAGTACCATCAGCCACGGGCTATGTGGCAAATTTTGGGAGAGGATACATTTATTGCTCTGCAGTGGTTCCATTCCTACATGACAGGCAAATTTCAGAACCTAGTTTTAGAAGACTCCTGTTCTGGCCCATAAGCATTTCCTTGTGGAGTTCCACAGGGTACATACCTTGTGTCTTGTAACTAATAGAGCTTGTTGTTTCAGAGCCTTCAGTATCCTGATGACATTCTATTATCTATCCTTTTCTTCAAATCCTGTTGAGAATGCAGTCCCTGAATTGTTGAATCAATAGCATGCTGCATTGAGTTTTGTTAGCATCCATTTGTCTGGAGAGAGACAATAGAGTACACTTCTGGGGGTGAAGTCAAACTGCTGCGTTTGCAGCACTGAAGTTACCTCCCCAGGGTGCAAGTCTGGGCAGCGTGTATGGAGGTCCTGGGCTGCCCAGCTGACAAGACACCTCCTCTGCCTCACTTATGTAAGGGAAAGCAGAGCAATGTATTTGGCACCAGTTTGGCTGCAGGAGTTGTCAGAATGAGATGTGCAAAGTGCCATCCAACTTAGGGTCTCCACTCCGGAAATGGATAGGGTTTACTCCTTAGCTTTTTCTTCTACCCAAATATATCCCGCAAGGCAGTGGAGGTTTAGGATCAGAGATTTCCTTCTCCTAGATGGGCTACCTTTCCAAGTTGATGAGCCCCAGCTTCCTTCTGCTGCACATGCAAAAACAGCCATCTTGACTGTTGGACCCACTACTGGTCTTGTCTGCTCAATCCAAAAGAGACTTTATTCGTATGCATGGGAAGTCCATTACTGAGGGTTTGAGACCCATTGGCTACCCTCACCTGGTTTAGCTGGTCAGTCAAAGCCATTTCCCGGGGTGTTGGAGAGGCTGTTGCATGCTGACAGCTTCTAGGAGCCACAGGCAAGAGCTGAGTGCAGAGGGAGGACCAAAGGTAGATAACCTATCCCAGAAGAAGCACTATGTGTCCCTCAACAGAAGTACTACCCCTCGCCTAACACCCTATACACCCCTATGCTTCAGCCAAGTTAGAAGTTATGACAGTTGGTGAGATAATGAACCATACAATACACTATTGCCATTCACATAGCAACATTTTGCACATATTTTGTTGCAGGAGATAGCAGAGTTCCCTTTTTAGGAGAGTGTGATTATTTTCCCAACCAGAACTTTTTCTCATGTTCCTTTCACACTGCGGTACCTGTTGTGCTATGGAACTGTGGATTTTTGATCAATACATCAGCATGTTGCTCAAAATTTCATTCACCACCCGCAGGAATGGTGTGACACAACTATGAACATCATTGTTACTACTCCACCGTTTCCACCCAAGCATGCTTGTGTTCCCTCAAGGTTCAGCCATGAAAATGGCAGGAAATAACTGTAATTTCCATTATGTTCCAATAGATTTCTAGAAGTGGGTTTTTTTCATTGTGTGAAAAAGCTCAAATATAATGTGGAAAATAACAGGAAATCGTTGGAGAAACAGAGCAAACTGCCATGTGAATGAAGGCTCAGTTTCCTCTGCTTGCTGAATACCATGTGACTGTGTCATAGGAGTTACATGTGGGTTCAGAGGGATATTACTTGAAAATATACTTCTCTGTGCATGGATGGATGGATGAGCAGCCCCTGGAGCAGCCCCTGGAGCAACAATAGCTTTTGCTGTCTGTGCTAGCAAATGCAAGATGCTTCTTTAACCACCTTTAAGCCTTCTTTAAAATAAAAAAAGTGCATTATAAGATCTTATAACTGAAAGTTTGGGGAGCAAGTAAGATGACAGTAAATATTTTGGGAGGATTACCTGCAGCTCTTTACTGCTTCTTGTAGTCTTCTAAGAGCTCACCAAAAAGAGAAGTTAGATTAGCAACGATTAGCATTAGTAACATGCTTAAGGCACTTCTCTGCTGTATTAGTGTTGTCAGATTTTCAGTTCTGCAGATTTCCTCCCACGTTGTGCAGGCTTCCAAATGTTATGAAATGTGACTCCAAGCAACAAAGCATGCACGTGCACAAGCAAAATCCCCAGGTGTGTTGTAGTGGCATATGCTATGTGTGTGAAGGAAGACATCCCACGGCTCAGTTATGCGTTTTACTTAGAAAAAGGCCCGTTTTGATGTGAATGTGTCAGGCATGTGAATAATAGGCGTGACTGTTGATGCAACAACTAGTTTGACAGTAAGATTCTAGTTCTGCTTGTTTCTGTACACCTCTGTAAACAAAAAACTAGGCAATATCTCTGAAACTCCAGTGATGTGTAATTTGCAAAATGATGTAGGTTTAATTAGAATTGTTATTATTGGGTGTTCACAGTTTGCAGCATATTCCATATTTTTTGCATCAGTTTAGCAAATCCAAGCAATCCAAGAGCTTTTGATTTATGCTTTATTTATTTCATTTAATTTTCTGATCTTTTTGGTTTTGCTTCTTTATCAGGGAGCAATGGAGAGTGTAATCTACTGACTGGGCTTCTCCTTTTCTTCCTTTAACTTTGTGTCATTGGCATTCTTGTTCGTCTGTGATTTTAATAAGATTTGCTCTGCTTGTTCTGACGGCATCTGCTCTGCCTGAATTGCTGCTGTCCCCTTCCTGCATCCCACATCATCTGGATAGATAAATCTCAGTAAAACCTCCTGAGTGGAAGAAGTTTACATTTCTTAACCATAAGCAATAACTGAGAGATTAGCAAACTAAAACAGACAAGAGGATGATGGTTATAATTTTTTTATATACCGCTTATATGCCAAAATGGCTTTTGAGACTATCGCTCTTGTACATAATTTTGGAACAAGACAGACCAACTTTTTCTATTATAAGAGAAAAGGATTTGTTGCAGTTGTCATAAAAACCCCCCTGTGTGAAATGCTTCACTCGTGAAATGAAGTTACAAGGAACCAGACAGAGGGCCTTCTTGGTTGTGGCGTCCACTCTGTGGATGGTATGAGCGTGGGCAATTGTTGAGGCGAGCAAGTGTGGAGATTGCTCTCCATGCTTGCCCCAGCCACCACCTGGCAGGGCATGGCGGCCCCTTCAATATGGGTGGTGTGCTGCCCCTTGCCAAAAAATACTGGGGGAGCTAACGCCCCCTCCACCCAATACACCTGGCACCTCTGGGTGCTGTAATTCACAATGGTGACCACAGGGGGAGTACACTCTCTGGTGGACATGGGTACCTTTGCTCCACACAAGGGAAGTCAGTTGTGCAGATTTCATTGTCTATGCTAGTTCTACAGTGGTTCATTAGCAAAGTGTAGTGGGAACAACATATGAGGACCAAAGCACCCTCTTTGTGCGTAAAGTGCATTCAGTACTCTCAGCCTGAGAGCAGACTTCCACAACTGCTGCTTCTAACATTTCCCCCCCAAAGCATATAGTTGCTTGTATATTTGTTTGAACAATGCAGACATGACTGGAAGTCTCAATTTGACAGATTCTCAATATGGTTTGGAAGTTTGATTGATAATTGATTCTCATTGTTCTTATATTCTGTATCTAACCTATGCTAAATGAAGTTATAGTTTGGGGCTGGGTTAATCCAGTGGACTCAATATATGTCAGTTCACTGCCAATTGTCGGCCCGTCATGTGTGCAGCATCTGCTATTCATATGATTAAGCTTTCTGTACTGCATACATAAATTTTAAGTTGTATTGAAAAAGCTTACATATTGTGATTGGTCAGTGGCCACTGTGAGAGCAGGATGCTGGCCATATTCCTCTTATGAATGCACATGACTAGCTGAGAACAGAGAACTGCTCAACCTAGGCATTAATTTCAAGCCTCTGACACAGGCCTGATGGTTGTGTTCACTGCTCTCAAAGTACAATTTGATTTAATGTAGACTACAGTATATATGTCAGAAAACAACTGCTGTTGATTTAGGACTGGTACTCCCAGAAATTTCAGAGACTAACTAGACTTGATGTGAGCAAGAAATAAGTAGACAGATGCAAATCACTGCACCCCAATTTCATAAAAGTTCTAGAGACAAATGATTAAAATACGATATTGGCCAAAGGGTATTATTTGCCATTTCTTCATTAGGTTAGTAGTACAGTGGTTACATACTGAGTAGTACCTCAGGTTACATACGCTTCAGGTTATATACGCTTCAGGTTCCAGACTCCGCTAACCCAGAAGTAGTGCTTCAGGTTAAGAACTTTGCTTCAGGATGAGAACAGAAATCGTGCTCCGGTGGCGCGGCAGCAGCAGGAGGCCCCATTAGCTAAAGTGGTGCTTCAGGTTAAGAACAGTTTCAGGTTAAGAAAGGACCTCCGGAACGAATTAAGTACTTAACCCGAGGTATCACCCGAGGTATTTCAATCTAATGCATAAAGGTTCTAATGCTCTCTTCTGTGCTATTTTCATCAATGAGGAATGTACACAGAATAAAATATAGTACAAGGGCCCCTCTCTTTCCAGAATAACTGGTAAACAGCTAACTAAAACAGGATTATAGGATTTCTGAATGAGACACCTGCCATCCCTTTCCTTCTAGCATAGCATTCCTTCTACTGTACTGCATAGTTTACCCCAGCTCCTCTCACTCTATAAATTAGTGCTTAGTATTATACTTAGCAACATGTAATTTGGAAGTCTGTGCTCAGATCACTTCAACAACATTGGATATTTTTATCCAGGTAGCAAAAGAAAATATATCACTTGGTGGAATAGCTATCTTAAAAAAAGAAGTAGTAGGCAGAGGAAAGAATGGTAACCAGTTTTCTTCCATTATTTAAAGTATTCCCAAACATCTGGAGGGCCAGAGTTTGCCTATGCCTGCTGTAAGGTATAGAAAACCCGACAGCAAATCCAACTTTGCTTTCAAACATCTGCTATTAGGCTTAACTACAACACTTCACATTTCTTGTATTTCATAGATTTCTTATTTTTCTCAAAATCTTGTGATATCTTCTTATTTCTTTGCCACTGGATCATCTAGGTCCTAGATTCTAAGATGATTAAATTCTAGTAGCTATTTATCTAAAGGGTAGTTGTACATTACAATAATTTGCTCCAGCTGCCATGAGCCTCAACCAGCATGGCCAGCAGTCTGCAATGATGAGAGTTGTCGTCTACAACATCTGGAGAACCCCTGGTACCCCATCTCATGTAGGCAAAAGTTATGGATGTCGCCCTCTATGGAATGACATTGTGAATAGAGTCTTCTCTGTAGGGGTGCCCTTACTGTGTCATTTCCCCCCTCCTAGAGGCATTGATGGTTAGGGCATTACTGGGGTCTCAAGGTGTTGGAGGAATTTAATTTAATCTGTGCTGCCTAAGGTCTTATGGTTTCCATGAACTGCTTTCAATTTGACTTTTAAATAACTGGTTTTAATTTTAGCTACATTTCACCATTTTATTGTGTATAATGCGCTTTATACTATGTTGAAAATGCCCTGTGATTACTATGTAATGTAGGGTATTTTGTAAATAAATAGATAAAATATTTCTATCTAGCTAAGGTTAAATAATGTGCAGCACAGTTAAAGAACATAAATCAAGTTAAACTATATCAGCAGCTCTTCTTTCCCCCTCTGTATACTCTATATTGCTACTGGGATAACCAGTGAGCCACTTCTGATGAACTTGCCAACTGCATTTGGTGAGAGAGTGGGACTGCAGCTGGTCAGACCATAAACCACAACCACCTGTTCCATTGGACATCCATGTGTGGGCAACTTGTTCACGTAAGCCCTACATGCTAAAAATATAAAACACGTAAGTCTAAATGGACAGATGATACCTAGACTTTAAGTGGAATCTGAATCATATTTTTGAAGAGCTGTGAGATAGGTTTCCTCAGGCTCCCCTGTTCCATATAGCTGATACATTCATCAGAACAGGCCAAATAATAATAAATAACAAATAATAATGAAAAATCTGTTTTAAGCATCTTGAGATGTGATAATGCTGTGGAGTAGAACGTGCAAATTTCATGTGTTCTTCGTTTCCTCACTCTTCTTGTCTAAAATAGAACTTTCATATCTCCACATTTGAGGTGGGAATTTGAAAGTTCTAATTTGGAGGGCATAAACAGGAAGCAGGATACCATTGTGCTTCCTACATTTTCCACATAATTATCATGTTCGAAAAAGAGTGTGATGTAAAGAGTATAATTTTTAGTCTTAGAATCCCTGAATAAAATACGTGCAAATAAGAAGCTAGGAGTTGATATTGAAGTCTAGAACATGTAGATACGCTGTTACTTGGTATAACAAACCACAAACGTACGCCAAGATTAATATGGGTGTTGTTTGCAGTAATCCTGTCCAAATCATATTATAGTGCACACAGCTTCCTTTTGCATTCTTCTGTGCCCCACCCCATTTAATCTTAGAGTTCTTTGCATAGTTTTAAAATTACCATGCCATTGTGTTGGCTTAATTTATGATGTGTTTGAAGCCATTATTGAACACGGGAAAAGTAACTTTTGATTTCCATAATCATTGAGGCCTACCAGTGTAAATTTTGTGTGACTTTTCATTGTGATATAAAATGGGAGGATAAAAGATCTCAAAGAGCCCTTAGCCAGAAATCTCCCCTAATTTCACCTTTATTTGTATTTGTTTCTTTCTTAAGCCTGATGATAGTGAAAGGTTCAAATTCAGACACCTGAGATGAGAGGGGCTTGGTTTGTTGTGTTTTGAAATGCTTCCGAGAATGGCAAGGACTTTTAAAGAACCACAGCATTCATGTGTCCTCTGTGTAACATCAGAGGGCAATACAGTTGGTTGCAAAAATAGTACTCTGTATTTTATGAGATGTCAGAAACATAATGTGGCGGAGATGAAATGAGGGACATTCTGTTAAGTGGGGCTCTTAATCTGGAGTAAGAACCAATACTTCAAACAAAAGACACATTAAAAAAAACATCTGGCAACACTTCTGGCAGATGACATCAGTATAAAAACAAATGGACTTAATTGGCAGGATCACCTCTTTGCCCCTTCAAGCATAAATCAACTATTTCGCTTTTCATACAAACAGCCTGCCAGAAGACAATTTGCTCCCTTGCCACCATGCGTTCTTTTATGCAACCATTTTAGCTAATTAATTAAATTAGTTCATCAGACAGATTTGCCCGACACCCTCATAAATTTTGGATTATCTCCTTTGAGATCCTCTGCTTCTGCCTAATGAATTCTGAAAAATGTTCTTCCACAACTAAAATCTGGGCTATGTGTGTTTAGATGATAGTGTAAAAGAAAAAAAAGGTGGAGGGAGGAGAAGGTAGACCTCTGCAAGCGAATAACTCTGTTTTGGTCTTTGAGTTTATATAGCATTTTGTTCCTCTGCTGATTATTCCCCCCGCCCCCCCAGGAAAGGTCAGTGTCTTGTCAGTTCTCAAAAAGGTGAGCTGCTCCAAAGCTCAGTGTCCTGCTTAACTGCACTTGCCTATAGGTATAAAAGACAATAATCCTATCTCAAATTGTTCAACTGAAGTTGCTACTTTGAATACCAGAACTCCATTGGTAGTTATTGCATCTGACCAAATGCTGCTCACATCACTGGGTTCCATATACCAATTAATGTATGCAGTGTTGTTTCTTTTGGGTGTAGCTATTTGACAACTTATATCCGCAGCTTTTTAGTCCCAAGTGAAACATTTTGGAATGATTGGAAGTATTTAATAGTTAATTATTACTGCATACCATGCACAAGTGCTTGTGATGGGATATTCACTTGTCAGCAGAGCTTTGATATTTCATATGATTACAGGGATAGAACTTCATTGGCACAGAATGGGATGTAATTATAAGGTCACAAGGGGGCAGTTAACTAAACAATTACATTTCTTAAAGGAATTCTGGCAGGTAAGGCCTGAGGGAATAACATCAATAATTAATCTTTTTTTTTTTTTAAAAGGATTGAACAATGACATGAATTGTGACGTTATGTTCATTACTTTCTTGCTGAATTTTTGGTGAGATAGAATAAAATAAAGAGGAGTTGTTTATATGTTTACAGACAGTTGGAAAAAGAATACCCACAGCCACAGCAGTTCAGGAGCCAGCAAAAATAGAAGTGGACAACAGGACAAAGGGTAGGTCTTGCTGCTGGGATACCCCTCCCTTCTCTTTGTGCTCAGAGCATCTAGGTGTCTGGGGAAATTTAGGGAACTTTCATCTCTTAGCAGTTTCCTAATTTCAAAAATAATGAAATAAAATATGCCACAGGGCTTTGGGCTAAAGATGCTGAGAGAGAAGACATTTTGCTTTACAGATTTTAAAACCTGCATTGTTCTTTTATATTATAACCTGATCCCTACCATCAAATATTGGATTAACTTGCACTTTAAATTCTTAGAGAAATCCAATTTGTTTTGTGTTTTTTCTCTCTTAAAATGTGCATTTTGCAGGTGTGTCTTAGGGAAATAAACACACACCTCTTACTTACTCTCTGTGTTTGAAAAACAGATGATAAAGTCTCCAAGAGGAAATAAAAATAGTAGGGTATTTCTAGCGCTATGAATAATGGCTGAAACCTATAATTAAAAATGTTTGCTTACCTTTGCTTCATTGGATAGACAATGACTTGTAATCTGGTGTCTAAATTATTGTCAGTTTTTCATACTTTACATACTTATCTACTTAGACAAGATTGTTGCTAATAGCTGCTGCCCCCTTTAAAAAAAAGACACTTTTGGAAATCAGTGGTTTAATTATGTTACTTAAAATGTTGAATTACTAGTATTAGCAATTCTTTCTTGTGGTAACAAATCAAAGGAAGAGAGGAAATAGAACTGAAGTATAAGAATGATCATTAGTAAGATTCATGTGCACACATTTCCAAATAGAAATCATAGGGCATAAGCTTTACTGCTTATTTATTCTTGACATGCTCAGCTGACCACTATGGGGAATGGGAGGTCTGTACTTGTCTCCCATATCTCCCATCCACTCGTATCCCTTTACTTGGTTAAAATATGCAGTACTCCTACATATCAAAAAAAACCCTAATGCCTTCTCTTTTCTATAAATGTTATAATTTTTTGGTAACGGCATAATATGAATGTTTATGTTGAATTATGTGTTTGTGTAGTAAAAACTATTAATTTAAAAATGTTAATGGTGACCTCCCACTTGACTATGTGCATAGCAAGGCTCTGTTATTCCCCATGGGAAGTGGCTGCACCCAGCCTTAGTGTGAATGAGAAATGAGCACAGCCTTTCCAATTAAAGTATTTTAATGGAATGGTTCTGGCTACAATAATTTTATCAAATGACTGTTTTTACAGAAATAATCATTATTTTTCTCTATCTGCTAAAGTGCTTCATACATTTTTAAAACCAGCTGCCTAGAAAAAATATTGGGAAATACGTTTGTTTCAAAATTACATGGGCGTTTTGGTAGGACAGTATATTGAAATACACTGTTGTTGTTGTTTTTCTTTCAGTAAAGGAATATTGCAAAGTTTTATTTTCATACGAAGCACAGAATGAAGATGAACTGACAATCAAAGAAGGCGATATTGTCACCCTTGTCAATAAGGTAATTGTAATTTTTCTGGGTGGTTTTTTTTAAGTCATGTGTTTTCATATGAAAATGCAGTTGACACTTGATAATCTAATTGAGTGCTTGTGTGTGACCATAAGGCAAAGTTTTTAGGCTGGTTATTCTTCAGAAGCATTATGTGTCACAGGTAAAACATTAATTGTGTCTTTCAAAAAGTCTCACAGTTTTCCTTCTGGTTTTCTGGTCCCCCTTTCCTTCCACTCTGCAGTTTTAATCTGAAATCTTAGGCGCAGTACTGCACCTAGAGCTCAGAAACTGCTCACGCTAATGAAATTCCCTCTCGCAAAACACGCCTGGAACAATGGGAGTTTCGAACACTGATTACTGTATAGAAAATTATTATTGATCACAGTTCTGACACACATACCCCAACAGTTTTCAGAGGGAGGAGGCATGTACCACAATAGAGATCATATTATTCTCACTTGATTTTCATTTAAAAGCTGCCTTCTCTGATGGCAGCTTCAGTAGCTGAGCTCTGACTGCCAAGCTTCCTCACCACAGTGTCCCAGAAATGTGTTGACACTAGCATGTCCCTGCTAACATAACCCTCAAGGCACTCTAGGAAGGAAACTTGACAATAGGAGTGTGGCTATGCTAGCATCAATCCCAGGGGGATCTGGGAAGAGAAGCATGGCAGCCGAGAGCCCTGGTGACTTCTAAACTGTTGAGAGAGAAAGAAAATGGATAGGAAGCCATAGCTGCTGCTGTGATATACATCCCTCCCCTCCTGAAATTGCTATTACGGGAGCAGAAGGTCTATGTAAACTCGCCCTTCCAAATGAGCAAATCAGTGAGATGGGATTTGCTACAGCCCTACCACAAATTCTCCCCATCACTGATACATGCCAACTCACAATCACACAGAAATAGGTATGCTTTGATTTTTAAAATTATTGTTTTCATTATTATTAACATTTATTACCTGCCCTTCACCCCAAGGTCCCAGGGCAGGTCACAACAATTAAAACACAATATTTTAAACAACTTTTAAACAAAATTACAGAAATAAGGTGTGTCCTCAAGTGTCAAAAGTCAGGGCAAAGGGGTGCGTCTTCAGCATTCGCCGAAAGCTGTATAATGAAGGTGCCATACACACTTCTATGGGAAGGGAGTTCCATAATTCAGGGGGTGGGGCAGAAAATACCTTCTCCTAGGCTGCCACCCCCTGCACTTCTGAGGGCGGTGGAACAGCCAAGAGGGATTGTGTAATCCTTTATTGCAATAAAATGACAGAGTTCCAAATATTGCTTTGAAATCACCAGTGTCCATTTGACACTCTTCAAGCCTGTTATTCCGGTATAATCTTCTATATCATGTGCAAGTTGTGTGGAGATAAGTGCCTGCTCTCAGAACTAGAAATGGCTTCTGCTGATGTTTTGAATCAAGAAAATAGAGGAAAACCTTTCCAAATAATTTAACTCATGATTGGTGGAGTTGGATTTTGAAACATTTAGGCATGGAAGTTATTCAGAAGAATAAGTATTTAACGAATAGTTTCTGTAAATCAATATGAGAATTTTTATCTCCTCATTAATAAGCACAATGTTGACACTTTATGTGCAAGAGTTGCTATTTTTGAGTATTTTCTGAGCACACATACAAAACATGTAACTACGTCTTTCTTTTTTCCAAGAGACTGAAAACTAGGTCAGTGAGCATCAGATAAGATCAAATGAAATGAAATCTTTCAGAAACTTGTTTAGAGGCTACTGAGCTGTTGAATGACAGGAAATAAGGTGGCTAAACTGAAAGGAAATCTATTATCTATTTCAACATGCAGTGCAGCACATTTGTATCAGAAACATGATAATGAAGTTCTGAGACATGGTTGTCACTTCCATATGACTGGGATCCAATGTCACGGTGATATATCTCCTGTTCAGGTTTCCTCACCTCCCTGTTCCTTTGTTCTTCAGTCAGTAAAAACTGTGCTAGTGGGTTCAAGGATCCACCAGAAACTAACCTCAAATGGGTTGCCTCTGCCTTCGGTCATGTTGAATATGGAAGCAGAACCATATTGTTTTCATTCCTACTGGCTCACCATATTTAATATGGAATATAGGTTGAGTTGGCAGACCAGATGTTGTTGGACTACAACTTCCATCAACTCTAGAAAGCATAGCCAGTGGTCAGGGAAGATGACAGTTGTAATCCGACAACATTGGGAGGGCCAAAGAACATGAAAAATTTTAACTAGTTAAATTAGCTGACATTTCAATTGAACAGTTGTAACTCATTTTCCCTGGACATGCTTCATTTGTTTTGGTTCTTGGCTTTATCATATAATGTGGAATGAAAAAGCAAATATTAAAGATGACCTTTCCTTCTAACAAAAAGTGATTGTTTTTAAACTGTAAGTTATTTTGCAGTTCCTTCTACTAAGTAACATGCATATCAAGATTTTCAAATATGCTAACATATGAATTTAATCAAATTAAATGATAGGTTAGAAGTATTTGACTCACTGACATTCCATGTGTGTATGAGAGAGAGATAACAAAACAAAATGCAGTGGGTTTTAGTCCTTGCAACATTTATTTCCTTATACAGTGGTACCTCAGGTTACATACGCTTCAGGTTACAGACTCCACTAACCCAGAAATAATGCTTCAGGTTAAGAACTTTGCTTCAGGATGAGAACAGAAACCGTGCTCCGGCGGTGCAGCAGCAGCAGGGGGCCCCATTAGCTAAAGTGGTGCTTCAGGTTAAGAACAGTTTCAGGTTAAGTACGGACCTCCAGAACGAATTAAGTACTTAACCTGAGGTACCACTATATTCTGTTGATTTTTCTTTTCTTCAACACAGCAGTATCTAGAAATGAGAACTGAAGACAAGATACAATTATTTGTTAACAGTGAAAGCACTGTAATTAATCTAATCGGAGAGAGAAAAAACAAATAACTAAACAAAACTGAAGTTTAGCCATTAAATCCAAAAATTTAAACACGGAGAAGTGTCCTAAGAGACAAATGTGAAATAAGAGCTCTATCAAAGTACACACTGTGCTTTCTTTCCAGTTAAGTGGGCTGTGTGTTACATGGTTCATGCACAGAGTCAGAGACTCTGGCATTTATGAGACAGTAAACTATTACATCTTTCATTTTCATATTCTAAGAGAAGCAAAGCAGGTAAGTAGGTAGATTGGCTGCTCAAATTTGACATTATACGCACACTCTCACACTCCTGGCATCAATCTTGTGATCGATCATGATTATTAAACCAAGATTGCTGTTGTATTGTATATTTCCACAAATCAACCACTTCCCTTTAGGACACAGATACACATTTATTTATTGGAAAAAAATATTTGTTTATTCAGTACTGAGGATATAATGGAATAAATCAGGAATTGTTTAAAATAAGCTAATAATTTTTAAGTTGTAAGTTACAACCGCCCATCTGTTATTTTATTTTAATTTTAAATCTGTTTTCTCTGTTTAGTCTCACCAAATATAATTGTAAAATAATTAATTTCAAGCTGCAGTCCTACGTACATTTTCCTGGGAGTAAGCCACACTGAAGTCAGCAAGATTTACTTCTCAGTAAATCTCAGTGTTCTGTCAGCTATCTTCCAGGCTTTCTTAATCTCTTTTACAGAGCAACCATAACCCTAGATCTGTTGCCTGGAGGCTGTTAAAACAAGTCAGAGGTGCCTCCCCTCTGTCTGTAAAGAGCTCTGATGGTGGGAGGCATGGCCACAGCATGGAACTCTCTGGGTATTGATCTATCACAGGCACTATTTCCACCATTTACTGGTGTTAGGCCCTGAAATGGAGTGTTTTGGGGCATGGGTAGTCTTGTAAGGCATTATCTGAAGTTGCCGCAGGATCCGATCCATTGTCTACATCAGCCTCAACCATTGGTTTTTTGTGGGGGTGGGGGGAGAAAGAACAAGAGCAGGTGGTATAAGCAAAATGTATCACCTGTATATTATTATTATTATTATTATTATTATTATTATTATTATTATTACACTTATCTGACTGAGTTGCCCCAGCCACTCTGGGCGGCTTTCAACAAATTGAAACATTAAGCACAGTAAAACATCAAAAATTAAAAACTTCCCTATTCAGGGCTGCTTTGTTTTCTCAGTGGTTGTAGTATATTACGGATTTGTATTTTAATTGTAACCCACTGATTACAGTGAAGAGGGGGTAATACATACATACGTACATACATACATACATACATACAGTAGCCAACTTAAATCTGACATTAATCTAATCCACAGCAAGAAAATTAAATAAATTTGTATCTAACAACGTGGTTTAAAAATACTTGCAATTTTCCTAAAACACTTATTTATTAAAGTAGACACACATTGATATAATATATATTAAAAATTGATAAAATAGAATAGCTAAAATAAACAGAGTTTAACTTGTGGAGGAAGGTTACTTTTTCACCCTGCTTCCTTTCTTCTTTAGTTCAAAATCTCTGTTGTAATAATAGGTTATCTTACTACTGTAAATTAATGACTATCCATTTAATGTTAGGCTTCTAACAGATCTGTCACATTGCACAAAAGAATGACAGCAATCTGTTCATAATATGAACTATGAGAGCCTTTTGCAATGAGGAAAAATGCTTTAGTTTCCAGATGGGTAGCCATGCAAGTCTCAGGCAACAAAACAAGAGACTTGTGGCAGCCTTAAAAAGTGACAAATATATTATGACAGGCTTTCAGTCAGCTTCATTAAGTACATGAAGTGCTGTCCTGCATTGGAAGGGTGTGTGTACACACGCACACAGACATACTGTACATACTAGGGGCTGTGCTCCTGCTCACTTCACTCACCAGTCCCTTCATCACAACCTGCCCCCAGGGACTGTCAAAGCCATCACTCCCTCCCTCCCCTTCCCTCTTTTATCTCCCCAGATATCTGTAACTTTCCTGGGCTGCCCTCTTGCTCACTCGTCTCAGTTGGATGCCTAAACACCTGGGATGACTGCCTGTTGGCCTAGGACACCTACCTGCTGGCCAGCAATACCTACCCATATGCTTACTCGCTGACCTGGGCCTTTGTTGGTTTTTGCATACTCTGTGCTGCTCTTTCTTATATCAAAATTGGGTCCATTAATTATTTACGGAGAGTCTAGTCTGTTTCCCCCCTTTACGTATAATGGCAGAAGGGCATTGTTGGCAAATAATGGTATATATCACATTTGAAGTTGAACTTCTGATGTTGTGAATGATATTATTACATCCTGTAATAGTACTGCAGGAATAGACACGTGGCCAGAAGAATTGGAATCTGGGTCTAGCCCTTGTGTCTGTATCTCTCTTGTGTGGCCTGTTGTTGCTGGTGAGTAGCTGTTTTAGCTTGAAGGGAGGCTATATGTAAGCAGGTACAGTGGTGCCTCGCAAGACGAAAAGAATCCGTTCCGCGAGTCTCTTCGTCTTGCGGTTTTTTCGTCTTGCGAAGCAAGCCCATTAGCGGTTTAGCGGATTAGCGCTATTAGCGGTTTAGCGGGCTTAGCGGATCAGCTGATTAGCGGCTTAGCGGATCAGCTGATAAGCAGCTTAGCGATCAGCTGTTAAGCGGCTTAGCGGCTTAGCGGATCAGCTTTTAAGCGGCTTAGCGGCTTGGGAAAAAGGGGGGGGGAAGGAAAAAAACCCTGCAGGAACTCACAAGACATTTTCGTCTTGCGAAGCAAGCCCATAGGAAATTCGTTTTGCGAAGCACCTCCAAAACGGAAAACCCTTTCGTCTAGCGGGTTTTCCGTCTTGCGAGGCATTCGTCTTGCGGGGCACCACTGTATAGTGCTTCCACCCAAGGCCTGTGAGAAGGAAGTGTTGTTGTCCAGGATGGACTGTAGATCCTTGATGATACGTTTGAGTTGAGGCTCCCTTTAAAGATTCTCCCAGCTGTGTGAGAGCTGTTTATCTTTTGAGCTGATTACACATGCCTGGGCCTGAGCCTGCAGAAGCCATTGATTTGTGGGTGGGGTGGGTGTGTGGAAAAAAGCAACACATTTGGCCAACTCAGATCATTCTCCCGGTTGTGTGGGATTCCCCCACGGATAAGCTACTCCTACACAGCTTAGATAAAGTCTAAAGGGCACCTTAGTCATATCGATATGCAGTATGTGCAAACACGTTATGTAGTTGTTTGTCTTTTCTGTTCATGAAACCTGCTTCTGCCTCTCAGTTTCTAATACTGTAGCATTCCACCCACTAGGTCTCTGTGGGTCATGTTTCCTTTTGTAGCTGAGGTTTTGAATTATCATATCAAAGTGATTACAAAGGGGGGGGGGATTTACACTGCAAAAGTTGCCAAGAAGGTGGTTCTCGCAACCCCCACTGCTCTTTCAGACAGCCACAGATTTTTGTAGGGGGAAAGAACCGGATTTATATTCTTGTTCTAGATAGATTTGCTGCATGTAAGGGAAAATGTGAAAGCTTTAAGGGATGCAAGAGTTATGGAGCACCATAGTTTACTGGTAGAGCTCGTGCTACATGTAGAGACATCCCACAATGTTAAGAGATTTGGTAGCTGTGAGTGCTGCTGCCAGTTGAGAAAAGTCCACACTAGGCTGGACAGACCAGTGCTCTTGAATATAAGGCAGCTGCATATCTTCTTAAGGGTAGGTTGTGTTTCTGCCAGGGTCTGACAGTTAGAATGTCCCAATCAACAAACTTTCCACAAAAGGCAAGAGGGGTTCGCACAGTCCTGCAAACTGCTCTCTCTCCCTCTCTCTCTCAGACTTTAATGACAGTTGCAGTATATCCAATGCCCATTGAATCTATATCTGACATGGGGCAAATATTGCATTGATTGAATGTTGCATTATATAATTCCTTCCAGTACACTGTGTTTCTAAAATGAAACCAAAGGTAACTTTTAATATATAAACTGAAGATTCTTCCTTTTGTAGTTAAATCCTTTGTCCACCTGTTTCTCATCTTATGCAGATCGTGAGCCACATTGGGATAGCAAACTGTTTTTATTTCTTTGCACAGTGCCAGACAGATGGCTGCATCTTTATAAATAATGATCATGGTGGTGATGCAGAAGAAAGTGTCATTCTGCTGTAGGCAGTTGCATATGCTATGTTTAAACAATTCTCTCTTTTTTGCCATTACTTTTTGCATATGTGTAAGTTTCATGTGTACATATTTTCATGCAAGGGTCTGAATGTAACAGGAACATTCAGAAATCAATGACGCTGCATATTCTATGGCACTTGAGGAAATTCATTAGAAAGAGTTATAAAGAGCATATGCTCAAACTGGCAAGTGTATACAAATCTTGTTCTCATGACCGCCTGACAGTCCCCTCCCAGTCTCCTAGATATGCAGGCAGCTCAGGGTCTAGAGCAGCGGTTCTCAACCTGTGGGTCCTCAGATGTTGTTGGACTACAACTCCCATCATCCCTGAGCTCTGGCCTTGCTAGCTAGGGGTGATGGGAGTTGTAGTTCAACAACATCTGGGGACCCGCAGGTTGAGAAAGGCTGGTCTAGAGGAAGGAGTGGGGGAATAAGTTCTCATGACTTGCTATCTGTTGCTACTTTCCCCTTTTTCATAATGTATTGACCAGGGAACTAGCAATGTGTCTGTGACTAGTAAGCACATTTAAACAACCAACACCACAAGTTACTGATGAAAACTTAGCAATATACACACCATGGCCACATAAAACATGTTCTGCATATATCCCACTTTATACTCTCAGTTTACAGGGGAAAATAATCCCGCCTTGTCAAAAGACATGTTTTTCAATGTATGCAATCAATTTCTTCTTTATGTACCTTAGGAATGTATTGATACTGGCTGGTGGGAAGGAGAACTCAACGGCAGAAGAGGAGTATTTCCTGATAACTTTGTTAAATTACTTATTTCTGACTTTGAAAAAGAGGTAGGATGTGTTTGCCCTTTATCACTGAGAATTTTATGAACCTGTGTCTTTTGTTTGGAACATGTTATTTATAATAAAATATTGAAAAGCTGAAACCTACCAAAAACGTTTTTTGGGATAAATGTTTGTTTATGGACGGCAGCATGTTTGTGTAGCTTGAAATTGCATTGTGTAGCTTTTTCAACTTGCGGTGTAAAAAGCTGAATTGAAAAACTAGCTTCAGCAAGATTGTTCTAAAAGCCCGTATTCTATTTGCACAGAATCAGGCGTTGTTGCATCCAACATCTGTGCTTGAGCAGAACAAACTCCACTAGCAAACATGACTTCTTCCTCTCCTCCCTGCTGCAGACCCCAGCGTGCCCCCCAAATGTGCTCCAGAGGGTAGAACTCTCCAGACCAGATTTGGGGGGAACACTGAGGAGAAGAGGAAGGGGAAGTCCTGTTGCAAATGCAGAAGTCTGCCTGCACAGCACTGGACTCCATCCAGTTATTCATGTGAATAAATGGCTGGTGGTTGTGCTTTAATTTGCTGGATTTCTTGTTCTTGCTCTTGAAGAGTCTTAAATTGAATGAGAATATTGGGCCAATTAGCTCAGTATTGCCTTCACAGACTGGCAGTGGCTCTCCAGCTCTCCAGCCCAACATGGAGGAATCAGGGATTGAACCTTGGACTTTCTGTGAATGAAGCATGTTCTCTACATTCCCCATGTTAATGGGTGATCAAAAATTTTAGTAAAGCTTACTACAGACATATAAAACCCATTAAATCTACCCTTATGTAGCTACAGAAAACTTAGTGTACAAATACACTGCAGAGCATTATAACTTAAAATTTGGTGTTCATATTAGATCAAAAATTTCACCCTAAAACATTAACATTGAATACTAAAGCAACACAGTGCCATATGTGTTTCAATCACAAAAGTCCTCTTTACGGTGGTAGATAGATTTTCCAAATATAGATATATATCTGAAGAAGTGATCTCCATTCAACAAATGCTATGGTAAATGGTTCGACTTTAAGGTTCCTCAAGGCTTTTTGTTTTTTCAGTACTTTCCTGTGATTAATCTACTGTGGTTTCAGGAAACAAAGTATAACTGCAGAGAAGTAACTTCCTGCTTAACAAAGTCTTTGTACACTAAGCAAATATGGGCATAATGGCAAATAGTCACATATACTTTCCATATAGTAGCAGCTAGTCTTTACTAAATTATGATGGCTGTCTCCTCTCTCACTATGTTCATAGAATCATAGAATCATAGAATCATAGAATCATAGAATCATAGAATCATAGAGTTGGAAGAGACCACAAGGGTCATCGAGTCCAACCCCCTGCCAAGCAGGAAACACCATCAGAGCACTCCTGACATATGGTTGTCAAGCCTCTGCTTAAAGACCTCCAAAGAAGGAGACTCCACCACACTCCTTGGCAGCAAATTCCACTGTCGAACAGCTCTTACTGTTAGCAGATAAATTGCATTTATCTGCTGTGTTGCTGAAAGGCTTTACAAACATTATTTTTTTTTTAGTTATTAGAATGATTTTATGTTCTGTCTGGTTCAAATTCTTTTTAGCAACCTGGTTATCATTTCCTTTTTATTTTAGAGACCTAAGAAACCACCACCTCCATCAGCTCCTGCCTTCAAACAAGGATCAGGTAATGCACTGTTGCTATATAATAAGCACCAGTAAATATCCCTTACAGACAGTGCATCCACTTTTCTGTCTCTTAATGGAAGCTCTCAGTATCACTTTATCCACCATGCCATTTAAAAATTGTTAAATTGCAGGTACTGTCTGGCAGCAACAGACTGCTTCTGAAATCCCAGAGTTGCTCATGTCAGTGATCATTCTTGGAATAAGAAAGCCTAGCCAAGTACCAGTCCCATTTGGTGAAGAATTGGTAACATTGTACCAAATTAATGAACGCATGGAAGACTGGTATACTTATTAATATGGTGTTTATGTATCAGTTCATAATAATTCATTTTAAAGTGTTATTAGTTCATTACCGCTTTGAAAAAGACTTAGAAGACCTTTAATTTTATGACTGAGTAATTATCAGACAATCTTCCCAAAACCATTCTATAGCAGTAACATGCATTTGCCATCTAGTGGTTGTTAAAGAAAAGCACTAACAATGATTATCTTCCATATTGTATTCACAATTGAAGTAAAAGCCATTTGTTTTTGAGATGCATCCTCTCAATATTTAATATTTCTGAAACTGGCAGACTGGCAAGCAGTGAAGGTGACTGACCACAGTTTTATGTACTAAAGGGGGGGGGGGACATCTTACATGTTGTCCTGTTTGCCCAAACAAGTAATAATTTCCTTTGGAAGGGCAACTGTGTGGCAGACTACATACCACAATGGTAGCTCCATGCATATTTTTTCCTACACACAGCTCTCTTTCTTTCACCTTTGTTTATTTGTTCATTCATTCCTTTGTCACATTTATAGCCTGCTTTTCTTCCATCATGGGAGTCAATGCAGCATACATATGGTTGGCAAGCATTGCCTGTCCAGGCACTGACCAAACCTTCAGATGCTTTGTTCACCATGTGACTTCAGACCATAGCCCTGGCTACTGTTCCTTAAAGGAAACAGAATTACAAGGGGAACTCCCATGTGAAAGAGTCCTAAGTATAAATTCTCTCTCTGTGTGTGTGAGAGAGAGAGGGGGGGGAGGGGAGAGAGAGAGAGATGGTAGTCATTCTGCAGTGCAAACACATATTTAGAAACAAACCCCATATTCATTTGTCATGAAGCATATTGCCTTAGCGAACCTAAATAAATAAATGCATATTTCCAAATTCTTGATTTTCTTTCTAAACAATTACACTGAATTTTTTGATAGCTACGACAGACAGAAAACATGAAATCAAAAAGGTACCTCCTGAAAGACCAGAATGTCTTCCTCATCGAACAGAAGAGAAAGGTAAGAAGCATTACTTCTGAGTGAAAAGTCCATCTTATATTTTAGTAAATGCTATGGTCCTTGCAGACTGGTAATTCTCCCCTGCTTAAATCAGTTCTCCCAGCAACCCCCAGTTGGGGGGAACACAATATGATATTCTGTCAGTCTGAGGCCTAGAAGAATTACCATCCCACCAGCTCTCCTCAAATATTCTCCCACAAGCAAGTGGGAACAGCAGCAGCAGCAGAATCAAAGGACAGTTCCACAGAGCTCCCTCTCTGGCTGGACTTGCCTTTTCCTTCTCTTCCTGAAAGAGTGACCTTTCCCTGATGATTTGCAAAACTCTTCTAAGGACTTTCATTTGCACAATGGAGTTTCCCTCCTCTTCCCCCAAAATTGGCTCTGGGGAGGGATTGGGAGAAACTCTGGAACTGCACACTGTAGAGGGAGCAAATCGTTCCATCTGACCAGCTGAAATGCTTGTGCAGACTGAACTTTCGTAATAATGTGACACTGAATTCCACCCATTGGTGGAACACATGTTTGCAGCATGTGTGCAGTAATTTCTATTCATTTGTTTTCAGTGTTGTAAGTGGCCCATAGAAAAGCAATTTGTTTAGGTTTGAGAAATTTTCTACACTTCATTACTTTACAGTAGATAAAAGTATGTGTTTTATTAGCGTTGCAATAAAGATGATGTAAGATATTTTTTCTATTGGGTTTTGCCCATAGCTGTAACTTCCATAAGTGAGAGAGTTTTGCTTTAAAATGTCTTCATTCTTTTGGGGGGAAATTGATTTAAAGAAAGACCAGAGAGAGAGCAAAAGCTGTTAGATTTACAGAAGCCTTCTGTTCCTGCTATACCACCGAAGAAACCTCGACCACCCAAAACAAACTCTTTGAACAGACCTGGTACGTTGCCTCCAAGAAGACCAGAAAGACCAGTTGTGCCTCTGACCCATACAAGGTATTTGATGGATCAGTTCTTTAAAAGAAATCAGTGGATGATAAAACATATTTATGATGAAATCTTGTAGATACTTGCACCTCGTTAAGTCTCTTTGAAGTACACATAATGTGTACTTTGAAGTGCAAAATGGACATAATAAATTATTTTGATTTATATTACTATTTTAAAATCTGTTTTAAAAAATAGGAGTGGTTGGCCTCCAGTTAGGTATTGCATTTGCCACCTACAACATAATGTAGTAATTTCATTTGATTTTATAAAGGACTGGCTGATTCCTTATCTTCCATCTTGATTGCAGAAATTCTCTGATGGGGCCCTCTAGTGGTACCCCATGCAGTGGTGAACCTTGGGTCTCAAATTTCAGCAGCACCCTGTGCAACACCAAAATCCAGAACACACACACAGAGCAGCTCTCACCTTCCATACACTACGCCCAGTGTGACTGAACCACTAATGCTTTCCTAAATTCACCTCTGCCCTGTGACCCTGAGGTTTGGTTAGTGACTGAACAATAGTATGGCAGGTCCTGCCCTGTGGAGCTTCTTACCAGTAGAGTTTCAGCAGGAACCATCCTTCCCTTCCTTCAGATGTAATTTGAAAACTCTATTGTTTAGACTGGCCTTTACAACATGATGTTTTCTTTTAACCAATCAGCATTTATTAATATTTATTGTGTGGGCAGGCAGAGTCCCCCCCAACCCCAGACGACTCCCGAGTGGAATAATGACTCAAGACAACGTGCTATGGGATTAAAATTGGCCACAACTTTATTAAGTTTCAGATGTAGGGAGACCTTGGCTCAGGCAATGGGTGTTTATCCTTCCCAGTTCCCAGCCAAGGATCCACCCTCTGTTGTGTGGGCAGGGCGGTCCCTCCCCCTACCTGGCTGATCCCCTGGCAATGCTTCCCCAGGCGGGATTGGGCGATTGGCTGAGGTGGGTGGAGACCTCCAGGTATCCAGCCTGGGGAGGGCGAAACCAACCCATACCACCAGGAGCTGCATGGGATCCTGGGGGCTGCACGTGACCACGCAAAAGGCACCCCCCATTTGATGTGGGGAGCGGTCATTGGTGTTTTTAATGATCTTTTATGGATCTCTTGTTGATTTAATCCTTATATGTTGTACTTGCCCCTGCTGTATTTTTTTTATGAAAGTGCTGATTTGTAAATAAGTAAATTAAATTGTTTGATGACAATGGCTTTCCATCATCAAGCAAAACCATAGATTAGACTTCTTAGTAACTTCCACTATTTATGAAATACAGTGGAACCTCGGGTTGTGAACATGATCCGTGCAGGAGGCACGTTCGCAACCCACAGCGCCGTGTCTGCGCACACGCAGGTCGCGATTTGGTGCTTCTGTGCATGCGCAAAGCTCGATTTAGTGCTTCTGCTCATGCATGAGCGCCAAAACCCAGAAGTCACCCGTTCCGGTACTTCCAGGTTCGTCGTGGTGTGCAACCCGAAATCGCGTAACCTGAAGCGTCTGTAATCCAAGATACCACTGTAGTGCAAAATAATTATTTTTTTTGAACGATGAAAAGCTCCAGTTTTCAGCAGCCCTTCACAAGTCCACTTTTGGTACTCATCTGCCATGCAAAGTCACAAAACACCCACTCTGAAACTGTCACCGGAAAGCCATTAGTTATTAAGCGTCTCAGTGAGGGAGCCAATCCTACTGAAGGAGCTGCAGCCAACGCTTGAATTGGCAGGGGTGGGGGGCTTAACCCCATTATCACAGCTTGACGCTTCATAACTTTATCACTTAATGGGTCTGCAACACATTCTGCCTTTCTTCATATCACTTACTGTTTCCATACACAAATTGTTATTTTTAAAATTGCTGATCAGAAGGTATCCTTTCAGATTTTCTTCATCTCAAGATGCAGTTAACATTTGAGAAATTGTTTAGGACACTAGTGTGTCTAAAATAGGCCCTTTTGACAGGTGTTAAAGAGAAACAAGATAAGGTTAATCCTAGCAGCATGTCGGTTTACAAGCAATGGCTCCCTCGGACAGCTCACTGTGACCCAGGAGCTGCGCATGAGGAATGCTTCTTTCCCTCAGTTTGCAAGATACAAGAAATTACTGTTAACAGGCAGTCCCAGTAAATATATCTCTCGTTTTTGACTGCAGGAATGATATCCCAAAAGTAGATCTAGCAAGCTGTACATCTTCCAGCACCTTAGAAAAGGATTCCACAGAAAGGAGCAATGACATCGGTAAGTTGAGGTGCTTTTTATACTGGACCTACCTCCTAAATATACATTACCTTTCAGTATTAATTTTATCATACAGTATTATTTAAATTTCCAGTAAATGTATCATGTTATTTTTTAAAAAACACATATCCAAAAATTTAGAAGAAATTGGATGCAAAATATTTTCAGTGCTTGGAACCTTTTGTGTGACTGCAGATCATTTTGTTGTGAAGGTTTTGGAAAGCTAATTTAAAAAAATTACCTGAAATGGTTGCTGCTGTTTGTAAAATGAGTTGTAGATGTCTGTTGTAGTTAAGAATTTGATCAGATTACCTGACACTCTTGAGATTCAACTACGCAACCTACTCTGAGAAAACTAAAGATTAATTACAGTTTTTTCCCCATCACAAATTTGAACACAAAACGTATGTTCTGAATTGGTGGGGTTTCAGTCTTCTGACTGCTGGAAAACAAGGTGTTCTGACTGTGGTCATATATCTGTAAGCATAGCCAGTGTCATTTTCAGATGGAAATATTTCAATGTCATCTGCTTCAGTCACTCAGTTCAGTAACAACTGTGCTGCAGCAGACATGTTTTTATAAGAGGCAGTCTTTGTATCCTAAATTGTAAGCATTACTACATTTCATTGGTAGCATGCACTGTTATTTTTATGTTGTGGTTTCTTCATAGAGCACATATTGATTAAATGTTGTACTGCAGTAGCTAATCTTCCTTCTCTCCAGACTTGGCAGTTTTGCACTTGTTTGCAACTGCTATGCTAACTTTTAAAACCGAGTTTTTTTAAATAATTAGGCTGCAATCCTATGCATATTCACTAGGAAGCAAGTACCATTAAACTTAGTAGGACTTAATTCCAAGTAAACATGTTTTTGTTGCTCTCAATCTTTTGTCTGTTTTTGTGCTGTGTGGAATCTCTAGTAGCAAGCTGGTTGTTTAGTTCATAGAATGTGCTTTTCCAACCAAACACTTGACTGAGAATAGCAAAGCAAAGTGTCTGTAATGATAAGTAACTTACAAGTAAGGTGCATGAATTTTTAAATTGGCAGATTTATTACATTAGTTCGTTGCTGGTTTTTGCACAGTGCCTAGAAATTTCATGTGCTTTTATAAATAATAATATGTAAGCTTTCGAATTTTAGGTAACAGTAAGTGCCAACAGAATGCAGAATGTTTTCTGCTTTTGTAAGCCTTCTATTATTTGTAGGATTGAAACGTTAGTGTTAAAAGCTACCTGTCATTATGTTCTAATACTATTAGAAAAATACTCTAATAAGCAAAATAGTAATAATTAATCAACTGACAGTTGTGGAACAGCTACTAGTTTTAGAAAGTCTAAACTGCCAGTTACAAACACTAGAATAGTCTGAGAACTACTACTTTATACTTATTGTCACATATTTTCCTTTTGCTAGGGAGATTATAATCAAAGCGCAAGCTTCCATTATTTTTGTAGGCATAAATGAGGGTCACAGGGGCAAATTGTTTGCAACAGCAAAACAGAATTCCTCAATAAATAATTGTTAATCCTGAATTACAATATTTTATTTTTATAAGGCTTTTGATGACAGATAAACATAATTAAGAATATAAACAGCCATATACTGAGGCACAGAATTAAATAACTAAAGAATTAAAGCAACGCACAGTTCTGTTATCATACTAGAAAATGAATAGTGTGAAGAGTGAATCGATTAAAATATTTGTGGGTCATGCTAGACCTTTAGTGAACATGATGGAGGACAGAAATACTTAAGATTTATATACTCAAATTGATTTGGGACAGATTAAATAAAAGTGAACATGTGTGTGAGGTGAGAGATGTTCTCACAATTGCCTTGGCCATTTACATAGTGATAACCCCAACAAGAAGAGGGTGAAATTCAGCTGCTACCTTTATAGGGTAATTTGAACACAGTTTGGACCAGAAATAATAGCTGTTGGCAAGTTTGTTTTGTAAAAGAAAACAAAAATCACATCACATTATCATGAAGGGAAATAGCATAGCATTGTAGTATCCTGCAATCGGCTTGGACAGGGAAGCATTTTGTTTAACATCTTGAAGAGCTGTCGTCCCATCTGGGTTTACCATGACCGACTAACATCAGTGACTCTGTCTTAACCTTCTCTGCTGACTGCTAAGTTCTGGTCATCATTTGTGTGAACATGGTTACCCAGAGGATAAATATGTTTGATGTAATTTTCTTGGCGTGAAGACTTAGGGTATTTATATCTAATAGGGTTGGATTACTAAACCAGTGAATGGTGGATAGATTTTCTTTTTTGTTGTTGTTCTGATTTAAATATTTGTATGTAAGATATGTTCCAGCTGTATCTGTGGCTCACACTTCCTTCTTTTTTAAAAAAAAGTTTGTTAGTCTTAACTGTTAAGTGTGTCTTTAGAAATCTATTCCCTTTACTCCTCACACCTTTTTTTTTCTTTTCTCTTCTTTTTCTACATTTCCAGTGATGCCTTTCTTTTCCTTTCCACTCACATTTCTTCAAGCTTTCCCCATTTACATCCCTTTACCATGGGTAATTCTTCTTCACTTGATGATGGTAAGGCTTTTTCACCTTCTGTCTGTCCTGTCATTATTTTTCCTGAAAATGAGTGGTATATTCTTACCATTCTCCTGACATCCTGTTGTATGCTGTGCTGTTGCAGATATTATTATTATTATTATTATTATTATTATTTCTATACCACCCTTTATCCTAGGATCACAGAGTGGTTTAAAATATAAAAACACAAACTACATAACAAAGTCAAATGTCAAAGAAAACAACAATTACCAGACTTTTAGAAGACATCTGAAGGCAGCCCTGTTTAGGGAAGCTTTTAATGTTTGATGCATTACTGTATTTTAATATTTTGTTGGAAGCCACCCAGAGTTGCTAGGGAAGTCCAGCCAGATGGGCGGGGTATAAATAATAAATTACTACTACTACTACTACTACTACTACTACTATTAAGTAACAAACTAAAACAATACCCCCACAACAGTTTAAAAGGCCATAGCTTGTTTAATTAGCCAGAGGCCTGGGAGAAGAGGAATGTTTTTCTTTAAAGAAGGTGCCAGGCAAGCCTCCCTCGGGAGAGCATTCCACAAATGCAGAGCCATGGCAGAAAAGGCCCATTCTCATGCTGCCCCCCTCTAGATCCCCTGTGGAGGAGGCACACAAAGAAGGGCCTCAGATGACGATATGGGGCAGTTCATATGGGGAGAGGTGGTCCTTGAGGTATTGATGTCCTGAGCTGTTTAAGGCTTTATAGGTCAAAACCAGCACTCTGAATTGGGCCCAGAAATTAACTGGCAGCCAGTGCAGTAAAGCCAGGATTGGCATTATATGTTCAAATCACCTTCCCCCAGTGAACAACCTGACCACTGAATTCTGCAGCAGCTGAAGTTTCCAAACCATATTCAAAGGCAGCCCCACATATAACACAGTTCAGTAATATAACCTAGATGTTACCAGAGCATAGATGGCTATCTAGTTTGGTAGATGAAGAGGTGTTGCATATTTTTCAATTTTAATGCCTCTGAAAATATTTTATTGGTTTATGCATTTCCATTATGCATACAGTGTCAAATCATTTGTTGTGAAATGGTTTGCTCACCTAAAGTTTTAATACATATGTTTTTGGAGCATCACTGTAAGTTAAATCAGTAGCATGGTTAAAATACCTCAATCTCACCTTTACTATAAAATAAATGCATGCAACTTGGACCAGTACAGCATTTAATTCCTTTGGGGGGGGGATGCTCAATGCACATACAAAGATTCTATTAATGGGAGTGTTCTCCCATTAATAGAACAGAACAAGGAAGCCACAGTATACCAGCAGCCTCATCTGCTTATTGGACCAACTGATTGCTGCAGGTGTGCAGATATTATTTTAAAATAACTAGAATTTTCCAAGCATTTTAAATAAGAAAATAACCTTTCCTGCTATGATTTTAATGTGATGTTTTCAGGTCCTGTAGAATGAACCAACTTGAAAGGTTATTCATGCCTTATGTGCCCTAATTTCCAGAGAAGGTGCATGAATTTTGTGCAGATTAAAGAAATGCCAAAACCTAGCAAGGTGCTGATAAGTTCATTGTGTCAAGAGAAGGATTATTTTGCTCACATTTGTAGACGGAATGTGAGCAAAACACATGAAGCATGCTCAAAATTAGGGAATAATGGGAAATAGTGCTCAGTTTTTAGTATGGTGGTTCTACATTACAATTTCCATGGAATTGCATTAGAGTGAATTTGTTAATTGTATGTCTGTAATGGGCACATGTTTCAGAAATTATTTTTCTCTAGCATAAGAAACTACCAATCAAGTCCTTAAGGCTGAAGTACAAAATAGGTTTTCAATCCCTATTTTTCAGATGTAAAATGAAGTAAATATGCATTCCTTTTAAGTTTGTGTATGAAGCTTATGAACACCCGAGACTTGCTTTGTAGTTATAATTATGAATAACAATTGCTTTAACTATTACCTTGTTTTGAGGCCAGTTTTGTTAAATGTAAGTGAAGTTTAGAATCGTAGTGGTGTTTACAAAAAAATGAATTAAAATGACCTCCCATTTTCTATTTTTAGGGAGAGGGTGGGCGAGTAGTGATATTATCCAGTGGCAATTGTTGTTGTGTCACATCATGCTCCCTGAAGTGAATGAAATTTAGCACAATGTGCTGGTATATCAATAATAAAGCCACAGTTCTATAACGCAACAAGCAGCAAAGTGTGAATCGCGCGTAAGAATGTGGAACAAAAGCCCTAGCACAATAATCAGGAAAACAAATGTAATATTACCCACGTTTGAATTCAGCTGTAGTTACACATACATAAATCCATTTAAAACTGACTCCTCCTACGTCACAACTGAGGAGAAGTAATTGGGACTACTCCAATGACTCCTAAGATAGAGAGTCCTATTAGTGATGTGCAGACCTTGCCTTCTCTGTCAGGCAGTCTCTAAGAACACTTTTTCTACTAGCATTTAACAGGGATACGCAATAAACGCAAATGGGTGAAGCATGTCCCCACAACTAATTATACCTTACCTTTATGAACAAGGATGGGGCTAAAGAATCATGGGCAGGGCTTACTACATATAGGCAGTGCTTTTTTCTGGGGGTACGCAGGGGTAAGCATACCCCTAAACAGTTTGTGAATCTAAGTTTGGCCTCACTGAGGGACAGTATTTCAATATGAGTAGGAAAATGAGAGTACCCCTAAACATTTTTTTTAGAAAAAAAAGGACTGTACAGTGGTAACTCGGGTTACATATGCTTCAGGTTACAGACACTTCAGGTTACAGACTCCGCTAACCCAGAAATAGTACCTCAGGTTAAGAACTTTGCTTCAGGATGAGAACAGAAATTGTGCTCCGGCGGTGCGGCGGCAGCGGGAAGCCCCATTAGCTAAATTGGTGCTTCAGGTTAAGAACAGCTTCAGGTTAAGAACGGACCTCCGGAACGAATTAAGTACTTAACCTGAGGTACCACTGTATATAGGAGAACCTTGCAGGGCCAGACATCAGCTGGAAATGTCAGAATTTCCTACTAATGAGATCAGGAGGCAGAGAAAGCTACTAATCCTATGTTTCCATGCAACTAGTGACTGTCCACAGAGAGAATCATTTGGTAGAGAAGGGCAGCCTGTGGTGTTGTTGTTGTTGTTTTCTGCTGCTGCTGCTGTTTTGTGGAAGGGGAGCTGGCTTATGGCAGGGGCAGAAAGAGGTTATCGAACTACAGCGGAGGAAATGTGCAATCGAAGTTTAACTTTCATTTGCTTTTAGCATTTACTGACAGCAAGACATGAACCTGTAACCCTTTCCTACGTGTGACTTGCATGACCTTGACTGTGTCCCTGCTGATGTAACTTGATTGCACACTTCCAAAGCAGATTATGTACTGCTCAAAAAAAAAGTATTAATAGGAGTGATGAAGAAAGATATACTAGTATGTGGATAAGCTAGTGTTCAGTACTCGTGTCATTGAGTTCTTTCCAACTTACTATCAGCAGTTAACTATTTGAGAAAAGCTGCTTGGCATAACAAATGAAAGTAAAATATGTGGGTTGGACCCATAGTTAGTGAGTGGAAGTCATGCAGAAGTTCTCTCCCCCCCCCCCCGTGGTGTCCTTCTGTGCCCCTCCCCCTAGTTTCTTCTGAAGCTCCATTAGGAAAGGTTGTCTGGGGACTCAGAGGTGCAGGGCGGAAGCCCCATAGCACGAATAGCCTTCCACTCATGCAGTTCTGGATCCAGCCCGTTATGAGCTAATCTTTGCTGTCCCATTTCTGTATATGAGCATTCTATAGAGACTGAAAAGAAACCAAAAGGTCAGAATCAAGCTTGCTGTGACTTGTTTTACTCAGCTGCCAAATTGATCAAGTTTGACAATACTAAATACTTTATTTGTGTATTTTTTATGGAAATAAATTTTGCTTTGGATCATAAATTTACACTACACTCTTGGGCATCACAAACATAATAGGAACCTCTCGGTACATTATTGTATCATCTTATCTCTGTAAGGATCAACTTGCAACTTCATACTCTGTCAAATACTGACTGACAGCATGTGTAACATTTCACTTTGGTAAGGACAGCCTGCATCCTTCAGGACCTAAAGGAACGATTAGAAGAAGACCTTTTAGGAGTGAAAGGGAGCAGTTGCTTGCAGGCTGAGGGAAGCAAATTGCCTGGATACTTCACTCTTGAGACGGGGCCTTTGCAAAGTGATGCTACCAACTTTTGTAGGCTCTTTTAAAAAACACAAAATAAAGAAAATAAAGCAATTTTAAAATTTAAGTATGCATTCTGATTAATTTGGCTTATTAAATTGTTGCCAGCTAAGATTATTATTGTCATTATTATTACTTGTGAAAATGATATTAAATTATTCATTGACCCTAAGTACAGTATTGGATATTAAACTGTCTTTGCTTGTTTGTTTGTTTGTTTGTTTGTTTGTTTGTTTGTTTGTTTACTGCATATCATGCCCTTTAATATGTTTTAAAGTAGGGTTGTATTTTTTTCTTGATTTTACTGTTTTATCTTTTAATAAATGCATTGAGGGGTGTGGTTTTTTTCTTCTTCTTACAATCAAGCAGTATATAAATTTTATGAAATAAGAAAACAAACAAACAAATATCCATACTCCGAAGGAACACAAGCCTTATGAGGAACAGTTGAAGGAGCTGGGTATGTTTAGCATGGGAAAGAGGAGATTGAGAGGAGATGCAAATATCTAAATGGCTGTCACATGGAAGTGGGAACCAGCTTGTTTTCTTCTGCTCTGGAGGGTAGGACTCGAGGCAATGGCTTCAAGTTACAAGAAAGGAGATTCCGACTAAACATTAGGAAGAACCTTTTTGACCATTGGAGCTTTTCGACAGTGGAATGGACTCCCTTGGAAACATAGGAGCCACCTGCCAGGCGCCAAGGTCCCTTCGCCCAACCAATAAAATATTTGATGGGGCTGGTTCCCCCCCCCCCCCCAGTTGATGGGCATTGCCATTCACATGGGGTGTGTGGCCGCATCTTGTGATCAATTATGCGGGACAAGACTTACCTGCCTCCCCCCAATATTTTATTCAAGTTGGCACTCCTGCTTGGGAGGTGGTGGACTCTCCTTTTTTTGGAGGTTTTTAAGCAGAAGTTGGATGGCCCATCTGTGATAGATGCTTTAGTTGAGATTCCTGCATTGGTTGAACTAGATGACCCTCAGGGTCCTTCCAGCTCTACAATCCTATGATTCTATGATTGCTTTTGAAAGTATAGTTGGATATAAAGCAAAGGTGCATAGGTTACTTCAATCTTAATGGGATGAAATCAAATGAGGATGAACTATAACTTCAATCAACTCCAAGTATGGGCTATGCTGGCTGAGACTGATGGGAATTCAAGTCCAATGGCCTCTGGAGGGCCACAGGTCCCCCACTTGTGCTCTGTAGGAAAATTCAGAGTCCAGTTGATGCCAGCCAGCCAGCCCCGCCTGTTACCCTTCTCTAAGAAAGATTGGGTTTCTCACTGACTGTACATGATGTGTTCAATGTCCTTTCTTGCTGGGGATTATGGAGCTTCTGCGTTAACCCCATGATCTCTGGCAGCAAAACCTATGTACCTTTTAAAATATCTAAACACATTTTAACTACTTAGTTTTCAGTTATTTTCAGCTAGAGTGTTTTTTTTAAATGCTAGCTAGCCTGAGTATGTTTTAAATAAAAATGTATATAAATGTGCATAAAACAATCCTGGATCAAGGATCTTTTTACAAAGGGGTTCTGCTGGGAAACCTGGATTTGACAGAATGGAAATACAGAAATACAATGTAATATGTGAATGTAGTTTAAATATCTCATTTGTCATCTTCTTGAGTTGACTCCATGATTTGACAGTGTCTAATGTGTATGCATATATATATTCATGTTTTTAAGATCTGGAAGGTTTTGATTCCGTAATACCAGTTGCTGAGAAGCTCAGTCACCCAACAACTACTAGACCAAAAGCTACTGGCAGAAGACCTCCTTCACAATCATTCACATCTGTAAGTATCCTCTATGAACTGGATATTTAAGAACATAGGACACTGAGTCAGACAATTGGTCTATTTCCTGTCTTGTCTATAATGGCAGGCAGTGACTCTGCGGGGTTTCAGACAGGAATATTTGCTGCACTACATTGGAGGTGCCAGGGATTGAACCTATGGCCCTTCTTTATCACACCTATTGTAGTTTTAAAATCTCATTTGTTTCCTTATTGAGTGACTTGGTAATTTTGACAGTGTGTGGTATATAGATATATATTTTCATGTTTTTAAGATTATCCAATTCCCTAAGTGGTTTAACCCTGGGAGGCAGGAGGAAGTACTCAGTATTTGCTTGACTCACATCTACTTACAATGAGGTTTCTTGCTTTGTCAGTGTCGCTGTTAGATTTCTTGCAGCATACCTATAATTTCTCTCTCTTTTTTTGGTCTCTTCTTTAGCTCAATTGCAAACACGCAATCATGCTTTGATGCTTGTTTGCAAATGTTCTTTGGATTGGAGCCACACAAAAAAAGAGTGGAAAGAAAATATTTGCTAAATCCATTTGCGCCTAGGCAAGGATTCACACAGTTCAATGCCCATTTTATCAGCAGTTCTTATGCCTCTCTTTGTGCAGGAGGTTTCACAAAAACAGTAAAATATATTTTGTGCAATGCTCTTATCATGAGGTGTAAAAACATGCCTTCTGCCTCAGGAAGATGCCTTCCATCATAGAGTAGCCCTTTTGGATCCAACTTTGCAGGTGCAATGCATATGGAGAAATTTCCAACATACTAATTTGGATTACTAAATTAATAGGGAAGGTATTAAGAGACTCTGAGAACCTCATTTCCCTGAATAAGGAGAGGCCTCTCTCATCTTTGGCCCCATTTGCACCAAAGTTGCTTGGGAAGAGGGATTGGTTGTTAAACCACTCTGGGAATTGTGGCTATGTGATGGGAATGGGGTTTCCTAACAATTCTCGTCACCCTTAACAAACTACAATAGCCAGGATTCTTTGTGGGAAGCCAGGACTCTTGAAAGCGGTATGATACTGCTTTAAATGTAGAGTGCAGATGAGGCCTTTATTGGAATATTCTGCCACCTGCTGTCCCATCCCCTTTCCCCATTGTGAAGCTTGCTGCCACTGCTACCACCCCTTGGGCACAGAGGAAGGGGATAACAGGAGTGGAGTGTGACTAGAATCAAGGCAAGAGAACCCTGCTTAGTTCTTACTCCATGCTTTTCAAAAGCTTGTGTAGAGTATGGTCCACAGTATATTTAGTAGTATACACATTTTGTATCAGGGATTAGGTCTACCAATGCTTCTGTCATGTTGAAAGTTAGTCTGTTACATTTAAGTATTTGTAGAAAGAAAATACTTCTGTGTTTCCACAGTCTTCACTTTCAAGTCCTGACTTCTTTGATTCGCCAAGTCCTGAAGATGAAAAGGAGGAACATGTTTCTCTTCCGCACAAAGTAGCTGAACCATTAAAGAAAGCAAAGACTGTTACAATATCACTAGTAAGTGATTTAGGTTGTTTGTATCAATAGCAAGGGCTGTTACTTGTGGTTGCTAATGTAATTATGGTGTTGCTGTTTTGGGGCACAGGTAAGTACAGTATAATATGTCCATTAATATGCACAATCTGATTTGTATGGTCTTTCCACTTCAAAGTTGGGGTGCATGATCTCCTGATTTCCACAGTTATTCCCCCTTCCTAAAAGGGTGAAAGGAAAATCAACATAATATGTACACACAGATCACACACAGTTTGATGTGTTTGGTGATAAATCCATATGATCATAAGTACAATTCCATGTTCCACCGCATACAAGCTATTGCTAAGATGTCAGACATCTGAGCAATTCCATGGTGACTTGTCCAGAGAATTTAACGTCTAGGCAATGATTTGAGCAACGTCTCTCATTTTTCAAACTTAGTTTTCTGCCTCCAGTGCCTTTCCAATGGGGGCAAGTATAGCCCCATTTAGCAAACCAAACTATGTCTTCTAAAATGTTTGAGGACAGAGTTCTTTTACTTGTGCAGACATTTATTCATTCTCATTTCAGACTTTTAGAATGCAATCCTATACCTGCCTATTCAGAACTAAGTCTCACTGAGTTCAGTTGGGCTTATTCCCAGAAAAGTTGTTATAAGATTGCAGTCATACACATTCTACATTATAGGAGGTATTATAAGACACATTTAGCAGCGAGACTACTTTTGTTTTAGAAATTCCATTTCCTTCCATAACCTTCTAAAGAACCTAAAGGCTTAAGTAATAGGAACAAAGGAAGCTGTCATTCCAAAGCAAGGGCAGACATGAGTCTTGTGGGATCTACTTTGATGGATCTCAGGCTTCTAGTAAAAACAGTCAGAGCCAGGCTCAAAAGATACACACTTAGAAGTCAAGAATTCTGTTCCCAGGGTTTTGTTTTTGAGTACCAGAACATAACCCTTTCACACAGAAATCTGCTCCTGATTATCCCCACCGTCACCACCTACAGTTGTCTTAATTTCATCTCTATCCTTTTTTGTGGCAGGGTTTGTATCATTTTGTTGTTGCTGTTATAATAACAGTTGGAGTCAGAAATCCTTGATGACCTGTTTTGAATTCACTGGAGATCTACCAATAGAGCCCTATCTACCCATCCCTGCCTTATACTGGTTAGACTATTTGTCCCCACTTTCCCTGATCCCACCTACTACCTGAAATTATTTTAACTAAACATTCTAATGATTGAATCCAAGTCCTTCTGCTTGCCAAACATGTTCTCTGCCACTGAGTTGTGATCTCTCTCTGTATGGTTATTATATAACCGTATAATGATGGTTTTAGCACTTCTGCATTCAGAGCCAAATTGATTAGTTACATTTTATATTTAAAAACAAGAAACAAAACAGCCAAGTGCTATTATATAATTTTGAATTATTTCATGTCACAGGAGAAATTCTTGTTTGTGCGAGTGGGCCCTGTTGTCTTTTGCATATTTTCCCCACACACATCCTGACCCAGTTTCTGGTGACATTTTTCATTGGTCAGTAATAGCAATTCAGAATGAAATTTGCCCAGCAGCATTCCCATGGGTGACAGCTCCTGGCAGGCTCACGTCAGCATGATGTTAAGATCAATTTGGAAAGATGTCTTTGAGAAGCTGTGCTATTTACATTGTGGCCGATTCTTATGGAACATCTGGACAGGATTTCTTCAGCATAGCTGGGCAGAAGAGGAGGGGGAAAACATAGGAGACTGGAGCTCGTTTTCTTGTTAGCATTCTAATGTTTGGGTGCGGTATTGTCGTTTTTTTATAGGTATCTGATAACAAAGCTTCACTGCCTGCCAAGCCAGGAGGCTTAACAAGTGGAAGTAATCTTCCATCTTCGTTATCATCCTCATCTGCACTTCATCCAGTTTCAGCAGGAACAACAGGTCATAGGTCAAATTCCCCATCTTTGTTCAGCAGTGAAGGAAAGCCAAAGACTGACCAATCCAGCCAAGGTGAAGCAGCTTTGGATGAGTTAAGAACACAAGTGAAGGAGCTGCGAACTATCATTGAAACAATGAAAGACCAGCAGAAGTGAGTGTTACTGTATCGCTGGAGGGTGTAGACTCTCCCCTTTCCATACATTACCCCATGTGAGCCAGATCCCTTTGTGTCCATTAATAACTTTTTATGTGTTTGCATGATTTGTCTTTTTCTTTGGATTAGCCTTCCTCAACCTGGTGCCTTCCTGATGCTTTGGACTACACCAATCAGCTCCAGCCAACATAACCATGCCAGCAATGGCTGATGGGAGTTGTAGACCAGAACATCTGGAGGGCACCAGGTGGTTTACAGATAGATGAAAATGTATGAACGATGGATTTAGAGCTTCTGTATTCAGAGCCAAACTGATTAGTTATGGTGGAGAACTTTATTGCATTTTTCAGTTCTTTTAGCTTAAAAAGTTCTTTTAGCTTAAAAAGTGTTTTAAAAAGTGCCATGTTTTCGTTTACCTGGAGAGGTTGCTGACTAATCTTCCCCAAATTATTTTGAAAGATGGGTAACATCCCTACTATACTTACCTATCTTACATCATGCTATATTTTCTCAAGATGCTGCTACTTTGAGGACACTAATTCATACCACAATGAATTCTGCTGGTATTAGTCATTTTAAAGGATTTTATGCCTTCTATAATCTCTGTTTTCAGTAGGGTTTATTCTTCTTTTGCCATGCCTGAAAACAGGAGATACTTTTCAGTTTTTCCAGGAACAGCAATTCTGCTGAGCTGAGTTAGGTACTATATATTATAGGGAAAGGAGTGGGACTTTCTTCACACCTACCTTCCTAAGCAGCTGCCTGCTGTTCCTATTCACTTCCTATTTTGCTTTTTCTAGAAAAGAGATTAAACAATTGCTGTCTGAATTAGATGAAGAAAAGAAGATCCGGCTACGATTACAGGTACTTATATCATATATGGCCTTAGACAACTTTATAGAAAGAGAACAATTTTCATGGAAAATAAAAATAGAAGATAAAAACTCCTAATGCAAACATAATCCTGCTAATATTTAATCTGTTTAAGTTGGTTAAAGGTAAAGGTAAAGGGACCCCTGACCATTAGGTCCAGTCGTGGCCGACTCTGGGGTTGTGGCGCTCATCTCGCTTTATTGGCTGAGGAAGCCGGCGTACAGCTTCCAGGTCATGTGGCCAGCATGACTAAGCTGCTTCTGGCAAACCAGAGCAGCGCACGGAAATGCCATTTACCTTCAAGCCGGAGCGATACCTATTTATCTACTTGCACTTTGACGTGCTTTCGAACTGCTAGGTTGGCAGGAGCAGAGACCGAGCAACGGGAGCTCTCCCCGTTGCAGGGATTCGAACTGCCGACCTTCTGATCAGCAAGTCCCAGGCTCTGTTGTTTAACCCACAGTGCCATCCGTGTCCCTTTAAGTTGGTTAAGATGAAACAAATACAAAAAGATGTGAAACTGTAAGAATTTTGTTTGTTTTACTGATGGTAGTTTATCATTTATTTTGTGTTGCAACTTACCCTGGAAGGAAGGGCAGGCTATAAATCTTTTAAATAATAAACAAAACATGATATTTCCTACCTGCCCACCCCCTGCTCAATATTAAGATGTTTTGCAGCATCCAAGACCTGAAATAATACTATCCACAAAGCATTTTGATTTCCAGAAACAGTAAAAAAATCAATAAAGTAACTATGGTTTATTATAAATGGGGTGAATAAGTGACCATAGTGCTGGGAAATGTGTATTAATCCTTTCTGCTCACACTTGTCTTCTTCCCCACAAGTTGCTGTTTGTTCAAAGTTTTGATGAGTTGTGTAAGTGCATGCATGTGCAGTATCACATGCCTCCATATCTCAAAATGAAATACTACATATTAGTCTACATATGCTAAACATTTAGTGCTTTTCTGAAAAGCGCACAATAATTGTGAAAAGTTAAACTATGTTGTTGTGCTAATATTAAAGCAGGAAACTGGTAAGCCCTGTTTGGGCATTCAGATTACTCGCGTGTAAACAGCTGTATGAAGGGGAGAGCTGCTAAGCCCTGCTCTCCTCCACTATATCATCATCATCCCTTTTATAGTTCTCCACAAGTTTGATGGATCGTGGTATGATCTTTTTAGTGAAGGGAACGTTCCTGGGGAGGGGGAGTTCCACACTGTAACAAAAACTTCATACAGAAATAATTTCTAAGGCCTTCTTTGAGAAGGAATGAGGAAGTTCTGACCCTACAGAAGCTGTTGGATTCAGCCCAGCCAGCATGAGCAAGTTACAGGTGATGTGAGTTCAATAGCATATGGAAAGCCACAGGTTCCTCATCCCTGCTCTAGACTATAACATTCAGAGCTGCCTTCGTGGCAGAGAGACACCTGACCAGTATAGTTAGATTCTATGGAGGAAATCCAACAATTGGCCAAACACAAAGGTTTTCAAATCAAACTGTACCACCTCATTGAGCCCGTTGTTAATAATATTGATGTTCTGCAGCTGCCTGTAGAGTGCATATTGTGGTCTGTTGAATAGCTGATGCTTCTAGAAGCTTGTAAGCAGGGTATCAAAGCAAAAGCCTCTGAACACAGAGGTCTCATTTAGATATCATGACTGAAACCTAAAGGTCCATCTTCCATGGATCTGTCCAACTCAGCTTTTGGCAACCTGCTACTATCCAGATGCTTTTGCCTACAACTCCCATCAGCCCTAGGCTGCTGTTGGGAGCTGTCGTCCAAAACATTTGAAGGGCACCGAGTTGCTGAAGGCTAATCTAACTTTAATTAGAAGGAAAAAAGGGGGGGATAGCCATTATGATATCCTTCTGTTAATGAATTAATATAAATGCATAATATACTCATTTACCTACTTACTTTAATTTGCTGTGAACCTCCCACCCATCAAATTCATTGCAGAATCCAGAGTTCTAATAATAAACTTTCTCTTCCTCTGTTCCTTCTGTACCAGTCATTATTTTAAGAACCTCTCTAACCTATACTCAAAGAGCAATCCAATCTCCCTATTGACATGGTTTGGAAGTGGGAGAGTTGTGCCTCCGCCAACCCGGCCAGACTCTACTGGCGGCTCAGTGAAGGACCATTTTTCTGCCCACTGCCACCTTCCACCTGGCCATCATGAGAGGTGTTGCTCACAAATGCAGCAGTGGCTGTGCTTCTGCCAATCAGGGGGTTGGATTTCAAGACTTAGTCATCTTGGGCTTTTTACAGAATTCTCCATCACATTATGCTTTCCCTTATTGGTTCCATCCTTTCCACGTAGGATTTTCTGAGCCGTATACAGTATTCTGAATGGGGACAGCAACATGCTTTGTATGAATATAATGACAGTATGGTACTAGCAGTGTTATTTTCCGAGTAATTTCTGACATTGACTTGAAGAAGAAGAAGAAGATACAGTATGCTGCCACTGCCTAGCTAGAAGGATGTATTAGGCATTGGGCAATATTAACATTTGATTCAAAAGCGAATTGCGTGGAAATGGTTTAAACTGGAACTTTTTGTCCTTCTACAGATGGAAGTTAATGATATAAAGAAAGCTCTTCAATCAAAGTGAATTCTGGATAGATGGAATGTTGTATTGTTCATCGTGACAGAGACTTTTATGCCCCAGACAAAATAACTTTGTGCCAAATGATTAAAGATCTGCCTACACCCCTTTGTTTGAACAACTAGCACAAGAGTTTTAATAGCACAACACAAATTCCAGCGAAGAAGAGGAATTTCCATGTGGCTTGGTTATCGCACTGTTGTGACTGAAATTCTTCTTACTGTGCTAAAATCTTCTCTACTTCAAGTTCACAGGCAATTGAAAACTCAGGCAGTTTAGTTCATAGTGGTACTATTTTAATGATGTTTTCCATAAGTAAAATCTACTTCAGGTTTATCAGTTTACAGGTTTTATGATTTTGACTTTTTAAATTGTCTTTTGTCACACAGATTCTTAAAATGTTTGTATTGCATATAGCCAGAAATGAATGTTGATATCTGGGTGAGGAGTCCTTTATTTGTTTCTCTCTCTCTTTCTCTCTCTTTCTCTCTCTTTCTCTCTTGCTTCACATAGAACAGCTTTATGTGTTGTTTTAAATACGATTACATATGCAATCTTTTGTCCAAAAATTATCTACAAGATGAATCTTAAGTTTGTGTACAAATAGTGTATTTAAAAGGAAAAAAAATGAAGATAAATTGGTCTTTGCAATGATTTGTGCCTTCTTTTGCCAAACACTGATTGGAGCTGGTTGTAGACCAGGTCTTAGAAATGTAGCTATCACAATGAGGCCTGACAGTCCACTAGAGGTCACTCTTTCAGTATTTTAGCTGCTTGCTCCTAAGAGAACATGTTTGGGGTTTTTTTTGTTTTTGCTAAGGTGGTATAATGACCACAGCATGTTGAAGCAGCTTTCTTTCAACAACTGTGGCTTATTCAACTGAGAATTCACTGCTGCTTGATTTCATTCGAACTTTAAACACTTGCTTTCATCTCTAGGTTTGCACATCTTGGGTGAACAGAATATGCATAATCTAAGAGCAAAAATGAATAAAATATAAAACAACAAGAGAGAGTTGTATTATTTCATGCACAGATATTGTGCAGTATTAACCCGGTGTTTAATATCAATTGCTACATCTATCGTGAACTTCGTAATGTGGGGAAATGGTGTGATTTTTGTATGACGGCATCCTAGAAGCTGGGCTTTCTTTCCTAGGGTTACAGAAAAGCAGTATTTAACTCATCTATTTATAGATAGTGAGAATCTCAGATTTCAAGGTAAATTGAGTGTATGTGCACACGTGCACAATCTAAAAATAGTTCATGACAAAAACTGTAATTTCCTATTTTAATAATAGATTGCATTATTAATACAATCCTATGTGTGTCTACTCAGATGTAAATCCAATTCAATGAAAATTATTCCCAGATAAGTGTGCATAGGACTGCAGCCTCACACTTACTAAGAGAGTAAGCCCCATTGAATTTAGTGAGACCTACTTTTGAGAAAACACACATAGGATTGGTTTGTGTGTTTCCTTGTACAATTAAGGTATTTGTGCTGCTGAAACATCCACTTGTTGCTGTCCAGTGGTGTTTTGGCTCTGCTCTGTGGTCAGAGCTATGAAGTTTACATTAAATATCACACGGTGACTCTGTTTATCATATCACATGACCATTTAGCATTCTCCTCTCCCCCACCTTAGGAATTCAGAGTTGTTTGTTTGACTTCTAGTTTGATTTTAATTGGCTTGAAAGCTTCCAACATGATGGTAATCTCTATAAAGATTTCTATAGTTCAGTTCCAGGAAGATGGAACAGCAGGTTTTAGATTTAGTGATGCATCAGAATCCTTGTGTTAATCATGTCTATTTCTTACTTACTACTTAACTTTAACACAATCACTAATTGAACATTTTTCACTGTGATACCTCTATGATTTTAAAGCTGCATTACGATCTCTGTATTCAGAAAACCAAACCCATTTTGATCAATATATTTCCATCGTGCTTTAAGCATGAGGAAATTTTGTGAAATCAACTCCTTGATCGTCACAACTGCCATGTGTTCTAAGAGGTTGGTAGTATTCTTTACTATTTTACAGAATAAACTATTGCCCAGTCCTAAGACTAGCTAGTGCTTGAGATATTGTGCTGTAACAAATGCACCAATGCAGTGCTACATGATTTAGCATTGCAGTAAAATACAAGCCAGCTCAAAGTGCTTAGGAATGGACAGAAGGCAAATAGAAGCATGCCAAAAGTCTGGGTTTCAGCATGTGGTCACGACACCTCTTCAGTGGCATGCTATTTTGAATGTTTTACAGGAAACAGGTGCTTTTAACATACACATGTGTCCATGTTGAGGATCTCCCATGTGTACCAAACTGGGGCAAGTAAATGAATATGCAAAGTTGCCATGAGACAGAGCTTCTCAAAGCCACTTGTAGAAAATGGATTCATATAGAAGCCGCTTCCATGTGGTTGCATTGCACATTGCTCTGATAACAACTGAGGAAAACCCCATGTCAGTTGAAACATTTGGTTCCTTTTCCTGCTACCATCACTTTTTGGGGGGGGGGGGCGCTGAGGATGTACATCTATATACAAAGGTTACCAATTGAAGGCCGGACCTGATCGTCTCAATGTGTGGCACCCACACAACAGTGGTAGCATATTAATTAGACCTATGGATGATATAGGCTCTTGTTTCCAACCAGGTCTTTATAGATCTCTTGTAGTTTTCTAGCAATAAGAATTTATAGCTACTAACTTAAAAATTAAGAATTTGACAGGCAGACAAGTAATGCTTCTAAATTTACAGATATTTGAAACTTGAGATTGTAGGATAGCATAGTGGATTTCTGATTTCACTCACCTGGAAAACTAACTTTGAATAATTACAGTATGGGTTCAAACACAGGGCCGTGTTATTTTTTTGTGGGGAGTGGGACAGAGGGACCTATCTTAATTCAGCATTGTCTGACCTGAAATCAGGTTCTCTATTTCCCCCCCTTCTTTCTCCCCTTCCTGTTGCAATGGTACATTGTCATTTTATAAAACTGTATTGAGGAGTCCAACGTATTGTGTGATTTGTAAAATAAGATTAAATGAGATTTTGTGGAAATACCTTGTTTAAAGCTTTGTTGTTCTTGGAAAGATGAATTATCGCTTATTCTGCATTATAGTTACAAAATAGGAAGCATTTTTCAAAGAAATTACACTTCCAGTGCTTTAAAAGAAATGACCAATTATTCATTTACAGCCATTGTTATAATGTAGTTATGCCAGAAATATTTATTTTTCTCATCAAAGCAAATAGAAAGGAACACACTGCAACTTCATCTTGAACTGAAGGTGTCTACTTTTGTTGGAATTGCCATGAATTGCCTTCAGTGGGCACAGATGAAGCACAAATTTGGTGCTAGTTCTATTAAGCAACTTTTGCTTGCATTTTATTTCATGGTGAATTCAAGTTGCTTTAGTCATTATGCATAGCTAAGTTTGTTTTATAACTCATATTTAATATATGTTTGCATTGCATAATTCTGACATGTTTCCTTATATAATTTACTAAAACTTTGTGTATCTACAATTTCCTTTTTGTTCAAAATCTCAAATTAAGGCAACTCCTTAGTATTACAGCACAATCTATATACCAACTCTGAGTTCAGTGTAACATGTAGATAAATAAACTATTTAGACATCTGTGTTCCATGCTATCCTGGACCACTAGAATTCCTGGCAAATGGGGATGGGTTTACCTCTGGAACACTGCAGTTAAATATATTAAACTAGAGAAAATGCACAAATGTTTTCTTCCCTGCAACAAAACCAATATTTGTGCAAATAGTTTGCACACTATGGCCTGGTTTGCATAAAACAGTAGGCCAAACTATAGCTTACCAAGGCCTTACAAATTTATGAGCTAAAGAGGAGCTTTGCAGCTTCTTTGTTGCTGCTTTATTCTTCATTGAACTAAGCTCAGCTTTGGCTTATCATGTTGTCCAAATTTGGGCTTCTGGTTAAGTTGTTTCCTCACTAACCATGAGCTGTAGCTGAGTAAAAAAGGATTGGACTGCCTGCCCCATCCCTGTCCCTAACACACACACACCCCTAAGCAAAGTTGCTTAGTCTTTTTGCCACCTCCTCCTTGGTGTAGAAAACACGAGTAAGCCCTTACAGCTACTAACCTGAAAACTCTTCTTATTGAGTTCCCATACCAGACAGTGACTCCCAAAAGCTGACGCTTGCAGCCACCTTTGCAGCCAATGTGATTATAGAAAATGCAATTGTATAATAATGGGGGGAGTTCAAGACTGCTTCCCAAGTAAAATATTTGCTTGCTGTTTTAAAAGAACTAAGCCAAGACTTGAGAGACCCAAGCTACAAAAATTTATCCCATTTCCCCTCAAGTTAGAGAAACATATATAGAAAAGAAAGAAAATATATATAGAAAAGAATCAGTCTTTTCCTTCATTCAGTTAATTGTGTTTTTGAGAGACTGATTCATTTGGCTGGAGGAAGAGTAAACATTGGTTCTCTGTGGTTTTTGCATTATCTAGTGTAGCTCTAGCTCCTCAGTAGTTGTAATTGTGTATCCTTTCTCAGCTGATCCCAGGCAGATGGCAAAAAAGTTAAGTACCAGCACCTGTTAAAAGGTTGCTCAGCTACTGCTAATGAAAGTCAGGTCAGCCTGCAGCAAAGGGGAAATGGCTCTGCAGATCTCCAAGTGTAGTGGATGGAACAGGAAAGGTAAGTTTCCAAAGTCCTTAACGGAAGGTCTGAAAAGCCATAGCAGTGGCAAAGTGCATCTTGCAGTACACTACAGTGGGCCAATAGTATGAGGTGATTCATTGTGTTGTGAAGTAGACAAAATGATCTCTCCTCTAGACTTTTATGTCTTTTTTCCTAATGGGTTTTTGAAAACTGGTGGGGGCTCTCAAGTGGTATGTGCAGGTCACACCTACCAGCCAGTGTTTGGGCTTAACTAGCAGGATGAGTTTGTGTGCGTGCATGCGCATAACATGAAAGAAATTGCCTGGCAGTTTGATTTTGGGCAGCAAGAGAAGCAGGCTGTTGCATCTAGCTAGCAAGAAGCAGCATTGGGGTAAGCTGCAAACATACGCAATTGCTTAAGCCTTTGATGAACCCATGATCCTTTAAAGATGGGACATTGTCTGGCTTGCTGCCTACAGTGCACAGCTTTGTATATTTGTAAATAAGCGCATCTTACAAAAATGCCACCGGTCTTTAGTACTTCTTGGCCCTTGCAGGAGAACCACGCCTGAGACTGGCTGCTACAGCCCACCCCAGGAACGATAATGTGTGTGTGATTTTTACATGATTTTGAATTGGAGCTCAGTGTATGACCTAGTTTGTGTAATAAGGATCAGCCCTAGAAATATGAGAAGTAATAAAGAGTGAACAGAGGATTTGCAGAGTGACCTTTGGTCTCAACAGAATAAGCTCATCTAGTGGTGGATTGATCTAGGTGTCATATTAGCAAACGTTCCACGTAATGGGAATGTTAAGGCAGGGATCTTCAAGAGATGATCCACAGAAGAAATGGCTGTTTCTGCTTTCTCCCACCTGGTTCTAAAGTTGCAAATGGCTATTCTCAGTTGGCAAAGGGATAGTTCGGACACTGCCTTCCAGAAGATAAGCTAACCCTCCCTATGTTTTCCACTCTGACCAGAAAAGCATTTCATAGGAAACCCAACTTCCTTTGCTTCCTCAGTCAATTTCAGTTATGGCTTTCATTTGGCTTTGGGAGGGGGGCACCAATTTAAAAACAACCTGGAAGAAGGCATTTGAATGACGTAGTGGGCAGAGAAAGCATTAAGCACTTTCTCACCTGCTGATTCTAACTTCCTGGACATTATTATTATTGCAGAGATACAGAGCTGGCTACTCCGTATTTCCCCCATAACATCTAGTTCTGCTCCTAATCCCTTTTTCATCTGGTATAAGGAGGCAGGCACAGAATCTGGTGTGCTCTCTTAAGTATTTATAGAATGGAATTAGACCAGTCACTGTTAAGGTAGTTGTTATTCTGAATGGCATTTAAAATTTATCTGCCACTAATGGAGTGTCCCTTCGAGGAAAATATAACGTATTGGTGTGCATGTCTCCACACACTCAGTCAGAGCTGAGTTCTTATCTGCTATTGAGGTCAGCTATGCGAGAAGTGAGGTTAAGGGAGCCAGACAGAGGGCCTTCTCGGTAGTGGCACCCTCCCATCAGATGTCAAGGAAATAAGCAGCTATCTTTAAAAGACATCTGAAGGCAGCCCTGTTTAGGGAAGTTTTTAATATTTAATGCTGTATTGTTTTTACCACTTGATTGGGAGCCGCCCAGAGTGGCTGGGGAAACAGCCAGATGGGTGGGGTATAAATAATGAATTATTATTATTATATAGAGGAAGAAGATTGTGTAATGTTTAGGACTCCTTTCCCCTCTCTTGTCCATAAATGTGGCATACTAGCATGGTGAGAACTACACTACTGATACCCCCTACTTTTTACTTCTGCGGCAGTATTGTGGCAAGGCCAATTAGAAAAAGAATAAAACAGCAGCTCTGAACATCAAAGTTTAAGTGACATTTGGAGAATCAATCCCATTGGGTGTTGCTTAAAGAACAGCAAGTACCTGTTTGGTATTCATGTTTTCCTAGAGACAGCAAGAAAATAACCAGGGGCAATTCTTTGATCAAATCCACCATTTTATAGACAATGACACGGAATTTAATCCCATGGGTTAAGAAATCCTTATCATTGGCCAACACAAATGTTTTTAAAGTGGGTCTTCTAAATTGCACTTCCTACACAGTATGAACCTTAAGACCTTCCTGTTTAGACAGGAAATGATCAAGGGAAAATGAAATTGCAAAGCAACCCACAAAGTAGGAAAGTTCAAAGAAAAATGTAGCCATACATTATGTGCTAGTCAAGTGTTACCATTTTATCTAATATATGACCACACTCTTTCAGTTTTCTTCCCCTCAGGGTGGTTGTAAAGAACAAAGGAATACTAAATTATAAAAAATTAAGGAAAGTATATGCTATTGACCGTTCTATATGTATGAACAGAACTCTATGATGCCACACTTAATAGTATTAATTTCAAAATAATGAAGAACAGAAGATAAACATAAAACATTAAATGACCATACTCACATTCAAATTAATTTATATTATAATGTTGATATTTACTTTTAAATATTTCCTTTTTATATAATCTTTATTAAATTTAAAATCTAACACCCTCTAAACAGAATGTCTCATGATATATAGTGTTTGCCTTTGCATATGCAAAACAACTTATAAAACTACTAAAATCAATCATCAGTAAAATAACATTTTAAAAAATATTTTCTATACAGTTTTACATAAAAAATAGATCAAATGAAAATCAAATGCAGGAAAGATCCACATTTAAAGCAGCATAACTAACAGAAAAGCAAAATATTCTCTTAAGCCTTAAAATGTTACAAATAAAATAATTCCATACTCCTAAAGCATCATTAGCAACTAAACGCAATAACTGAGACAGTAACTCAAACCTCCTGCACAAAACCAAACCAGTACAGTGGTACTTCTGGTTAAGAACTTAATTCGTTCTGGAGGTCCATTCTTAACCTGAAACTGTTCTTAACCTGAGGTACGACTTTAGCTAATGGGGCCTCCCGCTGCTGCCGCGCAATTTCTATTCTCATCCTAAAGTTCTTAACCCGAGGTACTACTTCCAGGTTAGCGGAGTCTGTAACCTGAAGCGTTTGTAACCCGAGGTACCACAACACGTAACTCCCAGAAAGTTCGCCATGAGGTTTGAGCCGAAATGGGTTCCCCACCTCTGCTATAGCTGTTTGGAACAGGTGTAATTACTATTATGCTCTGATGGGTTATGTGGCAACCCAGTATGTGAAAGTAGAACTACATGTATGAGGTTAAAAAGAATTTCCAAGTCTGTTTTTCCCCCTCCTAAGACAAATGTGTAGGGTGGAAGAATTGGCAGCCACAGGTGGTTAGTAACTCTTTCAGGCCTTTTAAAGTATTTCTCCCTAGTCAAATTCCTAAACTGGAACTGCAAGGCTATATGAAAGCAGCAATTTGTAAACTTATTTCTGAGCCATGCTGAGAGTAGGACACCCTGATCTATGTACTTAGAAGAGTCTTATACTAGTACATTATGCTAGTGTATCTATTGAAACGCTTCTTTAATAATAATATAAACATTCACTTCTCTATATTTTTAGTAATATCTACATTTTTAAATTCTATGTGCAAGTCTGTTTCTGGATGTACAGGCCAAATGCAATGCATAAGGGATAATATACTGAGCAGTAAAGTTGATTTAATTGGTGATCCACTTCTGCTTAACCTGTTAATTATTTTCAGAACGAGAACATAGCTGTTGGTCAGGCAACACAGTCACATACCATTTACTCCCTTACAAGGAACTTCAAAATTGCGTTGACAAAAATATGGAGAGGAAGTGGCAGGGAGCAAAGTTTCTTCTGCGGTTCCTAAATATTCAAAGTCTGGGAGGAGGGAATTGGACATGTTAACTTATTGCAGGGAAATTTGGGGAAGCCTGTGCAAACTAACAAAATAAACCTTGCATTCCTACACATGTCTACTTAGAAGTCTCACTGTTTACAAAGCAGCATTCTCCCCAGCAAGGATGGCTAATTCTTTTTGGGCCAAGGGCCACGTTGATGATCAGTCACCCTCCGAGGGCTGCATGCCTGTGGTGGGCAATAGCCAGTGTGTGTGTGTATTGTTCATGCACACAACTACACATACAACCCAATGCAGTTCACACACTTGCCACAGCCATTCAACAAATAGCACACACCCCAGGAACCCAGGCAACATAGCTGCCTCCTCCTCCCTCTCTCACTTTCACACCTCCAAACACAGTCCCAGTCACACATACATTCACAATTTTCACAAACAAACGCCCATGCAACCAGCATTTCCAAGTCATGTCCACTTCAGTGTGGAGGGCTGGAAATGCTTTATTTTACTCTGCTCAGAATTCTGGGCAGGGTTTGCACCCACCTCCACTGTGGGTTAAACCACAGAGCCTAGGACTTGCCGATCAGAAGGTCGGCGGTTCGAATCCCCACGACGGGGTGAGCTCCCGTTGCTCGGTCCCTGCTCCTGCCAACCTAGCAGTTCGAAAGCACGTCAAAGTGCAAGTAGATAAATAGGTACCACTGGAATAAGTACGGCGGGAAGGTAAACGGCGTTTCCGTGCACTGCTCTGGTTCGCCAGAAGCGGCTTAGTCATGCTGGCCACATGACCCAGAAGCTGTACACCGGCTCCCTCGGCCAATAAAGTGAGATGAGCGCCGCAACCCCAGAGTCGGCCACGACTGGACCTAATGGTCAGGGGTCCCTTTACCTTTACCACTATTAGTGCTGGGATTGGGAGGGGTAGAAATGTTGCCTTATACTCGCCACAGAACTAACTGTGCCACGTTAATGATCAAGTTCAAAGAGAGCATTTTCACCCACCCCAGCACTGCAGTGTTTTTTGTGTGTGCGACGCTGCCTTTTACTCTTAAAGAGCAGGCAGAGGGGTTTATCTCTGACCCCAGTGCTGTGGTGCTTAGCCTGCCTGCTCTTTAGAAAGGATTTCAGTGGTGAGATCAGGAGATAATGCCCTCCGCCTGCATGGTAGAGAAACTGTTATGGCAGTGCTTTTGCAGCAGCTAGTAGGTCCTCGGTGTGCGATAGATGTGCATCAATTTGAAGACAACTCTGGGTTGTTCAAAGGAACCCAGGTAGGCACTGCAGTGTGAGTTTCTGCGTTGGCTTCCCATTCAAAAGGTTGCTTCCATATGTGGATATCCCTTGTTGGATCAGGATCACGGTATTTTATTTTAAAGGCTTTTTATTGTTACCTAGGAACTCCAAAATAAAAATGGGTGGTTCATTTATTCAGAAAATCACCACCGAAATACAATGTGAGAAAATACAAGGATGTATTTTCTATTTAAGTCTGCTGTATCCTTCAGGCTGTTGGGTTCCTTTGTTGGCATTTTGTGCTAGCCGCTGCTGCACTTTCTGATAACTTGGTTCCCCTTTGAGTTCCACACATGCCATCCTTATCTAGATAAACATTTATCATATGAGATAATAGCCTATTAATAACCAAGGACCAAAGAGCCAGGCCACTGTTTCCAAAAACAAAAAGGAGATTTGGGTTTATGTTATTGAAATAGTAGAATCATGCCCCACGCCACCCCAATGATATAGTGTCAGCATAATGGTTAGAATGTCAGACAAGGAGCATGGAGAAGCGGCCACATTTTCCTATTTGCTTTTGGAGCGAGTGATAAGGGTGAATCTGCAATTGCAGAGCTTTAATGGACCTTAAATACTTTGAATGGGGGGGGGGCATCCCCTTCAAATGCAGATCTGACTCAAAGTGTTGTTTAGAATCACCTCCACAACTAGCCCATTTCCCTGCCAACTCTTAGGGGCTGAGATCCCTTGGCACCCCCCATAAAATATTTGAGTGAGCTGGGGGCCCCAAAGTTGATGGACATTGCTGTTCTTGAATGGTGTGTGTGCGCTGGGTCTTGAGATTGATTATGCAAGGCAGGGCTTACCTGAGTCCGCTCGGTACGTTCAGTTGTTTGGCTAGACAGAATCCCCATGCATAGCACCCCTGTTAAATGTATATACACCCTGTTGTGTGTATAAATCCAAAGTGATCCATGCACAGAAATCTGCCTTCTGGGAGAAAGCTATAATTCTGAAATGGGGTTGCTTTTTTAAGCTACCTGTACTATTTAATGTTTGTAGATGTGTTTTATTAGAAATAAATATAGATTTGGTCAGAATTGTGTTGTGGGACAGGAAAATAGTTTGTACACAAGTAATTTTTCTGTACAACGATGTACTTATTTGTGAGATGCAAAATGAAAGCACCTGCCTAGTTATGAGGGTAACAATTATTTTACCTGTGCAGCTAATTTCCCTTTTACTTTTTTTCTGTGTAGGTACATGATTACACCACCATTTCTGTCTTCTTGTTAAACAAAATATGCTGTTTACAGTTAACTAGGAATAGGAGAAAGAAAACATAAATCACATTAAAATTGCACTGGATTTTCAAAGGTGCAAGAGGAGGATATCTTTTTTGGTATATAATTGTCAATTACCTAACATGTTAGTCAAGCAAAAAATAATACTTAACAACTGAACGACATGTGAACACAATTAGAATTTCTTAAAGATACTTTTGTAGCACTTGGACATTCACGTTTTACAGCATACAAGAAGTTAGCCGATTATTTAAAAATACATTTCTTAAAATATGTTAAGATGAAATCAGGTGTTTTTCTACATCTTTACCAAGCTAGTTTCCGAAGTGCCAACCCCCTCCCCAGCAATCCCATGGTGGGATTTAGAGTTTGCTAAATAGTTCCACTTCAAATTCTGATTTTAAAATTTGTGAAGTTTTGCAAGGACACTTGACTTTTAATTTTTCACTTTTGTTTTGAGCAAATATCAATGTATCATAAAGACATTGTTGCTTTTAAAGTCTAGTTTACCTGCAGCAAGCGAATATTATTATTATTAATTACATTTATATACCACCTTTTCTCCCAAGCAGATCATGGTGGTACACATGGTTCTTCTCCCCATTTTATCCTCACAACACCCCTGTGAGGTAGGTTACGCTGAAAGATGGTGACTGGCTCAAACTTCATGGCTGGGCAGGGATTCAAACCCTAGTCTCCCAGGTGATAACCCAACATTCTAACAATTACACCACACTGTGTTGACTGAGTACAGGTTAAGTTAATCCAACACACACTGAGAGGGTCAGTTAAAATAGTATTTGTATGTACTCTATATTTTTGCAAATCAGAAATTACTTTTTAAGGCTGCATTCTTATATCTTATATCCAGCTCCCATTAATGACTTGGCTACAGCTTGTGGTTAGTGAGGAGAGAGCTTATGTGCCTGAATTTAGAGGATATGCTAAGCCAAACCTTGGTATACCTCAGTGTGGTGTAGCAGTAAGAAAGACTAGGGATGAGCAGAGTGGCTGCAAACTCTCCTCCAAGACCCCACATGTTTGCTCAGTCCTTGTAAGCAATAGTTTGGATTACCAGAACATGCAAACCAGGCCAGTCTGAGTGCCCAGAAGAGAGGCGCAGAAAACAAATGAGGCATTTTCAGCTTGGGGTAAAAATGTCTTTTTTCTTATCGTTTCTTTCCCTACTGTCATTCATGTCTAAGACTAGGGGCTGGTAAAACTAGCAAAAAGGCAATGTTCTTGAAACATGCCATTATGGTGGTAAAAAAAGACTTCTGTTATTATTTTTCTATTTAAGAGTAATATACTTTTTAAAGATGCATTTTTTTAAAAAGAGTACCCATGTGTAAAAGCAATAATTTTACATACTGAACAAAAAAAAAGGTACATTTCCATACCTTGTTATAGTCTTACAGTAGGAAGAGGATGGGCTGGAAGAAGTCTCCAACTTTATATATATATATATATATGCATGCTGTGATTCTATGTGAACTTACCAGGGAGTAAGCACCTATGAACATTATGATATTTACTCCTGAGTAGACATATATAGGACTTCCCTCTTACTTATTCTCTCAGCCCTTCTTATGCTTCTCTAGTATAGTTCTGGATTTTCTGGGCCACTGGAAACAGCCTTGCAAGGTGGGCCACTGAGAAGTTCTGATAACACATACTCATAAGGTACTATTGGCCATGTCTCCACAGTTGGGAGGCAGTAATATTTCTGAATGCCAGTTGCTGTGAATTGTGGGTGGGCAGAGTGTTGTTGCGCTCATGCCCTTTCCCACGGGCATCTGGTCAGCCCCTGTAAGAGCACGATGCCAGACCAGATGGGCAAATTCACCTCATCCATCAGGCTCCCTGGGACGCGGGTGGCGCTGTGGTCTAAACCACAGAGCCTAGGACTTGCTGATCAGAAGGTCGGTGGTTCGAATCCCCGCAACGGGGCAAGCTCCCATTGTTCAGTCCCAGCTCCTGCCCACCTAGCAGTTCGAAAGCACAAAGTGCAAGTAGATAAATAGGTCTGGTGGGAAGGTAAACGGCATTTCCATGCGCTGCTCTGGTTGGCCAGAGCGGCTTAGTCATTGCTGGTCACATGACCCGGAAGCTGTCTGTGGACAAATGCTGGCTCTCTCAGCCTATAGAGTAAGATGAGCGCCGCAACCCCAGAGTCGTCCACAACTGGACCTAATGGGCAAGGGTAAAGGTAAAGGGGTAAAGGGACCGACTCTGGGGTTGCGGCGCTCACCATGCTTTATTGGCTGAGGGAGCCGGTGTACAGCTTCTGGGTCATGTGGCCAGCATGACTAAGCCGCTTCTGGCGAACCAGAGCAGCGCACAGAAACGCCATTTACCTTCCCGCCACAGTGGTACCTATTTATCTACTTGAACTTTGACGTGCTTTCGAACTGCTAGGTGGGCAGGAGCTGGGACCGAGCAACAGGAGCTCACCCCGTCGTGGGGATTCGAACCGCCGACCTTCTGATTGGCAAGTCCTAGGCTCTGTGGTTTAACCCACAGCGCCACCCGCGTCCCAGTATGGTCAGGGGTACCTTTACCTTTATCAAGCTCCCCTTATGTCCTCCTGCAGTTTCTGCATGTAACAGAAGCCAACTGCAATTTTCCTGTGTTAGGAAATCACTGTGTTGGGTAATCCCAGCAGTCTAAGAAAACCAGACATTGCCTTTCCCCCTTAAAACATGTATCAAATTTTTTAAAAAAAAAAAACCAAGCAGCCAAAACTTCAGCATGACAATTAAAATGACCTCGGAGCGCCCCACAGAGACCCCCTGGCCAGACCTCCTAAGAAAAAGGAGAGGGCGGGGCCCTGAAGGCTCCGCCCAGGAGCAGCCACGCCCCCTTTAGGCACCTCGAAGATTTGCCGCGCTCCTATAAAGGCCGCTCAAGAGCGCCTACGGACACAAGCTGGGCTTTTCTCCCGGGGGGCGCGGTGCCGCCGCTGGCGGTATCAGTGCGGACAGTGCTATTGGCTGCGGCGCGCCCAAGAGCGCCCCCTGACGGGCAAGCGGCACCTTTAGGAGCCAAGTGACAGGACGCCAGGCGCTGCCAGCAACCCTGCGGGGAGCTTTCCGGGCAGCTTTCCTGCCCCCGAGGCGAGCCGCGCTGACGGGAGAAAGGCGTCGCCGGCCTTTTCATCTCTCTTCGCCCACCTCCGGCGCGGCGGCGGCGGCGAAGTTTGTTTTGGCCCGGCGGGATGAGCCTGCCTCCCTCCTTCGCGCCCTAAGGGCGGGGGCCCCCTTCGCCGACTTCTCCGGGCGCAGCCACCCGCTTTCGCCCCATGGAGAACCAGGCGGGCGGCGGCACCGTCCCAGCTGCAGCGCCCGCGGAGCAACAGCCCCAGCCGCCGCCGCCTGCCGCGGGAGCGAGCGGGGGGGACTCGTCGGAACAGCCCGGCGGTGCCGAGGCGCTGCCGCCGGGCTCCGAGGTGGTGCCGGAGGGCAACGGGCCGGTGCTTCGGCAGCGCTCGCTGCGGGCGGTGTACGTGCTCAACGACGGCCCCAAGGGCGGCTCGGGGGCGCGGAGCCCCGAGGCCGGCGCGCTGCAGTGCCTGGCGCGAGCTTGCGAGGCCGAGGGAGCGCAGCTCAGCACCGTCAACTTTGGCGAGCTGGACTTCGGCGAGACGGCCGTGCTGGACGCCTTCTACGACGCGGGTGAGTGAGGGCAGCTGGCGGAGAGAAAGGAGGCCGGAGGGGCAGCTCCTCCGCGCAGGGGACGGGGCGAGAGCCAGGCGCCAGGCTCCCTCAGCAACAGGCGCCCCCCAAGGCGCCACTAGCCGGTTCCCCGTCAGGCTGGGGGGAGGCGTGTTTTCGCTCAGCAGCTGAGGAGAAGCTGTTTCCTCGGCAGGGCGAGGGGCGCCCAAGCCAAACACCTGCCCTGCTGCCCCGAGGGCACGCGAGGCAGCGGGGACGCTCGGCAGATCTTTGAAGACTGGAATCGCTGGTGAAAAACAAAACAAAAGCCCTTCCCCCGAGGTGCGGACGCGCCCTCTGATCTGGTTGCGCCCTTTGGCCCTTTATCCCAGGAAGGTTGTCTCAGCGCCAAGAGATCACAGCTTCCCCCCTCCTCCGGCAATACGTGTGGGATTTCTAAGGACCCCTGTGCAATGAATGAGGAGAGAGCTCTTGTGCTGTTAGAAGTTGTGCCGAAAGGCGGGAGGGGTTGATTCCTGCAGGCGCCGCTTTTCTCAACTTTGCAAGAAGACCCGCTACTCCCGATGCTGCACGGCTAGCGTCGAAAGCGCAGGAGCCCGGTCTTCCTTTGCGACTGCCACAGGCAGGGGTGCCAACTTGAAAAAAATATTGGGCGTGGGGTGGGGGGGGCAGGCGAGCCCTGCTCTGCATAATCAATCACGTGACACGGTGCACGCACATTTTTTGAATGGCAATGCTCATCAACTTTTTTGGGGGGGGGCAACCCCTTCAAATATTTTATTGGAGGAGGGGGCGAAGCGAACTCGGCCCCTAGGAGTTGGCACCTATGGGCACTGACGATCCCATCTTCCTGTATCAGGTTGTGTGTGCATGCAAATGTTTTTAAAGCTTCTATTTAAATATATTTCCAGCCTGTGAAGCCTCCTGCTATCAAGAAGGCTGTTTGCAATGAAGAGGAGGTTGGCATGTATGCTTAACGCGCTGTTTCTCCTCGTAAACCGTCTAGGTGCAAGATAAAGTGCATCGTTGCGGTAAACGGGTGGGGAGGGAATCTAAGTATCTCCTCACTTTTCCAAATAACACCCTCCCCCTTTCCCCGCCAGTTTAGCAGCAGTGAAGAAGGTTGTCGGGGTTTACTTTCATGTGTAACATCATGTTGTGGGGAAAATGCATTATGTACATGCATGGAGGCAATAAGCCTAGTATTCATTCACATCTTCCAAGACCGTGCATATTGCAAACAAGTTACACAGCCAAGTCCTGAAACTAGCAGGGAAGTAGTACAGAATAGGAAGGAAGTGACATGGAGATGCTCATTTGCTGTTCTTGAGCAATAGATATTTCAGTCTCAGTTTGTGCAAATAGAATGGTAAGCAGGGTTGTGAGGATATACAGCACGGAAGAAGCCCTGCAAAGAGCTTTGTGCAGCTGAAGAAGCACCATAAACAAAGCTTAATGGAAACCAGGATAATCAGCCATCATATTTCAAAATGTGTAGTGAAAGCACAATACAGGGGCAATTGTAGGGGGCCATGTCCAGTACAGGGGCAGTAGGGTCTGCCAGGGTGGGCACCTTGCTTGCCCCCACCCCAGCATGCACCACCACTAGTCCTCCTTGGTGGTAGGGCAGCTGCCAGCCTCCTGCTTATGTGCTTGCCCCCCCCCCCCATTGCTCACAGAAGATGCTCATATGGCTATAGTTGGGGGACCCAACTGGAAATGTGTGTTGGGAGGAATTGGCATGGGGCACCCACAAAGGCAGCCTGCCCAGGGCCCCCCCAAACTCTAGATCTGTGTCTGGTAAATCCCATTGTGTTCAATGGGACTTTCGTAGCCAGGTAATATATGTAAGCTTTCTGTCTTAAACATTGTTTTTCACAACGTCAGGGATGAGAAACCTGTGGCCCTTCAGATGTTGCTGGACTGTGGCTTTGATAATCCCTGACCAATGGCCATGCTGACTGGGGCTGGGGAATGAAGTCCAACATCATCCAAACAGCCACAGGTTGACCACCATTGCTTTCCTGTGTAGTACACCTTAATGGGACCTCAGTTTGGCTTCTTGCAAAACTTAGAATGTCTTTAATGAATCAGCAGAGGCTCTCTTGCAAAGCAAGAACACATAGGAGTGACTGAACTAGTGATCATCCACAAATCTAGCATTCTTTCTCCAGTAATGCCTGTAGAGACCAGGATCAGCCAGATAGCCCTGGAAGTTTGCAAGCAGCCCATGAAGACCATAGTCATCTCTGTTGTTTGTCCCCAGCATCTTGTGTTCAGAGGTACACATACTGGCTAAGCATGGAGGTTTCATTTGGCTTTTATGGATAAATGCCATTGAGAGCTCTCTCTTCCATGAGTGTGTTTAAAGAAGGGATGCTTTGGACAGGGAGAGAGAGTTTGTTCTTGGAATTTTATAAGAAGAATTATGCATTTGTAAAGGCAGTATGAAGATTATCCCTAAATATTCTGTAGAATCCATTTGTTACTATGAGCTGGATCCTGCCACCTTCTAATAAACCATTATGTGGCTTCGCTTACCTCTCTTCTACGGACCTTATTTTCTTTCTTTATTATCTTTTCATTCTTCTTCTGGGATAAGGCGAGAGGTTGTGCTCTGTCTGTTAGCATACTGAACTAGAAGGCTTTATAACTAGGCAGATAAAGAGGTGGAAGAACAGCTTTTCCCAGTTAGCATTTGGATGAAGGACTGGGGGGAAAGGAAAGAAGAGAAACTTTCCTGTTACTCAGCTGCCAGCTCCATGGTATTATAATAAGGTAAAGGACTCCTGGACTGTTAAATCCATTCAAAGGCTACTATGGGGTGCGGTGCTCATCTCGCTTCAAGTCAAGGGAGCCAGAGCCGGTGTTTGTCCACAAACAGCTTTCCGGGGCATGACTAAACTGCTTCTGGTGCAATGGGACACCGTGATGGAAACCAGAGCACATGGAAATGCCGTTTACCTTCCCACTGCAGCTGTACCTATTTATCTACTTGCACTGGTGAGCTTTCAAACTGCTAGGCTGGCAAAAGCTGGGACAAAGCGATGGGAGCTCACCACCACTGGCAAGCCCAAGAGGCTCAGTGGTTCAGACCACCCGTGTTCCTTGCTATTGTATTAGCAGTGATGGTGTGAGTATCTTCAGTTTAGGACTGAGAAGGAAGAGCCCCCCTCCCTATTTTCTCTGCTCCATAGTCCTTTACCTATGCCACTCTCAACAGGGCTGATCCTATTGTCCTACTAACTCATTTGTTCTTTGCATTTGCTCAGCATAGTGATGTTATTCTTTAACAATAAAGGTGAAATACATTCTGTTCCTTAATCACAGAGACTTTTTTGGGGGGTTTTAATCAAAATGCAAACCAACACCAGGTTTTGTTGTTAAGCGCAAATGTGTATTATGGGCCAACTTTCTGCCCTGCTTAATACTTAGAAACGCCTTTTTGATAACAGTATCTGCATGACTGGATGATACAGATAGTTTATTTAAAGCATACCTTAGTTCAGTTGAAAAGTATTTTGTGGGAAATGGATTGGTTTAGAATATGATAATCAGATTTGTTTTTCATATTTAAAGCTACATTGGACTCCAAATTATTATACCTGCCTCTTTCTATAAGCTTTTATTAAAGCCTACACATGTAACTGAAAAATCAGCCCTGTTAATGGGGCTTCACATAACAAACTGCATTTCATTTACTGTTCTTATGTACTGGATTTTTCCATGTATAAGACTAGTTTTTCTCCCTTTAAAAAATGTCAAAAATTAGGGGGCATCTTATACATGGATGCTTCTTATAGACGGAAAAATATGGTAACTAATGCTGCAGACCTATGGACTTTTACCTGGAAGTAAGTCCCATTGGATACAATAGGATTTGCTCTTGAGTAAACATGTGTAAGCTTGTGCTGCCTCTTTGTTTAGAAACCTGAAAGGAGAAGGGGGAAATGAAGTTGGCAAAGCACTATGCAAAATTAATTACTATAGTTGTTTCAGAACATTCATCAAATCTACAGGTGGAAAGAAAGTCAATACCTTGCTCAGTTTATTCTATGGAAAGATGCATCTCTATTATTTTACACACTTGCAAAAAACACACCAAAAAAACACTTTGACCCTGACATTTCAGCTATGAAAGAAATTAAGCCAAAAAAAGCATTACAGAGAGTTTAATTGTTCTCAAGTTCCAGGTCATCTTAACTTTCCTATATTTAAAAAGTATATAAAGTGAAATAACAGACAATGGCTTAAGGTTTTGTTTTGTTTTGTTTTGTTTTGTTTTTAATAAGGTGACACTGATTCAAAGAGATAGAAGGGACATACTTTTCTTGTGGTTAAAATATCATTTGCATTAGAATCCAAGTACAGGAGTAAGAGGCAAATGATTTATTCATTTAGCTTTTACATACTATTGCCTAGCCTGCAATAGTTCCAGTTCCAGTGGTTAAAACCCTTCTTACATATTCATGCTTTGTTTTGCAGAGCATTTAAAGCAGGGCTGGAGGGCCACAACTTCCCTACCCCTGCCTTAAAGCAATTTAAATCATAGTCATGCGAAATTGCTATAAAAATCCAAATTTCTATGAGCTTATCTTTTGCTTCCTCATAACTTTTAATTAAGTGCTGGTTCATACATGGAAATATTCGAGCATTGTGTTACTAGCACTTCACACACTTTTTATTTATTTATTTAAAAGTTTTTCATTGGCCATATTAATTTATGGGTCTTTACAGATAACAGGTGTGGCGACAGATTCCATCAGTGGAGCCTTGGCTACTCCTCACCCATTATGAAGATGGTAGAATTACATATGGTAGAAGTTGAGATAAGGAAGGCTTGAGTTACAGGGGTAAAAGTGAAGACTGTGAAATGACATAGGGATATTGACACAGGTTTCCCCAACCTTGAATGCCTTATCTGATAGACTACATAATGTTCTTGTGTGATGAGAGGAAAGCTGTTGTTTCATTCTACCCCAGGCTTCCTCAACCTCGGCCCTCCAGATGTTTTGAGACTACAATTCCCATCATCCCTGACCACTGGTCCTGCTAGCTAGGGATCATGGGAGTTGTTGGCCAAAAACATCTGGAGGGCCGAGGTTGAGGAAGCCTGTTCTATCCCTTAGAAAAGCACAGAAGTAGTTTGAGATACATTATATGTATTTGTTGATAAGACATCCTGTATAGAGCCAACGTTTTGGTGTAGCTGTTTTTATTATTGAAAGAGAAAGCTCCTTCCGGCAAATTTCATTTTGGGTTTCAATGTGATATAAGGTAGCTGTCTAAAGGTAAGATTGTAAATTGGCATGTTACCTTTTCATCTTGACAGTGTGGATAAGCTTTTGGTTGTATCTGATTTCATTGTGTAGTTACAACAAATCCAGGAATAAAGATATTACTTTCTTATCTTATGCTTTCCTGTGGGTGGTGGGGGTTGGCCTTCCTAGAAAAATAATGTATAGAGCCATATTAAGTTTAGGATGATTAATAGGAATTATAGATCAAAGAATATTTGCAGTAGCAAGGTTGCTATGTAAATCTTGGGTAAATAGTTGATTAAGTTGCAATAGAATTGATATATTATATTGGGGTAATGCTGTTATGCAAGTTGATACATACTGCATGTTTGATTAAGCATAATTTTTTTAATGCATAATATTATGCTTGCTATTCAAACCAGGGACTATGTGATTCATAGTTCAGTCTCTTTCCTACTTTGCTACAACACCTTTTTATTGGTTTGGGGGGAAAGGCATAGCTTATTGGCCCAAGACATCTTGGGCAGCGTGGGACATTCTCCCAAGGCCAAAGGCCAATTTAAGAGTTAATTGCTGGTAGAAGCCATATTATGGTAGCTGCTTGATCTTTTGTTTTGTAGGGATCAGGAAGAGGCTGTCGGAATTTTTATTTATCGACAGCTTCGAAAAATGAAAAGGAAGGTACTTGATTTGATTTGACAATGTGTATATGTCTATTGCCAAACAAATATTTTTGCTGTACCACATTTGACCTGAGTAGGTCAAAATACTAAAATAAGAAGATCTGCCACTTGATCACTTCAGGTTCACTCTTCATCCCACTGAAATTAACTTCAATTGTTTGGAGTAAATAGTAAGACTGATTTTAAAATATGCTGCCATTATGTAGTAATTGAAACAAATTGTCTGAGGAGCAGATGCAATTCATTTGATACCTGAATGTAGAAAATAAGCAGCATTGCTATTTTTAGTAAGTGATGAGTGTTCCAGGAGAATGATGATAGATGGAGTGTTTGGGTACAATTGTAACTCTACACCATAGTCTTGGGATATATTTAGGAAAAGCACTGTTTGATTATGCCTGTTACTTCATGCAGGCTCAATTCACTTTATATGCCTTTACAGAATCATATGTAAGCTTGGTTCACAGTGTGAGCCAAGTTATAATTTGTTTAAATGAAATGTATTGTGGGAATAAGCAACTTGGGTTTTTATTATAATATTTTGCAGAGAAACCTTCTTAAAACAATAACGAGTGTTAAGGTAATGGATTGCACACACTTGTTTTGCTCTGATGATAGAAGGTTCTTTGATCCAGCAGAAGCTTCCACGAATGAAAATTGTACAGGAGGTGATTTCTTCTGATTCCCCCTTTCATCCTACAGTCTCCTGCACCACCTCCCAGGATCCTCCAAGCCTGTAGAGCAGATGGTGACCAGGGGCAAATTGGCAGAAATAACTCCTCACCACTTTTTCCTTCAGAAAAGAATTGCTTCTCTACTTTCATTGTGTGCTTGGTGTCTTATCCAGTGGAGCTTTATAGGGGGTATTTTGCACACTGGTACCTTCTTATAGCTTGTTGTGATTTTATTTGCAAGGATATAAGCAACTTGCATCTATAAGGTTTTAGACACTGCTACTGTAGCAGGTTGGTTTCTGGAGGTTTTCATAGTGTTGTCTGGTCATGTGTTAATGGATGAGTTTCAGTTGATAAGGCTCAAGTATATGGACAAGGTGGTAGACAGTAGCAGGCTGCTACTTGTGTTCTTGCCCAGGAGACTGCCAGCTGGGCCAAGGAGATGATGACTACCTTTCTGAGAGGAAGTGGTGCCAGGTTGCCTGAAAGAGGCATCAGGGAGACCAGTCCTTAAGAGACCTTCCTTAGACTCAGAAGATCTGAATATAGTCCCATTGCAAATGTCACCTTCCTGGGCAAGGTTCTTATGTGGCTCATAATAGACCAACTACAGGCACTCTTGAATGAGTCAAGCACTTACGGACTGCCTGAAGGTACGTGGCTGGCCACACTTGGAAACACTATTCTGGCTTATATTAATTAGGTTACTGGGTGAGTTTGTGACACAGATAACATTTTCAGATCACAATACCCTTGATGCTATGTCCATTGTTAAATTTTGTTTTCTAAATGGTGGCTGTAACTAGTTAATAAGATCATATATGAACATTCTCGGTTATAATATTCATGATAGAACATATGAAGCCATGTGATATAGATTCAGATCATAGGTCCACCTAGCCCAGTGTTGTCCCAATTGTCACCAGCTATCCAGGTTCTTAGCCCTGCTTAGCCAGACCTGCTTCTTCATCTTTTCATTTGAGATTCAATTATTACCGTAATTCTGGGAACGTTGGCATGCAGTGCATGGACTCTGTTATGGGATTGCAGTCCCTCCCATTTATTAGAGATCCATGTAGGTAAATGGTCTTCCCACAGCACCTCATATGAACCAACTATTTGGCTAGAGGGATGGTATTTGTTTCATAAGGAACTGCAAGGTGAAAAATGAACCCTGTTTCAATAAACTATGTATGGGTCATCAGCTGTGCTGCATTGTACAGTGGCCTAATCAATGAACACATTGTGTAAATGCTCTCATCAGGAAAGTGATCTGCTTTCATGGCATTCAGTCTCCAGAGCGTACACAGGCACAAACCCTATGTAGACTTATTTTTTTACAGCTGTCCCCTCCCCCCAATATAAATGAATAAAACACCACACTGACAATCATTTCAGTTTCCTTTGACAATTTTTATTTTTGGGTGTGGCTCTGATGAAATGTGATGAGATGTAAGTATAAGTCTTTGCCAGTTTGGAGGGATTGGCTATGTGACATTATAGTGTTATGATGCTGGCAAAGTGATCCCTAACAGACTAGGGCAAGTGGTGCCCTCAAAATATTGTGATCTATGGGTAGACCCATGAAAACAATGCACTTAAGTTAGTCATGTCCATTAATTTCAGTGGGTCTAGTGTGGGTAGAACTAACATTAGATACCACCCTACAACTTCTGCTTGTAAGTTATGAGGTGGATCAGTTAGGGAAAGAATGCAATTTTGAAAGGAAAAATCTAGCATTTCCAACATATGTTAGTTTATTCCTCCACCTCCCCTTCTAGTCTTATCAAATTTTCTTATTACAGATGTTGCGGTAGTGGATATGAGTGATGTCTCCAGACAACCATCCCTATTCTACCACCTTGGAGTTCGTGAAAGTTTTGATATGGCCAATAATGTTATACTCTATCATGACACTGATGCTGATACTTCTCAATCACTGAAGGTACAGTGCCATTTATTGTAAATCCCTAATTATGTTGAAGATACGTTTGTTCCTGTCATGGTATGAATAAACAATTTGACTGAAAAGCCCTATTTAATTCAACAGGACTATTACCAAGCATCACAATAAAGTTATAAATGTGTGCATTTATAAACTAAAGTCTTGGATAAAAAGAATGTTCAGGTTAGAAGACTTAAGTTTCTTATGAATTAATTATCACATAAGACCCACAGAAATAAGTTCCTTCATATATGGCTTGGAAGTAATACTGTTCACTCTAGCTCAAAAACATATAGGAAAATCAGAGAGGTGCTCCTATGGTACCTTCAGATTTAATGTTATACCCAAACAGCCAATCACTAGAACTAAAACAACAAGGGAAAGTATGGATGCTTACAGATTTGAGTTGCAACTTATTACAAAATGATTGTACTCTGTCATTTGGAACATACTTACTGCTTACATAGTGCTTAAGGTGGGAGCCTTAACTTAGATTTATCATACTTTTGGGTTTACAAGTGAATTTTAAAGAGCCTTAATTCTTCTCTTCTATGGAAGAATTTTTGACCCTAGTATTCCCATGTTTTTGGAAGGGAAAATGACTCACACTTTCCATGGAAATAGACCAATCTTGATTTGATTACTAACCCGGAATAGGATCCTTGTGCTTGGCTTCATCACGTGATTGGATAAGCTATACCTGTTAAATTCTGCCTGGTCAACTACTACTACACTCTGCACTAGTTATTTTACCATGCACATAGGTGCACTGTGTCACTTAAAACAATTCTGTATTGGGCAAAAATTCATTAGTGATATAAAGAGTGTGTGACTGGGAAAGTTTAATTTGTTGAATGTCTGTCTGTCTAAATATTACTCTTATTTCATTTTTGCCTGAATAGTTTACTATTTTTTATTCCTAACAAAGTCAGGATGGTTTGTTTTCTCCGTAGAAAATGAACTAGGTATTGAACAGAAGCATTCCAAAATACCAGAGAAAGCGGATGCAAGATGCCCAAGTTACAGATATATTAGAAGATTTTTTTTAAAAAAAATCTGCTTAGGCAATAGAGTTATAGTCCCAAATTGTGTTTCTAAAGCACAGCACAGCCTTATGCTTCCTTTCCCCAAAGCATTTCAACCTCCAAAAATAAAATTTCAAGGTATGAGTTTTGCAAACATGGCACAAACATTTATATTTTACACTTTATAAAGTTGCATTTTTCCGATTCTTTTCCAGGACATGGTGTCTCAGAAAAACACAGTAAGTATTTAAGATCCTGTGTTTTAAAACTTACATTGGGAGTACCACAGAAGTGTTTATTTTAAAGGAAATCTGTGTGGAGGAGCTGCATAACTTCAAGAGTGTGTGTGTGTGTGTGTGTGTGTGTGTGCGTGCGTGCGTGCCAAGTATGCAGTTGCTCCTACAAATCATGGCTTCTATTCTGCACACAGTTTATTTATACCTGCTGCTTTTTAGGCCAGTGGTTTAAACAAGCCTACTTTGCCATAGGATTGGAAGTCTATTTAATGAAAAGAAGACTAATTTATTCTCATCAGATTGTACCTAATGCTGTGCCAGTGAGGGTCTGCTGCCACAACAAGACTTCAATTTCCTCTCCACACACCCCTTCCCACCCCAAATATGCTCTGGACAGTTGCCCAGAGAGTGGCCTGGAGAGAAAAAAAGAAGTTCCATTGCACTCAGGGAAGTCCATTCTGCCAGCACAACTGCATTGTTGGATACAGCCCATTGAGAATATGTTGTCGAGTTAGTTGCATTTCAGAAAGTGGCTTTCATTTTTTTCATGATTTAAAGTGCCTGAAAATCTAGTGGAAAATCAGTTGTAAGAAATGAGAGAGAATGTTAAGTAGTCCAAATAATCTGTGGGTGTGATTATTCTCCTCCAAGAATACATTTTATAGTACATCTGACATCAACCGCAGCTTGCATGGATGATGCTCAGAGATGCTAGGAGTCCTAATCTAGCTACTGTAGGGCACTAGGATGGGACAAGCTGCTCTGAGCTAATTGTGTTCTTCAAACTTGGCATGTTTTATCAGACACCCATATTGGTACTTTATTTTGGAAACCCTAATATATTTTAGATGTTTAGCCCTAAACCGCTGGTTAATGTCCCCTGCTTTTTGTAGCTGTTTTGAGGCTGGGAGCATGAGTTGAAGGTTACAATTGGGAAGTCTCCTCTGCTTGAGTTTTAATCAGAACTGGAAAAGAATTCGGTGGCTTCAAAATCTTGCCTTTCTTTCTGCAGTGTTCCTTGCTGAGCTCCTGAAACTCAATTATGGGCCTGACCCCCTCATGAACCTAGTGCTCACCCAAACTGCCTTCAGGGCTTCAGATCCAGATTAGATATATACTGTGGAACAGCCATGCCTTCGAGGTTTCAGATTCAGACTAGATACACCATGGAAATATGATTCTTTCCCCCATGGAACCCCAAAACAAATGCAAATGCATGTTGGTTAGCTATTTGTGTGTTTTGTAAATGTAGACCATTGCGTAGTATTTGACTGATAAAACACTGCAACAGCTTTAAGCTTAATACTGAAAATTTGATGGAGGTGATGACTCATCACCTACAACAAACAGCAAAGGAATAATGTAAATTATATTTTCCCTTTGCTCTTTAAATTATGTTACCTTTTTGACTTTTGAAGATTGATTGGGTTATAAAAATAAACGGAGCCTGTAAGTATCATAAAGGCAGAGTAAGGAAAATGAGTCATGTGTGATAGTGAAACAGAGCAACCTTTTAAAAATCTATCAACAGGCAGACCCCTTTGTTAATATTAAAATGCTACTTTCTCATATTCTTTTGGCAAATTCCTCAGCCACCAAGTACTCATAACATAGAGGCTATACATTTTGCAGAGAGTGCATATAATTATATTCAACAAATATATCACAGTGGTTAACATACTGGAGGCAGTTGAAGGGGACTGATGGTATGCAAACTAATACATATAAAATGTTATTGTTACATGTTGAGCTTGTAGGTCTTTATATAATGAGTTGAGCCATGAGTCACATCACCCACAATATATGTGTGTAGAGGAGGGTGGGGGGGAGTCATTCTGGTTCCTGCAATCACACCTAGTTATAAGATTTAAAAATCATTTATTCGAAACACATCTCTGTTTTGAATGAAGCATTCTGCTCCCACAATTAAATTTCAAATTAGCAGAAGTATCACATTTGGGAATGGTAGGGAGCAGAAAACTTCATTAATTTCAAAAACAGAGTTGAAATCTTACAAGTTGGTCTGCTTACAGTTTTTGTGGGGAACAGGAAGGCCACACACATATGTGGAATATGAGGTGCCTGTGACTCAATCAATTCCTGTTTCATAGTTAGTAAATGTAGATATCAGTATTGCCCCAAAACTACAGTAAAACTGGAGACAACAATATGAGCAGAATCAAGCTGTACCTCCCACAAGTGTCAATGAATAAATTTCCCTTCATGATTGAGGTCTACCCTTCTGCTCTGTTGTAGAATCATGATGGAATTTTCTTCTAACTCTAGCCAAATATTTCTGCCTTTGTGTTTGTGTCTTGTTTGAGTTGCATATATTTTGTATGTACGAGCTTCCCCCACCCCAGCCCTGCGCCTGGGGGGGAAATAAAATTTATTTTCTTTATTCCCCCCCCCCAAATAACTAGGTGCGCCCTATGGGCCGGTGCGCCCTATAGGGCGAAAAATACAGTAACTGTTTGCTTTTATTTTGTTCACTCCTCTTCAGTTTTGCAGCATACTGTTGCTCAAGAGTTGTGTGGGTTAACAGATGGCTGGTTCAGGGAACCATGAGTGTTGCCTGGGCACATATTATTTGAAGTAGCTAATGAGGCTCAGGTTTCTCACTTCCTGCTCTAACGGGGCCAGTGACAAGGGCTGGCATCACTGGGCACTTACCAAGGCTTATGCTTAAATAAGAAGACCCACTGTCATTCCCAGGAACCTCCCGGGCCAGCTGATTCTCCTCAGTGTTTCTGCTGCTTCACTTGCCTGCTTCAAACAAGCATACAGTGAGAGAAGGAGAACCTTGCTTTGTCCTTTCTGTCTGGGAGGTGGGAGGTAGTGTGGATTGGAACTAGAGTGGGGAGCAAGCAAATGGGCAGGAGTAGTAATGAAGAGCCCCACCCCAAAAAAACACCTACCATAGAGACAAAGTAACTGCACCCCCGTTACGTATATCAGTTGACTGGGGTTGACAGTCTAAGCTACCTCACAGGGTTATTGTGAGAATAAAGTTGAAGTATATTGTCCTAGTAAGAAGGCTAGTAAGAAGGTTGGATAAAATAGAAGAACATTATAGACAAACTGATCCCTAGAAAGAGACAGATTGGCATAAGGCTTGATGGACCATCCTTGCCCTTCATCCAGTTTGCATGTGACCATATCACACTGTCAATTTGACATAGTGAGAAGTCTGCATGTTTGTTCACTCTCTTCTAGACGCAATTTTTCACACAGTATTGCCAGCCTGCAAGTTGCTCCAGGCTTGAGGGATTTATAGGCTGGAATACTGGAAAGAAACTGCTGGCTTAGAGGAGTGTAAGAAAGCGCATACAAAAATTTCGGTCTGTGGCTGTACTATGAATTCTGAGAACTGTAGTTTACCCATCACGGCGCTACAGTGAGCAAACTGCAGTTCTCATATTTTGGGGGGTCTCTGTGCAGTGTACTTCAAATTTATGGTGTGTACACAGTCTCAGTCATTACTCTACGCAGTTCTGCATGTGTGCTGAGGACTGGCCAGGCAGGAGAAGGGGTTCGATTTAAATCGTTTCCCCCTCTTTCGTGTGAAACAAATATCAAGTGACTTTGCCCAATGGCTGTGATACTTAACACTGACAATTGATGTGGTCAAAACACTTGCTTTGTGATTTTTATCTGGGCAAGTCAGAAAGCCACCTTTAGCCTGTTTACTCACGTACTATGAATGGAAGCAGTCGTGTAATTTCCAGTTATGCAGGTAGAACTCAGCATGTATCAGGTTTCTGCGAGGTACTACTTGGATGTTTGTTTCCAGAAGGTGATGCTTGGGGAGTGCTCTTTGGGCCCATGGAACCTTCAGTGTGAATGGGCTGGACCATTGTCTTGTCTCAGTGGACTTGATGAGAGCCAATAAACTGAAACTCAACCCAGATAAGACTGAGGCTCTGATAGTGGGTTGTTCCTTTGGCCAGGTGGATGGGAGGTTGCTTGCTCTTGGTGGGGTAATGCTCCCTCTGAAGGAGCTGGAATACAGGTACTCCTGGATCCATTGCTGTCTCTTGAGGCTCAGGTGGCCTCCGTGGCACGGAATGCCTTCCATCAGCTCTGGCTGGTGGCCCAGGTTTGCCCTTATCTGGACAGGGATAGTCTTAACTACTGTTGTCTATGCTCTAGGTTAGATTACTGCCTTATGTTATTTGTTGGGCTGCTTCTGAAGATGGCTTGGAAACTTTAGCTGGTGAAGAATTCAGCTGCCGGGTCGCTCACTGGGATAAGACAGCTTGAGCCTATCATGCCAATCTGACCTGATTGTACTGACTGCAAGTTAGTTTTGGGGCTTAATTCAAAGTGCTGGTTTTGACCTATAAAGCCTTAAACAGCTGAGGACTGCAATACCTCAATGCCCACCCATATGACCTGGACCCTGCAATCATCTTCTGAGGCCCTTTTTTTGTGCTCCTTCCATTAGAAGTCTAGGATGGCAGCACAAGAATGGGCCTTTTCTGCAGCGGCTCCCCACTTGTGGAATGCCCTCCTAAGGGAGGCTCACCTGGCACCTGCATTACATTTATTTCAGCATCAGGCAAAAACTTTCATCTTCTCCCAGGTCTTTGGCTAATTAAACAATCTATGGCTTAAAAGTTTTTTGGGGGGACGGGGTGGTTATTGTTTGTTATTATGGTACAGTGGTACCTCGGGTTACATACACTTCAAGTTACATACTCTTCAGGTTACAGACTCCGCTAACCCAGAAATAGTACCTCGGGTTAAGAACTTTGCTTCAGGATGAGAACAGAAATCGCGTGGCAGCAGCGCGGCAGTAGCGGGAGGCCCCATTAGCTAAAGTAGTGCTTCAGATTAAGAACAGTTTCAGGTTAAGTACAGACCTCCGGAACGAATTAAGTACTTAACCCGAGGTACCACTGTATGTATTTTTGTAGTGTTATGAGTTTGTGGGCTTCCTGGGCTCCCCTTCTAATTCCTGGGTGCCAGACACTGGATTTGGCATGTTAAAATGCAAGCCAGGAGCCAGCTTGATAATGCACTGCTAAAGATAAACCATTAGCAGGGAACAAAGACAGGGAGATGGGCTATCAGCAGAGCAAACACACTCTGTCAGCCAGCAAATGTGTGGAGCCCCTCTCCCCTCAACTGTGCTCTGTGTTAGTTTGCAGAGATAAAGGCCAGTGGTAGTAGAAGGTTTAAGATTATAGTTTCACCTGATGTGAGTCAGAGAAAAAGAGGTGTCCGTGTGCAAGCAGAGAGAGCTGGAGAGATGAGATCAGGGCACAATGTGGGCTGAAACATTGAATCCTAGGTGGCGGCCTTGGGAGAAACAGGACCCTTTTGATGTGTATTGCTTTGAACCCCTCCATCGCAGGCTCAGGTTGTATATATGTGTAAATAAAGCAAACACCATAAAGACACCACAGTCTCCACTGTGCCTCATTTCCAAAGGAAACACGAACCCTGGGTAAGTGCCTGCACCCCTGGAATCTGGCAGCACTCAAAGGTCAGGGTGGCATGGAACAGTATATATTTTTGTGGTTTTGAATTGTAAACCACCCTGTAATGCTTGGATGAAGGGTGGTACAGTATAGAATTTTAATAAACAGCAACAACAATGCAAATTCATAGAATTGCCCAAGTGTGTGAAACTTACAAGCATGTGCAACCTTTGCATTGCATTGAGTTGAGTGAGCTTATGACTTAACTTTGTGTTAGAAAGTCAACACAGAACTATGTCTTACCGCAACGAGCAAGACAGGAGTTTGGTTCAGGACCATTCTAAACCTACTACAGTCGTACCTTGGAAGTCGAATGGAATCTGTTCCAGAAGTCCGTTCAAAAACCAAATCGCGGCTTCTGATAGGCTGCAGGAAGCTCCAAAAGAACGTTCTAAAAGAACGTTCACAAACCATAACAATCACTTCCTGGTTTGCGGCGTTCAGGAGCCAAAATGTACGAGTTCCAGGGCGTTCAACAGCCAAAATGCGACTGTACAGGAGATTTCTGTGAATTATTTTTTTTTAGTCCAGTTAAGCATGATTTTAAGCTACTAGGTATCCCCCAATTGTTGGGTGGGGTGCTTGCTCTTAGTCTTCTTTTAAAAATGGGAAATGTTTTCTTCTTCTTATATCTGATAACAATTTGACCAGTCCCACCCCCCACCAGAATGTTTAAATCAGGACTAATATTTTCAATGAAGGAGGAAATGATTTGAAAATGAAGCTGGGAACATTTGTGTCAGCAGTAGAATGCATCTGTTGGGACATGGCCTTTGAGCTTAGTTTAGTAGTTTTGTAGGTGCTCTGAGTAATAAGGCTCTGGCGCCAGTTTAAGCCTTACACAAGTGGGAAGACTTAGGTTTTTTAAAACACACACAACACCCTGGGATTTGTCAATTTCTGTTGTTCTAGCAGTAAAATATTATGAGATACAAATGAAAAGAGATGTTATCCTCCTTGACTTTACAAAGCAAACAATTAATATTTTGTCTTGCTAATTTACTGCCCCTCTGAGAGTCTTAAATCATGAATTATGAGTTGCTTCTAACATCCGGGAGCTGGGTTCCCAAAACAGAACTGGCCTTGCATGTAACTAAAGGTCACCATTTTTTATGCCCCTGTATGTGCCCAAAGCTCCTGGGAGAGTTGACCTCTGACTGCCATTTGCAACCACTGGTGGTGTATACACAACTCTGCAGAGCCTGTCAAAGCACTTATCTGTGAAATAAATTGCAAATAACTCAGCCTAGTGGAACAGTTTCTTCTTTCTCAGAGTGTTACCATGGTGTAGTCATGGTTTTGGAAACAGATTGTGCTCCTTGATTTCTGAGGGGTCAGCATTGTTGTAGAAATATGTAAAATGTATGTCTATTTTTTATGGCAGGTTGCATTATACTTCCTAACTTCTCATGACTTCCTTTTGCATAGATTGGCCAGACTACCGTATGAAAAGAGAAGCTTTCACTAGTGCTTATTAGGAGTAGATATGGATAAGTTGCCCAAAACCTTTGAATCCAAAAATAAAATAAAAGCCTGCCATGTTTTGTTAGAGCAAATGTAACAAGAAACAGAAACCCCAACTAAGAGACAACAGGTTGTTGCAATTTTCCTAAACTAATAAGGAATTGAGGAAATTACTCTTTGACTTTGTGTCAGTTCTGTATTTGAACTGGATAGAAAGTTGGTGTTTTTGTTATGTTGTCTGCTTGTAGCAACATAAATGGAAAACACTTTTCTCTAAGGTCTGTTTCCCTGAATGTTTTGAGTGTCCCGCTAACCCAACAGCACAACTACAGTCAAATCAATGATCTGTGAAGCAAATACTGTATAACAGATAATACAGAGTTCAGGTACATGGTCAGTTTATTGGCCTAGTGGTTCTACTAACATGAGATAGCATAAAAGGCATAGAGTTGATTTTTAATAGTGCAGTTTCAATATGACACATGGCACTCACTCTGATACTCCTTTTAGAAGAGTTAAGAAACACTGGAAGCTTGTACATTTCAGTTGGCTTTTATTGCCAATGTTTACTTTTTGGATAAGGTGCATAAAATATTAAATGTTTTGATTTATAAGACAAGGTTGCTAACATGCCTCTAGCTTTCATATCACACCCAGTGGCGATGATGAGTACATACGGATCAAGAGAAGCGTAGTTATCTCTAGGCAAAAGTAGGTTTCCAAGAAAGATATGGCATGTTTGCCTCAGTTAAAAAAACATTACTTAGAAATTTCAGAATACTTCATTCGTAGGACTGAGGCCCCTATGCACATACTAACATATGCATTATTCATTATGCTGTTTCATTAGTAATTTTAAGAAGACGGTACCATAAATGATAAATTTACCATAAATGATAAATTGTACAGTACTGACTATCTTTGTCCAGTTAATAAGCCTTTTTAGGAACTGCCCGTTCATCCCTGCCAGATAAATCACAAGCTGTCAATTTTCTGAGGAATGTACAGATTCAAGATGCTTCCTCCTTCTTGCTGAAGGGGGCTCTTTACATAAATGTATACCAAATATATTTTTTGCTTTTTTCTTCAGGTCATAATTAACATATGTAATAATAATAATAATAATAATAATAATAATAATAATAATTTATTATTTATACCCCGCCCATCTGGCTGGGCTTCCCCGGCCACTCTGGGCGGCTTCCAAAAGAATATTAAAATACTATAATACATCAAACATTAAAAGCTTCCCGAAACAGGGCTGCCTTCAGATGTCTTCTAAAAGCCTGGTAGTTGTTGTTCTCTTTGACATCTGGTGGGAGGGTGTTCCACAGGGAATATGTTTATGAGATAGTATTATTGTGCTTATGTTACTCAGTTTAGTTCCACTGCTCTTTCTATGATCATTCATTGGGTGGTAAAAAATGTGTGCTAGTTTCTGCAAAATATGGCAGGAAGAACAACATCCAAATTTCCTTTTGGCCTAATCAAAATACTTTTTACTGTTTTCAGAAGTATTAATGAGAGGCAGCAACTTGGTTTGGTAGTGCGTGTGACAATATGAATCTCCTTCTAATATTATTTAGGGTGGGGAACATGTGACCTTCCAGGTACTACGGGACCACAACTCCCATTATTGTTCACCAATGGCCATTCCAGCTGGGGCTGATGGGAGTCCGATAACATCTGGATAGCCAGAGATCCCCCACCCCTGCTTTAGAGACAGGAGTCCTCTTTATAAGTTTTGGAAAACATGGCACTTCTTCAGAAAGCGTGCGGCCTTGTAAAACTCAAGATTCAAATAATCTTTGGAGCATGAACTTTATAGTAGCAGCAGCAGTTGCATTTATTATGTGACCATAAATCATAACATGTAAAACACATGTGTTTAAGGTGTCATGATCTCTGAAATATGCAAGACTTCACATATGGGAATAAATAGAAACAGTATTGTTTAGAAGCCCCATATATAGAAACTTCTATATACTACACCTATATACAGTGATACCTTGGGTTACATACGCTTCAGGTTACATACTCCGCTAACCCAGAAATAGTACCTCGGGTTATGAACTTTGCTTCAGGATGAGAACAGAAATCGTGCAACGGCAGCGCAGCAGCAGAGGGAGGCCCCATTAGCTAAAGTGGTGCTTCAGGTTAAGAACAGTTTCAGGTTAAGAACGGACCTCCAAAACGAATTAAGTTCTTAACCTGAGGTACCACTGTACTGCAATTCTACTTTCCTAGGCTTTGTATAATGCTATGTTTTAATTTTTTAAAATGTCTGTGTTAAGGAAGAGTCTGGATTATTTGGTAAATTTATGAGAGGTGGTGTCTGCTGACTATTGATTGTGACGTGTGCAGATTAGTGTACTGTAACTCACATGTTTAAACACATGCCATGTTTGCACCATGGTTTAAGGGTGATGTGAACATGCTTGAATGAGCCTGAACAAAGCCTTTCACTCTCATATGTACCCTCTGTTTTCCTCCTGCCATGCAGACAGGACTTCTCCAACTTCTCCAGCAGTTAGCTATATTCCCACAGAACCTTGGGTTGTCATGTCATACCAAAAAAAAGAAAAAAAAAGAATGGTCATTTAAAATGATCTCTGGTTAATTAATGAAAGAAGCTTCACAACCCATGGTTTGAAAGTGGCTTGTTTTGAAAGTGGCTGATACAACATTGGTATGGTTTCATCTGTGGGTTTGTAGCAAGTTGATCTACATCTCTGCGGTTCCATTATAAGTTGCATAAACTCTTAAAAGAACAATGCTGTACTTGATGCATGTGTGTCATATTTTGCTGTTCCCCTCTTTTTAATATATTTTTTTCTATTCTGTGTGTCTTTTCTTTAAAATATGCATACTCCTATGATCTCCATTTTTGCATAATGTCCCATTACAATTTGGAGTAGGCTGCAGTTGCCAACCGCAAAGCTTTTCTTCAAGTACAACTACCTCCAGAATACCACAGTGGTGGTATGATGGGCAAAGTATGTATCATTCTATTATTTCCCTGAATGTTCTGTAAGTGTGGCTGTGCTCTATACTGCTTTTTCTGTTATGCTTTTGAAAGCATTCTTCCCTGATATTTCAAAATGACGTTGAGGGCCCTTCCAGATGTACTTTCTATTGCACATGCATGACTTCCTATGCTTGTGAATCTGTCAGTATGGTCACGTACAATCCTGCTTTCAATATTGTTTGTGCCTGCAAAAGGTTTCGGGTGGTCAAACAGCTTCACTTCCAGTCAGTGCGTATCTGGTAGTTTTATGGTGAAATCCCATAACTTTTTATACCACAATGTTGTGGTTTATTTTTGTCCCGCTTTGGTTGCACTTTAGTTCCTCCGGATAGCAATAATGTAGTTAGCATTGGGAAACCATCACAGAACAAACTAAAGCAGAATAAGTCCTCCACTAATGCAGTGTTATTATGTCAAGGGCATGTTGCAGAATATATCCGCAATCAAACACCCATCTGGAGGGCCCCTTGGTTATCTTTTTGATTTCAAAATAGTTTCTTGTTTAGTCAGTATTATTTAGTTTACATCTCTGCTCCTCTCTGCTTTCTTACATTAAGCTCCTAGCATGAGAGCCTCTGCTACATGACTCCTTCCCACACTGCGTGAGAAGCCAAGGGCCAAACTTCCTCCCCATTCTGATATTGTCCCATCTTCCCCACATGACATGGGGGAGAGCTACCACCCAGATTACCCAGTGGTAACTGCAGTGCCTCCCACGCTATCAGTGTGTTGTCATATTCTTGTTTAAATGGAAAATACTAATAACATGCACAATTCTAAACTATAACTTCATTGCAGATCAGCTATTTAGGTGATATTTTTTTACCTAGTATCAAGTATGTCCTACTCCTTAATGTTACTGATTTAAATTGAAATCCTGAGCATGCTCCCACAGGCAATGCATTTAATAACTTTAAAGTCATTTTAACAAATGGTGTTTGCCCATGCTTTGCAGTTATTTCTAATGAATGGTTCCTGCCTTGTCTTTGCTGTGCAGTTATGTTTTTCCTTTATTACACTTTATGTTAATACACTGGGTAGAACATCTGAATTACAGTGTACCGCATTGTAGCTGAACGAGCTACCTTTAGTTTTCCTTCTTGGGAGAACATATTTTCTTGCATCCATATCCTACTTTTTTCAGTGGAAAAGTGACTCTTTGTGCTTGAAGAAAATTCTTGTATATTTACTGCAATGGAAAAAATACATGAAAGCTTTACATTCTGTTTCCTTTACTTAGCACAAGTTAGGCTTAAGACTGGGGTATTTATATGACTGCGTTCTCTTGCATGAACCTGTCCAGCAATTAAGATGGACCTCAAAGGCCTTCTTCCCTGTTGTCCCACCAACTTCAGTAACACTGGTGGTGACCAGAGATTGGACCTTCTCAGTTGTAGCTCCCTGTTGATGGAGCCCTCTTTTCAGTGAGGCTCACCTGGTGCCATCTATTTTCTTTTCTGCCTTGGGTAAAATTTCATTTTCCCGTGCTTTTCAATATTACCTCTTAGTGCTGTTTTTAAGCTTCTGATGGACTTTTGGTTGTAGTGCTGCTTTTTTGTTGTGATTACTGTGAGATGCTTCTTCTCTTACCAGGAAGCTTGGGTTAGTGGAGGGACATGGGCAGGGACATTCCTGCTCAGCTTGTAGCCACATGTTCACCAACTAAGAAGAATCAGCCTCAAAGTTAGCTGGCAATCCAGAGAAGGGAGTTGAGGGGGCAAGAGAGAGCTCAGAGGCAGAAGAGGATACAAGTGAGTGCTTTGTGAAAAAAGAGTTTATTCAACAGGAAAAAGCTATAGCCAGTATTAATATACTTATCAATAGGGGTATACAACTAAGTAGATCAACTGTAATTGTTTGAGATAGCCTTGTGCCAGTTTTAGTTCTTAATGTTTTATAACAGAAGCAAGAGAAACTGAGCAAAAGATTAACCAATCAATGAACTAGGGACATTGAAGCATGAAGAGCTAATGAGTTTTCCAATTCTTTTGCAAAAAGCACTATGACCCATTTTCCTCTGAGCAAAACTACCAAATTACCTAATGTGTAGTGTTTGCTCCCTGTGATTGATGTGTGTGTATTATTTATCCAGTCTCCTTGTATTATAGAGGTAAGGGAACCCTTAATGAAATTCATGACTCACTCTAGTGTTACCATGATCAGGCCCTCGTTTTAAAAGCCTTAGGAAAACAGGGACTCAGAGCTCTTCTGCCTGCTGAACCCACTAAGACACTTGAACTCAGGACACAAGGGAGAAACGTGCTAAGAGGAAGGCACACTTGGCAAATTCACACCTTGATCAACTCCCGCCCGGAAACCAATGTCCCCACTGTGGAATGACGTGTGGATCAAGAATTGGCCTCCACAGTCACTTACGGACTCATTGTTAAAACCGTGTTTATGGAAGACAATCTTACTCGGCTACGAGTGATCGCCAAAGAAGAATCTGAACATCGAAATAATGGTTGTGTTTGAGCACACCTGGTCCCCCAAAGCACACATGATGCCCTTATTCAATCCATGTAAATCACAACTGCTTGTGTCCTGAAAATTGTTGGAAGCAATGAGCTGGCGAAAACTTTTCCACATAGGAATTGTTTTTTTTTAATAAAAGCACCCCTTCATGTACTTCACATTTAGCACTGAATTGTGATGGTAATACGGAATGCTTATGTGCAGATGTGTCCTACTTTCCACTCATTGGGCTCTATTCACAGATTTTTAGCATACTCATCATTATAACTGTCATTCATTTCCAGTTTCTTCACTCAGATATTGTATAAGAATGAAAAATAGCTTCCCCACAATCTCCCCTCAATCTCTTCTCTCTCTCTCTCTCTCTCTCTCTCTCTCTCTCTCTCTCTCACACACACACACACACACACACACACACACTCTCTCTCTCACGCACACACACGGTTTTGATGGCATCCTAATGCTCCCTGAAGTTGCAGAATAACATAACTCTGCAAGCTGTAGTTGGTAGGTGTGTTAGAACTGAACAGCCATGATCTTGATAACCATTCTGTGCATTAAGGCATGGCTCTAACGGGACTGTAATGCATTGGCCAGCAGGTTGGGGATTTAGTGCTTAAATGTCAGTGTTTCAAAGGTTCCCTGTGTTGAACACAAGCACACCTCCCTGCTCATCAAGGAGAAAAACCCTTCTCACTGTGCTCTGCTAGCTTACTTTTGAACGCTCCCACACATAAATAATGTAACATCCCATCTGACAGTTCTAGCAGTCATGTGATGTCCTATGTGACATTCCATCACAAAATGCACGTGGAATCAGAACATGGCTATTGACCATCAGAAACAGAGGTGTCTGTGTTATTCTAAATATTATGTGGTTCTTGGTTAGGTTAGCATTTGGTTTCTTCTTTCTTAGATCATGTTTCCATTTGGAAGGGACCCTGAGGATCATCTAATCCAACCCCCAGCAATGCAGCAATATGCAGCTGTTCCTTACGGGGATTGAACCTTCCACCTTGGTGTTATCAGCACCATGCTCTAACCAACTGAGCTATCCAGCTCATTTAGTACTTGGCCACAGCTGAGCACACTGAATGGATCCCAATGCGCCTTTCCTCCGTGGTACCTGCAATTAAAGACATGGAAACCCTCTTCCATTTGGTTGCCATAGTAGCACAAAAACAAAAAACCCACCCACAGACAGTCCACTCTTCTGCTCAACTACCATAAGCTACCATGTTTCTAGTTATAGGGTAGTATTCAGTTAACTTTTACTTAGAGTAAACCCATTACAATTAATGGACCTAACCTTGTCACATTCATTAATTTCAGAGGATCCACTATGAGTGAAAGTTAGTTGAATAACACCCATAGTATTCATTATCCAGAAACTTTATTACTAATTATTTATTTGTGTATCGCTAAATTGCCAAAGTGGCTTCTAAGTCATTTGTAAGAATAAAACCAACTGCAAAACACTAATAATTAAATTACACAGTAAAACAATTCCATCAGTACATTAAAATAAACGTATGCAATTAGAATGTGTGATGAGGCCATTAAAATAGCAGAAAACAATTCAAACAGGTTTAGGTCAGGAGATCGGGGGAATGGTTGTCTAAGTAGGTGTGTCTTCAAAAGTAATTAGTCATTTCCTTACCTCATTTTTAAAAACTATTTGAAATTGTTTAGCTTTACAGAAAAAGTCTTGTGTTTTTATTTCAAGATAAATGCTAAACTTTTTACTCATGTCTGGGGTAGGAGAAAACCTGTGGCCCTCCAGACTCTTCTCAGTCTCAGCCAGCATAATCGATGGTCAAGGAAGATGGGAACTGTGTTCCAGCAGCATTTGAAGGGTCACAGCTTCCCGATTCCTAACTTATATGATATCTGCTATGGATGGCTGTGAATATTGTGCTTTAATTTCAAACTGAGCATTTGAACTTTGCAAGGGGTGCAGGCGTTTCTGCTTATGTTGTTGCCTGTTGAATGCTCCTTGTTTCCTAAAGGGATGAACATAAAGAACACTTAAGAGTATCATTTTTACTTTGTCCTAATAGTTTGACACTTTGTCGTCTTTTAGGCTTCAAGTGGCAATTACTACTTCATTCCGTACATTGTAACGCCATGTGCGGATTATTTTTGCTGTGAAAGTGATGCCCAGCGGAGAGCCTCTGAGTACATGCAGCCCAACTGGGACACCATCCTGGGGCCTCTGTGCGCTCCATTGATGGACAGGTTTATCAGCCTTCTCAAGGACATTCATGTCACATCATGGTAATTTTTACACACTTTCCTCTTTTAGTTATAGTAGCTTCCAGGCTTGTTGGGTATAGTATATAAAGAGCAGCAAGTAGCTCTCTCAATACCCTGGTGAATGGGTTGGTGGATGGGTCATACTTATTGATAAAGGTAAAGGGACCCCTGACCATTAGGTCCAGTCGTGGCCGACTCTGGGGTTGCGGCACTCATCTCGCTTTATTGGCCGAGGGAGCCGGCGTACATCTTCCGGGTCATGTGGCCAGCATGACTAAGCTGCTTCTGGCGAACCAGAGCAGCACACAGAAATGCCGTTTACCTTCCCGCTGGAGCGGTACCTATTTATCTACTTGCACTTTGACGTGCTTTGAACTGCTAGGTTGGCAGGAGCAGGGACCGAGCAATGGGAGCTCACCCCGTCGCGGGGATTCAAACCGCCGACCTTCTGATTGGCAAGTCCTAGGCTCTGTGGTTTAACCCACAGCGCCACCCGCGTCCCTTATACTTATTGATACTTATTGATATAATGTAATTTAGTGTAAAAGGAGTTTTTGTTTTTGTTATTAAAACCTAACAAAAGTTCTTTTGCATTTCTTGAATGTGTGATCTCCCCAGCATGCCTTCTGCAACGCAACTAATCTGCAAAATAACCAACACATATATCTTCCCTGCCTGAGGGGCGGATCATAGGGCGGAGTCTTAATTTGAGCTAAACTGCATCTCTGTCATGCAGCTAGGCATAGTAACTTGTGGTTATTTTCCAATATACTAACAGTACATAGAAGCAGAGCTGTCAGGCTAGCCCTTGGGAGAAGAAGGGAGTAAAAATAAATGTAGTATAGATTTCAAAGCCCCTGGTTGAAATAAGATGCTTTTAGACTAGTATCCTTCAAAGTGTCTGATGTTTGTTAGTCCCACAGGACTGTAACTAAAGTCTTACTATAGCAGCTAATCTTTAACATATCTTAACAGTCATCAGCAGAAGTCATTTTGTCTTTGAGTAGTAAATGTTATTTACAAAACTCATTGCTAGTAACAGTAACAGTGTGCTGATGGGTAAAAGCTAGCTTGCTAATTAGAGTGACATCAGAAGACCAGATGAAAGAGAAAGGGAATTACAAGTTACATTTCTTGGTAGATGAACTAAGTTGTGATTGTGTCTATAGTGGTAGAGTTCAAGGGTGGGGAACTGGTTCCAGCTAAGGGGGCCAGATCCAGAACCCATGCTGACTACTTTGACAGGTAGGTACAGCTGTCCACTTGTCAATCACATCAGCATTACATTAGGTGTTTCAACTTCAAAAGAAAGAATCAGAGCCCTCTTGTAAGCGTGCTCTTGATTCTTCCTTTGCAGGCACAAGTACATTAAATTATGCTGCTATATCACAGTAGGTCACAACATTAAATCAAGTTAAATTCACTTAACACTGTGTGTGCATCAGACCTCATTTGTTGTTCTGTTAGGCTACTTCGCATATGATTAAGGTGTGTTTGATTTTATATCAATTTCATATTCTATATTTAGAGATAATTGCTGGGGTTCTGAAAAGTTTACTTTTTCATTTGAAATGGATCCACTCCTTAAGTAGCCAATGATATCAGTTATGTACCTAATTCCTCCCCAAATGATCTATTATTATTTATTAAGTTTGTTAGTGACTGTTCACCATCAGGTCCCAGGGCTGGTTATGACAATTTAAAATTCAATATTAAAAACAGTCGGAACAAAATTCAAGAATCTGCAAGACTTTACAAACCTCTTTAGGATCCTAGTTAAATGGTTACGTCCCATTTTATTCAGTGTGGTTTACACATACCTAATTTATTTCTAATTTCACATTCTAGAGCCAAACTGATTTTTCAGAAAACAAGAGTGTAGATTCAACTTAGGTTTGTAAGGTACATTTAATCATGGCCAGGATCCAGAAGATAACATAAGCCTCCTACCTTGCTATAGGGAGAACTAGTTTTGAAACTGAAGGTAGTTTAAAAAGCAGTTTTTGATACATCACGATATGAAGTTCTGCCATTTAAAAAAGTCAGCAATGCCACTTAGTTCATGCAAGCCTTTGGTTATACTATGAAGAATCTTAGGATTCTAGCCATTGAGTGTGATAGCTTACATACTGTTATTTACTTTCATTAAGCTTTGTTCATATTTCCCCCCTTAAAATACAGCATTGATAGCAACCATAGTTGTGATTCTGTTTTGATTAAAAAAATGTGTGTGGGGGAATGGAGAGTTGGTTAGAAAAATCATACTTGCTGGTTGTATCCCTACCCTCCACAAATTCAGTGTGATTTAAGTCCTTTTTCACACCTCCTAAATCATGCATACGGTGAAACTATGCATGTTGATGTTAACTGCATGGCGGTTAAATTATAATAATCCTAGGCACATTGCAGAGGGGGATTTACACTGGTCTTGCTGTGTGTGGGGATGGCAGGTTTAACCTTTCCCTCCCCAGCCTTTTTTCTGATGAAAATGGATCCTGTGTTCTGCTATTAGTGATTCTAAAAAACAAATTGGGGATGTTCTGTTGCTGAGTGCAGTGCATGGACTGAAATCTCCTGCCACCCACATGCTTTGTATCAAATTTAAAATCCTTTGATGTGGCAACAAGCCAAGCAATCAACATAATGTGTAATTAGCTTCTGAATATGCAGAGGGACATGGGCTCACTCCTGCTTTTCTGGCCTCCTACCTCTATGTTTTTACTTTAAAAACAGGTTTATTTCACACCAATCTGTGCCACATGGGTACAGCTTTGTGGCTGGGGCCTATGCAGTAATTTAGGCTTCTTGTATCATCCTCCATTTTTCCCCCACAAAAACTATGCAGAGCTCACTGTCAGGGTAGGATCAGGCACATTCCCTCCATGATTCTATTCTTCCTGATATGTCATGTTCACATGGCCTTTAAGGTAATTAGACCTTTCTGTTCCTAATGTTTATTAATTTTCAATAAAGAGATTTGGCATCCCTCTCCATATCTCCGAGGATGGATCTCTCAGAGAAACCAAGGTCTAATATTTTGGTGGTCACATTTCATCAGCCCTAGATAACAATTAATGTAGTAATAATGCTTTCCCTGCTATGCTTAATTCCTCTAGTACATATTACAAGGAAACTCTGTTAAATGACATTAGAAAAGCTAGAGAGAAGTATCAAGGAGAAGAACTGGCAAAGGAACTGACCAGGATTAAACTTCGTATGGATAATACTGAAGTCCTCACTTCTGACATTGTAATCAACTTACTTCTGTCATATCGAGATATCCAGGTATGTTACTTTTACCATAAATACATAGTACATGTCCCCAATGTTATTTTATCAAGGTTTTACCCATTTTAAAAAATATTTTTTAAAGGTGATCTTAAGTTCAGAATCATTGGGTTCTACAGAATCTGGATTCATGACGACTGTTTCCTTAAAAATAGCACAAAAACGCTCAACAACTTTGGCCCCAACAACATGTGTGTCCTGATTTTCACTGTTTGAAATATTGCAACCCTAGATATCAGTGTTTTATTTACATTAATTTGCTGCAAATATTTCTGCCCTTTTCTATAATATTTGTCAACAAGATATGGAAGTTGAGGAAATGAGCCACATAACTTCTTGCTATCTGACCCTGCAATCTGAGTTTAATGTGTTCATTTTACTTAGTACCCTTCAGGTTATAATTCCCCACTAGGAGATTATGAGTAAGACTGCTTTAAAGAATGTTTTCCATTGCAGTGCATGCTTGCCTTCAGCTAGAAATGCAATAATGCTTAAAGAGCAATGTCAGCCATCTAGTGGAATGGTGCAAGTGGCTTGTTAACACAGGCAAGGATGCATTCCATTCAGGATTGTGTTAGTTCATAAATTCTGACTCATGTAGAGTTGTGTGTGTTCCTTGTAGGCAGAGAATATATTTCTAGCAGATCTTGTCCTAGGATGAAGGAAGTATCAAGGAGATAGGCTATACATCTTTTTAAGTAGTTGTTGCTCATGGTCAGAATAAGTAAAAACCATTTGATGGATGAATTTTGGTTAGTAATGCTTTCCTCTGTTACCTCTTTAAACTGCTGTTAGGACTATGATGCCATGGTGAAGCTGGTGGAAACACTGGAAATGCTCCCTACTTGTGATCTGGCTGATCAGCACAATATCAAATTTCATTATGCATTTGCACTGAATCGGTAAGATTAACTCCTATGTGAATACATTTACAGAGAGAGGTAACTATTCCATTAGTGCAAAGGCATCTTCAACTTAAAACTGTTATTGCAACCACAGACTCTGATATTTGTTACATGAAGGTGACCCAAACATTCCCAGTGTATTTCCACACTCAATCCATTCTACTTAAACAGATGACTTTCCAGCCACCGCTTATGTATCTCTTTCGCCATTCCCCCCAGAAAATATTTTAAATCCTCCTACAGACTCTGTTGGACTACATTCTGCTTAGTAGGCTGATAATTGAAGTATATGTAGCTTCTTATTTAAAAGTGTAAGTTTAATCCATGGTGCTCTTGTCCCTCATATATTCTAAGTGATCGCTGTGCTCTGCAGGAGAGAGGCTCCAGCTGATAACCAGCTCATTAGGAAGCTTGTTCCATACAGTGTAAGAACTGGGTTTTTAGTGCATGCTACCCCCACATACTCTTGCAATTTTCTCCCAGTATACAGTATATCAGACAGGTACCCTTGTTTCTGCCTTTTGGGGTACTTATTGAATATGATCTTCTTTCAACAAGCCTTTTAAGCAAGATTCTCATTCCAGTCTTTATCGGGATTAGCTTAGAAAATGTATTTATGTATTTATGTATGTTTTAATGTTGATATTTTTTATTGTTAAATTGCTTTTGGGATTCATTGACTTAAAAAAAAAAATACAGTGAACAAACCTGTAAAAAATCAAGAATTACTCTGAATTTTTTCATTTCTTTTTTTAAAGTACTCAATACATGCTAGGGTATATTATCACAGTACAGCTTCGGTTTAAGCCTAACCCAAGTTATTTATAATAGGCAAATTACCTAAGATTGTTTACGCCACAATATGAAAATACAGTGTGTTACGGAAAAATCTGGGTGCGGGGTTACTCTGCCACCCAGCTCATCGGACTAAGTCCGTGGGTCCCTGCGGAAGAAAATGAGCTCAGCCGGACGCAGGAGCAAACTGCAGAAGATCCAAGTTTATTGCGCAACAGGTTCAAGGCGAGATTGAACAGAGAGAAAGGGGTGACATGAACTTTTGAAATTTCCCTCCATGTCCCAGAATACAGTGCAAAATACATCCCAGTTACATCACGAATACATTAAGGAAAGGTTGGGTTACACAGATTACATCATGAATACATTAAGGAGAGGTTGGGTTACACTGGATTAACATATGGAGGAGGGAGGGGGGAATATGCAGAGCTGGAGATATGCGCAGATAAGCACATCCTGAGAAGACAATGGTCCATGTACGCATAGTCTGTCACCTGGCATTGCCCGAGGAAAGGTTTGGCAGAGTGATTTTGACAGGATTACTTGAGAGATTATGGAGGACAGGGGAGGGGTGATGGAGTCCTAGAGAAATTGAGCAAATATATTGTAGTGAAGAAGACATGCCCCCCCCCCCTTCCGTAACAGTCCCCCATTCGGAGATAGATTTGCATTAAAGTTCTGTAAGAACTTGCAAATCTTTTCTCCGCACCCTAAATCTCGGTGAATGTAGGCGTTCCCTGTGAGTGGGAATACGCTCTAATGGAAAGGAGGTGGGTTGAGCAGGGCAGCAAAAGAGGGAGCAACACGGACGAATACAATGTACACGCGTGTTATATATATGCGCTAAATAATAACTTGGTATCTACCGTACCAGATGTGTGGGTTTATGCAAACCTGAAAGGGACTTGCAAGCCATGCCTCTTACGGTCATTTGCAAGTATAGCAGTGCAGATAGCTGGATATAGGGTATTATATAAAAGAACATCTGTTGTATTTTGTTACTAAATTACTTGTGGCACCCTAGCTCTTGGGAGAAACATTTTCAATAGTGGTGTATGCTTTACATTTAGCAGGAAGGTCTACTACTGACTGAAAAAAATGCAGTTTGCTTTTTTTTAGCCCCACCGTTTTTGTGTTTTCAGGTGCCAAGCTAGCTCTTCTGTGGTCTCACACCGGCATAGTGGTACAGTAACACATCCTGTTGAATCCCCTCAGGGCTTTCAATTTACCATGTCGCCTGGCATTCACCATAGCTGGCACAGGTGCGGACCTCTCGTGAGGGAGAGGTCTTCGCCTTGGCCTTTAGCTATGGGATTTTTCATTATTGCAGGCTCTGGTCTCGCACTCATGGAAAGTTGTCCACTTGCTCTTAAAGGACCAAAAGCTAGTTGCAGCCTGGATACACGTGCCCAATTCCAGTAGAGTCCAATTTGAATTTATCTTGCCCCATGGTTCTCAACTTTTCAAAACCAATATGTTAAAACCAAAGCCATTCTTTAAGGGGGCATTTGTCCAAATGAGTCAATTTAACTCTATAAGGGACCATTCTTGCTACATCAAGGCATATACACGTTTCTTGTTATCAATAATAATATAACATATGGTAGTCGTGTCCTCAAATAAATAAATAAAATTTGGGACATGATCTACACCCAATTTCATCTGGCATCCTAATCAAACATCTCAAATAATAAGGAGCGTTGCTTCAAATCTACCTGATAAAATATGGTTCCGATAATAATACTTGGTTGTGGTTAGATTAATTTCACAGCTATACGGGAAAACCAAGATTAATAAGTAAATAAATACAGAACAATTGCTACTTGAAGACAGTACTGAATCTGCAAGAGATGCAGAGAAGTCATAGAAAAGATTTGAAATAGTTTTCTGGAACAGAAAGAAAGAAATAGTAAAAATCTGGGGACTTCATGTATAGGAAAACATTAAATACATAAATAAATAGGTAGGGAAGGTTGGACTCTGCAGAGTGCCAGGTGGGACAAGGAAATATGATCATCAGTTGACTTAATCTAAATATAGTGTGCTCTATTGGAAAGCATTGTAATATATGGGAATCCTCCATGAAAAACTTGGGTGTAAGCCATATCCTTCTGCTGTTCATAGTTATGTATCCTACATTATACAGAAACAATTACACACAGAAATTTTCTTTGTGGAGATAACACATTATCAGACACACTTCAGCATTCCTACATAATAACACATAATACACAAAACGTACAAAGTATTAATTCTACACTATATCTTGAGGCAATAATGTGATCTTGAGGCAATTCTTGCTGCTTTTACATGTATTTCCAAACTTGGCACAAGGGTATTTCCTTCAAAATCCAATTAGTCAGTTTCTCAAGTCTTTTATGGGAAGAAATTGTTGTGGCCACTGTGATGCATTGGCAGGTTGCTTAGCTGGTGAGGAGATGGTCTTAGTATTTTGGTCTCCCGCAAAGCATCCTTTGGAAATAGGCCTGTAGGATCTGAAGACATAATTAGTTGTTGTTTTTTTCTTTCTTTTCTTTTAAGGAGGAAGATAATAGTCAAGAAAGGAGAGAATATCCTAAAATTTTCTTCTTGGGAGGCTGTAAATACAAATTCATAGTTAAGCATTTTATCCATTTGAATATTATAATCATTTACATTTAATTTCCTTCACTTAGTTTGGCTGTGGAAGAAACGAAGGGACAAAACCTTTGTTAATTTGAACACAATTGGAAGTTGTTAAACATTTTGCTTATGTGGGTCCGAATTCTCTTCACTATCCTGTTTGAAAGGGAAATTTTTATTTCCTGTGAAAATCTCTGTCAGATTACCAGTCAGATGAAAACAAGCTTGACACAAAGGCATCAGATTTAGAAAAGAATTATTATTAAATATATTATCAAAACCATGCAGATTACTACTGGACTAAAAGAAATGGGAAAACAATGGGGAAAACTTAAAATTCACCATGTGCTATCCAATAAAAGAACTTCATGAAACTGACTTTCAACATGTGATGAACATGTCCCCAAAGTAAAACACACACACACAAAATGACCTATAAGGAACCAAAAATAAATAAATGGTAAGGCACACAATTAATAAGAAACTTGAAGTAACCTGAAGTAATCTGTTTTGGCATTCTAACATCCCAAATTATGTGACAACATCAGCTGTAATGTTAATAGTGGAATACTGGGAAATGAGTTAATACCAAGAAAAATGAATGGCAATTTAAAGTTGTGCAAGTACCTTGCACTAGCCAAAATGACAGAATTAAGAAATGCTCAGGCACAAAGGTAAACAAATACCATTCCACAAACAATGTTTGGTTGTGCTTCGATTAATTTCATATATATAATGGAAGAACTGATAAAACGAACTTAATAAAGGAAAACAGATTATTTGTAACCTAAAAAATGTCAAAGCCACAAAGAGATAGAAGGAAATCAACTAATATAGCAGGGATTCAGACTTGTTTTGCTGAACAGAAAGAAAGTGACTGTTTGGCTTTAAGGGAAGAAAGACAAAAGGAAAACAAATGCAATTACTTTTATAGAGTATTTAAATCACTGTTTGCATCCCCTCATTATCATTTGTGCTGTGGGAGAAAAGAAAGGACACTCTGTTGAAAGGGAAAATTATTTCATGTGAGAGGTTTGTCAGGAAATGCTGTTCCTAAAATGCATAGGCATATACACATACACACACACACAAAAAAAACTGTTATAAAATTTAAATCCCATTGGGGGGGGAGAGACTACTCAGAAGAGGAACTCACAGTGGGAGTGCTTTGATATTTACCTGTGAAAAGAATTTGGCATGTCCAGTACTTAACTCTATTGTCTTAAGTAGCCCCTGGAGCAAAACACATTAAGGATGATTTCCCTCAATGGTTCCAAGTTTTACATAAGGAAATTTGTATAGGTTTCACGCTCTCCAAACCTTCTCTCTCCCCCCTCCTTTCTCTCGCTCTCTCTCTCTTTTTTTTAAAGCTGATCTAGCCTCTGTGCATGTGCAGAGTTCATGTCTCAGCAAACCTTTTATACCATTGAAAATGTTGCATCTTTTGGCTCAATTAGAATAAGGAAGGGAAAGGTAAGGAGTAGATTTTAAAAATAGGGTTAGATTTTAAAACAACAAAAAAGAGAAACTCAGCAATTTAAGTATTCACCAAAGCTAGCAATTTCAGCCTAAGCAACAGGAGTGCTTCCTTTATGTACAGGAAAGGGCTATCATTATTGGTCATTTTATCTGGTCATTCGCGGAACAATCAACCGCTCTCTTATTTATGAGTAAAAATGGCCAGAGAGTTAGAATTCATAGGATTTTTTTAACATTCTCAGCCTTACCATTTGCAGACAAATTTTACTGCCCTTTATTTACAGGATGGATGGTCAAGGCTAATTCTACTTGATTATATGAATTTTTATGTGCTTAAACTTTTAATAGACTTATAAGTTTGATTTTTTTTTTAAAATAATAGACAAAATGATAAACACTGTAATCACTTAAATGCTTGATATTACCAGTTGGGCTTCACCTCTCACCTTTTAAAACTAAAGAGCAAAGCTAGGTTGAATTTCAACTCCATCACGTCACCAGAATTTAAGAAGTACCCTCCAATGCTTGCAGACACATGTCCTTCCACACAGCCACAAATCGGGAGAGTTGAAAGGGGACCCTGGGGTCATCTAGTCCAACCCTCCAAAATATAGGGTTCACAGCAAGATTTCGCAGCAAGATTTGTACTACCAAAGAGGCATACACATTTAAGTACAGATTTACAGCTGGGAAAGGAAACATCTATGCTCCTATCATGTACTAAGGAAGAGGAAAATAAAAGTACATAACTTTACACAGAACCCTTTTTGCAGATCTTGAGATAGTTTGAGTGAGTTTGAAATGATATTTAAGGAAGATTGAAGTGAACAGTTTTCGTAAGATAGGGAGAGGATCTCTTATAAAGCACAGTTAAAGCAGCCCTAGATTTGATTTTTTTTAAGGGAATACACAAGTGTTGCCCCCCTCCCCTCTTTGCAGTTTCCTTTAAAGGAAGCTTACTCGGGAGTAAATTTACCTGGCACAGAAGTAAGAAGGGAGAAAACAACTGAAAGAGGCAGAGTGAAACAAGGGGGAGGGGGGGCATTTTCTAACAAAAGAGGCCATGAAGTCTTATAGAGACTGATATCAGGAGCCTTACAATAACTCTTCTGTCCAACCAAATCAAAGTTAAAACTGGACTCAAATATTTTTTCTTAGAATGAACACCATACTTTTATAGGCATATGCTTAATGAAGTACATACACTGCATTTTAGCTTGAGAGAGCAGTTGGCTCAACTAGGCTTTTGCAGCAGAAACATTAGGTTATCAGCACCTTCCAAAATAAGACTGTAGACTCACAATCTCAAAAGTTGGGGCAAAGCAAGAGGTGGGGTAAACATTTGCACACTTCATTCTCAATTTTCGTCTTATTTAGGACTGCTAAGATCCAGCATGGCTTCCTTAGATTTAAATTTTGAAGCAAGCTTGCAGTTTAAACTATGCACACTTAAGAAAGGCAGTCTGCCAGAGACAGAAGGAACAGACAACACACATAACAGACAACATGTAAACATACATATTCTCATATATGTATTAACAGACAACACACATAACAGACGACATGTAAACATATATATTCTCATCCTTTAGTTGGTTATTGCAAGGAGTTGGGCCACTACCTTTGGCTTCATTAAGTGAAATTAGTAGGAAGGTCCCACATGGTTTTATGAGCCTCCTTGCCTCTTCAAACACACCACCAGTTAATCAAACTGGTAGGGCTCATAACGCTTGGTCGACTGGGTACCCCTTTATAGATGCATGCGTTGCTGTTGTTGCTTTTTTGCTTTTTCCTTCTTTTTTTGGGGGGGTGTGTGTCTGGGATAGAGAAGGGGGAAAGAGAGGGGTTGATTAGGATTGGTATGTCTAGGGGTTTGGTATGCTTAGTACAGGGACGTATAGTAAAGAGGAGAAGGGGCTTCTAGTTGCCTGGCAACTTCCTTAGTGGGTTTTAGAGAGCTCTAGCTATCCGGTTCCTTGCGTTCCCTTTCCTATTTCCTTATTTCCTATTTCCTTATTTCCTTATTTCCTTATTTCCTATAACCTGGGGTCTCTTTCCACTCTGCCGGTCCTGCCCAATTCCTCATGGGCTATCCCTCCTGGCAACCTCCTACCTATCGTCACATCTCAGGAAAAGGGGCCCTACTGGACGCCCACGCCATGCGGTGCCAGCTCGGGTGATCCCTTGATAGAATTTCGAACTGAAAATCCCCCTTGCTTTTGGAAGCGGGCTCACGCACGATACACGTGTTACGTGGCACCGACCAGTGCGGCTGGGATTGGGATAGAAAGCCAGACCCCTTCCTGCCCCCTCCGTAAGGGCGCTCGGGAAGTTCGGAAGAAGAACTCCAGCCCCTTGCTTTCAACTGAGATGCCCGTTGCGGAGAGTCGGCTGTCTTTCCAAGCCGGGTCTCTCCGTCTTACTTTCGGGCTCCCAATTGGTGCGGCTGGCTGGAGATTTTAAGGAAAAGAGATAGAGCTCAGAACCCCCCTTTTGGGTTGAGCAGCGGTCCACGGTCTCTCTCACTAACCGGACCAAGAGAAAGGCAAGAAGGAGCGATAGAGAGGAGGGCAGAGAATTCAGTTGCCAGGAGATTCCACCCCCTTTCCCACCAGTGCACTGGATTTCTTTTCCTATACTCACGCGTCTTCAACGTTGATCCCGGGATCGATGAATAAGCCGGCTGGATCCCTCTTTTGCTCCCCGGCTGAACTCCTAGGGCTTTCGATTACCGCCCGGAAGATGGCTGGGGGTCCAAAAGGATCTTCCCAGGCAAAATGGCCCGGAGCCGGCTGAAGATTTCGGGGCCCCCAGTCAGCAGCTCGGGAGAACCGCAAGCCCCACGTTGGGCGCCAACTGTTACGGAAAAATCTGGGTGCGGGGTTACTCTGCCACCCAGCTCATCGGACTAAGTCCGTGGGTCCCTGCGGAAGAAAATGAGCTCAGCCGGACGCAGGAGCAAACTGCAGAAGATCCAAGTTTATTGCGCAACAGGTTCAAGGCGAGATTGAACAGAGAGAAAGGGGTGACATGAACTTTTGAAATTTCCCTCCATGTCCCAGAATACAGTGCAAAATACATCCCAGTTACATCACGAATACATTAAGGAAAGGTTGGGTTACACAGATTACATCATGAATACATTAAGGAGAGGTTGGGTTACACTGGATTAACATATGGAGGAGGGAGGGGGGAATATGCAGAGCTGGAGATATGCGCAGATAAGCACATCCTGAGAAGACAATGGTCCATGTACGCATAGTCTGTCACCTGGCATTGCCCGAGGAAAGGTTTGGCAGAGTGATTTTGACAGGATTACTTGAGAGATTATGGAGGACAGGGGAGGGGTGATGGAGTCCTAGAGAAATTGAGCAAATATATTGTAGTGAAGAAGACATGCCCCCCCCCTTCCGTAACAAGTGTGTGCTTATTTTAAACGCCAATTACTTTGTGAATGGTTTCATCATACTTATTATAGGCTCAGCTGTCCTGCATTTTCATTACTGTGCAATACAGCACAGAGGTCATGTTTATAAATGATAACTTGGATAGTAAACTGCTGGTGACAGGTGCTTCAAGGCTGAAGTCATAGCCTAAATATTGTCAGTACATGAACATGATGAAGGATGGCCAGAGTCACTGCCAGGACTGACAACAGGCGCCCTTTAAGCCAACACCCCAAAGCTTTTCCAATAACAAAAGGTGTTGAGTAGTTAAAGAGAAGAAACACCTTTTGGTGCACCATAATAGATCAAGATTTTTTAAAAATCCCATAAGGGAAGTCAAACAACTTCCTATAAAGGAAGACAAACAAGGTTCCTGTGATCATGTTGTTTCAGAGGAACTTCTCAGAGCTTCTAAACAATATGCACATGCGTAATATATGGTATAGGCTGGGATCTAAAGCCTACTTTGGGCATGCTCAGTGACTTGTATGCAATTTTTATAATATTTTTAGCTCTTCTGACAACATGGGTTCAGGAAGAACTCAGTCACCTTTTGAGAGCAGATAAATAGCTATCTTCTTTTTAAATTTCAGCTGTATTCCATGCTGTTCCAAAACTAATCTTGGTACATACCTTTCTTTTCCTGGTAACACAGGCTTTGAGTTTTATTTTTGTATCATTCATAATAAGCAAGGAATAGGTACAGTTGCTGCTTTTGTGCACCCCTTTCATAGCCATCCAGATAAAGTTGAGGCAGCATTCCAAAAAATGGGTAGTTAGTTCATTAAGTTCAGATAATGATAATGTAGTTCGGGCTTTTAGGTTCACGTATAAGCTCGAACCTCTTTAAAGAGTTGCAATATTTTGTATGAGAGAAGCACACAAGTAATGGATCACAGAGTAGTGAGGGAGTTGCAGCTCCCCATGCAAAATGAGTCTCACAGCTTTCACCTTTTGTTGTTTCTCACATGCAACTCTTAACAGCTGCAGCTAGTTGACTTGTGTCCAGCCCAGAGGCTAGATAAGACAGCTGCTGCAGTGGATAAGTGGCTAACACGGGATAAGTGTCTTTTAATTTTCCTTTTGGTGTCTTCTCTTCAGGGTCACCCGACTAACCACTTCCCTCTTTAATGTTGTATTGTTGAATTTATTGTCCAGTAGGAGAAAGTGAGCGATGTGTTACAGTATTGGGTGGTAACTGGAACTGTGTTTTTGCTGCTGAGAGTGGGATTCTATGTTCTAACTTTTTGTGTTTTATAATTTTGCTTAATAACAATAAGTATGAAAGACTGAAATGGCAGAGAGTAAAGGCCTACCTGGGTGGGAGAGAGGGAGGGCGTGGTTATGTAGCTGTGTGTTTGGCACTGTGTTGCTTTAGATGGTGGTGTGTACTGGTGAGATTACTCTGGCATGGAGCATGTGTGAAGCTTCTATTTCAATTATTTTGTTCTGCTGCCAGTGCTGCTGTTTTGCATAGTTCTCTTCATTTTTTGGTTTTTGATTCCCCCCCCCCGTATTTTTTTTAATGTTTAAGAGAATATTTTGTTTCTCCTGTTAATCAAGCTGCTTTAAATGTGTAATCATTGATATTGACAGCGTATGACAACAAAGTACATCACTGTAGGGGAAAGTATTTGTGTGTTTGGGCAGTATACTGTATCCAGTATTAAAGCTCTCATAACAAGAATTGCCTTGTCGGTTGAAAATTGCATCATGTCTGAATTTATCATTGAAAGGAATTATTCTGCTTACTTAAGCATAGCAAGCTTTGTGCTGCAATGTTTGCTTCTGAATATTTTCAAATAAAACATAGCATAGGTAATTTGTAAATAGTGTGGTTGCATTTCATGTACTAATACTGTATGATAAATGTTTACAGCTGGTAATGTTTTCCAGCCAGAACTGAATTTTGTTTCATTTTGGGTAGATAATTGAAAGTGCCACCTGCTGTCGCCGATGCAATGCATAGTGGTCCTGGTCTTAGCCTCTAGAGCAGGAGAAAACAAGCTTGCTCCATCTTCCATATGACAACCCTTCAGATATTTGAAGATGGCTATCATATCTCCTCCCAGTCTCCTCTTTTACAGGCTAAACACACCTAGCTCCCTCAACAGGGAGTCTTAGTTTCCAGACCCTTGATCATCTTCATTTCCCTCCCACGTTCCAGCATGTGAATATCCTTCTTAAATTGAGGTGCCCAGAACCAGACATAGTACTCCAGGTTCGGTCTTACCAAGGCAGAATAGAGAGAGAGTATTACTTCCCATGAGTGGGACACTATTCTGTTGATGCAGCCTTTTTTGCTGCTGCATCACACCATTGACTTGTGTTAAGCTCGTGGTCCACCGAGACTCCTAGATCCTTTTCACATGTACTATTAGCAAGCCATGTGTCCTCAATCTTATATTTGTGCAGCTGGTTCTTCCTGTCTAAGTGTACAACCTGACAAACTAACCTCAAACTAATCATTCTGTTAGTTTGAATATAGCTGCTACTCATCTGACTTCTGGCAATTCAGGATGGCAGAGGACATGATTTTAGAAGACTTATCAGTGTATAGAGGAAAAGAGCAGAGACAGAACGTACACTGTATGTAGTTGCATATCTTTTGTGTAAAATCTATCCAGAATGTCACATCTAGAGCTCTGGAAAGCTCCAACAGAAATTGTATACACAGTTTCATACTAAGGTTGCTTAGTGAAATTATTGTGTGTATTTAGTGTAGGAGTCACCAATCTTTTTTCACCTGAGGGGACATTTGGATTTTTGTTTCTACCTACTCTGGCCACTTCTCTTCCCTCTTCCTTGATCTGTTTTCCCTCAACCCCTAGGACAGAAAGAGTATGTGTACACACTTCATCTTTATGAGGGATTTTGATAAAAAGTCAGATCCAGGAGAATTAATATGAGCCTTGAAATGCACATAGAGCTGGAAGAGGAAGTGGGAAAGAGCATCATTCTTCCAGCTTCCTTTTCCATCTTTTATATGCTTTATGAGAGAGAGAGGAAAATAACTACTCTCATTACAAAGGAGGCAGTGCATGAGTGGTGAGAGTTCAGAGGCTTTGTGGGCACCAAGGGAGACCATTGTGCTCATGGGCACACCATTGGCAAATCCCACATTTAGTGCATATTGACAGAGTTATAAATTGTGTTAAATACAAATACATGGTTCTTTGTACAAGCTTATTCATGTGATTTTCTGTCTGAATTTCAGAAGAAACAACACAGGTGACCGGGGGAAGGCACTGCAAGTGATGCTGCAGGTCTTGCAGACATGTGATCGCCCAGCACCTGACATGTTCTGCTTGTGTGGGAGAATCTACAAGGACATTTTCCTGGATTCGGACTGTAAAGACACCAGCAGCCGGGACACAGCCATTGAATGGTAAGAGGAGTGGCAAAGTGTTTACCGTATCTGTGTAATTATGAAATGGAAAGCAAAGTACTTCACAAGTTCCTTACCAGCCAGCCTCTTGTTGGACGGGAGTTAAGAATAGGACCTTTCATTATCTAGATATTATCTTAAAACTATGCGATTCTTACCATTTTAGTATTCTGTTACATCTTATTACAGTCTTCCAGAAGTAGAGTCGCAATGAGGAGGAAGCTACTGTTTTGAAATTTCAGACTATGGTCAGAGCATATTTAGAGGGGAGATAAAACTATAAATTCTTTTCATTCATTTGTGGTTGGAGAGAAAATCATAAACATAATTCTCATAAAGAAAGTTTTATGAAAGAGATTCTTTTTTGAAAGAGAAAATCTATTATTTATTGGACGATAGGAATCAAGATACTGGGTGAGATCCAATGGAGCACTTGTGGGTATTCACTCGTGCAACAGGGCTTCATCTTCCTCTCTTCTACCATGTACTCTCAAAGTCTGATCTGGAGTGGGGAAGAAGAGAAACAGGAAGTCCCATTGCATAAGGGGATTCTGTTGTGCAAGCAGGTGGATATTTTTAGATGTTGCCCATGACATATAACATTTCTGTGTTTGCTCTAGCTGCCCAATGGATTTATCACACAAAATGAGATCCAGTGTGCTGAATATATTTTTCAATTTGATTTTCTGTGTTTTTGTGATGACTAAGTTTTAGCAAATAAATTTAACTGACCTGTCTGACTTTAAAGCTGTTTAGACTACTGGTCATCACGACTTTTGATGGCAGTGAATTCTATAAATTAATCATCTGTTACATGAAAAAAATGACATCTTTCATCCTGAATCCGCTGCTAATCAGGTTCACCAGCTAACCCCGAGTTCTCATGTTGTGGGAGAGGGAAGAAAATTAAATCCCAATTAAATCATGAGCTCCTGTCTTTCTAGATAAGATTAATTGGAACAACAACAACAACAACAACACAAATAAATCCATTCACATTTCCATAGTTTGCAACCATGCCTTCTTTATTGTGATCTGAGAAACTTCAAATGTTTTTCTTTGGAAGTATCTTCTTCAGTTTGTTAAATCTTGTCTCTGCAGGTATCGTAAAGGGTTTGAGCTCCAGTCAACTCTGTATTCTGGGATTAACCTTGCAGTCCTGCTGATTGTTGCAGGGCAGCAGTTTGAAACCTCCATGGAACTAAGGAAAATAGGTGAACAACACAAAAACAAAAACTTGTTGCAGCAGTAGTAGGGTTATTAATTATTGTCAGATACATAAAGGGTTGGATCCAAAGGTCCAATTGAATGAAGGAAATTTCCAGTTGTGGAGCTGGACCTTTGGATCCATTGTTCTGAATTGAAGTTGCAGTGAATTCTGTATTTAAGAATAGTAGTTTTAGCCCACTGTGAAGCATGTCACAAGTGTTTTGCCATCAGTTGTAAGCACCTGTTCCTAGAATGAACTCCTCAAGGGCAGTGGTCCATGACTAGTATCTTTGACCATATGAAGAATGCAATTTATTTCCCACCAATGACATTTAGGCCATATTCACTCCATACATTTAAAGCATTATCATACCACCTTTAAACAGCCATTGCTTCTCCCAAAGAATTCTGGGAGCTGTAGTCTGTTAAGCATGATGAGAATTGTTAGGAGATGCTCATTCCCTTTCCAGAGATACAATTCCCAGAATGGTTTAACAGTCCCTCTTCAGAGGGAACTCTGAAAACTGTAGCTATGAGAGGGGAATAGAGGGTCTCCTAACAACTCTCAGCACCCTTAACAAACCACCATTTCCAGAATTCTTTGGAGGAAGCCATGACTGTTTAAAGTATATCATAGTGTTTTAAATGTATGGCATGAATGTGTCCTTTAATGTGCCTTTGTGTAGTTTTTGTCTACCTAATACTCTTAGAGGTTATACTTCCCATGATTACCAACACACATTATCATCTTTACAGTCTTTGAGGTTCATTGTGTTCCCTTGTAACATACTGTTTTTATGTGAATTTGTCAAGGTGTGCGATTGAACAGTTTGTTGGGAAGAAAAGGGAGTTTGGAAAAAATGAACAATTACTGGGATGTCGGGCAGTTCTTCAGTGTAAGCATGTTGGCCAATGACATTGGTAAAGCAGTGCAAGCAGCAGAGAGGTTGTTTAAACTGAAACCACCCATTTGGTATGTATCATCACATATTACAATTTGCGTAGTTACATCTCCTGCTCTCTGCCCTCACCCCCACACCCCATTGGACTTCATTAAGTTCTCCAATGCTCCATGCACCATCACCACTCTTTGCATGATGGTTAAATAACTATGTTTTCATTTTCAGGACTTCTGATTTTCAAGTAGACTTCTAATATTCTAGCAAAGGCTTGTTGTGTCATTAACTTAGAGTAAATACTGTTGTTCTTGGTTGTTTAATTATTGATTCTATGCATGTGTTTCAGGTATTTGAAGTCATTGGTTCAGAACCTGATGTTAATACAGCGGTTCAAGAAACTCACCATAGAACATTCTCCTAGACAAGAGAGACTGAACTTCTGGTTAGATATCATTTTTGAGGCAACTAAAGAAACAACTAATGGCTTGAGATTCCCAGTAAGTCTCTGTAATGCGCAGAGCTTATATATCTGGTTAATTTGGACTAAAATCCTGTATACACTTGCCTAGGAGCAAGCCCAGTTAAACTAATCAGGGTTTACTTTTGAGTAGACAGGCTTAGAATCGCACTATTAGTAACAGAAAATTGTGGCCTAGTGTTAGGAGCTACCATGTAAACTAGAATCAAGTGACAAGTAAATCTGCCCAAGCTGCATGTAGTGTTTTCTGCCAAGTAGAACAGAGCTGGCATGTCCTGTTTGGTAGGGAGTGGACCTCGGTGGCAGTTATTGCTTGCTGTTTTTGCTGCTGATCTGTAGGGGTTGCCAGTTGGAAGTGGGAAACTTTCTAAGAGAAAAATGTGTTCTGTAATCGTATCACTATGTAATTCATTGTCTTTAAAAAAAATAAAACAACAACAGTACACAAGTGGCTTGAGCATAAATGGATGTTTGATACAAGAGGCAGTCTAATGCAAATGAATAAAAGAATATAATATACAAGAAGGAAAGAGTACAAGAAATTGTATGAGACCTGATTAAATAAATAGTTTGATCCACAGCCAAGAAGAAAATGCAGTGTTAATTGTGAACAAATTTTCAGCACACGTTCAATGGGATTTACTCCCTAGTTCAGGTGTAACTAACATTGTGTCCTCCAGTTGTTGTTGGACTACAACTTCCACCATCTCTGGCTGTTGGCCATGCCGGCTGGGATGGATGCGACTTGTAATGCACAATGTCTGAAGGCTGCCATGTTGGCTACTCCTGCCTTTTAGGACAACAGCCTTATAATTAGCATTCCAATGCTGTAAGGATGTGTCACTGATCTAGTTAGGTTTCACTGAACATGTGTGTGCTTCGTTTAGGTATTGGTGATAGAGCCAACTAAGGTATACCAGCCTGCGTATGTTTCAATCAACAATGAAGCAGAAGAAAGAACTGTTTCCCTTTGGCACGTGTCTCCAACAGAAGTGGTAAGACCAATGGTGAATTTCTTCTTTCCCTCTAGAAATTCTGATCATCGCATCTTGGCTTCTTTGTATACAACTCTTTTTTAAAAAAAGAGGCTTCACAAAAATGTCACACAATGCACATAAGTATCTTCTTTGTCCCGTAGATGGAAAAACTGAGGTACTAATAACAGGGAGCCAGCCTTAAGCCCCAGGGAAATGAATTATCATACAAACTTTTTCGTCTGTTCAGCATGAAAGCACATGGGCACAAAGCATGACAGAGATCACGTGTGAGCACATGCAGGCACAAACACTCCACCTCTAACCTTCCTGTGTCAAATGGGAAGATCTGAAGGAGGCTTGTGTTGTTGTTGTTTGGTCGTTTAGTCGTGTCCGACTCTTTGTGACCCCATGGACCAGAGCACGCCAGGCACTCCTGTCTTCCACTGCCTCCCGCAGTTTGGTCAAACTCATGCTGGTAGATTTGAGAACACTATCCAACCATCTTGTCCTCTGTCGTCCCCTTCTCCTTGTGCCCTCAATCTTTCCCAACATCAGGGTCTTTTCCAGGGAGTCTTCTCTTCTCATGAGGTGGCCAAAGTACTGGAGTCTCAGCTTCAGGATCTGTCCTTCCAGTGAGCGCTCAGGGCTGATTTCCTTAAGAATGGAAAGGTTTGATCTCCTTGCAGTCCATGGGACTCTCAAGAGTCTCCTCCAGAAGGAGGCTTGTACTGTAAGCCAATTCAGCTGAATGTGCTTGGAAGCCTCCCTGTGATTGGGCAGGTTAGGGGTATAGTGGGAGTGCGGGGCGTTTGCACACCTGGTCTCAGTACACTTCATACTACCATGCTTTTGGGTTGAAAGGGCTATACAGGGCTATACAGAATTAGATATATGATGTCTTAACCTTCTTGTTTTATTTTATTACAGTACAGTGGTGCCTCGCAAGACGAAATTAATCCGTTCCACGAGTGTCTTCGTCTAGCGGTTTTTTCGTCTTGCGAAGCAACCCTATTAGCGGCTTAGCAGATTAGCGCTATTAGCGGTTTAGCGGCTATTAAAGGCTTAGCGGCTTAGCTGCTAAAAGGCTATTAGCGGCTTAGCGGCTTAGAAAAAGGGGGGGGGAGCGAAAAAAAATCTCAAGACTCGCAAGACATTTTCGTCTTTCGAAGCAAGCCCATAGGGAAATTCGTCCTGCGAAGCAACTCAAAAACGGAAAACCCTTTCATCTAGCGGGTTTTCCGTCTTGCGAGGCATTCGTCTTGCAGGGCACCACTGTATCACACATTCCACTGAGAACTTATGAAATTTGGGATGCTCATAAAAATTCTGATACCAGAATTCTCATTAGGATAAACCATCCTTGTGGGGGGTGGGGGGTGGAAGAATGCGTTTCATTCTTAGATCTACAGCAGGAAAATAGGAGGACTGTGAATTGGTTTCAATGATTTAGCCCTTCGCTTTCGAGTTATGAAAATGTTAGATTTTGTACAAATGATACACTCAGTATGACGCAGTACATGACATGAATATTCTTCAGCACTAATGTAACACTGCTTCTCAACCCACTCTGTCCAGGAGTCACAGCTGCTAAGCCACAAAATCCAGCAATCAAATTGTCCTTATTTTTGCTCTAGCTAATGTACATATTTGCTTATCAGTGAACCAAGGACTGTGGATCAGATCATCTGAGCATTCTTCTCAGATACGTGGTCATACACGAGAAGCCAATAGGTAGCCCTGTAGACAGTTTAGGTAAGCATTTCTGCAGGCTTGCCGCAGCATACTTCATGACTTTGTGATTATTCTTTCTGACATGGATTGAAGGAGCTACACACACACACACACACACACACACACACACCCCTCCCTTTCAGGGGGATGTTTGGATTCACTGAGCCTAGCCATTTCCACAAATTAAGGCATAATGCCATTAGGATGGACATCAGACTTTCAATTGAAAGGAAATTCATAGTGTCATGAAATTTAGGAAGACCATTTTCGTTCTGCAATGGCAAGGAGTAATGTGTTGCTGTTGGGGCCTAGTGTTGTGTCCCTTCTTTATCTTGCTACTTTTTTGGGGGGGGGGTAAAAGCAACCTTGCTAATATTGCTGTATGCTGCCTGAAAGCAAAATATTGGTGCCCAAAGACTGAGATCATCCTTGTGATGTGATGATAATGGTTTGTAATCTTGCTTTGAAACCATCTGTGTTCTTACCCATTTGCAGAAACAGATTCATGAGTGGAATTTTACAGCTTCTTCTATTAGAGGAATAAGGTTGGTGTCCTTGAAATGGTTTTATTTTTGTTTTACTTGCATGCCTCATTTTGCCTTAGGGATATGTGAAGAATGTATATGTGTTTTCCCACCAATGCTAGCAAACGATGTAGTTTGGGTATCCTTTATATCCCACCCAACTCCCCAGATGTGAAAGCTGTTTCCTTGAAATATAGTATAAATATTCCTTAGTTCTTTATCCCTAAAGAATCCTTTACAAGACATCTGAAGCAACAAATGGTTGCTGCTTCATGTATGGCCAAGGGAAGGGCATTCCACAATAAAAGAGCAATAGTATAGAATGCCCATTTTTTTGGCAGGGTTGTCCCTATAGTGTAAGGTGTGATGCCGCAGGTAGACTTTCCCCTAGGGTTGCCACATTTTGAAGAGCAAAAAAAAGGACACTTTTGTGTGCCGTGTCATGTGATCCATTATTTGGGGTGGGGCTTACCTGAACCCCTCTATTTTATTCAAGTTGGCACACCTGTCTGGGGTACTTTAGTTGAGATTCCTGCATTGATGGGGGGTTGGACTAAATGACCCTCCAGGACCCCTTCTAACTCTACAGTTCAATGATCAATGAACCCTGTTTCTTTTAGTGAGCTTCATTATTTTATTGTTGGTTGTTTTATTTGATTAATTCCATTAGGGCCCTGTTTTGCGACTGAAAATTAGGTTAATACATTTTTATAGAAAATAAAATAGGTTGTCTTCCTTAAGTCATAAAAAGGTAAAGATAAAGGGACCCCTGACCATTAGGTCCAGTCATGACCAACTCTGGGGTACAGCACTCATCTCGCTTTATTGGCTGAGGGAGCAGGCGTACAGCATCCAAGTCATGTGGCCAGCATGACTAACCCGCTTCTGGCGAACCAGAGCAGCGCACGGAAACGCCGTTTACCTTCCTACCGGAGTAGTACCTATTTATCTACTTGCACTTTGACGTACTTTCGAACTGCTAGGTTGGCAGGAGCAGGGACCGAGAAATGGGAGCTCACCCCTTCACAGGGATTCGAACCGCTCACCTTCTAATCAGCAAGTCCTAGGCTCTGTGGTTTAATGCACAGCGCCACCCGTGTCCTTAAGTCATATGTATATTCTAATGCTAGTTCTTGGGGAGAGTAAAGAAGATAGCTTTTTTTCTTGTGATTTTCCAATGCTTTCAATTTACATGAAGGACTTTACCCCTCTTTTGTAGTACTAAGCAGGAGGCATCTTAAATATTTCTTCATAATGTGCAGGCTCTATAATATAGTTTAGTCATTGCTCAGCATAGTAGCTTGGATATTTTGCTTCTTGTCTTCCTTCTCCCTCCTCTGTTGAATTGATATTTTCATGGTCTTTTAATGGCACCACTTTCAAATAACATGTTCCTTATATTGCTGAAGTTACAGCATTGAAAGATGTAGTGTGAGAAAGTGAGTTTAATCTTTCTCTCCACGTACATTTCTCTACAGAATATTATATTTAGATTGGCAAATTGGAAACTGGATGGATATTGATTAGTGTTTCTTCCATGGCTTTTGAAAATTGTCATTGCTTTCTCCTTTCTCTCATCTAGGCTGGTATGGATTTTTTCTGCCTCATGAATATAGTACTAGACAAACATTGTCTGCAAACTTCAGCAGTTTGAATTGCAGGGATTTTAGGTCATTTGAAAAAAAACAAAAAACCAGACATGGGAGAAAGTAATGCTATTATTCTCCTGTTATGACTCCCCTTACAAGAACTGCTAAATGCACTTTTATTATACAGAATCTGGAAATATCTTTACTTTTTGTTCGAAACTGACTTTAAAAGAGTGTTAGTAATCAACCTGAGAGAGTAAAGTAAGCAGAACAATGAATTATTTGTTCTGAGCTAGTAATTTATGTTTTTGCAGTGTTGTAAATCCTAATAGGGGCAGTCTTTATTATTTTTTTGGCACTTATTGAAGACTTTCCTTTTTCAACAGGCTTTTTAAAGGGGAGATTTTTATCTTGCCCTGTATTTATATTGGATTTGAAATGGTTTTTATATATGAAATTGTTTAAATTGTTATTATAAAAGAAATTGTTTTATATCTGTTTATACTGGTGATAATTTATTTTGAGATGCTTCATTGGAAGCGACTCATAAGTGGAATGGCACTAACTAAATAAGTGAATGAATGAATGATTAACACCCTGGCAATACATATATCTGGTTTTTTGAAGGTCACAGATCTTAACTTTTCCTGCTATGCAGACTGACTGTTGTTTCCATTGTCCTAGTGATCTGTTCTGCACATTTTTATCATCATTTCCTCATTTTATTCATAAATGGCACCCAAATTGTATTGCTTGTCATCTCCAGTTCGAAGCAGGCTTTAAAAAAACCATGACTGTGCTGTTGTCTCTCTTTGATTCTGTAAACTCTGTAGTGGTAGAAGGAAAACTGAACTGCTGTGTGAGCTGAGCTCCTCCATTTGTTCCTTCATCTTCATACCTCTGCCCCCACATCCACGCCACTTGTGCTTAGCATAACTTTATTGTAATTCTTTTTCCACAGCATATCTAAATTTGACGAACGGTGTTGTTTTCTGTATGTCCACGACAACTCTGATGACTTTCAGATCTACTTTTCTACAGAGGGCCAGTGTAGCAGGTGAGAAGCTTTGCATTGCTTTCCCTAACTATCAAAATGAGACATACGATAGTTGGGGGATACCTTGTAAACCCAGAAGTATTTTCGCAAAGATTTCGTTTGCCGGGCCACCCAACTCCCTCCTCTTCACCCTCCAATGCTGCTGTGATAGCCCAGCAGCAAGTGAACAGTTCTCAGAAGTCTGTCGTCACGTTGTAGTTTGCAGCGCCACCTGTTTGTGGCCACACAAACTACTGCATCATATTCAGTGCAAATACTGTACATAAAATACACTTTGCTCTGGAATACTGTGGAAGTGGGAAGTGCCTGTTGCATTTGCTTATGCAATTGGATATCGCTCCTCATATTTGTTTTCTACATTCCTTTCTTTCCTGTGTTCATTTATAAAGGCCCTACCATATCACAGGTTAAATTGATCTTAATTTGTTTAGTATGATCAGGATATGTGAAGGTAGGAATTGACAGCATGGTGAAAGCGTTGGTCTTTGAACTGGGATGGAGGACATCATTTGGAATCCATCTCAGGCAGCAAAATGTCTTGGGCTAATGCTGATTTAAAGTAATTTAAACAGTCCAAAAGTTACATTTGAATTACAGATTTATAAGGGATAAATTTATAAGGGGTTTCAGTATCCATTAAAAAAAGCTGTAGCACAACAGCATGAGGCAATAGTGATTTTGAAGAGGAAAAGGAAAAGGAATGTTGGCAGATGTATTGCTTTGCATTGCACATGAATCATAAGTATCATACAATTGAGCAGAAAAGCAAGATACTCTTATGCCTTTAATTGTGCGGTGTGCATTGCTTACAGATTTTGTAGTCTGGTTAAAGAGATCTTAACAGATGTTGTAGGAAGTACTCTGGAACTGGAAGGAGAAAGTGATGGAGACACATTGGAAGTAAGTAATGTTGACCGGGGAGAAACAGAAATCTTTGTTTGGATGGGAGACGAACTTGCTTTCCATATTCCTATTCTAATTAATTTAATTTATTAATACCTTAAGAAATAATACCTACCTTTTTATAAAGTAGGAACAGCACAACTAAAACTTTGCAGCTAAAACATTGTTCAATAGGGCAGTAAGAAGCTTTCCACATTTACCATTTATAGTGGTATAGTTGCTGGCTCTTTCGGATTTTTTGGCATGCCACCGCACAATGTCGTCATTATTCAGCTAGTATTCCAGAGTAACATACTCAGAAACCTGCTTCTTCTTCTTCTACTGCAACCCGCCCCCCCCCCCCAGATTTTTGGGAAAGAGCCAGATGGGTACTCAATACTTTCATTTGTGTGGCATGTGTTGAAGCATCGTCCTAGTTTCTGCATGGAAGGGATGAAGATTGGTTGGTTCTATTTTGCACCGCTTCCCTCCCATCAGCGCAAGCTGTCAGTTTGCGAGCTCAGTTCAGGCAAGAGATATGGCAGGTAGAGACAATGGTCCTGAGTTGAAGTACTGCCTGTGACAGCAATCGTTAGCTGCAGAAAAAATAACCAGGTTTGCCCTCGCTCAGGCAGGCAAGTAGTCGGTTTTCTAATCTACTGTACTCCCACAAGGTTAGAATTCTGGAATACTAGGCATTAAATAGAAACAATAACATGCTGAAGTGCTGACTGCATGCACATGCTCATAACTGCCAACATTTATTGGTTGGAAGAACACAAGGGCACATAAAGGATCTGCCTAACATTACAGAACTTTTATCAATCTGGGCACAATCTACCATTAGTGTAAACCCTGCGCTCACACACTGTCTAATAACAGCAACGTGTGACCAAAGATGTGGACAGTCAGCTACAAATTCACTCCTAAAAATGTCGGATGCACAGCAACTGTGCCAGTATGAATGGTAAGTATGGAAAGGTCATAAGACACTGACTTTCTCGATGTTTTATAATGCATGAGGCCCTAGGAGAAAGCCTGGCCAACAAGGATATCCGGCGCTGTGGTGCAAAGATCCCTCTGGTGCCCCCCGAGTTAGTTGTTGACCTTTTTTTAAGGGGGGAAGGACCCCAAAGTTGTTGACCTTTTAGTTCCCCAGAGTTATTGACCTTTTTTTTAGGGAGCTGACACCACGCTTACGCATTATCTCTAACAAGCCCATAGAACAAAATAAAACGAAAAGGCAGAAGAAAAACTAATGAAGTCCTCAATTCCAAAGCAAGACTCATTCAAGACTCAGCAGTTCTTCTAATTCATCCTCATGATTCAAATCACCACATATCAAAAAGTTAAAGCAATCACCAGTTTGTTGTTCTTTAAATAAATTAATAAAGACACACACAATGAAGTTCCCAGCCAATTTGTGTTTAAGTACAAAGCTGACGTTTTTAAATATTGTGGGGGGTGGGGTGAGGGTGGGTGTGGGTGTAAAGCAGTGACATCCTGAACCTAAAAAGGACCCAAAACGTGGGTCACAAAGGCTGCAGCCCTAACTGCACTTACCTGAGAGTAAGCCCTGCTGAATCTAATAGGACCTTACTTCTGAGTAGACAGTAGGACTGCAGCAAGAAACGCAGTTGGGAATTAGCGCTTTCTCATTTAAGTCTCAACCAGAGGAAAATGTAATATTGGAGATTAGGGAGAAAGGAATATGAATAGATTGGGGGGAGGGGGCTGATGAGAGACCGAAAACCACAGGTAGCAAGACAAGGCTTTCTGGGGAGCAAGGCTGACACACAGTTGCTTGGGGTGAAGACTGGAGAGGGACCATAGTTGAGTTGTGTGTGTGTGTGTTTCAGAAAAACGTAGAATTGGAAGGGACCCTGCGGGTCATCTAGCCCAACCCCCTGCAAGGCTTTTTAGCTTGCATTGATCTTAGTTGGATAGGCAATTAACAGGCTTGTTTCACAAATAAGGGAGAAGGAGCGTTGCTGGCTTGGTTTGGTTTGCCTTTGTTCTAGTTTTTAGCATGTGCTTAGGACCATAGTTTCAGGCTGTGAGCTGCCCTGATATCTACGGGTGGAGGGCAGTAGTAGTAGTAGTAATACTAGTAATAATAATAGTGATATTTTTCGCAGGGCTTAGCGTGAGTGGGTGATGGCCAGCTGCTGGAATGAATGGGGTCGGTGCTAAATGGTCTGGCTTGCTTTACAACCCCTAGGGACCTTGTTGGTGGGGGGGGGGCAGAGAAGGAGTTCACCCCCCAAGAAGAAGAAGAAGAAAAGCGAAGGCAGGAGGCTTCCCTTTCCCAGGATAGAGTTGCCTGTAACATTAAACACAGGGCATGATTCTGGGGGGGAGAGAGAAACCAGGGCAGCAGCTGCTGCTACTCATGGCTCAGGCTAGATGTAGCTGAACAGGATGGGCAGGGGGACCCTGCAAGCAGGGCTGCAAACCCAGCGTGGAGGCTCCCCGGCCAGCTAGAGGAGGAAAAGGGGCAAGTCGGGGGGGCACCTCTCTTCTTCTTCCTTCCTCCTCCTCCTCCTCCTCCTTGCGCTCTGCTTCCCCCTCTCCATCGCCCACCTCCCTCTTCCCACAGGGCAGGTGGGCGAGAGAGAGAGAGAGCTGCACGCCAGCCAGCCATATAGTTGGCGGGCGCAACTTCCGTCCTAAGCCACTCCAGGGATTGCTCTCCTCCTGCGGAGACTTGGGAGGCAAGCTGCACACCCGCCAGCCATATGGTTGGTGAGGCGCAGTTGGCGGGTGCAGGGAAAGGGGAGGCCGCTGGCAAAGCCATGCAGCTCCCCCACTTGCTGGGGCGCCCCTAAGAGGCCGGCGCCCTGGCGCAATGGACCACTAACCCCTATGGGAAAGACGGCTCTGTGGCCAACTGTCCTTTTCTGACTCTGAAAATGTCCTGTCAAGGAAGTGGTGACAGCTGAGGGTCACATCTCAGGAGCTCTTTGCATGACCCTTTTGAGCATGGCAGCCACTTAAGCTGATGGCAATCTGCCACAACTGCAGCAGGCCGAAGCAGTCATGTGATAGGTGAGAGTTTATCAGAATTCTCTGCTCACAGAGTTTTAGCATGCCCCTGCAAATGTTCTTTAAATGATGTAAATATGGCACGGAAGTGTATACTACAATTGTATAAATTAAGCAAATGTGGAAAATTCAGGAAGAGAGCATCATGTGAAAACATTTTTATTTATGGATAAGTGAAACTCAGGAAATAAACTGTAGGTTTTTGTAGAGAATGTTTTCTTGTTTGCGTGGCCCAAGCCTATTCATCCACCTTTTGTTTAAAAAACACCTGCATAATGCGACCTTTTTGGATGCTATTAAGCCTATTATCTGAATAATAATCCCCTTTTCCAAGTATGTAGTATTAAGAATCCAATATCTAAGCATCAGATAAAGGATGAAATATCTTTCCTCTATAATAATGTTTGATATACTTGATATTTTTACATATTATGTGTTTATTATTGCTACTCAGATCTCTTGTTTGTCTGAGCAGGGTAAAATATTTTGAAAGAAACATGTTGGAGTTTTGTGGAATGGAGCTTGAAATGTATTGAAAATCACATTATTAACATAGTTTGAGAGTTACACACTTAAAACTTTTCATCCAAAAAGTATGGCAGTTATAGGAATCTCTGATTTTCGCAATTGCTTACTGGAATTAAGGATTAGAAAAGTACTTTTCCCCACTGCTTGTTTGTACAATTACGATTTTCATACATGACAATGGATAATTGTGTACTGAACTAATAGCATTTAATTATTTTATCCCCACAGTCCATTTGACAATGCATTGGTACCTGAGAAAAGACAGAAACACCCTTATGTGGGAGCTTTGTCATGAATGATATGACAGATTAATTTGAAAACAGTGTAGGGCACTAAATTCATAAATAGCAATGAGAGGGGACACGTTAGTGGTAGCGTTGTCAGCTTTCCATGTATAATGTCCCAAATCCAGTCCTTGTAAATTCTAGTTACAAAGGGATCAAAAGTTGCATTACAAGTGAGGCATATTTCGCAACTCTACAGTAGTTAATTGTTTTCCATGTAAGTCTAGTGGATAAAGTAAGGAAGAAGAAGATTGTCACAGAGATACATAAGTTCAACCAGACATGCCATGAAACTTTGTTCCCATTATTCCCACATTACGAGTGGGTTGGGTTTGTTTGTTTTTAATGTTTATTAACCCGCAACTTGCATGCTCAAGGGGATAACATACATTTATTTGAAAGGTTCAAAAAACAACAACAAAAGCATAAAGTTTGAAATGCTTCAGTGCTTTGGATCAAGTATTACTTGAGAGTTGAGTAATATAGGATGCTTCTAGGTAGCATTCCAATATATCTGCAGCCTAAAATGAGACATTAGTTAGCAAATATCAGCGAAGACAAGGCTATGTTTTGGGTTTCTCTGGACTAAGTGGGAATTAGCTGGTATATCTGCATGTCTGTACTTTAGAGGCAGATGTCAATGAAAATCCGCTGATTTGAACAGCTCTTTGACATCATTGTGCACATCATTTAGAAAATTCTCCTTCTTTGTTCAAAACTAACATTTGTATTCAAGGGCATGCAATTCTTATTTCCTTCTGCCTCCCTCCCGCTCCTCAATTTGAATTTGCTTTAAAATGAAGTCATTAGAATAGATTGTGGAATTGCCCATTGCACTGAAATGTTTATCTTCAGATATTTTGTGGATGCAAAGCCTGTGTTCCTATTCATGCTTATCTAAGAGTAAGCCACAGTGAACACAGTAGGACTTATTCTGGGTAAACAACTGCTCTGCCAGAAATGTGCTATCAGTGATATTCAGGCTAACGTTTTGTAAATCTGGTTGCTGTCCTCAAGCTACCGCTATCAGTTGAATACTGTTTCGTAGCTGTGAAATATGGGTGTGCTAAAAAAAACATTAACAGGTTCTGGTTGTGTCATTTTGGGTAATAGCACATATCACATAACAGCACAGGACGATGAACTGTGAACTGCTGAGGCATGAAAAATGAAACGGTTTGAAAGGTTGAACTAAGTTAGTGGGCAGGTCATGTTAGGGTGTACAAATACCTCCCTGGAGGACTCTGTGTGGAAACAGGGAGCTTGGCAATCACTTTCAAAATGAACCGTGGAAGAATTTCAAGGACTTAACTGACAGAAGATTTGTACATACTTGCAGGAGTCTGGTTTACAGTACTTGCCCACCTGCCCCCATTTACATTATCTTCCATTTTACACTGTTTGTTCCCATTATGTATTCTTCACTCAGATTTAAAAAGACACATCCCTTTATTAAATAATCTTTTACTTGTGAGGTATTCCTCTTATGTCACACATTCTTATTATGGGCATCTGCTTATATAATGTTTAAAGAATTGGTTTTTTTAAAAAAAAACCAGTGCCTGTTAATTAGAACATTGCAGTTCTTCTATAAGACAAAAGTAGTCTTTGTAGGTTCATCTTGCACCACAGTTGCCTGCAAACATTATAAGAAACACTTGCTCTTTAATTTCTACTAGAGCTGTTGATCTTAAGTCATACGTTAAAATCTGTTTGGTGGTTTTGATGTTGTGTTTTTTTGTGTCTGAGAGCTGAATTCTGTTTCTTTCTGCTTTCAGTATGAGTATGACTATGATGAGAATGGAGACAGAGTAGTGTTAGGCAAAGGAACCTATGGGATAGTTTATGCTGGAAGAGATCTTAGCAATCAGGTTCGAATAGCCATCAAGGAAATACCAGAGAGAGACAGCAGGTGAGTCTTGATATTTTATTCTTACAGACTAAATATGAGGGGGGAGGGGTAATTCATTTCAGTCCTGAGGAGGAGTAACCTTTTAAAGTTAAGACATAAGTATGAAGTGTGCTTTGCCTAATTTGGTCTTACATCATTCATTATTCAATATATAAGTCATTCACAGACAGAGAAGCAAAGAAGCAACTGCAACTGTCCCAACCCACTGTTGTTACTACTGCTTTACGCTATGGTATATGCTGGGGGTGTTAGGGGAGGCGTAGTAGTTCTGCTGGGGGACACGTGCTGCTTCTGCAGTTGTTTATCCACCTTTGGCCACACCCCAGGAATGGCCGGCTAAACCAGGTGAACAGTAGCCAATGGGTCTCAAACCCTTGGTGAGTTAGGGATTTCCCCTGCATGTGAAGACAGGCTGTGGTTGATTGAGCCGACAAGACCAATAGCGGTCAAGAAGGCAGTTTCTGCGTGTGCTGTAGAGGGAAGTGAGGGGCCAATGGGGCTTGTCAACCTGGGAAGGTAGCCCATTTAGGAGAAGGATATCTCTGATCCTAAATCTCTGCTGCCTTGTGGGATATTTTGGGGCAAAGAAAAGGCCAAGGAGTAAACCCTACCCAATTCCGGAGTGGAGTCCCCAGGACTGTTGGATGGTGCCTTGTACTCCTCCTTGCAGCAATTCCTGCAGCCCAGCTGGTGCCAGATGTATTGCTCTGCCTTCCTTTGGATCACATCAGCAAGGCTGAGGGGCACGTGTCTAATTGTCTAGGCATCCCAGGACCTCCATTACACACTGCTCAGACTTGTGCCCTGGGGAGGTCACTTCAGTGCTGCAAATGCAGAGGTTTGACTTCACCCCTGGAGGTACACTCTATTGTCTCTCAAGACAGTAGATGCAAACAATGCGGCTGTAGCTTTCTGCCTACCAGCTCTGGCTGAGGATATATTTTCACTGCATGGTATATGTTTGTTGAGGTGATTTTGACCATATTGGGGCTTTTTAATTATCTTACATTGTTATTCCATCCTTTCTGTGGACCTCCGACCTACCAATTTATAAGCTCAATCTTTATGTGGGTGGCATGGAAATTTTAGGTTAGTATGTTTTCTTCTGATTTTTAGTTGTTCTTCATTGACAGATATTCTCAGCCACTGCATGAAGAAATAGCCCTCCACAAGTATTTGAAGCACCGAAATATTGTCCAGTATCTTGGTTCTGTTTCTGAAGATGGATATATTAAAATCTTCATGGAACAGGTGCCTGGAGGTTTGTATCTTACCGTTTTCGCCTCATATGACACCTTCCTATGATCTGGTTCACGCGCCATGCTAAGCCAGACCTTGGCTTTAGAATACACCAAACCAAACCTTAGCTAAGCTTGGTGTGGCAGCAGAAAGGATCAAGGAGGAGTAAAATGGCTGTGAGCTCTTCTCCAGCAGCTCACACATTCACATGAACCCAAGGTTTAGAATAAAAGAATTGTAGAGTTAGAAAGGACCACAATGGTAATCTAGTCTAACCCCTGCAATGCATGGATATTTTGCCCAATGTGGGCTCAAACCCACAACCCTGACATGAAGAGACTCATGCTCTATTGACTGAGCCATCCCTGTAATATGCGAACCCATAAATCAGAGTAAAACATAACATACAGAGTAGAATGATTCATATCTCAAACCTCTGTAGAATATTTTAGACTGTCTATAATTAAATCAGCATGAACCCAATCCATACACATATTGCTTCCTAAATCAAGGCTGTATATTCAAATTCTGGTGCAATTTAGTCTCACATAAATAGCATTTTTACGTTGACTGTAATTAGTTACAAACACAGGCGTCACACTGATTCCTGGAGAGAACTGTTAGGTTCAGAAACTCTTCTCTCTTTTCTTTCTATCATAATTATTTATAAAGCACCAAAAACCATTCAGCATTCTACCAATTTTTTAAAAAATAGCACTTAAGGGAGAGAGAAAGGAAGAATAAAGGAGACGCTGAAGTGAACAGATTCATCTTTAAGGACACTCCTGAATGTAACAGAAGAGACCTGGCTGTCTCAGGTGGGAGGGCATTCCAGTGGTAGGGGGAAAGATACAGGTGAAATGAGAGAGGATTGTATTCTTAACCAGCATACAGAGAAAGAAAAAAAGATAAGGTCACATCAGATGCTTGGGAACATACAGCATTCTAATAAGGCCCACCTAATTGGATAGTTTCTCACTGCAGTGGGGAGAGGTTATTTATTTTACTTATTTACAGTACAGCTTTTCAGGAAAAGCTGGAAGTGGTTTACATGAGATTATTATAACAATAAGCGCTTATTTTTATTTTTAAAAAGCTATAAAGGGAGGGAAGAAACTGCTTGTTTGTTTTACTGCTGCTTCTCACTCCCCTCAGTGCAAGATGATCCTTTGGGAGTTCCTTTGGTAGAGATATGCACAAATGGAAAAAGATGATGTGTTAAGAATTTTGACTGGAAGGCTTTGAGTCTCAGCTCAAACAGAACATATACTGAAAAACATTTTTGAGGGGTTTTATCAAGGATTCTGTTTTTTGCCCTGTTTACCTGAACTTGGCTTCTGCAAATCCTTGTGGTTGCTTCCCATATTCATATTCCTGATGTAAGAATGAATGAGTTTTACAGTGTTTACGAGGTGTCTTTTTTTGGGAACATGGACCCAGGGGAAAGCTCATAGCTTATACTTTGCATGCATAGGTTTGAGCCCTGTCATCTCAATACAGGGTAGGGAAAGGCTTTGCCTAGAGAGCTGCTACTAGTCAGTGTTGAGAATTCTGAGCTAGAAGGAACAGTGGTCTAACCCTGTATAAGGCAGGTTCCTTTGTTCCCAAGCAAAGGTTTCAGTAAATTTCCTGCAGTCTTAGAGGGCCTGCTAGAATGGATCCCTTAACAGACTGACAGAGCTGATGCTAAAACATTCAGGCCCACTTCACATGCGATGGTAAGCCATAGTTAGTTTACCCATGAACCTTGCGATCACTTGTGATTCACTGCTCCCCTGGTGTGAATAACAATCTCTGGCTTAGCATTTTCACTCAAACAAACCACAATTGGGAAGCCAAGAACAAGCTTTGACTTCATGGTTTGTGTCAAGTGAAGCAAACCATGACCTCCAGTTCAGCTAAGCCAGGGGTTGTGGCTTGTTGATTCCACTCTTTGCTAGCGGAAGAGGGAAACAGGACCCCACCTGTTCATTCATGGTAAATCATTAACTGTGGTTTACTATGACTTCAAACCTAGCCTCAGAATGCTGACAGATTTGAGATTACTCTGTCTCTAGTTTCTAGACTTATCTCATTAGATATATGCCATACGCTGTGTAAGTGCACAGTATTTGCTCTTTTAGGTCTGTGTATAATGGGGCATATGAGTTTGGCTCAGAGTTAACAAAGTGTGTGACTCAATTCTCTGCATGTTTACTCTGCAGCTAGTCACATATTGTCCAATACAGGAAGTGTGCGTGTTCAATCCCAGGTAACTCTGCATGGGATTTTACTTATGTACTGTACTGATTATTCAATGATTACAGGCCTTGATACCCTGGACAGAATCATTTTTTATCCTGTATTTTCTGCCTAAACCCAGGAAGTCTTTCTGCATTACTAAGATCAAAATGGGGACCAATGAAAGAACCCACAATCAAGTTTTACACCAAGCAAATCCTAGAGGGCCTGAAGTATCTCCATGAGAACCAGATTGTCCACAGAGACATAAAAGTGAGCATATGCATGCTTCCTTATATTTTTAATTGTATGTTACAGAAATGCAGGGTTTAAGATCCCACTAGTTGATCTTTTAGAAAGGCTTCATAAAATCCCCGATAACCAAAGTTTCTGGTAATTTGTTTACTCTTTGTTTATTTAAGGGAGACAATGTTTTAGTGAACACATACAGTGGAGTAGTAAAGATTTCTGATTTTGGGACCTCCAAGCGCCTTGCAGGAGTGAATCCATGTACAGAGACATTTACAGGTAAGAACAGAAACAACTGTGGTTAGAATTAGGCTATACTCAGATGGCATTTTATTCTACCTTCACGACCTTATACGTGTGTTCATTTCGCTTTTTATGTGAGCTCTCACACAATGTAAAAGTCACTTCTGGAAATCTAGTGGAACTTCCGTGCTGCTTACCATGTCAGTTATTTCCAGAAAAAATAATCCATTTGTAACCCCACTAACTCGGAAAATTGAGTTATTGGCAAAATTGGGGGGCTGTATCCTGGCATGTATTTCTTTTCCGACATTTAAAATTTTGCATGACAAAAATATGTCTTGCTCAAAAAGCCACAGGTACATAACATAAAAAGGTGTTGGTGTAAAAGGAAAGTTAGAAATCGGAACAGAAGCACTAGCACTATAACTGGTAAAACTAACAGTATGAAATCCACGTCTGGATGCAGCTTTTGTGCTTATAGTTAGAAGCTGCTTCCCTGCCTCCACCCAGTTCTGTTGTGAAGATTTGCCTGCACAGTAACAGTAAATACAATAGTTAAATGTTATAAAACCTTAATTAGCTGATATAGATAGTACAAAGTGCATAGCCCACAGGAACTATCTGAGGTAATGCTTGCCCAGATTATCATGTTGTCTGTGCAGTCTGCCAGTGCTGCAAACAAGATTGCAGAGACAGATTGCTTTGGGGGAGTTCAAATGGGATTGCACATCAGCTCGCTTTGGTCTTCCTGTAGGTTCGAAGCCTTTCTGGTTTTTGTAAAACCACATTAGATTTTCTGATTTTGTGGCATCTCCTGCTGTAAGTACTCAGAGTTCCTCCAGGAGATTTGTCATGATTTACACTGGTGAAGTTATCAGGGTGATTATATACAATCAGCACTTTTCAGCACCATTTGTGCCCGTAAATGATGTGTGGATAGGCTAGCATAAATTCCTCACTAATGTGCTATTACTGTGTCAGTGACATGTTGCAGCAGCAAAACACCACCAGTCTAAAGGGGCCTTCAGTCTCTCAGTTTTACCCTAACCATATTTTGGACTTGTTTTCAAGCAAGTCTGCTTAGGATTGCATCATTTATCCAGTACAAAACAAGAACACTTCTCGCTTTGTTTTCCACTGAATTGTTTTCATCTTACAATAAAGAAAAATGAATGCACAACACTAAAACATTACGTTATCAATTTTTTCCTTCCCTTTTTCTTCTTTAATAAGGCTGCTTTCTTATATGCACTATAAGAGGATAAAAATTACGTTCTTTGCTCTACCAACTACCAGCATGTGAGTGTCGCCCTCAGTCTAAAAAAGGTTCCCCACCCCTTTTAGATATTACTTATCATTTCCATGAATCTTTATCACTGATGAGGAGCATGATCGAACAACCCTCATGTCCAAACATGCAGTTGCAAAGATGCAGTTTATTTGAGCAAGATAAGATGGCAATGCCTATTGCTTTTGCTTTACTTGTAATTATATATGACGATTACTTGTTACATTAATTAAGATTATTCTGTATTCAAGTCTTTTGGGTGATGGGTATTGTTTGCATAGTGAGTATATATGTACAGAATCTTCCTTATGTAAGTAGAATGTATTGTACTTGGAAAGTTCAGTAATAAGTCTTTCTTGGTTACAGATTTCAGATCAATGTTTTCTTTGTCTGTTGCTTATATACGAAAATAAATCAGCAAAGCTGTGATTACCAAGAAAGCCCTTGAAGAGAGCAACTTGGTCCAAACCAATGCATTTAGTGCCTGAATTTTAATGTGTAGATGGGGAAATCAAATCAAATATGTTTTTGGAGAGGCAGAGAGAATGCTTCATTCATCCCCAAAAGTGATAATCTAGCAAAGAACAGAGCTGTAAATAGTATAAGCAACTTATTCTTTAATAATGAATAACTTTCCAAAATGTAATTTCTGCCTACAATTATCCATCCCAATAACATTTCTCAAACTTTCCATTATTTATTACACACACACACACACACACACACACTGCTTGACTGCGAAAAAGCTCAAAGCAGTTTACAGAAGATAAAAAGTAAAATTAAGAAAAATTCACAACTATACTTAAAAACATACAAAAGTTAAAATACTAAAACAGATTAAAATTACCACAACATACAAGAAGGATTTTAGCTTGTTCTTAATCTTCAGTTTCACCTTTGCATTCAAGAGTTCTCCTTTCTGCTTTTCTGAGAATACAAAATGCTGAAGTAGCTTTACTGAAGGTGTGCTTCTGGTCAGGAATGTCTGTGGGTTATCTTTGACAGCTCCATATTACACATGATATAATACAGGATATGCATATAATAAATATTCTAAGGCTGCAGTTTGTATCTAAGCCCAGTTGAGCCCAGAGGGTCTTCTGAGTAGATGCTGCATATGGTTGTGTTGTAAAAAGTTATTCATTAATTTAAGGGGAACAATTTACATAACTTTGTTAGTGATACTGCAAAAACTAGTACAGGGGAATCCCAGCTTATGTGGGGGTTCCATTCCAGATTGCCGCGCATGACAGCTGGATCTCCCTTGTGGCTCCAAAAACGATGTGTGCGTGTGCAGTTTCGTTCAACTCAAATGCACACAAACAGGGAGTTGCATGTACTCTACATTATCCTGTGAACCATCCAGCAAATGGTTGTAACCTTTCTACTGTTTATGTAATCAAACCTTTGCTTGTGCAAAAATTTGGAAAATGTGATCTTAAGACATTATTTTCATACTGGACTCAATGGATTGTCTTCCATTTAAAATATATTGCATAAGCCAAGGCAGTCATGTAGAAAATTTGTGACAGAATGCAGTGTAACAGCTGAGAGTTGTTGGCACTGGTACTTAATCCATCTGTTAAGCCCATCTGTATGGGAAATGTCATTTTTGCAAAGTACCTAAGGAAGTGTGGTACTTTGCAAAGAAGTATAGTCAGCCGCACCAACAGGTTAAAGAACACTTTTTATCCATGGGCTGTTGGGCTGCTGAATGGGAAAATAAATAGTGGTGTAATTGACTTCCGACAAGCACACAGAGCGCAAACAAGACTGAGTGTATGGGGGGGGGGGGGCTTGTTTAATCTCACTGCACACAGGTAGTGTAGTGACAATAAAGGTTGATTATTAATATTAAGTGTGATCTGTTCAGGGATTTTTAAAATAATAATAATAATACTTGTACCTATTCTTTTTTATGACTTTAGGCACTTTGCAGTACATGGCACCAGAGATTATTGATAAGGGACCTCGAGGATATGGTGCACCAGCTGATATCTGGTCTTTGGGCTGCACTACCATTGAAATGGCGACAGGGAAGCCTCCCTTTCATGAACTGGGTGAACCACAGGCAGCTATGTTCAAAGTAAGTGTTGTATGTACTAACTCACCTCCCGCCCCTCCACATATTACCATACTGCTAGAATACTTCCTGACATGGATTATTTAGCAGCATCTATTAATTTATGTGGAAGAGCAGATCTGAGACAACTTGCATGCAAAGGATGCCGGGAGCTACAGCTGCTTCACAACCAGCCAAGTTAGAACTAGAGGGAATATGTGTGTTTTGTTGCTCTTCTAAAAGTCCCTCAAGGAGAGATAGTTGTATGCCTCAGCAAGGAAATCATTCCACAGGCTCCTACCATGTCCCACAAACAAAGGTTTGTGTTTGAGTGCCCCCTTTCTTTTTGTTTGGAGCTTTCGTCGCGAAAGGCCAAATTGACATTTGCTCCGATTCAGCTGTAAAGAGCAGGTTTCTGTGGGGGAAGTTCGGGGCAAAAAATACACACTCAGGCACAGAGCATTAAAGTGTGTGCACCTCTGCCTGCAAAGATGAGGCAAAAGGTAAGTGTGGATGAGCCCTAGCATGAATCAACTTTAAAGTAATTCACCTTGCTGAAGTGATGCAGAGCGTCCTTTCTACTTGCAGGTTGGAATGTTCAAAATTCACCCTGAAATTCCTGAATCACTATCTGCTGAGGCAAGAGCTTTTATTTTGCTCTGCTTTGAACCTGATCCAAATAAACGAGTCACAGCATCGGACTTACTTAAGGACCCATTCTTGAAACAGTTGAACAAGGGCAAGAAAAACAGAATTGCATTCAAGCCTTCAGGTAAGGAATTATCAGTCAAAATATTTGTATGTAAAGAGATATTAACCATCATCCATCTCTTTTAATCTTGGGTTCTGAACATACCTGGAAATCAGTTGGATGTGCCAAGCAATCAACAAGCTATGAAAAGAATATTTATGGGGCAGGTTCATCCTAGTGGTGAAATAAATAACAAACTTGGTGAAATTAGAGCACTATATTTTAATAAAGGATGAAGAAATTCAGGGCTGGGTTTCTTCTCTCTCCAAAATGACATTTTTTAAAACTGGAAAATCCTTTTTGGAGAAATTTTAATGAAGCCTATTTTCAGTAGACATGCACCCAGCAGTTTAAGGTGTGTAAGGCATCTCAAGTTGTAAACCGAAAAGGAGGGCAAATAAATTATACAACTAGTAACCCTTAACAAGGGCTGATTTGGCTTCACAAAGAGAGTAATGTTACACAAATTTCAGTTGTGGATGAGCTGTAAAAGCAAGATTCTGTCACCTGATCAGCTAGTAGCCTCTTGGATCTCAAGTAATTCTTTCAGTGCTTGGAGATCACTCAGAACAAGGTCCCTTCCACCCCAATTCCTAGATGAACTACACTAGAAAGGTAAAAAAACCACTGCTAGTGTTTGTTTGAGAAGGGTTTTCCATCAATCATCACAATTTATTTCTGCAGCTTGCAGACACCCACCTTTTTTCACATCCGGTGGTATCATTTCACACCTTGTCAATTTTAAAAACTGCATTTCAATTATACTGCATTTGTTTCATTTGCTTAAAAGATAGGTGGACCTGTTTATTCATTCCCCTTTTCTTCTTGTGCTCCAGATTATAACCGCAGCACCTCACTCCCGTTGCCAGTCCAGGGGGAGCAGGCTGGCAGCAGCAGCAGTGAACACGGCTCAGTCTCACCGGACTCTGATATGCCACATGACATGCTATTTGATAAGGCAAAGCGCTCCGTGTCAGAGGTTCAGACAAAGAGCCCTATCTCCCATTTACTAAGGTAAAACCTGACCTATGCAAAATGGCATGTTAGATTCACAGAGGGTGCCAGCTGTCCTTACAGTTTAGGTGGGATGATGTGCTCAAAGCTAATTCCGTTACAAGATCTATAGTAAAATGTAAAGTATTGAATGGGGTTTGTTTAGGCCCCTGCAAGTAAAACTCATTATAAGAGTCTAATTGGAAAAAGAGACCCTGACAAAAAAGTGCAGCAATTGCAGCATCTTCAAATGAATGCAGTCCACATTATGATCAATCTGTCTTCTTACTGTAGATGTTGAATTAGTGTCTTGTTTCATAGAAAGCTGTGTTCTCAGCTACTATAAAACTTGGGATTTGGTGGGCATCTTTGTAGCACACAAGATAAAAGCCATTCATTTTAAGTAATCGGAAAGTTGCTTTAAAAACTGGGCTGTTTTCTTCTGGACTCCAACTTTGTCATTTATAGTTTCTTGTGAATGCTGTCTCATTCTGGCCCAGTGTTCCCGACGACAGCTCCATTTCAGATGAGCGAAGTGCTTCCCCTTCACTTGAGGAAAGGGATTCTGGTCTTTTCTTGCTACGAAAGGACAGCGAACGACGTGCAATTCTGTATAAAATCCTCAAGGAAGAGCAAAACAAAGTAGCTTCCAATTTAAAAGAATGCGTAGCACAGGTAATACAACTATTCACTTGTTTGGAAGAGGTAAAAATTATTGCTCTGCCACCTTTCCTACTCCATGATCTGGAGGGTGTCTGGGGTGAAGAGCCTGCTGTGCTCATCATGTAGGGTTCTAAATCACTAGGGGAACCTACATGAGGAAAGCAGGATCCCTGCTGTGGATGGTCAGCCTCTGGCTTGGATTACAAGCACAACCCTGGAAGAGACAGGGGCAAGTCTGTTCATCCTAACTTCCTCTTCCACAAAATTGTGTGGAGATTACAAACATGGAGAAGCAAAGAGGGGTCCATCACAACCTTTAAGTAGTAAAATGGAGCTTCTTATTATTTAGCTGGTCTTCTAAAGTTTGTTGACCACCTTGTTTGCTGCCTTGACCTCTGCAACCAATGTTTGTTTTAGCCCCCCCCCCCCTTTCTCATGGTATTAGAGATTGTAATATGAATTTTTGCTTAAGGATGAATGGCAGAAAGCTGCTCTCTGGTAGGACAAATTCAGTCCTGCAGTTTGATTACATCAGTGTTGAATTTAGCTCAGGCTGTTTCCTCTCTCGTGAGCTAATGTAATCCATGAATCAAACTACTTGTGATGTGCCTGACTGAAAGCTGCCCTCTGCTGCTCTTGCTGTGAATTGGTAAAAATGAGTCTTCCAGAATAGTGACAGCAAGGTTGAAAACATGCATACATACATACATTGGTGGAATTTGCTGATGTGCCTTTTTAAACATTTTGCATTTTCATCTTTTTTTCAGAGTTCTGAAGAACTGCATCTTTCAGTTGCTCATATCAAGCAGATAATTGGGATTTTAAGAGATTTCATACGTTCTCCTGAACACAGAGTTATGGCATCAACTATATCCAAGTTGAAAATTGAACTGGACTTTGACAGTACTTCCATCAATCAGATTCATCTAGTGTTGTTTGGATTTCAGGATGCAGTATGTTCATCCGAGTGTAATATCTGGGGATGGGGGGAGGGACCCACTACCAATAATACCTTTTGCTGCTATTTAAACTTAAAACCCTAAATTATACTATTGGGAGGAGGGCAGAAGAGGACAAAGGAGTTGTAGAATATCATATGGAGCAGCTGACCAGAGAAGATGCATTTATTCACTTCTGCTAAATTGTAGAAATGAGCTCCGCTTTTGCTTTCTAGGAAGCCTTTGGAAGATAGCATACAATGCACAATTCTGTGCAAAGAACTTGAAGCACAGTGTGATACCTCAAGGGGTCTGCTCTGATAGTCGAATATCTGTGCATTGTTGATGTACAACACAGTATCTTAGGTGTTGCTTTGCAACAGCTTTCTTTGTGCCTACATCACAGTGGAAACAAAGGCTGTATCCCTTCAGGATCAGAGGCAGCATGGCTCTGAATACCAGTCACTGGGCTACAGCTTCACTCATGCCCTGCTTGGGGGCTTCCCCTAGGCATCTGGTTGGCCACTATGAGAAACAGGAAACTGGCTTAGATGGGCCTTTGGTCTGATCCAGCAGGGCTGCTTTTATGTTCCAATATGTGTTCTAGCTCTTAATCCAAGTGGACTTGTTGTCATCCTACATTTACCCAAACTTCTTGTTCTAAATGACAAGCTTATAGCTTAAGGCAAACTACTACCCTGTTTTATTTGACACTTTTCTTATAGGTTAACAAAGTACTAAGGAATCATTTAATCAGACCTCATTGGATGTTTGCTATGGATAATATAATACGACGTGCTGTTCAAGCTGCTGTCACTATTCTCATTCCAGGTATGATGTGAGCAAAGCAATAATAAATGTCTAACCTGTGGAATGAGTGCCCCAGGGTGAGTACTGCTGGTGTGCTGGAACTGCAGTAGTACTTCGGTCTCTACTTGGCGAAAACTTGTAAATGGCTGCTAGTTCTTTCATAAAGCAAGTTCTGATTTTTTTGAACACTGAATTTTTTTGTTAAACATGCTTTACAGACCAACGTATTTGTGAATATTAGTCTGGACAGAAACATTCACTACAAATCCTCACTAATTGTTATTTTGAAAGGTTGCCGCACATTAGCCCATTATTAGTTTGTCATTTCTTAAAATCAAGGAATGCCCTAGGCACCTGTATTTTCTGAAATGGGACTAGGAAGGACAGCTGCATTTTATTTAAAAAGATATATATACTCAGGAAAAGCTTGCTGACTAGATGATATTTAAGTGGCAAATGTAAGAAATGCTTGACCTCTGCAATTCTCTTTTGCTCTGTGCAGAACTTCGAGCTCACTTTGAACCAGCATCAGAGACTGAAGGAGTTGACAAAGATGCAGATGAAGTAGATGAGGATTACCAGCAAGCACAGCAAAAAAGACACGAAGAAACAGTTATCACATCTGGAGTGTGCATGCTCACGTCTTCTGTGACCCCTGATACTCAGCAGCAGCTCAGCTTGCAGTTGGGCAAGCTTAAGCAAGAAACAAACAGGTTAACAGCTTTAAAGTGTGCTCAGGCTTATTCAGCCATTTTACTGATCATCGCTGGTGTTTATAAAACGCCTTCAGGCAATCAGACGAGCATACATTGGTTATTGGCTAGATTTTAAAATGTAGCCAGTCTAGCTACTCTTGGTTTATACAGGGTTAACTTGGCACTCACGTTATTTCTTCTAGACTTCTAGAAAACCCAATTGTATAGTGCTGAGGGCTGCATCATGTCTTTTCCTCCCCCCCACCCCCTAGAGCAGCACTCCATGTGCAGCGTCTCTATTTCAGACTAAATGTTACCTTTCCATGTTACAAATGTAAATGTAAAATGTGTCCTAAATGTTCCAGGGTGCCTTTACAGGGAGAACTGTAACATGTATGCTTTGAGAGCAGCACTTACTTTAGCCAACACTGACGGAAAGTGTGTATAAAATTCCTTTCATTGCCTGACCGTCTGTATTGTGGTTTTCTATCACTATAGCAGCAGCAAGTAACACGCTGATAGTGCTGGAATATTTAATTATGAAGCCTGGGGTTAAGTAGAAATTCTAGGAACCATTTCAGCACAGAAATCTAAATTGGATAGCATTTGAAAATCAAGGCTACCAGGTAGCCAGTAATTCAAAGATATGTAGGATTTGTTTTGAGGTAAGCCATACAATGAGAGACACTTTTACATGTGCTTTAGACATACCAAACTGCACTTCAACTAAAATGTAAGTATCAGATTCACCAAAATACTCGTGTTGCAGAACTAGGTTTTGTTGTCATTAAAAGTGTACTACAGTGGTACCTCAGGTTAAGTACTTAATTGGTTCCGGAGGTCTCTTCTTAACCTGAAACTGTTCTTAACCTGAAGCACCACTTTAAGCTAATGGGGCCTCCTGCTGCTGCTGCGCTGCCACCACATGATTTTCTCATACTGAAGCAAAGTTCTTAACTCAAGGTACTATTTCTGGGTTAACGGAGTCTGTAACCTGAAGCGTATGTAACCCAAGGTACCACTGAACTATCATGAAACATTTTAAGGGGAAAATGTTATGTCATACCCAAGTCTGACCCCCATTTTATTTAATAGGTTACTGGAGAGCCTGGTACAGAGGGAGAGAGAATACCAGACACTGCTAAGGCAAACACTGGAGCAAAGAATTCAAGACTTGCATCTCCTTCAGCTGCAGTTGAAAACTGCTGGTAGATATGAGAATGTACATTAAATGTGTGTGGTCAGTTGATAGGAATGGCTTGAGCTTTAGGACACACAACACTTTTGAGTAGAGCTTTTGAATTTGTAACAATGGAATGAATCTGATTAACCTACTTTGAATTGTTGCAGAAATTCAACCACCTCCATCTGCTCTTCAGCACTGCGTAGACCAAGAACTGATCAAGTGGTTGAAACAACAGAAAGCTGATTCAGATACAATTGATAGGGTAAGGATTAAGAGTGGGAAAGACCCTCAAAATTCATTTTCTGAATAATATTTAGAAACACTGAAATAATTTTGTCTTTCAGTTTGTTCAAGAGGATTATACACTGAGTGATGTTCTAAACCACATCACTAAAGATGACCTGCGATTCCTTAGACTCCGGTAAGAAAATAATTGCATGATTCTAGAAGTGTTTGACTTCCAAACAAGAGTTTGAGACACTTACTGTTCTTATTTTTCTCATACAGTGGTGGTATTCTTTGCCGAATATGGAATGAAATATTAAAGCACAGAAAATTGAATAAACTCTTGGAATTGGAAGCATAACTCTTATGCCAAGTTCTGAGAAATTGAAATGGGAAGAGAGCACACATTCCAACTAAGTTATTAATTACTGTACATACTGGTCCTACAGGTTTTGCACTAATATATATGAAGTTATATTAAAGTCATGTGATGATAGCCTTTTCTACTAGTATACTTAATCATGTATTTTTTTCAGATGTGTAAATAATACAGTAGCTTAGAAACTGCTTGCCTTATAGACTAAAATGTAGCCTGTGCACTTTAACCACAAATATCAAATACACAGTGTTCTAGACATGTCAGCTGCTTTTTAAAAACAATAATTGCTGCCTTCTGATTTAATATAAATTATTACTATGTATAATTTTATAAGATTAAAAAACCAGTTGGTACAAAGATCCTATGCAAAGAGTGGGTTACAGACTCACTCTAGGTGCATATTATAAAGGTAAAATAAAACATGCTGAAAAAGGCTTCTTTTTGTTGCAAAATCATTTGGGATGGGGCGATGCAAATACAAAAACATACAAAAAGCTCATGGGAAATATCTGCTCAGGAAGTTTTTAATATGCCTTTTTTTTTACTGTACGTAAGAGGTTTCAGCTAAATAACTTTCATAAATACAGCAATCCAGAACACAATGAAGCTTATATATAAATTAATAAACAATGCTTATTGACCTTTTCTGAGCAGCTGTTTTTTAGAATTCCACACTATATAATGCTGTGTCTTATACAATGGCTATTTTGCTGCCAAATGAATTTTCCCCATATACATGAGAAATTGTTTTGCCCTTATTTCTTAGAGCAGATAAAAGAATTAAAGCCCAGTATAAAATGCATTAATTTAACTGGTTGCTGGAGAGACATTCACTTAGCCCACAGATTTATATCTAATCCACTGATTTGGGCCACGCACCTCAAAGGGTGGCTCCTTATAGTAGATATAATTGCCTAGTTCATCCAGAGGTGGTTCAGGATCAGTTGTGGCAAACTGCGCTGCGTCTTCAATCTCTTTCCTTACTTCCACATCTATTTCCTGTATGAGAAGGGAAAAAATTGTCAATGGAAACAAAAGACTCCACAGATTCCAAATAGGTCAAACATTATCAAACTATTTACCTCTGTAGTACATGCTGGGGTTCAAAGTAAATCGGGAAACATTTAATCCACAGTTGCTGTTAAGAGTTTCTGCCCTCCCTAAGATGAAATCCTGATAAGCAGTTCTCACATGTATGCTGCACATGGAACATTTTACCTTTTTATATTTGAACAACTAGCCAGCAAACTACTAGAATAACTTACAAGTTACCAACTGTGGCAGGACATGGCATGTTTTCATAAGCTATAGATTAGATGGTGTGTTAACAGCTGCTTCACTCCAGAGCAGAACACGTCTCCCATGCTGACAGAGATGTATGACCAATCATGCTCATCAATGATCCTCACTCTTTATTTCCACTTTGGCAACAGACCTGGGACTCTCCTAGCAAATCCACTAACCCTGTTCCTGCAGGAAATGATTTCAGCTGTAGTGACGAGCAGAATTCCAATTCAAAATTTTCCTCAACCTAAACCGGCAGGGTCAATGGAAGGGCCAACTGTGACAAATCCCATACCAGATACCAGGACTCCTCAGAAAGTCGGGTTATAAATATGAGAAGGCAATGGCTGTGCAAATGTCATTCCCGGAGGAAACTGCCATGTTTACCGTAACTAGGCAATATAGGCCCCTATACCAAAATATTAGTGTTTCCCAAATTTACAATAATCATAGACCCCTTCTCAGTTGAAGATAATTTGGTAGTTTAAATAAAACTATTTAATCTTTAAATTGTTTTCTATAGCTAAAAGAATAATGATTAGGTAAAATTAAAAATTCTGCCATGTACCCTTTGGTAAACAATGCCCCACAGGATATATCCTATACCAATTCTGGCTTGCTGTAACTGATTTGAGGTGAAGACTTCCTATTGATCTACTTTTGTAAAATGATTTTCATCAAATTTGAAATTTAGGTTTATTACCTTTAGCTCTTCCACACTAGCCAAGTTGTTGTTCACCATTCTGTCCTTCAGAAGTGTAATGGGATCACTTTTGCTTCTGACTTCTTGAATTTCTTCTCTCGTTCGGTAACTGTAAAAAAAGACGAGACAATGTAACAGACTGCTGAACTGTTTGCAATAACTGTTTCTGCGAAGCACTGGTACTCTTATTGCAACAGTATACAGAGGCAAGTCATGTACTCTCTAACAAGCATGACAAGTAATAGAGAAGAGCTTTCAGGAGCAGTTTTTACATCTGCTAATCACCAAAGCAGAGTGGTCCTCTTGGCTATATTTTTTCAATGAGGGGAGGAAGCCACAAGGTAAAATAGGCATATGAGCTGGTAGCGTGTAGTGGCCTAAGCATTTCAAAAATATATTACTGTTTCAGTATACTTTTTCCAGAACTAAAAATTAAATGCACATTTCACTCTAAAAATCAAATACTGAGTAAGAACTCTCAACCTTCAAAGAACATACTCCTTGTACCTCTGCATCACAGCTCTGGGCAGGGCTCTACTAACAGCAGATAGTTCTCCTTAGGACCAAGTGCATTTACTGCTATCACACATGATACACAGATGTGGGGAAGGACCACCAGCTCTCCCTCCTGATTGTGGGGGAGGGAGGGAGAGGAAGCAGCTCCTCTTTCAGTGAGTATTTGCTACTCATGAGAGACTTTAGGCAAATTTCATTTCATGGCAAACTATTTTGGAACCACAGTATATCAATTAAACAAACAGTCCTTATGTACTGCTACTCTTAGATATATTTTCTATGTACTATTTTATAACATGCATTTATATTTATAAAGTTGAGTTTAAGAGTTTTCACCTTCATTCAAACATACTGTGAAGTCTTAAAAGCAATACAAAAAAAGGGAAATGGGCATAGCAGATGTAATTAGGAATAGAACAAAATTAAGCATATGCTTAATTAAAACCTATTAGCCAGTTATTTGCCTACATTAAATTGCATATCATACCAGCTTGCAGTTTTAGTTTTTTAGGCCCCCTTTAGGAAAGCGCTATAACTGAATGGTAGCACATCTACTTTACATGCACAAGGTCACAGGTTCACTACCCAGCATAGCCTTGTAGAGCTGGGAGAGACGCACCTGAAAATCTGGGGAGGTGCTGCCAGCCAGTGCAGCCACTATGGAGCTAGATGGAACCAATGCCCTGCCTCAGTGTTAGCCAGGTATTTATGTTCCTGTAGGTAGCTGTTAACCATAATGAAGCACACAAAAATAAAAGCAAGATAATGGAAACAATCAAGTTTCTTGGGTATTTTTCATATTTGCCTCATAAAATTTGGATACTATCATTTTATTTTTTTTAGAATGGTTGTATTCAGATGTAATAGCAAATCATAGTTTGCTATTATTAGTATAACCAGGCACAAGCTGAGGGCTTATATGCTCCATCTTCTTTTTCCCTTTGTGCAACCTCTTGCATAGCAACAAACCAGTTCACACACAAACTAGGATCCTAAACCAGAAGCAAAGCTTGCCATTGTGAAAGACACACACCAAAATACATGGTTTGCAGGCTATAGCTATCCAAGAGAGCAAGGGTATAAGTCCAAAGTTTACACTTCCTCTCAACAGGAGATAAAGATTTGTTGTTACCTGTACAGTCAGCCATTCTTCAGATATTGCTTTGAATAAATAATAAAACTAGCCACAAAGGGCCAACATGCCCTTGATATTTGTTAAAAAGCCAGTAATAGGGAGATAAGAGGAGACTACTGATCTACTAACTGAAAATGTAGATGACATAGACAGAAAACGAGGGGACATTTGAACATACAGCTATTTCCCCCATACTATCTAGAGAGGAACTGTTTGTAATGCAGAGAGAAATACCTGACTCCAGGATCACTCATGCTATGTCCATGATAACGATATGTCTGTAGCTCCATCACAATAGGACCCTGACAAAATTAAAATTCAGAGGTGTTAATAACTTTAAAATAGTGACAAAAAATTGCTGATAAGACGTCATGACAACTAATCTGAATCAACTGTGTGCATACATTTTAGGGCTGCTGTTTAAGATTAGTTTGCTTCAGAGGGCCACAGACTGAAACACTATCTGTTTCCTATTCCATTATCAACCCAATAAACACTGGGCTTTTTTGGAAGGTTGCTTTGAGGTTCACAAGGTAATTATGGAGAAGCTTCTAAACCTTGTGTTTTGGGTATACATTTTGTGAAATCAAATAGCAATATTTCCAACTTGGAAACGTCAGCTACACTTAAATAATTTGTAAAGCAGGAGCGGCCTGCCACACACACAAAGTATAACTTACTTTTCCTGATCTGCAGTGGTCAGCAGCAAATTTTGTTGCTTCCCTTACAGCCAGAACATCCATGCCATCAACCTGTTGATTAAAAATAAAATAAAAAAGCCAATTACATTTAAGAATAAAGTTGAATTCCTTGAATGGACATAGTATAACTTTCACATTCCTATTAAAAATGTTCTTACCCTAATCCCGGGAATATAGTCTCCTCTCTTATAGTAGTCTGTACTGGCTGCAGCTCTCTCTACGGAAGTACCCATTCCATATCTGTTGTTCTCGCAGACAAAAATACATGGCAACTTCCACAAGGCTGCCATGTTATACGTTTCAAATATCTGGCCCTAGAAGAATAAAAGATTTGGTACACTTTCAGTTCTCTCATGTGGCCATCAGCCTTGAATTACACATACTGTGGTTGTGTTCACTAGACCATGACTGTATGTACAAGCAGGAACGAACTGGTGAGCCTTGGCCTTCTGCTTTCCTCTCCCCCCCCCCCCCCCAAGATAGCAGGGAGAACAACTTGGGCAGTTTCATTTCACTTTGAACAAAACTGGACTTATCACGCATGATCCATAGCATTTACATCTCCTTTCCGCTTACAGTGGTGCCCCGCAAGACGAATGCCTCGCAAGACGAAAAACTCGCTAGACGAAAGAGTTTTCCGTTTTTTGAGTCGTTCCGCAAGACGAATTTCCCTATGGGCTTGCTTTGCAAGACGAAACGTCTTGCGAGTTCTTGCGAGTTTGTTTCCTTTTTCTTAAAGCCGCTAAGCCGTTAATAGCCGCTAAGCCGTTAATAGCCGCTAATAGCCGTGCTTCGCAAGACGAAAAAACCGCAAGATGAAGAGACTCGCGGAACGGATTAATTTCGTCTTGCGAGGCACCACTGTATGTGACTCTTAATTAACTTCTAACTACAGAGTAAAGCTTGACGCTTACCTGATTGGCAGCACCATCACCATACAACGTCAGGCAAATCTCATCTTTGCCAAAGTACTTGCATGCTAAAGCAATGCCAGCTCCTAAAGGAACCTACAATGAATTGCAACATGCAAAGGTAGTCAAAACAAACAAAGATAATGACCAGCAGCCAACAATAATGAACTATGATAAGATAGCACTTGAGAACAGAAACACGACGATTCCAGTTCTCATTCCTGGCACTTAATATGGAAGCATACTGTGCTCAACGGTATAAAAATACCCACCCATTCACCTGACTTTCTCCTGCTGAAAATCATTCATCAAGACTACCAAGCCTTTTTCAGTTTTTATCTCAGGCTAGATGCCAAGCTGCAATGGGCCTAGCTAATTAGTTCTATCCAGGAATGGATGAAATTTGGGGTGTGTTAGATTTACATGGAAGAAATACTAGAGCCAGAAGTGGGCATCCAGCATAGACTGGACATATTTAAGTCCACTAAGGTCACTGGGCTAACACACCTAACTATATATGAATTAGGTTATGGCCCAGATTAAAAGCAACATATAGTCTCTTCCCAAAGAAAAATATTGTTTTTATCGGTGAGCCTTACCTGGGCTCCAACAATACCATTACCACCATAGAAGTTTTTGGCATACATATGCATTGAGCCTCCTTTGCCTTTAGCGCACCCACCTACCCGACCTGAAATGATTAAAAATGGATCTTTACCATGTGATCTGGTTCTACTAAGTCAATAAGATTAAGATGACGTCCCCCCCCCCCCCCCCCGGACCTCAAACTCACTAATTGGATGGATTTTAAGATGATTTCAGAATAATAAAGGTTAGACTTTCATCAAAACTCATGTTCTTAGGAGGGGACACATTTACAGCACATGCTGATATATGGTAGGCATCCCAGCACAAGAATTTAGTGCACTGGTAAATTTGAATCAAGTGTAGAGAAACAAAAGCTGTACATGCAGGTATGAACCAGCCTATTGCTCCTTGGAGGAAGAGTAGAATAGGTGTGTTGCAATTCAGCAAAGTCCTACTAGGTTTCATTGTTGAGATGATAATTGAACCTAAACCCCCCTCCATCTATGCACTATACATGCTACATAATCCCATTCCTTTTCCTGTTTACATATCATTTCACTGAACACAAACCTGTGAGTTCAGCAAGGATTTCTCGAACTGAAGCACCACGAGTGTATGTAAAGCCATGAGCCCGGTAGGCAGTAATCAGGTGATCTGTTAGATTTATGCCAGCCTCAATTCCAACACAGCAAGCTTCCTATGGTAAAGAAAACATACCTGAAAACAGTGTATAATGTGCCATTGTCCACAGGTAAGAAATAAAATGAAGAACGGTATACCAACTTTGTACCTGCATCTCCACCACAGTTCAGGAACCGAAGAAACAGAAACAGACTATCTAGGGAAGATTACTGTCACAACAACATATGCATAATATATTACATGATGCCATAGTCAAATGCTAGCAATGAAGGATCTTCAGGTTTTAGTGGAGAATATGAAAATAGAGTGATATTTAAGTGTCTGTGCATGATATTATGAAACACTGTCCAAGAAATATTTCCACCAGAGCAGGAAAGATGGTTGGGGGTTGGATACCACTGCCTGGAGGCCTTCCCTTGAGAAAGACTAGGGAAGCATCACTGGCAAGGCTCAGCCAGTTCCTATCCTACCTGGCCCTTCTTGGGGAGATGGGTGTGTGTGTGCAGAGAGGCTCTTCATATAACATGGCAGGTGTAGACCTTTCAAAGAACAGCAGGTGTTCCTTTGCTCATTACTATTGCTGTGAACAAACTACCGAATATAGCTTAATACACAGATTAATCATTCACTTTGGTTCTAACTTTAGTTCCAACAGATGGAGAAGAGTATGGTATACACTACTCTTAAACAGCAAGCTGATACGATATGAAATATAGTTTTGTACTATTCCTAATTACATCTGCTATGTCTATGGTCAAAAGCAATACAAATCAGGAGAACAGACGTATACATATGCTTACTTACTTAATTAAAACCTAACAACTGACCCAGTTCAGCCAGTTATTTAATCTTTTTAGTGCTAATATCTGGTCCCCTGTAGAGGTACAAAAGGAGAGCAAGAAAACACCAGAAAGAAAAACTATAGCTCTGTGGAAAACCCATGGCTCTTCAGGTTTTGTTTTAGTCCAACTCCCATTAGTCCAAGCCAGAAAGAACAATGGTCAAAGATGGTACAGTCACATCTGGAGGACCACAGGCACACCTACAGCTGGGTCACAATGTGATCTGGTCTAATTCTTTTAGACGTAGGTGTAACTTGACAGGGCTACAATTGCTGGAATTCTTTTGAAGGAAACTTCATCAATATTCTGTGAGGATCCACAAAGTACTAGCATGGGAGGAACTAGAAATGCAGCTGCCATGATGGAAGGGCTAGACCTCTTCATTCTCAGTTTTTGCAAGTACTTTTAATTCTCTGTATGGGAGAGTGGAGACATGCAATTTCTTCATGCACACCCTGCCCTATAAAAGCCTTCATTAAAATGAAGAAGACGACAAAAAACCTAGAGGTCTTGAGCATAAAGTCTCTTAGGCACATACCTGACCATCATATAAATGACAAAAGCCTCGAATAATTTTCTGTTTATACAACTGGTCTGCTTTCAATTCCATGCGTCGAATAGTCTGCATAGTTTTGTAATATTGCAGACCCTGCTCTCGAGTCATAACAGCGGTGGTGGGCGGTCCTTCCTCCAAGCGATGGAGATCATGTTTCTGGGGGAAATAAGATAAAAAAGTCAGGGGTTTTCCCCCCATATCAAAATGATTATTTAATCTTACTGGTTGCAGACTAGTCCTGAAGAAAATCAGAGTAACACTTTCTTAGCTAATACTACTCCATATTTTCCCTGCCTTTGCCTACTGTGCCCATGTGGCCAAGGCTCTAGTATGAAAGTATCACAAAGACATAGTTGGTAGGTGCTCTGGAACCACCATGGTAAAAGCTAGTAACTTCATTGACTGGGACCTCCAATTCTCTTAGGATGCTTGATAAGCAGGGCAATCCTAATCTGTTTTTAGGATCAGAGTACCTTCAAGGAAAGGGCAAAATATTTGGGTCTCTTCTGCTCAGGGGAGCAGGAGACTTAATGGGGGACACGACAAAGATTTATAAACCTATGCAGGAGGTGGAACAGGTGGATAAACCAAGGGAAATCTTGCTGACACGGGACAGAACTGAGTATCATCCAACAAACTGATAAAACAGGCCAGACCACAGAACTATTTCCTTACAAAATATGTAATTAATTTTTGGTATTAGCAAAGTATGGCAATAACTACTTGCTTTAGATGTAATTAAAATCTGTGCAATAAAAAATGGGTATTGATCCTGCGGGCACCATGAAGCCTTTGAGGTATTTCCTTGGCATCCAATGAGAGTGGTTAACTTTTGCTCCTTTGAAAAGTATACAGAGCTGAAGCAGGAAGTGGAAGAGTGATGTACTTTTCCATTTCCTCTTTCAGCTTTATGCGCTTTTCAGACCTCAGATTAATTATCTTGGATCTAACTTTTACACAGATCCCCTGGAAAGACGAACTGTAAATGTGTGCTATTCATTCTTTCTTTGTACATGTATGTGTTTGTGTGTGTATTTGATGGAAAGTAGTGACTGCTGGGGAAAGGAGAGGGGTGTCTCTAGCACTCGCTCTAAAATCAAAATGCGTCCATGGGTCGAAAAAGACTGGCGATCTACGATTTATATATTTACAGTATAAGAAAATTAGGGACTGGGGAAGTCTTGCCTCCTTAGCCCAGCCAGATGTCCTTTCCCTGCTAGTTTTTATCAGCCACGAGGGGCTAGGGTCCAGAGCATAAGTGGTCACCCTGAACGAGCACCTTGTCCACATCCCCCAGTCTTATTAACTGACTTATAAATTATAAATTATGTAAGAAACACGATATACATTAGCATTTTTTAAAGTAACAAGCTGCTTACCTTAATTTCAAATGTAGCCTCACTTGCAAAATCTGCATAATTACGAGATGCAACAACTACACGGGCAACCTTTTAAATATAATAAAAAGATGGCTGTTAGTTTAAGGCACTTTTGTTTTTTAAAGATGTTCATGCCTTCACAAGATAGAGAAGATTCCAACTTCAACATATAAAACATTTGACATGATTGCAGACTGCAATGTATCCTCCAGAAACAATGTTTCTACACGCAAAGTAATTACACACAAAGTATCATCCTGTATGATCTTGTCCCACTTCTAAAACTGTATAATAGTTTAAACATGTATGCTTACAACCACTGAACAGCTAAGGTTCAAACAAGCTGCTCTGTGACCTCACTCCACACATGGGCACAGGTGCACAAACTCCGTATGATCTGCTGGCCATGATGCAAAAGTCTGAGCAAGCAGGGTGAAAGCCCAACCCCTTTGATCCTTTCCCAACAAAGAAAACATTCTCCGCCTAATCCATGCTCTTCCCAAAATTTCCCATCTGTTTGTTCCATTTGTTCACATTTAAAAAATGATGTTACTTAGTTCAAACGCCAGTGTTTCAGTGCTCAGATTCAAATAAAAATCTGGCAACCCTTAATGCAGAAGAGAGAATAACATCCTGTGCAACACACTGCCAGAGGAATAAGTCACACGCCTCGCTTGAGCTTTTTAAAGAAGTGGGCAGGAAAGAGAGAGGACCTATGGTTAAGGGAGAAAAGTGGGATAACAAGGACAGCAAATCTTTTTCAGGACAAGGGCAGCACTGACTCGTAGTCAGCCCTTCAGAGCCTACATGTCAAAGTGGGCACGGTAAATTTAATTTTAAAAGACAAAGAAGAAAATATGGATTTTAGTGGATCCTTTTGGCACATAGCGGTACTTGTAGGTACTGTTAATTTAAAAAATTAAAAAACACACCCTTAATTTATATTTAAATAATCTTTCTTTTAAAATGAACCAATTGGGGGCCTTGGACAGCCACAAAAAAACCCTTTGGCACCACAGAGCACACTCATAAAAGCAGAGAGGTTTTTAATTTCTTTTTTCAAAGACAAACCGAGTCCACAAAGAACCCTCCAGTGGTTAGTCACCCCTGCTGTATATGGTGCTGGAGCAGGGTAGAAAGAACTGGTCACTAAACCAATTACACTGGTCATCATATGACAAGATGTGTACTCAACATAGGTAATTTATTAATAAACCCCAGCTGGTGTTGTGTGAGAGTACTGGTGGTGTAGTGGTGAGTGTTGGACTAAAACTGGGGAAACCTGGATTTAAATTTCCACTCAGCCATAAAGTGCCCTGGGTAATCTTGGACTAGTCTCCATCAGTCAGTTTAATCTTTTGGCGAGATTCACATGGGAGGGTGGGAAAAAAAAACCATAAGCTAACTAGACCTCCATAAAGGGAGAACTAAACGTGTCACAAATAAAATACAGTGGTACCTCGGGTTAAGTACTTAATTCGTTCCAGAGGTCTGTTCTTAACCTGAAACTGTTCTTAACCTGAAGCACCACTTTAGCTAATGGGGCCTCCTGCTGCCACCGCACCACCAGAGCACAATTTCTGTTCTCATCCTGAAGCAAAGTTCTTAACCCAAGGTACTATTTCTGGGTTAGTGGAGTCTGTAACCTGAAGCGTATGTAACCTGAAGCGTATGTAACCCGAGGTACCACTGTAAGGGTAAATAATTAAATGTGTTGGCTTTTGTGCTTTAAGTGCATGTTTAGGAAATTCAATCTGCAGGCAACTGCACTACAGTATTTTGGTTGCAGTAAGTATTTTTTGTATATTAGGACATTGTCGTAGTCAGTTCATTTATACAGTATACCACATTTCACACAGATTTCTGTTGAAAGATGTTCACATAACTGTCTAAATACAATACTAAACTAACCATAATTCAAAATTAAAGGAAGGAACTAATCACAAGGAATCAAAGATGAATAGAAAAAGCATGAGGATAGACACAGAGGAAAAATTGGACTAGGAAAATGCAGGGGCCTGGGGGAATTTGAAATAGGAGAGGCATATCATAGTAGCAAACAAGCACTGTTTACTAGGTATATTATAGCAGTAGTGTCACTGTTCTATTTGCATAATTGGTATGGGAGGAAAGAAGAATTAAGGAACAAAGCTGGACACACTAGAATAGGAAATATTCTTCCCTTCTTTAAATATTGTACAGAATTTAGGGAACAATGAAATATATATTATCACCAGTGCTCCCACCAATCATAGCTGTGTTACGACATATAAATGCAAACAATAATTGGCAGTGATCCTCATGCCATGTAATGTCCACACAGGATAGGCAGAGAGTAGAGTTTTTTACAATCAGTTGTACAGCAGGGGTCACTACCATGCAGCCCTCTAGATACCACTGGACTATTATTCCTAACCTCACTGATTGCCCATGCTGGCTCATGGGAACTGAGTCTCAATAACATATGGACAGCCGCAGTTTAGCCACCCCTTTTACAGAGCCATAACTAAATGACAGCAGAACATATGACTACAGGAACCATTATGAGGAATTTAAGGGAGGTCGCAACACCTTGTGTAGAGTGAGAAAAAAATATTGCTTTATGATTTCATGAAGTCTAGGACCTTTTTCACTAGGCTAACCAGAAATATTTAATAGCTACAGGACTGCTTATATACTGCTTGTATATTTTAACAATCCCCGATTAGTTTCTATGGTAGCCATTCTTAAGGTTTTCCTCTGTGGTAGGGAAAGAACTTTCTTTTTTAAAATATAAAGTGACATTTATGCAATGTGAGGCAGTGTCCAGCTGGCACAGCATTATGTCTAAACTAGCATTATGATTTATTTCTCCTAAGCCAAAAAGAAATCTTGCTTTTTGATTCTGACTTGCAGAGAGTAATAAGTGCTGGTTTGAAACTATGCTTTATGGACTTCCGGGTTAGCGCCTCTGGCAATGGCGGATTTCCTCTGATCGGGAGGAATCCGCTTCGTGAGAATTAGGGTCTGGACCGCCGTGGCGAGGCGGAGACCCATTAAAAACCACAGACGGGAGAAGCCTGTGGACGTGGGATTCGGCTGGCACCTTTCGCGCCTCCCCTACTCGCGGGGAAACCCGGTTTCGGGGATCCGGAGCGACGTGGGGTGAATGGCGCGGTGCTTCGAATCGACTGCTTTTTTCACAGAGTGAAGCCGCATTGCTGTTGCCGGAGAGCGCTGACTTTTTCCTGTGGACAATTGGATTTTAAACAACTGCTTGTGAGTAGAACGGAAAATTGGACTACGAAATTTCTTAATTTGGTACCGAAGCGGGAAGGTCTAAACAGGAAGTCCGCCTTCCGCTTTTGTAAATAGATTGAAGCAAAGACATTGCAAGCTAGAGTCTGGAAAGTCGTCTGTAAAGGATTAAATTTCCATCATTTAAAATTACTAAACCCCCTTGGAAGCAGGAGAAGAGGGGGAAATCTTTTTAGACTGTTTAAACCTGCAGAAGAGAGCGTAAAGAAAGATAAATTTCCACCGTCTTGAACCTGGGAGCGGGGTGTCAGGACGGACGCTTTGGGGAAGTTCATTGACTGTGGACAAACGTTTTTGACAGATAGTTAAAAAAGAGAAACATATTGATTCCAATGTTCCCTCTTGCATTTAAAAGAAACAAAATATCTGAAAAAGGAAAGGAACTTTGTTGCTAGATCTGCTTTTAAAAAGACGGATACAAATAGAAATTGTTTCCCCTAGAGGGAGCTTGTGAAACTGTTATTAGAGTCGATCTGGGGAGCTTTGCAGCTGTAGAGATTAAAGATCGTGGGACCAGACTTTGACCTTGAACAAGAATGTGCCTAGTACAAGCGTTAGTGCTTGCTCTTTGCAAGACAAGTGCTTTACTGGAACAGCTACATGAGAAGATGGATTTGATGACTGTTGCAGTTGGAAATTTTGGACAAACAGTGAATACCTATATAGAACCCACTCAGGAATTAATTCAGGAATGTGCTTTGACAGATCAAGTGGTGAAGAAGATAAAGGAGGAGGTTGTTCCTGAACCTCAAGTGGCAGAAATGGAGAGAGCTGTGGCCCTGCAGGAACATAAGTTGTTGGATCTGACGAATGAATCTGGAGAAAGCCAGATTTGGAGAGATGGAGTTCTGTTTGGCTTGGAGATGGGAGGTTGGATAGATCCCCCTATGCAGGGATGTTTTGACCTTTCGGGTTTGGCTTTGGGCCAGGGGGAGTTGGGAGTTGTGGGGGCCCTTAACTTTGGAGGGACTTTGAAACATGCCTCTAAATATCATATGGATTTCAGTGTCGACTATGGAGAATGGGCTGACTTGTCGAGAAGCGACAAAGATATTGTCAAGTTGGAGTCTCCCCGAGAGAAAGGAAGGAAATTAAGAATAAGATCAGCAGAAGACAAAGTAAAGTACAGGTACAAACATGAAGAAGATCTGCGGAAGGGACATGGAAAAGACTTAAGAGCCTCGGATAGAAGGTCACCAGGTTGATGGACTAGATGGATGGGATAGAAAGGACTGACAAAACCCGAGACCAGGAAGAAGAGACGATGGATGAAGATTGGAAGAAAGTTTTAAAAATTTATTTAGAAAATTATCGTAAAATGAATGATTACTAGAAAATGTTGGAATGAAATTGTTTGGCTTTAGTAGAAATGTTAAAAAGAATTATGTAAGAATATGTTATGCTTAAAAGAATTAGGTATAAAGAAGACTTAAGTTTTAAGCTTTAGGGTTTTTTATGGTAAGATAAGGTTAAAATAGATTAAGGTAATTTAATGACAGAATATTGTGAAAAATGGAAAGGATTTGCTGAGATAATTAATAACTAGAATACAAAAAAGGGAGGTGTGAGGAGGTCGATGAAATAAGTTAATGGAAAACAAGGATTTGGGAAGATTGGATTTGTTTTTAAATTTTTTGTTTATTTTTGTTTTTTGATTTTGATGTATTGTGTGTTTTGTTTTGTTTTTTTCTTTGACTTTGGTTTTTATTGACTTGTATTGTTCAATTGTTATTTTTGTCTATCTTTTTCTTTTTCTCTTGTTTTTTTCTTTCTTTCTTTGTAATTTTAAATTCTCAATAAATATCATTTTTTTAAAAAAGAAAAGAAAAAAAGAAACTATGCTTTATGATTTGTCCCCACTCAAGAAGAGGAAATGCTCAAGCTGCATGCACTAGAATATAACTAGTATTATTACGGTTCTTAACCACCATTCATTCCAGGATGGTATAAAGCTATAACACACTTCACAATAGCCTAATGTTGAAACAAAAACAGTTAAAGAATAATTAAGAAAAAATCATCACTGAACAATTCAGCAGTGGATAACAGAAATGCCATATCAAGTTAACACTTCTTACACTAAATGTAGGTGGTTTGTTTATTGTTTATTTATCTTATTCCCCACTCCACCACTGTCCCCTCTAAAGAATTAATAATATGGAGATGCAGTAAAAAACTTTATTACAGGGATAAGAATCTGTGGCCCTCCAGAGGTTGTTTTGACAACAGCTCCCACCATTCCCAACCACGGGTCACACTGGCTGGACTGACTGCAGGAGGAAGTCCAACAGCACCATATACAAATATGTAAATATATTTGTAAGTGTATAAGCTGCTTACAGATAAACAATGCTTCTTGGATTAGTGTTGCATCTGAACACAAAAAGAAAACCAGTCAGAATGACAGGCAGAACTTTTTTTTCTTTATCAAATTATGTACATGTTGTCAGTTAAAATGCAGAAAGAACATACAATAAATATAATCGTATGGGTCTTACCTCACTAACAGCTCCCTAGAGCAGCAGAATTGGGGTGGGTGGGGAAACAAAACAGAAAATTATGTCAGATACTATCACAAATCTTGGGGAAAATATTCCCCATGAACCAATTGGGAGCATCAAATTTTAATTCTTGTTTTTAATTAGGCGTATTTATTTTTATTCAGCATGTTCTCTATGTGAAACAGATTGAAAAACAGACTTGAAAATGTTAATCTAATTTTGTAGTATGCCAGTTCAACAGAATAAAGGCCAATACTTTTAAAGCAATAAGAGGTGTCGATTATATATAAGTGCATACAACACCTCTGCAATACTGTCTGTCTTTGTGATCATCTACATTACAAGCAAACTACAACACAGAAATGCATCTTGTGCAAGTAAGTCATGATGTGTGAAGTATCCTTTAGCCAAAGCTTCCACATGTTGGGCTGCTAGAAGATAAAGGAATCTAAGGGAAAATTCCTTTGTAACCTTTACATAGTTTAAAACTTGTTGCCAAGTATAAAACTGACATCTACAATGTGCATTATTCAAAGCAAAACCCCATTGTAAACTTCTGGCAGGAAAGAAAACCCACCCAGATTGCACATGTATAAAAATGTTGAGCACTATTTGAGTACCTATTCTCATCGTGTTACATGTGCAAATTGCACATCTGTAAGTAAGTGCAATGACTGGCCTGATTGGTATGTTATGGTATGCCAAAGCTCACAAGTACAGTAAAATAATTAGATTATCTTGTCTTCTGTATTATGGGTGGGGAAAGTGAATTATAAATATTACGTGCTTCGTCGGAAACTTCAATGGCACTTGCTCCTAGCTAAGTAGGTAGAGGTTTACAGTGAATTGTAAAGGAACTGAGATAGAAAAGGAAAGCCTCCCTGACAAAGGTACTCTTGAGCAAACCATGATCCTGATTGACTTCAACATCCATGCTGAGGCTAGTCTGGGACCAGTTCAGATTTCATAACTTCCAGGGACTGTATCAGCTTGTTACCAGCTTGACACGCACAGCAGGATATACCCTTGACTTGATTTTTGTCCCAAGTGGGGTGAGGGGTGGTCTGAAAATGTGTGTGGGTTGTGTGTGTGTCAGAGCAGTTATTTCCCATTGCAGTGGTGGGGGAATCACAGAGGCTTATGGAGGCTTATGGATACTGATAAGATTCCTGAATGCTTTAGGGGACTTCCTAATGGATAGAGTAGGTGATCTTGTTGAGGCTCTCATCTCACTGCGGAATGACAAGAGAAGGGCTGGAATAAGAGCACGCCTGAGTGCCCTCTCCAGTAGTATGGAGCCCACAATATTGCCTGGCATTCTAGTGAGCTGTGAGGCTGGATGACAGCAAGAGTACTGTATTAGAGAGACATGCAGCAATAAGAGCAGTAAATAAGTCCTATTATGTCCTCATATAAATTAATGGAGAAATCCAAGATTTTAACGTAGCTGGAATTAAGCACCAGTGTATCAATTTCTCTCAATTCACTGATAGTGCCCTAGAAAAAGACAAAAGCCAGAGCTGAGTTGTGTGTGCAAGCTAGAAGCAGGGGGAAGAAGCAGACTGAAACCTTTGAGAGAAAGACACATGCTTGATTTCAAGGCTGTGGCTATGGGAGAAAAAAGACCTTCTTGGGGTGTTAATGCTGTCAACCCCTCCATCATAGGCTTAGAATGTATATATGTGTAAATAAACCATCTATCATAAATACACCTCAGTCTGCTATCCCTCATGGGTAAGAGCCTGGAACCTCACACCGCTCAGAGATTGGGGTGGTGTGCAACAATAAATACAGTTCCTTGCCCCATACTGCAGATAGAAAAGGGCTATGGTTGAGTGTGGCTTTTGAAAGCCATGCTCTCAAGGACCCAGCTTTAAGCAGTCTTAGACACCCATGTAGTGTTGTCTAAATGTAGACCTCTATTGCATGTGGGGCTGAAGCAGAGAGAGAGAGAGAGAGAGAGAGAGAGAGAGAGAGATTACAACAGCCCTGCAGTGCAGTCTAGTACAGTATTATATACTTGCTGCAGCAGGAGAGGACGTGGTTTCAGTTGAGAGAGAATGATTTATGGCAGTTCTTCCTCCCGTTCATTCTTTTTGCACGTGAATTAAGTGGCAATAGAAGAGCAAAGACACCTGTCTTCTATGCTTAGGTAACATTAGTGGGGTTGGGGAGTTGAAATTAATGCTGATATATTTCACATCTGGCTCCCAATGCGCCTCTTTGGTTTCAGATAGTACATGGGTAGAGGAGTCTAAAAAGCCAAGGACACAAATAGAAGAAGCTTCGTTTGGTTAGAATCGAGTACATACAATATACACTTCCAAATTTAAGGCTGAATACATTACTTTTGGTAAATGAGCCACCATTGCCACTAGTGGGCAGTGAAAATTTGTGTCCCGGGCTTTTTAGATTCACCTGAAACCAAAGGGACGCACTGGTTGCGAGATGTGTGGGTGTTCCCCCCCCCCCGCCCCCCTACTCCTATAGAAACTGGAGAGACGCTGCAGAATTCTACTGCGGGGCCCACGATAACCCGACGAGCAACACGCACCGCAATGGAGGACACAGTGGGGGGGGGGGTTATTAAGAAAAAGAGAAGAATAAGGCACCCAAGGAGCTTCCGGAGGTGCACACGTTGAAATGCAATCGCTGCGAAATACGAGGGTCTTGTACCATCTGCATCTGACCCGCGCGCGCGCGTGAATTCCCCACGAGGCCTGCCTAGGTCCCAAGGGGCTCGCGCTCTATTCCTCTCGCGAGGCCTCCCCGCCGAGAGAGGAGGAGGGAGAGAAATAACGGTCATTTCGCAGCAGGCGCTCGAGGACAGCCCCCACCTCCGCCTCGAGACAATGCGGGGAGGGGGGGGGGCAAGCTTCCAAATACTAGAGAAGAAGCCGCCGCCCTTCCCTCACGACCTTCCGTCCCCAGTGCCTCACTCACCGGTCTGTGAGCAGCCGGGCCTTGCAGCAGGCGAGAGAGCGCGGCCAGCATCTTGCGCATGGGGTGCTGAGTGGTCGCCGCTGAAACCCGGCACCCGCGTTCCGGGTTCAAGCCCTCTGGGGCGCTGTGGCCGCTACAACGAAGGCCGGCAAGTCTCCTTCAGGCGTCTGCCTTCATGCCCCGCCTTCCTCCGCCGCGCCCTGGCCGACTAGCAGCTTGCCCGGAGTGCCAGCTGAGGAGGCCGCTCTCGCTCTCCCTCTAGCGGCTGTTGCCGCCGCGATAAAAGGCCGACAGACGCAGTTCCCGGAGGTTCCCTCTTTGCTGAGGGGAAACCAGATTATATAATTATTACGTTTTCTTGGGTTTGGTTTTAACCCGAACGGCCAGAAGCGTCGTTTAAAGGGACTGCTCTAATAATGAACAATATTAAAAGGGACTTGTGCACTGCACAGGGAGAGCGTCCCTGATCAGGGCCAGCGCTTTGGTTAGGGAGGCCACGATCCTAAACACTAACCTTGGAATTATCCTCATCGAATTAAGTTATTAAAATAAATGCTGTTAAGAAGCTGTCGCAAAAGTTTATTAAGAGTAGACCCACTGAAATTAATGGACCCAAATTAGCCACGCCCATTAATTTGAGTGGGTCTACTCTTTGAGTAAAAGGTTGTTGAATATAACCCTGGCCTAGACCATTGAGACAGGCGTCAGAATGGCCCTTGAAGGGTTGGCCACTTCTGAACTTGGCCTGCTGGCCAGATGCAAATCCCCACCTCTGCAGTAAACAGTCTTGAGATTATGAAAACAAAAAGGGGATGATTGGTTGAAGGATGATTGGTTGAAGGCGCTCCTCCTCCTTCTCCACTACTTAAGCAATGTGCTGCAGGGTGTGTGCATCTTTAGCAGTGACCCTTATTTTGAGAGCAGTAGTGTTATGAGTAGGGCTGTGCCAAATGTTCAAACCGGCATTTTCCACATAAAGGGGTGGGTGGGAGTTAGATCAACTACTGCCTTCCAAGGCTCCCCCTTTCTTGCCTACAGTTCTTTTGTAACAGTTGCTGCCTGTTCATTCTATTATTGGTCCCCCTCCTTCCCATCCCCCTTCTAGGGGATGCATAATGTATATGCATGAACTTCAAGACACAGCTAGTGGAACCCTTCATCACCCAAATTTCCAAGGCTGATCAAATTATTTTGGCACCTGAGAAAAAAACATTCTAAGTACTTTGCTCCACATTGGCAGTAAGAGTACTGTACATTAAGTCACTAACAGTTCACTGCCCTTTTATGACACCAAAAATCAGCTGCCTCGCCCAGCCTAATGTGAGCCTAGAAAACCTGCAACCCATCCAAGAGAAAACCAACTCCCAGCCTGTGCAGGTGTGCCAGCTGCAGAGTGCTCAGCAAGCAGTTGGTGTTCTCTTGAAGTGTGGCGTCCAGTGACGAGCCAGCAAGCAGTATGCTTCAGTACAAGAGAAAGTTAGCTCCTGGTCAGCAAGTACTCAATTTCTGAGAGGGAAGTGTGCTTTGCTCCTCTCCCAAGATTGGCCATAAGCAAAGCAAAGCCTGTGTCAGCTACAAATGAGAGACAGTAAGACAAAAGAATAGTAGTTTTGGTTTAGGGTTGTGTCCGTTTTGCAAGCTTTGGGGAGCACAGAGCACAAGGTGGGCTGTCTGTTTTACGCTGCAGAGAGGGTCAGACACAATGTTTGGGGTCTTTTGGAATCTGATGCTACAGCCATCCAGATTCCATCAAGGGTCAGGCTGTTGATATGTGTAAATAAATCATATATAATAAAGACACCACAGTCTCCACTGTGCCTCATTGTCCAAAAGGAAACAGCCCCTGGGTAAAGTGTGCCTGCAAATCCTGGAATCTCACACTGCTTATGGCAATTGCGGGTGGCATGTGACAATATTTTCTGCACAGGAAACTGCTTATATTTTGAAAATTCAAAGATAACTGAGTTTTAATGTAAATAAAGTAGTTAACAGAAATTACTTCTATAAATAAAACAACATACATTACAACTGAAAACTAGTAGGAGTGCAATTTTTTAAAAAAATATATGTTTGCTGAAGTCACAGAAAATCTTATTTTTAAACAATAGCTTAACTGTGGCATTGAAAAGAACTGACACGACATTAAGATTAGTGTTACAATAAACGTGTGGGATTCATGTTCTAATAGTGGTTACTCCGTAACTTGGCACTTCACATAACTGAAACTGCCAGGAAAAGGTAACTATATACATGTTGGAATTCAGTCATTAGTAAGGTAATGTTAAAGTGCTGCACAAGTATATGCTAGTGCTAATAGGGCAGGAATGTCAATATGATAAATGACCAAAGGGGGAGATTTGGAAAGGCAGCAGAATATTTTTCAAACAATCATCATGATACTCCCAGCTGAAAGTAACTGTTTGGTGCAACGTTTAATTGTTGAGCAAGAATGCACTGCCATGTGTTAGTTTAGTATTACTGCACCCAAAGGACTTTATGAGGTAAAATGGTCATTGTTTTCAATAATCCTGGGTGGGAACACCATCATGTTTTGGATGAACTCAGTACTCCTAATTCTGACTGAAACATCATAACAGAAAATATATTCCTCTTTTTAAAAATCACATTTCCCATTCGTTGAAGTTACTTAATTGCTTTAAAAAATCATACTGCTTACTACTTAAGACTTTGGCTGTGTCCACAGAAGTAGTTACATCAGGTTAGGAAAAAAAAAATCATTAAAATGCTTTTGATTCTTTTCTGTTCTGATGGAAAGCCAAATCATATGATCACACTGTGTGGCCTTTTGCTTGTTTTCCAAACTGTAGTAAACAAATTGTCTGGAAAACAGATTACTGTGAATCACTGATTGTAATGGATCACTCTTCAGCAGACCAAGTTGTGGACATGGTGGCATACAGAATTGTAGTGTGTATGCATTACCAAATTAGCCAGATTACGTCTTTGTTATATGCAGTGCTATTTTTCTAGAAAAAGAGGTGCCAGAACTCACCACGAATACCTCCCTTATTCTCTTAGAATGGCAATGGCACCCACCTGAGAGGTGCTGCAAGCCCTGGTTATATGGTGGACACAATACAGTCCTTTCTCCCCTCCACCACCCTTTTAAGTGAAAACAAAATTTCCTCTCCACACAAACGAAATGATGTATCAGGCACACCATATGGTGGCACTATGACTTAAGGAATATAGTTTTCCTTTCATTGTTCAGATGCCCTCTTCAAGTGGTTATTAAAGCACAGCTAATAATAACAACAGCAGTAATTCATGTGCTATAGGTTGCTTGGTTACTTGAAAAAATTAGTATTACAACATTATTAATGAGACCGCCCAAGAACAAACTTCTTTCAGGGCAAAGGGTGTGGTTGTTTAGTTGTAACAAGCATTTAAAGTTTGTATTCTTCCTTCCTCCTTTTTTGAAGGTACAGTTAAATAATAAAACCACTTTTATTTGTCTTTCCCAGACATTCAGTGCCTCCAAGCAGGTGCAAGTTTTATCCTTATCAAGAAGTGATGTTTTCAGGATTAATTTTCCAACCCTTGTTTGCTGCATTTATGTACCATCTTTTTCTCCATGATGCTCAAGGAGGCTTACATGGTTCCTCCCCTGTCTAATTTAACCCCCACAACAACCCTGTGAGGTTGGCTAGGCTGAGAGTGAATGACTGGCCCAAGGTCACCCACTGCACTTTATGGCTGTGTGGGGTTTTGAACCCTGGTCTCCAGGTTCTAGTCTAACCCTTTAACTACTGGAATAACAGTGACCAAACTCTCCCTGTTAGTGCTGCATCTCAGCAGATTTAAATTCCCTAATGTCTGCAGACCAGAAAATGAATGTTCAATGTGCTACTACAACATACATCTCAGAAGTGGAACTGGTGCATAGTTATACAAAAACTAAGCTGGACGAGGCTTGAGATACAGCACTTTTTAAAATCCAGCAAGTCACAACTTTGTTTACAAGGCATCATGTGTTGCTTGCTGGCCGAAAGAATTCCCTCACTTTCACAATGAATCAGTCAAAATGGATAGAACTAAACAGGTTTTCCCTCATTTGTAGGCTTCATTCACCCAAGCTGTGTGAAGGGTGGCTCAGCTGGCTAAAATGAGCTAGACATAGGGCAAAGGTCTGCATGGATACAGCAGTGCAAGTCCTCAGACGCTACACCGCCTTGTTGACTTGGCATTCCAGACACTGGCTGACGGTGTATTCCAGACACTGAGCATGCAGACTGCACATGAACACGATGCGTTTTAGAAGCCCCCAACCTTTTCCCTATGTCAGTATAGGGTAAATATTAAAACGTTTCTTATGTCAATATTGTGCAAATATTGAAACTGGTGCAGGGTGAAGACAGGGTGGGCCAAGGGAGGAGGAAAGTGTAGAAGCAGGGACTAATCAGTCAGCAATGTGCCAAACTGTCCAGCTGCCTGGAGTACTGGAAAACCCCAAAGGCTGGGGTGTGGCATCTCTAACTGTCATAAACACCTATTGTCTATTCATTCAGCATCTTGACCTCCCCCCCCCCCGCTCCCTATTACACTGTCAAAAATGGACAAAGGGATCTGGGGTTCTGGTCCCTTTCAATTTCACTGCAAAACAGAATTCCTAAAGCAGTCCCAGCTATTTGTCTGGTAGCAGCTTGATGCCAGAACTTTTGCTTCTTTAGAAATTGACATGAGTATATAGAGAAAAATTGATTGTTCAGACATGACAGAAAGCAGCACAGGAGAAAACTGAAAAAAGGGAAAGACAAGTTTGTAACTTTAAGTTAAATTCAAATGCCTACACTTCAGAATTATTCATTAAAGGGTTTGCAAAAGCTTAAGAAAATGGGGGCACAAAATCAAGCTTATATAACCGAATAAGAAAGCATCAATCTTGCAAACATCTAACAAACTTGTTTTATTTGCAAATAGGAGGAGCTGACCATAATAAATTGCTCCAGATGCAGCCTCTCCTGGGCAATGAGTCATTAGTGGTAATAAATTGAATTATACAATTGCTTGCCTCTACTCATCTCACCATTGTGGTCCCTGATATACAACAGTATGTTTACAAATATTTACTGTGCATATGTAGGACATGTTTTTTATATCTATGAAGTGGCACTCATTTAACAAAATGTTCAGAATTCCATTAAAAATACATGACAGACAATGACTTAGAACAGGCCTGTCACAATCAAAGGAGTTAAGTTTCAAGATAATTATACCAATGTGGGGGTGAGGGGAGAGACTTTTAACAACTTCTAACAATAAACTTCCTACATTACAATAAATGAATTAAGGGCGGCGCAAAAGGCAGCAAATTCTTCTCCAAGAACCCACACATTCATGCAGGCCTAGTAAGCCATAGTTTGGCTTACCGTGAGGTGAGAGCCAGGTCAGTGATGGGCCCAGACGTAAACCTGTGAGCATTGTGGCTGAGTGGAGATTTGAATCTGGGTCTCTCCAGACCTCGTTCAGTTCTCTAACCACTGCATCACACCAGCTTTCAATGTACTTCAGTGGGCTGAAGCATGCCTAACTGTGTGAATTATAGTATCAGGTTATTAGTTAACAGAATGAATTGTGTTAAACTGCAAAAAAGTGTAATGTTAATGCCAATTCACATGAACAATTAGATGTATGGTAGGTACTTGATAATCCACCCTGTGTCAGATTCCTGTGCTGTCTGTGTTGCTAAACAACTGTGTACAACTGCCACCATGTGGAGAATTAAGGTTTTTAGGCACACAGTTGCAAAGATCTTTTGGTAATATTGGTGGTGGCATGCAAAAGATGACTGCAACCCTGTGTATTTCTGTACTTCCACACAAGTTGCTGACAATCAGGGAATGTGGCCCCTAAGAGGGAAAATATTGCCCCACCACTGTTTAAAAGTGAGGACTACAAAATTAAAATCTATGTGAGGACTGGGGAGGGGTTACACACTCACAGCAACAGAAGTGGAAAGTAACTTTATAGCAAAGGCATTTGGAACATATTGGAGAGATATGCGAGGAAGGAAGTTCATAGTACCAATTATTTTTTCAACTGTTGCATATATAACAAGGACAGACAAACAGATTGTATGTTTGGGTGAGTGTGTTTCCATGATATTTGTGCATAACTAGAAGAAAGGAGCTTATTAAATGTTGAGGGGATGGAAAGAGTGGCGTGTGCCAGACCTTAAATCATAAATAAATTACATCTTGCAACTATGGATTTTGCATTATTAGTTGCAGAATACATTCCTTTTTCAGTTTCAGTTAAACCAGTCTAGATATCTTTGAGGGGAATAACCCAACTTTGCTGGAAAATATTTTCCACACTATATTCCACCTGCCCTCACTGACTCTTAAAGGTAGTTTGTGACAAATGGATAGTAATTGCAAACTATTTCAATGTTGGTTTCCTTGCAGGAAATCAAAAGGAAAGAGATAGCTGAGTGGGAAGCTTTTATGTTCCAGGCTGACTCTTCACATCTGCGGTAAACTCGCTTGATTGGGGGCTGGGGTGGGAAGGGAGGAAAATGAATATGGAAAGAGAAAGAGAGAAGACTTAAAAGCATTTCCAAATGGTTGAAACAGATGACCAGAGGCAGAATTCACTGGAAACTTCTCATTAAGTATAATGAGGATTGCACATGAACCATTCCTGGTGTTTTGTGGCCAGAGTCATCTGCTTAAAGTGTTACTATACATCCCAGTGATCGCTCCATAAGCCTGGCCAATTAAGTTAATGCTAGAAGTTCAAATCAATCTATGTTGGATTGGGTGTATATTTCAAATATGTAAGGATTCATGTAAAATATGTTCTGTTTCTTTATAGTCACTATATGTAAAGAAGGCATAGTAGGCAACAGTAAGCTCAACTTCAGTACCAATACAAAAACAAGGGTTAAATTAAATATTCCCTGGCAGTGACGTGAAAAAGAGCCTGTTCTGAAGATCTTAAGACATAGGCAGATTGGCAGAGAGAGAGAGAAGTGCCCTTTCAGGTACAGTGGAAGGTGATGGACTCTCCTTCATAGAAGGCTTTTAAACTGAGATTGGATGACCATCTGTCAGGGACTATTTAGTTGTAATTCCTGCATTGCAGAGGATTGGACTAGATTACTATTGGGGTCCCTTTCCAACCCTGTAGTTTGATGATGAAGAGGTATCTGTGTTCCAAGCCATTTAAGGCTTTAGAGGTAAGGACCAGTTCCTTAAACTGGCCTCAGAAACAAACAAGCAGCCAGTATAATTCTTTCAGAATTGATGAAGTATGGTTCCACCTGACTCTACTGGTTAAAACGCTGGCAGCTACATTCTGCGCCAGCTGAAGCTTTCGAGTCATCTTCAAGGGCAGCCCCATAGGCAACATATTACAGCACTCTAAGTGAGAGGTTACCATAGCACTGTGGCAAGACATCCCTGTCCAGGAATGGTCATAGCCAGTGCTTTTTTTCTGGGGGGTACGTAGGTATGCATACCTCTAAACATTTTGTGAATTTTTGTACTTTTGTTCATTTACTGTATTTAAAATGGTGATTTTCCTGAGTCAAATGAGAGGACCCCTAAACATTTTTTAAGAAAAGAAGCACTGGTCACAGCTTGAAAACTTAGCAAAGTTGTTTTAAAGCACTATAAATAACTGAGGTACAGTGGTACCTCAGGTTAAGAACTTAATTCGTTCCGGAGGTCCGTTCTTAAACTGAAACTGTTCTTAACCTGAAGCACCACTTTAGCTAATGGGGCCTCCTGCTGCCACTGCACCACTGGAGCACGATTTCTGTTCTCATCCTGAAGCAAAGTTCTTAACCCGAGGTACTATTTCTGGGTTAGCGGAGTCTGTAACCTGAAGTGTCTGTAACCTGAAGCATATGTAACCCGAAGTACTACAGTTTTGCCTAGAGTGCTTTTGATATATGACTAGAAAGATACTCAGTTTAAGATTTTTAAATACACAATAATTCCAAAACAAGAGAAGCATAGTATCATCATGTACAAGATTGTATTATCATGTACAACATGAAGAATGGAAGGGGGAACAACATAGTGTTTTAGGAATTATAACAGATGTGACAAACCTAGGACAAATTTTGAGTAATATGAGAATAGTGGGTATAAGTTTTATTATGATCACAGAATTAGTTAGCTGTTGTTTTCATATCCTTAGATTTAGTAATGTTTTTTTCCATTTCTGCCTTGATTTATATCATGACTCCTACTAATTTGCTCCTAGGTGCCAAGACTTTCAAGGATTATCTGGATAATACCCCTGTTCTTACTATTTGGCTTCTACCACAGTTGAAAGAATATTTATAAATATGCACATAGCCAGACAGCTTCCAGTTGGATATACAACTGAGAAAATCAAGAGCATAATTTCCTCCTGCAAAGGTCTGGAATATATTAACCAGCCAATTACCTTCTGGTCCACCATTTTTCCCAGACATTAAATTGGGAATAAATTACTCATTTGGTTAATAAAAGAAGAAGAAGGACCAGTTTGTATCCAAGCCCTGCCCCTTTTGCAACTTGGCCAACAGCCTCAAATACATACAGATGGGGAAACCCTGCAGTAGACCACGGAAGTGATTATTCACTGCTGAGAGCATGACTGTGTTATTTCAGCAGATTTTCATACCAGGGTTGCTAATAAACATTATGCTACACTGGGTTGCCTGGTCCAGACTCTGAGGGCTTTTTCTGCTTTTTGAGGGCTGTATAAAACAGAGGATTTTGTCAGATGTGACTTTTCCCATCATTTGCCATGTTTTCTAATGGGGAACAACTCTAAAAGAATTGCACCTTTGATGCAGTTGTATGAGCATATCCACTGCCTTAAAGGTATTGCCTAGTCTCAGGCAACCTTAGGAAGTGTAGCTCTGCGATTGGGACAAAAGTTCACAGAGGAAGAGAATTGCAAACGTCTTAAACAAATTACAATTACGAGGATTTTTTCAAGGAAGCAATTGGGAAGTTGGCTGCCTTTTCAAAGGGAGATGGTCTCTGTCAGAGGTATCTACTGTGGCATACTCCAACTTCCACCAGACCTTACCATTGGCCAGGCCAGTTGGGTTTGATGGGAAATGTAGTCCAACAGCCAGTGGAGAGGTTGGCTACTCCTGGTCTACAGTATAACAATATAGACTTGGTTTTCAGCCAGTCTGAGTTGTTCATTCTCAAATCCAAACATCTGACACATCTCCACTATCCTTAAATATGTTGATCTTGCATCAAGTCCTCTTACAAGTAATTCCTTTAACATCCTTTTTGGTCCAAGTGTAGATTTGTGTGCATAAAGCACAGTGAGCCAGAACTTTGAGACAGGATCTACATGTCGGAAAAGGCCACTTAGTTCTCGACACATTTCATGCTTTCTTCAGCATCATGTAAGACACTTTCATCACACATGTATTTTCTCATATATGGAAGCCAAACTATTGTAACTGAAAACCACAGAAATTGTTTAACAACAGTCCAATACACTGCTGAAAGCTGACCCTCTTCCTCTGGAAGCCTATCTGCATAATCAATTCAAGCCAGAAGTAGGAGCCTGCAGGCGATTCCTCCCCCCCCCCAATAAATATTTCTGATTCAGAATTTTTACCAGCTAATTTTCATTCACTGACAAGCCAACTGCTGCATAAAGCTGAAAGTTATTTGAGAACTGGCTTAGTGAGCAAACAGATGGTAAAACTGTCTTACTAAGCAAGAAAACATCGCTGTGCCTTTGGGCTTCATCTTCAGCCAGTCCTGGGAAAGAAGCCTACGAAAAGCCACTGGCTGCTAAGGACAGACTGGAGCTTCTAGTCAGTCAGGTTCCTTGGGAACTGAACAGGAACTGAAGAAGAGCACTGCTGGGTCACAATAAAGACCATTCAAGTCCAGCATTCCACTTATCACAATGGCCAGTTAGATGCCTCTGGAAGTCCTCTGTGCATTTGACTCCCACTGATAGTTATTCAGTGGCAAGCTGAACCAATATTTTTGCCTGAGTTTCCTCTTCCAATCATATGTAGGGGGAGAGGTAAAAATGCTCCTCACAATTGGGAGAAATTCAGATTGAGTACTTGATACAATTAAGGGTTGTAGGGGTTGACTCTTGACATTTCCCTTAATAACTTTAGGAGGTGGCTAAGCGCTGCTCTTCCTTTAAACTCAAGAGAAACAAACCCAGTTGTTGGAGTGAAGTTTGGTGCTGGGTGTTTGTATCTGGAGTTCTCAGATGAAGAAGAAGAGAAGAAGAGTTTGGATTTGATAATCCCGCCTTTCACTCCCCTTCAGGAGTCTCAAAGCGGCTAACATTCTCCTTTCGCTTCCTCCCCCACAACAAACACTCTGTGAGGTGAGTGGGGCTGAGAGACTTCAAAGAAGTGTGACTGGCCCAAGGTCACCCAGCAGCTGCATGTGGAGGAGCAGAGACGCGAACCCGGTTCCCCAGGTTACAAGACTACCGCTCTTAACCACTACACCACACTGGCACTTGTTAGGGTCCTAGGCAGAGAAGTGTTAGCAATGGCTTCATGTGGTCCTTTTTTGTGCAAACTTTCTCCCTGTTTCCCATCACCCAAGTTCCCCCATGTAAGCCCTAAACACCCACAACATGAGGCCAGAGAGATATAGCCCTATGCGATGCACTCTGTCATTTTAGTTATGGTCTCTTTGAGTCGGGTTTATATACTGGTGGTGGTGTGCTGGGATTAGGTGCACAGTTTGTTTGTTTGTTTGTTTGTTTGTTTGTTTGTTTGTTTACTAAATTCATATGCCACTCTTCATCTGAAGATCACAGGGAAGTTTACAACGTAAAAACAAAAATACATAACGTACTACTATTAATACTACTACTATACCCCCCACATACATTTAAAAGGCTATATAGATTGTTTAACAGCCAAAGGCCTGGTCAAAGAGGAATGTTTCTGCCTGGCACCTAAAGATATGTAATGAAGGAACCAGGTGAGCTTCCCTGGGGAGAGCATTCCACAAATGGGGAGCCACCACAAAAAAGGGCCAGTCTCATGTTACCACAATCTGAGCCTCTTACGGAGTGGGCACATGAAGTAGGGCCTCAGATGACTGCAGGGCCTGGGTCAGTTGAGGGAGAGGCGGTTGCACCATATTATGTGGTTTGTTGTGACAACAAGGGTGGGGTGGTTGTCAACATGTGAGCAGCTATTCTGGTGGTTTGGTTCCCTGCTGATGTAAATGGTGCTTCCTGTGTTAGATCTGGGTTGGTATTAAGTAATGCAGTTGATGGGGGTGTGGCCAAGTACTGAAGAGGTATGGGACATGGTTTGTGTTCCTCTCCTGTGCCACCAACAACCCTATTTCATTCCAGCTGTTCCACTGACTTCTGCCAAATCCTATGGCCCCCAAGCAACTGGAACTTCAGTAAAAGTTCCCTTAAGCTGCTCTTTTGCAGGAATGAGAATGATGCCATATCATGCCCCAACATAATGTTCCCCTGCTGAGTTGTCTTGGTACAGAAATGATTGAGTCACATTTTTTTTAAAAAAAAAAAGTTAATTAGCTGACTAATTGATTATTGCACCCTCAAATGTCAACAAAGTCACAGGGTCCACGAGAAATTCTCTTCAAAGCACTTGTAAAAATAAATTAAATATGTATCCATCCCATTAGTAATGGAAATAAAATTAGTACGAGACTAGCCAACGTTTGGAGAGTTATATTTGGAAATCTAAGTGTTTTTAATAGTGAGACAGACCTGCCAGGGCCTTAAAAGCTCAGGCAGAAATAGTACAGTTGCTGTGTAATTTATGTCTGACTATTAAAGCTCTCATTTAACATTAATTAAGTCTTCCTTGCCTTTGACTGGCAAAGGAGCAAGTGTAGCTTGCCATCTGGTTTTATTTTTGAAGAGTTTTAGCTTCGTTTTATAAAGGAAAATGTGAGGTAAAGTAACATTTAATATTTCACACAGCAACAATTTAGCACAAAATTCTAGTTTAAATAGCATACAGTAATACAAGGAAACCGAGAACCTATCTGATGACTAATTTGTAGAAGGCACTGCAAAATTCCAGCTATAAATACCAAGAAGCCTAGTTCTGCTTGTAGATTGCTCTCTCACACACATACACACTTTGTAGCTTTGAAAAATACAGGCACCTTCCCACTCGCATGTGACCAGCAGGCATGCAACTGCTGACACGCGCACCATTTTCGGTGCCAAAAGGGGGCGGGGCGGAACAGAGTTGTGTGCATCCCACTGATGTGCACAGTGGCCGAGAACGGAACCCCCGTGTAAGTGGGGATTCCCCTGTACAGAAAAGAAAACTGAGCAGGTCTTCCCTATCCATTGTAGTCCTCATCTTCTGGACCCTCTGTCTTCTGTGCAGACTCAGCCTTCTCATGAGGTGGGGTGAAGCAGCTGCCTTGAGTGGAGGAAGCCGCTGCAGGAGCACCCTTGCAGGTACCCCACCACTGCTGGTGGATAAGTGGCGTTTGCACTGATTTCTGGTGAGATCTTGCAAGATTTCACATGAGATTGTGATGAGATCTCACCAGAAATCAGTGCTGATGTTGGCGCCACTGGCAGTGGTGACACAGCGGGGGGCAGCAGGGCAGCACTTCCTGTTTTGCCTAAAGTGGCAAAATGTGACAAGCCGCCCCTGCTTCTGTGTGACATATAATGAAAGTAAAAAATATAAACCAGTGTTTTTCCTTAAATAAAGAAATAAAAGAATGGTTATTCTTAATCCCATGGTTTAGGGCTAAACTGTAGTATTTACAGGATAACTGACTTTATTCTGCTCTGTTTGGTTAGGCATTTCCCGCATGACCTATTTTCAAGATTTTAAATATGATCCATTTAGCAGCTTGGATTTAGCCAAACTTTTTTTTCTAGTCAGTCTCCAAAAAGGTGTCTAGTTCCAAGTGCTGAGCTTACTAGATAAAAAAGTAGCACTGCGGAACTGAGCTGTTGGAAACAAAGCCAATTTGCTTTGCAAAAGTGTACAGTTGTTGTGCAAAATGCCTCTCTTTCCTCTAGCTAGGTATGGAAGAATATTTTGTTTGGTCCACATTTTTAAGCAAACTGACCAAATCTGAACCTCTTGGACTAATACATGGATTGGAATGTAATCAGTTATCCTTCATGCTTTTCTGAATTTGGTGCTATAGCTTTTGGCTCAAAAAAACTACTAATGTGTTAGGATACGTTGTGTTTAGAAATGGTACAAAATAATATATACAGTTTTATTTAAACACATGTCTTCCTATAGATTCTTTTCAAAATGCAAAATATTGATGTGTAAACAGGACACAATGGACTATGAATGAACACATACAAAATTGGCATGGACTGGGATTAGACTGATGAGCTGTAGCACTGTTACTGAAAATTCTGTGAAGATAATCAAAATGAAACAAAAAGAGCCAAGCTCAGAATTCAGGTTTCAAAGCGCTCTGTCCATAAACAGTCTTGGCCATTGCAACTCATTGAATTCAGTATGGAAGTCACTGAGAAACAGACCCAGCCATTTCTATCTACATAGTCTTCCCACCTTTATCTCCAGAGTCTTGACTCTGGCTTCTGTTTCTTGGTTGCATTAGAGCATTTGATAGAGATGAAACTCAGTAACTAGTCCTTATGCATAAACTAACTTATCATTTTGAAACATTTTGGGGAAATTGGGTCATAAAGGCAGCATGAATAGCTTTCATAATTTTCAAACGAGACAAAAATAGAGGATCAACCTTACATTTAGCCATTTTTAATTCCCACCCAAATTAGCACTACCTAATAATTTGTTTCTACAGGAGTGCTTCAGTTTCAGCGAAAGTATTGTCTCATCCGAAGGAATGTATTCCATTACAGTTCTGCTGGCTTGCACCATAGCTTTATGTAGAACCAGTTGGTTACCATGGTGACTGTGACCAATACATGCACACACTCAAATCGGGAACCCTTTCAAGACAAGTCTGAGCACTTTCAATTACCATGCCCAGCATAAGAGCCTTGTTTGTTTTGATCCCACTCCCCCAGGATGGAATGAAGCTCTCTAGTAAAAATAAGCACACCCATCTTCTCTCATCCCTACTCTCCTTCCCCCTGAGGCTATCTCTGTATTTTATTTTAGATGTAGAGATCAGTGTGCACGACAACTATTACTCAAGTTCCCATCCAATTGCTGTTAGTATGTGTAAAATCACAAATACGCCAGGCTCACCGCTGATGTAACAAAGCTGGTCTTAATCTATGTGGGATAGAACATGAAGCGCACCCTTTGGGCAGGGATGTGCTCCCCCAAGTGTTCGAGGCCATTTCATTTATTTATTTATCTGGAGCATTTGTACCCTGCTCTTCAGCCAAAAACACTCCCAGAGTGGTTTACGAGCAATTAATTAAAACAAGACAGTCCCTGCCTGCAAGTTTACAATCTAACATGATTTTTATTTCTAGGAACATAGGAAGCTGCTTATACTGAGTCAGACCATTGGTCCATCTAGCTCACAATTGTCTACACTGACTGGCAGCTGCACTCCAGAATCCAAGACAGGAAGTCTCTCCCAGCCTTACCTGGAAACTTGAACCTGGGGCCTTTATACAAAAGGTGAAATGCTCTGCTACTGAGCTACATTCCTTCCTTTCCTCTTTAATTTCTGTAAACTAGTGCAAATTTATTACAGAAAGAAAGAAAAACAAGATTGCTAAAAAAATATATACCAAAGAAGAATCAGTTACATATTTAGTCAACTCACTGGTTTTGCACACTATTATTATAAACAGCTAAATCTACAACCCTATTCACAGTTACCTGGGAACTAGTAATATAGACCATAAGAGGACAGACTTCCTAGTAAATGTTGAAAAGATTGCACTGCACACAGGCTATGCATTTAATAAATAATGCTTCAAAAACAAAACAAATACTATTTGACCTATATTCCCAACATACCTATACGGTAGTCATTATGAAGTAATTAAAAAACGAGATACACACAGATGATGGTAAAACTCATTTGTGTGTGTCCAAGGGTGTGTTCACTTTGCCACCTTAAAATGCAGTGAAGTTGTGGGGTGGGGGGCATTTCACAGCTCTTTCCCCCCATAGCTTCATTTGTGTCAGATTCATTTCGGTTTGTGTATACACCAAGGAGGTATTGATAGGCCTGTACCCTGTGCAAAGGTGTTAACACCTTTGTATGGACTAATCAGAAAAGGCTTAAGGACTCCAGTCAGTGTGAAGCTGGTTTGAGAAACAACACATCAAACAGTAGTATTTTATAACAAAGTGCAGGATACATTTTGGATAACATGGTGCGAAAACAGATTAAAAACCCAGCACTGGAAACACAATGAGTGTGCATTAAATAGGATTGTGAATACAGCCTAATGTAATCTTGAATATATCTAAGTAACAGCCTTTGAAGTTTTTTGCTTCCTTAATAAAAGATTGTTCCATCCTAAATTGGTATCTAAAATAACTGGGGTATTGAACAATGCAGTAAATTGCAAGTAATTTTAAAATATGACAGTACATGAGCAGTAGACATGGACACCCCTAAGTGCTTTAAACTCATCCAACTCAGAATGCCTGTTACTATAGCCCTTAATCTCACACTCAGTGCATATCCTGATCACTTTCATTTCAGAAATTAGGTAGGAACAGTGCTTTTTTCTGCTGTGACGCATGGGCAGGCATACCCCTAAACATTTTGTGAATCTAAGTTTGGCCTCATTGAGGGGCAGTATTTCAATATGAGTAGGAAAGTGAGTGTACCCCTAAACATTTTTTTAGAAAAAAAAGCACTGAATAGGAAAATCATTGTTTTGACTATCATGCTAGTTACTTTTCCTGAACAATTCAAAAGGTTTCACATACATTACTTCCGTAATCTGCTCAACAACCTGTAACTGAGGACAGTTTGCATATGGAGGACTGGAGCATGAAAAGAGGTTCATGAAAGAGGTTTTTAAAAAGGTAAAGGACCCCTGGACAGTTAAGTCCAGTCAGAGGCGACTATGGGGTTGCGGCACTCATCTCGTTTTTCAGGCTGAGGGAACTGATGTTTGTCCACAGACAGCTTTCTGGGTCATGTGGCCAGCAGGACTAAACCGCTTCTGGCACAACGGAACACCATAGCAGAAGCCAGAGAGCACAGAAATGCCATTTACATTCCCACTGTAGCCTCTTGGGCTTGCCGATTGGAAGGTTGGCGGTTCAAATCCAAGCAATGGCTTGAGCTCCTGTTGCTCTGTCCCAGCTTCTGCCAACCTAGCAGTTCGAAAGCATACCAGTGCAAGTAAATAAATAGGTTCATGAAATAAGTGACATTTGAAATGGGCACTTCTGGTAGGGTTGCCATATTTCAAAAAGTAAAATTCTTGACATCGGCAAAATTCTCCCGATGCCATTTTTACACCCGAAAACCTGACGTATGGCAAGTGTAGCTTCTGGGCTCATAGCTCAATCTCTTACATGCTAACTCTTCCATTTTGTCAAGTCAGTTCTAAATGTATGCACAGCTATAGCTGTCAATGGCCTGTCCCAGTGTCATCATAGTGAGCAGACAGGCCTTTCTGAATTCTAGTCTATCAGTGTTGAAACTTGTTTGCATCTGTCTCTAGAGACAATGGAAGAGTGCACTAGCAGGGGTGAAGTCAAACTGCTGGAGAGTAATAGCACCTGCTGTGGCTATAGAGACCAATATGGAAGAGACGTGTTTTATTGCAGCTGGGGCAGATGAGGCTGTCTGGTTTCCCTGTTACAGATGCACCATGGTGTTAAAATACTCATCACCATAAAGCAGGTGTATAGTTGTGAAAAGGTGGAACAGGTTGCTCCTCAGAATGCCTTTGGGTAGTTTCTAGATGAATCATCTATGATTCTACTGCAGCCCCCCCCCCCCCAAATCTCTCTTTCCCCCCCTTTGCATAGTGCCACTATCATTTAGCTAGGGATGAAGACTTTTTCTGGCAGAATGATGGCCATTCACACTGCAGCATTCATGATTTCCAACACACCAACAACTGGTTATGACAATATATAATGAGCATGTTTGCAACCCACCAAATTTCAGCTTAGCTGATGTGTTAACCATAGTGAATTTTCTGTAGTGTGTATTTGGCATATTTGACGCACTGGTTTGTATTAACCATAATTTGTGCTTCCTCATCATCAGTGGACATGACCTAGTTTGGCCTTCTCCAACCCCACCAGGCTGGTGATAGCTGACTAGCTGAAACTTTCCAGAACACGCTACTGATTTAGAAGCTTTAGGAAACAGGTGAATAACCATGCATTTTTGCTATTTTAAAGATCTGGTGTTGTTTCTTGCTATTGTTTTGCTTTAATGCTGGTATGCGTCTTGCTGGCCTACTGTTTCAATTGTTATATTGCTTGGCATATTTGTTTTGGAGTTTTTAATATTTGTAAACTGCCTTGGAAATCTTGACTAAAGAGCAGTATCCAGCATGACTCATCCTGTACAGGCATGATTGTCATCCCATTGTTCTCCTGAAAATGCCTCTGCTAAATAGCATGGGCCTCAAATACGACTAAATGTTTTATAAAATAGAATTAAAATGAGTAGTTGAAGCTAAAACTTAGTTGGCCTTTTATTCTTCAGCACAAGGAATCAAATGTGAATTTGCACTGAATGTGAATGTTGTGTATTTTGCCTTCTAACTTAGGTCTGCTAAACAAATTATTCATTCTTTGCCCTTAGTTTAAGTTCCAGATAGAAGTCCAAAATGTTCCTGGATGGTTTGAGCCTGAAATAACTTGTTTAAAATAATACGTAGTTGGGTGATGAAGATGGTGTTGCTCAACTAGTAGGATCAGCAAAGCTGTCTTTCTATAGGCTACTGATGACCTTTGAAAATATCCCGCAAATGCTGATTTTAAGATGACAGAGCCTCTCCTCCTTACAGAGGGTAGGAGTTGTGAGCAGGAGCTGTTTCCAGCATTGGCAGGGGGCGTTCCAGCCCCTGCCCAGCTGGCCTGGCTGCCACGCCACGCCCCCAGGTAGCCAAGCAATCAGGTGGAGGCTTGGGGGCAGGGTTTAGCTGCTCAAATGCGGCTGCGGCAGCACTTCCCTTTCATTCCGCTGCTGGTTTTTATTCCGGTTTTCATTCAGCTGCAGTTAGGCATTGGAATATGTTTGTGCATCGGAGGGCAGGGTGTGGCCATTGCCTACCCCTCCACTTTATGGGTATTCCGGTAAAGGAATCCGGCGGTCGTGGCTCCTGTCCGACGCCCTTGCTGGTGGCTAGGGCCATGGCACAACCCCCGGTGATATCAGGGGGAGCTTTCAGTTGTATTTGCATCATCAGGCTCCTCCCACTGGTGTTTAACCCTTGACAGACTCACCCCTCCCGACGGGGTGGAGTCACGCTCTGTTATTTTATCCAGTGCCTAAGCCAATACCTCTCACATGCTGTAATCAATAAAGTTGTGGCCTTTTTAGGCCATTAACCTAATATACTGTGTCCATGTGTCTTATCCCCAAGCGGGTGGCGGGTCCTTGAATCACAAGCAGATTTTACTCCTACACTTCAGAACAGGCAGCTAGTTTTGGGGTATATTTAAATATACCATAGATAATGACAGTAAGAAACATTCATACTAATTTATATAATTGATGGGATTGTAGCCAGGAGGGCTTCCCATCCGAGAACTACAACCTATTTGATAAAACACTCATTATTATTTTGACATAGCCTAGCATCCTTTGAAGAACATCCTTATTTCTGATCTGGCTCCCCAGGCCAGAATGCCTTTATTTTTCTGCATATTTCACAACAGCCTTTGCCCACCTGGTGCCTTCCAGATGTCTTGGACTGCAACAGCCTTCAGTCCCAGCCGCCATGGGCTATTCAACAGTTCTACTCCTTATACCCTAACACGGTCTAACACTTCTGCCCTTTGTTTTCAGGGTTTTTACAACAGACATGCAGCAAAACATTTTAATCAGATGCTTTGAAGATGGATGGAAATAATTTATTCAGCTTCTCTGCAATAGCCTTATCCTCCTTTAACTGTCCTTTGACTCCCTTGTGACCCAAAGGTCCAACTTTCTGCTGGTTATAGTCATACCTTGCATGGGACAGGTAGGAATCTAGAATATGAAGGTGATACTAGCCCTTACCTCAGCAGTAGCCAACGTGGCGCTGTCAACATGTTATTGAACTAATAATTCCATCATGCCAGACCATTGACCAAGCTGGTTGAGGCAGATTACAGCTATAGTCACCAACATCTGAAGAGTATTACATTAGCTGCCCCTGGCTTAGATGCATATCTCTTCTGCCCTACTAATTCAAAGTAAGTCCAAGTACATTTGTACAGAAATCTGTGAAATCGAAGGTACCTTTGCTCCTCCTTTTCTTGTAAAAATAAGGTACCGTATTTTTCGCTCTATAAGACGCACCAGACCACAAGACGCACCTAGTTTTTGGAGGAGGAAAACAAGAAAAAAAAATATTTTGAATCTCAGAAGCCAGAACAGCAAGAGGGATTGCTACGCAGTGAAAGCAGCAATCCCTCTTGCTGTTCTGGCTTCTGGGATAGCTGCGCAGCCTGCATTCGCTCCATAAGACACACACACATTTCCCCTTACTTGTTAGGAGGGAAAAAGTGAGTCTTATAGAGCAAAAAATACGGTATTTGGGATTGCACTGCCAGCTATTTCAATGCAGGCACCCCAGATTAATTGCTTCACAGTCTGACTCCATAGAGCTTACTTCACTGTAGCTAGAATATCAAATGCCTCCTTTCATCTAAGAAGCTAGAGGTACCTGTAAAGGCACATTCTTACCTATAGTTACCAATTCACTCATGGAAATCATCCTGTATTTATATCAGATATTTATGTTCTATGTAAAAGGAATAGTTATTTGCACTTTTAACTTAATAAAGCTCATGTCTGGTCCTTGTTTTTCACACACACACACAAAATAAAAAATAGTTGAAGTTAACACATTCAAATAAATTCTGCCTATAACTCTTATCTCTGTTAGATTGAAAACATCTCTCCCCACCCCCCCACCCCGAATTTACAGATAATGCTGCTCTTTGCATTTGTTTTCCATTATGTACGGGCAATTAAGTCGGTAATTTGTCTATCTTAATTAGAGAACTGCCAATTTGTATTTTTACCTGCCAAAATGTTGAACTGAGCAAACAGTTTATTTATCCTTGCTCTTCATTCTAGATTTTTCACAGTGAATTATGCTGTGGAACTGTTTCTCCTGAGGAAAACTCTGGAAGTCCAGTTGGTTGAGTTCTTAGAATTACTCCAGACCATATACAGAAATAAACCAAGATGTCTGCATGGTCTTCTCAATTCAAAACAGAAACATCAACCTCTGCAAGTTGACACCAGATTTCCCATCCCTATAAACTAGTGGACCATTCTTCTGATCACTTGCTGCACGGCTGCTTAGAGTGGAGCACAATTATTGCACTATTAGTGAAATATTACAACCCATGGTGCTGGCATCATGCATTGACCTAGAGCATTAGGTTGGTGCTGCCATGGTGGCTATAGCTGCTACTGACGGTTAACTGGAGTTGTGGCATAAGCTGGCAGGACACCAAGGAAGGGGAGGAGGATCCCAGCGAGGGGTGTAGCCATGACTGGCACACACCAGGATAAGCTGAATATGAGGAGGGGGAGATTGTGGACTTAGGAGGTACTCACAGGACATTGGAGGATGTTGTTGGGCTTGCAGACAGTTCACAGGATCCTGGGGAACGAAAACATCACCAGAACCAGAGGTGCCCCCGTCTTTATAGACACAGCGGACTCTGAGGCTTTGCAAGAAGTGTACTCCAGGAGACTGAGGCAGGCAAGGGAACATAGCCTAGTTCACTAGTAGACCAGGTGACGATCATGAGACTCGTTAGGTCTGGAAGGATATTTGTGGTCACTCAGCTGGATTAAGCTCAGGGCAGGTGAGGGTCACATGCTTCATCAAGTGGAGAGGCATAGCTGCTCAGTAGGAGCAAACTCAAGACCACTGCTTGGTTGCCTTGGGGATGTCACTGGACTGTGACTTTGGGACTGACCCCAGATGTTCCAGCCCTGGATCTTCTGCAGAGGTGAGAACCTAACCTTATGAACTGACTTTGGACCTTGCTCGTTGTATTGGACTTGGACTGGTATTTGACCATTTGGACTGTCTGACTACACTCTAGTGTTGCCTTTGGGACTGTGTGCTATCAGGACTTACCACCAGGTACACCAAGGTTCAGAGCAGGTTGTACAAATGTCTTGATTTCAAGGGTATATACTTGGTGCTAGATATGTGAGACTGAATGCAGTTTCTGGTGGTTTACAGCTTCTCTGTGGTCTAATAGGTTGTTTGACGGAGGCAGGGATGGTTTGGGACTGTTGTTGAGGATCCACAGGTCCGTTGATATGCTGAGGCCTTCCCATTATGTGTGATTTGGGATTTAGTGGCTTTCCATGACAACCAGGGGTCTGTTTCTAATCATATTGGGTCTCACACACTTGGCAGGTCATATGCGTGATTTGGTTTTTGTGTTTGGCAGAAAGATGCTAATATAAAGGAAAGAAGCTTACTTTAATGCCTTTGTCATTGACATACAATTTCTATTAGGATTTAGGCTTACTGAGTGACCTGTTAAAATGGCAAATCCTAGGGTCTGATACCTTTGGGGAACTTTCTTATTGAATTGCTGGTGGCCTTAGGAAACATAGGGAATCATGGATGATTGACACAATCATTTAGAGACCCCTAGAGTGATGAAAATGCTAAGCTGTTATATTCTGAAATCTCATATTTTATATATGCTTAAAATTCTACAAGGCAGGCTTAAGCGGTATGTGGACCGAGAACTCCCAGAAGTGCAAGCTGGATTTAGAAGAGGCAGAGGAACCAGAGACCAAATTGCAAACATGCGCTGGATTATGGAGAAAGCTAGAGAGTTCCAGAAAGACATCTACTTCTGTTTCATTGACTATGCAAAAGCCTTTGACTGTGTCGACCACAGCAAACTATGGCAAGTTCTTAAAGAAATGGGAGTGCCTGATCACCTCATCTGCCTCCTGAGAAATCTCTATGTGGGACAAGAAGCTACAGTTAGAACTGGATATGGAACAACTGATTGGTTCAAAATTGGGAAAGGAGTACGGCAAGGCTTTATATTGTCTCCCTGCTTATTTAACTTATATGCAGAATTCATCATGCGAAAGGCTGGGCTGGATGAATCCAAAGCCGGAATTAAGATTGCCGGAAGAAATATCAACAACCTCAGATATGCAGATGACACAACCTTGATGGCAGAAAGTGAGGAGGAATTAAAGAACCTTTTAATGAGGGTGAAAGAGGAGAGCGCAAAATATGGTCTGAAGCTCAACATCAAAAAAACGAAGATCATGGCCACTGGGCCCATCACCTCCTGGCAAATAGAAGGGGAAGAAATGGAGGCAGTGAGAGATTTTACTTTCTTGGGCTCCATGATCACTGCAGATGGTGACAGCAGTCACAAAATTAAAAGATGCCTGCTCCTTGGGAGAAAGGCGATGGCAAACCTAGACAACATCTTAAAAAGCAGAGACATCACCTTGCCAACAAAGGTCCGTATAGTAAAAGCCATGGTTTTCCCAGTAGTGATGTATGGAAGTGAGAGCTGGACCATAAAGAAGGCTGATCGCCAAAGAATTGATGCTTTTGAACTGTGGTGCTGGAGGAGACTCTTGAGAGTCCCGTGGACTGCAAGAAGATCAAACGTATCCATTCTTAAGGAAATCAGCCCTGAGTGCTCACTGGAAGGACAGATCGTGAAGCTGAGGCTCCAATACTTTGGCCATCTCATGAGAAGAGAAGACTCCCTGGAAAAGACCCTGATGTTGGGAAAGATTGAGGGCACAAGAAGAAGGGGACGACAGAGGACAAGATGGTTAGACAGCGTTCTCGAAGCTACAAACATGAGTCTGACCAAACCGTGGGAGGCAGTGGAAGACAGGAGTGCCTGGCGTGCTCTGGTCCATGGGGTCACGAAGAGTCGGACACGACTAAACGACTAAACAACAACAACAAAAATAAAATGTTAATTTAATGAATGAAACATTTGGACCTTAAATCAGGTAAATGTAGAGTTGTTATAATCCCATAAGGAACTGTGGCTAAATATTTATCTGAATCATTTCTATTTTTAAAAATATTCAAGAACTCCATAATACTAGCAATCCAAGACTGATTGATTGAAGGTGAGAGACTTAATCAGCAGATAATGGAACAAAGTCATCACATCAAGGCAATTTATTCAATTCCTTTATTTAATTTGCTTTCTGCAGTATCTAGATTAGGCATAGGCAAACTCGGCCCTCCAGATGTTTTGGGACTACAACTTCCATCATCCCTAGCTAACAGAACCAGTTGTCAGGGATGATGGGAACTGTAGTCCCAAAACATCTGGAGGGCCGAGTTTGCCTATGCCTGACCTAGATAACCCATAGAGCTAAGTTCCTAAGAATCTGGAAGGAATGTCCTCTCAATATCCACTGAAAAGCTCATTCAATTCATTCACAAGTACTGCAACACAGGCATAACCTGGACACTATATTTGTTTGCTTACATTCTAAGCAGTGGAGTAGCGTGGGGGGCCACTGCCCTGGGCACATTTTTGAGGGGGCGCCCCCACCACAATTCCCTCATCGAGGGAAGTTGCACTTTGGGGGCTGGGGCGATGGTGGCAGCATCTCCTTCTCCTTAGGGCTACCTCTGGGCCAGCCAAGAGGGAAGGGTGTATCTGCCACTTGGCCACAGGCAGTGGAGAGGTGGCAGCACTCCAATGCTGAGATCACTTGCAGCTTTACCCCCTCCCCCAGTCAAGCCTGATCTGGGGGTGGAATTGGAGAGGTGGCAGTGCCCCTCTCCAATGCTGCAATCTGAGACGCCCCCAGCACGCCATGCCCACACTTGCCACGGCACCAGCCACCCACCCCGGGCAGTAATTGGGGAGCCAATGTCCCTGATTCTGAGCCTGTTGTGGGTGAATCTTTGCTCGCTGTATAGCAAGTTTTGGGATCTCTACCCTTGCTATAACAGTATAATTTTCCTAAGGAAGCATTTATGATGATAGAAGGTCTTATATTTGCCATGGAGCAATGGACACTGAGGAAAATTGAGAAGGTGCTAAATGCTGGAAAGGAGTTACATTTTTCTCTCTGGGCTGCCTTTTCCCCCAGTTCCATTTTCTTTCCTCTCTCCTTTTGTTAGGGAAGCCAGAATTTTCCAAGCTAGAGTTGTAACTAATCCAAGACATGTTTTCAGCCACACACACTTCTGTACTCAGCTCCAAAAGTGGTCTTCTGAGCCAGCATTTGTCTCATGAGAGCATGATGAACACTTTCCTCCTTTCTTGTTGCAACGTACTTTCACTAAGAGTCCATAATTTCTTAAATCTACCCATTTAGATTCTTCGTTGGAACTGTCAAAACATGTTTCTGAAATCAGAAGGTACAGACTTTTGAAAATAAGGCTTGATGAGTCCATTGACAGTCAACAAATAAAACGAAGTCATGGGGGTCACCAAACCTTTTGGGTATGTGGGCACATCTGGAATTTGGAGAAAGTTCTCTGGATGCCAGTCACAAAACATCTGGTGAGGGTGTGTGGCATAACAAAAATGGCTGCCATTTCTAAAAGTGCAGAAAGAGACAGCTCCCATGTTGCTTCCTGCAACTATCTCTGTGATGGCTCCAACTAGAATTTTGTTGGGCCGAAGACTAATGAGGACAAAGAAGAAAATGACTATTACTCATACTTAACTAAGCACAACTACAAGGGTAAGTGATTAGGTGTTTAGCTATGTGATGCTGAATGTTATGAGTTAATTCTGTTCTATCCTGTTTCCCCTTTGTTTTTGTTTAAACTAAACCACAAACCAAGAACCAAGAGTATGTTGTAGATATTTCTGCAAATTTGCTGTTTTTTTGTGATAAGCAGTTGACATGAGAAGACTTGGTCTACCTATATGTATCATTTCTATGATCCTTGTTTATGCAAATTTTGTGTGTGTGCGCACATGCACGCATGCACACGCACGCGCACGCGCGCGCACACACACACACACACACACACACACTGTGTTAATATTCCTGAAAACATGAGAGTGTGAAATAAGCTTTTGAAAAGCATAAAAGCCTCAACCCTGACTTGTTGCAATCGAGGAGATGAAAACATGGACCATTTCCCTAAACTTCCTCAGAGAAAATCAGAATGAGAAAAAATAATAAGAGGGGAACACATGTTTGTGCCATGTCATCTCATTAAATAATGTGCAGCCCTTGGTTTCTTTCTTCCCTGCAGTAATGGTGAAACGAAGTGTCTCTGATCATGTGCCATTGGCTGTTTATATATGACAAGAATGGGATTGTGAAGAGCCCCATAACCCAGGCTTTCTATACCTTATCCTGGGAACAGTAAAGCTGCCTTTCAGCAAAACAATGCACTGTACACACCTGAAAGCATTAGACTGGAAGAGTCAAATCACTGGAAAGGGATTTCTGTGCTTGAAACACGAGCTTTGCTCAAAAACCAGGGAAGGGAAGAGAGACAGAAAAAATGTCAAGGTCATAGCCAATTGCTTTGATAAGCAATAAAAAGGGGACATGAGAATGAGCTAATGGCAGGGGGACATTAAAAATTAAAAAGGATGTATTGATTTAAGAGGTGCTATCTCAAAGGCTAAGTAGCACCAACTATTGACAAAAAGGGGGATTGTGCGTTTCAGACAATGCATGCAGTAGCCCGCTGGTGTTTATCAGGCTTTCCCAGTTGTCTTGTAAATGTTGCCAATTCTATATTTTAGCAGGGCAGTTTGCATCTAGTTTTTAAAAACACCATAAATAATGATAAAATGGACATGTCAGCATTTTCAGAAGTCACTGCAAACGCTAACTGAGCATCTTCTTTCAAAAACAAAAAAGTCAAGAAAGTGGAAGGGAAATGAAGAAATTATTTTGGAAATATCCCTTCTTTAAATAACCCATGCCAAAAAGAAAGGCTTTAAAAAAAAAAATATTTATTGGCATTTCAATAAATTGGGTGACCTCCTGCCTCTTTAACAGTTGTGTAGGAAACAGGATTCTGGCAGGCGCAGCTCACTATGTTGCAGGGAGAAAAAATGTGTTTGCTGAATTTACCACCTTTTCACATAAGGTTTAGGAATCTCATTCGCCTTTGCATCAGAATCCATTCAGCATAGAATGGTGGTCAGGAGAATGGCGGTCAGGTACACAAGAGGGAGTGAGAGTTGCTTCCAAGGGTCTGATTATGTGTGGAACAGCACAAAACACCTGGTATATGTTTCTTTCCCTTATGTTGCGCGACAAGTATTAACTTCCTAGAACAGATACGCCTGGATTAAGAAGTCTGCACATGGGGAATACACATGTTTGTGTGTACATGTGTGTTTTCCCCTCAAGTTAAACTGAAGTACTTGCAGCCTTATTAGCAATATGTTTTATTATCGGACCTTAGTTGAAGCAATTTAAAAATGCTGGTTTCTTAAAGCTTTAGCAAAAACTGGCAAACATAATAGTTTGGAACTGGAAGATTATTCCTTTGCCTTTAAATTCATAGTTTAATCATGAGATGAGGATAATGGTAGCATCTTTTGTCTGTTGTTTTTCCTGATGTTCCATCTACCACCACTCTATTTCTGACTCTACTTTGTGGTATATCTCATGTTCTCTTCTTTAGCATAGGCAGGGGTGTAGGGTTACAGGAGAGAAACGGTGCTTGCATCATCTCCCAATTCAACTGTAAATGTAAATGTAACTCAAGGGCAGCGGTTCTAAGGCAAATACATAAAGCCCAATAGTAAATTTGCTTCAGGCCCAAGCTAATCTTGATCTCCTGAAATTGTACAAACAATGGAGTAAGCATATTTCATATCTGTCAGCTGTCTTAGAGAAAATCTGATATCCCTATAATAAACTATTTTTATAGTAAGTTTTGAGTGTTTATTGCAGAGTTCCCTGCTGAGGACATGAAACACTTGCATAAATCAAACAGAACTTTAGTCATAGAATGTCGATGCATTTCAGTGAAAATTAAACGCATGAGTCATGAGAAAATGTATCTAATATCCAGAGGGGTGTGTCTTTGTGTGCACTTAAATAGGGATGGGGTGAAATCAGATTATTTGCATGTAAATGCACAGCTCCCTAATATGCACTTTCCAAAACTATATGAACCAAAACACAGCCACCCCTTGACATGTGTATGTGAAGTTCCTTTTTTCTTAAAAAAAATGTTTAGAAGTACTCTCATTTTCCTACTCATATTGAAATACTACCCCTCAATGAGGCCAAACTCAGAGTCACAAAATGTTTAGGAGTATGCATACCCCCAGGAAAAAAAGCACTGGTAATGTGTATGAACGATGCATATATTACAGTACAGTGTGTGCGTGTTTTTCATGTATGAAAATCTAGTTGCAGTTATGTACATCAGGCAAAACTGTGTACAAAAATGTGTATATTAACTGCTAACATTTGTTATAGTAAGATACTATACCTTTCCCCCTTTCTTCATCTCTCCTCTTCACTTAAAAAAACAATTTCTAAGTGTTGTAATTTAAATGTAAACATGCCCACCCCCACCCCCACCCCCACCCCCAAATGTGTACATTAGGAGAAATTTGCTAATGGATTTCCATAAGGACTTGTAAAGTGATATCAAAAGGTGGAGGGTGTTAAAACATACCACTTTCCAGTGGTGTGGAAAAGATCTTGGGTTGTGGTGCCCATGGAATTTCACATCAATTGGAAGACACAAGATTTACCCACCCGGGAAGAATGGCAGATGAAGCTGATGGACTACATGGAACTGGCGGAAATGACTGGCAGAATCCGAGACCAGGGAGAAGAGTTGGTGGAAGAAGATTGGGAAAAATTCAAAGTATATTTACAGAAATATTGTAAAATTAATGAATGTTAGAAGGATGCTGGAATGAAGTTACATGGTTTTAGCAGAAATGTTATAAAGAACTAAGTAAAAATAGATTGTTAATGGGCCAAAGTGTAAAATTTAAGGTCAGATTGTGTTAAGATAAATTATAGAACAAAAATTGAGAAAGATGGAAAGGATTTGCTGAAATAGCTAATTGAACAAGAATACAAAAAAGGGAGGTGTGAGGAGGTCGATGATACAAGTAAATGAAAGGTAGAGATATAGAAATATTGGATGTGTTTTTTGAATGTTTTTCTTTTTCTTGTTGTTTTGTTGTATTGTTCTTTTTTGTTTTTGTTTTTTTTCTTTTTATTTTTGATGTATTGTGAATTTTTTACTGTTTTTTTCTTCTTTTTTCTGTAACTATTAAACCTTTAATAAATTTTTTTTTTTTTTTTAAAGGAATTTCACATCAATTGGAGAAGTTGGGAGCATATAACAGGTTGGTCCAACTTTTCATACCAAGTGGACTGCAAGAGTACTTTGACATGGAACTTGCAGGCCCCACACTGCCTTGTTGCTGGTGGTGGTGGTAAGCAAGCACAAAATTTGACAACAACACACCCTCCAGCCTTCGTACTGTGGGAGGCGGTGCATATCTTTCACCCTTTGATAAATGGCCTTTATTATGGCTTTCCTTCCTGCCTACCACCAACTCCCTGGTGGTGGGAATAGACAGTATACAACAGAAATTTACTCAGGATTAGTATATGCATGTAACACTTTGTAAGGACTAATTCCGGAAAGAAATCCCTTGCCTATATTTCTTTAGCCGTGCTTGCCCTAAGTTGCATAGCAATAGAAATACTTCCACTGATCTGAATGAATGTGGAAGCTCTGTGCCTGCCCTAAAGCACAATCCTTTCTACCGTCTTTTAGTTTAGTTTCTTTTTCCGGGTTTGTTCAAGTTAATGACTGACAACTCCTTAAGCAGTTCCCAATAACATGACCATAGACAGATTAATGCAAGGCAGGAATATATTAATGCCATTTTTAAAAGTGTAAACAGTAGGTAGCAAACGCCCATTGACAAGCAAATTCAGATAGCATTAACAAATTCAGATTTTATTAAGCAACTTATTTTTATGCAAGAGGGAACTGACATTGAAAGGAGAACTGTAAGCTGTCAGAAGCTGTGGTTAGAAAAAGTGGAAGCAATAGCTATGGTTACAAAAAACGGAGGCAAACTTTTCTTTGTGGCTGTTCTGGAAGAGGAAAAGTATGTGGGTGTGCGCGCACGCGCAAGCCCAATAGTTGGTGCAACTAGTTCTTATCAAATTAAGCTCTGATTTAGAGCAATGCCTGAACCAGACCAGGGTATGAATACATATGGTTTAGCCACCCCTGATCTAAAGATACATGATCTCCCCCAGTGCTTTTTTTCTTTAAAAAAGTTTAGGGGTACTCTAATTTTCCTACTCGTATAGAAATACTGCCACTCAATGAGGCCAAACTTAGATTCAAAAAATGTTTAGGGGTGTTTTCCCCCCCCCCGAAAAAAGCACTGATCTTCCCAAAGCTGAAGCAACTGTGGGTAAGTGCAACATGGCAGACCTTTGGTGGATAGATATGATGTAGCACTAGCACCATGATTATATATGTCAAGTTAGACCGTTGGTCTATCTAGATCAGTATTCCCTACACTGACTGGCAGCAGCTCTTCTGGCTTTCAGACAAAGATCTCTCCCATCCCTATCCAGAGATGCTGAGTATGGAACCTGGGACCTTCCCAATCTTATTTTTTCTCTTCATAATATTGTATTCTTCAGAATAGAATCTTCTATACTCATCCATTCTCGGCTGTTTAATAGTTTCTTCCAAGTAGGGTTTTTTGTTTAGGTTTCCTTTGTGGGAAAAGACAGCTTGCTGAGCTATAATACATAGTTGCTGATAGGATTAAAGTTAAGCACAAAAGAGATCTTAGTGAATTCTGGTAAGTTTACTAATCTTGGTAGCAGATGGTTCAGATCATCTCTTTGTTCTGTGGTTACATGATTATAGTAAGCAAAGGAAACTTTCAAGTGCTGAGATTTGTTTTGAGTTTATTATTTTTATTTTTTGTGTACAGAGTCTGCATCTCATACTTTAAAACTGGAAAACACTAAACTGAAAGAACACAGAAAGCTTTTATTTCATCAGTAAACCAAGCTAAAGGAAGTGAAATAAATGCTAGAACATTGATTCATCAAATATTTCATTGTCCTTTAGACAAAAATAAAAAATGTTTGTATTGGAATGTGTAATTTCTGTTGTTTTTAAACTGGGTTGCATTGATTTTTTAAATTGTATTCCCTTCTTAGTTATTGTTATGTTTTGTGATTATTGTATTGTACTTTCATTGATATAAACTCTTCTGAGTGCTCTATGAAAAGAGTGGCATTAAATATAATGTAGATAAATAACTTTTCTAGTCCAATACTATGCATGTCTACTCAATTAAAACCTATTTAGTTCACAGGACTTTATGAGAGTGTGTACAGTATAGTATTGGATAAGCTGTCACCTATTTTACTTCCTTATTGTTCCCTTGAATTAGCTTTCCCCAGGTCCCTGCCAGCAGATCTCTGCAAGGCCTTCAGGCTTCAAGCCCTGTAGAAAGCCCTGAAGACATACATCTTCCAACTGGCTAAATAATGACTGATGTTTTACGGCCAGAATTGTGACTTGTTATTGTTCTGGAAAGGGTTTTCATTGGCTGGCTGACAAGGGGTGGGATATAGTTGCCATATAGTTATTTTGTAATTCTCATTGTTGCAAGTCCGTTTGTGATATTTTTGTGTTGATTCCAGTACAGTGGTACCTCGGGTTATGTACTTAATTCGTTCCCGAGGTCCGTTCTTAACCTGAAACTGTTCTTAACCTGAAGCACCACTTTAGCTAATGGGGCCTCCTGCTGCCGCCGCACTGCCAAAGACCGATTTCTGTTCTCATCCTGAAGCAAAGTTCTTAACCTGAAGCACTATTTCTGGGTTAGTGGAGTCTGTAACCTGAAGCATATGTAACCTGAAGCGTATGTAACCCGAGGTACCACTGTACTGATATGCCCTCACCCCCAGCTTTGCTATGCTGTTTGCATACTGAAATAGGGGGCATTTTGACAATTGGAGCGAAAGGACAAAAGAGCAGCAATATGAAATGGATTTCCTTTTTCTTCCCATTTTAAATGAGTTCTGCAATATGCTACAAAATATAAACATTGTTATATATGCTGTATAATACCACTCAATACACAGAGGCTTTCAAAGAGAGAGAAAGAGATAGAAGCTGAAACTATGGTTGGAGGTTATTCGTTTAAATTACCCTGATTAATATATAATCATATCAAGCTTATAATTAGTAGCTATATAATGAATCAAACTATATTCCAGTGGAGTTGCCTACATATGGTAATAACAAAGATGTCCCTACTATCAAAAACTTGTAAACCATAACCCCAAAACCCATTATATTAGGGTTTACTGCTGAATGTATTGTCGTAAGTTTGGGAGATTCCACTGTTGAAGAAGACAGGGAAGTTTCTTGGTGAGTTAAAGGCCCTAAATACAGGTCATTAGCATAAGAAAGGAAGAATGGGTGGGACCTCTTAGTCACCTGGCTAATATTGAGAAAGATAAAAGCCACAGTTGTGTGTGTGTGTGTAGGCTCAGGTTGCATTTTTGTGTAAATAAACCATATATCATAAAGACATCAGTCTCCACTGTTCCTCATTATAAGGAAACCAAACCCTGGGTAAGCGCGAGGAAACCCTGGAGTCTCACACTGCTTGAAGACTGGGTGGCGTGCAACAGCATTTTTTAACTTTATTCAATAAAATCAATCCAATTTGCCATAAAGTTACACTGTCATTGTTTTTCTTCCCTGAATCTATCTGTTAACTTGGCCATGAAGCCAAACTCCAATACTTTGTTAAGCCATTCTATTTGCAGATGTTACAGCCAAAACTCTCCATTTCTCCCTACATAACCTTCTAGCTGCTGACAGTCTGTAAGATCTCAAACCTTTATGCCCCTACTTCACCAAACCTTCCATGTGGTTAACAATAAAACAAACACAGGATCCATCATTAAGGTAAACTCTCTATGGGCACTGGTGGGTGCTATTATTATTGGCACAAGATCAGAGTTAAGGCAGGAAGCATTGTTTTCATTCTGGTTTTGGTTCAGGGCAATTGTCCCCATTCACCCCACCCTCTAGAAAAGCATCCATGCCAGCCATATACCACTGGTACAGCCCACATATAGCTTTCCTGTTTTCTTCTATTGGTGGATTCAATTTCCAAGCATAACAACGTCCCTCTCTCCAGTCCCTTCCCACCTGTACTCTGAACTGAGATTATTCAAGGGGATTTTTTTTAAAAAGGGATGACCCACCCATGAGGCTTCAGGTGACAGGATTCACAGGGGCAGCAAATCCTGATGTAGATCTTTATTCCTCTCTTGTTCCTGATGTAGATCGTCACTCAACCCTTCTTCCCTGGAAGGTGTGTGGCACCATTTGGAGGTTTGCCTCAGGTGCCAAAATGTCTTAGGCCACCCCTGCTCTGCTGAGTGAAGTGTGACAGGTATCTATAAAACCTAGAATCTTCTTTGTCATGGCCCCTCAGCTATGCAAGTGCCAAGTATGGTTTGTTTTGTACACATGGATTTTTCAGCTCTGGAGAATGTTATTAACATTTTAGTCACATTCAAATCAATACAAAAAGCTAACTTTTGTGCCATTCCCTTAATTTAAAATGCAGCCCATTATACTGTGTGGTTAGAGAGCTTTGCTGTGTGTAATATAAATTTATAAATGATTTACAAAATACACATAATCCAAGATCACTTGCATTTCTGTTGAGGGTGACTTATGTAGTTGGGCTAGGAATAAAACATGGAAGCATAGTCAATTAGTAATGAAGATCAGTTGAAATGAGGGAAATTATTTTGACTGGAGAACGATGAAATTGTACACTGACTAATGCATAATTACCAGCAAGTAATAAGCAATGCACAAAGAAATGTTTAAAATATCACTGAACATATTTTGTGTTCAAGCAGATGTTGTAAATGGGAAATGCTTTTTAGTAATCAAGCAAATATATTTTAAAAAACAAAGTAGTCTTGCCTGCTGCAATTAAATGCAGCTCTTCAAGTCTTCAAGCAGATCCTGTCCAGTCATGTTTGGGTGTTCCTTGTTCTGTCTGAACATCTTGCTAATGTCAGTTACATAATTAGAATTTGTGGCATTGATGGATGCAGGTGTTGAAGCTACGTCACTGCACATGAAGAATGTCGAAAAATATGCAATCTGTGGCTCAGATTAAACTATAAATTATAGTTAAAAAAAATCTTGTTGAAGTGTTGCCTTGTCACACTTGGTAACAAAAGAGCACAGGGCTTGCAAGTGTCCATGCACATAATTGCAAATTAAATAAAAACTTGCTAGAATCTTTGGTTTGTTGTATATCTGGGCTTTAAGGGTGAGGCCTATACATACCACTTTTCCCTACCGCTGATTCCTCCCTCCTTACAAGGGCAAGTTTGTTTGAGAAACTGGTAAACAAGCAAGAACGGCCTGCAAAATGCTCCCCTGGATAAACCAATTTGGTGGCTCGTTTCCTGCTTTTTGAAATTCCATATTTCATTAGCAGTATTTCACACAGAAATAGCTGAAATTGTTGTTCTGTTATATCTATATATTGCTCATGGATTTGTGGGGTCAGTATAGGAGTAAATTTAGCTGGAAAATGATACAGAAAAATGAAAACTGCACAATCCTATACATGTTTACCCAAAAGCAAGTTTTGTTGAGTTCTGTGTCGTGTCCCTCAACTGTCCCGATTCAATCAGGACACCCCATTTTGGGGTGGGTATAGGATTTCGGTCTTTCACATACTAAACTCTTACTTACAATTTCACTAATGCAAATCTTGACTGTCTCTTCTATATATCATGCTGTTAAAAATCTAGCTGCCCAAATATGATGCAACAAACCATTGCGGATTGAGGGCTTGAGGGATGGACACATCCTATATTTCAGTACTTACTCAGGTAGACCCACCTTCCTAGTCAAGGTGCACAGTACCTTAAGGCCAGCAGAAGATCACACATGCACCTTGCCTCCCTCCCTGGCAATAAAATTATAATAAAAGTAAATTAAACAGCTAACAACTTGCTGCCATTTCATCACACCCAAACCAGCTGCCTGAGGTGATTGCCTAATAAAAACCTGTACTCAGCCATGAGTGACTATTGATTTTTTAACAAAATGTATACTTCCCATCCATCCTCTAAAAATACTTTTAAAAACCATGCCACAAATATTGCACAGGAGCTTTGACAATTAAATGGATCGTTTCCAATATTATATACATTATGCTATTTTTTCACTTTATAATGTTTATCTGGATCACAGCCAAAATGTACTGTTTCAATAAAACAAAATCTTTTGTTACAACATAACTACAGCTACTATAAGAATTCCTAAGTGTTCCATATTGTTACTGCTACTTTAAAACTAACTTGTGAACATTGAAGAGCTGGTGATCATATACACTGTGCAATGCCAGCTTAGCTGACAGGTGATGATACTGAAAACCAGTGCTTTTTTCCTTAAAGAAATGTTTAGGGGTACTCTCATTTTCCTACTCATATTGAAATACTGCCCCTCAATAAGGCCAAACTTAGATTCACAAAATGTTTAGAGGTATGCATACCCCTGCGTTGCGTCCCCCTGAAAAAAAGCACTGCTGAAAACAAACACATAAGTCCATGACATTTTGAAAGCCATAAGATTCTTAAACTATTGCCTTCTAGGCCCACTTACGTAGGCCAAACTGGCCTTGGCTGATATTTATAAAAGTGAAACAAGAAAATAAAAAGAGCACATTTATATTGGGGACTCTCAGTATATTGTATTCTTTTAAAATAGTGCGCTTTCCAGATAGGTTGTGCATTAGTTCTGACTTCTTCTTTAACTGTATGTTTTAAAATTATTCTAGGAGAAATGGTGTTAAGAAGGCAGACATTAATTTTATCGTTCTTGGCGTGGCTGTATTTGCACAGCTGAATATATTGTGCCTGTATTTTACACTTCTGTAATTTTTTCAGGGCTGTTTAGAAGATACAGCTTAGATTGTCAGTCTTTCATGCTAAGCCTTTTCCAAAAAATGTACAGTGCCTGGTGCAGGAGTTGCCACCCCAGCACCTAGGGGTGCCATGATGCCCACAAAGGCCTTCACTGGTACCCCTAGCAGGAGCCCCAGGCTCTGAGCTTTCATTTTTTTAAAAAAGTCTCTAATCCTCCTAGAAAGAAAGAAACATTTGGAGGGCATCAGGTTGGGCAAGACATTATTAGATGGTCTAAACCCCTCACCCAACTCAATGATTTTAACACTGGATGTGTGTGTTGGGGTCTCAGTATGGATGTCTCAGTATGATTACTGAGAAAGGCACTTGTCATGAGTAAGTGTGGCAGAATCGGTGTTCAGAAATACTGTAACACACACTAATAAGAACAGTGTGGTATATTGACTGGTGTAGCAAAACAGTGTGTTATATTTTCAAACAAGGATGGGCATGATAGTTGTGTAATAGATTTCGCATCATACTAGAACATGGGATCATCCAGTGAAGTGGAATGTTGGAAGATTCAGGGCAGAGAGAGAAAAAGCACTTTTTTTGTACAACACCATAGTTAAACTATGGAATTTTCTCTCACTAGATGTAGTGATGGCCACCAGCTTAGATGACTTTAGAAGAGGTTTAGGCATGGAGAATAGCTATTGATGGCTACTAGTCATGTTGGCTATGTTATTCTTCCATCGTTGGAAGCAGATTTCTGGGAATCACACATGAAGGGAGTGCTGTTGCATTCAGGCCCTGCTTGGGGGCTTCCCATAGGCATTTGGCTGGTTGGCCACAGTGAAAACAGGATTCTGGACTCAATGCATCTTTTGCTTAATCCACCAGGACTGTTTTTATGAGTAGCAAAGGAAGGAAGAAAAAACCCACTCGTTCATGTTTGTACCTAAATGTAAATAAACTGTGTGATATCCTTTGGTCAAACTTGGGTCCTTGTCCAACTATGACAAACTATAAGTGTCTTCATCAGTTGTCTCTTGGCATGAATTTACACTTAATACCAAAGCTTGTTATTCTTCCTGGAATTATTGCGGGCAAAACAAAATCTGCTTTAGATTTGCAGACAATGGATCCCCTGACTTAATCAGAACAAAATCTCAGCAGGAAGCCCATCATGATAAAAAAAACAACTCTTCCAAGTACATGGAGACAAGTTGCTTCCACAGACTAGCATCAACCAGATTTCTGTGGCTGTAGCAGCACCATATTGCCTGAAGTGGTAGCACCTTAAAACACCATTAGTAATTAGTTTTAGAGTTATAAAGAGCAACAGTCTGGAACAGAACAGGCTAGGAGGCAATGCTCAAAAGGACACAGCTCATAAACCATATTTCTAATATCTGAGTGGTTGTATCATTTTTGCACTACACAGCATTTTTTCCACACATAGTAATTACCAAGTTTTGATAGCAAAATATTACAGTTAAATGGTTGATCCAAGTCCCCAAACTTCAGTAACAAACTTGGCCATGTTAAATGCTGCACAAGTTATGAAGAGCTACAGGCTGAAGTTGTTAGTAAGAGCATGGGAACTCTTTTTTAAAGTACACACACACACACACACACACACACACACACACAGCATTCTCTCCCACTCAGTGACCTTGCACACAATGTGGTGTAAGCTTAGAAGTACACATAAAATAGCAGAAGCTAGTAAATATGGAAGGGACAAATGGGCTTGTAAACAGAATGACAAATAGATATCTATAGTGACGGTGTTACCAATAGAAACAAGGGCTTTTCAGAGTATTGAGGAACAGCAGCATAATGTGACATGTCAGTGCAATACCATCAAGAGAGAACTGACACCTTGTAACACCACCACTTCCCTAAGCTGTTGAAAGGATAAAATCCTTGCCCTTTTTGATATATGCATCTGGTTCTATCATCTGGCATAGAAAGATATAGAATCATAGAATCATAGAGTTGGAATAGACCACAAGGGCCATCGAGTCCAACCCCCTGCCAAGCAGGAAACACCATCAGAGCACTCCTGACATATGGTTGTCAAGCCTCTGCTTAAAGACCTCCAAAGAAGGAGACTCCACCACACTCCTTGGCAGCAAATTCCACTGTCGAACAGCTCTTACTGTCAGGAAGTTCTTCCTAATGTTTAGGTGGAATCTTCTTTCTTGTAGTTTGGATCCATTGCTCCGTGTCCGCTTCTCTGGAGCAGCAGAAAACAACCTTTCTCCCTCCTCTATATGACATCCTTTTATATATTTGAACATGGCTATCATATCACCCCTTAACCTCCTCTTCTCCAGGCTAAACATGCCCAGCTCCCTTAGCCATTCCTCATAAGGCATCGTTTCCAGGCCTTTGACCATTTTGGTTGCCCTCCTCTGGACACGTTCCAGTTTGTCAGTGTCCTTCTTGAACTGTGGTGCCCAGAACTGGACACAGTACTCCAGGTGAGGTCTGACCAGAGCAGAATGCAGTGGCACTATTACTTCCCTTGATCTAGATGCTATACTCCTATTGATGCAGCCCAGAATTGCATTGGCTTTTTTAGCTGCCGCGTCACACTGTTGGCTCATGTCAAGTTTGTGGTCAACCAAGACTCCTAGATATAAACGGCTTTGAGTGTTCTGAAGACAGGCTTGAGTCTCAGTGACTCAAGACCAAAAGTGAACACACACATGAACACACCACAAAGAGAAGAAAAATGTTAAACTCTGAGAAATTTGGAATCTAGTCCTGATCATTTCATTTTATCCAAAAAACTGTTGTCTCTATATTGTTTATAGCTCTCACTGGCATAATTTATCATGCCTTCAATTATTAAAAAAAACAGATTTCCTTACACTGAGTCATTTATACTGAGGAAAAAATTCAATGGTTTTTAAATAAAGAGTTTTAATAAAAGAATAATAATTTTATTAATGTTTAATTTTTTATATAAAACATATTTTAGATATTTATGATATCCATTTCACAGATGCATATTGCTACTGACAAGCTGTGGCATATATGAAGATAGGCATTTCATAAGTTGTTCATAGCGTATCAGACTCTGGAAAACCTTATAATAAGAGCCTAACCTGGGTTTGAGGTTGCTAGAACTGATAGCTGCACACCAATTCAAACTAGAATTGAGGGTTACACAGCAATAAATTAATATAAAGCATGTGATTTTACATCACTATGGATTGCAGTGAATCTTTTTCCCATCGCTGCTGGTTGCCCCCAAACTAGTAGACTCTATCTGCTTTTTTCCCTAGTGAGAATTAAGTCTACTTGGGAAGAGGGAACAGCCAGATGCAGTGGTTTGCAGGCAAAACGTGTGACTTTAGGTCCTATTGATTTGTGCCAAAATATGAAGAGTGACAATAACTTAGGCATGACTCAATTTTGCCATGTCTAATTTGACCTTCTGTATTAATTCACAGCACCATTTTTAATGTATAGAAGCCAATACATGTGAAGTTTTGTTTGTACAGACTTGGCTGGCTGAGCTGTTTAATGGATGTACACAATGTCACTCAGCATAGCTTGGCACAACCCACACTGTTCCATAAGTTTTCAGCACTCCCAATTTGAACTTGTGCCTCCTCCCTCGTGTTAATTCCAGTTTTAAGACGTGAAGCCAACACATGATCTAATACAAGAAATTCAGCATATAGCTTTTTTTTTTTTAATTCACAAATTGTTTCCAGATTAATAAGAGCATTTTTGTTGTATTCTTTGGCTTTCTGTCTTTTGACCCAAATCTTCAAGAGTCTTCTGTGTCTCCAAATTTTTTGCTAATACCAGTTTAGCAATAGCCGACTAATTGCTCACTATACATTGTCATTTTAAAATCTGAATATTAGTTTGAAAATATCTCAGTTGAGTTATCGTTAGTCCAGCTGATCTCCTGCATGCAAATGGTTCCAGTCTGTTACATTTTGGTTTACAAGATCACCGTATATGTGCAAAAATAATGTTTAACAGCCCCTCCCAACTGTTACCAAATTTACTTCTGTACCATCTTAGAATGTTTTGCTGGGCATCACTGCTACAATGTCTTATACAATTCACAGCGCCTGCTGCAGTGAAACCTCTGATAGCATGGACCAAATTAGACATGGTGTTCTCATGCAAATAGCAGCTGTTGTGGGACCCTATCCAGGGTGGGGGCAGGATGTATGAAAATGGCTTTAACCCTTTGTATCTGCTACAGTCCAAATCCACATTCCATTTGCATTGGAAGGAAAGTACCTACTTGCACCAAATGGGTGCTTTTCTCCCAATGCAAATAGCAGCAAGTTATGCGTGATCGGGACTGGGCCATGGGAGGGGCTTTCAGCGAAGCTTCTATTTAGTTTGGCCCTCAGTGCCAGAGTTTTCACTGCAAAATGATTTTTTAAAACCCTTGCAATTATTATGAGTGATATCAAATTAAGTCATACTCAGGTTTCCTCTGAGTATGACTAATGTTAGATACTCTCTATGTTAATGTCATATGTAGTTGGGACCTGACTGCTGAAGAAGTGTGGTGCCATGAAATGTTCAGTTGGCCTGGCCAATGAAGAGCTTTCAGTCCAAATTTTGTGAAGGAAGGAGATATTGTCAGCTATGTGAGAAAAAAATTGGAACCCACAACAAGGATAAAGACTGGGAAGAGGTCGTGGGGCATCGGGAAGCAAAATGGACAGGACATACAGAGCCAAGGGAGCTAAAGGAAGGATGCAGAAAAGATAACAGACCAAGAAAGGAGAACCTAAAGCCTAAAGATGGATGTTGGACTACAACTTGCATGAGCCCCAGGCAGCGTGGCCAATGATTTGGGATGATTCAAGCTGTGGTCCAATATCTGGAGAGCCACATGGAGGCAGAGAATGATGTTTAAGAAAAAAGGGCTCACAGTACAAGATGGGGAATTTAGTGAAGGCTAATTCCCTTTGAACAATCTCACAGCACTTCATGTCAGAGGAGCTGTATTTTTGGGGGGGCGGGGGAAGCTAGGATGTGCTAGGCAGGCCCACTGGAAACTGAGGTCACGGCAATGCCATATACCGTTTAAAGTGCATTTAACACATTTAAAGCACACAGCTTCCACCAAACTACAGTTCCTAGAATTCTTTGGGTAGGGGAAACTATGTGCTTTAAATGTGAGTGAAATGTCTTAAATGTGTGGATGTGCCCTATGTGGCGAAAGGAAATGGTTTAAAAAGGAATAGACAATGGGGAATAAATGTGCAGGTGAATGAAGGAGTTAAGGTAAAAAACTATATCAGGGCTCTGACTACTGGAAAGGAGTGAGCAGGCAAGAAAGGTTGGCAGGGTCTTTTTTTTAGCAGGGGTTGGGAGTGAACTGGGGTAACTGCCACACATGGAGAGAGAAAGCCAGATAAAAAAAATGACAAAACAGAACTCTAGCTGTGTTCACACTCCCATTCACTCTGCACCCAGGGTGCTCCCACTGTTGGTTTGGAAAGCAGCATACATAGCCAAAATCTGTATCTATCCTGTTATTTCTTGACAATGTAGTATTGATGCATTTCCCCCCAGCCAACTTTGATCTGAATTGAGACAAAGGACCACCTAGCTGTGTTTTAAGCTGGTAATGTGTACACATTCTCTACTTCAAACTATGTTGAAAAATGTTGTTTTTCTTTCCAAAGCAGTGATACTGTCCACTGAAAACATAATCACAGGACCAGAAGTAATTACAGTACTTTAGCTTCATCCTGTGCATTTACTGGGCTACTGACTTCACACTGGAGGGATCTACTCTAAAACTCACTCAAAGAGGCTTTGGGGTTGTTGTCATGCCAAGTGGATAATCTCTTTTGTGACTGAGTGAAGATTCAAAGGCAGTTTGTGATTTGGCATGGGGTGGCTTCTGCTGTTCAAAGGAAAACAGTTTTAAAAATCCCTTTGACATGTTTAAGTCCTTGGATACACCTACTGAAACTCTTGGATCCTGGCTATTATCTCTATGAAGCATTGTGTTAGAATTTGCCATTAACAGATAAATGACAGAGACTATGCACAGATGTAAAATATTTTTTTCCATTTAAAATTTCAGAAGGAAAACCATATTAGTTGGGTTTTGTGTGTGCCCGAAATGATCTTCCAGAGCCTTCCCTAACCTGGTGCCCACCTGGTATTGTTTGACTACAACTTCCATTAGCCTCAGCCAACATGATCATTAGTCAGTGATGATGGCAGTTGTGGTCTAAAACACCTGCAGGGCACCAGTTGAGGCAGTTGGTCCAGCACAATGGTTCTCAAAGTAGGTGGTGGGATTACCTAGGGGTTTGCTAAGAGACAAGAGGATGCTGAATGTGTCAATGACTATCAGATTTTGAAAAGCTAGTATCACTTGATGAAGTTCATCCATTTAGCTGTATTAGTTAATGTAACAACATCATAGCAAGTGTATTGCCTGCCTGAAAGTTGTTTTGGACCATTGTGACAACAAAATGATGGATATTATTTGGGCTTTGGACATACATGTACACATCAAGAAGAGGTCCACCACTGAAATTGCTGTCCATCTACAGACAGAGACAGTTCTGTCTGTTTGTGGATTTTGTAGATGTGCTACAGAACTGACAGCATTACTTGTGGGGTGGTCACCATGGGTCTTGCAACATGCTGTGGATCTGGCTTCTAATATTAAGATAAAAGCCCCTGTTAGAGTAAAACAGCTTTTTTGAGTTATTATAGCTGGATTGCTTGCAACTTGGATCTTAAAAAATTGAATTTGCAGAATGCTAAGTGTTCCAGGATGAAAACACATTGCCAAGTTCCACCCAGAACAAACTTTTATGGCCAAGCTACAACTCCTTGAAAATATGTTTGCAAAATAGAAATGCTGACAATTTTTTATAAAGGACTATTACTATAACTAGGAGCTTTACTCAGGTACTATCTTCAGAGCTCCTAGGCTTTGGCAACTTTCTTTCCCACCCCTTTCAATCTTGTTTGTACCATCCACTGGAATCTGGATGATGTCAGCCTTTCAGCACCTTGGCGTCTGTGTTAGAAACGTTGCAGTCTGTTTGGCCCTGGCCTGATAGAAGCTCCTTTATTTTTAGGGCTGTCACCTCTCTTGGATACCAAACAAAAGGGAGGCTGTCAGTTTGCATAGTTAATTTAAAACATGGAACGTGCAAATTGCCTGTTGCTTGGCATTAAGGATACGCTTTAAAAGCCAGAGGTAATAAACTTGTAAAGAATGAGAGGCTGTTTTGACATTCACCGTAGGTTCATCTCTTCTTATTTTACAAGGAAGGTGGGAATTCTGGGGACAATTCTCAACCTTTTGTGTTATTATCCAAAACGTCATACCTCTTGAAGAAACTGCACAGTGCTACTTCATTTGAGTACCAACTGCTGTTGCCACAAACTACAGACTTATTGTGATGTTGCAAGGAAATTCACAGCAGAAGTGAGTCAGAGCCAGACTGAATTCCAGTTTGCTGGAGAATAAAACCAAGAACTACAAGTCCCCTGGCTTATATTAGGGTCCCAAGGAATATTCATCAAATGCCAATCTGTTCCAATGAATTGTTCCTCCTGTCCAATAGAAATTTAACAAGAGGCAGGCAAGTCATATTATTGATACATTTGAAAGTGGAGAACCCAGATAAGTTAACTCAGTGTTCCCCAACCTTGTAGTCCAAAAACAGCTAGAGACCCAACTCCCATCACCATAGCTAGCAAGACTAGTGGTCAGGGATGATGGGAATTGTAGCCCCCAAACAGCTGGAGACCCAAGTTTGGGGAACACTGAGTTAACTGAATCTCAGGTGTCTGGGTGTTGGTTCTACATCTGTTTCAGCTACCTGGTCAGCAAATGTCATTCACTTAAAAGGTGAGGTGCCTGGTTTTAGGATCATGGAAGTTTCTTTTTTCTTTTTTCTTAATAGAAGCTGCTCCTCAATCATGATACTGTAGCTACCAGTCTGGTGAAGAAAGATACCACAAACGTACTTAGATCTATTTATGACTTCAGGTATTAAGCATAAGAAGAACCTTGCTGGATTAGGCAAAGACCCACCTACTCCAGTATCCTGTGCTCACAGTGACCAACCAGATGTGCAACGGAGGGCTGCAAGCCAGACATGAGCACAATGGTATTCTCCCCACCTGCGATTCCAAGCAACTGATATTCAGAGACATACTGCCTCCAACAGTGGAGGTAGAAAATAGCTCTCATGGCTAGCAGAATTGATTACAAGGCAGCAGAAATTCCCTGCTCTGATGAACCTCTCTTGCTCAGATGAAGTCCTGATTGCGTTGTCAACCACAGATTTTCTTTTTCATGCAAGAACCTTCCAGTTTAGGAAAGTGGATATATTTTCGAGTTGGTAAACTTCAAGAACACTTAGCTGTGTCAGCATTATATAACAATTTGTCCCACAAAGGCTACAAGCTGTTGAAATTATACGTAATTATTTATAGCTATTAACCTGTTACAGCGTATTTGTCAAAGCTTTCTCACTTTGTCATGAATTGCACGGTTAACTAGGCAGTCCCAAGTGTTTCTCCACTGGTTACAGTTTGTTCCCAGTCTATAATATTTGATTTGAAGCTGAATCAATAGGGACTCTCCTGTTTTGCACCAGCGGCAGAATGTTCCTGGGTGGAGCCAGATTCTTTTCAGGAGTCATATCAGATAATTACTCAACAGTCAGACACAAATGTGGGATGTGATAAGCCTATGATGTGGTAGGTTAAGTTATCACTAATATGATGACCTACTTAAACTGAAGTTGTGAACTTACTCAAAATCCCTCACTCCTATGAGATCTTAGGGTGGGGTGGGTGATCAAGCTTGCTGGCAATCATATAATCTCAAACGGGAGCAGTTCCCTCAAATATCACTTTATAGTGACATGTTGCTGGCTGCCCATTGATGAAGGGAAAGTGCACTCTACATAATCAGAAGTACTTGTGTGGGGTGGTAGCCAGTTCTTCTCTCCTTCCCTTGCAAGTCACTTCCCTACCCCCTACCCTAGTCCCAGGGTTGGGTCTTGTCTTCCCACCTTAGAATCTCTGCAATCTTGGCCACCCCATTTTCATTCTTGCTGGAATCTGCTTTCCTAGTACTTTCCTTGTGCATAACACTGGTGAACCAGACCTCCTCAGTCAACAGGATTTCAACGGAGGGTTCAGTCCTGCTCAGTTTGATTACATGTGTGTGCTCTTCTGCTGGGAACAGGCACATGCAGCCAAAGCACAGTGTGGGGCTGTGCCACTCCTCCTTCCTGTGCTATGCTCTGCCCCCAGCAGCTGTCTCAACGTGATTTGGATGAAACATAGATCTGCCCAGTTTGGCCTGATCTGGTTCGGGCTTTGAACTTTGGCTGTATCCTATGCACAGTCCTATTTCTTTCTTTTCAAATTTGTTTAAAAGCACTGCAGTTTGGAACAGTTTTGTGCACCATCTTGATTCAAAATATCATCTGACAGCATGCAACCCAGGCCAAAAACCCACTTTTCCGTCATGCCCGAGTGTCCAAATCAGCACATTTTGAAACCATAATGCCAAACTGGGTGAAGATAACTTCAGAGACTTCCAATTTAGAACATTTTGGTCTGCCAACATGATTCAAAATGGCACCCATATTAAAAAATATATAAAAATTGCCTCCTCTGTTTTGAGAACCGCCATGCTAAGTTTGGTGACAATATCTCAAGAGGCGTTTGAATGCATAGAGAACAGGTGGATATTTCCCCAAACACACACACACACACACACACGAAGACTTAGCAATTTTCATAGCACAGAAATATCAGTTCATGCTAGTTGTGCCGGTTCAGCCTTTGCAGCAGTCACTGCAGCAACCCATCCGAAACATTAATTTGCTACTTAACGTAAGAACTGAAACAGAATGCTTCTTTGCAGTACTAATTACACATCAGACTGCATATATCATCTACTTTAAAATGCAAACAATTATAAATTTGACTATTAATCAATAGGTTTGGGACTGTAATTTTACTGTGCTTTACTGCATAGATTATAGAGAGAAAATATTTAGATGGTTGTAAAGCACATTGTGCTTTCCACGGCCAATGTTTCACGCATTGAAAAAATAAGTTGTTATAATTTTTTGGATGTTTTCTAGAAAATGTTAGAAACCTAATATGATGTCATTTCTTATTTACACGGTCTGTTTCAGACAAAATGCACACGCTATATTTTTAGATAAAAGTTAAATAGCATTCAGTTTCAGGTTCTGATTTAGATATGAACTACTGTTTCTAGATCTGCTTCACTTGCAGAGAGATCATGTACTGAAGTACTGTCATTCCAAAACCTGGAATCTGATGACAAACCATGCCTGGTTTCACTCCAGTAATTCCACTGGACACCGCCCAGTTCTAAAGATTTACTCTACTGTAGCCAAGAGAAATTACTAGACTTTAGCTTTTGTCTTGGAAAGTGTGGATTTCTCCCACTTTTGACAACTAGCTTTAATGCAGGGTATTTTGTTAGTCAGAAGGTTACTTGCTTAAAGTTTTCCTCCTTTTTATTATTCATCAAGACTCCACTGGACACTCGTTTCTCTCTTTCTGGATTTTTACATGACATCAATAAAGTTTATGCTATGAGAGGGACTGTATTATAAGAATTCTGTTCTGTGACATGGGCAGCCAGGTTGTGCCACAGGCAACAGGGATTTATGGTACAGGTGGACAGGTCAAAGAGATGATGATGATGATTAAGAAATTTATACCCCTGCCCATCTGGGTTTCCCATTATATTAGCTATGCCAGGGTTGGGCCTCTTACCTACCTCTCCTGATGCTGCCTGCCTTCTTTCCTAGCTCAGTAGACTAGAGACAAAACTACAGCTATGAATCTAAGTGGATTCATATCTACACACGTGGTACGTATATACATAGAATATGGCAATTGAAGCAAAACCTTCTCTTGATCATGTGTTGGCCAGGAGATTGTGTCAGCATCTAGGGAATGGGACTAGCCTGCACATTTTCAATAACCCCTTTTTGTGTTTGGCATCCATGGGGCCTGAAAGGCTGAAGAGGACTTCAAAATCAATCAAAACAGAATGATGGGCTGCTGTTGTTTTATATCTTAGGGCTGATTCAGTTCAAGTTAGTTGCCTCAATTTTTTTTTTTAAACCCAACCAGTTTTCATCACAGCACCCTGAAATGTCCACAGCAACTCACAATTTTACCAAACTTTTCTTAATCATTCTACAAAATGGCAGGCTATGGATAACTCCTATTTTACACTTTTAAGTTCTTTACATAGGATATACACTTAGCTAAGTTTTCTGGTGCTAGGTCTCAAGAGGGGTATGTGTGTGAATGAGGTTTGGAGACTTTCCTGGGCATGACCAGTTGTGACATTGATGGCCTTTTCTCATACTTTGGACTTGTGCCATGCTTACAACAATTTTACTTGATTAATCCTTCTTGATTAATCCTTGCAATACACACAGTGCTGCTACACACAGTGCTGCTTGTCAGAGAATAACAGTTGCCCTTCTACATGGTTCGGGTGTTGCTTTCACTGAGAACATTACCTGAGAATTGGCTCTTCTGCCCATTCAGAACTTGGGGTTGTGTGTGGGGACCAAATGGAATATTCATCTCAGCCTTGAGCAGCAGGATGGTTGAAAGAGCACAAAAGGATCCTGTCCTCTATAACTGTAATCTGAATATAAACATATGATGGTGTATTAGCAAAAGTAAGTATTTTTTAATTTGCAGGAACCAGAATTTAAACTTCTGTCCAGAAGGACAAGATTTAGCTTCACACTTTGTAAGAAAGAACAAGAAGGGAAAGAAATTTTCCTGGAAGAAAATGCTGTGCAGAGTATCATCTGCCCTAAAGGACCTATTAGGGTCACTTTAACCCTAATTAAAATAGCCCCTCACATGGTGCTCTTAGTCTACTGACCTGCTGAATCCATAGCATCACAGCTCCTGAATGTTTCACAAAATACTAAGATCAGTACACCAAGAAACCCCGACCATCCTTAGCTAAATGGCAAGTAGCACTGTGGATGTGTTGTGACACAATTAGTGATTATGTAGAAGTTATTTTTTTCTTTAGAACTGCTATAACTTTCAGGTTATCAGGAACACTTCCTAAGAAAGCAGAACAGCTCAATTGCTCTGTGAATTACACATTTCTTTTTCTTTTGCAAAACAAAAGGTTAAAAATTACATCCAAACTAGACCAATGGGTTTATTATCATGTCTTTGAAAAACTATGAAACACAGTTTGAACAACAAAGAGGTCACCGTATGTATAAAAGTTTTTTGTTTTTTTTAAGGAACTTAAGTCATTTTTAAAAGCAACAACACAAAAACCACATTGTGACCAATATGCAAAAAGTAGTGATGTGAATTGCCTTTGATCTTGAGGTTTGTGTACATCTGTACCAGGAAACATGCAAAGCATTATGTTTATATGCCATTGTGATTTGAAATGCACTTAACATAGAATGTCTGTATATAAACTGCTTATTGGGTGATACTTAATTATGTTTTACACCGAGTGGACCCACTGGCATTAATGAACATGACTAATTCAATAGGTCTACACTGAGTAAAACTTACTTGGATTGTTGAATTGTGTTGTTAATCTGCTTTATATACAAATTTTCTGGTTTATGTGAATTGCAGCTCACACTAATAATGTTCTTTGCCTCTAGTCATCAGTGTAAGATATTACCCTTACCATACACATCCCCAGAAAGGTTTACAATATCACCTTATTATCTTTGGGTTAGTCACTGCAGCACTAGCACATTGGTTCCAGGGCAGTTTTAGGATCACCAGGACTAAACTGGTCATTTGAAGATGACCATTAGGCCATTCTCCTTGAAGTGCCTACTCTGCAGAGTACTCTACTCTGAAGTGCCTACTCTGCAGAGTACTCTACGGAGCTCTCTTGGGCAAACTTGTTTGATTATTGTTGCTTCATATTTGAGAGGGAGCGGGGTTTACAGTGAGTACTAAAATGATCCTTTTCTCCTCACTTTGAAACAGGAGTGCCAACTTGAATAAATATGGGGGGCAGGTAAGCTTTTCCCCACATGCTCGATCACAAGACGTGGTGTGTGCACACTATTTGAATGGCAATGCCTATCAATTTTTGGGGGTGCTTTGCCCCCTCAAATATTTTATTGGTGGGGCCGAAGGGACCTCAGACTCTAGGAGTTGGCTTCTATGTTTTGAAATGTATTATTATTTAACAAACTTTCTTTGCTTGTATCTTCATAACATACCAAAATGAGTTTTCACAGTTGAAATGTGTGAAACAGTACAATCCAATATATACAGCAGATCCCACTGTGTTCAACTGGACTTACTCCCAGGTAAATATGCACGCGATTGCAACTTGGTTCCACTATTATTTGACTGAACTCTCACAACAATAAATTACATATATCAGAGAAACCAATGGCACAGATTACAAAACTAAAACGAGTGGTTTAGATTCCCACCACACATGACAACACACATGCATGTGATTGCACAGAGCTGTCTTTAAGAAAATTTTAAGGCTCTCCATTATCTACCTCCTTTGCAGTCTTTGCATCACATCACTGACATTCATCTGGCATTAGTAATTTGGAGGCTGCAGTTCTAACATCATACCTAGATAAAAACCACAAGGACAAATGCTGATTCCCAACTAGCTAAGCTCCACAAGCACATCTATGTGTGTAATAAAGGTAAACGGACCCCTGACCTTTAGGACCAGTTGTGGACGACTCTGGGGTTGCGGCGCTCATCTCGCTTTACTGGCCGAGGCAGCTCGCGTTTGTCCGCAGACAGCTTCCGGGTCATGTGGCCAGCATGACTAAGGCACATCTGGCGAACCACAGCAGCGCTCAGAAATGCCGTTTACCTTCCCGCCAGAGAGGTACCTACTTATCTACTTGCACTCTGACGTGCTTTCGAACTGCTAGGTTGGCAGGAACTGGGACCAGGAGCTCACCCCATGGTTGGGATCTGAACCGCTGACCTTCTGATCAGCAAGCCCTAGGCTCTGTGGTTTATCCCACAGTGCCACCCGCGTCCCTATGTGTGTAACAGGACAGACCTAATGTGATAATCTAAAACAAGAGCAGCAAGTGTGTGTCTATAAAACAAAGGGGGCAGTTGAATAGGACATAGCATGCTGTAGGGGAGGGATATATTGTTCAGCTGAAGGGCAACAGTCCCTCCGGCACAACCTTTGGGGCCAGGGGGCATGTGGCAGTGATGGGTGGGGCCAGAGGCAAAAGTTGGTGGAGTGATGAATGCAAATTTTACTTTTGTACGCACATTCACCTAGGACACTGCTCTCTATCCTCCATCTAGGGAAGCATCATCAGGATTGAAGGATGCATTCCAGGCAGACAAAAATGCTCAGGGAGAGCTTGAAGCATGGCTAGTAGTGGCTGTGTGGCTGGAGAAGAGTTCTGAGAGAGCTAGGGAGATTGGCCCGGAGGGCTGCATTTGGCCCCTGGGGCTGAACTTTCCCGACACTGCTGTATGTCAGAAGATTGTGATGTGAAATAAGTGGGTTACTTACTTTTTTCATTGCAAAACTGCTGTCACCTGAAATGAAGCAAAAGTCACCTAAAAGGAAAAGAAAATAATTAAGGTTAATCAGAAAAGGCTCTCTGAGTAGCTTCCAGATCACAAAACTTAACAGTCCCTGCCCTCGGGCCTACACTCTTAAAAAGACATGACACAAAGAAAATTAATTGGGAGGAGGAAATACAAAAAAAGATTCAAACTGGAGAGGAGGAGACGGATGTGGCAAGTGACAGAGAGATATAGCTCCTCCACTCCACATTAATTCTCCTTTGCTTGCTCAAAGCTTATGCAGTGGCTAGACTATGTCTGCTTTTTATTGAACATTCGTTATGATTTGTTTATGAGCATTCATTCTGCACTTACCCTGATCTCCTTATTGTCATGGTATTTGCATGTTTTCCCATTCATCATCTGTCCTTCCCAAACTTTTCAATGCATTTCCTCATCATGGTCCAAACGGCGAGAAGCCCATACATTTTTAAGAAGTGGATTTGCTGCACTAGGCCCACAGAGCGCTTTAATCCACCTTAATACTGCAAAACCTAAAGTTCCAGCACGCACGTGAATCCTTTATTTAAAACACTGATGGTCAAGGGGCTCCCATAGTTCTCCATGGAAGCACCTATAGGCATCCCCAGCTCTTTCCCTGCACAAGTGGCCGTATAACAGCCATTCCCCAGTGGCACCATGCAGTTGACATCATTTCCACTGTGTTCCCCCGGCAATTTAGTATGGGAAGCTGTGGTGCACCTAAATCAAGCCACTAAGAGGCCTGTGGTACGTCAAACTATGTGTAAAGTTTTCAGCTTAGTAGTGCTGTCTCCTCGACTTGTATCTCCACTTGGCAAAGGTAGCAGCAGCAGGTGACTTGGAAGGAAGACCTCTCTCTGGCTGGGACCCCGAAGAGCTGCTGCCAGTCAGAGTGGGCAACACGGGGTGAGGGGACAGATGGTCAAGCCGGGCAGCAGCATCCTCTCTGCTTCATTCTGACTAGTTTTGTCGGTTTACATTAGAAAGTTCGAGGAGGGAAAGACGTGCGCCCACCACCACAAGCAGCACCCTGACACGAACACCCACCCCGTCCTGACGGCTAGGACTGCCCCGCGTCGTCTCCGGCTCTCCAGTTTCCTCCTCCCGCCCGCGCCTCCCCTCCTTCTCCTCCCCTCGCTGCCGCTTCCACTGCTGCGCCGCGCCTTTTCGCCTCCACTTCAAAGCGCCCGGGTGCCTCCACACCACAGAGCGGCGAGGGGCGAAGGAGGAGAAAGAAGGACCAAGTTTCTGCTCAGGGCGCTGGAACCGGGCAGACGCAGGTGCGTGTCTGCGTCTTGAAAGGGGTCGCGCGCAGGGCGGGGTGGCGGTGGGGAGAGACTGCTAGGCGCCCAAACAGAGGGGAGAGGCGGCGAGGGAAACTCCCGCCTCAAGCAGACGCCTCGTTGGGACCCCGAGGCGGGCGACGGTCAGGGCAAGTTGCTGGAGCGACTGAGGTGAGAGAAGGGGCACACGCTGCTTTGTCGTCCTCCAGACGCCGCCAGCTGCCGTCGGGGCAAGGAGGTGGGTCAGGGAGGCACCGTAGGCAAAAAGAGCGAGTTGCTCATACAAGTTTGCCATCTGTGCGGGGGGAGGAGTCTTGTCTTTTTTTTTAAAAAAAGAGCGTATTATTTGGGCTGCGTAATTAGACAAAGGATGAATGGAGCGGGGGAAGTTCCCCCCAGAGGAGTAGCAATGGTTTCAACCGCTGAAGGGTTCAAGGACTGCCTCGTATGAGGAAGATGCTTGTGTTGGGGAGGCAGAGGGAAATTCTCTATTCAGTTTTTCCGTCAGTCAAGCTCCAGAGAAAGACGAAGGGAAGTCAAGCCAGGAATCAAAGAGCCACAGACACATGACACTTTTTCTTTTTTTTTAAGGAAAGGCAAAGTAGTTTCAAGATTCCTCACAAGTTTAGTTTATTGGATTAGAAGCGAAATGTGCTTTTTGCTGTGGTCATGGAATGATCAACAGGTGTAAGGTATGTCTACACAATGCTAAATCTGTAACAGAGGAATTAGCAGGCAAGAAGTCGGAAGTAAAGAAGTGGATACCCAGTGGAAAGGATAGCTATTCTATCTCCTAACACCCCCTTATTTCTTGTCACAACTGCTCCTAAGAGGTGTTTGAAAGTTGTTTGGAGAGAGGAGGTAAAAGTACCGGCTTTCCCACTCTTCCGGAATTGTTGAATGGATCTGGGAATTCAATCTGTGTTATTGATTTTTTTTTTAGTCCGTTTGAGATAAAATAACAAAGGAAAAAGAATCCGGTAGCATAGTTTGTAACAACAGCCCCACAGTATGCCTTGTAAGAACAAGAAGAGATGTGTCTTTTACCTCTGTTCAATTAATCTAATCTTGCAAATATAAAGTGTGTTATGGTGTAACTAATTTACCTGAGGTAACTGTGGAGGTGTCTTTTACTGTGGACTGTAATAGGTCACCTTGTACCCATTAGTCATATGCATTAGCACAATGCAAAGTTAAAGCATTTTTCAGGCCCATTAATTTCAGTGGGACAGAATTAAACATGTTAAGGCGGCATTTCTAAACTTCCCCTGCTAGGAAATGAGTCCACTGAATTAATCAATAGGACTTTTTTTCTGGGTCAGTCTATATAAAACAATCCTTGCTTGAAGTGCTTAACTTCAGCTACTAGATGCTATCTAGAACAAACTTAGTTGGTCTCTAAGGGGCTACTGAACAATTTTTTTTATTTTTAAAATATATTTCTAACCAAACTTGGACGCTTTTATGCCCTGTTCATTTCTTTGGGAGAGTTGAGACAAGCGTAACTCTCCAATTTAAATCAGCAGAACCAATCCTTTGTATGTTTATTCAAGAGTTAATCCCACCTTATCCAAGGGGTCTTGCTTGCAGATACCTGTGGTTACTCAGTGGCAGTGTGTAGGCAAAGGTCCCATGTTCAACCCTTGTCATCTCCACGTCAGTCAGGATGAGTGCATTGTGTCAAACCTTGGAGAACTACTGCAGTCAGTGTAAACCAGGGGTTGCTAACCTTTTTAGTCTGAGGGCAAATTGAGATTTTTGAGGTTGTCCCGTGGGTAATACTCTGCTGGTTGCTTCTTTCCCACCTCCCCTGAATCAGCCCCCTCCTTGACATACAGAAAGAATGAGTGTATGCACACACCCATACTTTCCAAAGGGATATTGGGGGAAAGTCAAGTTCGGTAGAGTTAATGTGAGCCTTGAAAAGCACATAGAGCTGGAAGAGTGGTGCTCTTTTCCAATCTGAAAGAAGAGCTGAAAGAAGCGGGGAACAGTACCACTCTTCCAGCTTCCTCCCTTAGCTCTATACAGTGGTACCTCGGGTTAAGTACTTAATTCGTTCTGGAGGTCCGTTCTTAACCTGAAGCACCACTTAAGCTAATGGGGCCTCCTGCTGCTGCCGTGCCGCCGGAGCACAATTTCTGTTCTCATCCTGAAGCAAAGTTCTTAACCTGAAGCACTATTTCTAGGTTAGTGGAGTCTGTAACCTGAAGCGTATGTAACCCGAGGTACTTGACAAGAAAAAGGTATCATCCTCACCACCTCCGGACAAAGGAGACAGCGAGGGGCTTGGAGGCTTTGTGTGCCCACAGGAACCACATTCATGACTTCCTGTGTAGAAAATACTGGACTGGGTGGACCAATATTCTAACTAAGACATCTTTATTTATTCCTGTAGAATTGCAACCTTCAGCACTTTTACCATCGCATGGCACATATTTTTTATTCTTTGTAATACCAAACTGGAGCAAGAAAAAGAAGGAACTGTATTGCTAAGTGCATGTAAAGAGCATTTCATATTTGCTTATTTTTTTATTTTTAAAGTCAAGTTATGCCCTGTTTTTCTTTACAAAGAAGAACACCCAGAGCGGTTTAAATGTAATTTCTATGGGAAGTCTGATGAACAGCACTTAAAAGAGCCTGTAATGCTTGTCTTTTACATTTCTGACAGCACATTGCCCAATCTCAATACATTTGTTTTAAAATAATGAAGATTAGGCTGCAAATAATATAGAAGGCATGGCTGGCTGAACAGGTTTTTCAGTATGTTTAGGGATAAGGTGAAAGAGTTCCTCAGTTTAATGAAATGTAATACAAGTTCAATCATTTATGAAAGAAAAAACTGAATGATTTACTAGCAGAATCAATCTGGGTGAAATGCACCCAGCGAACACTTCAAAATCAGGTATTAACTTTCCCATTGAAACCAGTGACATATTGAAATTAACTTTGGCTGGGACATGGCTTTCATCCTGTCACCTTTCACCCTTTTATGATTTTGGGGAGGAATTAATGTTACTTTTCACTCTTAAATATTTTTTACTGAAAAGTGCTCAGCACCATGCTCTAATTTGCCATGTTGTGTCAGATGTTGTACACTGCATTGTTGTACAAACTGCATTGTTCTAATGGCAGGTGTGTTTCACACTGGTATTAAAATGGTCTCTTCTGTGGTTTTGGGTTTCATTATTTACTCACAGTGCACTTACCTTAAATCATCCTCCCTTTCCATTTTTTTCCTCCTGTCTAATGCAGATTTTTTTTGTTCGCTGGCCATGTGTTCAGTTCTGTTGTTGTACATCTGGGACTAGGGTCACTGGATGCAGGTGAAGACTTCACTATTGGGCATACTCACAGTTTTGGATCTTTGTGATGGTAGTTTATCGAACAAGCAAGAGTGGGGATAGTATATGGCAGTGCTGCAAACCAGGAAAAAGAAATGGACCTGATATATTATATCATATTACTATTTTTATGGCAGGTTTTAGGAATTGTGAGATTTCTCTTGCTCATATTTGTGGAATATTTTGATGTTTAAAACAAACAAAAAAGGCCACGTGTCCTATTGCTTGGTTTGCTTGGCTGTATGTTGCTTTATGTTGCCCTGGGCTAGATAAAGCAACTAACAAATTTAAATAATAATAATCATAATAATAATAATAATAATATTGCTTGCAGGTCTTCTTGGTGCCTTCATGCTCATGGACAAGAATACTGGAAGTTTATTTGTTTATTTAATAACAAACAAATAAATTGTTTATTTAATGAGCAATTAGGTTGAATCTGCTTGCATACTTTATATTTTTGCAGAGTAAAATGTTAAAGGCTTTTAAATACCCAGAGCTTCAAATTAAGGGAGTTTTCTTCAGTTTCCCCCTTTCCACCATTGCTACAGCCCTGGCTCCTTAACTTATTATTTGAGAAGCAGGTTAAACTTGTGTAAAGTTTGCTTATATACCCTGCACTTTTTGATTTTGAGTTCACAAGTAGTAACGAGGGTAGTAGTTACTTTCCATGGCTAGCTTGTGTCAGCTCTGCAGTTTCCCTTAATTTATTTAGCAAAACTTCCTTGATACTCAGTGGCAAGAATTTTTCTGCAAATAAGTGCCTATTATTATACTTAGGCTTAGTTACATTGGGGTATGTGAGCTAAAGGGTTCTGCCAAACTCAGTGGAAAAAGTGTGTAAGGGAGAAGAGAGAGTTGATGGAAGGAGTGGCACCATGCAACTTGCAAGGAGGCAATTCCAAGCATAAGAGTCAGCAAGAGAGAAGAGGTGGAGTTGTCTGAAGAAGCAGGAAACCTTTGAATGGTTGATGGCGATGGAGCTGGAGGAGTGAAAGTCGCGATCATGAATGCAATGGAGGCTGGTCCGTTAAGGCTAATGGGACACTGCCCACTAATTTCAGTCTGCCCTCAGCCCAGCCCCCACCTGTCTGCCTTCTTACTGCCATCAGTCCAGGGTATAGCACTGCATGTCAGCTCCCTCAGCAATCTTAGTGTTACCCTTGTAGAACTCAACAGGGAGGAGCATGGGGACAAGATTAGAATTTGTTGGCTGTGCCTGTTGTTGGCTCTGGTTCCACCTACTGTTGGCTTCCCTGCCTTCCACCCTTCCAGTCCCAATGGTCACCAGCAACTAATGCATTGCAGTATGAGAGTAGAAAAAGAAGTGGCATGGGGGAGTTTGAAAGTAAGGATGAAGGGTCTGATTATCACACAGTCAAGCTGTGTGATAGAGTTCTGGATAGAAGTGAAGGATGTTTTGCTGAGCAATGGCAACCAAAGACCAGAGGGCAAAGGTTATAGTAGTAGCTAAGGTGAGAGCATGAACCTCAGTTTTTGCCAATAGGAAAGCCTGCCTTTTCTCAGTGTTGTAAAGAGAGAAGCATCAGGCTTTGCTGGCTGACTGGATATAGGAACAAAATAAAATAAAATTCCTTCCTGTAGCACCTTAGAGACCAACTAAGTTTGCTATTGGTATGAGCTTTCATGTGCATGCACACTTCTTCAGATACACTGAAACAGAAGTCACCAGACCCTTATATATAGTGAGAGGGTGGGAAGGGGTATTACCGGTACTCAGAAGGGTGGTGGGAATGGGTGACTGGCTGATAGGTGTGGTAAACCTGTTGACGACTGTTAACGACTGCAGTTGGTCTTACAGGAAAAAGCAAGGGCTGAGATAGCTAAAAATAGCTTTATCATGTATAATGAGATAAGAATCCAAGCTATTTTTAGCTATCTCAGCCCTTGCTTTTTCCTGTAGGACCAATTGCAGTCGTTAGAGTAGTCAACAGGTTTACCACACCTATCAGCCAATCACCCATTCCCACCACCCTTCTGAGTAATACCCCTCCCCACCCACTCACTATATATAAGGGTCTGGTGACCCTTTTGTTTCGACTACGGCAGACTAACATAGCTACCTACCTGTAACTGGATATAGGAAGTGAAGAAAAGGGAGAGCTATCAAAGCTTTATCCCTGCAAGGATGGTGACATCATAGAGTGTGAAAAAGGAAAGAAGGACTTTGGAGGAAAGATAAGCAAGTCTTAATACAAGGATGATAATGAAGAAGAAGAGTTTGGATTTGATATCCCGCTTTATCACTACCCGAAGGAGTCTCAAAGCGGCTAACATTCTCCTTTCCCTTCCTCCCCCACAACAAACACTCTGTGAGGTGAATGGGGCTGAGAGACTTCAGAGAAGTGTGACTAGCCCAAGGTCACCCAGCAGCTGCACGTGGAGGAGCGGAGGCGCGAACCCGGTTCACCAGATTACGAGTCCACCGCTCTTAACCACTACACCACACTGGATGAAACATAAAAGTGGAAATATCAGACACGGGGACATTTAAAAACTGCCATATACTGAGTCAGAGCATTGGTTTAACTTGCTCAGTAATGTCTACACTGACTGGCTGTGGTTTCAGACAGGTGTCTCTTTCAGCCCTAACTGGAGATGCCAAGGATTGAACCTGGAGGAGGGAGAAAGTTCTATAGTGGAGCTAAGTGTCATCTGCATAAAGGTGCAAGAGCAGTTCCACGATGAACCCCACTGAGGAGACAGAAAGAGAAGGAAAGCTTCTCCTTGTGGAAACACAGGAAGACTGTTTATGCAAATATGGTGGGACAAGCTGAGGACAAAATCACAGAAACATAGAGCATAGAGCAAGAAAGAGTGATCAACTGTATTTAAGGAAGACACTGGAGACATGGATAGTAGACAGGTCAAAACGGATAAGGGTAGAGCACAGACTTTTTGAGAGAAGAGGAGCAAGCAGAGAGGAGATTTTACATAACTTGACTGTAGGTTAGGGTCTGCCCTGGCTTGCATCAGCAGCAAGACGCAGGCAAGATGGGTCAACTTGGAGGAATTGTTTTGTCTTAGCTGTGTCTACCTGGTTTCTCAATGTATCTGTATTATTTCATGACCTGGTATTTTTATCTGGATGGGAAGCTGGTGATTTCATTGTGGGGAATATTCTTGCCACAGTTAGATTCTGCAGAAGTTTAATAAGAATTAAAACTAGAATAGGATGGCAGTCATAGTCACAAATCACTATTATCATGGATAAGGGCTTCCAACTCTTTTAAGCAATATATGAGTGAGGCTTCTTGCATTGATTTCAGTGGGATTTCTGCATATACATATTTGGGACTGCAGTTCACAGCAACCTGTATTCTAGATACCTAGCATATATGTTGTACCTACAGAGCAAAGCATCGTAATTGCTTTATCTGATTGCACTGGGATTTCCATCCCTGTTTTTGGTGTTTGTTCCCAACACCTTTCTCCAATTGTACGTCTCTGCATGGGCTGGTTTGCATGAAACAGCAAGCCAAAATATGGCTTACTGGGGCAACACAACACAAATGTGCAGACGCCTAGAGAGAAGCTTGCAGCAGCTTTGCTCCCCTCTGGTCTCTTTCGCTGTTGTGATGGCTTGGCAAAGTGTCTGAACTGGGATTTGTGGTTAAGCTTTCTCCTTACTAGCCATGAGCTGTAAGAGTACTGATTTAAGCTAAGATTTCACTACCCATTTCATGTGAACCATATGTCAACCTCCCCTCTACCTCTCTGACAACACATCTTCCTCTTAAATTTCGAATTCATTTGAATACAAGTAAAAACAAGAAAGCTAGTGTACTGCCTGCACTGCTTCCATGTGCAAGGTGCCTGCTTGTGTGGTGAATGGTTGCTTGCTGGCTCCTTCATCTTAAATTACCCGTGCTAGGGTAAAGAGGTAAGATGCTAAATGCGGCTGCACACAACTATACCTTTAAAGCACATTTGAGGCACAACACAGGGGCCTGGTTCGCATGACATGGTAAGCCAAACTATGGTTTACAGAGACTGTGTGGCTTCCCGGTGAGTAACTTTCAGCTGCTTTGCTCCTCCTCTATGCTTTTTGATACTGTGCTTAGTTAAGCCAAAGTTTATTTTAACTATCCCTGTAGCATCAACTAACTAGATGAAGGTGTTTCATAGCTGCTTGTAAAGTGCAGGATTTAGTAGACAGGGAGATTTAGAATGCAGTTTACCAGTGTTCCAGATACAGCATAACTCCCATAAAAAACAACAGCAAATAAACAAAAATCCTTTCAGTGATCCCTCTTTAAAGTCACCTACCTCCACCAGCGGGTGGCGCTGTGGGTTAAACCACAGAGCCTAGGACTTGCCGATCAGAAGGTCGGCAGTTCGAATCCCCGCGTCGGGGTGAGCTCCTGTTGCTCAGTCCCTGCTCCTGCCAACCTAGCAGTTCAAAAGCACGTCAAAGTGCAAGTAGATAAATAGGTACCGCTCCAGCAGGAAGGTAAACGGCATTTCCATGCGCTGCTCTGGTTCACCAGAAGTGGCTTAGTCATGCTGGCCACATGATCTGGAAGCTGTACGCCGGCTCCCTCGGCCAGTAAAGCGAGATGAGCTCCGCAACCCCAGAGTCGGCCACGACTGGACCTAATGGTCAGGGGGTCCCTTTACCTACCTCCACCAGCAAATCTTACATGATGGAATCTTAACACTCTTTTTATTATTATTATTTTTTAAGGCGCCAGAAAGTTTCTGTGCAATACCATGAAACTTCAAAAAAGGAACACCATATTTTTTCTTCCATTTGCTACAAATATATTTTATATATTGCCAGTAAGCCAGTAAAGGACTTAAAGAAAGCCACTTCATTAGTGCATGGGAACAGCTCTCTTGACTTCAGTGTGATGTGGCTTGCTTCCTTAGTGCCTCCTGGAAAAACCTACAGGAAAAAAAGGATATTTTATAAAGAAGTTGCTTCTATTAAACCAGTTGCTAGTTTTCACAGTGACATAAAACTTTCCAGTGTTTATACCTTCCCCATTACATATACTTTCTTGTGCCAAGCTTTTTTAAAAAAATATTTTTACTATTTTTGTATGCCAATCTGGACACACACAAGCAGATTCACATTCTAATAACCACAGCAAGTAATTGGAGGAACAGGCAGGGAGCCATGTAATGCAGTACTAATTGTTGGATGAGTCCTTGTGGTTTTTGTCCATGTATTGACTTAGATTTGAACAGAGAATGACTGCTACAACACAGTGTGGGTAAACAGACATCACTGTGCTAATACTGCTATCTTATTCATGGAAGAAAATTAATGTTAACAATGCTGTTAAAATACTCAAGAGATATAAAGAGAACCTTTCTACAACAGAACATTTGCAGATTGTGCTGGAATTATTTTTAATTAACTGCTATCAAAAGATTCTACTTTGTTTAAAATTGTATAATTCTATCATATTGCATTTTCACTCAGATTTGACATTAAAATGACAAGAATTGCCTGAATTCCTGATGCTTTTGGTACCAACAACATAGGGAGGCTATTGCCTTATAGCAGGTATAGAAAATCTTGTTGCTGCTGAACTACAACTCCTGTCACTTTTTTTTTTTTTTTTGGGTCTTTGGCCATGTTTGCTGGGGCTGATGGGAGTTGTAGTTCAGTAACATCTGGAGGGCTGAAGGTTCCCCAGACCTGGTTAGTTCTGCTTATGGGTTTCCCACCTGGCATCAGCTGGCCAGTACTCTTGGAAATTGAATGTTGGAATTGGTGGACCTTGATAGGATCCAACTGGGTGCTTCTTAAACATAAATTAATTTTTAAAAAGCAAACTAGCAGAATAACCAAAACGATAGAACTATGAGCACCTTGCATACATTAAACCTTACTGTTACACAATTAAACCAAGTACAAATATTCAGACTTCGTGAAGTTGCCAGCTCTCAACCTTAGGGCTTGACCTTTCTTTAGTTGCTCTGAAGAAGGAAGGCAATCAATGACATCATGCTGCTGCTGTCACAACAAGACCCTTCTCACTGCCTTGCTGATGTGGTCTAAAGGAAAGCAGAGCAATACATTTGGCACCAGCTTGGCTGCAGGAGTTGCTGGAAGGAGACATACATATAACAATTTTAAGGACTCCATTTGGGATCTGTGTAGGGTTTACTTTTTACCCTTTTCTTCTCCCAAAGATGACCTGCAAGGCAAGTGTGTACAGATGTTTCCTCGGTTTACTCCTGAAGTCTTTCTCTTGAATGAGTATCTGGAAGGCAGCAGAGGTTAAGAACTGAGTTTTCCTTCTCCTAGATGGGCTACCTTCCTAGGTTGACGAGTCCCATCTGTCACTCATGTGACTACCAAGCAAGACAGAAAAAGCATTTGGAAGTAAGCTTTCAATGCTCTTGTTTTTGGGTTATTCTAAGTGTGCAAAATCACAAATTTTCACATTCCACAATGGTTGCTTGGTCTACATACCTACTAATCCATTTGTAGCATAAAAAAATAGTTTTCCTCCTTCTGTAATTGTTTATTATCATCCTCAACCTACTTTCAATCTAGATCCTATCATCCACCAGGGTTGGTGTGGTTACTTGATACATGTTTGAAAACTCTCTTCTTGGTTCAGTCATCCACACCTTTTCCTCCCTGCATGTGCCCCAGGAGTATTTAGAATATAGTGATGATTGTGATCTTGGTATGCATCCAACCACAATGTCATTTGGCAGGTGTATAATCCTCACCCCCATTGCCTACATCTGTTTTCATTTGTTTTCAAACAGACACACTGTGGTGTAATGCAGAATGAAGTTGCAATGCGCTTTTGTTTTCAAATGAAACCTGGTTCTCAAAAAGTGCTTTTCAGGGGCAATAAACTATAAATCTAGATTGTTTGTGGACTACCTAGAAAAAACAAGTACTCAGTATCCATTGACTCTAGAATGAAATGTTGTATGTACCCAACTTAAACAACGAAGAGCATGACCTGAGATTTCATTATTGGTAGGATAACTTAGACACAGCAATGTTGGAAGCTGCCTGTCATCAGACTATTTGTTCATCTTGGATGTTATTGGAAAGGGCTTTGCTGGTATTTATTTGTTAACATTGATCATGGATGCTCTCCAATGATCTTGGATGCTTTTATGAGCTTTGCAGGTTCAATATTTTCTTATTAAATGATCTATTAAGAGTACTATCCTACATTAAACTTAAGGAAGGGACTATTGCTTAGGGGGCAGGTTGTTTTGTATGTGAGAAGTACAATCCCTGGCATTTTATGTGAAAGACCTCTGCCTCAAACCATAGAGAACGGCTGCTGGTCAGAACTGACACACTTGGCTAGATCAAGACTGGTGGACCTCCAAAGGTTGTTAGACTACAACTCCCATTATCCTTGACCATTTGCCCTGCCAGCTCAGGTTGATGGGAACTGGAGTCCAACAACATTTGCAAGGACACAGGCTAATGTTAGTCTAGTGTATGCTACCATTTATTATTAATATTATTATTAATATTAACAAATCATAATGAATTATTAAGCTTTGTGTTATCTATGGTTTTTAGATAGTAGCCTAGAGAGCAAGAATTCTGGGCTCTACAGCTTATGCAAAGGATTTACTTAACTGGTTTTAATTTCCAGGAAGCTCTGGAATGCTCTGTGCTATAAAGTGATTTTGTATCAGATAGATGTGGTTTTTAAGTGGAAATATGACCTACCTTTAAATATAATATACTGTAAATCAGTCTGTGCTATAACTGCAATCTCATAGGAAGAAAAATTCATAGTGCGCAAATTAGCATTGCTTATATAGCATTAACAGTGAGCTAAAATTAAAACCTAATGGGTGCAAAAAATATCAATTTCTTATCAAACGGATGAGGCATTTTCTTGACATTCCTGTCTCCTAGTCTGGTGAATAAAACTGATCCCCATTTTCCATCCTTGCCATATACAGCAAACTTCCAATAATTTTTAAGACAAACTGTGTGCAAGTTCTTTTACAGTCATCTAAATAAAATAGTTGCAGGAGAAAGAATATTGCTTCTTGGTAATCTGACTACATTTCATTACCTGTGAATACACAATTTATTGTTGTGTTCTGCTATTTTCAGTTGTGATGTAGTTAGTTTAACAGTCTTCTAGACAAATACTTTGTTTTCATACTTTTATCTTGGGAAACTCTTTCCACAGCTGTTGAGAACTCCCATGTTCCGTCATGGAAACCCAGCACACTGCAGAAATTGTGGACATTACCATTAGTTAGAGTGGGTTGGCAAACTCAGGTAGCTGATCTTGGGCAGGAAATTATTAGGTATTTACTCTATTATTATATTTTGCTGCCAGGGAAGGGAATAGGCACAGGGGAGAGTTTTTTGCACCAGGTGCCAAAATAAGTTGGCCAGCTTTGAGTACTGTTACCTTGCCCCTTTAGTGGTTGCTTCTCTGCCTCAGTCATCAATGTGTCTTGGGTTGGTACTGATTAAGACAGACCTGTTGTGCTTCACTGGTGCCCTCTATGAACTGAGACCATGAGCTATAATGTTGCAAGTGAAAATAACGACAGCCTATTCATCAAGGAAGCAGGCCCATTGTTACAGAGATGCTTTGAAGAAACTCCCGCGAACCCCAAAACAAAGTTTGAGAAACACAGACATAAGTGAAGGGGGCAAATCTTTCTCATGTAGGATAATATTTAGAACCATACATGACTAAGCCATACTCAGAGCATATGTAAGTTCAGTGGTCCTACTCTGAGTATGACTTAGTTAGGTACTAAGTATTTAGCACCAAGTATTTAGTTGTTTTCAGATGTTTTCTTCTGCATTCTAGGATGATTGTCCATGGAGTATATCGTAACTGCGCTACAGGATTTCATGAAATCTTACTAAAATGTAAGGTTTCTCTCTCTCTCTTTTTCCTGCATTTGTTTCTGGCTTCTTCTGGCAAAGGTAAGATTTTATTTTCCATTATTTTTCCCTGGAAAAAATGTCAGTTATATTTTCTTTTACAATAGTCTGGAATGAATTGTATCTTGACAGAAGTCAACCAGTGAAATGGATATACAGTGGTACCTCAGGTTAAGTACTTAATTCGTTCCGGAGGTCCGTACTTAACTTGAAACTGTTCTTAACCTGAAGCACCACTTTAGCTAATGGGGCCTCCCGCTGCCGCCACGCAGCCGGAGCACAATTTCTGTTCTCATCCTGAAGCAAAGTTCTTAACCTGAAGCACTAATTCTGGGTTAGCGGAGTCTGTAACCTGAAGCGTATGTAACCTGAAACGTATGTAACCTGAGGTACCACTGTATGTAATAATTCAATCCAAACATTTCTATAGCACTTTTCAAAGTATGCTGTCTGTCATACCATGACCCTATGAAGTAAGATAAATCAGGATCGTGGCTTGCCCAAGATTATGAAGAGAACCTCATTTGCACCAGTAATAAAGGAACTGAACAAAAATTATTTTAGATGTTTAAATTCAGTTTAATTAAACTACTTATGGTTTCAATATACAACGTGAAACTATTCTTTTCTCGTTGGCTAGAACACTGTGCCTGATCTATCCTAAATACCAGGTATATTTGTTTTTTTTTTTTTTTTAAAGCAATTTATTAAGTTTTACAGTAAAAATAAACATAGTAAACAATGTAACATTGATCTTAACATATTTTCACATTTTCTTTGGACTTCCTCACATCTCCCGCTCCCACTTTCATCGTTGTAACGTTTTGTCAGCAATTTATCATCTTATTTAAATTCTTATATCCCTTCTATATTTCACAATCTTATAATTCTCAGAAGGAGCTAAATTTCACAGTCTTACTTATTTTCTTAAAAACTTCTAAATTTAGTGGTGCTCAGTTATTTTGATCTAGCGTCTTGTTTAGCATTCACTCAAATTACAATACTTTTGTAAATAGTTCTTAAATTTCTTCCAGTCCTCCTCAATCCTCTCTTCTCCCAGGTCACGGATTCTGCCGGTCATTTCAGCCAGTTCCATGTAGTCTATCAGTTGTATCTGCCATTCTTCCAGTGTGGGTAGATCTTGAGTTTTCCAGTGTTTTGCGAGAAGTATCCTTGCTGCTGTTGTTGCATACATAAAAAATGTCTGGTCCTTCTTTGCCACCCCTTGGCCGACAATACCCAAAAGGAAAGCCTCTGGTTTCTTAGTGAAGGTATATTTAAATACCTTTTTGAGTTCATTATAGATCATTTCCCAGAACGCCTTCACTTTAGGGCAAGTCCACCAGAGGTGGAAGAACGTTCCCTCACATTCTTTGCATTTCCAACACTTATTATCAGACAGGTGGTAAATTTTGGCAAGTTTGACTGGGGTCATATACCATCTATAAATCATTTTCATTACATTTTCTTTCAGAGCGTTACATGCAGTAAATTTCAATCCATTGCTCCACAACCTCTCCCAGTCCTCAAACATAATATTATGCCCAATGTCCTGTGCCCACCTTATCATAGCCGATTTAACCGTTTCATCTTGTGTATTCCATTTCAACAGCAAGTTATACATCCTTGAAAGTACCTTAATCTTTGGTTCTAACAATTCTGTTTCTAGTTTCGATTTCTCCACCTGGAACCCAAGTTTCTTATCATTTTTAAAAACTTCTTTAATCTGAGCGTAATGTAACCAATCTCGCACTTTGTCTTTCATTTTCTCCAAACTCTGCAATTTCCAATTGTCTCCATCCTTTTCTAATATTTCCCAATATTTTGGCCATTTAGCCTCCATATTGGGTCTTTTTCGGGCAATACCAGGTATATTTGTATCCATAACTGCAGAGGCAGATAGATCAGGGAAATATGATAACACATAACTCCAACATTTTGCCAAGTGGGTCATATGTTGCTTTCTGTCTGGCAGAAATGGGGTGAAGTGAAGAGGACAGGCTATGACTGAGGCTTGCTAGTTCTCATTCCAGATACACAAAGTAATGTCTGTCCAGTCTCTTAAATACATGGAACACATTTGAATTGTGCTCTTATATAAGCAGTGTAACTCAGTCACAAAATGGTTCTAAATATGCTTCAGCCATGAGTATTGCACTTGGATGTGATTTACATGCACTTAATCATACTTGAAAACATGACAGTTAATCTGTCTAATCCTTTTCTTTCCTTCAGTAGATCACTACAGTATTTAGCATATTTCAAATTATTAAAAATATATGCATATTGGGAATGCAGATAGGGGTTAGTGCCAGGGTTTAAGTTTGCCTCTGGGATGTCCTGGGCTTTGTACACGAGAGAGCCCAAATTCCCTGGGAGAAGTCTACACTGTAACTCCTTCCCTTGCCAGTGTGAATGTAATTTTCTAAGGGTTAATGATGATGTGCAAAGGAACTGAAGCTGAGGTTCTATCCATGTGGTATCTGCAATGCTTTTTTTCCATTAAAAAAATGTTTAGGGGTACTCTCATTTTCCTACTCATGTTTGTAATACTGCCCCTCAATGAGGCCAAACTTAGATTCACAAAATGTTTAGGGGTATGTGTACCCCTGCGCCCCCCCCAGAAAAAAGCACTGCCTTTCTGTATGGAAAGGGATGGTGCTATGCTCCCATGTCATCCAGATAGCATAAGAAATCAGAAGGTGATGTGTATGCTAGGAATGCCCAGATGATATGAGGAAATCTGTGAATTTGAACCATAGTGCTACTTTGTCATAAGATTTCAGAAAGTCAGATACAGGGAGTCATAAAAGTGCTGCAGAAACTAATCATATTTGTACAAAATGATTTTAAAAGTTTGTTTTCTTCTTGCAGCTGAGAATTATTTCTTAGGAAATTACAGAGCTGTGTTCAATACCTCATGTGAAGAAGTATGGACTTTGTCACCTGCAACGTCTGTGCCTGCTCTAATGAACTTCACATTCTGCATTCATCTTAAACTATATGACCCAAAAAACGATTGGACGGCATTCGTCTACAAAAAAGAACCAGATTGCGATCTGCCAGCGTCAGATTGTTATGAAATTGGGCTTACAGGAGGACAAGGCAAATTGACTGTTTGGCTATTTGGAGAAAATATAACCTGGGAAGAGAAACTGGATGAGGACACCTGGTACCAGGTATGCACAGGATGGCGAAGTGAACCGCAGCAAGTGAATATATATATAAATGGTACAGAAAAAATAAATGAAAAAATAAATATAACTCGGCCACTTGCTGCAGGTGGGCAGCTTTTACTTGGTTGCTCACAGAGGCCTGGCACACCCTCAAATTCTTCAAGTGGAATGGTTGGTGAACTGTATTTGTTCAGAATGTGGCCTAAAGGAGAATTATTCCGTACTCAAAATTGCCAAGATGGCGCCACTGTCCGCTGGAGGAAGGATCACTGGGTCTATAATAAGACAGCACTGTACAGCAACTCTTTGCCATGTGGTAAGTAATATTGTGCCCTTTTTCTGTTTACGGGGATGTCTTGTCTTACTGTCAGGGGCGGCTCATCCACTTGAGGCAAAATGAGAAGCACTGCCTTTCCCTGCCTTGTTGTTCCCACTGCCCAAACTGTTGCCGCTGCTTCTCTGCTTGCCCTGCTGCATCCACCTCTGGTGGAGGAGCAGCACCAGCATCAGTGCCGATTTCAGGCAATATCTTGCCCTATTTGGACAAGTTGCTACCAAAAGATCTTGCATGATTTCGGACATGATTTCAGCTGAAATCAGCACCAAAACTGGTGGTGAAGGCAGCAGGGCAGGTAGCACACCCATAGGGCTGCTTGACTCAGTATATAACAATGGGTAACTGGGTAGACTATGGGCAGGGAGAAGGAGGGAACGGTCTTAAATTGTCTGGCGCTGAATTATCTCAGTACCATCTCACTGTGTTTTCATGTGCTGTTGTGTATTGGAAAGAATACACCTTTTTTCTGAAAGGCAGCTGTAGATGGGATAAGGGGTATGGCAGATGCTCAACAAGTCATGCACACTTTGCAAGCTGACTCACTAATTGGGAGGGAATGTGTATTCTCTCCTTGCAAGTGATATTCAGAGTCTAGAGGTGCTGCAGAGGCTCAGAAGCATGCAGGTGCTTTCTAAAACACACAATGGAAGGAGGTACATGTGTAGGATAATGTAATGGATTAGACCTAAATAAACATGCTGTCTCTGCACAATACAGACTTGCTATCAAATCTCTTCAGATGTTTACTACATTTTTGTAGTTATGTTCACCTGTGCAGTATCAACAGAGATACTGTACAAAGTACAAAGGTACTTATTTTTTCAGCTGAGATTGCTAAGATGACAAGAGAAGAGGTATGGATAAATGATAGGCATCAGGGCTGTATATTTTGGGAAGATTGCCAGGAAGTTGTGAAGGCAGGGCATGTAACCATTTCAGGTTCAGACATACCTCTCCCTCTGAGTCCTATACCCATTTATAGACCCAGACTTCCCGTTTCCAAAAATATCTTTCTGCAGCTAAAAACTTTGATAAAAGAAACAATGCTGAGATTATCAGAATTCAGTGCTGCCCTTACAGCCTGTCATTGCCTTTCCTCATATTATGCTTAAAGTAAATGTGCACAATGCAATTGCAGCTGTAAATCAAAAATGGAAGCTTTAAACTAATGCACAGAATGTGGTGGTATTGTATCATATTGTTGCACGCCACCCCAATTTCCGAGTAGTGTGAGATTCTACGGGTTCCAGGCACTTACTCAGGGTTCACATTTCCTTTGGGATGAGGTACAGCGGAGATTGTGGTGTCTTTATGATATATGGTTTCTTTACACATATATATAACCTGAGCCTACAATGGAGGGGTTCACAGCATTAACACCTTGCTTCTCTCTTAGCTGCAGCCTTGGATTCGAACGAAAATCAAACATCTCTTGCTTCCTAGCCCATTGCTTCCCAGCCTGCAGCTTTTCTTCCAGCTTCTAGCTAACACTGCTCAATTCTCAACTTTGTCTTTCTAAATGCCAGTCTGGTACAGATCCTCTTTCTTTGTTCCCTTAACGACCCATCACCAAGAAGCTAGCCTGGCTATTCTAGGAATTTGAATCATTGATTAGATTTTAACACTTACAGGATTCCCCTTCCCCCAAACTCATAACAATGTTATAGAATCATAGAATTGTAGAGTTAGAAGGGACCCCTGGGATCAACTAGTCCAACCTGCTGCAATGCAGAAATCTTAACTGAAGCATCCATGGCAGATGGTAATAGGAGATGCAACAGGTAAGGTAAAGGTAAAGGATGGTTAAGTCCAGTCAAAGGCCACTATGGGGTACAGTGCTCATCTTGCTTTAGGCTGAGGGAGCCGGTGTTTGTCCACAGACAGCTTTTCAGGTCATATGGTCAGCATGACTAAACTGCTACTGGCGCACGGAGGACCATGACTAGTGCCAGAGTGCACAGAAATGCTGTTTACCTTCCTGCCACAGCCGTACCTATTTATCTACTTGCACTGGTGTGCTTTCGAGCTGCTAGGTTGGCGGAAGCTGGGACAGAGCAACGGGAGCTCGTTGCGGGGATTCAAACAGCCGACCTTCCAATCAGCAAGCCCAAGAGGCTCAGTGGTTTAGACCACAGCGCCACCTGCTCCCCTGATGCAGCAGGTATAGTACCACTGAGTGGTTAAGATTGAGGATGAAGGTCTGGGATACCAGAGTAATAAGTAATGACACCTCTGGATCTGTAATAAGCAGTGAAACCCCAAAGCTCTGAACCCACTTATTGAGTAAGGCTAGTCTGAAGGGTGTTAAACTGCATTGTTGGTTGCTTTGTGTCCCACTTGATGCTGCATGCAGAGTTGTAAAATGATTCTGCCCAGAATATGACAAAAGGGGAGAAACGAAAGTGAGAGTCGTGACTGTCATCTGTCTATGGTAAATTATTCCTTTTTTTATCTAGTACAAGCAGCTGTGTAGCAAGTGTACCACAATGAAAATGCTCTGTACTGTTTTCCTGTCCCTTCGCCTGGATTTAGAAATTCAGAAATATATATATATATATATATATATATATATATATATAATGACTAATCACAGGAAGAATGCTGCAGCTCTAGAAACCGTACCTGCTGATTCACATACCTCCTTCTATCTGCATGTTATCATAAGAAAGAGCTCTGATAATTTAACCTTTTTCTTTTTCCTTGTTTGTATTTTTCATACTGAAGTTACTGCCTAGAAATCACTCTGCTGGAGAGCACAATGTAATTTCAAGCACCTCACCCTCTTGTCTTTGTGGAACATGTAAATGGGTCTTGTGCAGTGTTTACCTCATCCATGCATAGTCAATACCTTTATGCTACAAAAAGGTGTATGGATGTCTTGTTTAAGTATTCAAACCAGATTTTTCACACAAGTTAGTTTTGACTAATTTCTGTCCAAACTAATACAAGAAAGTGAGAAACTTTGATTCTGTTCCTGTTCCGTTTTAACTACAAGTTGAACAACATGTGGCACACTCTGACTGCATTAGCTTCATGAGGGTGTTCTTGTGTGACCCTCAAGTTTGCATGCCCCACTCCCCTCAAGTGTGGAAGTAATAAGCAGTTTGGAAATGTTTTAGATTAGCTGCAGTTTGCCGTGTCATATGAACAGACAAACCATGGTTCATCTTAACTGTGCTTAATGGAAACAACCATAGTTTAAAAAGCTTGCTTGTCTTCATTAATTATGGTTAAATCAGCTACAGTTTTGGTTTGGTTTTGGTTTGAAATGACACACTAAACAACAGTTAATTTTTGAAAGGAGCAGTCTGTTCCTCACAGCCATGTTGCAGGGAAAATATTAGAAAGAGGTTAGGCTCTTTCGGTCAAAAATGTCATGTTCCTTGCTAGTATAGTGGTACCTTGGGTTAAGTACTTAATTCATTCCGGAGGTCCGCTCTTAACCTGAAACTGTTCTTAACCTGAAGCACCACTTTAGCTAATGGGGCCTCCTGCTGCTGCCATGCCGTTGCTGCACAATTTCTGTTCTTATCCTGAAGCAAAGTTCTTAACCCGAGGTACTATTTCTAGATTAGCGGAGTCTGTAACCTGAAGTGTACGTAACCTGAAGTGTATGTAACCCGAGGTACCACTGTATAACAGATCTGAACAAAAGTTTTTGTCCCTTAATTAATTTGTATTGCATTATTTATTTATTATATATGTTATTAATTTAGTTAATTTATATCCCACTGTCCCAAAGCAGCCTAGGGTGGCAAACAACAAGTGATAAAAAAATGAAAGCATCTTAAAAACAATTCCAAAACAGAAAGTCTTGCTGGAAGAGGAAGGTCCTTAGAAGGTGCTGAAAAGACAACAGAGGTGGTATCTGTCTAATATTTAAGGGGAGAAAATTCCAATGGTCAGGTCTCACAGCACCTTATGTTGTGCAGTACAGACTTCCTGAAAAGATGGCATCTGCAGGAAGCCCTCATGTATAGAACACATTGATTGGCTGGATATTTAAGGCGTGAGATGAATATTTCAAGTTTCCTGGTCCCAAGCTGTATAGGGCTTTATTATACACTAAAACCAGCACCTTGAACTTACCTCTGTAGCTAATTGGCAGCCAGTGCAATTTCTGCAATGATTAAGTTGTGGAATGCTCCCCCCAGGGAGGCCTGCATAGCACAAATGTTAATGTCTTCTTGGAGCCAGGTTAAGACCTTTTTATTTGCCTGGCCTTTTAAGGTTAATTTTAGATCAGTTTTAAACACTGGTGTTTTAGGTTTTTTAAATGTGCTGATGCTGTTGTTTTTAAATGATTAATGAGGTTGTTTGTTTTTTTAAACTTTAAGCCACACTGAATGCCCTTGGACTGCAGATGATGATGATAAATAAATAAATATGAGCGCACAACTAATATATGTGTGTTTTCTAAGGCATATTCCAGCCATTTCACAGCAGAAACTCAGAGAACTGAAATACGGTAGTACTTTGGTTGCCAAATGCCTTGGAACTCATACGTTTCAGCTCCCAGACGATCAAAAATTGGAAGTGAGTGTTCCGGTTTTTGAATGATTTTCGGAAGCCGAACATCCGGCATGGCTTTGGCGGCTTCCGATTGGCTGCAGGAGCGTCCTGCAGCCAATCGGAAGCCACATCTAGGTTTTCGAATGGTTCCAGGAGTCAAACAGACTCCCAGAACGCATTCTGTTTGAGAACCAAGGTACGACAGTGCTGAGATTGTGCAGGCATCACCATAGGGGACGCAGGGAAGGATTTTTTAAAAAAAATTCCATCCCTGTGGTTGATGGACCCATGTGGTTACTTGACAAGGGGGAGCCTTTATTATACCCAGAACCTGAATTGCACTTTGTGTTATTGCCAAACTTTTCTTTTTTCCTCACTCTTGCAGCGAATTATCAGGAACATCTCATTACCAAGAGCTGATAAGGGGGGGGCGGGGAGTTTAGAACTGTAGGTATAAAAGTGTGCCTGTCTTCAGGTTTGAGAGAATTATGGAGGTTTTACTTTCCTTTCTTTCTTTGGGTTTAAAAAGAAGACTGTCTGTGTTTGGCTGGCAGCTGTGAGAATAGGTTACTGGACTAGGTGGGTCTTTGGCCTGATTCATCAGGACTTTTTTTTTAATATGGTCGGCGGTTCGAATCCCCACAACGGGGTGAGCTCCCGTTTTTCTGTCCCTGCTCCTGCCAACCTAGCAGTTCAAAAGCACCTCAAAGTGCAAGTAGATAAATAGGCAGGAAGGTAAACCGTGTTTCCGTGTGCTGCTCTGGTTCGCCAGAAGCGGCTTAGTCATGCTGGCCACGTGACCCGGAAGCTGTATGCCGGCTCCCTCAGCCAATAAAGCAAGATCAGCGCCGCAACCCCAGAGTCAGTCACAACTGGATCTAATGATCAGGGGTCCCTTTACCCTTTACCTTAGTGATTAAGTAGATAGCAAAAGTGCTATTTTTGTAACATCCATGTATGCAAAGTAGTCAGTGGCCTCATTTAGAGGTAAAACTAAACCATATTTTAGTGCTACAGTGAGATTTGGTCCCATGCATTCTTTTATCCCTTCTCTTCCCCTGGTAATGGCTGAAAGTAGGTTGGAAATATTTGATTACTAATTTAAACTAATTATAGTCTATTGTTATGTCCAAACTGGGAACTACACTTAAGTTTTAATAGGTTTATTCAAACAAGTTAGAATTATAAACCATGGTTTGAAGGTGGATGAGTCTGACAAATCAGAGTTGGCTGAAATATGTGAGCCCAAGACTTATTCAGGCCTGGTCCTCTAGCACTAAACTATCCTGCAGAGTTACGTCTAAACAAGACCAGAATGTTTTAGGTTTTGGTAGGTAATTTTTATTTTGCAATCAACTCCTTTGTTTGGAGTGAACAACTGATACATATGTCAGTCAATTTTATGAATTTCTGCATATGAAAGAATAATTGTTTGGAAAGGTTTTATTTTTAATGTATAAAAGTTTAACAAATTTTGTGTGTTTCTTCAATACCACCTTACCTTTAAACACACATCCTAATTTTGGGTTGCTATGTATTATTCCATGATATGTACCCGAACTGTTCTCTCTGTGTGAGGGTTGGGGTGTTTTTTTGGGCTGTGGGAGTGTTTGTTGTACCTGTCAAACTTGAACAGAAATTCATTAGTTACAATATGGTTAAATAGTTTCATATTGCCATCTTGTGGTCAATAGTAGTAGCTGAACAATAATTGTATTCTGTTTTGTTTTAAAGAGCAAACAAAACCTTATTTAGCCTAACGAATGTATTAAACTGTCTCCCACTCAGGCAATGCTGGTCGTATCTCACCAAAATTTGGAAAAGCTCCAGGAAGTACACCAGGTATGTCTATTTTTGTTTTTTAAACTTTACTTCAAGAAAAGTATTATAAAATATAACACACCATAACGAAGATGAAAGATGCAACTGACGTCTCGTCAATTTACAACAGATTACAAACTGCATCTGGTGTTAGCCTTTTAAAAAATCTGCTCCTATACATGGATATGTATGTCCCTCATTTTATTATACAACTAGATAAATTATTTCCCTACTTAGGTGCTAAATGTGTGCTGCTTTTACTCAAGGATTTACAAAGAGGAAGGATCTATGGTTTTGAAAGTAGTAGTTGTTGTTGTTTAGTCGTTTAGTCGTGTCCGACTCTTCGTGACCCCATGGACCAGAGCACGCCAGGCACTTCTGTCTTCCACTGCCTTGCGCAGTTTGGTCAAACTCATGCTGGTCAAACTCATGCTGGTAGTATGAAAGTAGTTAGTATATCATAAATAGGTTTAGCAAGAATTTCTCCTTCAGATGATTTAATTTCTAAGGCATTTCATGAATATTGGTGAATATAAATCATTTTTAGTCATGTTATTTGTTTATCTACCTTGAATGTTATTTTGCCTTGTTCTGTTAAAAGCAATAACTCTGGAAAGAAAAACACCTCCAAGCTACACACAATAATCACAGCTTCTCAGTGTTATAATCAGTATGAATATTTTATGTAGATTACAAGGGCATCTTTGCAAGTCATAAAGAAACACTGACAGCCGACACAAGAGTAAGGCTCCTTCTCTAGAGGCATGACCCCTAGCACTGTTGCCTCTACAGTTGTACCTTGGTTTAAGAACAGCTTAGTTTATGAACAATTTGGATTAAGAACGCTGCAAACCCAGAAGTAGATGTTTTGGTTTGTGAACTTTGCCTTGGAAGCAGAACATGTTCCACTTCCTGTTGAGTGCGTTCCATTTGTAAATTAAGTCCCCCGCTGCTATGGAAAAGCACAGCTTGGTTTAAGAACGCTTTGGTTTGAAAACAGACTTACGGAATGGATTAAGTTCGTAAACCAAGGTACCACTATATATTGCAACTGGCTTTCCACACTAATGGGTATTTTGTTTCTTTGTGTATACATCCCACTAAGCTCTGTTCGCACTTGTGGACATGACATAACTGTTGTGAGTTGGGCCATGTGCAACTCAGCACACATTTACTATAATAACCCTAGTGGTGGGTATCATTTTATTTCCATGTTTTTGTTGCTAAAACACTTTCCCATTATTTTTTTTTTAATTTTTGAAATAAAGGTGTAGGGCAATCAAAACATGACATTGCATTTTAGGGTGAGATGAAACCAAAAGAGTGTTAATAAAATCTTTACTAGCCCAACAAGGCTTCTACTGCTAGAAGATCCAAAGAACTGTTTAAGCTTATACAAGACACTGCAATCGCTTGTCAGAAGTTTTGACATATTTGAAAAGCAGATCCCTGTGTCTTACTACAGACTGCATCTGGAACTCCCCCCACAGCTGCAAAAGCAGCTTGCCATACTGCTAGGCATTTTTAGGAAAGCAAGTCTAAAATTCCCTCCAGCTCACAGAACTGCTTTCACATTTCTTTCGATAGGGAACAAACTTTCGTCTTATAGTAGACACCTAGTAGACAAAGTTATACCCAAAGCATAATTTAATCCATTCATTTCTAGGTTTATAAATGAAAGGTAAACTATTTAAAAATTATTTGTGCTTCTCTATATTTTCAATTTTAATTCAAAAAATTCTTTATTTGCAGCAGACTCATCCATTGTCACTTTTGTCACCTACCCTAACAGTGCCACAGGCAAGATTTCATTCATATTTTTGACATAGAGTAGGCTTGCCTTCTTTAACTTTTCCTCTTTAATTTTGCAGTTTGCATTGATTTTGTGTTTTATATTCTTAGATGCATCTTCAGAGGAAGCTCTGAATACTGAAGGTAAGAACTGCTTGCACAGAGAATGTACGTAAACTGTAGCTAACTTTTTACAGTGCTTTTAGTTTGACTAGAAATAGGCCTTGCCTCTTGTTAAAAGCTAAAATACTGTCATAGTGATATTTTGATGTAAAATGAGCATCTTTCTCTTTGTTAAAGCCAGCAATGGGATGTGGGGGTGGTGGTACAATTCCGTTACAATTATTATTTTATATTAAATTGCTAAAATCAAAATAAAAATGATGTGTGGAGTGTGTGCAGAGGAAGGATCTGCATATACCTGTCTATTAAGAACACGAATTTCCCTAGATGTGGACAGAACAATATACACTGGAAACACAGCTATGTCAACTTCTACAACTGTGGTTGGTTAAGATATCAAAATTAAAACCTATTATATATTAGAGTTGTGTCACATTGTTCTGTCTTTGCTATGTGTTCTGTCCCCACATTTACTCCACTAAATGTAGGCCCTCACTCAGTTTCTAAAGACAGAAATATATCACTCCCATTTTGATTCCATGCTAGCAGCTGCATTAGAAATAGGTAGGATAATGAGTGAAAGTTATTGTAAACTTATTTTATAATGTTCAAATTAAACTTTTTATTCCCTCTTTTAAAATTCTAGACAATCATGCATGCAACTTATCATCTATCTGCCAAGACTCAGGTTAGTGACCTTCTCTTACTTCCATTTTAGATTAACTTTTTTTCAGCTGAAATTGTAGAGTTTAATTGTGTTTAGTTCCGAAGTTGAAACAGAAGCTTTTCGTGTTGTCCTCTCACGTGTGGAAGAAATGGAAAGGAGCGTTTTCTCACCCCCAAGGCTGATGCAGGCTCATTTTCATAATTTATTCATATAGAAATTTATATCCTACCATTCTAATGCAAATGGTATGGCATATGGCAATTAAAAATATTGCCGCTTTTTGAAGCAATAGTAAAATGAGACAGGGCAAGAAGACAGATAAAATAAGATCATAAAAGCATGGTGATTATTCCCAAACACTTGCCAGAATTAGCAACAACCTTCAACAACCAGCAAAAAACAGTGAGAGCTGGAGCCAGGTGTTCCCTAATCTGGGTGTGGTCATAACTAGGTATCTCTAGTCCTACCCAACTCTGCTTCAGCAAGGTGGGGCACAGAGAAGGGCCACTCACTCAGATCTTATATAGCAGGCAGATTCATATAGGATGGCTTGTGGTCTGGCCAAAGACTGTATGGACTAGTCATCCAAATTTCTGTGCAAAAGAACAGAGGGTCAAAGGATTTTTGCACAAGGAAGCTTAAAAGTACAAGCAGAGGTAGTATGTGCTTTCTGTTGTCAAAATTATTCTAAACCAAGCTATTAATAATGATGACTTTTCCTTTTCAGTCTTCTACATGGGCACTATGAAATTTCAGTCCAGGGGAAACAGCTCTAATGCTTTCTATAACTTAACACTCGTAAGTCTCTTCATTTTGATGAATTGCTATTCCGTGATCCAATTTTGGTTGCAATCTTGATATTATAATTATATCCTGTGATGGTATTGGGAAAATTATATGCTTGTATCAGGAAAGAGCCACCAGGAGGGTCCCCTAGAAAAAGCTTGTGTGATTGATAAGAGAGCCAGTGTGGTGTAGTGGTTAAGAGCGATAGACTCGTAATCTGGGGAACCGGGTTCGCGTCTCCGCTCCTTCACATGCAGCTGCTGGGTGACCTTGGGCTAGTCACACTTCTCTGAAGTCTCTCAGCCCCACTCACCTCACAGAGTGTTTGTTGTGGGGGAGGAAGGGAAAGGAGAATGTTAGCCGCTTTGAGACTCCTTAGGGTAGTGATAAAGCGGGATATCAAATCTAAACTCTTCTTCTTCTTCTTGATGGGGGAACTTTTGGTATTAAGTGGGCAGGTACAGGGCCAGATTCAGATTTGATGAGGCCCTAAGCTACTGAAGGTAATGGGGCCCTTTATATGTCCAGCTGTTCTTTGTCAACAACAAATTGACGCTGTTTTTTGTGTTGAATATATGCTGTATAGTAATTTATGGACCTAATAGGTCCATACACAACACAAAACACTGTTGCTGTATGTAGGTTTTATTTTATTTGTTTTTTATCTTATATTTTGGAAATGTACATCCAGTTTTTTTCCTTTAAATTTTTTTGGGGCCCCCAAAAGAGTGGGGCCCTAAGCTATAGCTTGTTTAGTTTATACATAAATCCGGCACTGGGCAGGTATGACGTAGGCAGTGAATGGGAAGGAACATTAACCTAGGCTGCAGGAAATTTTTGCTTGCTACCAATAAAGTTGATCATTAAGAGATTGACATAATGAAAAACCTTTTTATGATTGATATTAATTGACTTATTTGGCAGGGAGTCATCCAGTCAGATAGAATCTTGGAACTTGCCAGGTCCAACGCATATACATGGATTTGAATACTTAGGCCCCTTGCTTTGTCAGTGGAAGTAGCTTCAGAAGGTGAAAACCTGAGGAAATGTACCCCAACAGCTTTTGTCAGATACTCCCAGTGTGTAGTGGTAAAAGCTTTAGGGTCAACTTGTTTCGCTCTCTTCAAGATAATGAAAGTAGGGTTTCTGGGTAGGGATAGGGTTTTTTTAAAGCAACATACCTCCTGGGTGAAGAAGCGTCACCTACATTGTTATTATATCTGTCCTGTACTCTTTAATGAGATCCTAGCAATGTACACAAGACTGTGCTTTGTTAATGTTTTCTTTCTCTTCTCTAGCAATATCCTGGGGACAGCACCAGTCAGTACCAATTGCAAGATACTTCACCAGTACTAAAAGTACCAAAGTAAGCATTCCATAGTTCTTTATTAGGTTTTTGTCCCTTACATCATACTGAATGTTTGGTCATATTTCATTTTGAGTACTCTCACATAGTAGTGGCTGCGTTTGCCCATCATTCTAAACCATGGTTTAATGTAACATCAGAGTACTTAGTCTCCCAGGTTTGCATGTTTTACACACTTATCTCCTCTTCCCACATTACTTGTAGGAAGCCAGAGGCTCTTACACTTAGTTTCCCTTAAGCTTGGTTTGTTACGTGTTAAACAGGGGACATGATACGTCTCTATGAGCCATTTCGAAACAAGCCAACTTCAAACCATGGCTTGTTGAAACTAACCATAGTTAGTGAAACTATGATACCAAGTTTGGATGCAAATACAATTTGAGTTTAGGAAAGATGTGGGGAACCCACAGGGGTGCCTCAGAAATAATGTAGTTGGTCCAGGGAGCCATGGATTCAAAAAGGTTGAAAGCCTCTGTTGTAGGCATAGGATATGATGGGCTCCAGTGTTAGGGGGAGCTGCTGGAAACTAAACTGGCTCAGGGATAATTTACTAGTAAAAATCAAATATAGCATTTCTGACTAAGCTGGCAAAAACTTTCCTTTTAGCATTTCAGATTTCAACCAAACCCTTCAGAGCATAAGTGAGGTAAGTAAGCATTCAGTTATTACTATAGATATTTATTCATGGAGGCTTGTGTAATTTTGAACTTGATGATCAAGTAATTTATTTTAAATTTGTTCTTTTATAGTCATCCATCATACAGTGTCATGAAGTAATCCAAAGGTTTGTCATATTCCTAGTGATTCTTTTATTGGCTACACATATATTAAAAAGTGGACTGGCATTTCAATGCTTTAATAGACATTTTATAGTGTTATCCAACTCAGAAGTAAGTGCTATTGGCTTCAGCAAGACTTGCTCCCAGAAAAGTGCCTACAGGGGTGCAACTTAAGGGTCTATACCCGGAATAACTTTTCTAAACAGCAAAGTCACTTCTGACGAAATGTTTGAGGAAGGGAGTGCTATCTCAGTCTTCTAACCTCTCAAGTGGAAAGCCTTGAATTATTGTTTTTTAAACCCACCTTCAAATCCCCATAGATACTGAAAATATTGGAAAAATTAAACTCTTATTGATGTTTGTTGTTCCTACAAATAGGGTTTTGCTTTGTTTTTAAATTAGTTTAATTAGATCCAATAAGTAGTAACAGACGTTTGGTCCTCATTTGTCTAACAGGACAAGCCAAATAATGGTGCAGACTTGTATAGTTTGGAATAACGTGATTTAACTAATTAAGCAGGAACACTGCTTTAAATAATTCATATGCTGGCATTCAATCTAGTAGCATTTACTAGATTTTTTCCCCCACATTGTAGCAGATCAGAGTGCAGTTTCACAATAAAGGTGAAGAAAAACATGGATATAAGCAGCATATTGTCAAAATTGGAAGGAAAAGCAGAACTTAGCCTAATAGGTAAGTAACCAATAGTCTCTTGTTCTAGAGATCTGAGATGGCCAATGGCACAGGTCTCATCTAAATTCCAGAATTTAAGCCTTTTGCAAGGAGGGGGTTTAAAAGAGTATCTGAGAACTGCTAGTAAAACTGGGCTAAGGAGAAACAGTGTTTGACAACCCAAAAATCAAAAAGTCTACTTCTGGTTTGTATGTTAACCACTTTCTCACCTCAGTCCTTTTATCTATGGATGATAATAGGATGAGATGATAAATGGATGAGAATGTGCAAGCTGTCTCTGTTTTATATCAGTGCCAATATTTAGTGTGGAATGATATCTGATTTGAAGGGCCTTCAACACAAGAAGTGGTGCATTTGGGATGGGTGGAGTCTGTACTCCCTAGTCACTTATGGATTCAATGAAAGGAGCTCATGTTCCTACTAGGATGCACAGCTAAGTAAGGGAAATTGTTTGGGTCTGTGTATAATGTAGATACCACAACAGAATTTCCGGTGGCTGGTAGATTATACCAAAGCAGGCCATTCATGACATCAGTTTGCAGTATTATTATTATTATTATTATTATTATTATTATTATTACATTTATATCCCACCTATCTTGCTGGGTTTCCCCCAGCCACTCTGGGCAGCTTACAACATATATACAAACACAACAAAGCATCAAACATTAAAAAAAATAGGCAATATTGAACACTGTCTTGACTCTCCTTTTGTACTCACAAAACTTCTCTACTGATCATTGTTTAGGTATAGCCAGCAAGAAGTGTTTTGCATTTTCCCCAAGCCTCTTCACACAACTAAATAATTAATCTATTTTTTCATTTATTAATATGTATTAATCAATTTCCACTCAACCCTTCAAGGAAGTTCTCAGAACAGCTAATTTTTTAACTTTCTTGTGAAGTGGAACGACAGAGTGATTATATTGCATTTTATATGTTCAGAATACTCTTACGTTGGGGTTGGGCAAAAGGTAGATTTGATAGTAGACCGTTGGATGATCAGCAGTTGACCTGTAAGGATTTCTGACCCCCAGTTGTTTAAAAAGACCAACAGACTCTCCCGCAAGTGAAAAATTAGACAGTTGAAAGTTTAGGGGAAAGCAAAGATTTGTGCAGATGAGTGTAAACACAGTTCTGTTTCTGAAAACAAGTTCTTGAGCTGAACACAGAGGCATGTTATGTCTTTTGTTCTATGTGTGCTGCTGCCCCCAGTGACTATTTTGCCTCTGGTTGCTGTACCTTGGAGTTCTTTTAATAAACACGATAGGTATCATAAGCCTGAAATCTGCCCACCTGCTCTGTCTGACAAAAATAGTTAAAGTTAAAGAAGATTTAGTTGCTTTCATAATAATATCTAACTGGCAAATTAAAATGCTAATTGTTCTTAATTTTTTGTTATTCTAGAGTTGTGCTGTTGTTCAGCTTTTTGGCCTGTCTCTTGTCCCTCAACTGTTGAAGAGCTAAAACCACTGCAATGGTAAATGTGCTTAGTCCAGGTTCTGCCTGTATTTGCAACCATGTGCATGCTCTATGGAAGTGAAAGAGCATTGTTCTGTTGTTCACCTTTGTGTTTACTTTGCCTATGAACCACTGTGTCCGTGTTGGGAAGGACTGTCTGCTAAATGGCTGTGGAATAAGCTTGATGTCACATTTAGCACTTTTTTAGTGCAGAATTCGAAATCTCTTAACATACCTGAGTTATGATTGTGGTTTGTGAAGAAATCCTCTAGACTCATGAAACACCTTAAGAATATTAGCAAAACCAATCTGTTCTTAAATCTATCCATATAATAATTACCGCGTTTCTTTGGAACCTTGCATATCTCTGTCCGAATGCAAGTTGCTGTTAAACTGATATCAATACCTGTGTATAATTTTATCTGTGTTCTTCCTGTAGTGGTATTTATGGAGCACTTCCTTGCACAAGCCCTAGATCTCCTGACACATCTGTTTTACCTGTTACTCCTTCCACTATGCCTTCTGATGTTGTGACTCTGCATGGGTATCCTTCCTCTGAATCAACCACTGCTTCACCTCCACCTTTGACTAAGCCAACCATGGTTTCACCTCCACCTTTGACTGAGCTTACAACAAATGACCTTGCTACAAATACGGTTCTTCCTCTCACTGAACACAACAGCGTTGTGCTTCCTTCTACAACTCCTACCAGTGCAGTTCTTCCTCCTTTTGAAACAACTAATCCAGTCTTTACAACAGTGCATTCCACAATGGATGCAGTACCTCAGACTACTTCCAAACCAACAGTAGCAGTTTCCCAAGCCACCTCAACTGCCATGACCACTACTTTGGATATTCTTTCCACTACTGAAACAGAGGGAAGTCCGAGAACAGTCAGCAAAGGTAAGCCTTATTTTTAAATGCATAGTGAAGTTCTGTTGTTACTAGACATGGGTTACACATGCACTTTGTGGTGTGGTGTGAGACTAGAAATGCATCTTTATGGAGCTTGCTCCATTTGGCAAGCTGAATTCTCAATAGCTTACCATGTAGTAGTGACTAGTAGGTGGTTTGCTAGTGTGGCGATAGAAATCCAGTCAGTACGTTGCAGCACCTGGAGCAGAGGTGGATGTGAGCCAACATTGTGCCAATGCACAATTGCTGAGTGGACAGTTGCTCCAGTGTGGGCATAGGTTGCTGACATCTGCAGGGGCAGCTGTCCATCAAACAATCATGTATGTGTATGCTACTGGCTGCAGCAACACCTGCCCCCCTTCACCTTGCCTTGTGCCACCAGGTAAGGATAGGATTTTCCCTTTCCTCTCTCTTGTTGTTGTGCGGTCGCTTGTTTAAGTGACTTGCATCCCTGGCTGCAACTATTCCAATGTTGCATGTGCCAATTGCATCCTAGTGTAAGTCAAGGGAAGGAATTTAAAGGGTTGTCATAAATAATGCTGAAACCTGGAAAATGTTTGCAAATGTAAGAACTGGATGCACTTGTTCAGCCGTTCTAATTCATGCAACTGACACATGTTGCATCCTGAACCTGCATGGTAGGAAGAGAGTGAAGCACACTCACCATAGTGCTTTGACCTTTTTAGCCAAAGGGTAATGATGGCCTGGGGCTTTCCCCTGATACATCATACTCACTGACATCTCCCAAAGATAGGATTAGGAATTTTAGAAAGTTCTGTACAGTCTATGTCATAAGATCTTTTAAGTCACTGGAATTGAATATGAAGATATCTTACATTAAAAATATATTCCACAACAGCTGATTTGTTTATTGAAGCAATTCTTGAAGGGGGAAAAAAAACACCAGTTCCATTTCAATAGCAGTGTTAAGATATCTTTATAAATCATAGTTTAGCATGACATGCATGAGCAGGAATGAGCCATGGTGAGCCTTCGACTTCTACACACCCCCCCCGAAACTTCTGTTTACTATTTACCATAGTTTGATATGTCAAACGGTTTGACAAACTGTGGTTAATACACTACGGTTCATCTCAAAGCAAAGCGGTTGTTTCTTAAGTTGGCTTCTTGAAACAAACCATAGCTACAACTAATCACAATTCTGCGGTTGGGCACTGCAATGAATTGTGGTTAATGAAAAGTAGAAGATAGATCTTCCATATTCTCTCTCTTAGCCACACAGGAAGAAAACGGTATGAATGCGTACTCAAAACTTTGGTTTAGTGTGATGTGAATTTAACGCTTCATTTTCCTGTTTTCAGCTTTGGATTACATTGTGTTTTTCCATCTCTTGCAGAACCAGTGTTCCACAACAAGACCGACATTGCTAACAGTAGCGATTTCGAGAACATAGTTTCTGAACTGGAGCACAATTTGACTGCACAAACAATATCACCTGTGCTTGCAAAAGCAATGCTAAACACTGTTGATTTTCTTCTAAACATTTCCGCAAAACATATATCTCCATTGTCTAAAAGGTAAGTGTCCTGTACATTTTTCTTATTTTGATAAGGCTTGTCTGTTGTGTGTGATTCTAATATAATCAGCCGTGTGTGTGTGTGTGTATCTCACATACAAGGGGCTGTTGCCCCTGTTTGCTTCTCTCACCCACCACACCCACAGAAATCACCCCTTCCCCTTAGAGTTTGCCCAGGCTACCCATCCTTCCCCTGCTTTTACATCTCGCTGCTGCTGATGGGGAGAGAAGGGTCACATACCAAGTGAGATCATTTGTCCATCTTGCTCAAAAGTGTCTACACTGATTGACACTGGCTCTTCAGGATGTGAGACTAGAGATACACTCCGCCCTACTTTGAGTTGCTAGAGATTGAACCTCGGACCTTCTGCATACAAAGCCAATGGTCTACCACTGAGTTACAGCCCTTCCATGCACAAACACATGTGGCCACTATGTGGCCATGGATGCCTCTTTAGATGCCTAAAAAACCCCAAAGGCTCAGTTATCTGATTATAGGATTCAAGAGGTTGATACTTACCTGGGTCTTCTGAGATGAGATGGATAAATAAATAAATAAATGCTTCATTTTCACTCAAAAATTGAACTTGTCCATGACTTCTTAGTTTTAGTGATACCTTTTCAAAGCATTTCTATATTTTCAAGTTATTCAAGTGAAGTTACTTTTCATTAAATGCTTATAATATTTTTCAAACCTATTACATAAGGAACATCATCATGTCATCTCCTGTTTTTACTTTAATAGAATAATAAAAATAGTGGATGGAATTGGCTTAAAATTGAGCTTCCCGGCAGAATCCATTAATTTAAGCTTCCCTTCTCTGGCTCTGGCTGTGCAGAAAGTCAACAGCACCTCATTTAATGGAGTCTCTTTCGCTGTTGAAGATTCCCCACACCTTCAGGTAAGCTACCCCTCCCCTTTTTGCTTCGGTAAACCTGAAAGGGAAAGAGAACCTGGGCATATAGCTTGAGTTTGGGAGTTTTGTTAAGGGTTGTTAGAGTTGTTCGGAGACCCCTATTGCCCTGACAAACCTACAGTTCCCAGAGTGGTTATCAATCAATCTCTCTTCCCAGGGAATTCTGAAAACTGTAGCTCTGTGAAGAGAATAAGGATCTTCTAACAAGGACATGTTAAAAACAGCCATGACTGCTTAAAGTGGCACAATACTCCTTTAAATGTATAATGCAGTTGGAGCCATTGTTTGATGGAACTTACCGGTACATGCAGAAATTCAGATTGCAGCCAGGGCATTGAACGCCAGATGGGCAGGATATAAATAATAAATTGTTATTATTATTATTTTATTTTATTTATCGCTTACTGCTAAGAAGGCATGTATAGGATTGCAGTGTAGTCTTCAGCATTTAAATGAAAAAACAGGCTGTATTGGCCAGTAGATTTCAGGGTTCAATGGGCTGTATCCAGGGCTATTTTTCTGGGGGGATGCATACCCCTAAACATTTTGTGATTCTAAGTTTGGCCTCATTGAGGGGCAGTATTTCAATATGAGTTGGAAAATGAGAGTGCCCCTAAACATTTTTTAGGGGGGGAAAGCACTGGTTTTATCCAGTAGTAGCTTTGTTTTAGTATAGAGTGCTTCTGCTTGCACAAGCTGGAGCAGCTAATTTTTACTGAACAACCCCACCCCCCGGCTTCCACCACCCTTAAGTCCTTCTGCCCCATACAAAAGCTGCTTCTAAGAGTTGGCAGACCCTTTAAAATAGAATGGATTTTGACATGGATGACTGCAGGAGCTTATTTTTAAAATATGATTTTAAACAATGTGACATATACTCGGAGTCCTGTAGTGATTTCATGCTCTTTATTGCAGCTTGTAAAACAGTGATTGAATTGCCCCCCCCCCAAACCTCAGGCTTTTATATACATTACTTACACAATGAGTCCCGTCTGATTGGCTGATTCTGCTTCCCTCCTGGAGCCTGATTGGTCTTCTCCTGCAGGCCAATCAGCGGTTGCATTCTACGATCCTACCAGCCTAAGATTAACTTCCTCCTGGAGCCTGATTGGTCTTTTCCTGCAAGCCAATCAGTTGTTGCATTCTAGGATCCTACTTGCCTATTGTTCTAGGATCCAAGCTTAGTACATAACACCATGATTACAAAGAGTTCCTGATCTGATGAAGGCTGACAGAATTGCTTCTTTTCTCTTGCAGTTGGCTCTGGTGTTTCTTTCTGCCATGTGTTTGCCTTGTCACAAGCATTCTAGAGGAGATCGTAGAATAATTTGATGCTTATGCCCTCTGTGGACACTAGAAATAAGATGAAATAATAATGAAACCTAAAAATCCTTCGTAATTGTTTTCAACTAGGAAAAACAAATATATAGGAAGCTGCCTTATATTGAGTGAGACAAATTTATATTGTCTACAGTGGCTGGCAGCAGCTTCCCAGAGATTCAGGCAAGGAGCATCTCCCAGCCTTACCAGGAGATGCTGAAACCTTTTGAATGCAAAGCCGCTGTTCTGCACTTTGTGCACAATTTTAGCTAGCCATTCTTAATAATGTAATTTTATGTTACCTATATGTGAGTCATTAGGAGCTGAAAGAAGAGGACTTGCAGCATTCAGGGCACACACAAATCCATCTGAAGAAGTGTGTATCTGAAGAAGTGTGCTTGCACACGAAAGCTCATACCAAGAACTAACTCAGTTGGTCTTAAAGGTGCTACTGGAAGGATTTTTTTATTTTGACAAATCCATCTGTTCACCAATTAGACTGAATGGGCTTGAAGAGGGAAATGCTTCCCCTGCCCCACAGCTGATGCTTCTCTTTGTTGGTTGAAGTTCATAATTAGGGGAGTCAGATTGGGGTAGATAGATCAATTTGATATAGTCAATGCCAGTAATGCTCTTCACTAAGCACAGCTCCAGACTAGGCTAAATCTAACACAAAGCACAGGGTCCAATTGCCTCTCTATTTTGTATGCATAATAATATATTTTCTCTCTCTCTCTTTTTAAGGTTGCTCTTGGATCTGAAGTGCCTACAAAAAGTGCTGGATCCATTACACTTCCATCATCAGTCATGACAAATTTGTCACCAGAAGCTCAGCATCAGGCTTCTAGAATTACCTTCAACTTTTTTGAGAAGACAACTCTTTTCCAGGTATGCCAAACATCTTCAGACTTTAGCTTTAGTGTATTGTGGCTATAAATACATTTTAATACAATTAATATGAGGGTGTTTTTTTCTCTCTCCCCAGGATCCCTCACTGGACAATTTGTCCCTGATCAGTCATGTTATATCATCAAGCGTTGCTAACCTCACAATTAGCGACTTGAAGACAAATGTTACTGTCACACTACAAAATGCCAGCCCTACTCAGGTACAAATGCAATTTGACCCGTTAACAAGCTTCTATTGCTACAGAACACAGAAATGAAATGGTCTCGTCACAAAAAGGGTCTAATTTACATTAGGCAGACAAGAAAAAAATAGCCACATGGAACAGCTAAGTTATGATTTGATGGTGGTAAAGGAGCAAGAAAGGAAAAAATCTTGGGTGGGTGTGTGCACATTTATCTATAATTGAGAAATATTTGTAAACAGAAAGCTGATTTTCTTTTTTTTTGTATTGTTCATTGTACATGGTTTAATTTCAAGGTGTCTTGGAGATAAATAATCTTTTCTCCCCCTCTCTCCAAACAGGGGAATTTTGTCAGATGTGCCTTCTGGGACTTCAGTAAAAATGGTATGCCTGTGTGGTTCTGTCTTTTCAATTTTATTAATTCAATCAGTTTATATACAACAACAACAAAACTCTTACATCTGGAAGACTACTACAAAACAAAACAATCCAACAGTAGCAACTACTAGTTTAACTTGCATTAACGTTGCAGTAGTTTAAAACTCTACCAGTTATATATTAACAATGGAACCTTTTAATTCCTGGCAGGTGGCAAAGGAGGCTGGGCCTATGATGGCTGTGTAGTTAAAGAGAGAAGAACAAATGCAACCGTCTGCAGCTGCAACCATCTCACAAGCTTTGGAGTGTTACTGGTAATTCCTGTAGTATATAACCAAAAGCTGCAAAGCGGTTCCTTATGCCACTAGGTCTTAAAAGTGGCTTGCCTTGTGGCATAGAAAGGTGGGGGAAATATACGGGAATATACTTGATTGCAAAGTCCTTTGGATTGTTGGTTAAACTAATATGTGCTTAAAAACTAGTATGTGCTAAAGCACATGATCCTAGGTTCATGCATGGCAGAAAGAAAGACAGAGGTTCAGTTCAGGTGTACATATATCAGTTTATTAAGCTGAGACATGAACAAGCTTTGTCCCCATATACTCCACCCGTTTGCTGCTACTTACTTCCTTTTCCAAGTGTTCTGTGGAAGACTTCTTTCCCACTTAGGATTTGATTGGAAATTATGGTTAATTTACTTAGGAAGTCTTCAGATGCTGGTACGCTGAGAAGATGAAGGTGTGGCCTAAGGACAGAGCATACAGGCGCATGGCTTGTGTAATCTCAGTTTGGTAAAACCAGATATTTTTGCCTGAATTGAGCAAGAGAGATTAAGGTAGATTTAAGTTGGATTTTATAATCTCTTTGTAAAAATATGGATAACACGTAGCATTTTTAAAAGAAAAGATTTATCTAGAGACGCCTTACTGTAGAAATCCAGGCACTGGTTGTTCCGGCAGTGAATAACCAGAACGTGGCTTGTAAATGAAATTTGTTCTCATGCTTCAAAAGAAAACATTTATTATTTCCTTTGCAGGATTTATCAAGAAACACCACTACTATATCTCCCACACAAAGGCTGATTCTAACATTCATCACGTACATAGGCTGTGGCCTTTCAGCCATTTTTCTTTCTGTTACTCTTGTTACATACATTGCATTTGAGTAAGTACCTGCTCAATTCTAATCATATCATAATGACAGTTATTATTTACTGCATCTATTATTTATTTATTCAAGGTATTTATATATCAGTTTTCAGGTAGACCTCACAGAATACCTTTCATAAGTGATAAGTGCTGATTTTTTTTAAAAAAAAAAAGTTACAGGAAAAGACAACTTGTTTGTTTGGAAGAAGCTGTTGCGGCTCCTTCTCATTCCCCTCAGGGCAGGATGGTTCTGCAGAAGCCCCTGTGTGGCAGGCAGAAGAGGGAAGATGTGGCTTAAATATAGATGTAATCACACTGAAGGATATCATACTATATTGAAGGACATTGATATTTTGCTATAGCTGAGAGCAAATTTCAGAAAAGAAACAGCTAAAATTTAAAACAACCTTGGATTATAATAAAGTTTTGTTTATGTGAAGTCAGGGATAGAAATTGCCTTATACTGAATAAAACAATATACATATTTTAAAAAGCATCGTCTTGTCTTTGCAATTGACATCGATACAAAGAAACTCATTGAACAAATTTTGCAGCACGTGGCATGCCTTAGTGGACTGGTTAGACTCCAAAAATATTGCTCTCAAGAAGAATTGATATGACCTGGAAGTATCGTGCAAAAACATAACTAACCCTACGACCCCCCTTTTGTGTTCTAACCTGTGTCGTTGTTGTTTCTTCCCACACCTGTTTGAAAAAAGAAGAGTGTATATTCAGTAATTTCACAATTTCACTGTAAGAACAGGGACATAAATGATTCAATTATTAGATGCCACTTTTCTTTGGAATAGTGATGTATCACCCCAAAAGACAATGTATCTGTTTTTCAAAACATTTTTGTTCTAATTTAGTTATAACAAAAAATATAAACTATTCCATTTGCATTACTATCTATTGTTATAGATAATTAGCTTTATCTAGACTTGTTCTTTTGCAAATGGAAATAATCATTCTGTTTCCAGAAGAGGTAAGAGTCACATGAGGGTTTTGCTGAAAGAAGCAGAATTGGTGAATATTGCCTGCCCGCTTCCTCCAGGAAAAATTAGGGACCATGCTAATTTTTAAAAAATTAAAATTAAAATAAAATAAAATCTTAATAAATTACTGATCAAACATGTTTTTAAACTGCACTTTTTACACTTGTCTTTCACATGATTTTAGAATTTCAAGATACCTTGGAATTTATTAATTTCTGTTGCAGCTAAAAATTAGTAAAATTTCATCTGCACATATGGTCTTTGAACTGCAGTTGGAAAAGGTTATTTGTGTCTCAGATGGCATTAAGACCATTAAGACTGTCACTTTTCTTGAATATTGTGATTGATATTGATGCAGGCGATGTTCATTACTTGTTTTTATAGGAAAATCCGAAGAGATTATCCTTCTAAAATCCTCATTCAGTTGTGTATTGCTTTGCTTCTTCTGAACCTGGTTTTTCTCCTGAACTCCTGGATTGCTTTGTATAAGAACGAAGGCCTGTGCATCTCAGTTGCTGTATTTCTTCATTATTTCCTTTTGGTTTCTTTCACTTGGATGGGCCTCGAAGCCTTTCACATGTATCTGGCCCTTGTCAAAGTGTTCAATACTTACGTTAGGAAATACATCCTAAAGTTCTGCATTGTTGGTTGGGGTAAGTATTTCTTTCTGGATTTATATTTGAAATGAGAATATATATGTCCTTCTAACTTGTTTAGAAGGATGGAATCCCATACTCACCTGAGAGTACAGCAATTGAACGCAGTGGGGCTTTACTTCTCAATAGCCATATATAGGATTGCACTGTTAGTTGCTAAAGGGAGATCTATACACAGAGCCAATGTGCTGCAGTAGACAGTGTGATAGAATTATACTAGGATTTAGATTTCCATGAGACGTTAAACTCAGCTACATTAGTCAAATTACATTATAAATGCATTATAACACTGTGACACCAGATGGTGCTGTAGAGCTGAAATTGCAATTTGGTGATATTTTCCATTGCGAGCTTTACAAAGGTTTTTCCCCCAGAGCATTTTCAGAGCATTTTTTTATAGCTGCGTAGATCTAGCCATAGATTCAAACCACCTTCAGCTGTGAGACGCATCTAGTCTTAGGCAAATCACTATCTCTCTACTTAGCTTACTACACAGTAGCTTTTTTATTAAGAATTTAATTGATTCAGTTTAACTGAAATGAAACAACAATAGAAGTCAGTGTTGTTGCAAGGATAAAGTAATATATCATCATGTATGCTTAGTGAATTTTAAAATAATAGGATCATTATACAATTTTTTGCAGCTCATAATACTTGTCTTTTTTTAAAAAAAAAAAGTCAGGCACAATTTCTTGGAAACTTATTCAGCAATTAATATTCAGAGGGAACCAGGATGTTATGGCTTGTAATAGTGAACAAGAGCATTGCATAGGTACAAATGCAATGTGTTGCTTCCTACCATCGCTTCCTTCAGTTTCCAAGCAGCATTGCAATAGCATACCTGCCCCTGGCTGAAATGATAGCAATGGGAGCTCTAGGCCTACCTGAAGAGGGCATTCCAAAGACAAGGAGTGCTGCTGAAACAGATCAGTCTGAGCTCTCAGAAAAAAAGATTGGTTTATACATATACGTAGTCATGTGTTTTTCTTCTGACAGTGATGTCAGCAGACTGCTTTCGAGTACGCTAATCTGTGGGATTTCAACTCCTTCTAGGAAACCTGCTATACTACATAGTGCGGTTGTAAAGATTATAAATGTATAAGTATTGCTCTGAATATCTGTAATATCAAGTAGTGCCCATCCACCAGCACGATGTGTCTTCAAATTCCTGGCCCCCTGCATCCCTCCCTGCACGTCCCCAAAATCTGCTCTGGTAGGTCAGAGCATCATCTAGAGTAGATTTGAGGAGCGGCATGCAGGGCTGTGCAGGGGAAGAGAGGAAGAAACCAGTCCGGTCCTTTGTGCAAGCAGAGTCTGCTCCCACGACATTGTATTTCATCCTAAATACATGTTTTACTGTTGTTTCTATACAGTGGTTCTCATTGCCAGCTCTCCAACAACCTAAGTATGTTTTTGCTATATTTTCCATATACCTAATGCCTTTTTATCTTTCAGGAGTACCAGCAATTATAGTAGCCATTGTACTGATAATATCTCGAGATAACTATGGACTTGGCTTTTATGGAAAGTTTCCCAACAACTCAAATGATGAATTGTAAGTCAGCAACAACCGCCATATGCTGAAAGTATGAAGTTGCTTAAGTAAAAATCATACAGGGATGATTATTGCTCCTCTTAATAATCATTCTCAAGGTGCTATGCCATATGTGTGACTCTGTTAGTACCATACTTATCTCTGGAATGATGGAAGAAAAAGAAATGATATAAAATACGGATGTAAAATTAAAAACATAAATTTAAAACATGATTGTGCCCTGAATATAAAGAAACAAGATATTCCATTGTGTTACTTTAGGTATGATACATCCTTTTGAATGCGCTTGATTGCAGTGATGGAAAAAGTTAAAAATTTAAACCAAGTGAAAATCTGATTAAATATATATATATTTAATCTGTAAAGACAGTTTGTGGCCTAGTTACTAACTTCAATTGCAAGTAAGGTAGATGTGTAGCGGTCTCATCAAAACAGCAGACTACAAGGCCAATTTTTTTTTATTCTGTTGTATGATGGGATGCTGTTCTGCCGGCGGGGGGGGGGGGGGGAGAAAGGGCTTTACTGTACGTGGAACTAGTCACGTGACTTTCTGAGTTTAGAGCTTTTCATTTTCAAAATGTTTATGGAACTGACTGTCACTTTCATGTCCTGTTTTGTATTTTTTTAGTTGCTGGATTAAAAATGATATTGTGTTTTACATCACGGTTGTGGGATACTTCTGCACAATATTCTTGTTGAATATCAGCATGTTCATAGTAGTGCTGATTCAGCTTTGCAGAATCAAAAAGAAGAAGCAACTTGGTGCCCAGCGAAAAACCAGCATCCAAGATCTCAGGAGTGTTGCTGGCCTCACGTTCCTACTGGGAATTACTTGGGGATTTGCCTTTTTTGCATGGGGTCCTGTAAATCTTGCATTTATGTATCTCTTTGCCATCTTTAACACCTTGCAAGGTATGTTCTTGGTTTTTTTTTTTTTAAAGTAGATCGTATTAAGACATAATTAACAGAATACTTATAGCACTCTGTACAATGCACACAAAGCACTATCTGGATGCAATCCTTTGGTCCCACTGAGGGCCTTCTGGCGGTTCCCTCATTGCGAGAAGTGAGGCTACAGGGAACCAGACAGAGGGCCTTCTTGGTAGTGGCGCCCGCCCTGTGGAACGCCCTCCCATCAGATGTCAAAGAGATAAACAACTACCTGACATTCGGAAGACATCTTAAGGCAGCCTTGTTCAGGGAAGTTTTTAATATGTAACGCTGTACTGTTTTTAACACTTGATTGGGAGCCGCCCAGAGTGGCTGGGGAAACTCAGCCAGACGGGCGGGGTATAAATAATAAATTATTATTATTATTATTATTATTATTATTATTATTGCAATAGGATCAGTTGAATCCTGCTCTTTGATGATCTAGCAGTTTTATAAATAATTAAAAAACCAGGTAAATCCAGTGCATCCCTTAAACTTTAACACATTCTTTTTTTTTGCAGGGTTTTTCATTTTTATTTTCTACTGTGTAGCGAAGGAGAATGTCCGCAAGCAGTGGAGAAGGTATCTGTGTTGTGGAAAGTACAGACTGGCTGAAAATTCTGGTAAATATGTTTTTTTAAAAAATGTTAAAATTAAAATGTGTGTAGTCGCAGTGAGTTGAATCCAAAGGTGCTGGGATAGCTCAGTTGGTAGAGCATGTGGCTCTTAATCTCAGGGTCCTGGGTTCACATGGGGCGAAAGGTTCCTGCACTACCAGGGGTTGGACTAGATGACCCCCAACTCTACCGTTCTCCGATTCTATAATTCTATGTATCTTTGTAAGCAGAAAATGCTTACAAAGCAGATCCCGCACTGTTACAAATGGTCCCCCTGGGGGGGACAGGACGGTGCTGTGCAGAGGAGGGACTGGGAAGACACACTTGCATGAACTCTGAGCTTGGGTAAGGCTTCTTTGACTGCATCTAGAATTTACATTTTTCACTGTTGCCAAATAAATTTACCAATGTCAAACAAACCATTTTCAGACCATATACAGTGGTACCTCAGGTTAAGTACTTAATTCGTTCCGGAGGTCTGTTTTAACCTGAAACTGTTCTTAACCTGAAGCACCACTTTAGCTAATGGGGCCTCCTGCTGCTGCCGCGCTGCTGCCGCACGATTTCTGTTCTCATCCTGAAGCAAAGTTCTTAACCCGAGGTACTATTTCTGGGTTAACGGAGTCTGTAACCTGAAGCGTATGTAACCCGAGGTACCACTGTATTGGTTTGTTAGTGTAATTAATCTACTGTTTCTAACTCTGTAATTACGCAATCAGCAGAAACTGTTCTGCAGTGTTTATCACAGCGCAAGCTGGCATGCTATGTGAAGCAGATTAAAAATCAATTTTATGAAACTGAGTTTTTGTTATTAGTGAAATTAGAGAACTTTGGTATTAAGAGAATTTGGATAGTCAACATTTTCTAAATTACCAAGGATAAAACAACAATTAAAAAAATGTAAACTATTGGCAAAATCTATAGTTATAAAACCATTGGAGGGGGGGAATAGGGGCTTTATAGATATGAGGTTTAAATTACCTTATTAATAGTATTTTGAATGGGGCTTTAACATACATAATCATTCTTTTGTAATCCTTATTTTGCTGTAGATTGGAGTAGAACTGCTACAAATGGATTAAAGAAGCAGAATGTTAACCAGGCAGTATCCACTTCCTCCCATTCTTTGCAATCAAACAGTAACTCCACCAATTCCACCTCAATGCTAATGAATAATGATTACTCAGCGCAAGCAAATGGGAATGGTATGTATACAGTACTAAGATACTCAGCTTCTATATTGAACCAGTCAACTGGCTCGAGTTCTAACAAACTTTTTTTAAATAAACATTTCAGGCAATGTCTCCAGTGAGAGGAACGGCGTTTCTTTCAACGTGCAGAATGGCGATGTCCGACTTCCTGACTTTTCAGGGAAACAGCTCATATTTCAAGAGAACCATGACACAGGCCCTAAGAAATCTTGCATTTCACTTCGAAGGACTTCAAAGAGAGGGAGCCTGCACTTTATTGAACCGATGTGACATTATTAAAAGTTGCTATTGTTTCACACAGTGACATATAGGTTTATTTTAACCGTTTTACATAATGTGAGAAGACTACCCCCCCCCGCCCCAGGAAAGGACATTATTTAATATATAATAGCAAAGCTTCAAGGCAGCCTCCGATGGTCGAAAGAGTTTGTATTGTTTTTTTCTTTTAACGTCAGTGAAATTAATTGACAAGGTACGTTAGACGTAGCATCGTGACTGGAAAACACGACCAGCTAAATTGTGGGGGTTTTTTTTAACAGTGGATGTTACAAGTTCCTTTTACAAGTTCAACTTTCAGTTATGAATAACTCGAAACATTGTACAGTAATGTTATATTACTATAGATAATTAGATGCGAAACTGAAAAAGATGCTTAACAGCGAGATCCTTTACATGTCTGTTCAGAAATAAGTTCCAAGGAACTTACTCCTAGATGTGTGTGTAGGTTTGCCTACATAGTAATATGTGATGTCTGCATCTTTTAATAGGATGTAGTCACAGATATAGTATTGTATATAGACAAAACAACAACTACCTTTGATTATCCTTTATATTTATTTCTTGTAAATTAAGTTTAATATTCCTTTGTATAGAAAAAAAATTGTTGTGCAGAGTTTGAAGGCTTATTGTAATTATAAATTTATATGAAGTGAATTATTTCAGTTTTCCTCGAATACTTGTGTAAGTATATACAAAAATGTGTCTGTGAAATAATTTAAAATGGTCATATACAAGTTGGGAAGACATTAGATTGCAAGTATGACTTCTGTTGGTGAGCTTGCTCTCATCACAGTTTAAGAACACATGAAAGCCTATTGGGATTTTTTTTTTTTAATCTACAATTTAAAGATGGTTAGAGGACAATCTACCACTTTTTCTCCCCAGAATGGTGGTGTCATGTTAAAAGAAAACCACTCACAGGTGTTTGGGCTTGAAACAAATTATTCAAGCATTGGTGAAGCAATGTCATTTACCAGGGATATAATAATAATAATAATAATAATAATAATAATAATAATAATAATTTATTTATACCCCGCCCATCTGGGTGGGTTTCTCCAGCCACTCTGGGTGGCTTCCAACAAAGATTAAACTACAATAATCTATTAAACATTAAAAGCTTCCCTAAGCAGGGCTGCCTTCATATGTCTTCTAAAAGTCTGGTAGTTGTTCTTCTCTTTGACATCTGGTGGGAGAGCGTTCCACAGGGTGGGTGCCACTACCAAGAAGGCCCTCTGCCTGGTTCCCTGTAACTTGGCTTCTCACAGCAAGGGAACTGCCAGAAGGCGCTCGGCATTGGACCTCAGTGTTCAGGCAGAACGATGGGGGTGGAGATGCTCCTTCAGGTATACTGGGCCGAGGCCGTTTAGGGCTTTAAAGGTCAGCATCATCTATATATATATATTGTAGCGGAAATCCTTCTCCTAAAGGACTGCTTCAGAGGGGAAGGGAAGGGATAATCTTCCTGTTACCCCTAAAACATTGGGGAGGAATTTGTAGTTCCTTTATATCATCGCAAGTCCTTTAGCAAACACTATTTACTCTTCATCCCTGCTTAGGGCTAACAGTTATGCATATCCACTTCTGCCAGGGATGTTTTCCAGCAGCAGATATATGTGTACACAAACCATTAATGATTGGAATCAGTTTGGGGAATCAAGGGACACAAGGGGTCATTTTGACAGTCTTTCACAAGTGGGCTATACGAGTCCTGCATGCTCTTAATACATCTCTGTAAAGTGCAGTTTAGCACACACATAGCTTTCGTCAAAGTCAAAAGTGACCAAGTGCCTTGGATATCTGATGATCAAAAAGGCAGTTCTCTTTTGCAACCTCAGATATGTTAACTGGCAGGTGATGGTCATGGAGCTTGGAGCCAGTGGTCAGGGATGCTCCAAAAGGTGCATCCTCATTTTACTGCGTTAACAATATCACTCATGAACAATTAGCATAGCGTCACAGGCCTCTCCTTTAACCTAAACTGAATGCTGATTTTATGCTTAGAACACTTTCATTATGAGTAACAGAACTGTTTATCCTTAGCTGAAAATTCTTGACAGATGCATTCTTGACACGTAACCTGTACAAAGATAATGAAACCAGCAAATGTCTTGTAATTTCATCTTTTTAGTAAATAATTCTGTTAGCTGGCTAGTAGATTTTGCTGGGTTGTTTTTTTTTATATGAAATTTTGCTTACGCTTTTAATTTTTAATCTTCAGTGGCAGGAGAGAAATAAACAAATACGTATTTCTGCCAGTTATGTCTAACCTAAGAAACATTATGCCATAATCATAATTATAGCATTATAAGGCTGTTAGTCTTTAAGGTGCCACATGGCTATTTCTTTTTGCAACAACTAACACATTATCCCCAATAAGCAAGTGACATTCACCCACCCCATGCTTTCCTTTTGGACTTATTTAAATGTGTGTAAATACTGGCATACAAGGTGATGCAGGTTCCACAAAATGCCATAGTACAGTGTCTGGAAGACCCTTCCAAAAATCAGTTTTATACCCTTTACGTGTATTTAAATTGTACAATTTGGAAGTAACATTGAGAATTGCTCTGGAAGTAAACTACTTGTTGCACAGGTGGTGTCATCAGGAAAGGTTCTGCTGAAGACAACTGGGATTCCAGATGACATTAACAGATTGGAGAACTGAGCCCCAACCAACAAAATGAATTTCAGTAGGGGCAATGTAAGGTTCTATATTTTGGAAGGAAGAACCAGATGTGCAAATCTAAGATGGGGGGGGGGGACGACGACACCTGTGAAAAGGATCCAGGAGTCTTGGTGGACTACGAGCTTAACATGAGTACAAGGCAATGCAGCAGCAAAAAAGGCTAATGCTATTCTAGGCTGCATCAGCAGAAGCATAGTGTCGTGATCAAGGGAAGTCATAGCATCACTCTATTCTGCCCTGTGCAGAAGGATATTGGCAAGCAGGAATGTGCAGAGGAGGGGGACCAAGATGATAAAGGGTCTTGAAAATAAGCCTTACGAGGAACAGTTTGGGTGTGTTTAGCCTGTGAAATAGGAGGCTGAGAGATATGATAGCCATCTTCAAATATCTAGGGGCTGCCATATGGAAGATGGAGCAAACTTGTTTTCTGGAGGGTAGAATCCGAACCAATGGATTCAAGTTACAAGAAAGGAGATTGACGGAACATCAGTAAGAGCTTCGACGGTGGAACGGTCTCCCTTCGGAGGTTGTGGAGCTTTTTAAGCAGAGGTTGGATGGCTTCCGCTGAGATTCCTGCATTGCAGGGTACTGGACTAGATGACCCTCGAGGTCACTTCCAACTGTACCATTATACAATTTATTAGCAGTCCAGGAACTTCCAACGCAGCAAGGCTGAGCTTCTTAGCTGAGCGCGCGCGTAAAAGCTCAGCCCAGCTCTGCCCCGCGTCAGGCTACCTTGCGCAACAGCAAAACAGCTTGCGAGAAAGTCCTGACAGGCTTACAAAGAGGCTTCATTTAAAAGCCAAACAGAACGGGCAGAATGCACCCACTGTGTTACATAACACGCAGGCGCAAAATGAAATCCTCCTCCTTCCTCTCGCATTCCCCCCCAATCCCTTTTACCGGAAGAGCAAAGTAAATTATTTTTTTTGTGGCTCACGTCTTTGCTGTCACATATATCTATCTTCGCAGACCTGCTTGCAACAAGAGGCGGGTTGTCTTCGGGATTTCGCCGACCCCGTAACCAGTCTAATAAAGAGGAGGAACTATTTCTCGGGCCCGGGCGGCGCGTGCCTGGCTGCAACCTGACCCTGGGAGCTGGCCGCTGCGGGAGCTGCAGGCGCCTCACCCTCGCCGAGGGAGGCGCTCCCGGGGGACTGACGAGGCTCCCGGAAGAAGAGCCGCGTCCCGAAAGCGACCCTGAGCTTCTATTCCGGGGCGGTGGGGTGCCTGGGGGGGGCGAGGGCGACAACTCTGCCAGGTCGGGCAAGCGGGCAAGGAATGGGACTTCCCTGCTGAGGGGCGAGAGCTACCCGCCCGCTCCTTTTTGGAGAGCTCGCAGGAAGAAATAGCACCGCGCCATCCCGGAGAATGGGAATCGGGGGAGATCCTTGGCAGGTAAGGGCATCTCCGTTTGTGGCGCACTTGCATGATGTGAGTTAAGTGAAAGGGGGATGGGGGCTGTCCGATGCTTTAGAATCGGAGGACTTTGTAGCTTCTCCTCCTAGCCTTTCGGTTGTATAGGCTGCTTAATCTTAGGAAAACGCACCTTTTGTTTTGTCAGTTGTTTTCTTTATTTATATACCGCTTGCTTGCAGTAGTTAAACCTCAGTTAAAAGTATTCAAAGAAGCAATAGGAGCCGTTAAACACGACCAAAAGCATCTGTATATATTTAAGATTAACAGTCAAAAGAGATTTTTAAAATATCAGCCTCTGTGTGTCTGGATAGGCTTGTCCAAAGAGAAATGTTTTAAGCAAAGTGCCAAAAATGAAGGTGCCTGCTTGGTATCAATAGGCGGGGAGTTTCAAAGTGTAGGTGCCATTGCACTAAAATTGCAGAAGGATGTGCTGCTGCTTGCAGCACCCACAGATTGAAAAAGTCAGGGGGCACGTATTGGGTACGGTGGTCTCATGAGTAAACTGTTCCTAAGCCTGTGAGAGCTTTATATATGAATACTAACCCCTTGGACTTGGCTGGTCACAAATTGGGAACCAGTGCTGATCTCTGATCAGAAGTATTATGTGTTGGCAGGGTCTCACACCTGTCAGCACTTGTGCAGCAGCATTCTGTACTAAATGCAGCCAAGTGCAAGGGAAGCCCCACGTAGTGTATTATTATTATTTTATTATTATTAATTAAATTTGTGTGGTGCCCTTCATCTGTAGATCTCAGGGCAGTTCACAGCATAAAAACACAAAATACATAATAAAAAACAGAACAATAACACACACAGGCGCGCACACACACACACACACACACACACACACATGTGTATTGCAGCTATTTGTTCTTGAAGTCACCAGTGCCTTCACTACTGTGCTCCAGCTATTCTGATCTAGGAACAGCCATAACTGTCGTAACAGGTGCAGCTGGTTAAAGGCACGTCTAGTCACTAAGGCTACCTGGGCCTCCAGCAATGTGCTCCTTTAGAGGAAGTTCAACCCTGTCCAGGGCAGGCAATTGAGCAATTTCTCCGACATGGGAACCACTCGCCCACAGCGTCTCCATTATGTCAGGATTCAAGTTCAGCTTATCTTCCCTCATCCACCCACCGACTGGGCCCTGGTCCAGGACCCACACGGCCTCCTGATTCAGATGTTATGGAGAAACGGAGCTGAGTGTCATTAGGGTACTGAAGGCATCTTGCCCTGAAACTCCTAATGACTGCTCCGAGCGGCTTCATAACTGCCAGGGGCTGAGAAGCATTCTTCCAATGCCTCTCTCTGGACTCTCTCCCATAGGTAGGACCAGAACCACTGTGGTGTAATGCCCTCAATTTCTATTCCATGGAGGTTGTCCAGGAGGGTACTATGGTAGGTGGTATTGAAAGCCATGGAGAGATCAAGAAGCAGGAGCAAGGTTGCACTCCCCTTGTCCGGCTTTCTGTGAAGGTCATCCAAGGACAGTTGTTCAAGGATAGAGCACATTGTTTATGTTCTAAAGAAGACAATTCCAAAGAGTAGCCCTCATTTATAATAAAAAGCATCTAGCAACTTTCAGATATAAGCAGTTGAGGAGGACACCTGCTTTTAAAAAAGTAAAATAGTTATGCTAAAGTAATACCACAAATGGCAAGACATTGTAATACTCCAAGGCCTTTTTTTTTTTTTGCTAGCGTAGTCAAATTACGATTTTGTACCCTCCCTTCTGTTTGTTTTCTGTCCTCAGCAAGTGTAACACTGTCATGTTACATCAATAGTACATCAAATGATAAAAGTTGACCTGGTTACCATGGATGTACCCGTGTGGTGGCGGGGGCAGATGCCCCCCTAACTCAAGTAAATAAAAATACTTAACTGACCAATTGCCTCACAGATAACTCAGTTCTGCCCCCTGTTACATAAAGCTTGCCCCCTAAAAGAAATCCTGGCTATGCCCATGCTGGTTACTATCTTTATTTTCATTTTTAATTTCACTAGCACTACTATTGTGCTTCACATTAGTTAACCAGAACTAAATGCTACCCTGCCCCCTGCAAATTACTGGCCACTATTGCTCATTTAGGTTGCAGTCCTATGCTTATGCTTAGTTACCTGGGAGTTAGCCCCTCTGAACTCAATGTAAATGCATTGGGCAAAATGGGCAGACAGTAGCTCCCTCCAAGGCATTTCCTTCTCTGAGGTAGACAACTCTGGGATTTGGACACCTCAGACTTAGCTTGCATGTATGGCAAGGTCCTTCCTGAAGCCACATTTTGCTGTGCTGATTTCAAGATCCATTTATTTGGGTTGAGAAATAGAGATGGTGGTAGTTACAGGGGAGACCTCCATAGTTTTAAATGCTTTGGAAACTGTTAATTTGAAAGAATGCAGCAGCATTTCTGCAGATTTGGTTGCATGCTTGATTCGGTAAGTTTGCTCCTAGTTTGGGACACGGGTGGTGCTGCTGTGGTCTAAACCACTGAGCCTCTTGGGCTTGCTGATTGGAAGGTTGGCGGTTCGAATCCCTGCGACAAGGTGAGCTCCCGTTGCTCTGTCCCAGCTCCTCCCAACCTGACAGTTCTAAAGCATGCCAGTGCAATTGGAGAAATAGGAACCGCTGCGGCGGGAAGGTAAACGGCGTTTCCGTGTGCTCTGGCAGTCGTCATGGTCCTCCGTGCGCCAGAAGCGGTTTAGTCATGCTGGCCACATGACCCAGAAAACTGTCTGTGGGCAAACGCCGGCTCCCTCGGCCTGAAAGCGAGATGAGCGCCGCAACCCCATAGTCGCCTTTGACTGGGCTTAACCGTCCAGGGGTCCTTTACCTTACCTTTTACCTTTTATGTTTCTCAGGGTTTTATGAGGGCAATTGTTATCCATGTACAATGGTTCTTGGTTTTGTTATATACACAGCTAGATGTCTAACGTGGACATAAGATACTGTTGATGACCTTTAGCACAGAAAATGGAATTTGAATTAGGGTGGAAGCTGGATTGTATGTGCCTATGGAGTATGGATATCATTTCAAGGGTACAGTAATATACTGAACAGCTAATATGAGAAATAGTGAGTTTGCTTCCATGTAACTGTGTATAGCGTTGCTGCTACAAGAGTATAGTTGAAACGGTGAATATATGTAGGCAAAAGGGGAAACTCCCTGGCTATTTTGTTGACAATTACTCTGTTTATTTTGAAACAAAGATGCCTGCTACCATCAAGACCTACAATTCAGCCTGCTGATGGATGAGTGAGCTATTAGTGCTAAAAGCTGCTAGAAAGACATTGGCGCCTCCAGCCACCCAGCCTTTCTCCTGAAAAATGAGGAGCAGAAGCAACTCTGGAGTCCGTTTAGACGGCTATGCCCGGCTTGTTCAACAGACCATTTTGAGTTATCAGGTCAGTGCCACTACTTACAGGTGAAAGGGTTGTTTCTGTTTTTAAAAACCCTCTGTTTTCATATTTATTTTTAGCAATCATTGTTTGCTTGCATATTGAAGCATTTGCTCTGACCTGTAAGATGTTTGCTTTAGCTAGATGTGAAGAGAATATTTTGGATCACAGATTCATGGAATTGCAGAGTTGGAAGGGATCCCGAGTGTCATTCAGTCCTGCACCCTGCAATGCAGGAATCTCAAGTAGATCATACATGATGGATTTCCGATCCCTGCTTAAAAACCTCCAAAAAAGGAGAGTCCACCACCTCTTGTGGGAGTCTGTGCCACTGTTGAACAGCTCTTACCAGCAGAAAGTTTTTTTCTGATGTTTAGTTGGAATCTCCTTTCTTGTAACTTGAATACATTGGTTTCCTACCCCACAGAGCAGAAGAAAATAAGCTTGCTCCATCTTCCATGTGAGAGCCCTTTTGATATTTGAAGATGGCTGTCTCAGTGTCCTCTTTTCCAGGCTGAACATACCTAAGTCCCTCAATCATAAGGCATGGTTTCCAGACCGTTTATCATCTTGGTCACCCTCCTCTGCAGTCATTCAAGCATGTCAATATCCTTCTCAAATTGTGGTGCCCAAAATTGGAGACAGTACTCCGGGTGTGGTCTGACCAAGGCAGAGTGGGACTAAAGTCTAGATGTTTGATTTCCATGGGTACATTATTTCTGGGTGGATGGCAACAAATAACCAAGAAACGTTGGTGAGGCAGTCTGCAATAACTCACTTTTATGTGAGTTACCTTCCATAAAGTCCTAAGCATAGACATCATAATGGGCATCTTATTAGATGCCTATGTAATTCTACCGCTCCCTTCCAAAGTTCTTTGAGCAGGCTGAGAAGGCTTTAAATAGTTTTAAATGAGTGGCAGATTCCAGTGATCAAAAGGGCATATTGCCCCCTTTTTAAGGTAATGCAGAATGCGGGCAGGGGTCTCTCTCATTCTCAGGCCTCCACATGTCTATCTCTGGTGACAAAGTCATTGGCTTCTGCTGCTTTGGGATTTTGCTTACCAGCCGAGCTTGTATCTCCCCTGCTCCTTCCTATCAAATTTTAGCTGAGTTGAGCAGCTGATAATAAAATGTATGGAGTGTTTTTACCCTTGACAAGGGAATTTCCTAGCTCACAGGCTTCCCCCAGAGCCTACTTTCTCCTTCCCAGCTTGTCTGCCACATCTCTGCCTACTCCTCACCTTAGAAGTCTGATACATGGTTAAGATGTGTATCACCTTATCAGCCCAGAGTAGGGAACGTTTGGCCTTTTGCAGACTTTGTGGAGTGATGCTTTGCTGTAGTTGCTGCTGCTGTTTTTTCAGCACATGTATTCTTTAAGATCACCTGTACATCTCTCCAAAGTTTCTGAGTCCTGACATGTTAATCCTCCTCTCCATTTCCAACATTCACGCTGTGAGTGCCAATTCTCATGTAGCTAATACATAACACCCACCCATAAGAAGGCTCGGGGGAACCCCAAGGTTTGCAAGAGTGTAAAGAATCTTATGGGGTGAACTGAGGGGAATCCCCTAAATAGCCTAATAAGGGCTGAGCTTGCTCAGTGGCCATGAAATATGGAGGTCACATCCATTTAAAGCATTCTTTAACTGTCATGGCTTCCTCCCAAGAATTCTGGGAACAATTTTGTTAAGGTGGCTGTGAGTTGTAGCTCTGCGAGAAAGAAACTACAGTTCCCAGGATTCTTTGGGGGGAATCCATCTTTGTTTAAAGTGGCATAAGACCACTATAAATGCATGATGTGGATGTGCATAACTGTTGGGAGGAAAACCAGGGAGAGGACTGGAATAGAATCCTGAACAGGGCTGCTTGTACATTTATTCTTATTTTAACAAAATTTATATGCCGCTTACTCAAATAAAGGACCTCAAAGTGGTTTACAAAAGACAATAAAATATTCATTAAAAATACCAATAAAAGCAAACATTAAAAACCAGGTAGTTTATATATCGATATAGTCAGTTATTTTAAAACAGTTATTCTTATATCACTGATTCTTAAATCATTGTTTAAATTCTTAATATTGCATGCTTAAATTACATGCCTTGTTAGGCTTGCTGAAGCAAATAAAGTTTTTAGCAATATAGCACAAAATTGGCACCACCGGTTTCCATGTGTAGGTGCCACTATCTGTAATACTAATTTGGCTAACAAGTACCTGTGTCTTTTAACCACACATATATTTGTTAAATGGATAATGGTACATTTGTCATGTTTGGATACATTCTGCTACATGGAAATGATACAGGTACAAGAGAATAGTCTTTGTGACTCTTAGGATAGATGCACCTATAATTGTAGGCACGTGGTTGGCTGCTAGCATTTATTACGTTGTGGCTAAGAAATAAACCATGAGCATTGCAAAAATCTTAGTAAAGAATAAATAGAGCCATTGGATACATTTGGGCTCCTGGATAAGAATAACAAAATGCTCAAATTCTCCAGTTTGTTGAGCTGAAGGCACCTTAAGAGAGAGAGCAGCAGTGTCTTTTGAGGGAGCCTTCAGTTAAAATACTTTAATCTACAGTGATGAGAGCAGGATTTTTTCCATGAGTCACTTTCCAAATATACTTCTCACATAGAAGTGTATCCTGGAGTAGGACAGATTAAAGGGCATAATGCAAATTGCAGACCCTAAAGGTCATTGACAACTTTGACACCAGACTATGTCAGGAGCAGACTCTGCAGATGACAGATGACAATTAGTATTGTATTTAATATTGTCTGCTGGAATAAGACATCACAACACCAAGCAAACCTCAATAGAAAACTGAGGAAGATGTGCCACAACAAGTCCAGTGCAACTCCAAAAACTGAGTCACGTTTTACTTAACTTGAGGGAAACCTTGAAATATAGAATTAGGAAGGCTCCACACTGTATGTGCCAGAGGTCCACTGTGGTGTGCGTATGTGCATTTATGAAATCCTTCTGAAGTCAATAGGACCTCTTGAGGATGAGACATGGTGGGTACAAATCTAATTTTGAGAGTGGCATCTTTCTTTTCTTCCTCCCTCCATCCCACCCTCCTTAAAACTCTTTTCACACAGTAAATGCCTTGTTTTCCTACTTTCATCTCTTTAGCCTGTGCATGCATCCAGCGCAACAGGATTCTGGGAGGGAATGGGCCATCTGTGGGCTCCTCTCTGGTCCCCATCTCAGTCCCATTATGCTGCCTTCATGTATACATAGGTAGAGCGGGAGAGGGAGAAAGGGCTCCAATTAGTTTTTTTAGCTAAACCAAACCATGGTTTAGTGTGAAAGACCAAACTTTCTCAGAGCAAAGTTTGTGGCTGCAGTGCTCTTTCCCCAGTTCTGCTGTTGTTCTGCCACCTGTGGCTAAGCTGTTATTTGGCTTAATGTTGCACCCGAACCTGGGCTTGTAGCTTTCGTGGCTCCATACCAAAAGCTATAATCAAGGTTTGTTATTGGTTTACTGCTTTTGGTTTGCTTGGGGGGGGGTGGGGACATACTATGAGCCTGGGTTTGGGTGTAACACAAAGCCAAACCGTGTGGAAGCAGCAGGAGGGCTGGATGAGGAGTGCTGTTGCCACAGTCTTTGCTCTGGGAACCCACAGATATGCTAATTTACACTAAGACATGGTTTGTGTGTGACCTGTGTTGTGTAAGCAATGTGCCTGCAACACAACAAGTGGATCACACTCTGCTTGTGTGGGCATTTTAACCAAACTTTCACTGTTTGTCTGTTTGTTTTTAACAAGGCATGCTATCTGCATTCTGATTCTTATGAGAAAACCACACAGTTTTATTTCACCACTGAGATGGCTCTAGCATCACTGCACAGCTACAGCGAATCTGATGTTATGTAAGCTGTCGTGTTTACCAGAACTGCACTGTGGGCTAGACACTGATTCCAGCTCAAATGGGTTTCTTAAATTGTTAATTGTTCTAACAAAGACATTAGAGCTGCAGAATGGTTACACCAGTGTAGCTGAGGATCAAATTTCTTCTTCTTCTTCTTTGGTATTATGCAAGTAGTTTGAATATCATCATACAGAAAAAAGATAACACATTTGCAGGTTTGTACAACCTTACGATTCTGCATGTTGTGTATGCTTATCCGCAAGTATGATGGTAGATACACAGCTTTGGTAAACTGTGTTAGTACAGTCTCAGCCAAATCCTCATCCCAGGTGAATCCCTAATGATTTCACTAAGATTCCCTTGCAACAAAATCCGTTCATGCAGAGTTATTTTCAGTGCCAGAACCATGGCACATTAGTTTTGTAATCACAGTCTGATCATGTAATGGCTGCATTCATTCAGAAGCCAAGAACCTTGGCTTAATAAACTATTCTGTTCATGCATTCTGGTGCATGACTCTTGCTTTGCTCATCACCTCAGCCTTCCCCTGGCATGAAGGGGCAAGCGAGCCAGTGTAGCATGAAATCGAAACCCAGAATCCTGGTTTGTTTCTGTCCCACCTGCCAAGTCACTGGCCAGGGTTCAGTTAAGGTTTGCTGTTGGCTTATAAATCCTGACTTGTTAGGGACGAACAAACCACAGTCCAGCATTTGGATGTCACCCCAAGCTGTTTTGTGTACCTGCTCATGCCAGGTGGAGAGTGAGGTGGAAGGAATCAGTATTGTGCACAGTATAATTTGTTAAGCCAAGGTTTCTTGGCTTATCGTTACATGTGAACGCGGCACTGGGTCAGTAAGGCATATCAGTAAGTGGAGATTTCTGAGCCAGAGGGCAGATTTGCACCCACCTGCTCCACGCTTACCACAGTAATAGTGCCTTCTGCCTGCTCCCCTTCATTCCCGTTTGCTGCAATATTTCAGACTCCAGTTCCTTATCATAGCTACTGAGGGTTGGCACTCACCCAGCAAACAGCATTAACACGATGGCACATAAGGAACTTCCCATCCATCAGTAAGATACTAATGGGACCAGAGACTTACCTTCTTTTGGACTTGCCAACTTCACTTAGCAGCTTGAAGGGCCCATCTGTCCAAAATAGAAAATGATTGAACGATAGGACTCTGAACAGTATGAGATCTACAAACCTTGAGAACAACCAGTTGGGTGTTTGTTTTTGGAGTCCTGAGACAGAGTACCAAAAAAGCATCCTGAAAAGATGCATTGTGTCCTTCCAATTTTGCTTTGATCTGTGCCTTTTGCACAGGAGTGTGGCAGCACCGATCCTTTGGAACTCCCTGCCTATTGATATCAGGCAGTCACCTCCACTGTATTCCTTTTGGTGCCTGCTGAAGGCATTCTTATATAGACAAGTCTATATACTAAAACTTCGTATGAGTTTTAATTTGTTTTAGTCTATTGTATTGTGGTTTTACCTTTCTGTATGGTTGTAAATTTTTAGTGATAATTTCATTGCTTTATCTTTTCTGTTGAGTTTTCCCCAACAATCAAGCGGTATATACATTTTATGAAATAAACAAATAGAATACAATGATATTTCACCAATGTACTTACCATGAAGGTTCCTACCTATGTGCTTTAAGCAGGCCAGTGCAGAGATTGTCTGAGGCCTGTGCAGGAATCTTATTCTTGGCTTGATAGTGTAAAGCTGTCAGGCTCCTGGCAGAGGCCCCAGGCCAGCTCAGCCCCCAGAGGCCTGGGGCAAGGCTACCCATCCCCCCTGCATGTGCCTGGCTCTAAGTACCATGGATGTGAAAACAGGGAGTTGTAGAATACTTTTCTTTGCATGCACAACATCATGCTATTGCAGGCAGTGGAAACCAGCAGTGCAAAAGCACAGAGTGACTTCTGAGCTCTTCCTTTCTCACCACACCCTTCTCACTTGTTACCCCTTGTCCCTCTGGCACCAAGACATAATTTGGGTAGTATGATTAGTTATGAGTCGGTGTCTTCCACAAGCACATGGGCAGTCTTTATGTTTACATGCTGTTTATTTATTTTTGTATCTTACAGCACAGCCCTAACAATGTCTTACTCAGATGTAAACCCTACGGAATTCTGTGGGGCTTACTCCCAGGTGTGGGGGGCTGGGATTAAAGCCTTAGATAATTCATTACCATGCAAGAGCAAATTTCAATTCCAAATCCAATTCCAAAATAAGTTGTGCGAACTCCTGTATATCTTCATTTAAAATGTAAGAAACGTTTTTAAATGCCATGGTTTTGCCCCAGGTAAGCAAACCCCCCTAACCCCTTAATTTATACTCTATTTTACTAAGACTTCATTCCCTCAAAAGTTTAATAATTAATAGGTTTAGAGATAAAGACTAAAATAGTCCACACACAACCCAGCTCTCCCTGTGACCTTGAAGCATAAGGACAGTTGATAAAAGCCGTTGTGGCTCTGTAATATTTCACAACGTTTCAAAACCTAAAGATCATTCTCTGTTCCTGTGCACAGTCAGTTCCCCAGAAACCTCCTCCTTAGAATGTTCCATTACTCCTCTGGCTCTGAGCCCAGAATGAAGCTGCTAAAACACACACCCTCCTCCTTTTTCTTCCCATAGCACAGAAATGAGTGCTGTAATTGACCTACGTCTAACATGCAATATTAGACAAAACTACAGGTTCCATACAGACATGTGAACCCGTGTGTGTGTGTGTGTGTGTGTGTGTTTGCCCCCCTTTAAAAAAACCCTGAACGTAGCTTCCAATACTGCAAATTTCAGTGTAGAAGCTGCAGGAGTAAAAAGCCTGCTCAGCCAACATTTCTCTGTCCGTTTCTCTTCTCAAAAAGCCACACACACCCCAGCTGATTTTTAGCTTACAGGAAAAAAGTTAAGGCTATGTTTCCTTGTGAGGTGAAAAGCAATGGAGGAGTGGTTTTGAGGGGGGCAAGAGGGACATCCCAGATGGAAAAGTTTAAAAGAGTTCCTTTGCTTTGGCCTGGCATATGGCTTCTTCAGGCAGCTGTAGGGGCCTCATTGTTTTGCAATCCAGGCCCAACCATAATGTTCATTGGACCGCTGGTGATGTAGCAGCCACATGTAGGAAGAACACCCATGAGAAATGGAGAAATTCAAAATCATTGGCATTTAAAGGCGAATCTATATCATTCATACTTTCCAAAACAATACCTGAACCTATGATTCTATGGCTCCCCACTGAAATTTGCACTTCTCTGAATTTTGTGGTGCAGTTCTCTAGCCAAGTAATGTGTACAAAAATGCACACGCTAGGGCAAGGTGTGCTTAGAAGTGCTCAGGCTGTTTAACCCTTAAAAAAAATCTTCTTTCAGAACCCTGTTACGGGACTGCTCTCCGCCAGTACTGAGCAAAAGGATGCTTGGGTACGAGATAATATTTATAGCATTTTGGCTGTGTGGGGCTTGGGGATGGCCTACAGGAAGAATGCAGATCGGGATGAAGATAAAGCCAAAGCATATGAATTGGAGCAGGTATGTCTTTGGATCACTATTTACTCTCTGTTTTGATATGTAAAGATGAATTTATTTATTACTTACTCTACAAGTGAATTAACATACTGTCATTTTCAGTGCATAGTGAATCCTGCTTAATTTATGGGTGGTGTTAAAAAATTGAAAAGTGGTAAGATCAAAGCAATGGATGAGATTTGGGGAAAGCAGCCATTTGATGATTGACTTCATAAATCCATCACCTGCGTTTGAAGGACAATTAAGGGCCTCAGAAACTCAGGAAATATGTATGTCTTAGGAGGTGCTGCAAAGCATAATGAATGCTGTTGCTGTTGTTTTTATTGTTACTGCCACCACCACCACCACCTGGTAAGTTTCAGTGGAAAAAAGGAAGAGAGTGACTGAAATGGCAGAGGGAGCTAATTCTGGGCCTGGTGCAGAGCTAATCATGATCTTAATCCAAACCAGAAATATTAGGGATTTGCCATGTAATTAGCTTTCTAATTTTGAATGGGGAAAGCTCATGCTTCAAATTCCCCAACTTTGAACTACAGCAGCATAACTCCACGCACCAACATTTGCCTGCTGTGTCCCTGAGGAAAACTCTGAGCTTCTATTTATAGCGTAGGAAGGATTATTTTTAAAAATCCTTTTGGTTCTGTGACCGCCCAATCACTTTAGCCATGACATAAAGCAATTGCTTATTGTTCTAGCTTGTAACTTTGTCATAAAATCAGGTTACGCAGCTGAGCAAATTGTTTTCTTAAATGTATAGGATAGTTTTGTAAATGTTCTCTCTCTTTTTTACACGAGCATTGATCATTAGTTATTAAGACCCAAAATAATGTTTGCATGCTTCTTTAATTATATTCCTACAGAACGTTGTGAAACTGATGCGGGGACTTCTGCAATGTATGATGAGACAGGTAATGATAAACAGGATGACTTGTGTTCTGTTATTTTCAGTGGCATGACCAGGTTTAATGATACCAATGCAATTTTAGGTGTGACGAATGGGACACACTGAGGAAGGCAGGTTCAAACAAAGTAGTACTTTCGGCGTACTGAAAGTAGTACCTAGCTGCTCCTCTGAAACCATTTCCACTCGTGGGAGGGAAAATGCATTTTGGACTTTGCAAGCTAACATGAGTCCAACTAAAATGAATTTAAGGGCAGCCTGCCATGAAATGGATCTTACATATAAAACTATTTTAAGTGCATGTTCTATTTATACAGCATACCTCTCTAGTATAAATGAAATTATCCTCCTTCTTGGAATTGCAATACGCTAGTGGCCTGAAGGAACAGTGGGAGTTATTGTCCCATGCAAATTGCAGGTGTGAGATGACCCTCACTCTCTTTATTGCACCAGAGTGCAAATGACTAAAGACCTTCAAACCTCCCCCCCCCCCCCCGCCTAGGTTCTGGCAAACGTCATCCTCTTCCCACACTGGCTGTTTCTGCAAGAAAAAATTTGCACTTGAGAGAAAATGATGTGATTAACATTGTGCGTAGTTGGGCGCTTCAAGTGGTTAAAATAAAAAACACATAGTCTCCCTGTTTCGGTCTCCCTAGCAATTTCACTATAGGTACACATGTGAACTTACTGTACACGATCAGCGACTGAGAGATTGTGTTCAGTGTTTTTAATTTGACATTTTTATCCTTGGGCTAGAATCCACGACATTTTAGCCCCAGTGCAATGTTCTTGAAATACTTTCATATTCTTGTGTGGTTGCTGAGAACTGAAAACACTACCTAATTCTGCCAGGTCCAAATATTGGCTAGGATGATGTCCATTTGGATATTTCCTTCCTTTATATAAGTCCAGCGTTGTATAATGTTGTGTAAAGGATGCCTGGTTTCTTTTTAGCGGCTCTGTTTCCCAATTAGAAGCTTCTATCTGTGTGTCAGTCTTCCAAACAATCTAAGAGGCAGACCAACGTGACTGGCTGTTTACAGTAAATTTCCACAGCTCTATTCAAGAGACTTCATTGCTTTGTTGAAGAGGAAATAATTTGTTTTAAGAACCGCCCCCCTTTAAATTATACTGTACCAAAATCTAGACTGAGGCAGAATTATTATTTTGAAAATGTTTATGACTAAAGAACTACTTTCAGAATATTGCTTGTTTTTCTTAGGTAGATAAGGTTGAGAAGTTCAAGCACACACAGAGTACCAAGGACTGCCTGCATGCCAAATATAATACAGCCACTTGTGGTACAGTAGTTGGAGACAATGAGTGGGGACATCTACAAGTAGATGCAACTTCCCTTTACCTTCTCTTCTTGGCTCAGATGACAGCATCAGGTAAGCTACTTTGGAACTCAAGTTCTTTTCTAACCAAGGACAGTTATAATCAGCAAGTAACATTTCACCCCTCAAAAAAAAATCACATTTAGTATCAGACTTGCCTTTAATTCTTTTAATATAGTCCATATGTCTGCTTAGTTACAGATTAGAGTGGACAAGTTGCCTTCCAGATCTCCTGTAGTTGTTTGAATGAATGGCTTGACCTTCTGTGGAATGACAATGACTAACTATTGTGTTCCATTTTTATCTGGTTTTGAATCTGAACACTGTAAAATGGTTTTGTCAAGTTGTTCTTGGTTGATTGTTTTGCAGGGACATCTTTCAACAGGGATGAGTAATCAGTGGCCCTCAAAATGCTGTTGGACTTCAGTTCCCATCAGCCCAATCTAGCATGGCCAATGATTAGGCATGAAGGGGAGCTGTGGTCCAACAACTTCTGGGTGACTACCTCTGCCTTCAACGAAAGCACCTACTCATTCATGAATCCTTTTCATTTTTGTGCATGGGTACATGGTAACGCATATTTGCAATGTGTTACCAAGGACACTCATCCTATAGATGACTGACAGACTGCCCACCAACAGATGGTTGTTTCAGTACTTAACAATCTGTACTTTAAATGCTACTTATTGCCAAAGAATTATTTTGCTTTAGTTAAGTGTTTAAATCACAGGCATGATGTATGGCACTCATGGGAGTCTGAGATTATGGAATAAGGTTATCACTGGAAAAGCCCATCTCCATTTAAGAACTGAGCATGCATTTTATTTTGGACAATATATTTCACAGAATTAAAAGCCACTTTAAACATTGTCTTGTGCAGTTTGTTACACCTTTCATTGTTTAGGCCATTGTTCTATGGGGTGGAGCAAATGGGTACTCAACCAGCAGTTGTCTATAGTGTAACACACAATTTACATGCAGAAGTTTTTCTCAGTGCTCTACCAGGAGCATAAGAACCCCCAAATGGAACTATTGACTGGAGTTAAGGTAATATGTATCCCTAATGGTGGCTCTTTCTTATTTAGGATTGCGTATTATATTTACCCTTGATGAAGTTGCCTTTGTACAGAATCTTGTGTTTTACATAGAGGCTGCCTACAAAGTTGCTGTAAGTGTGCTCAAGGTCATTTTATTTATTTATTTCAAATAAAATTGAAATAATGTATTAGAACAAACCAGGATCTTAAACCAACTTCCAACCATTGTTTAAGAATGAATGAATGAATCTTTATTTGCGTCAGCGATCGGCCATAGCAATAAAACAACAATACAATATACAAAGAATAGAGAGAAAAAGTCAATTATATAAAATACATTTTAGGGTTTTGAATCAATAGTCAAATAGTGCATCTTATTCTGATTGCCCCAGCTAAAAACCTTGCAACCTTTGCTGTCACCGGCTCATCTTGATCTGCCAAGAGAAAGCACACTGTGGCAGTGGTTTAAGATTCTGACTTTTTCTTTTAGTGGTAACCATAGTTTCCTGGTTTGGCTATAACAGGAAACTGTGATTAAGTAATCCAGCAAGTATTAAATTGTGGTGTGCCAAGAATGAAGGATGGAAGAAGGGGTAGAACGAGGAAGGAGTATGCAGGCAAAAGCCTTGCGCATATGTCAGCTTAATGTGTGAACCAAACCCACTGAGTAGTGTTGCTTTAGTTCTTCTCTCTTAGTCACAATAGTGTATGCACAGTCCACATCTACATATGTGTATCTCTGGATCTGAGAAGTTGCTTTTTAATTCTGCTTTCCTCTTTTGTTTCAGGATTATGGCATGTGGGAACGTGGTGATAAGACAAACCAGGGCATCCCTGAACTGAATGCAAGCTCTGTAGGAATGGCCAAGGTGAGATGGTTGTTGCTTTTGTTGTTGTTTTTTACTGTAAACTAACAATGGTATGCTATAATGATAAATGCAATACTTCTGGTCATTGATTTTTGTGAAACTTACTTCCTGTTTAGTGTTGCAACCCAAGACTATTGCAATAAATAGAAGGTTTGCTATTGATTTCTGATGGGTCTTGATTGTACTTTTCCCAACAGTAAACAGCCACTTTGCTGTTGTTCAATGGATAGAATATTTTGAATTTGAACTAAGAGATGGTAATTCACATTCCTGATTTAAACCACACACACAGAGCCAGTGTGGTGTAGTGGTTAGAGCTCACCCCATTGTGTGGATTTGAACCGCCGACCTTCTGATTGGCAAGCCCAAGAGGCTCGGTGGTTTAGACTACAGTGGCACTCGTGGACTTTACCTTTAATGGTTAGAGTGTTGGCCTAGGACCTGGGTGGCCAGGGTTCAAGTCTCTTCTCAGCCATGAAGCTCACTATATGAGCTTTGGCCAGTCACTGCCATTCAGCCCAACCAACCTCACAGGGTTCTTGTGGGGAGAACCATGTCTGCCACTTTGAGCTCGTTAGAGAAGAGGTGAGCTACACATTCAAAAGTAAATAGTGCCACAATTTCCTGGAAGTTGCTGGTGCTGGGATGGCGGTTTGCTGTGTGATATTCTGCTATATGTACTGAGCTCCTTCCATTCAGCGCAGCTGCTTTGGCAAACTTCTGTAAGGTGGGAGTGATTTTCAGCCTACACCACCCAAGTAAAGTTAAAAGCAGGCTTAATTCAGTGAGCTTGAGAAAATATGCAGCACTTTGAAGCCATTCTTAACTGTTTCTTCTTCCAAGTGAATTTGGTTGGAGCAGGCTATTAAAGTCCACTGTCAATCTGCAATAGGGAAATATTGCAATCTCTCTTAAGGGATTCTTATGAAGAAAAGTAAGATAAAGATTTTGTGCCATTTTGCTATATGTACATACATACGTGCATGTGGTTGTGTGATTGTTTTAATAGTTATTCAATTGCCATCTCATTCATTACCAATAATACTTGAAAACTTACTGAGCACACACATATGTTTCTGAAGGCCGCACTGGAAGCAATTGATGAATTGGACCTTTTTGGAGCTGGAGGAGGACACAAGTCAGTTATTCATGTCCTTCCAGATGAAGTTGAGCATTGTCAGGTAAATCCAATTCTCCTTTCTATCTCAAATAAAGTACAGCAAAACACCCACCCCCTTATAAGCTCTGACTAGCCCCCTCCCCTAGAAATAGAAATCAAATTATGGTTGTACCACCAAATTCAACTGGGTACTATTTTCAGCTATGGAAGCTGAAGATCTGGGAATACCAGCATTTCATAACTGATGGGAAATTTCTATTGGTTCTCACAGTTTTGCATGATAGCAGCCTAATTCTGTTGCCAGATGGGCCAGCCATTGCTGTATCCTGCCAACGCAACAAATTCCCCTCCCGTGTGAATTAGTTTATTAGAAAATAGCTTGTAACATTTTATTTCACAAGTGACCAGGGTGCTCTTTGTACGTCTGATAAAACACTTTGGCATGAAACTAAATGTTTTTATTTTGTCTTTGTCTTGTCTTTCGCTGGTGCTCTGTGTATATTCCACTCAGTCTATTCTGTACTCCATGCTGCCAAGGGCCTCCACCTCAAAAGAGATTGATGCTGGACTTTTGTCCATTATTTCTTACCCGGCCTTTGCTGTAGAGGATATGAATGTTGTGAATGCAACGAAAAACGAAATTATCACCAAGCTGCAGGTAAGAGTTTCATTTTGGCTTCTGAACAAATCTTCCATTCATTTATCTATAGATGATAAGCTATTAACAGAAGAAGAAAGCATGTTCTGTTTGACTAAGAACAAAAGATGCTTATATAAAATGAAGCAATGCTTTTATACTACAACTAATTTGTTTTTTACAGGGACGGTATGGCTGCTGCCGTTTTATTCGAGATGGCTACAAAACACCAAGAGAAGTACTGTTTCTGAAACTGTCACTCATTTTTATTTGCATGCCACTTTTCCATGGTGAACGTCCAATATCAGAATTGTTTTAAAAATAGCAACCCTGTGGGGGGAGGGGACCTCATTAGGACTGGAATGTGCAAGGAGATAAGCATAACCCTTTCCATCCCTGCTGTGGTCCCAAGGAAAGTTGCTTTACCTTCCTATTCACACACACAGCAAGGTTGATGTTAGCCCTGGAAGTTAGCTTCCATTGGCATCAGTGAGAGCTTTCTACTTGGGGTTAACTTCAGCTGGCGGAAGATTTTTGTCAGAACTGTAGCATGGGAAGAAAGAGTAAACTGACCACCCTGAGACAGCTGTTCTCATTCTGATTTAATTTTTTAAAGTTTCACAGTAATTGTAATCATTCAATTGATATGACATCTAGATTGGCCCTCAGTGCCAATCTGGTATATCTGTACTTCTAAGCTAATTTCAGGTTGTGAAACTGGCACAGTCCTTTAGAAAGCTAAGTGCTGTGTGTAACAAAATGGAACAGAGAGGGGAATGCTTCTGCTAGATGAAACTCCTTGGAGATTTGGCAGAATACAAGCATAATACATTGTGAAATAGCACTGTAATAATAAAGCATGACATGAGCAATTACATTTCTAGGATCCGAATAGATTACACTATGATCCTGCTGAGCTCAAGTTATTTGAGAACATAGAATGTGAGTGGCCTGTATTCTGGACCTATTTCCTAATTGATGGAGTGTTTAATGGAGACAGAATTCAGGTAAGGTACATGATAAGTTGAAACTGTAATAATTATTGTAGCAGGTATTTTATGAATCAGCTAAGCTCCAGTAGTTGGGTAGAAGAGGATAGGCAATCTGATCATTCTCCCTACCTGCAGCTTTTGCACTTACCGTGAGGCATCCTAGACATCTCTGTTTAAAGGAATTAATGTCCTTGTGCTGAGGGGACAAGTAATCTCTGCTTAAGATTTTAGAGAGCTGCCACCAAACTGGACTAAATGATGACCTCACTCAGTATAATACAGCTTCATAGGTTCCCTTTCAGCAGGCTTATATCATGGCACCAACTGTGATATCTGTGTGGCCAGAAAGGGAGAGAAAGACTAGAATGCTTTCCCCCCATTTGCTCCAGTTACCAGCATTATAAGCTGTGGGGCTGTGCTGATCTCCTCACACAGTGCTGCCTCGCCTCCCGCCTGCAAGGTCTCCTGCACAGCAGCACTTCACATTAACTCAGTAGCAGTGCGTGTGGCACCAGAGATGGGAGCTCTAAACTCAACCCTGTGGCCTTAAAATTGTAGCATCAGGTGCTTCTCTCATTGAAGGATACGAGAGAAGGCCTGGTCTTTGTATACAAGGGATGTTGGGCTCTTCTTATGTTCTTTTGTCCATGGGGTCTCTGACACAGACACTTTTCACAAAGAGGATGTTTCCAGGGTTCTCAGCACCGCATAGGTTCTCTTCCAGTTGTTAAAAAAAACAAAACCCATGAACTTCAGTTCCTTGGTCCTTGTCTTGCACTTTGTAGGTACAAGAGTACAGAGATGCTTTGGAGGGGATACTCATTAGGAAAAAGAATGGGATTCTTCTGATGCCAGAACTATATGCTGTTCCTCCAGATAAGGTAAGACAATTTGGAACATGCCTGGTTTTGTAAATTATCGACCTCTGACATACTGTGTGTTTCGCCCAATTATGTATGAATGTTGTGTTGTCCATTTTCTGTGATATATTTTAACTGTTGGGGTTGTATTCAGCTTTAGATTTTAACAAGTGCTACACCCTCGTAAATCCTCGGTACGTGTGATGTGTGAACCTGTTCGCATTCTTTGTTTCATTTGCCAGGTGAATGAAGAGTATGAGACTCCTCACACAGTGGACCGTGTCCCAGCTGGAAAGCTTCCTCATCTGTGGGGCCAGTCATTGTACATTCTCAGCGCCCTCCTAGCAGAGGTAACTATGTTTGACACAGCTTTGACAATTATGACAGGTTCCTTTGACCTTGTCGTCCCCTTTTCTAGTTGCATTAGAGATCAGATTTCTTTCAGCAGTGTCTGGAAATAATATTCAAACTGGAAAATTATCGGAGCCAACTCTGCCCACTTAGACCAGCCTTCTTCTTAAGTTTGGGACTCCAGCTGTTGTTGGATGCCAACTCCCACCAGCCCTAACCGGTGCAACCAATTGTGAGGGATGTGTGGTCCAACAACATCTTGGCACACAAGGCTGTCCAAGACCTCAATGGTTTTGCACTATCATGAAGCTTCCCTCTTCTGTGCCATTGTCCAGGAATGCGCTCGCTTAAATATGTTATTATTTTCCTCACCTTTGCAGGGATTTCTGGCTACTGGTGAAATCGATCCATTAAACAGAAGGTTTTCAACTGCTTTTAAGCCCGATGTTGTTGTTCAAGGTTGGTGGTTATTGTTACACAATTTTTTACTTAACCCCAGCACAAATTAAAGGAAAAAGGAAATAAAAATGATGTGCCGACCTCTCCATCAAGCAGATTTCACACTCGTCAGTGTTCTAATACAGTGAGAAAGTTTGCTAGGAAAAACTACTGGAGGTCACTGCATGGGGGAAATTGCTGTCCTTACTTTTCAGTGCTGGTAAGCAGTAGTGGAATTGCTGAGTGTTGCAGCTAGCACTGTGCAAAGCATATGCTGTTGTGTGGATACTTTCTCAGGCTGATGTCATGCAGTTACCTGTTTTTGTTGGAAGGTCAGCAGTTTCACATTTGAGTTGCATCAAGAGCTATCAGGAGGGTACTATCGAAGCGCAGCAATTTCTTGATTTCTTTAATTTGTCAGGAAGCCATCTTCGTTGTATGCCTTACTTCTTTAGGTTCCCTTCTTCAGAATGTCAGTTCAGAAATGGCTACCTGCCCTGTGTCTTTTGCAGTGGAAACAGACCTTTGGCTTAATTAAGCAATCTATGGCCTTTTAAACTTGACTGCAAATGAAATGTTTTAAGTGCAATATACAATGTGACACTAGATGGCAATGGTGAGCCTTATGGAAAATTAAATGTATTTTAAAAAATCCTTTTAAAAAAGCATTTTCAGAATGTTTTTTTACATGCATGTAGATTCCACCTCTCTCTCTCTCTCTCTCTCTCTCTCTCTCTCTCTCTCTCTCTGTTTGTTACTATGATGTGTATTTTTTTGTGTTTTATATTGTAAACCACCCTGTGGTCCTTGGATGAAGGGCAGTAAAAATTCTTAATAACTAATAAAAATAATAAAACTAAAAGCTGCAGGGAATTCATCTCTGCAATCTTCTTGGCACACCTTTTAACTTTCCTGTTGTCTAATGCTCCAACCACTTCCCTAACTGGTTCCCTGCTTCTGAAGTAGTCAAATGGTATTATTGTCGCTATCATTATTATTGTTGTTTCTTTTAGTGATATGCTTCTGAACTTCTTTACTTTCTTTTCAGTTATTTCTTGTCCCCTTGCATTTTAGTTTCCAAGTTTATTTCCCTTTTTGTTCTTTTCACTTGGGCAAGTCTTCCATTTTCTGAAGGAAACCTTCATTGATTCTGCTTGTTAACTACCGTACTTTTCTGTCTATAAGACGCCCCCTTGTATAAGACTCCTCCCCATTTTGGGGGACTAAATTTTAAGAAAATGAAAGGAGATGGCCCAGAGTTGTTGAGCCTCTCCCCCCACGCAGCTGCGGGCAGGAAACACTCCCTAGATCGTTTCCCACGCGCAGTGGCATCGGGGGAAGTGGCGCTCCCGCCAGCCATCTGGTTTGCAGGAGCGCAACCTCCCCTGATGCGGCCACGCATGGGAAACGATCCAAGGAGTGCTTCCCATGCGCAGCAGCATCGGGTGAATTTGTGCTCCCCCCCCCAAAGACCTGGCTGGTGGCTCACAGCTTATCCCCCCCCCCAGCTGTGGGCAGGAAACACCCCCCAGATCGCTCCCCATGGCATCTGGGGAAGCTGCGCTTCTGCCAACCAAATGGCTGGTGGCGCGGCACTTCTCCCCCCCGCCATGCTACTATCTGTGTATTGGACAACCCCAGTTTTTTGACGTGATTTTTTAGTCAAAAAACCTCATCCAATACACGGAAAAATACGGTAAGTTGCTGTCATCTTAGACTCAATGGTAGCTTTCTTGGTCAGTTTGGCATCCATTCTAAGCTGAGCTGCTATGATTGTAGTGTTAGATAAACTCCAGTATGTCCAAACGTGTCTTTTTTTATGTTCCCAAGTCTCAGGAAATACCCATGTGGGATAGCCATATAACAACTTTCATTCTTCCGTGATTATCTTAGGCAGTTAGGTGTTAGTACAATGGAAAAAAAATGTCGTTTATATCCTTCCTGAAGATATGTGTATCTATAGTATAGTATTTCCAGATGACTTTTTTTTTTGCTTCAGATATTGAAGTGTTGCTCTTTATTATAATTTTTTTCTCTTGTGCAGTAAATGTCATAGCAGAGACAAATGAAATTAAGAAGCTGTTGAGACACCATGGAATCCATGTTCAGAGCATTGCTGACATTAACCCGACCAGAGTTCAGCCAGCACGGATTCTGAGCAATCTGTATGCCAAGCTTGGTAGGTGATGTAACAAAGGGATTGTGAAACCTTATCATTTGCTTACCCATCTTTGCTGCTCAATTCCCATGTCATTTTCTTGTTTGGAATGCAAGTTTAAAATCACATGTCATTCTGAACTGAAATTGTGGGGAAATACAGTGGTACCTTGGGTTACATACGCTTCAGGTTACATACACTTCCGGTTACATATGCTTCAGGTTACATACGCTTCAGGTTACATATGCTTCAGGTTACAGACTCCGCTAACCCAGAAATAGTACCTCGGGTTAAGAACTTTGCTTCAGGATGAGAGCAGAAATCGTGCTCCGGCGGCGCAGCAGCAGCGGGAGGCTCCATTAGCTAAAGTGGTGCTTCAGGTTAAGAACAGTTTCAGGTTAAGAACGGACCTCCGGAACGAATTATGTACTTAACCTGAGGTACCACTGTATATGTATATGCCCGTTTTAATTCTGAAATGTTAGCACAGCCCAAAGTTCTGTAGCTCACCAAAGCACCATCTCCACATTTTCTGTGACGCATAATGTGCCCCTTATATGCTTTGTTGGAAACTCAGCTTCATTGCCTCCTGAATTTCCTTTTGTAAGGCACACCATATGATTTAAAGGGGAATGGAAGCATGCCTCTGGCTTCTCCACCAATGCTGGCTCCTTTTCCTCCAGCCTCTGTATGTTGAACAAGATTTGAAGAGGGAGCTGGTGTAATTTTTTTTATTAAAAAAATGCTCCTTCATGCAGTTAAGCAATTCCATTCTGCGGGAACCTGATGCCATAGGAGCCTCCATGAGCACAGCCACTTCTCCTTTCAGACTTTCATTCATTGTGTGGAAGTCAGGTTGGAGCCGGGAAAATGGGCACAAACGCTGGCAGTGAGACATCTGTGTGGTCCCACCCCCTGTCAATCTCATCAAGCTCCTTCCTGTGCACACAGGAAGCTCCCCCTGTAGTTCTGAGCCCAGGCCTGAACACCAGTGTGCTGGATTATAGCAATTGCTTTTTTTAAAAAACACCCAACACAAATCTTTGCAACAGTAAAGACTTCTATAGTAGATATGCTTTCATAAGCTTTTCTGTTATCATTTAATGATAAGCAGATAACAAAGCAGTTGAGTGTTGGCCAAGAAAATTCTAGCCATAGAGATTTTAACCATTCTTCTTAAACTTACCTAAATAAAGCCAGAAGAAAATATCAAAACACTATTTATGTAAAATGTTTTTGGCCACAAAATAAGCAGAGCACTGCTTTCATTGATCTGACAAGAAATTGTAACGGAATTGGGCAAAAATGTTCTAGTTGGGACTGTGTTGTGTGTGCAAAGTGTTAGAAAAATAATTGGTATTAGAAGAACCAGGGAGAGGCTTGCAAATTTTATACACCTCTTCTCTATGCCTACATATAGGCTCGTGTTACAATATTTTTATTTAAAAGTAGGATCGATACAATGCTTTTCTAATGTTAGTAACATTGGCCTACTTGCTAATTCCACTCAAAAGGGTACTACAGTGGTACCTTGAGTTACAAACGCCTCAGGTTACAAACTCCGCTAACCTGGAACAGTTACCTCAAGATTAGAACATTGCCCCAGGATGAGAATGGAAATTGTATGCCGGCGGCGCAGCGGCAGCAAGAGGCCCCATTAGCAAAAGCACGCCTCTAGTTAAGAACAGTTTCAGGTTAAGAACAGACCTCCGGAATGAATTAAGTACGTAACTAGAGGTACCACTGTACTGATTTCATGAATTAGGCAGTGCCTTTCCACGAAATTTCATGCTGAAGCAGTGCACTACTTGCTTTGCAAAAGAACAAGCCTTAAAGCCTTTTGGAATATAAGGAAAATGTTCGTGATTTTTATATTTTGCTTCCGACAGCAAAATGTTTAAGACTAATTTGTGTTGTATACAGTATAAGAGCAAGTAAATGTTAGCTGTATTCTTTTGTCCTTCCAGGCCGCAACAAGAGCATGAAGCTGAGTGGAAGACCTTACCGACATATTGGTGTCCTGGGAACATCTAAGCTCTATGTTATAAGAAATCAAATATTTACTTTTACCCCACAGGTGAGCTTGGAAAGCTTCCTGTTTCCCAATTGCTAGTGAAACGCTTTGCTTATTTACATATCCCTTCTTGACGTTATGTAGGCTAAAACTTGTACCAAATTCATTCCAGCCATTTACACACTGAAATGAAATAAAATAGGAATACTGATAAGCTCATTGGCTTTCCAAAAAGAGAAAACTAGTCTTGCTAATTACACATGCCAGAAGTGAGCACATAGGGATGGGGATCTTCCTGAGGTAGCTAGAGAACATCTCCCCATCAAGGATGGGGAGAGCTGCAGGTGAAGTCATGGGGTCCCTCATCCCTGGGTTGTGATGGGCTTCCATAGAACTAATGCTAACAAAGCTTTTGCCGAGAAAGAAATCTATAAGCACTTGTCTTCAATTTGTTTTTCCTTCCAGTTTATAGATCAGCATCACTTCTATTTGGCTTTAGACAATCGGATGATTGTGGAGATGCTACGAACAGAGTTGGCTTATCTCACTTCATGTTGGAGGATTACAGGAAGACCAACCCTCACTTTCCCAATAACCAATACAATGCTCAGTCAGTAACATGTGACCTTTATCATATGACCTTGCATATTATGGTTGGACCCAGCTTTTTCTGAATGTTCATGCCATTTGCAATAGAAGCTTTTTTGTTATTTGTTTATTTTACATTCCATACTGGATGATAAATAAGAGGCAGGAATAGATTCTGTCCAATAGAGAAACAAATGACTTTCTGAATATGCAAGACCACTTTTCAGGATAAAATTTTACATTAATCTGGCTTTTTTAAAAAATAAAACATGGGGGCAATTTGAAGCTGTGGAGTGTGTATTTAAGTTCCAAAATTAGTATTACTATTATTATTTTGTTTCACTCTCAAGTGCTTTCCTCTCATCCATGACCTTAGATTTGACGCTGCAAACAGCAGCAGCCTCTTTGAGCTGGAGTTCCCTAGCAACCGTGTTCCCCACTTATGGAAATAGATACTGAGACATCTTTGTGTATCCTTACCCTGCTCTTCATAGGGGTACACCAGATTAGAGTGAAGATAAAAATATACAGTTCATATAGTGAACAAGTACTCTGTGAGCATAGCACCAAAATGGGAGACCACCTCCTTTATATGCAAGAGGTTCTAGGTTCAACCCTGACATTGCCAGGTGGGTCTGGAAAAATACGGCTTTCTGAAACCCGCTGCTTGTCTGTGTAGAATGATGCCTGGCTAGATAGTCCACTGGTCTGGTATAAGTCAGCTTCCTTTGTTCCCAAACAGATTTAATAAGTGAAGTGGTAGTAAAACAGAATGCCAGTATATGGTCACATTGGAACTCAGTAGGACTGAGTTAAAATGCCTATAGTCGAGATTTCTCCCCCTCCCCATCTTACGAAAGGGAAACTCAAACCAGTCAGCAATACACTTTAGGAGTTGCTAGTTTTTTTCCATTTTTTCTTTCGGTTATTTTATTTTTTAAAAGTATTCCACATCGGATATGCTAACTTATTTTTAAAATGAGTTGATAAAGGAACCTAGTACCAAGATGCATGTTTTGTTTTCCTCCCTTTTAGCCAATGATGGGTCTGACATTGATCCAGCAATTCTTGCCACAGTAAGAAAACTTGGGGATGGCTACTTTGGAGGGGCCAGGTAGGTGCCACAATCCCGTTGACGCCTGAGGATATTTCTCTTTCTCTGGCTTTGACAAAAACATGTCACCAGACTATTGTGTTCTCTGTCTAGTGTTTCATAGGTTTGCCCCCACTAGTCTCTTTTGAGCTGGAGGTTGTCATCGTACTTCCCGAGTCATTTGTCATTGTAGACTTGTGCGTTAATCATGTTTGTTTTGTATGCTGTTCTGAGGGCAGGAAAAGTAGCATGCACATTAAAGGTAAAGGGACCCCTGACCATTAGGTCCAGTCGTGGCCGACTCTCGCTTTATTAGGTCCAGTTGCGGCGCTCATCTCGCTTTATTGGCCGAGGGAGCTGGCATACAGCTTCCAGGTCATGTGGCCAGCATGACTAAGCCACTTCTGGCAAACCAGAGCAGCGCACGGAAACGCCGTTTACCTTCCCACTGGAGCGGTACCAATTTATCTACTTGCACTTTGACATGCTTTCAAACTGCTAGGTTGGCAGGAGCAGGGACCGAGCAACGGGAGCTCACCCCGTCGCAGGGATTCGAACCACTGACCTTCTGATCGGCAAGTCCTAGGCTCAGTGGTTTAGACCACAGCACCACACGCGTCCCAGGCATGCATTACCAGAGAGCAAATTGCATTAATGGAATTCAATTTTGTATAAATGCACATAAGTTTGTGGCATGGGAGTTACTAAAAAAAAACAAAAAACTTGGCAGGTTGCACATCTATTCAATGGAAGTTGCTCTCAATTAAGCGTGTACAGGCAAACGCTGTATTGCATGCATTCAAAGAACACACAACTGTGCACACGTGGGCCTTTCTTCAGAACTGGAAGAGGTTGCAACAGGGGAAAGGTGGGCTTATGCATACTCTACTGACATGCACAATGACCTGGAATGCAAGTCCCGTGCAAATTGGGGGGTTGCCTGTATCGGATTGCAGGCTTAGCCCAGTGTGTTGTCTCTAAGTGGGCAGTTAGATACCTTGGAGTAGCTCTCAAGCAGGGTGTGGTCTTGATGGCTATTCCTGTTGTTTCCCATAGCATCTAGTAATAGCATCTAGTAATCAAAGAAAGAGTGTCTGCCAGTGTGGAGACCATTTAGCTATGATTGTATAGAGCTGTGCTTCTCTCTTCTGCACAGTGCCAACAATAGTCAAAAATATAGCAAATGCTGATTATAGTGGGAAAACGTTTATATCTAGTGCAATAAGCATTCATATAAAATGATGTTCTTTTCTCCTTTGGCTGCTTTGATGTTTGTTCTTCAGGGTGAAGCTGGGCAAGTTTTCAGACTTCCTGACCACTTCATTCTATACAAACCTCAGCTTTCTGGACCCTGATTCTGATGGGAAGCTCTTTGATGATGACAATGAAGGTTATTCCAGCCCTGAAAGTGGATATGAACTAGATTATGCAGACTTTGGCAACAAAGGTAATACTGGTTTTGGTTTTTTAATGTTTCAAATTATACACACACTTGCCAAAGTGAACACACCTCAAAGCCAATGCCAGAGGAATATATTTTAAATCGGATCATAAAGGAATCGTTGGCTTTCTGGAGAGGTTTTTTTGCCCATGCTGTTCTTGAAATTTGTATTTGGGGGATATCTAACAGCATGTTTTAAATGAAATGTACAGATAGGTGAACGTAACTATGAGTCATTCTTCATGGTCTCAGACAGAACTCTATCCCAGTTCTCTGGGCTCTGTGTTTGAGGACCCTGTTCAAATACAGCCTGACAAAAGCTGGCTGAGTATTTTTGGTGGCATTTTTCTTGACTGAGGACAGTACTGTTCATGTTTCATCTAACTAACAGTGGACATTTAAAAATAATAATCAAACACTGTTATTTAAATGTTTGCATATTTTCAAGCTGCTTGGGATAAGTTTTGCATATAGAATATGTATTCTATATTCATGTATTGTTGAATTGTATTTATTACTGAATTTGCTGTAAATGTTGTTCTGTACTGTTGCGGGCGAAACTGTTACCTTGCAGCCTTCTGATGAGGCTCATGGTATGCTGCTATTTCCTTATATCCTAGTCTCATTGTAGGATCTCTCTTGTCTCTGAGGTCCCTCCCCCCCGCCCCTTCCTCTGTGTGTGATTAGAGGGAGGTGTAGCAACACAGTAGGGCCAGAGTGATGGAGGAATCACACTGATAGAAGTGGGAGAGAAGAGACCAGGAGTTGCAGAAGGCCACAGGGAGGAAGAAATGAGACTGAGCAGAGATGGAGATCCAAGGGAGAAAAGGAGAAGCCTGGGATTTGTGTTGGATTCGTTGTCCTGGCCCTAATTCCTTCACAGAGGAAGGGCTGGGAAGTTAACCTCTTCCTGAACAATAGAAGATGATACTGTGAGCATCTGTAGCAGCTGCAGATGAGCAGGGTGCATGTGAATGGTGTGTGAGATTGGTGCACAACTGCCAACAGGAGGGCCATTTTCGGCCCGGGGGGGGGGTGAGTGGATTTACATGCGCTCACCGACATGCATGAAGATGCAGAATGCAACCCCTGTGCAAACGGGGAATTCCTTGCATTGCCTTGCCATGGCCTGAAACATTTAATCATTGTATCTTTTTCTTTAACAAATGACTTAGTGACTATTTACTATTATTGTTTTACCTGTATTGTTTTTCCAATGCCAAAAGGTGATGTCAGTCAGAAGGAAGTAAAGTTCCAGTGTCTCTTTCAAACTGATTTCCTTTTGAACCTGTTTTGACAGAATCCCAGGACGAACTGGACCAGTATATAAACACAATGTTACAGAGCACTGCTCTTAAATCACACTTGCCTCCGATATCAAAAACATCTGGTTCAAGCTATGTGTTTAGTGCTGCTCATTCTACCAGAGAAATACTGTCAATCATGGCCAAGACAAAGGGTCTGGATGTTCCCAGTAAGTTTTTACAGCATTTTGAGTTTTATAACCTTTCACAGAAGAAATGCCTGTAAATGCTAAATTGATGCTAAAGCTAAGAATAGTGTTAAAACGGTTAGTCCACGCTAATTTTAGTTACCAATAAATATTCCTTATAGCACAATTCCTTTGAAATAATGTTTCATTTTCTGTGTAACGGACAATTAGCTTGTCATCACTGAAGCTCCAAAGTTGAAGTGGACATTATGATGGCATGTACAAATGGGACAATTTGCAACCAATTTCTGTTGTCAAAAGTTCTCAGTAATAAGCATCACATTGTGACCACATGTGTAAAGTCAGGAATAAAAATTGAAAGCTACAGGGAACTCTCTAGTCCACTGAGCTGATGAATAAATGAGATAAGTGCATAATCAGATTGTAAATGATGAAAAAACACACTTACAAATCTGAAGGAGGGAATATGTCATGAAATATTTGTTAAAATCATCATTACTGTTGCCAAGGGACATCATGGGTCAATAGGTGCTGTACGTCATTTGCGAGGTGCTAAAACCTAGAAATACAGTGAAAATTGGGACAGAACTTGATAATTAACTGCAAATTGCACAGAGTATTAGTTGGATGTACTAGGGAGAAAAAGTGTAATTTTCTGCAATGTGAACATGCCTTTAAAGGGTATACACACTTAATGCTTAGCATTCTGTCCAGTGTTAAACAAAGCATGCTGACATTAACTTCTGCATTTTAAGATACTATCTTTCTCCAGACATGAGAACATGTTAGCATATTACAGCGATTGCTGATTTCAGGTGGGAGAAACAGAGAGATTAACTGGATGTTACATGTTTTTTTCTTCCTACTTGGGAAGGAAGTGAGTTGGAGAAGAGGAGGGGAAAGGATACTTAACCCTTTCCCTACTTCCTGCTCAAGCACTGCTGCCCTGGACTCTTTTGGGATAAAGGGCAGGGTATAAATTTAATGAAATAAATCAACATTCTGAATTGCCCCCCTCAAAGCATCTTTCTCTGTGCCTGTATTTTCTTGTACTGCACGACTAGGTCCTTAATATAATGTTTTAGTATCCGAAACACTGTGGGCTCTTACAATAGCACTTCTGTGTACTTGAATGACCTGGTTTGTTTGCTTCCCAGATGTTTCGATGTCTTTGCCTACAAAGGTTTTGAACACCCACCGGAAATCTCTGAACCTTGTTGACTCACCACATTCACTGGTGGACGAAGTAAGCCATTGCAATGTTCACATTTGGAAAGCATAATGACCTACCTCTTTGTTTACCGTTTTAATCAATAGAAGTAGCTGAAAAACAAATATATCATGTTTCACTTGTGCATCACTGAAACAGTTTATTTTATTTAAAACATTTGTACTCCACCTTAAGGAGTACAAGGTGGCTGACAGCAAAATAAAGCCCTAATTTAACAATGCAACATATTGGTTACAGAAACATTAGAACATTAAAATATGGCGGCAGCAATCAAAGTTATTGGGTTGCATCCAGTGATGTCCTTGCACAATGGGACTTCTTCCTCTGCTCATTCTTCTTCCAGAGCAGACTTGGGGGGGGTGCTTGAGGGACTGTACAGGGGAGGAGAGGAAGGGGAAGCCCCATTGTGTTATTGGAACTCTGCTCATACAACATGGGAACCCATTCCAGTCCATTGAAATCAGCAGATTAAATCCAATACACTAGAATAACCATCTACAAACCAGAAGGTTTTTTCATAGGGAAGATTATTACTAGCTTCTGGAAGGCTTTTCAATAGTTATGGAACTGAAATTGTTCCTGCAAAAAAGGAGTATTAAAAAAGTGCACGAGTGACTGAAAAAAGGTGGAATCACATTAGTATGGTGTGGGAAGTAAGTGGAAATATTGCAGCGTTGTAATCTATTGCTCGGATGTTAATTCAATGGTCAGTTCAAGAAGCAGAGGCAGCCTTCAGAAGGCTTGTTCCTTGCTTCATGACGAAAGAGCTGTTAGTTCTTTGCTTTCAGACCACACCAGGACTAATGGTACATAATTGAATCTTCGTAACTGCAACGAATGCAGGCTGGATTCCCTGAGACCAGGAGGACTGCATTCTAGCTCCTGCAGAATTGCTCAGCGCACAGCTCATTTATTTGGGGCATGCAAAACAGCAGACACATGGCTTGAGTACACATTGCAACCCCTTATTTTTGGAATAAGAGACTCCCTCCCCTTTTGATTTTCACTTCTCTTCTGCTTCAAAGCAAGGAGGTCACCCTACACATATACAGCCCAGCCTGCTTACTGTTTGAAGGCCCATGGGTATTAAATGCAAATATTATTTTAAAAGACAAAACTAATATTGCTTGAATCTCTTTTTTATTTAGTTACCCAGTGGTGGTTTTATTTTAAAGCACACACTTTAGAACTTCCAGCCAACCCCCTTTTCATCCATATACCTAGAATAAAGTTAGTTAAACAAAATGTAAAAAGTGTTCAGAAACACTATGTCTCAATTCTGTACAGTGGTACCTCGGGTTAAGAACTTAATTCATTCTGGAGGTCCGTTCTTAACCTGAAACTGTTCTTAACCTGAGGTACCACTTTAGCTAATGGGGCCTCCTGCTGCCGCCTCCGTACCGCCGCCACACAATTTCTGTTCTCATCCTGAAGCAAAGTTCTTAACCCGAGGTACTATTTCTGGGTTAGCGGAGTCTGTAACCCGAAGCATCTGTAACCCAAGGTACCACTGTAATTGCATTTATGCGCCCCTCACGTTTCCCAGGGAGTAATGATAGCTAATGAGTTACAGAGCAACCTTTCATGTTCAGGCCTTTTTTGACTTTTGGTCATTTAAAGTTTGTCTTTGATTAATAGGAGCCGGAGGCTGTTCTTCAATTGCCAAAAGATGCTCACGGCGATTTGGACTGTGTGAAATTAGTAGAGCAGTTAAAGGAATGCCCCACTTTACATGACCAGGCAGATATATTGTACATCCTGTATCTAATAAAGTAAGTTTCCTAGTATCTTTGTAGCAAATTTTGTTTATTTTTAAATGGTGGCATTTCTAGGAAGTAAAAGCACCCAGCTGTACTAATGTTATGTGGAATTATTGTTGTTCATGACCCTGATAGTTGTGACCTCCCTTATGGCAGGCATGGGGAAAGTGGCCCTCCAGATGGATGATTCCAACATCTGTCAGTCCCAGCCAGCATGGCCGACGGTCAAGGATTATGGGAGTTGGACTCCAACATCTGGAGTGCCACAGGGTTCCAGCTTCTGACATGGGTTTCAGCCTTCAGATTACTGTTATGTATTCCTAATGTTTTATTACAAGGTTTTCATTTCCCATTCTGTTGCCTTTTAGCACACCCGCAAAATTGTCTGAAGTGCTGTCTAGTTTCTAGCCAGATCTTCTGTATTAATGTTTGCAGAGCTGACCATTCCACTCAACGTCGAGCCTACCAAGTGGCGATAGCAACGGCGAAGAAGAATTTCTTCACCGCCTCTATTGCATCTGCAGAAAACAGCAGCAGGAGACTTTTTCAGGTGGTTCACAATTTAGCGGAACCACCTGCAATGATTTTGCAAAGTTCTTTGCAGATAAAATCGCTCAGATTCGGGAAGAAGTAGACTCCACCGTGGGAGCAGGGCCGGGGCGGGAGAGTGCTAGAGACCTGTCTAGTCAAGTTGTGTGGGATCAATTCCAATCTGTTACCTCCGAGGATGTGGACAGGCTGCTTGGACGAGTGAAGCCAACCACCTGTCTCCTGGATCCTTGCCCATCCTGGCTTATAAAAGCTAGCCGGGAAGGACTGGGCGATGGGCTTCGTGGGGTGGTGAATGCTTCCCTCTGTGAGGGAGCCTTCCCAGACCCGCTGAAAGAGGCGGTTATTAAACCACTTCTTAAAAAACCATCTTTAGATGCGGCCAGTATGGCCAACTATCGCCCAGTCTCAAATCTTCCATTCTTGGGCAAGGTGATTGAGCGAGTGGTTGCTGAACAACTCCAGGCACGCCTGGAAGAAGCGGACCATTTGGATCCCTTCCAGTCGGGATTCAGGCCTCATCATGGGACTGAAACTGCCTTGGTCGCACTGGTTGATGATCTCCGGCGGGCTAGGGACAAAGGTGAGAGCTGTTTCCTAGTTCTGCTGGATCTCTCAGCGGCGTTTGACACCATCGACCATAACATCCTTCTGGACCGTCTTGAGGGGCTGGGAGCTGGGGGCACTGTCATACAGTGGTTCCGCTCCTTCCTCCTGGGCCGTGTTCAGAAAGTGGTGGTGGGGAATGAGTGTTCAGACCCCTGGGCTCTCACTTGTGGGTTGCCTCAGGGTTCTGTCCTCTCCCCCATGCATTTACATGCAGCCGCTGGGAGAGATCATCAGGAGGTTTGGGCTGGGTGTTCATCAGTATGCAGATAATACCCAGCTCTACCTCTCTTTTAAATCAGAACCAGTGAAGGCGGTGAAGGTCCTGTGTGAGTGTCTGGAGGCGGTTGGAGGATGGATGGCGGCTAACAGATTGAGGTTGAATCCTGACAAGACAGAAGTACTGTTTTTGGGGGACAGGAGGCGGGCAGGTGTGGAGGATTCCCTGGTCCTGAATGGGGTAACTGTGCCCCTGAAGGACCAGGTGCGCAGCCTGGGAGTCATTTTGGACTCACAGCTGTCCATGGAGGCACAGGTCAAATCTGTGTCCAGGGCAGCTGTTTACCAGCTCCATCTGGTACGTAGGTTGAGACCCTATCTGCCTGCGGACTGTCTCGCCAGAGTGGTGCATGCCCTGGTTATCTCCCGCTTGGACTACTGCAATGCGCTCTACGTGGGGCAACCTTTGAAGGTGACTCGGAAACTACAACTAATCCAGAATGCGGCAGCTAGACTGGTGACTGGGGGCGGCCGCCGAGACCATATAACACCGGTCTTGAAAGACCTACATTGGCTCCCAGTACGTTTCCGAGCACAATTCAAAGTGTTGGTGCTGACCTGTAAAGCCCTAAACGGCCTCGGTCCAGTATACCTGAAGAAGCGTCTCCACCCCCATCGTTCTGCCCGGACGCTGAGGTCCAGCGCTGAGGGCCTTCTGGCGGTTCCCTCATTGCGAGAAGCAAAGCTACAGGGAACCAGGCAGAGGGCCTTCTCGGTAGTGGCGCCCGCCCTGTGGAACGCCCTTCCAGCAGATGTCAAAGCGATAAACAACTACCTGACATTCAGAAGACATCTTAAGGCAGCCCTGTTCAGGGAAGTTTTAACGTGTGATATTTTAGTGTATTTTTGGTTTCTATGGAAGCCACCCAGAGTGGCTGGGGAGGCCCAGCCAGATGGGTGGGGTATAAATAATAAATTATTAATATTATTATTATTATTACTTGTCACAGTGCAAGATGCAGTAGGACACCTGCCTCTTGTTTTCGTATCTGGCTATTTTAGGGCTTGATGCTACATTCATGCAAAGTTATTTTGAGCGGTAAATGGGGGGAACTTCGGGATGGAACTTCCCACAATCACTGCCAATGGGATTTTATTTTGCAATAAACTAAAAAATACAGGCTACCAAAAAACACACACATAACAAAAGTACTTTAAAAATTAAGGAACTTGATGATTACTCTTGTTAACATATCTTGCATATGTTTGTAGGATGACTTAAATATCATAGTCAGGAAAAGTATAGGCTTCTGTACTTGCTTGGAATTTGATCAGAAGCTTGAAGGGCATCTTTGTAGAAATAAGTGGGAATCATGATGCCATAATATCTATTTTTAATTTTTGCTTCATTGCTTGTTAGCTGGCTGAATAATCATTGTATGTTATCACATTCTCTCGGTTTTTATTATTCTGCTGCTGTGGAGTTCCAGTTATATGCTGTACATGGCTTGACTGCTATATATTTCTGCTTAAGAAAGTTATGAAGGCACATGAGGCTACTATGTTGCTGAAGCTATCCAGGTCTGAGTTTGGCAGTGTCTGGGTGGGAGATCACTTGGGAACCAAGCATATGCCACCTTTGATTCCATGAAGGAAGTAAGGAGAGACATAAATGTAATAAAATTAAACAATGTCTTACATTTATGTTTCACCTTTCTCCCATCATGGAGGGATCCAGGATCATTAGATTCAAAATGATGAAGCATCACTTTAGAACTCCAGTCTAATATAGAGTTCTTGCAAGTTCTACACACTTTCAGCTATTTCCCTTATTTCTGCAATGAAAATGTCCTCTCTCTCTCTCTCTCTCTCTCTCTCTCTCTCTGTGTGTGTGTGTGTGTGTAATAGCTATGTATTAGTTTATAAGTACATCTAACCATTTCTGTTTTGTATTTTAAGAGGCCTTGACTGGGAAACATGTCTCTATGGCCAGTGTGGAATCACAGTTCATTGTCTTCTCAATGAGCTCTACAGCAAAGCAGGCCTGAACCAAGAATGGGGGCTGATCCGCTATATCTCTGGCATACTGCAAAAAAGAGTGGAAGTCCTAGCTGAGGTGCGGAACAAGTATATATCATTTATTTGTTTACTAAATTTGTATGAAGGGCACTTCATCCAAAGATCACAGGGCATAAAAAATACATGAAATGAGAATACAAAATACATAATAGAACAAAAACAAACAAATACCCCATCTCCCACAAACACATTTAAAAGGCCATAAAATGTTAATCAACCCAAGGCCTTACCTGTTCCATTTGCTCTTCTTTTTGTCTTTGGGTGTGGGGATACGTATGCTTTTGCTGCTAGAAGAATGTGCCTGCAATACATTTTGCAACTCGTTGCTAGGTTTTATTTATTCTAAAAAAGATGGGTTGTGTCCAACTAAGTAACACTCAGAGTAGACCCACTGAAATCAATGAACTAGGCTACTAACTTAAGTACATTTATTTCACTTAGCCTATTGTGTGCGTGACTTAGTTGGGAGCAACTCATTTGCTGTACTATTACAGCGGACTCCCAGCAGTTTCCCATCCAGGTTCATACACTCAGTTTAACTGTAGCAAGGATGGGGAGCCAGTGCCCCCCCCAACACTCCTGCGCTCCAACTCCCATCAGCCTCAACCAGCCAGTGGTCAGGAACTCTAGTCCAGTATCATCTGCAGGGCCACAGATCTATATCCCTGACTTACGTGTGTGTCCCCGCATCTCTGAGCTATAGGAAGCTTGCACTTCAGCTCCTAAAGCCAGATCTTTTTAGATATGTACACTTTTAATCCACTGAATTTTAGATCTGCTTTTTGTGAAGCTGTGCATCTGATTGCACTGTTGTTGCTGAATTTCTCCTACTGCTTTTATGCTGGCAATTATTGTTACTATAAGTAGATAAATTGACCCATGGAATAAAGGCTGTCATAACAGTTTTAAGCGCGGGTGGAAATTATATATAGACACACACACTGCATCTTGAGAGACATTTGCTTTTAGAGCTGTACACATGTGCACTGAAACACCTTAAAATGTCCTCACTGGGCACTACATCTTTCCTGACTGACAGCAAGCAGGATGATTGATCAGTCACCTTGCTATAGTTTCTCTGTCCTTGTTACAGGTACAATAAATGGTGCTTAATAATAATAATAATAATAATAAATTTTATTTATATCCCGCCCTCCCCAGCCGAAGCCGGGCTCAGGGCGGCTAACAACACTAAAATAGTGCAACGTTATAAAAACATCAAAGAATTAATTAAAATCAAAATTGATGGCAACCATAAACTAAAGTATTGTAAAGATTGCCAAAGGAGGGAGTCAGGCTGCGCCCTGACCAAAGGCCTGGTGGAACAGCTCTGTCTTGCAGGCCCTGCGGAAAGATGTCAAGTCCTGGAGGGCCCTTGTCTCTTGTGACAGAACATTCCACCAGGTTGGAGCCGCAGCCGAAAAAGCCCTGGCTCTAGTTGAGGCCAGCCTAACCTCTCTGAGGCCTGGGACCTTCAAGATGTTTTTATTTGAAGACCGTAAGTTCCTCTGTGGGGCATACCAGGAGAGGCGGTCCCGTAGATACGAGGGTCCTAGGCCGTATAGGGCTTTGAAGGTTAAAACCAGCACCTTAAACCTGATCCTGTACTCCACCGGGAGCCAGTGCAGCTGGTATAGCACCGGATGAATGTGATCCCGCAGCGAAGACCCCGTAAGGAGTCTCGCTGCGGCATTCTGCACCCGCTGGAGTTTCTGGGTCAGTCTCAGGGGCAGCCCCACGTAGAGCGAGTTACAATAATCCAGTCTGGAGGTGACCGTCGCGTGGATCACAGTGGCTAGGTCAGGGCGAGAGAGGTAAGGAGCCAACTGCTTAGCTTGGCGGAGATGAAAAAATGCCGCCTTTGTTATAGCTGCAATCTGCGCCTCCATGGAGAGGGAGGTATCGAAGATTACACCCAAACTCTTAACGGACGGTGCTGGCACTAATTGCACCCCCGCTTCCTCTTCTTCTTCTCCTCTTCTTTATCTAATTAGTGCTACAGAATGGGCAAAGCAATGTTTCAGCATCTAAAAGAAGACTGTGCTGGTTGCTGCATATATGGGTTCCTGCAATATCTTTGAATTTAAAATAAAACAGTATTGGTTGTTGCGTAATTAAGAGATCAGTCTCACCACTTCTCTCCTTTTATCCTGTGCTAGGCATGCACAGACCTCCTGTCACACCAGAAGCAACTTACAGTAGGCCTGCCACCTGAGCCACGTGAAAAAACAATAACAGCGTAAGCATTCATCACCTTTATAGCCTTATTTATCACACTTTCTGTGTCTTCTCTAATTGTCGTCTTCTTGTATATTGTGAAATAATATATTTAGAATAAATAACGCAGCCTTTATTTACTGGGTATTTTTAATGTGTGTTTTTTTAGTTGTAAATTGTACAGGATTTTGAGAAACAACAAATAGAAATGTAGTTAAATAATTATAAAAGAGACATTGGTCCTGTTTGGCAAGGCTGGACCTGAACAATATGTTATGCAGGACCTTAGCAAGTTTGCTAGCAATCTTTAGCTGTAGGAATGGTGCAGTGGGAATCTAAGAGTAAAGGCAATCGGGGGGAATAGGATCAGCAGCAAGGTTGTGACTAGATGATCAAGGAATAACCCGCATGAAGAGGACCCCCATTTTTCTCCATGTGGATGTATCTGTGGAGTCACCACAACATTCTCATGAGCCACTGGGTAGTTTTCCTGGGAGAATGGCACATATACACACATAAACACCACAGAGGATTGTTGGTGGCAAATATAGCATCCTCGCAGTCTTTAATCAATGGTCCATTTTCTTTAGGCCTTTGCCACCTGAGGAACTAAGCAAACTCATATATGAAGCCAGTGGTCAAGACATCAGCATTGCGGTTCTTACTCAGGTAATGCAAAAGGAAGCCTTGAAGAAACAGCTTTGTTTCTCTCACCGTGTTGCAGTTTTCATAAATGTGACGAAGGCCTCTAAAACCAATGCTCTTTTTTTTCCTTCCTCTGTCCTCCTCCCCCATAACAGGAAATCATGGTATACTTGGCTATGTATGTCCGGTCACAGCCCAGTCTATTTGCAGAGATGCTCAGGCTCCGTATTGGACTCATCATTCAAGTGATGGCCACAGAACTTGCTCGCAGCTTGAATTGTTCAGGTGAGACCAGTTTTGTTGCCACAAGCCAATAGTAGAACAGTCCATGAGTGATGCCCCACTTACAGTCGATGAATCCAAAGCAGGATGACAGTAGGTGTGATTGATACCATATTGGCCCGAATATAAGCCGCACCTGAATATTAAAATTCCACAGGCACTCACACCTGTTCCGTTTTACCGTATGTCTGTTTCAGCAGCGATATCATAAAAGCCTATTTTTGTAAGGTTGCGAATTTAAGCCGCACTTTAACTTTTCACGGTTGGAATTTGGGGGGAAAGTGAGGCTTATATTCAGGCCAATACGGTATGTAGAGAGTTTGTGTGTGCGCTTCTGAAAAGGAATCGGAGGTGATGGTAGAGAGAGGGAGGATGGAATTCAATGCTGTGCAAGTGACAAGTCTTCAAAATTGGCTCTGGAGGGCTAAGGGACCCTCTGGAGCAGATTTGATTCAGAGCACTGCTGGAAGACAGTGCACAGTAGCTAGAGATGGTATTATTCATGCCATGTTCATTAATAAATGTACAAAATAGTAATAATATATAATAAGTTGCTACAGTTTTAAGATCTTCCACCAGCAGAATATCTGTAGGATTGTTTTAATAGAAATCAGGATGAATTTGCAGTATAATGCTAGAGTTAAATGTTGCAATCTGATCCATGTTTACTCAGAAGTCAGTCCTGCTATGTTCAATGGGAGTTTTTCCCAGGCAACTATGCATAGAATTGTAGCCCAAGTTTGTTCTATTGGTTACTTTGCCTTTGTTTTGTGTCTGTTAATTGGGCAGGTATCATTTTCTTTAAAAGCACCCCCAGGGATTTGCTGTTCGTTCCTGCATTCCTTCCACATGCTCAACAAAGTCTGCTCCAGATGCCATGCGTTTTTATTCTTTAAGTATAAAAAGCCCCAGGAAAACAATCATGTTAAACTGCATTTAGCTGATTGACAGCAAGGGCTCATTGTCTGCCATCCCACTTTCAGGAGCTAGGAAAGAAGATATTTTAAGATAGACGATTATCTTCCTTGTGGTTCTGTATATGAACTTGAGACCTGTGACTCAGAAGTGAGAATGCTGCAGTGATATACATAGAGGAGAAAGGGTGCTATTTATCCCCTTCGGTGTAAAACAAAGCCGTTTTGTACTAATGCAATTTATGTGGGCTTGTCAGAGGGGAGAAAGCCAGAAAAAGTACCCAGCTGAAAAAGATCACACCAGCTACTTACCTTTCATTAAGTGATATGGGCTGAAGGCAGAGCTTGCCATTAATTTGGTAAGCTGAGAAATAATAATGGAGCCGTTCATTAAGTGATCTGTTCTACTGACAACTTGCTCTCCTGCAACAGCAACTGCATTGTCCTTATTGCTTTCCCTTATATAGGTGAAGAAGCCTCCGAAAGCTTAATGAATCTAAGCCCCTTTGATATGAAAAATCTCCTCCATCATATTCTCAGTGGGAAAGAATTTGGAGTCGAAAGGAGCAGTAATACACTTTTCTTCTAAGTGCCATTTTTAAAATTACTCTTGTTCGTGTTTCATTTTTTGGTAACACAAAATGGTTTTTCTTCTTCCTTCCCTTCCCTCTCCCTAAGTGCGTCCTCTCGATTCTTCAACATCAAGCCCTGCTATATCTATCCATGAAGTGGGTCATACGGGAGCAACGAAAACGGAACGAAGTGGCATCACTAGGCTGAAGAGCGAGATGAAGCAGGTGAGCTCCTGTCTCTGCATTTCCTTCCAGGCACCTTTAGGGACTGGCTCGTGAGAGCTCATTTCTCTCTGGTGGCTACAGCGAACCACTCACTTTGATCTACCTCTGCTTAATCTGAGAGCATCTCCTGCTAGGGTCCAAAGGGGCTGTGTGAAAGCTTCCACAGCCAACCCAAGATATTTCAGCCTGTCATGACTGCTAGAAAGCCGCTCCTTAATAATAATAAAAATAAAAATAAAGCAGGGAATGGCCACTCCCCTGTTCCTGAGGGGTGTTGTGAGGATCACATGGGGAATTAGAGAACCACATGCCGCACCTTGAGCTTGAATAAGAAAGGAAAGAGAAGGGAAAGGAAGGATGCCCTGTCACTTAATGCATTTGAGGCATGTTCAAAAGACACTTGTCAACTCCTCTATCCTTAAAATACACATAAAGCCCAGCCCGCCCCATCTCATATTTTTAGAAATCATTTGAAAAAGGAAGGCATTAGTGGTGGTTTTATAACTTAGTTGGGAGGTAGTAGCTCACATCTTTCATCCATATGAGACCTTAATTGCTGGTATTGAGCAGCGAAAACATTTCACGTTATTTTGTGTCTGCTTGTGTTGCTTGTTTGCAGCATCTGCTTTCACCATTTACAGTTTTTTTTGTTTCGTTTTTCATTCTAGAGACATTGGAGGCTAAGTAGTAGCGAACAGGTGAAATGAAAGTGACACGTGTGTGCATATCAAATTGCTAAATTTGCATGCTGGAAGTGCATATATGCATTTTGAGACGAGTGCACGGATAGGCGTTAGAACACATATTTAAACCGTCAAGTTGAAAATGACTAATGTGCTTGTGTGAAAGATTTGTTGGCTCACTCTCTCCGTAGCATGAATTCCAGGGTGGTTTCCAAGGTTACTAAAGCAAGACTGCTATCCTGAATCAATAATCATGTGTAGCTCCCCCCAAACCCCAGCAACACACTCCGCCCCCAGAAAGCAAAAACAAAACACTACCATAGCATCACCATCTTAACATAGCAGTGACATCCTTGGGGCCGTGTCACACTTTTTGTTTTTAAGTGCTCACTTAGAAAGCGTAATACGCAGTGCTATTTTTCTAGAAGAAGTGCTGGAACTCACCATGAACACCTCCCTCGTTCTCTCTCAATGGCAATGGCGCCCACTTGAAAGGTGCAGGAACTGAGTTCCAGCTGAAAAAAAGCCCTTGTAATATGTGGTATGGCTGTAACGTGCTTTAAAACAGTGAACAGAGATCCAGGATTCATGACAGTTGTACTGCATGTTCACTCAGTGTCAAACTTGGGTTCAAATGTACCAAATAGCCCATAGTTACTATGTGCTTGCCAGGATTTTTGACTACTTCTGTGCTGATCTGTAAGTGTTTACAACATTGGGGGAAACTGACAGGCAAGAAAAGTTATCCTAAGAGTTTATGGAGGTGTTCTAAAGATGTGCACTATGGAGTAAGGCCCATTAAACACAGTGAGCTATAGGAAGACTGCCTTCTACTGAGCAAGACCATGGGTCACCCTAGTTCTCTACACTAGTGGGTCTTCAAGGCTCTTTTCCAACCCTACCAAGAAATGTCAGGACTTGAACATGAGACTGTCCGCATGTGCTCCATCACTCTGCTAGTGGCAGAGCCTAAACATGTGCAAGATTGTGCTGTAAGGCATGTTTTATTCACTTAGGCATTGCTATATCTTAGATTTGCCCCAGCCAAGCCTTGAAGCATTTTATATGATTACATAGAAAGCCTGTGTGTTAAATTAATTTTGCTATGAAACTTTTATGCCTTTGCAACTCTATACCCTCAGCTCATTGCTTTCAGGGTGCACATTATGTGTCTTTCTTTTTGTATATTCAACTGCCCACTAGAGGTCAGCATTAATACAATGTCATAATAGATGCATTGCACTACAAAATTTATCAGAGGGGTGTGGTTGTAAATATAGAAACATTCAAAACTCATTAAATTTGGGTATATTCATATAGATAGCTAGGCTTAGAAACCTAACAGCGAATTTATCTCATGTATTGCATTCGTCTCCTCTTTTAAAGATGTAGCAAATGGTGCAGAATCCCAGAATAATCTAAATTATATTTGAGTGTTTTAATCACATAAGGGATTGAATGCCAACATGGATTCTTGTTAAGCTGTATAAGGCTACCTAGAAGTACCCAACAGCCCTTCATCCTGGCATTTCTCTAAACCCAAATGACTTGTGTCTCTGGATATTTTTAAGGGCTTAGCTTAGCATATGTTTGCCTAGCAACAAATCCTCCATTGTCTTCTTCATAGGGCAGGCAGCTGAGCCATAGATTAAGCTGTGGCTTTTATTTATTTGATTTGGTTCTTGTCTTTCCTCCAAAGGACTCAGAGCAGTGTTTTAGTGTCACAATACCCCTGTGAGCCACATTAAGTGAAAGGTCATCTGGTGGCCTTTGTAGCTCAGTGGGGATTTTGGCCACTGCACTATTCAGGTGTTGCTGCAGTTGCATTCAGCATCCTGGCAAAGTGGACATAGGCCACAAAGGTAGAGGGGACATCCTTACTTTAACTAAGCCTTGTTCTTGAAACATAAAGGGAAATTGCCACTGCCTGTTTGAAATGCACACTGAAAAGCATTTGCTGAATTCTGGAGAAGGGCAGGGGACAAGAGGGCACCTCCTGGGTTTTCCAACTCATCGCTACCAAAATGGAGACTGTAAAATGAAGCGTGGTGTGTACACATGATCTTGTAAATGCCACCTTGACAGATGGAGTCATTTTGTGCCCCATTCTGTTAAGTGTGGATCTTTATATAGCCAAAATGGTACCATCCAAATACAAGAGGGAGGAATCAGCAGGCTTGGGGAAAACACAAAGATTTATGGAAAAAATCTTAAGTGTGTGGGGGAGCCATCTCAAACAGTTGTGAGCATGCTATGTGGGCACAGACTATTGACTCTCTCTCTCTGTGTGTAAATTAAATGGAAAATAGACGAGGAATGGAATGGAGTATCGTGGGAAAGGGCATAGCTGTCTGGCTGGAACTCTGAACAGGAGCACACCACCATAGTTTCAGAGTTCTACCTGATTTAATACTCAAAAGCTAGAATATATTCTCCTGCATTTTTTACCGTTGTCAATTTCAAAGCTAAACCAAGATATCATGATTAAAGCTAAAAGGAAAGCAGTTCAGAAACATTGTTCTTGATACTGGGATGATGTATTGGTTGTTTTGCTTTCCATTGCTTAGTTTGTTTGGCATCTTGCTTGCATGCAGCTGCATGGAATGGGGCTGATGCAATGGTGCTCATTGCATAGGAAATGTAATTTTAACAATGGCTCAAACATGCTTCATGTATTTGAAAAGCTCCTCTTACTTCTATCTGAAGGTCAGCATTTCAAGTAACAACACTGGGTGCAAAATCTGACACTTCCCCAAACTACTGTCTAGATGGTTTCTTATTTAGGCACAGATTGGGGACTGGTGCTAATTATCGTTGTTTTCTTTGATGCCAGAAAAGTTACAGCAATGACCTTCATTGCAGATTTCAACACATGAGAGCATGGGGACATTTACAGTTTGCTGCTCATACCTATATCATTTCGTTTGTTTTCCACGTGGTGTTGTTTTTACTCATTTCCCCTCCTTTGTTTTTCATTTATTTTGTAGTTCTTCTATGGGGGCCATTCCACATCCAGCAGCATGCATTCTTCCAGGTCCATGGTAATCTATCATTCAGTAACTTAAAATCACTTCCTCTTTGTAGGGACAGAAACATGTCTAAGTTTACTTCGCTTTTATCTCTCATTTATGACAGAACTTGGTTTCTTCAGCTGTCTTTTACAATATAAGGCATACAAAAATTTATAAACATGTATTTTATATTTAAAATTGTGGCTTTGTGTATGTGTGTATACATATATATACAGTGGTACCTCTAGTTGCAGACGGGATCCGTTCCAGAGCTCCAGTCAGATTTCTGCAACTGGAGGGACCACTTCTGCGCATACGCACGCAGTGAAACACTTCCAGGTTTGCCGCTTTCGCAACCTGAAGTTTACATTACCCAAGGGTAACGTAAGCCAAGGTGCTATTGTACAGATATATGTACATATGTACATACACACACAAACCACAAACATTGCTTTATTAAAAGACTATGGGTTGTATCCAACATCATTGCTTAGGTGATGGCAATGCTTCTGTCAGCAGAACAGGAAAGCAAGCCATTTTCAGCAATTTCCCCATCAGCTTACTGTCAGCTGAAAGACACTGTTGGATACAACCCTATAGAATTATTCCATGTCCTTACATTGTCAATATATTTATTTGTTTGTAGCTTTGTGTTCAGTCTGTTGATAAACCTATGAATGAAATGTCCAATTAAAGCAATTAAATGTAGATGTTGCAAAAGGGAAATGTAACTGTGAATCCCATACTGAGCATAAGAAAAGTCCTGATGGATCCAATCAGGAGGCTGGCTAGTCTAGCATCTTGTTTTGAGTGAGTAGCCAGCTGCATCTGGGAAGCCCATATTAGAGTATGAAGGCAGCAGCTCTTCCTTGCCATGTGCCTCTCAGCAACTGGTATTCAGAGGCGTTCTAAATGGTGTTTACCATTTAACCATCAATACCCATTGATGGAGCTGTCGTCCAGGCATTTTGTTGATCCGTGATTAAAAAGCTATCCAAGTCTATGGTCATTCACCACCACATTCCATATCATCAGATTCCATATGGTTAATTGTGTGCTGTGCAAAGAAATACCTTATTGGGTCTGTTCTGCATCTTCCATCCATTAATTTTACCGGGTAGTCCTGAGTTCTGATATTACGGGAGAGGAAGACAGTTTTTCTCTATTTTTCCACAACACTCCTTCCACACCCAAAAGTGGCTTGACAGGACACATTTTCAGGCAGGAACCAATCTCAGGAAAAGCCTGAGGGGCGTCTTTGGAAGACTAAAGGGCTGAAAAAAATGTATAGGCCAACACACCTAGTACTGAAGGAGACAAGAGTAGCTACTAAGACGCAGCCAGTAACAACAGTGGCTTACGGCAATCCAGTTGAGGAGCAGAGATGCCTGAAGGTGAGGAGTCAGTTTAGACTCCCATCACCAAGCAATACAGGTTCTGCTTTATCATTTGTTGGTTGAAACCTGCCAGTACCTTTTTAAGCTATCTGAAGCCTACCCCAACAAATCTATTTTTAGTTACAAAGCCTTGAAGAGAAATTGATAACACATTTTTAGGATTTGTAAGGGCTAGGGGAAGCCGCTTAAGAATGTGCTCTGGTCCATTTATTTTGACACTATAACACTCCTGCGTCCCCCTGTTAAATGGCTGTGTGAAGAACTATGCTACTTTATACACTTTGCAGTTTATACACTATGGTGCTTTATACACTTTGCAGGCTAGCTGTTGGGACCCACAAGTCATTTGCAGTGATTTATTAGCAGAAGGGATCTTATCGTTGTGGGCACAGGTGACAAAACCACCACAGTACAGATACACTAATTGCCCAAGCATTGACATTTCCACTGAATCATGGTGTGATTAATGTCAGCTCTGCTGAATGGGTTACTCATTCAATATCCACAACCTCTGCATTGCAAATGAACATTAATATAGCAAAGGGGGAAATTTCTTTAACATACATTTAATGGAAATAGACCAATAAAACGGTTTTAAAGCATTATACACAAACACACACATCTGACTTTCCTGCTGGATATCTATCACATGGTGTTTATAGATTTCAAATTGGCTGGCCTTTGAAAAGTATCTGGGGAGAAAGCGAGATGTACCAATGCAATGAAATTGTCACTAAGTACCATATTTTTCGCGCTATAAGATGCACCAGACCATAAGACACACCTAGTTTTTGGAAGAAGAAAACAAGAAAAAAAATATTCTGAATCCCAGAAGCCACGACAGCAAGCAGGATTGCTGCGCAGTGCAGCGCAGCAATTCCGCTGGCTGTCCTGGCTTCTTGCTTGGCCGTGCGCAGCCTCTCCCGGGCAAGGGGAGCCTTCATCCCCTGCCCAGGAGAAGCTGCGCGCAGCTAAGGCTCCCCCAAGAGCCGCACTCCCTTTAAAGAGCGCACGGAGTGTGTGTGCGGCTCTTGGGGGCTTTTCCCCAAGGAGGGAGAAGGGTACACACGCTCCACACGGCTCTTTAAAGGGAGCGCTGAGCAGAGCCTCCCGCCTGCATTCGCTCCATAAGACGCACACACATTTCCCCTTACTTTTTAGGAGGGGAAAAGTGCGTCTTATAGAGCGAAAAATACGGTATTCTGGTTGAGAATAGCTATGTAAGCTACATTTCACAAATGACTGTCACAATTATCCACGTTGGATTCATGGCTTCTACTTGTGTAGAAGAGACCTTTTCAGCTGGTGTAGCTTGTGAGAAAACTGCAGGCATCTCAACTGCCTCTACTATGCAAGGTTAAGGAGCTCCATCACCTTTGCTCACTGGGACCCCCTAAGGCAGAAAGAACCCCATTAAGACTTTTATGACATCTCTGGAATAAAGAATTTTGGAAGTTGTGCAAATGAACTAGGCTCTAATCTTGAATACACTAGGGAGTAAGATCCATTGAATAAAGTTTGATGGGTCTTGCTTCTGATAGAACATAGACAGGGTTGTGCTGCTTCTGTTGGAAAACAATCTGCTCTCTTATTGTAGGGATTGGCTACCCACACCAATATATATAGCGAAATTGTTATGTATAATAAGCAGTAACCTGCTGAAGGACAGGTGGGCAGCTTGCAACCCTTTACCTTAATCAGTCTTTCTCCAGTGGGGATTGAAATGGAGCTTCTGACATTTTTGGTGAAATTTGTCCTTTTTTCAGAGATGCAGTAGCCCATCGTCCCCTACTAGTACATCATCATTGACAGGGTCTGGTGGGCACTGTATCAGTTGGGGTGACCGACAAGGGCAGTGGCTTCGCAGGAGGAGGCTGGATGGTGCCATTAACAGAGTCCCCGTGGGTTTCTATCCTAAAGTGTGGAAGATCCTTCAAAAGGTACATTTGGAAGCAACAGAAGGGGGAGGGAAATGCCATGTGTTGTCTGATTAGGTTAACTTTTAGAGTACACTGTGTTGCTTTGGATTATATCTAGAAACAGTTGTTGAATTTCTGGCTCATAGGTGTTCCGTTCAAATATTCTGAAATAACAGTGAGGGGTAGACCCACACACTTGTTCCTATAGTGCAAGGATTTCCATTTGTGCAGCAGAATTCACCCCCTTCCTTCCTCATATGCACCCTTCATTCTCCCCAAATCTGCTCCTGAGCATTGGGAGAAGGGATTTAGGAGGTGCATGGGGGAAAGAAGGGGAGGGGGAGACCCATTTTGTAGCTAAAAAATCCTTCCAGAACTCACAGAACAAAATTGCCCAACATGTTTCTCCAGAGCACTGGTAGTTAAAGTAGTCAGGGGTGACTTACTCAAAGGAGAGCATGGTGGGAAGACTGTCCAATATAAAAAGTAAGAATATGACTGAATGGAGAATTAAAACCCTAAAAGCAGCAGAATACAATAATGCTATTAAAGAGAGCACCAGTAATACTCAAAACTCAATGAAACATTGTGACTGAAAAGACTCCATAGCAGAGACAGGACTATGAGCAGGGCTGACGTGTCTTACAATTCAAAGCTTGCCTAAAAAGAAACAATAACTTTTTCCGGAATGGCACCATAGTGTACCAAATGAAATGATGTGAATCATTTTCTGCCTAGAAATTAAACTGCCCAGGCTCAATTCAATATAAGATTGCTTTGATTATTTAATAGAATCTACTATTCTATGCTTACAATTTGAGCCATAAAAGACAATATGCTGCCTCATTTCCCCTTAGAAGCAACAATTCCATCTAGATCCCTCTGTTGTTTGTCCACTTTTTATCACCCTTTGATTACAAATTTGATGGGCCCACCAAGGAGCAGATAAACTTTGTTTCCAAAGCAAAAATGTGGCTAGTTGGGGGTTTATTAGCCTTCTGTATCGCACGTCACACGTGAAGCTCCACGTGTCCTTGAGTCACTGCACCAGAATAAGCATAATTACATTTCTGAATCCATACCTCTGAATTTCCTGCAAGTGTTCCACATTCATGACTAATTTGCAGCCAGATTTATCCTGTATTTTGATCTCACACAAGTAATTCCGTGCTGGTGAAGGATGGTTTTTGGAGAGTAGCATAATTAGACCGTCATCTGTTCTTACTATAGAATGATAACCTTTTCTTTGGCAGATGTACTGAAATAATTTTACAGTTGCTGGTTTGTTTATTTTTAAAACCTGCCATATATCATAAAAACAATTCCCGGAAGAACTTGTTTAAAAGCCAACCACCTTCCAACAAATCCACATAATTTCTTTAAATGTTGATTCATTTAATTCTTACTATTTACCATGTTTTAATATTGAAATGTTCATATACATTGCAGTGTCATGGTCTCTCCATTGATGGCTATGTCCTTCCTTCTTCAACGACAAGAGAGGTAAGACTTGAAGAAGCTCTTAAGTTTTAACATAATTCCTTAGTACAAAGAGTTGTAGCTTAGTTCAAGATAAGGTTAAATATTGTACATATGCTCAGTCATGTCTGTTCAATACTAGCATGTTGTGGAACATTGCAAATATAATGCTCCTCAGTGCAAATAATTAACTCACAGTAGAGATTGATGACTGGGGGTGGGGTGGGGGTGGTAAGATTGGGGTGAAAAGAGTTTTTTAAAAATGCCCACATTATTTTTCTTTTAAAAACTGTGTGTGTGTAAAAATGGGGTGCATTCCTCTTCCCCAAATTTCCCCCTTTTTCCCAGGCTTTCACATCTCTACCTTAAAGCCAGCCATCATGTTTTTCTTGTATTAGGAGAACAGGTCAGAAATGTATACGGTTCCAGGTATGCTTAAACTATAATGCTACTTCTTTGAAGACATTAACATTTGGAATCGTTCCTGTCTATGTAGCCCAAAATGAGAAACACTGGAAGGAAGCTGTTGGGGCAAGAAGAGGGCATATCTGAGCCATTATAATCCATGTTGTCATTGACTTTAGCTATGGGTGGACTAAATGTAGATTTAATGAGACGGAGCCTTTTTATTTGGGCTAATTTTAGAAAATCCAAGCCTTTTATAGAGTCACATAACACTCTTCTTTGGGCAGAAAATAATGATGTGTTGTGAATAAAAAATATCTTACAATCCTATTCTAATCCTGCATGTTTACTTTGAAATTCTTACTCCCACATACGTATGCCTAAGGTTGCAGCCTTCGTTTGCACATCGTGACCAAACATATTTCTTTTCTTAATTAGCTTCCTAGGGGTTTGCAGCTCACATTACAGAACATTCTGCATTTCATCTTGCTTTGCAAGGTGAAAAATAATAATCTTGCTTTGAATCCAGCTAATACCCATTGATTTTGAAGGGCTTTTATTGCCTACTTTGGGTTCCTGAGTCGTCGTCTTGCAGGCCTTTACCATTCCTGACAAACAATTGGTCTTCACAGTTCAATATGAGGGATCATCGCTGCAAATGTTCATCTTCTCAAATGTTGACTAATTTATCATGGAGGATATCCAATGCTACATAGAATGGCTTTTGGTATTCTTGAAGCACCCACTCTCACAAGGGAAGGGGAAGCAATCTCTACCAATTTCCCCTGCACTCTTCATCGAGGCAGACTCCAGAAAAGCACGGAAGGGGTTGCAATTTGTGAAAGGGAACTGATGGAAACAGTGCCTTTTTAAACATTAATGACAGTTACAGTAGGATTTCTTACATGCGGGTATTTAGAACAAAAACTAACGCTGGGTCCTTGTTCAAAGCGACAGCTCGTTTTTTGTGTGGCATAGTATCAAATAGCCCCTTTGGCACTGGTTCCCTCTATGTGCTGTTTCCAGAGTACAATGGAAAGGGGCTGGGGGGGGGGAGGAATCTATTATTAGCAATAGGCACCAAGTGCGTTATCAGCTCTGTACTTGCCAAGTGCTCATAATTGCTGCTTAATGGGGCATTCTAATTTTAGAGACAAGGTCTATTTTTCCAGTTTTTGTTGCATGGAAGATGGAAATGGGGTTATTGGCTTCCAGAGCATTAGAACCACCTGGCTATTCAGGGCATTTTATTTTTTTAATGGAAACAAACCAGTGGTGCCAGGGCAGTGATTATTTCTGCAATTGGTGCATCCTCTCAATCACTGACAGGATAAGCTTTCAATTGACACCAAGGAGACAAGAGCCTTCAGGCCATCCTGTCCTGTTCAAAATTCATTTAGTGAATTCTCCTATGCCAGACTTAAATTCTGCATTTGTAATTTTCCAGACAGTGACAACTTACTCAGAGGTCCTTTCAGTAAGTGCTTTGAATTAGCTTTTGGATTTATTTTTGAGGCCTCCTTTGCAAACTTGAGTTCATCAGAGTTAAATTTGTGTTTCCTAGAAGGATCTGTTTATGGTCAGGCGGATGGAGGACAACTTTGGAAGCTCAATGTGGCGTTTGCCCCTAGGATGTGTCAAGGAAAGGGTTAAAATGGGTGTGATGTGATTGGCCAGTGAGAATGCAAGGGGAGAGTAAAAGATAGAGTGGGTGGTTTTAAAAAGACAGTTGAGGTTTGGGAGTTGGGAGTTGAAGTTTGTCAGTTGGGAGTTGAGGCTTGGGTGTTGGAGAAGGAAGAGGGAGACTTAGGTGTGGCTTGGTAGAGTTGTATTGTGAGAGAGTGAGAGGAATTGTTAGGGAGTTAGATAGATAGTTGGGAATAATTCAGTTTGAAGTTGTTAGGAACTAAGTTTAGGAAACTGACAAGAGAAAAACAAACCGCAACCATACACTTATTCCTGCACTTAAAAATAAACTTGATTATTCCTTTAAGTTAACAACTGTCTGGACTCCGTGTGTCCCCGTGAAAAGCAGGGTGGTGGCAGCGAAGAGAGCAACCGAAGTGGTGGCACAGGGTCAATAGACTGTGAAACGTCCGGGGGCCCTGTGTGATTGCCACACTCCCATTGGTAGCAGCCGTTTTGGAAGAATAATCTCTGGCTGTAGTTTAATTTAGCTATGCCCAATAATATGGTATCTTATGTTGGTACTATCCTCAGTGCAGCTGAGGATAGATCCAGGATTACAATGTAATCTGGTTAACATTTCCTGTGTAGGTGCCAAGTATTTTCCTCTTATTATTTAGTGGAATCCAAAGTTTTAAGGTAAGTTTTCACCTTACCTTACTCAGAAGATAATTGTCTCCACAAGTCCTTCACTTCCTGCAAGGACAAGGAAGCTACAAGTTTTGTTGGCAACCCTCAAAAATTACAGGAAAGGACACATCTTTCAATACTCATTCTTCTTACTGATTGGGCAGCAAAGTCTTGTACATTATCCTGAGAAGCTCACAAACCTATGAAGACAAGAGTTGTCTCGTTGTTGTGTTGACAACTCACAAGCATCAGTCATAGACAGTTGGTCGCTGCTAGAGTTTGTCTTCATGGCACTGGGCTTAGAGAAGCACTCAGGTGGTTTAGTCTCATGAGAAGACTCTCCCACATATTCGCATAAATGTCTGAGTAAGTTGTTATGCTTGTGAAATTGTTTGTAGGACTGTCTCATGATATGTTCTGGAGTTGTACCGCAGAAGCTTCCATATCACAAACATAATGTGAGAAGAGGACTTAAATCATACTGAGAATTGCTCTTAAGTGTGAGCTGATTACTGTAATTGGTGGCATTGACTAGAAATTACTGGATTTATTTATTGGTTGCGGAGGGGAGAGTGGTTTTGTTTTTCGCCTTGAGCCAACAAAAATCAGCTTTTTTTGTCCTTACTTATAGTATCTAATTCTTTCCCCTGTCTATTTTATCCTCACAAGAAAGGAGGTTAGGGTGTGAGTGTATGACTGACCCATGGTCACCCAGTGAGCATCATGGCTGGGGATTTGTACTCTAGTCTCCACAGTTGTTGCCAGTTTCCAGCACTCAAACACTAGACTGAAAGTTCAGTGTATACACGTTTTGACTAAGCTCCTCCACTCCAACCATCCTCTTGAGAGGGTACCAGCTCGAAGAGAGAATGTGCTCTGGCATCTTTTCTGTCTGTGTAATGTAATTTATGGGGAGATGATAAATTATCTTCACTATCAAGAGAGATTTATAAAAACTCGAATCCTTTTAACAGGCCTGTCAGAACTTGGCAACATCCAATTTTGTTGCTTAACAGGAATCAAAAGTAATAAGCGCCAGATCTCCTGAGGCTAAGTGATTCCATGTGACATCTGAGCATTTTTGCCAGTGCAAATTAGGTTGCTCAGCTTGTGCTTGCAATAACGAGGTGGTTCTTTGGGGAGCATCGCATCTCCCACATCACTGGTAGCAAGTAGCTTAAAAAAAAATAATTCTCTGTAGTATTATGTTTTCATGTAGTATTACAATTCCTACCTCCAGCATAAGGCCAGCAACTGATTGTAATCATAAGGCCAGCAAAGCCATTTCAGAACTATTCTTAAATATTTGTGTTTTCCCACATCTATATTATCTGCAGCTCGTCTACCTGCCCACTTACACCCAGTGTTACTGTGTACATCTTTCCCACACTGTTGTGGTAATTTGAGACAGCTATGCTGAACCATTCCAGTGTAGTCAGCAGTTGCAGAACAGTCTTCCTGTGTAAAGTGCTGGGTCTTCTCACCTTACCCTGGGACTGCAGGAAGGTTCTGTGCCTCGTTGGGTCCCTGCATGCAAGCGTAGCCTAGAGTGGCCTTGAACCTACGAAAGCCCGTCAAAAGTCAGGAGAGGGCAGTAACGTTTCCCCTTGTGAAAGTCGTTGCATCCAAGCCTCGAATTCTACCTGAATCTGCACTCCATGAATCGCCATATCCTCTTAGAACACCTTTTGTGAGCCCCTTAGTGCCCGCCAACCTCACCCCAAATGCATATACACACTTCCTCTAACAGCTGGACAAGAGCCACATACCTCACTGAAAGGCACCCTTAGCTTGCTGCCTGCATGGAGTGTGGGTTTAAGGTGCTGTGGGTGGATAAACTACAATACCTAAAAGCTTGGACGTTTCATCAGGATGTACATAGGAGACGGTGACATCTGTCAACCACTTTGTTTTTACAGAAGTCTCCTGCACCACAGCTGTTTGTTTAAGTGAGATTATACAACATTCAACCTGGATTGCAAGAGGTCTCACTGCCTTCAAAAATGCGCCCAGCTTGGAATGCAGTACCCCTTATGCTTTTTCTTTTTGTTTCCCTTTTTTCTCTTCAAGATGACAGCTTGTGAGATCAAGTTCGCTGTCCATGTGGAGTCGGTGCTGAACCATGTACCCCAGCCTGAATATAGGCAACTGCTGGTGGAGGCCATTCTTGTACTTACCCTGTTATCTGAAATAGAGGTGAACAGCATTGGAGGCATCATTCATGTGGACCGGATAGTGCACATAGCAAATGACCTCTTCCTTCAGGAACAGGTATGCATGGAGGATTTTCTTCTAAAAAGGCAAGCAACAAATCCTCAACACAGTTCCAAGTGACTGTGAAGAGTTGGAAACATATGCAATAGCAGGCAGGTGACAGGAGGGCCAAGCAGTGTTAGGAACTGAGATATGAAAACTAGGAACAAAATGGCACCTTAAACCTAGGTTATGGGCATAACAACAGAAGGTCTAGGCATGCTTTTTTTTAATAACAAGAATACAAAGCTGAAAATGGATGAGCTGCAGCTAAAATATTATGTTCATTTTTCACATGGTCTAGTACTCCTTCCCCTGCCCACCCCTCTAATATTCTTAAGAGGGTCTTTTCTCCAGTCTTCAGAGAGTAGCTGGAAGTGGGGAGGCAGAAAAAGGTCCTCCTTTCCTTCCATTCTGCAGTTTTAATCTGAAATCTTAGGTGCAGTACTGCGCCCAGAGCTCGGAAACTGCTGGCGCTAATGAATTTCCCAATTGCAAAATGCACCTAGAATGATGGGGGTTTCAAACACTGGGGCCAAGCAAGAATGTGCCCAGTAGAAGAGGGTAGCCAATGTGGAGCCTTTGCCGGTGGGGGGGGGGCGGGGGGGCTAGGACTACAATTCCCATATTGCCTGATCAGTGGTCCCACTAGCTACTGTAGATAGGAGTAATAGCTGCAGCATCTGGAGGGTACAACACTGGGTATCCTTGCAGTAGAAGGTCACATACCATTTCACTGGTATGGAGCAGCAATCGGTTGTTGTTGTTGTGTATACCCCACCTTTTCCCCTGACGGGCACTCAAGGCAGCTTGCACAAATTAAAACAACACAGATAAAACACCTAAAAGATAATAATTTAAACAACAAACTCTAATAGAATTTAAGCAATGTCAAAATAATAATTAAAATACAGTTCAGACAAAAGAGCAGCAGAAAGTCAACGTGAAGTACTAGGAGTAAAAAGTAGGTGCAGGGTTCCCTCCATTAGCACTATGCAAGCACATAGAGCCATAGAATTGGAAGGGACCCCATAGGGAATGTTTGTCTGGATAGTCACCCCGCTGATATTAGCAGCCCAAAGCTCCCTGCTCCACCACTGTCTCAGGCCTACTTAAAAATAAGTAGAGAACCCCACCCCAATTTGCACTATACAAGTTTAAACATTTGCTTCCCCCCATCCTCGTATTTTCCAGAAATCTCTTGGAGCAACTGATGTCATGTTGGAACAAGACCTAGCCACGGGGATCTGCTGCTTCTTCTACGACAGTGCCCCAAGCGGGGCTTACGGGACAATGACTTATCTGACAAAAGCAGTAACGAGCTACCTTCAGGAATTTCTTCCAAGCACAGGCTGCCTGATGCAATAAATGGTTTAAAACACCAGGATCAGTTTTAAAAACCTTCTTCTCCACCCTCCCTTCCTTGAACCTCCCCCTTAGTGACCCGATTGCTCACTTCACTCTACCTCAAAACTTCGTGCATCATTTAGCCATTTAGAAAGGACACTGCCATAGGCATTTGGGTGAGCATCACTACTGTATGGTAATCTACATTTGCTCAGACGTGGGTCCATGAAATTAAATAATGCGTATCAGTGCGAAATTGACCATAACCTTTTGTACATCCTTAAATGCCAGAGACGAAAGAACTTCTTTAGCACAAACACTCAGATATATTCTGTTCACATTTCACACCATGCATATGAGATCAACACATTTTGTAATAGGTTGACTATGATTATTCTCTTGCACCAAGAATGGGGAACCTGTGGTCCTCCAGATGTTGGACTGTACTTCTTATCATCTCTGACCACTGGCTGTAGGAGCTGGGGCTGATAGCCCCCTGGAGTCCAGCAAACATCTGTATGGCCACAGGTTTCCCATCCCTGTCCTACACAGAGGACCAACGGTACTATAGCAAAACAAATGGGATATCTCAACTACTGCAGTTTTAACTGCAAATCTGTCATAGCGAAGGTGGCTACCAAATTAGAAACAAGAAGGTGAGGAAACAGAAACTAAGGTTTCTTTTGAAATCTCTAAAGCAATAAAATCCAGAAGTCACACACTGTGGGAGGAAAACCCATACATCAGCCTAGAAAAGGTAAATATAAACATTTTAAGTACATATCTAATGACGTTTTTTCTCTCACTATACAGTGATACCTCGCAAGACGAATGCCTCGCAAGACAAAAAACTCGCTAGACGAAAGGGTTTTTTGAGCTGCTTCGCAAGACGATTTTCCCTATGGGCTTGCTTCGCAAGACGGAAACGTCTTGCAAGTTTGTTTCCTTTTTCTTAACACCGTTAATACAGTTGCGACTTGACTTCGAGGAGCAACTCATAGAACGCGGTGTGGTAGCCTTTTTTGAGGTTTTTAAAGACTTTGGTGATTTTTGAAGCTTTTCCAAAACTTTCCCGACACCGTGCTTCGCAAGACAAAAAAAATCGCAAGACGACAAAACTCGCGGAACGAATTAATTTCGTCTTGCGAGGCACCACTGTAATGCATTGTCAGTGGCTAATCACAGTAAGAGGTGTACAGAGGGTGAAAACCTACATATAAGATTGTCTGACTTGAAGAGCTATATTCTGCTTTCATGTTGCACTGCCTAGAGATTTTGTAAATGTGTGAAGTAATCCCAGTGTCAGAATGCAGGTTGAAGTTTGCATGTTTAAATGTTGCCTGCAGGCAAATTCTCAGCCTCTTCAAAGGTAGCACATCTGCTATAAGGTGCATGTGAAATGGGGCAGCAATTGTTTCTCTCTAACCTCTTGCCAAGGTTGTTCATATTTAATAGCTCTCACTTCTTCCTGAATCTCTGTTGCTATCATTTTAATTATTGCAAACAACATGGCTGTGTGAGACCGCTGCCACGGCCTACTTAGCAGTGTCTACCTGGCAGTAGAGAAAAATTTCCCAAGTGCTAAACTTGCCTCCGGTGGTTTCTAGAGACAAACTGTTTTGAAATTGGGTCTTCATCCAATGTCCATGCACAAGGAGAGTGAACTTCCATTCATGCAGTAGGACTCCACCTTCCTCTCCTCTCCTTGCAGCTCCTTCCCATTTTTATTTTTATTTTTATTTTGCTCCAGGGGGTTAGGGGACTCTCTGGAGAATATTTTGGAGCTGGGGGGCGGGGAGAGGGATGAGGAAGGTGAAGTCCTAATCTTTAAAAAGAAGGCCACTCAACACTGGTTTCCACTGATAGTAATCTTTTGGTTTTAAGCTTATATTGCTTCATAGTGCTTTTAACATATTTTATGTAGTAATAAGTGCTGACTCCATGAAGTTTGGAGCATGCTAACTTCCTAATCAAAAGTGACTGTTAAGAATAGTGCCCTTGGCTAAAGTACTAACACAAAAATGTTTTGGTTTTTTTTAATTGTTCTGTTAAGATTGACTTCCAATAGCAGCTCCCTGAAAATAGTTATCACTGGAACATGAAGCTGTAACAAGCGTATCCCAATAGGAATTGCTCCCTGAGCAATTAAGAGTGATGCTTTTTCTTTCTTCCTGCATAGCACTTGCATGTAGGTGCTGACTTCAGGGTCAAATACATTGCAGACTAGAGTGATAGGACACAAGGGGCTTTGTAAGTAAGTCTTTATATAAGTTATAGTTTATAAAATTATATGCAACTCAAGTTATGATGTGATAATTCAGAGAATATATAACCAGAGGAAACTAAAACAGTATTTCCTGTTTCCTCATCCTGCCGTAGAGGATGCAATCCAAGAGAAGAGAATGCTTAAACCTCACACCTCTGGCATCTACAAAAACCAAAGGGGGCCCCAGCTGTTTTTCCCCTGCAGGGAAAAAGGCAAGGATAAATTTATTTCTCTGGGACCTGACCAACTCAGCAAGATGTAAAGCTGTTTTGATATCACAAATGTAAAAAAAATTATATTTTCATCTTTGAACTATTTTAGAGCTTCCAAATAAGCCACCTTCAAGGATAGCAAGGAGAAATAGCAAGTTTCCAGAGGAGTAGCAGCGTTAGTTTCTCCTACAGCCAAAACTTAAAGACTTTGGCACCACAGAGTCTTAACTAATGTCGTACGGCACCTGACGAAATGGGCTTGAGTCCAGAAAAAACCTTATACCATAATAAATCCACAGCAAAGTTTTCCACACAAAATGTTGCCAGTTAGGCTAGTACTCTGTATTTTTAGTCTGTTTGCGGCAACTGACTCCTCAGCTTGTCAGACACCTGCATGGACTCAAAAACGAGTGGAGATGTTCAGTGTTGAATGACTACCTTGGAGAGTCATTTAGAGAGCAGAGCTTTCAGGCACATTAAGCATCTTAGAAATAGAGCGCCTGTGCGAATGAAAATAGAACCAACCAAGATTTACAGGCTCACTTTGTCAAGCAAAGCGGCTGTGCTGCTAGGAAGGAACCACCTACGCTGCTCTTTTGACAAGCCAGACATGTCTAGAAAAGGAAAATTGGTTTGGTTCTAACCAGGATAATAAAATCTTACAAGCCAAGCACTGTCACTCGTCCTAGCTTTTAAATATATATTCCATATTCTAGATCTGGAATTAGTATTGAGATACTTGTGTGGCAATGGATAAATGCAACACTGACACACAACCCCTTTTTTTATTCTATGTGCATTTTAGAAGCGTTTCTTAAGCTTTTAAATGCTGAATAAATTTGGAAAATATGACTGCGAACTCTCCCACTCACCCCCGTCCCCTAAACCCCCAAAACATTGTGGTTGCAAAAGGGATGGATATACCTAGTGGGGTTTTTTATCTATATTTTTAAGTGGCACACATACTCCTTTGTTGTATCATAAAGGGGTTTTGAAATTCAGCTCCATTTCAGAAGTGTTTACCATATGGTTCTTCATGGTAGGGAGATTCATAGACACAGCGCTCTCTTTTGAATGTGAAACTCATGACAGTTACTTGCAATTTTCCATTTCTGGCAAAAGGTAGTTTAGACTGTAATCCTAAACACAGTTACTAGGAAGTAAGCCTCTTGGGACACAGGGGAATTTACTTCCAAGTGAACATGCACAATATTGCACTGTTAGTAACCTTAACAGGATATGGTCTTAACTGGATGGTACAGGTCCTTGTTCCTAGCCCTGCTGGAAAATAAGAAAGCCATTCCCATCGGCCGTTTGGTGACATGAAGGGCATAGTGGGTATCTGTGCCTCTGCCCATCCTGAGTAACTAACAGGAATGATTCCAGTTTTCTGATGCTGTCCAATCAAGAGAGAACCACACACCTTGGTAAATATTTGTGCAGACAGCTATTAAAGCAGGTACAGGTAGTTGGAAGACTGTTGCTTCACAATGTGACTTAGTTAGGTATCACCCAATATTTATATTAACCAGCAACTTTTAATCATCCTTGGCCTGTTCACTAGGAAGGATGGAACCTGGCAGGAAATAACTTCCAAGTAAGCCAGCAATCTGCTAATATTTTACCTAGCTATGAAAAACAACGAGTTCCTGGGAGTTGAACATGTTGCAGTGCTTGTTTTTGTCACTGGGTAGATACCCTAGACCTCTGGAATGTGTTATTTTATGTTTTGGGTAAGAAAATTAGAGGAGCAGATTGCTTTACAGAGGAAGAGAGAAAATTGGGACTTGGAAAGGAAGAGGCATGAAATACTGTCTTACTCAACTAAATGTGGGCAGGGTATCCATTCATAAATTGCCTACTGCAACACAGGCCACAAGCACAATCAGAGCACAGATTCCTGCATTTATGGTTTCAGGTATTATGTGTTGTTTTGACAGTTTTATTTTTATTTTGCGGGGTTCATAATATTTAAAAATATTGTTAAAGGTTTTGCCCATTGCCCTGAATTTCTTGTAAAAAATTTGAACTGATTTAAAGGTTGATCTGCAAGATCCTATATGATTCTGTGAGTCAGCAGGGCTTTTACTTAATTGCTCTCTGTACACTGTACAGTCACATACTGGGAACTGTGCATGCTTCAGTCCCTGTCTGGAACTGTAATGAAGCCACAGACAAGAACCACGAGCTATGACATCAGTGGATTTGGCTTATATATTTATGTACTCGGCTTCATTAATTTATTCGTGACACTTACTCATTGCTGTCAACAGGACCCACCCTTTCATTCTTACCAATCTGTCCATGTCTATTTCCTTTTGATGTACCGTACTTTTATTGGGAAAGAAAGCAGATACATATTTTATGAACAAATGAAACTTGCGTGTTTGTTTAAGATTGTGTGCCCAGACCAAGTAAGAGTCAAGCAGTAGGTGCCTGTCCTACATCCATTCATCGCCCTGTGAACTTGTTTCTTCCCAGCGCACACAATGAAGGGCCAAGTGAACTGAGTCCGATCCGGAACTGCACTTTCAGCCATGCAAGAAAGCACATGTTTTCCTTTGACTTCAGTTCATACAAAATGCCGTTGCTTTAACTGGCTAGTGGCTGCAGTCTATTATATGCAATATTGAGCAAGTGGGTCAATGTTTCCAGATGTCTTAAAGAGATCTCAACTGCTGCAGTGTAAATTCAGAGTATAAACTGCAGGAAGCTTGGATTTCTTCCAAACAGGCATCAGATGCTCAGCCATGTGGAGCCTCCCACTCACTCAACCATCCCACTCCTCTTTCAACTCATCACACTTGCTTTTTGAGTGCTTAGGCGGTGTTTGTAGACTGCCTAGTTTCCCCACTAGGCCTCTGAATATTTTATTAATCTTATTTTGGTACAAACTATTTTTTTCTCACATACCTGTGGATGGACACTTTATAGCTCTATGTTAGAAATGTTTTATTTTCAGCACGCCAGCAAGCAACTGCAATATATAACACAGCACACAGGGCACAAAATTGCATGTTATATACATTCACAGCATGTGGTGTCCTGCGTGCTATTGCCCAATAGTTAGATGTCTGGGCATTCACTTTTTAATGCTGTATTGAATTATGTATCACATACATGAATAATGGAATGGCTTTGTTATATTCCTTTTTAATATCTGTGTGGAGAGAGATATAAAAAAAGAAGCTTCCTTCCCTAACAAAGTTTGTCCTGATTTGAGTTACTAAGTTCTAGAAGTGCTGAGATGGGGAGCAATCCCTAATATCTCATACCAGCATGTGTTTATAATGTGTACAGTGGTACCTCAGTTCTCAAACATCTCAGTTGACGAACGTTTCAGAACCCAAACGCCGAAAACCCGGAAGTAAATGCTTCCATTTTCAAATGCGCCTCGGAAGTCGAATGGCTTCCGCTGCGTTTTTTTCAATTTTCTCAATTGAATTTGCAAACAGCCCTTTGTGTCTTGGTTTTCAAACATTTTGGAACTCAAATGGTCTTCCGGAACAGATTACGATCGAGAACTGAGGTACCACTGTATCAGCAAATGGGGGGGGGGGGCAAAATGATTGTGTGAATGGGCCACTTGTAGGAAAGATACCTCTAAGGCAGGCTTCCTCAAACTAGGCCCTCCAGATGTTTTTGGCCTACAACTCCCATGATCCCTAGCTAGCAGGACCATTGGTCAGGGATGATGGGAATTGTAGTCTCAAAACATCTGGAGGGCCGAGTTTGAGGAAGCCTGCTCTAAGGTAAATACAGACACACATCCCTCCCCTTGTATGTATGCTTGGGTATCAAGATTGTCCCTAAGCCTTCATGAGTAGGATTTGCTTCTTGAGCCAGACATCTTCCTCCTCATTTGTCATCCTTGCTTAAAGATCCAGTATCTTTAAATGGGCACAGTTCAACTATTCACCTACAAGTAGTAGGCCTGGTTTGCACAGCGCTTTAAATCACAGTTTAACTAAACTGCGGTTTAAATGTGTACGTGCCTGGGTTTGGACATAATTATAAGCCATACCATGGCTTAGCTCATGGCAACACAACAGTCGGAGGAGCATGGGAGAAGCAAACGACCCATTATTTCACTGGCTTGTACCAGAGTGCTGCATGGTCTCATTTAAACCATATTTTAGCTTAACTATGGATTCAAGTTATATCCAAATTACATGAGCCCATTAATTCCATACATGTGTGAATCAGCCGTCAGTACCATTGGTTGTGGTAGAATTCTTACCCATGCAGAAATCCAGTCTGTAATTCAGGCTACCCTAAAAGAAAAATATCCACAGCACTGCAAATGAGATAGCAATCTGGCCAGAGAGACTTATTCAAATGTTCAGATTCAGGTTGCTGCTACCGCCAAAGATATTACAGGCCTTGAGCTTGTGTTACCAGGTCTAATGGACAGATAGACACTTTATGTTACTAGAAGCAAATATTACAGGTCCATTGCACTGGGATGTTATATTGGTATGAAGCCTATGTATGGGAGAGAAACTGTGAAGCAATAAAATCCAGACATTTGGATGAAGAACTCGAACTCAGGTTTCTGTCCAAATCTTTAATGCATAAATATGAGCAGTACATAGGCAAGGCAGGGGTTAAAGGCACAGAAGGTGAATTACATGGCTACATACAAGCTGAGACACTGATTCAACGAGCAACACACACCCTGTCTCTTCCTTTTGAAAAGCAGGTTAGGGACACAAACACATGCGCAAAGTGTACAGTGCTGCACAGTGCAAGTTCTGGAGTGCCCAGACACCACAAGCTGCCCTTACTTTAAGGCCTCGAAGTGTGCAAAAAGTTTGTTTCGGGACAGCGTCAAGCTTGGACAGGTGCACAAACCGGACACTCTGGGGTGGGAATAAACAGGGATTAGTGTCAAGTATGGATTGATGTTTGTGTATTTCTTTTCTTTTCTAATTATGTAACTCCTTTCTTCCATCAGGGAAATCAAGGTGGTGCTCATATAGGGGGTTTTGGCTGTCTTTTTCCAGTCACTAACCAGGTCTAAATGTGTTTCACTTCAGAAAGGAAGCATGCCCTGGGATTTAACTGAAAGATGATTCTATGACTGTTCTTAGCTACATCAGATATACAAATACAGTTAAAAATAAACAGATATCTATTTGGACGCTGAATCTGTTTTGGTTTTTTTAAGATTTAAGAGGAAAACAGTGCCTTCTTTTACAAAATCTCTACAAAGATATTGATACCCTTTGGTAAACTGAGCTACATTTGGGTGAATTGGTTTCAAGAATTAGAGGCACAACACAGTGGAAACTTCTAGCCTTCCAGTCGCTTGATTCAACATTACATAACATTCCCAAATCAGAATGAATACTCAGTAAATAGCCAATGTCATATGACCTCCCTGCACCCTTTGTGCAAACAAATCAGGATGAACGATCAATATATACGCCATCTGGAAGTGGCCTCCTTATCAGCAAACTATCATTCACCTGGATCGAATTGCAACAGGCAACCTGTGCATGAAAACTCATTGGTGAATAGGGATCATCTTTTATGGATAGCTCTGGGAATGACCTAGAGATCTGGGTGCTCCACCACTGGCTGCACACCAGTTTTGTCCCATTCTGACCCTGAAAAGGAAGCAGGCCAGGCTCAGTTGAATCTGTGGATGTCTGGACTGCAGTGACAGTTTTCCCCACTGGAAAAAAATATTAACAAACATGACTGGATTTAAATTTTTTTGTCTGACACAACTGTATGTTTCACAAGAGAGAAAACACTGCATATGAAAAAGCCATCTAAAGGAACCATTATTAGAGTAACCCTGAGATTATTAATATGGCACTACAGCAGTTACTGTGGACAGCGTAGTTTATATGTGTTTTTAACCATATTTTTCCCATCTACCTATACATCTCATTAACAGCATTCTGCCAAATAGCTACGCTTACATATCATAAAAGTAGTGCCTTCCCCAGCCAGTTTGTTTTCTAGGAATGCTGCTCAATCAAACTTAACAGTATTAAGGCAGCAATTTATTTTAAGCAAATGTGCAGTGCGGGGGGAAGGGGATTGTCAGGAATTCAGCTTCTTTAGTGATTGTACTTATTCCCAAATTTATGGACCACATTAAAAGCTTCCAGAAATTCATTGAAGTCAATGCTACCATCTTTGTTGAAATCAATGCTACGGGCTAAGCTGTCAATGGATTCATCATCCACATTGATTCTCAGATGCAAATTGAAGAGCTTCCATGTCTGACGGAACTCATCAACAGAGATAAGACCTAAAAAGAATTGGAAGGAAGGGGTATGTCACTGAAAGTACTGCACACACACACACAAACATGAACACACACATTATCTGTGGGAGAGTTAAAGAAATTTGGAAATGTAAGAAGCCTCTGGACTTGAATTTAGGGCACCTAGGCATCTTATAACAAGCCTTGGCTGCATTTTTTTTGGATAATAAACAGACTACTTCAATTAACTGTTGTGTAGATGTGCCCAAAAATGTTCACATTGCTGTCCAAACCAAATCATTGTACAGGCTAAGACCAGGAAATGGGAGTGTGTGTGTGTGTACTTAGCTATACCAATCTCAATGGTCAGTACAACCATGAACCAGCCCTCAGAGTACAGAACCAACATGGGGACATGAGAAGAAGCAAAACCATAGTCACTTATGGTCTGAAATACTGGAAGAACCACCCACTCCCTGGTTAAATGGTATCCCTGCCTTCTATCTAGAGCACAAGTAGGCAAACTAAGGCCCGGGGACTGAATCTGGCCCAATCGCCTTCTCAATCCGGCCCATGGACGGTCCGGAAATCAGCGTGTTTTTACATGAGTAAGATGTGTCCTTTAAAATGCTTCTCTGAGTTATTTATGGGGCATAGGAATTCGTTCATTTCTTCCCTTCACAATATAGTCCAGTACCCCACAAGGTCTGAGGGACAGTGGACTGGCGCCCTGCTGAAATGTTTGCTGAACACTGATCTAGAGGGACAAATCAGTACGTTGGTACACAATACCTAGCCAGGGAGGACAACAAATGTCTCTAGTTTTCAGTCGCCTTGTTCCCACACATATCCACTGTTTTTAATACTGATGAAAATCAAGCGGCTTCTACAAATATCCCTCAAATTCCCCCCCATCTATGTTAACTTCCAATGCACCACTTTGAGGAACTGGATTTTAACATACCTGAATGATCTTTGTCAATCATATTAAAGATAATCTCCAGATCAGCTTTGTATCTACACAGGGTTTCCACCAAAAATGGCTGGACCTGAAAAATGTTTTATCAGAAATCAGAATATACCCAATCTATGAAACTATTACACAGCAAACAATTTCATGAGCTGTGCTATTATTATTTTAATGAAAGCATCTGTACATATATCACATCAACTAATGCGTCTATACATCAGTTGTGGGGAGACTTTGGCCCCTCAGAATGTGCTTAATTATAATTCCCATCATCCCTAACCATTGGGCATGTTTGCTGGTGCTCCTGGGAGTTGTAGTTCAGCATGCCCTGGAGGGCCAAAGGTTCCCCATACCTGCTAGAATGAACAAAGATCTGAATCCAGGTCTAGGTTCAATATCAGGCAGTGGCGGCGGGGGGGGGGGACCTCCTCATTGCTCACTACCTCTGAGCTGCTAGGAATAGCATCTGGTAATAGTGATGGCCTCTTCACCCCTTACAGAAATACTATATCTTCATTAGTTGAAAATTTGTTGAGTTCCAAAGCCCTGTGGCCTGGTCACTCCCAGTGTAATGAAATAACCAGACAAGACAGCAGCATATAGATTTTGGGTTGATATAGATGAAAATTCATTCTAGAAACACCATTTTTCTAGAAGCATGTATTTTATATGTGCTTGAAAACACCAGCCAATTTTTTCCCCTTACAGAGTTTCACACTCCTGCTTGGTAAGAAACCAATTGACTAAGAGATACTGCAAACTTTTCTAACACATTTAATATTCAGTAGCTTTAATTTGGCTATCAAAATAAGTATCTCTACCTCTTTTAATCATCTCAGTAAAGTTGCAATGTGCAGTATTGCCTAAACTGGCATTGCAAACTTCACAATGTGCAAACACAAATAAAAATTCACATCTGGATGGGACCATGCCTTCTACTAATTTGTTGGGTTTCTTGCATTCTACTAATTTATTTAAATCTAAGGATTGTGAGTCTATTGCCAGTCAATAGAATTTTTGCCATCGACTCCAATAGGCCAGAGTTATGTTTGCCACATCCTAGAAGACAACACTATTACTGGCCACAGTACAGTACAGGTCAGCAGCACATTCATTTTACATAATTACCAATGGCACCCCCCCTCCCAAGTCTGCTCGGCCATTTCAGAGGAAAAACAACAAATTCACTGACACCGTACCCTTAAAATGTCTTCTTAGAAGAAAATATCATTGTGTTCAAAGGACCTCACTCCCAGTATAGCAGCTGGCGGATTGCAGCTGGGATGCATTTTTATAAACAAGAAAGGCTTTCAAAAAAGATCCCCCCCCCCCCAAGAATCTAAATAGAATTAAGTGCTATTACAAGATCTTATTGTAAAACATCTTAACAAGGCTGTGAAGGTCAGCTGTTTCCTAAACTATCTCACCTCTTTGATGGGTAGCTGGATTTCAAAATTGTCAAAAGATGAAAGGTATTCAACTCTACCATCCTGGTCCAGGTAAACCAGCCATGAACGTAATGTTCTCCAGGGAAGATCGAGACATAAGACAGACTCCACTGCTGAAGCCCACTCACCAGGAGAAATCTTTCCTGTCAAAAATAAACAAACAAAGAGCATTTTATGGTCAAAAGGAAGAAGGTGCATTTCTTATTGAGTCACTACGCTGAGAATAGATTATATGATTGCAGGAGAAGTTCTAGAGTTCTGCACACTGAAATAACAATGTTAAAACTGTTAATTTAAAATAAATTGCAAAACTCAACGGCTTGAATCCTAACAAGGTAATGTACAGAAGGCAATTTTTATGTCCTGGTTCACCACACCATCTCCCTGAGAACCTTCTCTGGAGCCATATGGGTCTTGCTGAACAACATGGAATGGGACATGGGTGGAGAGAAAAGACTGCAAACTCTCCTGCCATGAACATCCTTAACCTACCATCTTTGAATCCCAGGCTAATTTTGGCTGTTCCCGCACATATCCCCATCCCATGTTGCTCCCCACCACTGCCCAGAGAGACTTTCTTGGGATACTTTCCTTTTGTGAAGATCTGCAAGTTAACTTCTTTTAAAAGATGCAAGACAAGAAATGTCTTATCCATCTGAAATGCAAGCTGAGGAATTGCAACAGAATTCATTCCATCTGATATGCCTAGATGAACATGATTTGAGATCAAAGCAATCACTTATTTTAAGGACATCAGATTGGAGCCTGCCAGGGGGGCGGTTCATAATATTATCTATCTTTTTTACATCAGAGATGCATAAGATATTAACGAGAAACTTGCTCACTTCAAAAGATCGCACTGCAAACTGAAAAATTAATTCTCTAATAAAAAAAAATTCTTGCATATGTGTACTGCAAAACACATGTGGGGGGGAGGAGCTCTGATGCCTTCAAGAATTGCCACCTCACTCAAGAGGGTAGCTTAATATCCAAATTTTTCTTGTGTACATGAAAGGGTTCCATTCATGTACACAAGCTGAACATCCTGCAGCTCCCAGGATTAGCAGAGTGGATTCTGGATCTGGCTATGATTGTCCATGTAATTAGACTAAATTGCATATAGAGGGCACCAATCCCTCAGCTGATGGACAGACTTTATTTCACTGATGCCATCTGTGCAATTTCCAGTACTTATCTAAAAGATACCGGTCCCAGACATTTTTTCTTTTAAAGATGCTTATCTGGAAACTCCAATCACAATTACAAAACCTCTACTATCAGAGACTACTTCCCTTATTTTCTGGCAGCAGATGTTAAAAGTTGGCTACCTGCTAAGAAAAAGTGTGTAGCCAATCAAAAAAAGTGTGTAGCCTTCAAATATATGTCCAAATGTTTCCCACCGACCTTTTTGAACTCCAGTGTGCATCGTTTCTCACTTATTAAACCCCATTTGCTATTTTCTTGCCTGATTAAAAACCTTTAGGAGTTGCTTGGGTTTTCATCATCAGGGCTAGCCCTGACACAACCTTCTTCAGATAGCATTACAGGGCGAGGGGGAATAGATGAAGGCAGAAATTGGTGTAAATGAATAGTGTTGGCTTTCAGTGCAGGGGTGGTGGTGTTGAGCATTGTTGGGCTGTACTTCAGGTGGCAGAATGTCTTGGGCAGCATTGTCCATTGTTATACATCCTTTGATGTAACCCACCATTCTCAGCTACCTAATTGTCAGTATTGCTGAAATGCAAATCTTTGGAGGGGCCACTAGGGGCGCATCGGAAGATGGCTGACAATAACATCTCTCCGACCCACACGAGGTAATTAGGAGGCTGCGATGGGAGTAAATAGCCTCCCTACCCCCCCCCCAAGGTTGTGGGGGGGCTGCCCTTGCCTGCTGTGCCCTATACCACCCCCAAATTTGTGGGGATGGGGGCACTAGGCAGAAAGCCCTCCTGTGGATCTCGGCGCTCCTGGACGCTGTCTCTGGTCCGCGCCCCTAGCTGCAGTAACTTCAAAAGAAACAATTAGGAGGAAGCGAAAGCACATATTTCAAGGAAGGAGGGGGAGTAAAGACTGCTAACTGAAGAGATCTCTGATAAACAAGACAGGTTGGAGGAACAAGAATAAATCATGAGAAGATAACCAAGGCTCGGTATGGCAAAGGGACTGGATGGAGGAGGGGGAAAAAAACTTTCCTTTCTTTCCTCTATGTGATTAACCAAGAATCCCCCCCCCCAAGTCAGAAATGCCGTTTTAATGACTTAAGCTGTGGATTTATGACTGTGTGGAGATAATTTCCTAACCAAAGCATGTTTCAAGAAGATCGTGGAAAGTATAAGAGCTTTGGAATGACGCAGTTAAAAATACCGTTGCCATGTTGGCAAGTTCTGTCGGAAGACTTAAGTCTGGGAAGAGGAATAGAGCTGTTTTTATATTGTGGGTGAGACTCCTCAGAGGGACTTAAGAGCGACAGATTTGTAAGATTAATGATGGAAAGAGCGATGTTATTTATGAAAGCGATGATATATGGAAACCATCTTGATATGAGGATTGGATGAACGGAAAAATTCACACAGGATTATAATTGGTGTTTATCTGCTTAAGGAGATTATCAGAAGAGATCATAAAGAAAAAAATAAAAATATATACGAATAAGATGAGATGTGGAAACAGCAAGATAAGACTGGATAGAATTATGAACATTATTTGGACTGATTTGGATATTAACGCAGTAGCAAGAAGATGATCGGAATCCCCTTTCGGAACTTGAAATATGGGTCCCCTCAACAAAAATTTTAAATTCGGCTTTGTAATTCGGAATTTATGTGATGTGATTTTATTTGATTTGATTGGTTGGTTAATAAAAATTATTTAAAAAAAAAAGAAATGCAAATCTTGGGGGGGGGGGCTGCCACTTATGTCCTTCTCTTACAAACTCTATGCATCTGCTTCCAACCTCTGCTTTCTGTTGATTTGCCTTCTATTTCCCACTGATCCATCATAAATACAGTCATTTACATTACATTGAAATGGAGCAACTGGGAAGTGCTGCTTTCAAATTGTGTTACCTGTATAATTTGGATCGTACTGTCTAAAAGCAGCAATCAGTTCCGATTTGTGTGTGTAAAGTTTCTCTCGCAAGCACCTCAAAGCAGATAGCTCAATTGCAGTCACCCTACAAGGGAAGAAAGTGATTAGAATGGACAGTTAAAGAATCAAAAAATCTCTCCTGAGCTGTTTAACAGCAACTCAGCATTTACTAACTTCCTCTGTCAACTTTCTTTACTTTGGAAGAGTAGCTCCCAAACCATGAACTACTTTAAAACTGCTGAGGGTCTTGGCAGACCATTTAATGATTTTTCTGCCCATTGTATAAATTGCAATTCCATAGAATTCAGACTGTAATGCAACATAAAAATAAAAGAAGCACTAACAATACAGTTAAAAATAAATTTGACTATTTAATATCATGGATGTGCTGTCTTCCATCTTCAACCACAAATCCACACCAGCTGCCATGAATGAAGCTCAGTGACCACTGGTGGTGGGCCAGAGCATTGGGGACAGTTTTGCATTTTCAGTTCTGTTCATAAATCTTTAAAAACTAATATGTGTGTTCTCCTTATCCTACCTCTGATGAAGAGTCTCTTTGCGTGTAGATTTGCTGACTTGATACTGAACAAAACGAGGGATCAGATCTGGGTTTAGTTTGATGTAAGCACCGCGATTACTTCCCTCTGCATAGTAGTTTGAAGCAGAAAAAATAGTGATAACCTGGTTTTTTAAAAGGAAACAAAAATGCAATTTAAGTAATGAGGATTTCAAGCTTGATCTGGCAAGATTTTAAACAAGTTGTAGACTGAAGGAAGCAATATGTGTTAAGTATGACAAAGGCTAATATTGTGAATGAAAGCACCCTTTCCATGGCTGATACTAGGAAACTGAAATGTTCTTTGTATTCGAGATTACATTCAGGGTCATGAGTCTCTTTGTGCAACAGCCTTTAACAAAACAAAACCTTAATTCAAGTACTGGGCACATTGTCTTTCTCTAGGACACTGGAGAAAACAGTCCAGCAGAAACTCCATGTGATAAACATGCACAGCTCATCTACTGAGTTCAAGGGCAAGTTCCACACCTACATTTGTCCTCAACAATTTTATTTATTTATTTATTTGTTGTTGTTGTTTAGTCGTGTCTGACTCTTCGTGACCCCATGGACCAGAGCATGCCAGGCACTCCTGTCTTCCACTGCCTCCCACAGTTTGGTCAAACTCATGTTAGTAGCTTCAAGGACACTGTCCAACCATCTTGTCCTCTGTCACCCCCTTCTCCTTGTGCCCTCAATCTTTCCCAACATCAGGGTCTTTTCCAGGGAGTCTTCTCTTCTCATGAGGTGGCCAAAGTATTGGAGCCTCAGCTTCAGGATCTGTCCTTCCAGTGAGCTCTCAGGGCTGATTTTCTTAAGAATGGATAAGTTTGATCTTCTTGCAGTCCATGGGAATCTCAAGAATCTCCTCCAGCACCATAATTCAAAAGCATCAATTCTTCAGCGATCAGCCTTCTTTATATTCCAAGTAATTTATTTATTTATTTATTTATTTATTTATACAGATATTCATATACCACTATATCATAAAAAATATCAAAGAGGTTGACAGTAAGATCTATATATAATAAAAATTCAAATCAGATTATTATCAGCTATTTTGGAAAGATGCATACTGTATTGCCTGCATAAGCCTAGTGGGATAGGAAAGTTCTCAGCTTGCATTTAAAGGCTGAAACACCTGTTGAAGCTCTACTGGCCGAGTAGTGCACAAGGCTGGGCCAATGACACTGAAGGGTCTATTATTTTGTGTTGATGCCAAATGAGCCTCACCAACTCAGGGGACAACCAATGACACTCCTGTAGATGATCTCCCAAGCCATTTAATGAAGTATGGATTGGTGCCCATGATTGAGCCATGAAATGGCTCAGTGGAAAATAAGGAGGGAGAGGTGAAGACAAAAATTAGGCGTGGCTGGCAACTCTCAGCACCCTTAAACTACAGTTCCCAGGATTATTTATGTGGAAGACAAAGTGGTATAAGACTGCCTTCAATGTATACTGCAAATGGGGCCTAGTAGATGACAAAGACTCTGTGCTGATCACAAGTACCACACAAATATGGTTAGTGACTTGTATCTGGCAGACAGAAGCTCCTGCCTTACTCAGAAAAGCCGAGAGACTTACAATAAATGAAGCTGTGAAGACTCTGAAATTTAATCTGTAAATTTCTGGTTACCTTTCCATTATGACTGATCTCATACCCATCCTGCTTGCATTCGTGAGACCGGATGAGCATTTTCAAATTATAACGTCTTAGCAACCTGGCAGTAACATCTGGTCCGAAGTAACAACCTCCTCCTCGAAATTTGTTTGGTGTGCATCCATTCTGATGTTTCGGGTCACTCCAGAGAATATCCACCACCTTTCAATAGCAATTAAACAAAATGCTAGTGACCATCCATCGCTGGAGTAAGGTAAATAATAAAAAGCAGAGTTTGGCGGGTATCTACAAGGTCATCCCATCACAGCATGTAATGGGACTCCCTCCAAGTCCTCTCCCTATACTCTCCCTAAATCTACTCCAGAGGCTTGGGGGAACTCCTAAGACTGGAAAGTCACATTGCCCTATTGGAAACCCTTGCTGTGACAGCACTATGTTGAATAAAACCCTTAGAAAGAAATATGAATCATCGGGATGTGAGGATCCTAACTGGGTTTAGTTCAAAACAATATAATTTTATTGTACTAGTGGTGGTAAAACCTTATGACACTGAATAGGTAAGTTGGTATGGTGGCACAGAATGTTGGCTCACATAAGGAATGTTTGCAGTTCAGTGTCTCTGAGGGAAAGGAAAAGATATCTGTTTGGCTGCAGTTAAACTTTACAAAGTCTTTGGATTTGGGGGAGGTTGCCTGAGGGGGGCATCAAGACAAACCTGTTTGCTGAGCATATGTCCTAATTTGTTCATAGGAAGATTAGACAACACTGGAAATTCAATAAACATTCGTTCTAGTTTGTATGTGGGGAGATTAGATGACCTTACATCAAAACAAGGGCCTTTCCCACTACAGTATTTTCCTTATTGCAAAAATTCTGATCTCTTGGGGAAGGCAGTTTGTTGTGCAGCCTGAATTTGCCAACATGTGACTGGATCTCAACAGTGATGATCAGGAAGTGCCTTGGTATCTGAGAAGGGATTCCAGGTGGCAAGGAAACTAAAGTGCAAGGAGCCCTGAGGCAAGGGAGCTAAAGGAAGTATTCAAATAGGCATTGTATTGCAAAAAGGCAAAGGTAGATGAAAGAGGATTGAGGGTGAGGGCCGGGGGAATACTAAACTCAGACTGTGCTTTATATAAGGGGTGTTCAAACAATCACCCCTCACATGATGAGAGAGGGGGAGCACACCTATAGAGTATACCATTGGAGAACCCATTCTGTGAAGGAACTCGGTCCCTTATACCCTTTTGATTCAGCCCAACATCATCCTCAAAGCATGAATGGGTGTTCATTTAAGCGCTCACATACTGACTTGACAAACCAGCCATTTTGTTTTGTCTGCAAGCTTCTAGCAACTATAATTTGATATTAAAGTAATTAGCATGCCCATTACATTATCTCAAAAGCTTGTTTCCGAGCTGGTTTGTTTTTAAAATTATTTCTCAAATGTTAACATTTTAATAGCCAATATTTGTGGAGGAGGGGAAAGACTCTTATATACAGCTTTGGCATACTTGCTTCCACTCCTTTGTTGTTAATTCTGAGGATGTGTGCGGTGTGGTAACACTGCCAGGCTTAAGATATTGCACCTCTGGAAGAAGACTAGAACTGCCTCTGCCAGGGAGGTTGCCAAGATGCTCTTTGCCATCAGACACATCCCTACTGTATCGCCTTCTCTTGCTAGGTGCTGATGTGGACCTCGTGGCCTCTTTGAGAGAGATGTCCTGCCCAGAAAGGGACTTCGTGGCCTCCGTCCAGTGGGAACAGGTTTCTACAAGGCTAGCTCCACGTGGCTTACAGACTGTCTCTGCATTTGACTTCACTGGCCTCAGCACAGACTTCAGCTAAAAAGACAAAATGAATGATCACCATTTATTGGTCTAGATCAGCACAGGCATATTGCTGAATTCTGACCATGAAAGTGAAAATATAGTAGCTGATCTACCAGGTATAGGTGAGAAGCAATTCATAAACAAGTGTTGACCACAATGGAGATCTGCACAAAAGTAAATTACTGTACCTTAGCCCTGAAAGTGTGTTATCTTTAATGAACTTTGGCCAATGGTCAAGGAGTGGAGCAGCTCACCCGGTGAGGCAGCAATAGTCTCCTGGCAGGGGCTCCACTCCCAGTTACTGGAAGGAGGGAAGCAGCAGTGAGACCAGGGTTGCAGGGACAACGATATGAGCACTGGATTTTCTCTGCTGATGCAGCCCAGACCTTCTCTTCACCTTGCCCCTTTTCCACACCTCCCCAGTAAGTGATAGCAATCTCATTGCTGGGAGGCTATTGCTGCAGCACTGCTTCTCCCCACAGGCAGTGCCAGTCCTTGGGGCTTCAGAGGTGAAGCACCACTGCCCTCCCAGCTTCCAAATACATTATGTTGCTGGTGTGTACTGGAAGGAGAGGGATAAGGTATGGAGAACTAGGTGCTGTGCAGTGCAGCACGATGGAGCCAAACCACAGCTCTTGCCATTATGCGCCTGGACTAAAAAGCACGATTAACCCCTTAAAATATTGTTAAGGTGACTATTAGCCTTAAGGTATGGTCTAGAGAAAGTATGTACTAGGGCCACATAATGCAACAAACTAAGGCATTTTTTTTTTAATCTGTTGTGTGTTGCTAGTTTACTCCTTTAAATTTTCAAAATGCTAATGGCATGTTTACGTAAAAGAGTTAAGATACACAAGGTTAATTCTCATTGATTTCAATAGCATTTGTGTGTTGGTGAGATGGATTGGAGCCAAAAAGAGCAGAACTAAAGAAAAAGAGTGTCTTGCGAGTTTAACACCTTACCTTGTTTCTCTGAAATAAATTAAGGAAATTCAAATCAGTAGTGTCCGATATCCCTCCATGTAAAATAAGAACTTTGCTGTCAATTATAGTTGCAAGAGGAAGCCAGCTATAGACATCTTCCAGAAGATGTAAAATTGCTGTTCCATAGCACTATGAAGTGAAAATAAAGGTAACAATCAGAAGGTCCCTGAAATAATAGCAAATTGATGTGCTTCGTGGGTGGTTTCTCAAAGCCATAAAATAATGAAGTGAAAACTATTTGTAAATCTATGTATGCTTGCCCCATCTCCGAGTCTGATGGTGTTTCCTGCTTGGCAGGGGGTTGGACTCGATGGCCCTTGTGGTCTCTTCCAACTCTATGATTCTATGATTCTATTCTATGAGTCGTCTTGGCCCGCCCCCCAGGTACCCAAGCGGCTAGCTACACCGCTGAGCACATGGGGGAAAATAAAGGGGTTCTTGTGAGTAGGGATGAATGAATCTACCACTTTTGGTTTCTCTCTATTTCTGACTTTTCCATTCTTAAGCTCAATACTCCACATTTCCACATTCATTTTTTTAAGTGCTCATGAAAATTCATCATTTTAGTGCAATTTTTTACACATTTGTATGCAATTTTGCATAATATACATATTTTACTTGATATACAAATTTCCCTGTTTTAAGGCACTTTTGCATGTTATATTCACTAATATATGCATGTACACACACACACACTTTACACTAGTATATGCATTTTTGTACACATTACTTGGCTGGACAACTGTATAGCAAAAGTCAAGAACGTGTGAATTTTGAAGGATCGCTGAGTTTCAGTTCACATATCGTTTCAGAAAATGTAAATTGGGTAAGTTCACCATTAAATGCAAACTGAATTCAGTTTACTCCCCATACTTACTCATGGGTAACGCTTAAAACATCTGAGTTCAATATTCTTTACAGAACTAAGGTCCATAAAATTAGGTTAGGGCTTTGAAATGCAAGGAATGCAGTCTGTATCACTTAGCTAAAAGATGAGGTTGCTAACCTGATGCCACTACCAAAAGACAGCCAAATATTTACCTGGTACTTCTTCATAACTTCTTTTGTGAAACCATATCTGAAACAAGTTAAAGGTCATTTCAATAGTGGATCGCACTCTCTATGTACCTATATGTAAGATATAATTCTTTCTTCTATATTATAGGTTTATAACAGAGGGGAGATCCATTACCAGAGTATAGCAAGACAACAGAAATCAGATTTGAATTGTAGGATATTTCTGTTGCATATTTCTGTATCTGCACCCCAGATACAGATTTCCCACTTATTTTATCAGTATGCATCAAGGAACTTTTCCATACTCTGGTACAGTTTTTGTCCAGTGCATGGTCTGAAATAGGGGTGAGCAGATTTCAGGCTTGTGAGATCTACTTTCAACAGTATAAGACAGAGCCAGGGATGTGGTGGGCGGATTAATTTTGTTGTTGCCATAGTAAATTAACTTAGAGTCCTTGCTGAAATGCTACAGAGATCTACCATTATGTTCCAAACTCCTTCCTTCCCACCTCTTATCTAAAGCAAAAAAAATAAAAAATAAGGTTTTCTTTTCCAGTATTTCTGTATATTGAAATGCTGAACCATAAAATAACACAATGCTTCTGCCTTAACTTAAAGATAATGCTGCCACAACCTTCAGATGCCAAGACCATTTCTAAAGAGTAAACGGAGTCCAAATTCTAACCGAAATGCACAATAATTTGATTCTTACTTTCCTTTATACTAAGCTACAGTAACATGTGTAGAGGGAGCTCATAGACAGTATCTACTGATCTGAAATCTGAGCAAAAATTACAAGTGCATCTCTCAGTTATCAGATCAACTGTTTCAACTGGAGGCTTTGGGAAGACAACATATGTAGATTAGGCGAATGAAAGATAATATATCTAGCTAGCTAGCTGAACAATGGCGATACCTAAGATTCATGATATGGTCCTCATGGTTTCCTCGGTTCAAGTGCAAGTGGTTAGGGTAGACGAGTAGAAAGGCAAACAGGATTATGAGTATTTCTATGGAATTTTTCCCTCTGTCCACAAAATCCCCATTAAAAATGTAGGGGTTTTCCTCTGAAGGAAGTCCATTCTGTAGAAGAAGAAAAACGACAACAACATGTGCAAGTACAACAGATATTAATTATCGCAAAACAAGAGTCGGCCGGTCAACAGGGCAATGCAGAGCTGTAGGTGGCCTCACCTCCTCACTGATGCCAACATCTCTTTTGTAGTACTGCCATATCACATTAGTAGCTGCACCTGTGCCCAGGTGAGCATCAGGTCCTTGGTGACAGACAGAGGACACCAGGGATGGTTTTACTTATGTTCACCTTGAGCTGCCATGTCCACACAGTTCATAAAACTATTCATTTTATATTACTTTTATATGAACCATTTAGGAATTCTTTATTATGCTTGTCCTAACCAATTGTGGAAAACAATGGTTAGATGTGCATCTACCCTATGACCAAGGAGTTCAAGTCAGCATACGTTCTTCTTCCCTGTGTCCCCCAATTTTATCATCACAAGATCCATAGGAGGTAAGTTAAGCTAAGAGGGTGAATGGCTGGTACACGGTCGTCCACCCAGTGAGCTGTGCAGCTGTGTGGGCATTTAAACCCTGGTCCAATACTCTAACCAAGCAGTGATGAACCTTTTTGGGTTATACCTCCAGGGCCTGTAGGCCCATGGGTGGTCTGACAAAAAGTGTATGTAGCCACCCCACACACTCCTGCACACACACACAGTCATCAACACACATACAGGGGAGCCTCCCTTCCTCAGCTGATCTGATTTTTCTCCCCCACTCTTAAAGTAATCGATCTGATGGCTGGGGAGGGAAGGATTTTGTGTCCACATTTTTTGTGGGAGGGAGGATGTTCTCCTGCTGCCAAAATTAGTAGGAGAAGCTGGAAACATTTGCTTTGCAGGGGGGCGGGTTACATCTCTCAGGCCCCTGGGCTTGGACGTAGCCACCCTGCTCAAACCACTACACCGCAATGGTTCTTTGGGCTCCTCTTCCAATCTCCCATAATGATCATAGACCAGGGGTCTGCAACCCGAGGCTCCGGAGCCGCATGTGGCTCTTTTACACCTTTGCCGCGGCTCCGGGGCGGATACTAGTGAGGGGAGGAGGAGCACTGTGCGCCCCGACACTCCCCACTGTGGCGGGCGCTGTATTGGCTGTGACGTCGCATGGGGGCGGTGCGTGCGTTAGACACGCACCGTCCCGACGTCACCTTCCCGCCCGCTGTCAGATCGCGGCTCCGGAGATATATTTGTTTTAAATGTCGCAATGGTTTTGCGGCTCTCGGTTTTTTTCCCTTCGGAAACGGGTCCAAGTGGCTCTTTTTGTCTTAAAGGTTGCAGACCCCTGTCATAGACAAATCTGAGGCTGAAAGGAAGGGAATGTTGATGAAGCTGAGCCCTAGTCATGCAATGTATCTAACTCTGTTCCAATTGCTCTGCCCCCTGCCTAGACGTCATATATATCATAAGCCGCCCAGAAGTCCAAGGAGGAGCAGTAGAATGAAATTTTGTCGAATGAATCTTAGCAGGTTCTCAAAATGCCTGCAATCAACGTTTATGGAACCTGAAAAGCTTTTTTTTTTTGCAGCGCCAGCTCTTAATACACCTTTACATTTGACATTGCACTTACATTTCAAATGTGAAAATCCAATTTACTTCAAAATACAATATATTATGCAGCATGCTTGCTTCCCCTTGCTTTCCTCGAACACTTCCCTGGCTTTTGCTAATGCCCTTTTCGAGGCTGGGGATGAAATGAAAATCCATAGCAGCAGGCAACGAGAGTGAAGACAGCTTTCCAATGGTGAGTGGAATAGGGGGTTGCTGCTGCCACTGCCTCATTAGAGTGCCTTCTGGGTTTGCGCTTAATTAGCTCCCTTTGTCAATCTGCCTTTTAATTCCGCTCCAAGATGTCTATATGCATAGAATCAATTTAACACAGGCTAATTTAGCAACTGGCAATTTAAAATATTACGGGTTTGGGGTTCTTTTTTGAGGAACATGATGGGAAACGGCATCATTTAACAATGATTAGTGCAGTGAATGGAAGTGTCTCCAAACTGCCTACTTTAATTAAGCCAAGGTGTTATTCTTAAGAGAAGCCATTAAAAAGCATTAAAGGCATGTTATCTAGTTTAACTGGCTTCAGACAATGTTAGGGTCATCACTTACGGCCTTTAGCTGTTTCCCACCCACCCTTCCCCATCCCCTCCAAAGGCTTGTACATGGTGCAATTTGAGGAAGCAAAATGAAAGAAATACAAGCCACACTGTAATCTGAATCTGGGACTATAAACTTTAGTGGGGAGTCCATCAATGCACCATGCTTAGAGGGCAGTAGCAATATGATACATATGTTATTATCAGAGAGTTAGGGGAAGTTGTCTTCCCTGAAAGCTCCCAATGGAGATCATGCTACACAGCATGGATAAGACCAACTAAGTTAGTTCTTGGTATGAGCTTTCGTGTGCAAGCACACTTCTTCAGACGAAAGCTCATACCAAGAACTAACTTAGTTGGTCTTAAAGGTGCTACTGGAAGGATTTTTTTTATTTTGACTATGGCAGACCAACACGGCTACCTATCTGTAACTGGAAGCATGGATAAGGTTAAGCTTCTGTCCCTCATGGACAGTTTGAACAACAGATCACCTGAGGCTTTGGGAGATTCCCACCTCCCCCCTTTGTTTATACTTCACAAAAATCGCAAGGAGTATCGTTGTTGAGGTTTGATACCCTCCAGTCCCCTGCAGATTTTGCCCTTCAGTCGACATTCAGTCCTGATTAACTGAGTGTGGAGAACGGAAAGATGGCCATAGGCCAAAAATTGATACCACAAAGTGCTGGTGATCTCTCTCTCTCTATATATACACAGTTGCTAACGGAATCTAGTAGCGTTGAGGCACCATTAGGAAACAGCAAAGCCAAATTTACTTACTTTGTAGAAAATCAGCAAAAGGTCATCCAGCTTTCCATGAAGATCGCCTAGAAAGAACACAAACGTTCACAGTCGGGCCATGGGACCACCAATCGGGCAGGTAGAATACGCAAGACTGGAAGCAAACAGTGATTATTGTTTCCTAGAGCTCATGCGTGTTTAGAAGTGTTGTAAAGCAATGGTATGAAGCACTAACTGCATGGTGGTCAACTCCTGAATCCAATTCATCAGGGGAGCACTTTGCATTCCCTGTGGACCAGCTGCTTACAGTAGACATTTTGTGAAACTATGCACACATATGTATGAAACCATAATATGAAACACAGCAAGTGCAACTGCTTAACCGCCCACCCACTACCCAAAAGCATTGGGAAGCTGTGTTGGAAGCAACAGGGAATGTATGAGGAAGCAGCCGAGGCTTAATGGTCCCTCTCAAACTGCTATTTGAAGAACAAGATTACAGTGGTACCTCGGGTTACATACACTTCAGGTTACAGACTCCGCTAACTCAGAAATAGTGCTTTAGGTTAAGAACTTTGCTTCAGGATGAGAACAGAAATCGTGTTCCAGCGGTGCGGCAGCAGCAGGAGGCCCCATTAGCTAAAGTGGTGCTTCAGGTTAAGAACAGTTTCAGGTTAAGAACCGACATCCGGAACAAATTAAGTACTTAACCCGAGGTACCACTGTATAAAATCCTTTTCACCCTGAGGGCTACATTCCTTGGTGGGCAACCTTTCAAGTGCCACATGGAAATGGTGGTCAGGGTCAGAGGCAAAAATGAGGAGAACAACAAATGTAATTTTAAAAATTTTTGTTTAGTATACTAGTTAACACTCACACTTGAGTGTGACGATGCAAGTGAATCCTAAACACTACACTGCTCTTTTCTAGGCAAATATGACCAGGGTGAGAAAGCTCTCAAGAGGGAGGGGGGTCATACTGAAAATGGAAAGGAGTCTTAAAGGAATTTAAAATGGGAAGAAGCTATTTTAGGACTTTAAAATAGAAAGGGGGGGGGGACATGAGCTTCGTGATATGGAACATATTAAGCCCTTTAAGACCAAACCCAACAAATATTACTATGAAATAATAAATTGGATTTGGATTTAGTGGGGTTTAAATGACGCTCATTAAAGGAACTCTCACATATGCAGCACATGAACCAGATGAATATTTAATGCCTGTTTCAATGTAGAAAGTTAAAAAGGATTTGACGGAAGTGACATAGATCTTGTTTTGTGGCAATCAACATTTTGGCTCAAACTTCAGTAAAAAAATACACTTTCATCTGTCATTAAGGATGTTTTGAGCATGAAGACTATTATTTGCTTGAAGGACACATCAAAAAATCTCTCAGATGCTCTTTCAATTGTGCAAATGAGGACACCCATTGGAGGACACCCATTATCAAGGCCACACATACACACACATACGTGTGTGTGTGTAAAAGTCTAAGGATATTTTGTTCTTGCTTACTAAAGCTCATTCAATGGTATAAACCTGTAAATAAAAGATATCTTATCTATTACTGCATTGAATGCTTGAAGCATCTTTTATTAAAATTTGGTTTCTCTCTGCACCTGCAGCAGTATAATTAATTTATTTTGTGTGCGCGTCTTCTCTTGATTTGAAGAGAGAGACTAATTATTACTAGTAACCATTTAGTGCTGTCTTGCAAGTGGGTCTCCTCAAGCAAATCCAGGAAGTCCAATCCCATCCATTCACCCATGTATGGCAGTGTAATCAAGGCCAGATGACTGAGAGGCACTTAGATGTTGCCATCTTTAGCTGACTCTTTATGCAGTTGGCCAATTGGTGATCCATGGCCACAAAGCAATTTTATTTGGGCTCCAAATGGATCCCCAAAGCTCAGGACAAAAATTTTGCCTCCAGTTTCACACTGTGGTTTTTCTTCTTAAGAAAAGGAAGATTGCTTATAATACATATACCCATATACTAGACAACCACATATGAATTTGTAGTTGTTTGCATATATTAGTGATACATACTTTACTTTCTCTTTTTATGCACCTTTTCTTTTTCTTTTCTTTTGTTCAACTGAAATACTTTCAATCAAACACTAAAATAAAAAAGAAGATTGCTTTCTGAATTTCTGCATGAGAGAAAGAACATGCACTTTAATGTTCGGCCTCTCTCTCTCTGTCTCTCTAAATATACACCCCCTCAGAACAAAGACTGCATAACATTTCCCCACTGAGACATCCATATATGGGGGGGGGGAGAGAGAGAGAGAGAGAGAGAGAGAGAGAATGCATCATTGGTTTGCTCATTTTCATCACAGTGTGGATATGTGTGTGTGTGTCCCCAGAAGAAGTATCAATGAACTGGGATTTTCTTCTATCATGATCATGTTCACGAACCGTTTGTTGAAGCACTTGCGGGATGGCAAGAGGTGAAAGAAATTATTTACCACACAAAGTAGCATTTTACAGATGGAAAAGCAGCTCTTTTCTTAAAAGTTTGCCAGATTTAGTCACTGACTCACCCAGCAACATCTGACGGGGGGAAAAGTGGGAGGAAGTGTTCGGCTTACTTTAAAAATGCCAGGCGATGAGTCATCAGCCTTCCACCCCCCCCACCCCCAATAATAAAGGGAAGACAGGAAGGATTTGTACTGTGAGGGGGTTGGGGAAGTGTAACATTCCAATGGCAGCTATAAAGACCACTTACCACTGGCTGGTGGGGAGTGGGAGTTGTGGTCTGGCCTGGCCAAGGTGGGTTAAGGCTTACTTTAGGCGTAGCTGGGGGAGGGGTTCATTTCTGTCCGGATGCACAGACAGGGGCTGATGGGCCATAGCACCCTCAAAATGGTGGTTGCAGGGAGGGAGTTCACCCCAATTTGATGTATGCCATAGGGCGACCCTTAACCTTGGTTATCCCTGCCAAAAATCAACCAGCAGGCAGGCTGGTTGAGTCAGGATACACATCCAATGCCTACGCCCAAACCTGCTGACACCTGTAATCAATAAAGCTGTGGCCTGCTTAAATCTCCTTTTGGTTGTCCTGTGTTTATTGCACCTACATATTGCCTTGGCCCTACAGCGTCTGGGCCTGCAACCACAAATGCTAGACAGTCCTACAGATTCACAATATACTTTAGATATCAACCCGGTGCCACATTTCTCTTAAGGAGAACTCACCACAGATGGTTATTTCCTTGGTATAAGAGGTCGAGAGGTGTGTGATGTTTGGCATCTGCTGAAGGACCTTCCTGGTCTCATGTAGCAGCTGAAGAACGTATCGGGCGTGGAGGTGCTGTACGGAGTCATGCAAGAAGAAGAAGAAGAAGAAGGAGAAGGAGAAGGAGAAGAGGAAGAAGAGGAAGAAGAGTTTGGATTTGATATCCCGCTTTATCACTCCCCTTCAGGAGTCTCAAAGCGGCTAACATTCTCCTTTCCCTTCCTCCCCCACAACAAACACTCTGTGAGGTGAGTGGGGCTGAGAGACTTCAGAGAAGTGTGACTAGCCCAAGGTCACCCAGCAGCTGCATGTGGAGGAGCGGGGAAGCGAACCCGGTTCCCCAGATTACGAGTCTATTGCTCTTAACCACTACACCACACTGGCTCTAAATGATATATTACAGAGAGTTGTTGGAAGAACTCCATCACCAAAACCCAGTGAGCTTTGTGCTTGCACACAGTTCTTGTCAGCGTGACAAACATTTTCCAGTCATGACTGCAGACTTGGGGGATTGTCACTGCACAGATGAGCATGGTGATGGGGGACATCTCTAATGCAGTAGCAGCGTTGGTGCCCATACTATATTAAGAATCATCATTTTATTTGTATGCCACCTTTCCCTAGATAAAACCATGCTCAAGGTGGCTTACAACATGAAAAGATTTACATGACTTCACACATAACAAAAGTAGCTTAAACATGGAATAAAACACATCAAAAAGCACACAACCGAATTGAACAAATGCCACATAAATCATAATATCTAAAACAAAGATTTAAAAAAATTAATATCAATAACAGAAACAGAAACCCCTAAGCAAAACTCAGCCTCAGCTTTCATAGCTGGAGTCAGTCAGTCAGGCCACTGCCTTCCTCAGCCAGGCAAGGGGGTAGGGAGCCAGCAAGGCAAGGAGCAGGCCTTCCAGGACTCACAGCCAAGATGGCCTCTGGCCTCTATAGCAGCCTCAGCTTTTGTAGCTGGAGTCAGTCCAGGCCCCACCCTCCCAGGTCAGGTGGAAAAAGGCAAGCAAGGCAGGGATCATACTTTCAATATTGGGTTGTAAGTCTGTGTAAGGGATGTAGCTCTGTGGTACAGCATCCACTTTGCTTGCAAAAGATCCCAGGTTCAACTCCCAGCATCCCCAAGTAGAGCTGGGAATATCCCCCGTTTGAAACCCCAGAGAGCTGCTGCCAGTCAGTGTATACACTGAGCTAGATGGACCACTGGTCTGGCTCAACATAAGCCAACTTCCTATGTTCAGTAATGTATCCCGCTGGCCCTATTGTTTTAATGCACTTCTTGATATTGCCAGAACAGCAGCAGGTATACCCAGAGACTGCGGAGTTCAGTTTTAGTGGCCAACAGATCAAAGGAAGCAGAAATGCCATGGGATGGGATATCCAGCTTTGCAATGTCCGTCTTTCAAATTAAACCATATCCCATTATAGCTAAAGAAATGGAAAGCATAGGGCTGTGTGAGTCTCCTGCGCCAAATGCTCTCAAGAGCAGCAAGTGCCAACAATGACTAAGCAATTGCTAAAAAAGCGTGGCAGTGGAAAGAATTATGTTTTCTTCTCTGATGAATGTATTGGGGTGAATAAACAGCCTTTCAACAGGAACAGGGCTGGCAGAGCAACCTTTTTCGTAAAGCTGTCAGTTGAGGCCTGTTGTGTTTAAGAGGATCACAGAATTGTAGAGTTGGAAGCGACCCTGAGGATCATCTAGGCCATCCCCTTGCAATGCAGGAATATGCAGGTGTTCCATACGATGTTCGAACCTGCAACCTTGGCGTTATCAGCACCATACTCTAACTCACTGAGCTATCCAGGCAGAATACATACATACATAATTTTATCTATATGCCACCTTTCCATGATTAAAGCCAGGCATCCCCAAACTCGGCCCTTCAGCTGTTTTGAAACTACAATTCCCATCATCCCTGACCACTGGTCCTGATAGCTAGGGATGATGGGAGTTGTAGTCCCAAAACATCTGGACGGCCGAGTTTGGGGATGCCTGATTAAAACCATGCTCAAGGCAGCTACATGAAAAAACTACATAATTACAAACCTAGCAAAAGTAGTAATAAATAATAAGTAAAACATCAAAAAGTGCACAATCAAATTAAACAATGCCCACATAAATCATAATAAGAACTAAAAGAAAGATACAAAAAATTAGTATCAAAAATAGCAACAACCCCCTAACAAAAGACCCCTCAGTAATACTTCATCTCCACTCCTCAGTTTTGCTTCTGCTATTACATGTGCTTTCTTGTAATTGTTTTCAATGTAAGCTCCTTTGAACATTTGGAAAACTGGCATACCATTATTTTGGTAAATAACTAAATGCACCATTGTTCATCTCTTTCAATATGCGCATATGAAGTGCTTACAAATTCCTTTCCCCCCACCATGATGCACATTAGCCTTCCACGCCCTGCTGTCTTAATGGTGTCTAAGATACCCTTACGATTATCAGCTGACACTTTTAGAGAGACCATAAAAATAAAAGGGAAATCCATTTAACCATTGGTCTGAGCTTGCCTGTCGGTGCTTGAAAGCCTGAAGAAGAACATCAGTGTCAGCAACAGTGAGGGGGAAACAAAGGTGGGGCCCGTAGTAGGAGGCAGGGACCTCAATGGTCTGTTCATATTCTCTCATTGTATAATCACTGGTGGTGGGGAAAAAGTTAGAGCTGACGTCTATAAAGGAAGCAGAAAAGCAACTTACAAAATTTTAGTTAGTTGACAACAAATGTGCCTTTGGATAACGAGTTCATGAACATTTGTTTAAATTGATGATATATTCAGCATAATGCCGACATATATAACAGACACTAAAATCCAAAGAACCTTTTGGGCATTTGTAAGAACAAGGAAGAGCTTTGTCATGCTCAGTATTGTTCTGACTGCGGACCCAGTTTTGGCATTGAAACCTCCTTGGTTGCCCTTTCCTTTATCAGGAAAGTGACAGGAGCAGTGTTTTTTTAAAAATAAGATTTTTATTAAAGTTTTTCACAATACAGTACGAAGAAAGGTACAAAAAATACAAACAGATCCTGTAAAATATGGAGTCTTCTCCTAAAGGCAATTCTCAGTCCCCACCACCCACAGAAGGTAGCAGCCCTTCCAGCTCTCACCTTCCTTTCTCCTTCCAGCCTCTTGCCTTTGGAGACCAACATTTCCTTGTCTCCCACCCAGGGCTCTCCATCAAACATCTACCACCCACATGAGTACACAATCCCAAACATATGACTCCCAAAAAGAGGAGGCAGAGAAAGAGAGAGAGAAAGGAACAAGAAAGGAGAGACAAGAGAAAGAGTGAAAAGTAAAAAGATAAAAGGGGAAGAAACATTAGAGAAAAATAAAAGGACTTCTGATGTTCCATCTGCCAGTCACATTTTTTAAAAGAAAGATTATTTAAGACATTCAGTCCACGATCTTCTCCACTTTCTGTTAAACAATATTTATTTTAAGTCAAAGTGTCTCAGAGTCATTCATTTCTTTTCCCCACAAAAAGTCCAAGAGGGGATCCCGAACTATTATTATTATTGGTAAATGTCTGCCATGTTTCCCCCCCTTTAATATTAACTTTACCTCTATTAATTGCCGATTCTCCCTACTGAGTGTCAATTCTTCCATCTATGTCTATGTTAAAATCTCTTGACAGGAGAATTTTAAATTGCTGCTGAAATCTTATTGTTTTGCTGTACAGATGTTTCGGCGATAAACCTCCCACCCACAACCACAGGGCTTCTGATTGTGATGAGGTCCAATTCGGGTTCAAGAAAACACAAGTCGATCTTCCTCTTCAGACCTTCTCTGCTCAAGAAGGGAAGGCTCATAACTGAGGAAGTGGGAGACACTCGGCTGGAGCCAGTGTGCTTGACTCCATGCCTCCTACTCATGGTAATATTTCCTACTCAGGGCTCTTTTGTCATCCACAGGACTAAAGAATAATGTTTCACCTATGCTTTGTGTATGATATGTGCAATTCCCACAGGGGAAAAGCTTCGACAAGTATGGCTTAAAAGAAAACTATCAACCAACCTTGGCATTTACTGGAGGACATGCCAGCTTGTGCAGGGAAAACCACTAATTACTTATAAAGGAACAAGGACTATGGCAAACAGACTGAGTCACAGCAGCCTACATTAAAATCACAATTATAAAATATTGTCAGGAACAAATATTGCCCCAAGAGGCATTTTCTGCGTAAGAGCACACTGTAATTGAAATGTGCTAAGTGTGATAAGAATTTGGAGTGCTTCATAAAAGTAAACATTATTTTGAGTTATTTATTGGCTTCCTTGCTAACAACCCCAAACAAGAGCCACATTCCCTGGTTTCTCAGCATCAGTCATTGCAAATGTGCACTCCCTGCTATTTGAAAAATGGGATTGTTAGTCTTTTAAAAATATATATTATTTACTTTGAAAAATTGGCATTACAGAACACGAAAGCAAAACTTTCCCACATACCTTCACACATACAAATATATACATAATATGTACATAACATTTACATATACCAATATATAAGAGGCATTCTAAAAGCCAATTTCATATATACCATGTAATTTAAACTCTTAATGGCAGCATATAATTTGATTCTTTTTCTGTTATGCCCAGTTCTTTTTCAATATATGTTTCTACTGGGACCAGTTTGGCCATTTCTTCTCTAATAATTTTATAGCGATACATCATCAGTTAATTCTTTGTCTCTGAAATGTTTCCTTCATAATTCCCACCACCATTTGCCAATACGACTGCTTTAAAAAAAAACCAAAACCATGACATATGGTAAAAAATCACCTTTTACTTATGGATAAATCCAGGACTTACTTTCTTCTGGCTTACTGATCATTTTACTTTTCAATGAAGTCCAACACAATCTTAAAGCAAATTTATTTATGGATCATAGCTGTCGAGAAACTTGAACCCTTTTCAAACAGACATTGCCATGCCTCTCTTGGGATTTCTCTATTCATATGTTTATTCCATCTCAGCATATAGTTATAGACTATTTTCTTACATTTTAAAATATAAACTGTTTCAAATTCAGGACTCAGCTATACAGCTGCAAATAAAACGTTTTGAAAGTGTTGTAAAGTGCAATATACAATTGTGACACTAGATGGTAACTGAGCTATAGCAAATTCAATGCATATTTCAAAACGATTTTTTAAAAAGCATTTTCACAATGTATTTAACATGTGTGTAGATTCCACCTAAGTCTTATCTCTCTAAATCTCCTGGCTTCTGATCAGTCCATTTCATAAAGTCCCGATGTGCAGATACTGATATCTAGGTGGAGCCATCTTCACTTTAGTCTTTGCTTGTTCAACGGTCTGTATATTTTTCCAATCCTGGTATGTTTCTAGTCTGCTTTCTTTCCATTAAAAAAAAATCCTAATTGCCCCTTCAGACTAAACCATGAATCTTCCACTAGAGATGCCAATGGAAAAGTTTTAGATGGGGGGGCCACTAGGGGCGCATTGGAAGATGGCCGACAATACCATCTCTCCGACCCACACAGGGTAATTAAGAGGCTGTTATGGGAATAGGCAGCCTCCCTTGTTGCCCCAAGGAAATGGGGAACACTGCCCTTGCCTGCTGTGCCCATAAATCACCCCCTAATTCAAAAGAAGGGGGTGAGGGCCCTAGGCAGAATGCCCCCGTGTGGACCTCGGCTCTCCTGGATGCTGTCTCTGATCGCGCACTAGCTGCAGCAATTTGGAATAATTAATTACAAAAGAAGCAAATGCACATATTTCAAGTGAAGAAGGGGAGTGAAGTCTGCTAATTTAAGTGACCTCTACGAAAGAAGACGACGGGTTGGAGAAACAGGAATATTTTACGATGAAGATACACCAAAGGCTGGGTATGTTGACAATGGGACTGAATGGGGGGGGGGAACCTTTTTTACTTTCGTTCTATGTGATTTACAAGAACCCCTCCCCATTAGAATCGTCGGTTGAACTGACCCAAGCAGGATGATTAAGGTCTGTGTGGAGATAAACTTTAACCAAAAGTATGCTTTATGGAGATCGAGAAGCAATAAGAGCTTTTGGAATGGCACAGCAATTAATTTGGAGTCGCCATCTTGCCAAAGGATTTATAGCCGGGAGGAAGAACAGACTTGTTTTCAGACTGCATTCCTGGTGAATCTCCTCAAAGGTTTTGAGAAAGGAGGCAGATTAATGACGCTAAGACTGTTTCGATGTATGGAAGTGATGTTATATGGAAAACGTCTGGATATGGCTACTGGATAAAAAAAATAATATCCATGCAAGATTACAAACTGTTCTAACCAGCTTGTGGAGACTATCAGAGGTCACAAAGAGAAAGGAAAAATATATGAAAATAACAACAAGAGATGTGGAAAAACAATAAGAAAGGACTGGATAGTACTGTGAACATCATAAGGTTAGATTTGTGGACATTAAAACAGCAGTAAGAAGCAAGAAGTTGATTGGATCCCCTTCGGAACTTGAAATATGGGTACCCCCAACAAAAATTTAAAATTCGGCTGTGTAATTTGGAATTTATGTAATTTGGTTTGATTTGATGTGATTGGTCGGTTAATAAAAAAAAATATTCTTTAAAAAAAAAGGAAAAGTTTTAGATGGAGAGAAATAATTGTTTATATCAGGCATAGTCAATCTTTTTATACCTACCGCCCACTAATGCATTTTTCTTGATGGGGAAATTTCCTTACTGCCCACCAGTGCTGCAGTAATATGTGTCGTAGAAGCCCCTACCGCCCACCTGGAATCCTGAAACGCCCACTAGTGGGCAGTAGGGACCAGGTGGACTACCCCTGGTTTATATTGATCCCGGATTCCTGAGCAAACATTAATTGCATAGGACCCCCCTTCCTAAACTGTTTTCCTAGTCTTTCTACTTATCCATAAGTAGTTCGAAATGCTTTTCTTTTCTTTTACATCGTATCCTGGCATTGTCCACGCCACTTCTGCTGCATCTGCACAGTCATATTGACCATTTGACTGCTATTGCATTTGCTACACAGATGCAGGTTTTTCTGATTTGAGAAACATACAGTTCCTCAACTAGCTACAGGTACATGTGCAAAGATAAGTAGTTCCACACATATATGCTCTTGGCTGCACTGGCACACACACACATACACACGCCATTTTTTTTTACAAGATACGCACATGTAACTGCTCTGAAAACGTATTCAGTCAATCCTTACCTGGATCAGTTTCATTGGCCTTAGTAAAATGGTCCAGCATGAATGTGAAAAACTTAGATAGCTGAATAAGAAAAGACATCGGTTAGTTTACAAGCAGAAATGATTATATTACTTTGTCTTCCCCTTATTTGAAATAAGCACGCTGGCTCCATCTATACAGTAACAACCCTGGCAAAATCTCAAGCCTCTTATATCTCCATTGATAGGGACAGTGACACAGTTGAGCAAAGCCGGCTCTAAATTTAAGGGTCTTACCAGGGATGTGTGTGTATGTGTCTTTAGATGATAACGTGCATTACTTTGCTTGTGTCACAATTCAAAATTAGCATTATTTTTTTTATTAAAAAAGGCCTGATATAAATGAAAATAATGTTTCGCAGTTTGTAGATGTGCCTGATACTAACCAGCTTCAAAAAATGAATGGCATGGTACTAATTATATTATATTATCTTCTTAAAACTTAAGCATCAACCGTGAGAGGGAATAAAAATTTACAAGCTACATTATCCGTGATGAATATAATCTGAAAAGCCGGCATGTTCTACCTCACTAACAGTTTGCGTCAAAGAAAAATCCACAGAGTACAAACCTGTAGCTGTGCTTGTTCTTCTGCATATTCAATTGACTGAAAGATACTCAGGGCATATCTCCGCCTCATCTCCAGCCGGGCCATGTAAGAGCGATACCACCTTTGAATCAGGACAGCTGCTTTAATGGCTGCCAAGACATGAAGGGGCCAGAAAGAGAAGATTAACTGTCCACAACTAGTTATGCAGATCTCTGGATCTTTGGTTCTAAAATGCTGTGTGTGACACCTGCTCTAAAACGCAGAAGGCTAATCATGGCTCCCCTTTTAACCCTACCAGCACTCCTGCATTTAAAGTTTGAGATAATCTCATGGCAGAGACACCTTCTGCAGCCTGGTGCTCTCCATGTGTCCCAGCCAGGTCAGGAGAGTGCTGATGTGCCCATGCTCTGCTTACAAGCTTTCCACAGTCACCCGGTTGGCCACCATGGGAACAGCATGATGGACCATACCACTCTTGGTTTAGGCAGGTTTCTTCTTACTTTCCTGAGAGTCCTCTTCTCTGAAGGGCTGTCTGGTCCAGTTTAAGGCAAAAGAAGGGAGAGCTGAAGTTGTTCATCAGCTGTTAGCACCTGGAGAGCAGATGGTCAGGCACACAGGGCCACCTGGGAAGTTTTTTTCTCACTGTGTGTTTCTATTTCAATTGAAGTAATTATTTCTAAATTTGTATCCAGATGTCTAAATTAACGCATGCTCCTCCTCCCTTAATACACCTGAGATGGGGCAATACTGGGAAGGTTTAGGAGGGGATACAAAGCTAGGATTGTCTTTGGAAGCATTGCTGTACAGCTCAAAAACATTGTCAGCTGTACAATAAATTCCAAAGCTTCTGAGGCCAAGAAGCCTATGAAAGTCACATGGGTCAATATCTTAAACACATTTTTCAAGCTCGCACACACAAAATATCATTCGATATAAACAAATGTACGGTAGGTTAAAGTCTCAGGTGATGCACAGCAGCTCAAAATCTGTTTCAATGTGTGCCCCGGAGTACCAGTTTTGCTAAATCCCAAGTATTTGGGTCATAGCAACTTGCATGAAACAATGGGAAGGGCATTATGAGGTCATAAAGCAAATAGTGCTTGCATTATTATTTACTAATGCAAGTTTTTTACAATAGAAAAATGAATGTTATTATACAGTAGGCACACAGTTGTAAAATACTATTTTATGCAGAAGCTTCTGAGTACAATTTGTCAAAAAAATTGTTGTAGATAATTATTTTTGGGTTTTTCAAAATTTAAAACATTTGTTTACCTATAAAATAAGCATTGATAGTATTTTAATAGCACCACCATATTAGTGCCTAAGAACTGCACATCAGTTAGACTCAGCTCCAGGCAAACTGTGTGCAAGTGATTGCTATATGGTCCAAAATAAGGTACTGAGAGATTCATAGATCATATGATATTAAACAAGTAGTAGCCTGCCTTTAAGATGCGAGTCCTGGCACAGGAACATCACACTGATCACAGCTCCTGATTTGATTATTGCAATTCTCACTCAGGTAGAAGTGTTGCTTTGTTATTAAGACAATTAATTGAAACTCTAGAGACTTAGAATCAATGACATCAGTCAAGGCTATTCCCGAAAGGAACAGTCAATATTTCCAGAATCTATTTGCTATGGCAGAAGAAGCAAATAGATGTTGCAGAAGAGATACAGGAAAGTGTATGAGAGAGATGGCATTGCTGAACTGAAACAGGACTGATATAGATGACTGATGTTGACTTGACGTAAACCATGATAAGTTGCGAGTGTGGTTCCAATCCATCTGATGGCTGAGAAACGGAATTGAAATCTGTGTTTGTCACTTCAGGCCTAGCTGAGTCTAAGACAGGCCCTGAAATCCAATTCTATGCATCACTTTGTCTTCCTTCCACAAAGACTTGCTTTTGTGTTCTACACAAGGTACAAATATCTGTCTCCTGGTGAGATTTTAAGCAACGGTATCCAGAGGGGGAATCTGTTTTGATGGGGGCAACCAAAACAATAGATGCTGATGGCAGACTAGAATAAAACCTATGAGTAATGGCATGGAATTCTCAGCCAAGGTCAATTTCACAGTGGAGAATTTTCCTTTCCTTTTTATTTCTCATCCCGAATTCAACCCAGACTTTCTCAAACATAAATGATAAATTGAAAGATACACCAACCTTTTCTCAATGACTATTGATGATGGGACATTATAGGTAGTGACTGTTTAAAACAAACAAAACCACGAGCTTTTGTTTTGCTGCCCTTGCATGTGGTGGCAGTTTTCCTAGGTTCCATCCCCACCCCCAACAATAGCTCATTGGAAATGATGCTTCTAAAAGGCACTCTATCATTTTTGCACCCTGAAATTGGTAAGTGGTTGCTTTTCTTTTCCTCTTTTCGTGAACCCCTGTTGAGTCTAATTTAGAGGGAGATAATTGCCCCAAAGATATTCAGATCCTGGCTAGTAGTCAGATGCCCAAACAACTTGTTGGGTATTCCTGAATGCCCTTACAGTAATTGCAAGAATTCCAGGCTTTATATGCATTGGACTGGCAGTTGAGAAGGAGTTCTAGGAGAATGAGTTCCATACACTAAGAAAAGCATTGAAAATATAAAACTACAGCTTGCTGGTCTCTTAAACCTTCAAGTCTTCTCAAACCTCCCCTGCATGTCACAACAGAGCCCATTTTAACACTGGAAACGTACCATGTCTGTGAAGTTTCTCTTAATCAAACCTTTCTTGTCAAGATAGTAAGAAACACCCTGGCCAAACATTTGGGAGAGCACTAAGAGATGTTAATATACATTGTGCCCTTTTGCACCAAGACTCTCAAAATAGGCACCAAGGTTTGATGCTTTAAAGCAGCCTGGTCCCATATGGTTTTGACTAAACTTTCATCAGTTCCAGCAAGTAGATATATGCTGGCAGAGGTTGAAAGGAATTGCAGTTAAAACCATATGGAGGGGAATCAGGTAGGGAGAGGTTCTTTAAACAGAGAACTGATGGCTATATTATCTCAACACCTTCTTGAGTCTTCTTCATAGTGTGTCCTCTAGCCTACCAGTCCAGCAGAACCACCTGGGATGGTCCAATCTACAATCAGTATCTTCCAAATTAATGCAGACAATAAGTTTGTTTAAGTATCACATCAGAGAATGGAAAGACCACACACAGGTTATTTACCTCTTTCTGATTTGTTCACCCGCCTCGTCGTAATAGAAGTGCCACATCCCATGACTTCAGTTGAGACTGGGGTGCTGATTTAATATTTCCTCATGGGCGATGGTTTTCTTCAAGCCATCGGTGTTGCCAACCATACCATCTTTATATTCATCTCAATATGCAACAGTAAATGACAATTCCCGGAGAAAACTACGCCTGCCATTGGCCCTAATAACAGAGAAGACTGCATGACAAAAATAGATACCATATTGTTAGCCACTAAAGTGCTGAGCAGCAGAAATAATTAACCAGGTTATCTATGCACCGGTGAAGGCAGTGCAGAGATTTGCCAGTAAACACTAAGCACAGCATTCCAGCTTTTGGTACTGTTGGCCAAGCACTCCTGACTGGGGATCCTGCATTATGGGGTGGGGCAGTAAGGAAGGAGATCCAAAGGGGCCTAATCCAGCATAAGCAGCCACATTATAGTGGAAAACATTGGGCACAATTGTAAATCACACTTGAGGATATTTGTGGAAACCTCTATCATTGTATCAATGTACCCATCTTGTGAGATTTGATGGAGCCAATCAGAAGCCATGTTAGAAGAGAACACTCAACATTCTGAACAGTGAGCTGCTGGCCTGGGTGCTTCTCTAGAACAAAGGGAGTGGGCTTGTGCAGTTACACCTGGACTTGTAGAAACAGAGAGACTGGTGCTTCCCCAATGTGTTACATGCCACGTCAAGAACTACCAGACCCAGAGTAGCTGAAGCATAGGCAGAAAGGCGAGAGGCATCTGCGGGGAAACCTAAAGCACCATAATACATCAGGAACATTGATCTTGGGGACAGGGTGATAAAGGCTGCTGATTTACATGTAAGTAAATGTGGAGCACAAACACACATATCATACTGCCATGTCCAGCTATAAATCATGTAGCCAGAAACATAAGGATGTTAAACAAAGGGAATGAAAAGAAGCAAAAGGATCCCAATTAAACCTTTGTTTGTTTGTTTGTTTGTTTGTTTGTTTGTTTGTTTGTTTGTTTTTCAAAATGCACAAAGCCTTTCTGCAGTCTGGCTCAGGCACTACAATTACTAGGCAAGCAGACGGCCAAAAGCAAGATGAAAATGATTTCAAGATAGGGACGGTGTCTGTGGCAACAGACGGAGGGGGGGGGAAGCTTCTAGATGTATTATGCAAGTCTATTCTAACGCTTTTAAGTAATACAACCATCAGCACTGCAACACTAAGAAGGAGAAGGAAGGAAGAGAGAGAGAGAAAGAGAGAGAGAAGTCCAATTTAGGCATTCAATGTGGGTGCATTTAAAATGGGGACATTAGGGGCATGTACTCAAAGTCCTCACAAAGATCTGAAGTGTGTGTTAGGTGGAGGTATTTAGAATTATTACCACAACTGGGAACCCTGAAAATGCAGGGAGCAATCTGAAGCAGAAGAGATCAGCTGACAATCAAAGCATGCAGGGAAGAACAAACAGAAGATGGTGGCTCCTAGCTTCAGTATTTGTCTCTCATTGGCATACAAATGTATTCTCTCTCTAAATATATAGGTACTTATTTAATTGTCATGGTTGATAAGAAGGGCTTTCATAGGCGAATCTGAGACAAAACAGGAGGTAGGAGCTAAGCTAAGGTGTTGTCTCACCAGGTGGGGCAGTGACAAGCCCGCTCCTTGGTCTAGAACTAAGTCCATATTTCTCAAAAGACATTTTTCTGGCCAAGAGTACTTCCTTTTTCTCACCCCATCTAGAAAAGGGTCATTTTTTTCTGGTCACACATACACACACATATCCAGGGATTGATCACAACACATCTGGCACTGTGGAAGATGCAAAATGGTAGTCAGGTTGCCAACACAGGTATTACTGCTGCCACTTGCAGTGGTGGTGGGGAAAACAACTTTAGGGCAAAAGAAAGACGCTGACCTACTAACACTGCTAATTAGTTAACCTTACTATTGGAGAATTTCTCTTTTCCCTGGGAAAAGTTAGTCCCCTCCCACCATTTCTCTTTCCACAAATAGGGTGGGGAAATCTGAAAGACATTTGTGCCCAGCCCTCGTTTGTACTTACAAACTGCCTTGTCTTGAACCTATTTTGAATGTTATATTCATTCCTTGAATATTACTGAAGAGACAGCAACAGAGCATGTGCAGTTTCTCACCTACTGGTCACTACAGGATTCAGTACATAGAATCGTGGAGTTGGAAGGTACAAGGGTCATCTAGTCCAACCCCCTACAATACAGGAAAATTTGCCCAACATGGGGCTCAAACCCACGACTCTGAGATTCAGAGTCTCGTGCCTTACCAACTGAGCTATCCTAGGTAGCTAGAAGAAAATTTTAAAGCAAAGGAAGTCTGATTTCCAGGCAAGCTTGATTCCCAACTTTACTCATTTTAGACATGAAAAATATTCAGTGCTAAAGTTGTGTTTGTGTGTGTGTGTGTGTGTGTGTAATGTAACAAAGGGAAGTGTAATAGGAAAACAAACGAAACACAAAGCTGGTAGCTTTAGTGTCATGTTTAGGAAGTTATACTCAAGGCTGGGAATGGGGAAGAGATTCAGTTTGGTTCACAATTTAAAGGAAACTTTCTTAACTTGTACTTCCCGAAACAATATGCAAACAAATACAGCTATATTTCAAAATGTGCAGTTCCCCCAATGTTGTGTTGCAGTTTTCAAACCAGAACAAGTGTACAAAAAGTGTATTAGTGAAAATGGCACACAAAATGTGCTACATTAGGAAACTTTGCTTGCAAAAATATGCATAATGGGAGGTGTGCACAATAAAATGCTGATGAATTTCTACGAGGATTTTAAAATAAATAAATAAATAAATAAATCACAAACTGATGCAGCAATGTGGTGAGCTGAACTTAAAAAACAAGAAACTGAAATAAGATTTACCCATCCTTACTCAAGACCAAGTCTATGCTGAAACTGAAGAATTAAAAAGATGCCTCTGGTTTTTAGGGGATGACTAAAAAGTAAGCAATTTCCTAAGGGGCTATGATTTTCCCACTCTACCCTGATAGAAAATGAAGAAGGAGAAAAATAATTCCATGTTTGCAGAAGGGTTGTTAGAAAATAAATAAATTGTGCAGACGGAAATCAGTTAATATGCATTACATGAAAGAACTATGCATTGTTTAGGAAATATGTGAATACCCCATATCTGGATCCAAGACTACATTTAACACAATTCTGGAGACTGGAGTGCTGGGATTTCAAATTCTTTTTAAGGGAAATTGTAGTTTTATTTTGCAACACCAACACTCTGTGAGAAGGGTGATCAGATGCAGCAGATAAGAGGGATCATGTATCTTTAACAGGTGTACAGAAGAGGAAATTCAAAGGAGTGTAGCATCTCTCAGCACCTTGGTGTGGTGTCACGACAAATTTTACCTGCCACAACTCCTTCTTCTGCAGAGTTTTTAAATGTGCAGGAGTTCTGTCCTCTAGCCACCCAGTATCTCTGGACATGAGCAGGCAGAAAGAATGTGTGGGCAGCTAAATATTTATTCTACCCCAACATAAAATGGAGTTTACAAAACCCTAACAAACTAAAGGCAATCAATATGTGACTCTGGAGTCTGTGATCTTAGAAAAGACTAAAAAGAAATAAAATCAAGGCCCAAACTATGGATCATAAATGATTGTATTTAGAAATAAATTTTATTTAGATGTAACTAAATTTTATTTAGATGGACTTAATTGCAAAGAAGCGTGTCGGCAGTGGCAATCTGTGTTACATCATGCACTGCTTCTCTCCACCAACATTGATTTAAAAATAAAAACAAATGGTTAAAATATAGCTACCAAAACAAAGGTACACAAAGAAATTACCTTATGTCTTCCATTGCATCAGCAAAGAGGTTTACTAGGTGTTGTAAACAAGCTTTCTTCCTGGGCAGAGGGTACAGGATGCGATATAAAATCAATTGTCATTCCAGCTTCCTTCTCATTTGTGCTCCTCTTACATTTATGCAGATAGAAGATTTATCAAGGAACAGCTCCTTTCTCCTTCTAGCCAGAAATAAGAGCTGTGTTCTGCAGCTACGAACAGCAGTGCAGGCACAATGATGTATTGGAGAAACCTATGTTGTTACCAGGCTCTCTGAATCTCAGGCAGACAAGTGGATGGCTAAAGTTATCTGCTTCATACTGGAAACTGCTTCTCAGCAACAGCCATTATAGTAATAATGAACCACAAACTAGCATTATGGCATAAGATAAAGTGTTTGGTGAAGCATGGGAAGAGGCACTAGAATTATAAAAAAAAGGGGGGGGGGGACAGAGACAATGCAGGTCATACTCCAAGTTAATAAAATTTTCAGAGACCGTTTAATACTCAGTACCCGGGCAGCCTGGCCATTTCCACAGCATCTTCTCAATGAGCTTGTGAGGACCATTAGAAGGGAAAATACAATGAGGGAAGAAAAATAACTTTGCAAGTTTCTCACTCTGTAACACAATACCACATCATAAAGCCTTCAGTTTCCAAAAGCAACAGAATGATATATATCATCAACACAATTTTTAAAAGTCCATATGGCTTAAAGGGCCAGTTCTATTTGAATCAACAGTGAATGCAACTTAGGAAGTTTCCCTGAGTCAAAAATCTATTACTTGACTGTTTGGACTAATCTATACATGTCAGTCTACCTTTGTGGTAGATAATGAGAACAAGAAAAAGGTGAAGACTTGCGCTACATCTCAGGTTGCCTACAAAGGGGATCATGATAACATGCAACCTGAGGAAACAGCAGTGAATTTAGTTTCCTCTCTCTCCGTTTCCAGAGTGGTAGTAATGCCAGTCTGATGCAGCAAAAGGCCTTAGCTGACATCAAACATACCGTACCTACTTTATGAGATGGAGCAGGCAGCCCACACCAACGAATCATATGTATATTCCTAACGTACCTATGCTTTTAACACAGTGAGTGCAAAATATACAGACTGGTAATAGATGCCAGTCATTGGGAACAAAATGCACATTGAAACAAGAAAAAGCTAATGCTTATTCAGCTTTAGACATATGTTTTCTACACATTGGCCAAATGAATGCACATTACAGATTCTAAAACATTAACTTTTATTAAATGGAGTACCACTCACGCACATCATACAAAGTTCTGCCTTGTGGTCCAAGAGTCAGTTGACCCAATATGGTAACCGGACAAAGCAAGTTACATTGGGCTTAACACACCTGTTAGCAAAAGCTTTGTGCCATTAACATCTGCATGGCAGACAGAGGTCCACAGGTGGGTTTTCCACCAGCTTGGTGATGTAGTGATGGAAGAAGGCATAGTACTGGTGTCTACTCATCCTGCAGCTGTTAAACAGAGAATCCCTGCTTATTAAAAAGATTATCAGTGCTGTTTGGGATGTGAAATATTGCTGCAGATCATGAGCATGTTTCTCCTTGAGTAGAAATGGTTTCTACATCATTTGAACAAATTCAAAACCTTTTATACTATTTGCTAAACCTGAAATTCATAAGCTACATTGCAGCATTCTTCTTTCAGGGTCATCAGTTTAGTAAGTGCAGAAAGTGCTTTTTAAAAGCAATGACAGGATAGGAGAGAATAAACAACAACAACAAAAAAGAGTAATACTATGTTTGTACAGATATTCTTTTTATCTCTCCTGAAGAATTTCATGATTCATGATAATGTTTTGTTTTTGTTTTTTAAAAAAACAATTCGCTCCCTGAGGACTGAACAGCAGCAGTCTTCAAGAAAAAAGAAAGAAAAGAAAGAAAGAAGATCATTTTGATGGGCAGCAATTTGGAAGCTTCTTGTCATCAAGACAGCATGAAAAATGAACCAGGCAAACGCAAAAGGGGGACTGGCAAACTGTAGCAGCTGTCAGATACCAACCATAAAGGACAAGGCTTAGAACTGAGCAATTTGTAAGCTGTTGAAGGAATATAAGAAGCTTCCTTGTACTGAGTTAGACCGCTGGTCCATCAGGGTTCTCTACGCTGATGGGCAGTGGCTTCCCAATATATCAAGCACGTATAGTATGTTTCCCAATCCCAGGGATTGAACCTACGATCTTCTGCATGCAAAGCAGATGCTCTACCACTGAGCCATGCCGCTGCCATTACTCCCAATATGGCTGCAATTATGGCAGGCCTCCGTTATTCCTGCTGCCTCTGAGCCCTGGAAAGTCTGTTTGTTTTTAATTCTTCATGCATGCACAAACATAACCGGCTCCACTACCCCACACCTTTAGTTGACATACAGCAGTCATATATATACACACACAGGACAGTGCAGGAAGAGTCTCATATACCTCAAAAATCTCCACCTTATTTAGAGAAAGGTGAGCACGCTCTCCACTCTCAACGAGGATTGACAGCCCTCTGCTGACAGAACACCATAATCTACTTCGAAGGTAAACTGGAGCAAAAGAGTATCTCAACAGATCTCATCCTTCGGGGTATTGCGTTTTATGTTGTTGCATTCCAACAGTATCTGCTATTCAGCATTTATTGCTCCTGAGGATTTTATAGCACTTTTATCCACAAATGTGGATAGCATGGAGATGATTGTTAAATCATTGTAACTAATGCTTCTCATTTCAGTTCCTTAGCTTGACTAAAGTTATTGTTATTGGTTAACAGTAGGAAGAGTTGTTGTTTAGTCGTTTAGTCGTGTCCGACTCTTCGTGACCCCATGGACCAAAGCACGCCAGGCACTCCTGTCTTCCACTGCCTCCCGCAGTTTGGTCAAACTTATGTTCATAGCTTCGAGAACACTGTCCAACCATCTCGTCCTCTGTCATCCCCTTCTCCTTGTGCCCTCAATCATTCCCAACATCAGGGTCTTTTCCAGGGAGTCTTCCCTTCTCATGAGGTGGCCAAAGTATTGGAGCCTCAGCTTCACGATCTGTCCTTCCAGTGAACACTCAGGGCTGATTTCCTTAAGAATGGATAGGTTTGATCTTCTTGCAGTCCATGGGAAGATCAGTCCAGTAGGAAGAGCAATTAGACAGAAATCTAGTCTGAATACTGTAGGGTCTGTTGGGGTACATTTCCCATTCTCCTTTATATTTTATTCCAGATCAGAATTATATTTTAATTTTTTAATTTTTAAAATTTATCATAACTTTAGTACATATATTGTATGCAAGTTATATGGTAGCACTGGGTTCAATGTTATAAAGTTCTAGGGGGGTTAAGAGTGACAGACCCCCAATTCATATTATGTTTGTTTCATTCTAGTCAAGTAGTTTTAAACAGATGTGGCAGAGGTATTATAAATATACGTACACCTACATCTCTCTTCTTCCTCAGTGGGCCTTTACATGAATGTATAACTGGTAATAAAAGCATGTGGCATTTCAGGAGTGGGCAACCTAAACTGCACCTGCATCCCAGGTTTTTCTATATGGGTCAAACAGAAAGATTATTCCTTCTGTGAAGCAGCTGAGCTGATACTATCCATTCCACTAGATCAGAGCTTTCCAAACTATGTGTTGTGACACGTTAAGTGTGTCACGTGAACGCTCCCCGCGCCCCTCCCAGGGCTGGAAATGTTACAAACTTCTGGTTTGCTAGTAAAACCGAATTACTGTGTCACGAAATGATGCATGTCTAAAAAGTGTCAACAGCATGAAAAGCTCTGCACTAGATGGCAAAGCCCCTTCAGAGTCAGTAGGGCAGCCCCACTTCCTAATGGTTAGTAGCTTATAAAAGATTCAGGATCCTTTCTTGCACCTTTAAGAGCTGAAAGCTAGTGCAGAATTCAACAGGTGCCAATACCTCAAGAACCTCTTCTCATATGAATTGACCTGGACCCTGAAATCACCTTCTGAGGCTTCTTCATGCACCCACTCCACAAGACATATGGAGGGTGGCAACACAAGAATGGCCTTTTCTGCAGTGGCTCCGTTTGTGGAACGCTTTCCCCAGGGACGCTTGTCTGGTGTCTTCATTAAATTTCTTTAGGCGCCAGGTGAAAAACATTCCTTTTCAACCAAGCCTTTGGCTAATTAAACATTCTATGCTATGTTAAAGGTGTTATGGGGGCAGTTAATGGTTTTGTATCGTATTTTGTGTTCTCATTTTGTATTTTTATGTAGAGACCCACCCTCTGATCTTCAATTAAGGACAGTATATTTATTTATTTATTTTATAATAGTAATAGTAATAATAATAATAATGTATTCTTTCTAAAGCTGAAGCGAAGGACTCTCTTTTATCACCAGTTTTAAAATGAGTTTATGCCACTCCTTTCTACAAAAGTTCCAAAATCAGCACAGTGCAGAAAAAGACAAATAATACAACCTAATAACAATACTGGCTAGCAAATAAATAAATCCAAGAGCAGTTCAAGAGAGAAGCTTATATAGATTGCATTGCATTGATACACACCCTTGGCCCTTTTCTTCTTTTTCCAAATTGTGAAATGCAAGCATTGGCTAATTTGCTAAATGACTCCAAAAACCATACTTGCGTTGGACAGGCTGCAATGAGGAAGGAAAGTGCAATTAGTTTTGTTTTTGACTCAAACCAAACATAATGAAGGCTGCAGCCCATATCGTTTACCTGGGAGTAAGCCCCATTAATGTCCAGGGGACTTACTTCCGAGTAGACCCGGTTAGCCTTGCTCTGCTAAATAACATTGCTATTCGGATACCAATACCGGTCGACCTGCACGCCCGTCCGTGACTTTTTAATTTTTTTTAATCTATCCCCAATAATCACGGGAATCATCCCTGGGACCGTGAGCAACAATCGTAATTCTTTCCTTGATTTATTTTGGCAGCGGCGTAAGGAAAGGAAACAAACATTTCATACGTGGAAGCAACTTAAGGCAAACCCTGTTTTCCCCCCTTCTCTGCATTGCCGCGGAAACGCAGCCCCGCCTCTTCCTCCTGGCGCGTCTCCTCTTGCACTGGGCGAAGCCAATGACAAGAGCAGGAAACGGCCGACACCACGAAGAAGGAGATTGGCGGAAAAGGGAACCGTCGTGAGGGTTCCATAGTGTAGTGGTTATCACGTCTGCTTTACACGCAGAAGGTCCTGGGTTCGAGCCCCAGTGGAACCACTAAGTTGTTTTTTCTTTCTCTCCCCCCACCCCCGCGCCTCCTTCTTCGTCCTAACCCCGGGAGTTGCAGAAATCTCACCTCATTCCTCCAATCCCCTCTGGGTAAACTAATGGCAAAGGAAGGGGGGGAGGGGAGAGGAGAGAGAAGGATACCCAATGCACAAAGTCGCCGCTTTATGATGGCTGAGTTCCGGACACTTTTGCTGCCTGTTAATTATTTGCATTCCAAAAAGGTGAATGGGTTGCTCAGCTGAGCGAAGCTCCGGGAGCCTCCGTCCCGCCCTCTCCTTAATCTGAATCTCCCCGGGAGAATGCACCCAGGCGTGGGCTGCGCTTATTAAGAGTGGCGCGGGGAGGGCCCTCTGCACGCGCTCAGGGGCACCCTTGATCAACACTACTTCTTCAGCCACGGCAGCTGACGTTCAACAAAGGCTGGTTAGGGGGCCCAAACGCTCAATCGCAGGAAAATTCTTCCTTACGCCGCCAGAAACCAAAAGGAGAGGCCGCGTTTATCATTGCCCCGGCAGCCTCCCACCCGTCCCAGGTGCCGTCGAAAGGGGGAGAACTAAGAGAGTGCGTGGGAGGGAAGAGAAGCAGCTTCTGCACTGGACGGCGACGCCCCTCGATCGCCCTCCCCCGCGGCAGGATTCCGCCCTCGGGTGGACACGCAATTGTAACGTGTGGAAACGCAAACACGCTTCATGCTGCTACTCTCTTTCCTCCTGGTTTCCTAATCCCACCGGCTGCCATCCATGTAGGCTGCACGCGCACTGCGCCCACATTACACCCATGCAAAGTGGGGTTCGGAGAATAAAGAGAGGCTGATGAGTTGGCTTGCAGGCAAAAGCTGGCGCACGCCGCGATCCCGGGCCGCGTGTTCCTCTGGGTTGCCAAGGGAATCGCACCCCGAAAAGGAACTAGCGGGAGGCGGCCGAAAGCAATGTAGTTCTGCTCGCGCCTGCCATCATTGCATGGCTGCTGCCGCCGCCCACGCTTCGGCTCTGTGCGGCAGAAATGCAGAGCAGCCGCGACTAGGATGCGGGGGAGGCGAGGAAGCTCGCAGGAGGCGCGTCCCACGCGGATGCGACAGAGAGAGGCTGCTCTGGGTGTTCCCTGTTTCATAAGATCACGTATTCCTGGGAAGAAGAGGGAGGAAGCGGGGGGGACGACGGGGGACGGACAGGTTGATTGAAAACTATACTGCTGCGCCAGGCTCTGCGTTTTAAGATCAGCGAGGCTGCAGCCCCAAACACGGTTTTATAAAGGGAGCAAGGCCTATATGGTACATGGTTTTGAGGAAACGCACAACACGCGTTCGCTCAATGTCCCTTCACATGACACCACGCCCTTTGCTCTCTGGCTTTTTTTTAGATTTGTATTTTTCTCACTGTATTGGTGGCTTCAAGTGTTCTTCTTGAAAGAACAGCACTGCTAGAACTGAAGGTGGCAAGACTGCGTTTTTTCCTCTGGTTCTTTAGGGATTCTTTGTGAATGGGCCTGAAGGATGAAATTTTCCTAAATCAGGTTAGCTCAGAGTCGTGTGCCTGATTTTACATTTACGCAAGGCACCAGTGCGCGAAATGCAGTTGTGATCTGTTTTCACGACGATACTGAGGTTTAAAAATAGATTGGAGAAAGGAGGCTGGATTGCAGGGAGGGTCAAGCTGTGTGGCATGGATGAAGGGATCGTTTTTCATCTGGGACTGTTTTGTGACAAAATGGCACATTGTGGTCATATGTGATCATACTATACTGTAGATGCAGAAAAGAACGACAGGCAAGTCTACACAGTTGCTACTGAATTAAGAGCCGTACTGAAGTAAGACAGGTATCTCTGCCTTTGGAATGAAGAACAATTATACAAGGATCACAACCAAAATGCAAAATAATCTTTAATCAAAATTATTATTTTTTAAAAAATAATAATTCAGACAATCCTACCCATGGCTGATCTGTTTTTGTAGATACGAGTCTTGGCAAACTTAAGCAAAGTGGAAATGTATGTACTTATTACTGTGTATATAAATTGAATAAATGATAATACTTATTTCTGTGTATTACATTTATAACTTTCGTTCTCCAAGTTGCTCTGAGTAGTCTACATGGTGTCTCCTCCTCCTGCAACCTTCTTAGGCAGCATAGGGCTGTTGATACAACCAATCCAGTATCTAACTTTAACACTTTGAGGATAAAGTCGCTCGGCTCCACAGCAAGGCTGATGCTGCTGTTGTGACAGCTAAGGTGTCCAGCTCAACGTTTAATCCAGAGTTATGGGATCGGTTCCTGTTAAAGCAGTCTGTCAATGTGGAGACAGGATACTTTGTGGTGCATCTGACCACCTGCTTGTTAGAGGCTTCTCCATCATGGCTTATTAAAGCTAACCTAGAGTACAAGGGAAGTCCATCCCCTTTTGCCTCCGGGGGGGGGGGTAGGGGGCATTATGTTCTAATCTGTAAAACACATTCTAAACTGTTTCCATTCAAATGGCAAGTTATTTTATGTGGGCCCATTAAATTTCTTAAGCAGATGCATATTTCAGCTGTTGTGTGTATCATCTCCAGAGCAGTGTGTGTTTGTTAAGTGAAAACCTTAAAGAAAGATAAAAATCCTAGACCTTTCACATTATCCACATGTCAAGGACCTGTCAGACCCAGAAGATTTAACCATGTTTTGTGTGTTTGAATCCCCTAATTCCTGTTCCATCAGTATATATCCTTTTATATTTTTTAATGAATTTTTTTTTTAATTGAATACCACTTTGAAATTTTAAAAATATTAAGTGGTTGGTAACCGTTTCTAAAGAAATAAATGTTTTGTGATGCCTAGAAGAACCATTACCCTTGATATTTCCTTCAAAGCTGATTGTAGCTTACTGTAGTGAATTAGTGTGTCTTGGGTAAACCCCCTAAGAGCTAAAAGAGGAAGATGCTTAACGAGACTATGCTTAACTTAATCTCAGCAGAGAAAGCTGTGCCACACAATAAGCAGCCATAGTTGAAAGGTGAAAGAAAATAAAGATGCATCTCAAGATAAGAAGTGTGGTTCTGTGTCTTCTTTTCTGGTATAAAGGTAAGCACCAGTCGTGCCTGTCGGGCATTTAAATTGGTATAATTTGTGAAGATTCTTGTTGAAATTCAAAGGGTGAATTTTATTTTCTAGATAAATGCTGGCGTTTGTAGTTACCCTGCACCAGAGGAAGGGGTGCTGATCTTCTAGTGTGTTTTATCAAATAGCTGTGTGCAAATGCCAAACAGCCATTTTAAAAGTTGCGGAATAAGAGGGAAAGGCCAGAATGTTGCTGGAAGGGGCTATGATCCAAAGGACTTCACAGTGCATTTTTTACAAGTTTATTTTATTGGAATAGCTATATCCTATGCTATCTCACAAACTGATTTATGAAACTCCTTTTGTCATGTGCCATGAGGGCTGTTGTTCCAAGAAAGTAAGCATAATGTTCCTTGGGATCACGGAACATGTTACACGGTTCTTTGGATCCTAGCCAAAGCCTAAGAAAAGGATTACTGTTATGATGATCTGCTGAACTGCAAGAATGATTTTTAGCTTATCATTAACCAAAGGTTGGCTGTGTGCCTCCTGTTAGCAACTGTACTCTTTTCCATGCCATTTCTAGATGATCCCCCCCTACCCCCCAATCTCTCCACAGCCTGTTTGAAAATAATAAAAGGCTTTGGTAAAGCCAATCATATGAACTATTGGGGGTTGAATGAGCTGTAGACAGTGCAGTGATTAACAGCACAATCCTAAACGTATATATACTTAGAAGTGCCCCGTTAAGTCCAATGGAATTTGTCCCTAGAGAAGTATCTGATTGCATTCTAAAATAGTCACTAACTTCAATATTTGCAGATGTGAAAATAAATGGATTTGGGGTCCTTCCTGACCTTAATTCACCTGCTTGTACCAGATAAAAGCACTGCTGGCTCTTAGTATAGATGTTATAGATCTTGGCTGCTGTCCTAAATGTACATAAGTTGGCATAGAATCATCTGCTTCATATGTCCTGAGCCAGCACAAGTGCACTGGAGATCATAGTCCAGCCTTTGAATAGCTAGATGATAAAATCTCTGATTTTCTTAGTACGTTTAAACTAACTAAAGTGTTATAATGGTTAGATTAGTATGCACAAACATCTATTGTACCTCTGTGACTCTGAACATTGTATTCCTTCAGTTATTTGATATCTTTATATTCTTTATTTTGTTTCGTTTATTAAGGAAACTGTGAACAAATGTATTTGGATGTGGAGTTGTTTTTCCTGTGTTTTTACTCCGATACTTTCTCTGTGTTTGGGGCAAGCAGAAGGTAGATCTGACTATGCTGGTGGGGTTTGCAGTAGATCGACAAGTTTCTGACTCTGAGGTTTAAATAGTAGTGACAGTTTAGCTGTTTTTTAAAAATAGGCTGCTTTGACAACAAAACTCTCAGGTTTTGAAACTTCTGCGTGTGAAAGAACTGAGTTCAGGTCTGGTAATGAGAATGTTACTGGGCTGCGCATATTCTCAGAGGCGCCCTGGTCCAAAATTGTAAGTGAACAGAAGCCTTCCTGCAGTCACAATTTTAAAAATAAAGTAGATCTGCCCAGCTTGAAGTCTGCTCACCTCTGCTCTATACTGCTGTGATTTCAACATTACTGCATTTGCTTATCCACATTTTGACGTGTTTTGATGGATGCATCAATGACTATCACGATTAAGTACCATACATTCATATACCAGACTATCATTTTTGACTGAATTACCTGTGGTATCATATGCTTTTCTTAACATTCAAATCCAAAGATTCAACATTCTTTTAGAATTCCCAGCAGTTCCTTTATGTAAAGATAATCACTTTAACTCAGCATCCCAAGAGGTACTGCCAGGTCATTCACATAAGCTGGGAGCAATTATCTTGTTCTTTGTAGTAACCTGCTTATGAGTTCTTTTCCATTTGGCACGCAGCTCAGAGAGGAAACCATCTTCTGCTTTCCTCCTCAGATTAATTCTTTTCTGGTGTGTTACTGTACCATGCACGAAATAGCTTTGTGTGCTACACAAGGGAGGTTTCTGCTACAAGCAGTACCTAAGCAAACTTTAACCTGAACGCTAATTGAGTGCGAGGGCCAAATTATCTTGTTGGTTGAGACTATGGTAGCATAGGGCCTAAGGACAGCACATTATATATTGTCTAACAAAATACGCTGTGGTTGGTGGAAGACTTAAGACAGCAATCTTACACACACTTTACTTGAAAGTAAGCCCCATGTACACAGTGTGACTTAACTTCTATGAATGCGTGCACAGAACTGCACTGTAAATTCTACTGCAAGATAAACCGAAAAACAATTTGGGTTGATTTCATCAAATTTCCTACTTCTATCCTTAAGTCCAGGCTATTGTCTGGATCCTGCCACCACAATCATTTCCAAGTAAGTAGATGGCAGAAGGCGATTATATGTGAAGAGTTTGCAGCCAAAATGTGTTGGCTGATGCAGTTGTGGGTTTACCTAAAGGTCTAATGGACTTGGGTAAAGAACAACAATGGATGAGAAGGATGAGAAAACAGAAATGCCTGCTTCTTGCACCAAGCAACTGCAATGAATTACAGGGCTCTTGGAGCCAGGCTCTCTGAGATAGGACTGATTTTCTGCATCCATTTCAGGCCCAGTTTGAGCACTGAAACTGCTGTTGTTACATCATACCTTTGTTGAGAAAGATACAGGGTGTGTGTGTGACCCTGTTGTTGTTCTTGATCTCGAAACTGACAAGTTTTCAATATTTCTAGCATCCTTCTAGAACATCTGAGTTGGGAGTGGGCAGTAATGTTTTGGTTCCAGTCCTGCTTGGTTGAGGGAATTCCAGAAGGTGGTTCCTGTTTGGTCCCTTAGAGCCTGCAGTCTAGCGCTCCACAGTGTTCAATCTTATTCTCCAGCTATTCAATATCTACATGAAACTGCTGAGTGGGGTCAATAGGGGTGGGAAAGAATTTAGATTCAGTTTGCATTTAAAGATGAACCTGAACTTAATATTGGAGAAATGAGAAACGGGCAGGGAGGGGGGACAAAACTGATAGATTCGGCTATCCCTAGTAATCCAAATTTTTGGAGTATGTTGCCATCAGTATGCTGATGACATGCCCATTTGTTCATCCTTTTCTTCTCAAGGAGGTGTAGGGGTAGATGTGCTGAACTGGGAGTTGACCATGGTAATCAACTGGATGAGACCCAGCAAACTGAGGCTTAATCCAAATAAGACAGTGAAACAGGTTAGTAGGTGGTTCTTTGGTCAGGATAGTTTGGTGTGCAAGTGGTTCTGCATGGGGCTGGATGGGTTATAGCTGTATGAATTTTGTACTGTAAAGCATTTTGAGATTCTTTGGTAGAAAGCAATTAACAAAATAAACAAAAACTAGGAACACTAGGCTAAGTTTTACTCAGAGTAAACCCATTGAAATTAATAATGACAAAGTTAGGTAGTTCTATTCCGAGTAGAACGTAACTGAATGCCACCCACTGACCTGAGTATTGCCTGTTCGTTTAAAAGGCTTCTATATAATATGGCAGTCAATGAACAGAAGTATTACAAAACCTTTCGACGCTCTGCCCCCCATCTAAAAAAATAAATGCCAATAATTGCAACATTCAGGGTGGAGGGAAACACATTTTTAAATAGGAGTGCCTACTTTTTTTTGCAGTACTTGATGATACAAATATGCTTTTTACACACTTCACAGCAATGTAAAGTGCTTAAAAATATATATCTACAGGGTGTTTTAGTAAATGTGTATACCACATCCCCAATATTCCCAAGGTGAATACGTTGAGAAACCGGGGGGGGGGGGCACACACACGAAGAGACAGTCCACTTTGCCTTTTTTTGTGTGCAAAATGGAAAGAGCAAACGAAAGATCAAATTTAAACCTCCTGTCCTAACAAGCTTTGCCAAGGCAATTGGGGACTAAGTATGGCAAAATTATAATCTGTCAACTCATCTGCCTTTCAACGGGGGTTGGTTGACAGAGTAAAATGTTGCCTAAGTACCATACATCCCAGCCTGATGCATTCCACCTTTTCAGCACTGTTTGAGAAGTGCTGACACTGCTGAGGAAGCTGGAAGGTGAGTGGGAAGCAAAAGGAAAAGATTGTCGCTTCTTTCCTTCAACTCATTATATATGAAAATTGCATTATACACAAGGACCCGGCTAAATGTAATCATATCAGCAGCCCCATTGAGTCAGATGAGACTTTTCATTTGCTTTGTGCAAGCGCTTTATTGAATCAAAGTAGTATACTGCATACATTCTAAAGATTAATTATTGAGGAACATTTATGTAATGGAGGGTTTTTTAAAATAAAAAATAAAAAAAGATGACAACCAGATATTTTGTAGAGGCAGTTATTTGGATATTTTTGTTTCTATTTCCAAACATCACCAACACCATTGTAAAGTGTACAGTGCTGGCCAGAGAAAGGGGCTTGTAGAGTTGGAAAGGCTTCCAAAAAGGTCAACCAAAATGATCGAGGGGGTGGAGGAAAGGTTACATTCGGGTGCTTTCAAATTATGCATGGAGAAAGGGAATAGAGGGGGGGGGAATTCCCCTCTCATCACAGTGGACATCAATTGAAGCTGAATTTTGGAAGAGTCAGGACAGATAAAAGAAAGAATTCCATACAGTGCATACTTAAACTACAGAATTATCTTCTAAAAGAATGATTGGTGACAACCAACTTTGATTAGACAAATTCATGGAGGATAAAGGCTATCAATGGTGCTGGAGGAGACTCTTGAGAGTCGCATGGACTGAAAGAAGATCAAACCTATCCATTCTTAAGGAAATCAGCCTTGAGTGCTCACTGGAAGGACAGATCCTGAAGCTGAAGCTCCAATACTTTGGCCACCTCATGAGAAGAGAAGACTCCCTGGGAAAGACCCTGATGTTGGGAAAGATGGAGGGCACAAGGAGAAGGGGACGACAGAGGACGAGATGGTTGGATAGTGTTCTCGAAGCTACGAACATGAGTTTGACCAAACTGCGGGAGACAGTGGAAGACAGAAGTGCCTGGCGTGCTCTGGTCCATGGGGTCATGAAGAGTCAGACACGACTAAACGACTAAATAACAACAAAGGCTATCAATGGCTACTAGCTGAAATGTCTTTGTTCTGTCCTCAGTGCTGGAGGCAGTATGCCTCTGGAGGCAAGTTCCTGGGATTCCCAAGTCACGTGACTACGGTTGCCCCTCACATCTTGCTTTTAGGCTTCCCACAGGCATCTGCATGGCCACTGTGAGAACAGGACGTTGGGCTACATGGATCATTGGCCTGATCACACAGGCTCTTCTAATCCAGCAGGTTCTTAAAAGCTATTGACAATGTACATCTGATTATGTTAGACAGAAATTAGTCACTGTGTTGTTCTATGTGTCAGTTACTGTGGCCACTTTCTATATCGGTCTGATTAAGCGCAGGGACTTGGGAAGTAAGTAGCACCCAAAAATTGGCACGCTCTGTGTCCTCTTTCTATAGTGTTTCGCTTTTTTAAAAAACCATACTATAAAACCTGCTTCCTGCCTGCAAATCCATCTCCTCTGCGTTTCACTGACTATGGCAAAGGCCCAAATTGCTCATTCATTTAAAGGCTTTGATTTCTATGACATGCACTGTGGGTTAGCGAGAGGGATGAAACCCACTGCAGGAGATCAAGCCCGGTTTCGACTCATCAGTTGTGCTTTGGAGGCTGGCTTTAAAAGCCCTGTGTGGCACAATCACTTAAGGGGCATCATGGTCATATGCTTGGGTGAATTTGACTATGCCTTCCAAAATCCAGATATGCTGAAGAGGGCTAAAATTGGTCTTGTCATGTAGCTGGAAACTATGGATGACTGACTCACCAAGATTACTGAAGCTTCCTCAGGGTATATGGTTAGCATGCTGGGTTGTTAAATTCCTAGCTTATCCTTTAACTCATTGGTTGCCTTTAAACATCAACATGCCACACTTGTCCCTATTTACCATGGGCACTCCCTAATTATCAGTCCCCTGTCCGTGCTAAATGTTCCATTCCTATTTTTTGGTTTTGGGGGATACCATGTGTTCCCTGTCCATGGCGTGTTGCGTGAGCAGGGCTAAAGAATTTAGTACGAAACTTGGACACTAACACTCGTTGGGCATGTGAAGCCGTACAGGCAGTCTGTAGACTCTGGCTTCACCACCCCCTGTCCTTGAAGCCCTTGCACATAGACAGCAGGGGCGCTGGCCTGGAATGGCCAGAGGTGAATGCTCTGCTGTGTAGCAATGGGCTTGACCTTTAAAGCCCTAAACGGCCTCAGCCCAGTACACCTGAAGAAGCATCTCCACGCCCATCATTCAGCCCGGACACTGAGGTCCAGCGCCGAGGGCCTTCTGGCGGTTCCCTCACTGCGAGGTGTGAGGTTACAGGGAACCAGGCAGAGAGCCTTCTCAGTAGTGGTGCCTGCCCTGTGGAACACCCTCCTATCAGATGTCAAGGAAATATGACTTTTAGTAGACATCTGAAGGCAACCCTGTTTATGGACGTTTTTAATGTTTGATGTTTTATTCAGTTTTTTGTCCTCTGTTGGGAGCAGCCCAGAGTGGTGGGGTATAAATAAAATCATCATCATCATCATCATCATCATCATCATCATCTCGGGCTGGCAGTGTGCTCTTTCGTGCCACATGCAACATTTGAAGAGGGGGAAGAAACCAGCATGGACAAACATCAGATGTGCTCCCTGAGAGATCATGCACCCTCTCTGCCTCCACTGCTTGGTCTAGGTCACCTGTTTCAGGAAGCTTTTCGTCTGCCTTCTGCTTGAATTTGTTGTTGTTGTTGGTGTCCTCCTGTTGGCTGTATTATTTCTTCCAGTTTCTGGTTTTTTTATAATTGTTCTGTGGTTTTTACTGTTTACATTAGGAGCCTTGAACACTTCATTTGAATTGGACAGGTGGGATATTGGACATTTAGAAATAGATTAAAGGTTGCTTGTGATTTTGTGAAGTTAAATTTGAACCCTTGCTGGCAAGCAACAGTTATTTTCCTGCTGCTCTTTGTGCTGCAATTTTCCTGGAATCTAAAGTTGGAATCCTATATCCATTCACCCAGGAATAACCCCATTGAACTCAATGGGACTTTCTTCAGAGTAAACTTGCATGAGATTACTCTATAAATCATTGTAGCAGATTGTGCATGGCATTAAAAAATTACACACACATACCACTCTGCAAAAGGTCATTAGCTAAGAGGTGCTGTGTGATATTTTAATAGGTTGTGATTACTTCCAAGCACACACACACACACACAGAGAGAGAGAGAGAGAGAGAGAGAGAGAGAGAGAGAGAGAGCACGCTTTCTTTCAACTAAAAACTACCAAGTTAGACATAGGGAATTTTGAACTGAATTAAGGAGTCTCCATAAGTCAGGCTACAAACATGACTTTGTCCTTATATCTCTAGATCTGTAAGGAAACATCTGTACCAGCTGTTTTTCTCTGGATATGTTCCAGAAACAGCTGGTACAGTCTGCACCAGACATTCAGGGCCACATTTCACAGTCATTACTGGGAAGAGAATTCTTCGTTGAACATGAACATCTCTGAAATTGTCCTATGAACATTCTTCAGCAAGAGCTTTTGTTGAGAGTTTGAATTTATCTCCATAGCTGCTGAAATGTCCATTGCATGCAATATTATTTCATTATGCAATACTTGTAATTTCTTAAATTTATAATTACGTAAATATTCGAATATACATCAGATTAAGAGAATGAAGTCTGAGACAGTATAGGGAGTCATCAAAATGATAAAAAAGTGATTGTTGGTCATGGAATACTGGAGTGATGTTTAATGCAATGTCAAGCGAAGTTTTATTCAATCTAGTTTGCTAGAGTATAACATGCTTTGCAAGTATATTGAACTGTACATCCCCCTTACTTATTTACTAATGGCATAGCTGGTGACCTGTTGATAATCACAGCAGCGGCCGTGACTCTTGCTTGCAACTTAAGTAAGCATCAGATTTCCACAGCATTTGGATTTCAAGGCATGTCTATTTTGTAGGTAATTGATGCCAGGGCAAGCGGTCCAGAGGTCAGAAGACGGAGGGTGTTTAAGACCAACTGCCTGCAGGGCTGTACTGTACTATGGAGGCAATTATAAATTACCCAGGCTCACATCTGACCTATATTTCATAATCTAATTGAGACATGTCCTCTAGATTTTAAACTGACGATGCTGTCGCTGCTAAGCACATGACCTTACATCACCAAATTAGCCACTCTTCAGGTCCTGACCCCCTTTTATCAGACTGTGGTAATTTTAGCATTTATTCTGGCAGGACGTACGTGTGTGTGTGTGTGTGTGTGCGCGCGTGCTTTTTCCATGAAAAAGCAGCCAGCGAAAGAAAAAGAAAACCTCATCGACTGAGAAAATGTTCATTAGCCTGAGGTCTGCTTCCCTTGGTTAATTAATGTGACTTGTGATTGGAACGTGTATTGGGTGCAGTTAATTTATCACTGAGCTACGATTGACTACTTTTGAACAGAGAAAAAGGGGGTACACGGTATAACATTTATTTGCTGAAGCAATTTTTACCACACAAGAATGTTCGTGTGAACATTCCAGGTTGTGCTTTTAAAAAAATAAACCATAAAGTTATAAATGATACAACAATAAAATGAATGAAGTCAGCTTAAAAAAAAAATGTCTCTGCATACGAGCTGCTGGGAATTACAAGCTGTTGTATTCAGGGGCTTCTTAGGGGCTTCTTAGGGGCTTCTCATTTGGCCTAGGGTTGACTACAGTAATAACAGGATGATGGAATCAAAGAGCCTTTGGCTTCCTCCAGCAGAGCTCTTCTGAGGTGCTTCGGTTCCCAACAGAGCAAGTCAAACAATCACCAGACTTAAAAGTGTTTAATAGCTTTAAAAATATATTTAGGGGGTGTCAAATTGAGACCCCCTTCTCTCCTGCGTCTCCATCTCCAATAAGACTTTCTAGGATACCAGCTTGAGCCCCACAATGGAAGAAGTGCAAGATATGCATATGCATCTTTTAAAAACTTTTCCCGCTCAACTTCTTTCCCTCTTTCACCCCCAATTCCTTATTTACTTCATTTTCACCTACATAATGTTCCATTCGGAATTGGATAGCCGCTGATGGACTGAATGGTGGTGCCAGGTTTCCTGCCTCTGCAGAACCACAGGGTGGGTATAGAAATGGCAAGCTTTCTTATTTAAGCTGTGAGGAGAACTCCACCTCACAATTTACACTTAACTCTTACTGAGAGTACAAAATTGCCCTTGGGTAACACACACCACTGAGTCAATTCATCCTCCCACTGTAATCTCTGAAGCTGCAAACGGAGAGGCCCAGACTGTTATCTGAGGTCACATTCGTGAGGATGTGCATTGCCTAAATCCAGCTCTTCCTCACCGGAGGCTCAAGGGAAGTGAGAGCCAGGATTTTATTACACCACGAGAAAGTGCAGAAGTAGAGACCTCGGTCTCCATGGCTTTTGGTGGGCTTAGAAGGCAGAACTAATGGATAAACATCCTAACCCTGTGGGCATTATGATGCTCAGACACCACTCTTATCAACTGTAAGGCTTCCAGCCCCGCCATTAAAAAAATGTATATATATTTAAAGCACAGTCTTTTGAAGAACATTTGTTGTTCTTGCTTGTATCATACTATGTAGAAGAGGTATCCAACCTTTGTAGCCCACAGGAAAACTGGACCGTCTATCATGAGCAACACATGCACAGCAGCTAAGCACACAACACAACTTATTGCAATGGCTACATTGCAATAGGTGGGGGGGGAGGGTAGCAGGAAAGGAGACTCCGTGGGTACCTGGAAGCCCATGTTGACGACCTCTGAACATATTTAGTTTATGACGAGAACCCTTAGGTTATGATGAGAGGCCCTAAAGATAATCCAGCAAAATTGCTATTGTTATCAACTAGGCAACAAGTTGAGGTATCTTAAGTCTGATTTGTATCTTGTAGTCCTTTGCTGCTGCTGAGCACCTTGTGTCACTACAGTTGTAAATGCTGTGCTAGCCGCTGACCTCCACTTCTTGAATATCGTGGAAAAAAATAACTCCACCTGACAAGGTCAGTTGCATTGGAGACACCAGAAACATGATCTCTGGCAGTTCATGTCCTCCCGGCTTTCACATCAATATTCAGCACAATGACACAGGTGTGTGAGAGAGTGTGTAGAAAAAACAACAGTCCAACTTGTATTACGTAAATATATTTATAGCTCATGAACAGAAGGGGGGAGTCCATTAAAACTATATTTAATTATATTATTTTTCTCAACAATCCTACAATCTATTCTGATTTGTAAGATACCAGCAAAATTCAGGCCATACAAGGACATTGTCGACAGCTTCCTATTTGATTCCAAAAATATCTCTTGGACTCTCTGGAAACTCCTGGTTTCTGCTTGTGAATGTGTGCCTTCATTGATCTTTCATATGGCCTTCATTGATCTCAGAATAGGAAAAGTACTTCTAGTGCTCATTAAAATTCCATTAACAGAATCTCCTGCACACACAAATCAGGCATTAATAGGATCCTAGCAACAGGGATAAACACTCTCTTCTCCCCACTCCTCAGCCATTCATAGTGAGGAAAGGTCTGACTGCCGATACAGGAACATGGTATTTGCCATGTGATTCCTGATTGACTGGAGTCACCTGATGAAGAAAAATGCTGTGGGGGTGGAAAAAGACTTGGTGCTGAAGCACTAACAAATGAAATTGAAGATATGTACTATTTAAGGGTAGCTGTTTCCCCTAGAGCACTTAGGGAGCCTGAAAGACAAAAACCCACATTATAACTAAAAAGAAATTAGAGGTCACTGTGGAATTGTTGTTTGTCTGAATCCACCTTTTGTTATACTGGGATTTTGTATTATTCAATCTATGTTGGGTTCAGACAGATGTGAACCAATTGTTATGATAAAACCCAGCAGGTTTGATTACGAAGGGAATAAAATGGGTATGAGGATTTGAAGAGAATATGTGGTAGATTTTCTGGGGCTGGGACGAGGGTGAGACTTTGAGCTTAGGGGATCTATTTTGTTTTTATCCTAAAACCCCAAGATTCACCAACCAGATCCTGGTGCAAAAGGTGGAAGAAAGAATTCTGAGCCCATAGATGTAGGGTTGGTTCCCAGAACTGAACAGACCTCAGTCCTCCCACAAACACACCCGCCTTCCTGGTTAATTGGGGGTGTGAATAGTTATTTTGTTACTGCTGTTGTTAAACAGATGAGTCTCAGAAATCTGTGCTGATCTACTGCAAACAACACAGAGATACCTGTGTAGATTCAGATCTACCTTCTCTCCACTCTTAAAAAGGTAAAGGTAAAGGGACCCCTGACAATTAAGTCCAGTCGCAAACGACTCTGGGGTTGTGGCGCTCATCTCACTTTACAGGCCGAGGGAGCCAGCGTTTGTCTGCTTCCGCAGACAGTTTTTCTGGGTCACGTGGCCAGCATGACTAAGCCGCTTCTGGCAAAACCAGAGCAGCGCACTGAAACGCCGTTTACCTTCTCGCTTGCACTTTTTGGCATGCTTTCGAACTGCTAGGTTGGCAGGAGCTGGGACCGAACAATGGGAGCTCACCCCGTCGCAGGGATTTGAACCACCAACCTTTTGATCGGCAAGCCCAAGCGGCACAGTGGTTTAACCCACAGCACCACCCGCATCCCTATCTGTCCACTCTTATGTTAGAGGAAAACATAGTCAAGTTTTGAGTTGGCAGAGAGGGCAGACAGGATAGATCACCCATCTAGATCTACGTGTTGCCTAAACCATCATGTTTTAGGTATTTGCACAATTTTCCATGCTATGTAAACATATCACCAGTGAACACTAGCTGCATGGCACCTGTGGTCTCTGACTGCAGTTGGCATGGATCAGTGCTAACTGGATTTCCTTGATATGGAGCTATGCAGCTTCTACTGTTGCCTCTTTAGTTTTCTTGATTTTCTTATCTCCCTTTAAACTACCTTGTGCCAAAGTGAGCAGTAACCCATGAAACCTCCATCAATTTGTCAGTCTTTAAGCTGCTGCAGGATTCTTGGTCTTCAAAAAATAAAGATCAAAATGCTCTGGACTAGAATTCCTTATGTACTCTGATTGCCCCCGCAGAGTTTTCCCTACAAGCAGGATCGCACCTTTATATGGTCATCTTTGTGTAGATGGAGATACACTATACACTGATGGAGATACACTATATATATGAATGGGGAAACCTTTCCAATCAAGGAAACTCTGTGTGCATATCAGATCCCTACGGCCCAGAACAGGTATGGGGAATCTCCAGATGTTGCTGAACTTGCTCTTGGCCATGCTTGCTGGAGCTGATGTTCAGTAACATCTGGAGAACCAAATGTGCCTGACACCTGGTTTAAGAAGGAATTGTTGATTTGAGGCAGGTGCCATCTTGGGACCTTCCAGCTGAGGCTGAGAGTTGTAGTCTAAAACATCTGGAGGGCCCTGGGTTGGCTAAGGCAGCTCTTCACAGTGTGGAAAGAGAGAGGTAAGAAACTAAGTTAAGAAACTTCAGGTAGGAAAACATATCCAGCCAGATTTGATTAACATTAGGGAGTTTTGAGTGCACTTCTTCCTTGTGCTCTGGCTAATTCATAACAAACAGCTTATGCAAAGTACAATTTTCTCCATTTTTGCTTCTGCCCACAGTTTGTCATCCATTGCAATGCAGTACTTCATGATGCGTGAGCAACCATGGGATTCATTTCCATACCTTTTCCCATTCATTTCAGTACCTCACGAGTTATCGCTATGCTTTTAACTGTCGTTTTCTTGTCGTTTCCCACCATGCTGCGTTATCTCTGCTGTACAGCCATGCTGGCATTGTCACCAGCAGAGGTAGGTCCTTTAAACTTCTTTGTATAATATCCAAATATTTTTGGAGCTTTATCCAGACCTGTGCTGACCGTTCCAGCACTCACTGATTAGAGTATAGTATTGGTATTTATGTTTTCAGGTCATTTAGACCTTGGATGATTTCTGGCAAATATTTAATAGAACACCCCTCCAGTGTTTGCATAGTACCACAATACATCTTTCCACCGCAGAAGCAATATTGTGAACTTGCTTTAAACAAACTCATATTTGATGCCATGTCAATAGATTGTGCAACTGGACAGAGATGCTGTACCAAATGGATCTTTCATTATTGCTTTTGTTGTTTTTATTAGTCCATTTCTATCCCGTTCCTTCAAGGAGCTCAAGGTGACATGCATGGCTCTCCCCCGCTCTCCATCTTACTTCCATAAACACCTTGTGAGGTCAGTTAGGCTGAGAGATGGTGACTGTCCCAAGGTCATCTAGTGAATTTTGTAGCAGAATGGAGATTTATTCAACAGTTTGGGCCATGACCTAGAGTGACATACCTTACCTACCTACTCCCATATGCACACATGCATATATATTTTTTATCAGCTTGCCTTACAAAGGCGCCCCTGCAGAACAACCGCTTTTAGGACTGGGGGGTGCACCACTGGATTCGTACCTTGGATTGTATCCTACCTATGGAAATGTAAACAGTGTGCATATTCATATGCTTGCAACAACCAAATCGTTATATCATTCTGATTTTTTTGTTTCCTTCTGACTCGCTCAGCCTCTTGAAAACATCTTTGCTTTTATGATACCATAAAAACTTGAAATGCTTTCCTACACAAGTAGTTTGCAGAGTGCTTGGCCCTTTCCCCACAAGGTACCACAGCTAAGCTGCTGCATGTTGCCGTATACTGCAATGCAACATCACACATCTATCTGCCTGCTTCCCTTTCCTGCCTGCAATGATTAAATGATAATTCCTTGGCCATGAGGGCAAGTTGTATGGCCTGCTGCCCATTCTCTACCACGCTTTGTTATGATGCCATCAGGGTGCACTTGCTATCTTAGTAATGCCAATTTCTTTAAATGTACATGATTAATTTCACATCTTGTTCTTCCCCTTGCTTTTAGAAGCTTTTTTTATTATTATTTAAACTGAGAGCTGCACACCTGCCCACACAAACTGCAGTGTTTCACATTAGCTTTGGTAGTTATTTAAGCAAGAAGAGAGGAGGGATTTTGGGTGGGCAGGGAGGAGAGAAGCAAAACCTGATAACGACTGCCATGGTGTCTAGCAACACAGGAAGCTGCCTTAAACTCTGAGTCTGACCATTGTCTCACCTACCTCATCTAGCAACTAACTGGCAGTGACTCTCTGGAATTCCATTCTGGTGATGCCAGGCTTGAACCTAGGGACTTCTGCATGCAAAGCAGTTGCTCTATCGTTGAGCTATTGCTACCTCAAGCTGTTATTGCTTAAACAAACATTATAAAAAAACCATCAAAAGTAATACAAAAGAGTCGTCATCTGCAACTTGCAACATGAAATTAAATGTAGGGAACTGGTCAATTTATACAGTCAGTCCGATTAATATGCAAATAGGTCTCTGCTCAGTATTTTGGCTTCTCTAGCAAATAGAGCAAAACAGATTTCTGATAAATTGCATTGTTTCCCAACTTTCTCTTGGCCACTGCAGAGAATCTGCCCGATATTTCTAAAATAAAAGCTTCCTTTGAATTTGTACTCAAATTGAGAAACCTAGTAAGTAACAACAGATATTCTTCACAGAATATTAGCTCTGAGACTCCTCTACATAAAAGCATAGTGCCCCTTAGGAACTTATATTCAGGTATATAGCAGTCATTGGCATTCATCGTCCTACACTTTGAGCTGTCCTTTGTTTCTATGTCAAAATTGCGGCAATTTGGACTTGCTGTGTTGGCCAGTGGAAATGGCAGGGATTAAGAGAACAGGGTTTACACCAGTTTGCTTCTTTCCTTCTTCTTTTCTGCTCTGTTAGGATGACAGACTGGAACACTGGCACAGTAAAGCCTGCAAATGTGATTGTCAGGGAAGTCCAAATTCCGTATGGTCCTCGGGGACAAACAATCTGGAATGCATGCCAGGTAAGAACTTTTGACTGATCATGGCTTCTAGCACAGGCCTATATTTACTTAACCTGTGAGTAAGGCCTCCATCGCAACCACCCAAAGCCAGTTTTAATTTAAAATAAATAAATCTTTAGCACTTTTTCAGGAGAAGGCTTGGGCTTTGCCACACCCAGGGGAACAGAATCCCAATGTTGAAGGAAAGTCACTGAGGACACCACTACCTATGAGGGAACTGGAGAACTGGTCACCCTCCAGATTCCAACTCTCATCAGCCCCAGGCAGCATGGCCCATGGGAGTTGTAGTTCAGCAACATCTGGAAGGAGGTTTAACCCTTCCCCAGCTGTGAGCACCTTCCCGCCCCACAATATGACAGTTACAAAGAAAAGCTCCTAAGTTTAAATTGCTGCTTAGAAGCGGATTTCCATTGGGATGGTAGCTGGGAAATGATCACACCTTATTACCCCGTGCACTGTGGTCCTGATAAAAGCTGTATCACCTACACTTAGCATTTAAGATGGGGAAGGTGCAGATGAAGCTTTATGTTACGTATTTAATGCAACCCTTAAATGATAATGTGTCATTCCCTCTCTCCCCCCCCCAATCTAATGACAGTAATTTGATTCTTGTCTTTGCAAAATTTACTTGTGTTAAATTTTGCAGGATTCTTTAAAAAATAAATGAAACCCTGTAATTTTCCACCATCTTCATTATAACTAAAACCACATAGTAGTATTAGCTGAGAAAGAGTTTCACCTTCAAATGCCATATTACGGAGAAAAGATATACAGTGGTAGAAACTAGGCAGGGATGCCATTCTAATGCACAGCACACAGAGAGACTTCTAAGGTCAATGGTAACAGCATTAAATAATTTAACTGACTTGGTCCATCAGTCCCCAGACATCTGCCTGGTAATTTCTTTCTCCACGACAGTTTTCTAGAACAGAAGGTTACCTCCTAAGTATATTATGATTGTGTTAGCTAGAGATTAGTGCTACTAAAAATAAAACTCTCGTTTCTTGTAAACATTGCAGGCAATTCAGCCCAGTTTTACTTAACATAGTTTGCAAGACTTCAACACATACCGTCACTGTGATTTCCATGGTGATGGAGACTACAAAATATGCCCTCATTACAGGGAGTTCATAGGTAGTATCGAAATGAAAGTGGTGATTAAGCAGGGGTAAGAAATTGGATTCAGTTTGTATTTAAAGGCAAGCCTATCTCATTCACACTTCTCAGAATTTTGCAATGCGCTTCTCCAGCCAAGCAATACATACATAAACTCCTATACCAGAGTAAATTGTGCAAAATAACAAATAAAAATGCATCCAGCCATAAACATAGCATTCCAAAATGCATTGTATTAGGGAAAATGGGTTTGCAAAAGTTATTTGGCAAAATCACATACAAATATGAAATTTGCAGTAATATGCTGATGAGTTTTCATAAGGTTTTTTTTTTTTAAAAAAATTGCCAACTGATGTGAAAATGTGGAGAACTGAAAATGAGAAACAGTGTGAAACCAATATTGGGTTTCCTCCATCCCTAGTGGCAATTCATACAAAAGGGCAACTCCATGCAGGTCCAACAGAGCCACAATTCTGACAGTGGCCTCCCACAATCCCAAGGCAATTTTGTGTACCTTGTTTGGCTGGTGAAAGTATGCAGACATCATACTTTCCGTGGGCTAGGAAAGCAATGTTAGGGACTCAGAAATCAACAAAAGGAATAGAGGAAACAAAGCAACCCAACTTCTACTCTTACTAAATGCTTCAGTCTACTAGTAAAACAAAGTCTGCATCTCACCCTCTGTAAGAGAGCCTTAGGGCCAGGGAATCCATGGCCTCTCTGATGCTATTGAACTCCAACTCCTATCAGCCCCAGCCTGTATGGCCAGTGATCAGGGATGATCGGAGTTGATATCCATCTACATCTGAAGGGCCAGACGTTTCCCAGCCCTGAGATAGAGAAGGAGCTTTTTGTACCTGTGCACACTCTCTTTTGAAAATGTTTGTTGTTCTCTTACAGAATGTCCCTATCACAAGCCACTTGGTTTTGAGTCAGGAGCTGTTACTCCAGACCAGATAAGCTGCTCCAGTCCAGAGCAGTACACTGGATGGTACACTTCATGGATTGCAAACAAGGCCCGGCTTAATGGGCAAGGTTTTGGGTAAGTAGCACATCTTCCTCCTAATGTTTTGACCAGTAAAGAGTCAGCCAGACACTATGTAAAACCCTTCCTTCCTTCCTTCCTTCCTTCCTTCCTTCCTTCCTTCCTTCCTTCCTTCCTTTCTCTCTCTTTCTAGAAGTCTGCTCAACTACCTCTGCTCTTTGTCTCACCTGCTTTTTGATGTTGTGCTGATCCACTTCCTCCTGGTTTTTGTTCCCCCAGCTGTCTCTTCCTGCCAACCACTGTGTCAACAAGTTATTCTTCCTGCTGGCTGTATTAATACGTTTTGATACGGCTCCTCTAAATTACCTATTTCTTGAGCATGTGCTCTAATTTGCTTGTGCAAAGTTTATGCAGAGGTTAGATTATAGCTAGTTTTTATGGAGCATTCCTTCTCACTTGTTTGCAGGGAGATTATATGACAATGAGCATCCACCCTGCATTCCTCTTAGTTTGCTTGCAGGTTGTGTATCTAATGTGCCAGAAAGGCATATAGTGTACATTTCCTTGGCATTTTCCTGCGTGCAAAATGTCTGAATGATATGCAACCAAATAGTTGTGCTAGTGCAAGGATTAGTGCTAGTGCAACAGGATTGCCTTTCCTTTCCTTCCCCCCATATGCCCTGTGCCATCCCGAAATATGCTCCAGAGAATTAAGGGAACCCCAAGAACAGATTTAGGGGGAGAACACTCCGTTGTGCAAGGAGAAATTCCTTAATGCTACTTTGAATACAACAGGCCGTTTCTAGAGTTTTTGGCACACTAGGGTGATGGGGCATCTTAATCCACTTTAATTGTACGATTCTAAATTCCATAGTATGTTCTTGAACTCTTCCCTCAAACCAGGCCCTATGCAGAGGGAGGTGCAGAAGGGGCACAGCCAGGTACACTTGCCCTGGGCTGGCCAGTTGGCTCCACCAGGGACCAGTTGCTTTTTTTGTCTGAGTTTCTAACTTTATTCTAAGAACACTCCCTCCTCAGGCCTCAGGGCGCTGCACAGGACTGCTTCAAACTCCTGGCAGTCTGGAGGTGCCTTTCATTCCACCTACATTGACTCACCGAGGGTATTACACATAAATCAAAATGGCAAAATGTGGAGTTAAGAGGCACAGGCGCAACTGCAGCAAACGAGTCTGAGCGCTGCTGCCAAATTGTCCCAGAGAAGTTACTTCTAGCTGTAATTGCATACCCCTCCGACCTCAGAGAACACATCTCATTCACTGGCAAGTGTTTCTTTTAGTATAGGACATAACCTTCTATGTCTTTCTCCTGCAACTCTTAACAGGTGTGCCTGGCTCTCCAAATACCAAGACACAAACCAGTGGCTGCAGATTGACCTGAAGGAAATCAAAGTGATTTCAGGAATAATCACACAAGGACGGTGTGATGCAGACGAATGGATGACGAAATACAGCGTGCAGTACAGGACTGACGAGAACCTGAACTGGGTCTATTACAAGGATCAGACAGGAAACAACAGGGTCAGTATGAGATGCATTTTCTGAAAGATGCATTTTCTGAAGATGTCCCCACATTGGCATTTGTTCAGAACAGGGTGTGTTGAGATAAATAATCCCATTCAAATAAAAATGAATCCTAGTATTCATTGACTTTCAGTACTTGACAAGCAAATTTGAGTCCAAGGCTGAAATTCTAAACCCACTTATCTGGGGTTACTTCTTAGTGGTTAAAATCATTTTGTTAAACTCATGTGCCCCAATAAAGTGAGGGACAAGGAATATTCCCTCTTAAAAAAATTATTCACCATACTTCAGTTGATCACCCAGTAAATAAATAGATAAGGAAATAAATCAGAAGGCTAAATGTGTGTGGCCAGCCATCACAACACTCATCTAGGATGGTTGCCATTGAACTGGCTGCATGTGTTTTGACAGATATGGAAATGTCCAGAGGAACCAGTTGCTACATGCAACAACTTACCTACCTCTAGAACTGATTAGAGGGTTGAGTTTCCCTGATACTGTTGATAGGGAATCTAGTGGGAGGTAAGCAGTGCCACATTTATTTAGAAAAACGGTGTTTCTGTAATGTGAAATATACTGTAGAAAGAAGCAGAACTTTTAAAGTGTTACGGCACTGGAAATATATTATTTTCTCCTGAGTAAATTGCGGGGGGGGGGGGGGGCAAAGGCTGTAAAGAGCACTGCTATGTATAATGAGTGTGATATTTTTAAGCAGATAGATTCTCATACAATCTGCTACTTGTTATAGCTGCTTTCCAAGGTGGCAAAGTCCACACTGAATACCATATTCTACCACCTCTTTAGCATCTCATCCATTGTCAGTTTGCTGCACTCTAGTTCAGAATTGGGGAATTCAGAGTACAAGCTTTCACAACCTGGAGCTTCTGAGCTAATTGCCAGTCGACCCCAAATCTCCCTGAAGTTTGGACTTGCCATGCCTATAGCCGATAGCCAAAAGAAAAACGAAAAAAGAATCTGAATAAAATTCTGTATTAATAGACAACATTTGAATAAATAATTTGAACGGGAAAGGATGAGAAAAAGAATCTGCATTAGCCTTGATTTCATTACATTGGAGCAAAATCTGCATTTGTTCTAAATTGAGAAAACTGACAAGAATTACAAGCGGAAACATTTCAGTCATAAACATTTTTACGCTATGTAGAGCCAATACATTTATGACACTTACTCCTCATTTATACTAGTGGGTTCTTCGTGGATTTGACTAGCCATGCTACATGCCAGGATGAAACTACACGCCCTGGAAAGCCTACTATTGTATAAACATAATTTAGCTGTGGAGAGGTTGGTTTATCTCCCCAAGCAGAATTTGGCAACATGCACCATGTAATTGCAAGTAATTTGCTTCTAGTGACAGAAACCAGCAGCAGTATTGCTTGGTAAATTAGTGACACAAAATAATTTAAGTCGCTAAATAGGTTTCCAACTTACTGAATGCAGAATTAAAGGAAGTTAAGGCCTCAATCCTGTCTTCTGTGAAATGAACTCTGTCCCGTCCCCCGCAGCTTTCTTTTTTCTTTTTGTCTTCTGTAGGTTTTCTATGGAAATTCAGACAGATCATCTTCTGTGCAGAACCTTCTGCGCCCACCCATTGTCTCGCGCTACATTCGCTTGATACCACTTGGCTGGCATGTGCGCATTGCCATCAGGATGGAGCTGCTTGTATGCATGAATAAGTGTGCTTGATGCTAAACTTCAGCACCACATGACATTGCAAGGGAAAGAGATGGGAGGCATTAGCAAGATATAGAAGTACAATGAATAGAATGAGTAGGTTCCTCATGTATCTCAGTGTACTATAAATGTAGGCATTATCCCTTTTGCTGTGACTTGCACCTTCCACAACTATGGAAGCTTTAACTGAAGTCTAAATCAGGCGTCCTCAACTTTGGCCCTCCAGATGGTTTGAGGCTACAATTTCCATCATCCCTGACCACTGGTCCTGCTAGCTAGGGATCATGGGAGTTGTGGGCCAAAAACATTGGGAGGGCCGAGCTTGAGGAAGCCTGGTCTAAACCAATAGAACCCAAGAGCCCAATTTTGAGATGAAATTAATATCCACATATCCATGATCCCATGTTGCATTATATTTCCTGTTTCAGCTCCAGGGGTGGGAGGAGTTGGTGGTGAGAGGGAAAGGCTTTGACTTGATTTTTGTGAAGCTCTCATGAAAGTACAGACTGGCCTATGCAAAAAAAGGAGGAATTTATACACACACACACACACACACACACACACACACGTTTCTTATTGCACCCATTGTCAAGCTTTGCTGATGCTAGCATACTTAATTAGACTTAAGGCAGGTCTTAATGGATGAGCCAATCACAAGTCCTTAGAGTAAGGTTAAACTACATGGTCCCAAGAGTTTTGGTTTGTTGCTGTTGTTGTTCAAAGGAAACTGCTGAGCCGTCTCTCTCCCTGTCCCTGCTGAGCATTATTTATTTATTTGTTGTTTGTGAATGGTTTGAGGGCAGGTAGCAAAAATTTCATTATTAACACAATTACAATATACATTAAAATAGTAAAATAAAACTAGAAGGCAAGTAGCGACAAAGCAACAAAACAGCTGCGTTGAACAGCAAAGCCAGGAGGAGAGAAGGCGTCTACGCAACAAAAGATCTGGATAAAAAAGGGGCGTCCGTTGTTGACAAAACATACAGTGATGGCACAAGACATACCTCGGAGGGGAGGTCCTAGCATTTGCAATATCAAATCTTTGTTGCTTCCCCTAAATTATGATGATTTTTAAGCATTAATAACAGCAGCAAACAAACCATGTATTTCACCATATATACAAAATGACACAAATCAGTGCATGTGGATGAATTGTGTCCTGGAAGGCTGAAAATGTTAACCAGATTTAGTCTGCATCATCCTATCCTCTCAGGTTTGAATCTAGCATGTTCATTTCAACATGGTAGTATCCCAGATGCTATGCAACCTGTCCAGCTCAGATGGGGCCATGGGTTTCTTCCAGCTGCAGGCAATAAACACCTTGACTGCGACTGATAATTTGACTCTGCTTGTCATTCAGCTCAGTCACCCCCATAGGTAAAGGTAAAGGGACCCCTGACCATTAAGTCCAGTCGCGGACGACTCTGGGGTTGCGACGCTCATCTCGCTTTACTGGCTGAGGGAGTAGACAGCTGTCTGCAGACAGCTTCCTTGTCATGTGGCCAGCATGACTAAGCCACTTCTGGGGAACCAGAGCAGCGCACAGAAATGCCGTTTACTTCCCACCAGAGCAGTACCTATTTATCTACTTGCACTTTGATGTGCTTTCAAACTGCTAGGTTGGCAGGAGCAGGGAACGAGCAACAGGAGCTCACCCTGGGAATTCAAACTGCCAACCTTCTGATCGGCAAGCCCTGGGCTCTGTGGTTTAGACCACAGTGCCACCCGCGTCACCCCCATATACTTAATTTAAGAGGTGCTAGGATGTTCTGATCTATCTTTTTTATAGGTTTAAAGTCACTCCCATTTTATAAATTAAAAAATAGAAATCTTAATTTGTGTTTATTTATCTGTTTATATACCGTTTGATTGTAATAAAACCTCTCCGTGGTTTACAAAACCAGTTACACAACGGTTCAATGTGTGTCACTGTCAGCATATAGAAAATTTCCATTGTATCTTGACTTAAATTTGTTTGTGATGTAAACATGTAGAATTGTGTGTACATAATTATATTCCTTCCTTATGTGCATGTGTTAAATGTAAGGGCTTTCAAAATAAATTTAAATCTACACTCAAAAATAAAGCCAAAACTATTTTGATGATTCACTCGGTTCTCCTTCTTCGAGCTGATTCGCCACTGTGAACCTGTGCTTTTCTCAGAACTCTCCAGGGGCCACAATTCAACAGAGTTAAATGCACGTTATACCAATTACTTCTGTGTTGGGTTGGGGCCTATAGCCTTGATTAACTTACAAAATAAGCTTTCATGTGATTAGTAAATAACTATGTGCTTTGACTTTAGTAACAACCCTATTAGCTGTGATCTTCGTTTTGGACTTTGATATAGGCCAGCTGGGTACAGATGTAATCCTGGCTCTGCATTTGATTGCTCAGTGCAGGTGCTGGTATTAAACAGGGATGTATGCAGCTCCCTGGCCAGGCTTTTAACTAGGGAAGGAGTATAAATTCTGTTCAGCTCAGATCTGAATGTGAATCTTCCTGGTTCACACCTTCCAAAACAATACATTAAACCTGCAACTTACACAGGGGTTGCGTTTTGTAGGGTGGCATAGCTTTTACTCACCCACTCTACCCATAGGTGACAGGACAAACTATAGTGTGTGTTATCAGGACTTTTCCTTTTCTTTTTTCCCCAAGCTGGAAAATAAGAGAGCAGCTTTTCTTTTGGAACTTGGAATTTGAAAAATACTTCACAATGCAAAGAGCTAAAGTTCAGATTTGGGGTGGAAAGCCAGATCATTATGTTGGTACAGTTTAGATTTCCCAGATAGCATTCCCCACAGTGCTGACATTTCTATATTCGGGGTTGTATCTTGCTCATATTATGCAATACGGGGATTAAAACAGTGAAAAATATGCATGCATTTCAGTTTTAATGGAGGTGGCTGAAGCAAAATATTTGAAGGCTAGGCTCTTGGGCATCAACGGTAATGAATAATGAATTTGATTCATGGATTGGAAAAGCACTAATTCTTTAAGCTCCAGTTATCGCAGCTTCCCTTAATAGGCTGCTTGAATCCATTGAACATTGTACTCATAGTTATCCCTTCTCACTATGCAGTTGCTGCTTTAATGTGTTCATATTCAGCATCCCATGGAAGTTTTTTTTTTTTTAAACTGAAATAATTACTACTTACTTTTACAGCTAAGATTTGATATTGGGAATTGGAGCCATCCTGAATTTATCCATCTCATTGGTTTGAAGTGACAGCTTGCTTTTTTCTTTTGCCAAGACTGTGCCCTCCCATTGCTGGACCAGAACTCCCATCATCCATGAACGTTGGCCGTGCTGTCTGGGGCTGATGGGAGTTGGAGTCCACAACGTCTGGAAGACACCATCTTAGCAACCCCTGGGCTAGCACATTGCAACCATGGGTATGTTGTTGTGGCAGTTCTTGGGCTATTTTAAATAGCCCAGTTAAAACGTACCCACACAGTGGAATGGCTTCAAATGTAAAACCAAGCCTTTCCCCACTATTCATGTAAATAACAGCAGGACAACAGCAGTGCACTTTCCTGGGCTATGAGTCATTGAATCCTAGAATTGTAGAACTGGAAGGGACCCCAAGGGTCAACTGGTCCAACTCGCTGCAATGCAGAATCCTTTGAATGCTAATACTCTGAACCTGAGCAATGTGTCTTGGTTTAAATGGAATGACGACACTGGCAACCTTCTTTTACCTGACTCACACCATGTTCAAATTAGGCCTAAATGTCAATTAATCATTGTTTAACATTGCTTTATATACAATATACAAACTACTTTTGTATAACAGAATGTGTTCTTTGAACAGCTCATAAGATAAAAGACAATACTGAAAAAGACAAAGGACTATAATTACTGGACAGCCAGTGTGGTATAATGATGGTACTTTGGATGAGGACCTGGGAGACCAGGGTTCGGTGTCCTGCCTCCTTTGGTCATGAAGCTCACTAGGTGATCTTAGACTAAAAAGGCACTCATCTCACTCTATAGGCTGAGGGAGCTGGCATTTCTCCTCAGACAGCTTCCGGGCCATGTGGCCAGCATGACTTAAGCCGCTTCTGGTGAAACCAGAGCAGCACACAGAAACGCCGTTTATCTTCCCGCCGGAGTGGTACTTATTTATCTACTTGCACTTTGACATGCTTTTGAACTGCTAGGTGGGCAGGAGCTGGGACCAAACAACGGGAGCTCACCCTGTCACAGGGATTCGAACCGCCGACCTTCTGATCGGCAAGCCCTGCCTAACCTACCTCCAGGGTTGTTGGGGGGATTAATTGAGCGGGAAAAGAAGCACATCTGCTACCTCGAGCTCCTTGGAGAAAAAGGTGGGATATGAATGAAATAAAGAAGAAAAATACCATAACAGAAACAAGGAAATACAGTACATGTCCATTTGCCTGCCCCTGTTAGCAGTTCCCAGGCGGCTGGGAAGTTGGCCACCTAGTGACACAGTTTTCATAAAATCCAATTGTACACATACAGGGAGCTTTCCCCCCTCAGAATAAAATCCTAAAAAGGCTACTGAGAAGTTACTCCCATGTAAGGGCTATAGAATTGCAGGTTAAATCATCTATGGCTGATGTAGAGAGGGAGGAAGAGAGAGGTAACATAGAGCAATAAAAGCAGCAGCTGTGGGTTTCTAAAGATAGGTATCTGAGGGGGAAAATATATACAGTTATACGACACAGACCTTTCCCCCCAATAGCATTGTGATTATGGCACCCAAATATAGAAAGTAAGTTGCTGTAGGTAACCAATCATGTTTTATTCATCTGAGCCAGCACTAGATATTAGACAGAAATTCATTTCGGTTCACATTTAAAGGTAAACTTACCATATTTGCACATTCCAAAACAATGTGTGAACTGGAAAAGAGCCAACCTTTCTGAAGTTTGCAATTCAGTTCTCCATTCATGCAGTGCAAACAAAAAAAAAGCATATATTGTGCATAATTTATCATTGTTTTTCTCCCAATGTATTCAGGTGTCTGCAGGAAGAGCTGGTGGTATACATGATACTGTGCACTACAGATAATGGCAGTCTACCTCATATGCTTATTGGCTCAAAATGGGCACTCATTTCAAAGTAGCAACTGCCTTCCCACAGACTTGTGCTTGCCAAGACCACATAACATTCTCATCTTCTAAGCACCTAGAAGCCTCAGTTCTTTTCTTGATACAAGAGCAAATGCATTATGGAGAAAGAGATTAAAATAGCCTATAAAGCACCAAAACAGCATATGTGTGAGGAAATCTAGGAAAGGAACACAGCTTGCAGAAAATGTCAAAAAGTGGGGCTGGAAAGTTGAAGCTGAACTGCATTTTCATGTTGGTGTCAAGAAGTATTAGCTCCAGTGAAATGCAATACAGAACATATTTATCATCTACCATTGAGACTGATTAAAAAGTGCTGTGACAGTCATCTCAGGAAAAGTGTAGGAAGAAGCTTGAAATAAGCACATAGCCATACCTGCAGAAGATTTTGCATATAAAGCTTCCAGAAAAGATGGAAGCTTATTTGCTATGATTAAAGAGCTCATCTTAATAGGCTTCCCCATAAAGCATAAGCAATGTGGAGATAAAAATACAACCAGTTATTCAACCTGAATATATAGGCAATGCTAGCTGTTGTTTTAAAATGAAGAAACATATAACCAGTGCTTTTTTCCCGGGGGGGGGAGGTACGCAGGGGTATGCATACCCCTAAATATTTTTTGAATCTAAGTTTGGCCTTATTGAGGGGTGGTATTTCAATATGAGTAAGAAAATGAGAGTACCCCTAAATTTTTTTTGTAGGAAAAAGGCACTGCATATAACTAGAAAGTTTCACAATAGTGGGAGAAACTAGCTCAAAACATGCCAGACATAGATGGATTCCAAAATCCACAGGCAATACTTTTATTAGGACTAACCAAAATGTCAGAAAAGAGTGATCAAGCTTTCTCCAGAACTCATCAGGATGGACGTTAAGTGAAGTGGTCTCAGGGGCAGGGAGAAGGGGAAGGAGGAGGAGGAGGAGGAGGAGGAGGAGGAGGAGGAGGAGAGTTTGGATTTGATATCCCGCTTTATCACTACCCGAAGGAGTCTCAAAGCGGCTAACATTCTCCTTTCCCTTCCTCCCCCACAACAAACACTCTGTGAGGTGAGTGGGGCTGAGAGACTTCAGAGAAGTGTGACTAGCCCAAGGTCACCCAGCAGCTGCATGTGGAGGAGCGGAGACGCGAACCCAGTCCACCAGATTACGAGTCTACTGCTCTTAATCACTACACCACACTGGCTCTCACAGGCAGGCAGGCAGGCAGGCAGAAAGAGGGAGGGTGTGAAGCCAGTATGCAGCTCAACTGACTAGCAGTTGAATATTACTTCAACACTGGCAATGGAATAGCATCCTCTTCAGCATTGAAAGGCAGCAGGCAAGTTTAGGGAGAGACTGACAGGTTGTGTAGGACACACAGCTCTGATCTCCTACAGAAAGGAATGGCCAAGAGGCTCAGGAGTGCTGCCAGTGCTACCTACCCCCTCAGTACTCTGTCTAATGAATATCCATGAGACCAGTGCATTTCTATGGGCATCAATAGAATCCTAGTTCCTATCACAATTCACATTCTGATAGGGTGACCTAAGTGCAGTGGTGGAACTCATGCTTTACGTGCAGAAGGTCTCAGGTTCAGCTCCCAACATCTCCAGTGAAAAGGGAACTCTGGTTGCAGACTTGGGGAAGCCCAATGTTCCTAGAGAGCGGATTATCAGGCACCAACTCATATTTGCCTCCTTCCAGTTTTCACAGATACATTGAGATCTCACTCTTCTTGTTACTGAAAAGGTCAACACAGAAGCTCCAAATTCTATCTCTCTCACACAGCTGCTCCTAGGATAGACTTGGCTTTTCGGTGTGTGCTCATACCATCCATTTATTTTATCGTCTTCAGTAACAGGGCAGTTTCTGGCAGCCAAGTAGATGTGTGGAGTCAAATTAGAAAGCAAGAAATCTTTATGGAACAGAAGCATCTGCATCCAACGCCATTTATAGAGGACAAAAGGTGGGTATTTCTTTCCGTAAGACATTTGCAAAGGAGGAATTATCTAAATGCTGTACTGGAAATCTGTCACTCCAGACTAATGCATTTTATTAAACTCACCAAAATCCCAAAAAAGTGATGGCAACAAGCAATAGAGATACCTAAAGGACATGGAAAACTTCAAACATACTGTATATATCCAAATGACTGAAATGATGTGGAACACAAACTGCTAACCATGATTATACCATTTGGAATGGCAGTTATCAAGATTTTGACGAACTAGATGGTTTAATATGCAACACAGCATTGCTGCCACAAGTAACTGGCTCATCTGTTAGAAACACAGAATTAGTGAGCATACATCAGCTGACAAACATTTCCAAACCAATATTGAGAGCAATATTTGTTTCTCAATGAAGCAGAGGATGACAAAGAGATGAAGAAAATATTGAGAACAAAAGGCTCTCCCAGATACAGAAAAGGAATTTCTGCCCAAGTCTGGACTAGTGTTTGACAGTCCTCTGATTTTTCCTACACAACCATCTTTGAAGCTGGGCAGTAAATTAAGCTGTGTTTACATATGCTTCACACTAATGTGTGGAGGGAAACAGGAACATACCCCGCTCCTGATGTTGTCCTGGTGATGGTCCCATCTTGGATGGCTGTAAGAGTAAATGAATTCCTGGAAGAGGAGGCTATCACATACACAGAGTAAAGGCTTCGGGATCAGAGATGAAATTAGGAACAATTAGGAGGTATTTGGAGAAAAGTAAAGAGGGAATTAAAGGTGGAATTAAAGTAAAGGTAAGTAAAAGCAAAGGAGGAATTACAGGCTTCCCTTTCTCAGAAGTCCTCTTCCAAGTTAGCTCCACGTGGGCAGGAACACTGAAGAGAGAGTGTCCTCCTGACTCGCTCAGGACGACAAAGAGAAATGAGGCCGGGGAGAGGCTGGCACTGCAGCATAAAGGCTGCTGGACACGCCCCCCCATGGCACCTGGTTGGGCGGCCACCGGGGGGGGGGCGTGAGTGCCAGCCAGGTGAGCTGGAGGCAGGGGGCAATGCCCCCTGCTAGGAGCGGTGTTCGGGCTCCCGCCCACAACCACTCCCCTCTCTTTCAGGGAGGAGAGTCTCTATCAGTGGCTATGTCCTATCTCCACTATGGGAGGTAGTAGGTCTTTGAATATCCACTGCTGGGAACTGCCAGTGGTGAGCGCTGTTGTGCTCAGGTTCCGATTGTAGCCTTCCTCTGGGAAACTAGTTCACCACCGTAAGAACAGGATACTGGACTAGACGGACCACTGGCCAGCTCCAGCAGGCTCTTAGGTTCTTATCCACATGTGGAATGAAAAAATGTACCCATGGAAATACAACTGTACACATATAGGTGCTCCTTTTTGAACACCTTGCTCAACGTATGGACACTGGCTATGGCTGGGCTAATGGGACACACACAGACCCCCTGTACCTGTGTGAATAGGCCTACTGTGACATGCTCATCTGAGATTCATGGTCAACTCTAGCCTTGCTATACGTAAACCAAAGAAGTCAGTTTAATTAAGAAGAACACTAGTATTCTGATGCTGACATGTATCTGTATACTTCTTCCTGTTCTCTTGGCAATTTTTCTGCTTGGGGAAATTATAAGATCATAGTAATAAAGTAGATGAAACACTTGTGGGCTGTTCTGGAATGAAGCAGAGAGAAAAATGATATTCTTTTCCGGGACAGATTCTTCTTCTAGTGACCTCTGTAGCTCAGTGACCCCATGGGACGAAGATGTAAAGGGGACACTAGCATATTATGTCAGCTATACGGCTATGTCCAAAAGCAGGTCACTGTCCATTTGAGATAAAACAGGTACTATCTGAACTCAAAAGTAATGTACATAAACTGGTATCATTTAAATGTTTCAGACAAGTCAAAAATATTTCTTGGCAAATACATTCAAGGAGCTAGAGGTTCAAAAAAAGCTAAGCACAGAAGGGTAAATAAAAGATCAGCAAAGGCTGAAGGAAACTTACTACAGATGCACGAAATGCTTTGGAGGACAGGAGGGATGACAACCTCAGTTTTCTAGTGCAAAACCTGCATTTTTATTAAAGACATGTTTTGGAAGGCCCATTCAAAAATACATTGTGCTCAGTAAAAATGAATAATTCCCATGCTGATAATTAAAGATTAAACATAGGATCATTTCTTTCTCTCTTTCTCATACTATTTACATAAACAATAAAAATTATACAGGAGTTAAAAATGGAATACATGCCTGAAAACAATCTGATACGGTGTAAGCACAACATGATACAAAGAGTTCTATAAACACTTTACAGATGGTTTATTAACTTGGAATGAAATCTTCAAATACCCAACATATTTTCAAAATCAGTTTTAATTCAAAGATTTACATAACATCTTTTTCATAACAGAAAGCAAGGTTGATTTTAAGTTTGCGCATCTGAGATTTTCTAAAAAAGGGATAGTGAAAGTGGGTAATCTTTACTTACAATGCTTCAAAAGCCAAGAAATCTGCCTTTTTAATTAGATCTTTTGGGTTTACCTTGACTTTCCCAAAGCTATTAACCTCTCCAAGAGGCATCCTCTCCCCTATTTTTTCATCTACAATTCTTATTCAATATTTTGACAGTGGAGATCTCAGCAGTCCTGGATTTCTAAATATATTAAAAAGCCAAAGCTATTTCCCCCTGAAGATCTCTATTTGGTATTCCCCCCCCCCCCCACTCCAGAGAACCTGAATTTATAGGTCAAAATGTACTACTATGGAATTAGTATGTCCTTCACTTTAATTCTTCTAACACTGAGGTTAGAGAAAAAGAATCTAAAGGGGGTAGATTTCCCGCCACTTACGAACTCTAAGTCCTCCCACTAGAATTCATTACAGCAATGTATATTTTGCAATCTTAGAATTAGCACACATCTCAGGTGATTCTATTTGCAAATATTAAATTGTGATGCTCCATACATTTCTTAAGCCACCATGCATTTTACCGACTCTTCAAAAATAATAACCCCCACATGATGTATTTTCCACATTATGTCCTGTGGACTAAATTTTTGTGGTTTTTTTTTTTTTTAAAGCACATTTTAAGATAATGGTTATGCTGGAATATGATGAGAGTTAAAAATGCATGTCTCGGATAATCTAGCAAATAAATGAGCAAATGAACATCCTGGACAAAATCTAACAATGGTCTAACAACCGTTTCAGAATGGGAGATTAAATATTTTCATATCCGTCCCCCCCGGAGCGAAAACCAAAAGGGCAATCCAGCATAAAGAAATAAAGGAAGACCTTAAAGCAATTTAACAATGGGCATGCACTGAGCAGCTTAAAATTAATATAAGCACTGTCTAAAAACAGGTATGGGGAACCTGTGGCTCTCCAGACTGTCATAATTCCTGATCATTGGTCATGCTGGAATTTGGCCAGGGTTGATGGGAGTTGTAGTTCAACAACATCTGGAGGGCCACAGGTTCCCCATTCCTGACCAAAACCCCAAAAGACCGGACTCTTAAAAAAAAAAAAAAAAAGTAAAGCAAACACCGTATTATAATTTGTAATTAACTGACCAAGAGAGGTAACTGAAAAGTCCTGTGTTGAGCAATGTCCTAGCAATGTCCTAAACAACAACTGTGTACAACTATTTAGCTATACATTCAGTAAACATGCTCTACGAACAGCCACAAGAAGCAATGGTACTGTATTGCAGCAGCTTGTTTAAGAGAGCTTGGTCACCTTTATTTGGCTGAATGAACTTAATTGACATTTTCCAGAAGCACTGCTCATTTAATGGTTAACTTCATAGGAGTGGGCAAATCTTCTACACCGCTACGCTGAAGCGAGTGACGTCAACTTTTATTCATTACTCTTAAAAGTAAATGGAACTGTGTTCAGCTAACATATAAAATTCATTTAAGGATTTTGTTAACAAACTGGTCAGTTTGTTTTCATGGTACTTTTATTCTATAATGCAGAATATTGATAAGTGAGTTTGTGTGAGCAGACACAAGAGGACATGTGTTGTTACGGTAGCTGAATGAAGAGAATTCACTGGGAAATAAAGATACATTAATTTATTTTGATAATTTGTCTGGATGCAACTGTGTTGTATTAAAAGTTCTTAAACAGCAGCTGGATTATACTAGACACTAGGAAAAATGGCTTTTGTCCTTATCTGCTACTAATTCTTATGTGTAAGCCAGCTAGCATAATAAAAAATAACAGGAGAATGAATTTGGATACAGAAAGGCACCTTTTCTTCTAGAACATTTCCTCAACCTGGTGCCTTCTAGATGTTGAGGCCTACAATTCTCGTCAGCTCCAGAAAAGCAAAGCCAATCATCAGGAATGATGGGACGTGTACTCTAAAACATCTGAAGGGAACCAGGTTGAGGAAGGCTGTTCTAAAATAATATCTTAATTTCACAGATACTTTAATATTGTTTGAATGTTTATTGAAGACTACTGTAATATGCTTTCCTTGCAACATATACCAAGCCTAGCTCAAATAACTGCACTATAAGACAGAACCATTGTACACTCCATGTGCATGTTCATCTAATGCCTGAATAGTTGCGCCACCACACAAAACAAATACACAAAAACTTATCATAGCATTACTGTTATGCAAGAGTCAGGCTACACATTCACATTCTCAGTTGAGAGTGTTTTAGGCAAAAGTCTGACTAAGTTTTATTATTCTACCTCAGAGCAAAACTAACAAACACTAGTCCAATACTCAAATAGAACTGTGACACAGATATACCTGTTCTCTGCCAATTTCACATTTGCTCTGGGTCATAATTCAATTTGGTATTTTAAGGAGCCTTAAAATATTTGGATTCCTGGTTCTTCTCTGTTGGTTATTTTACAAATGCCTTCAGTTTTAGCTGAATTTCCATACAGTGTAAAAAATAAAAGTTGGCTATATTTAAGACAGCTGGAAACTGTGGATTACTCATACTTTTGTGGTGTGGGGGGATGGCGGAATGGAAGAGAGAACATTTTAATAACTGTGTTTTCTATACAAAAGCCAAAAGAAATACTAAGGACTGTATCAATACTTCTCTTCTAGGACATAAATGATCTTTTTTTTAATATTTAAAAAAATAGTTACGAATCAGGAGCGGGAGGCTGATCACAATACTATTTGGGGATTTATATGGGAAGCCTTCTGATATAGGAGTTTAAAAACAGAACATGGTTTTTAAAAAAACACACCTGAAAACCATACCTCCTGATCTTGGGTTGAAGTTATAAAGTACTGGGTTGAAATGCTTTTAATAAATGTATGCCAAATCCAAGAAACCAGGAGTGACTGCCATTGCCCTTCCCCAGTGATCTTGTCTGTTGCTCAAAGTAGTGTTGGTGTTGTTTTTTAAAAAGGGAGATATCCAATTGTGGCAACCTGCTCACGTGACAAGCCAGTCTGCTTCTGGGAGTCTCATTAGCAGTGTAGTGCAACAGCCAAATCCAGTGGGTGCCTGATGCTTGAGGATAACTAGCGCAACTGCCATTATTATTATAGTTGGTCACAGTTAAGCTTGTCCATTTATGCTTGTGTAATGTCAGCTCTCAAACCTCTTGCACTAAACATGCTAGATCTCAGTCACAAATCTCGGTAATCTTTCAAATTTTAAACACGACTCACAATTTTTTTTAAAAAAACTTAAAAATACGCTCGTTCCCCACTCTCTGAGAATCAAGGAAAACTTAACTTGCTTCTCTTTTTACTATCATCAACGTTTACCAAAATAAAAATCTCAGCAGCATGTTTACAATTTGGAAACCAAATTCTACTTTCAATAAACTGTTTAGGCCGGTTTTGATGCATTTTATTGGAATATGGGCATTTTCAAACGAAATGCTATTGAACGGACAATTTTGCAAAAGTATCAAAGATTTGTTCCACAGATATTGTTAAATATATCAAGGTTTTATTTTCCCTATTTAAAATATCCCTACAACCCCACAGGAAAATGTATGCTGCCTTCCAGTAGTATACATGACACTGATTATTTTACACTAGGAATACCATCAGAGAGCAAAACACATACCTAAGTTTAGCTGCTCTATCCTTGGTAAAGCTACAGAGAGTACAGCAAATTACTTTTCTAATCTCACCGAAGAGAAAAGCTCACACTTGAATAATAGTTTAATGTGTAATAGGCTTTGCTCTTCTTCAGATGCTAGCAAATCTCCATTAGCCTAATAAGATTTTTGGATGTCTTAGCATATTTACAAGTCTAACATATTACAAGTTGGCTACATAAACCAAATTAAGTGCAAGGCTTTTGAAATAAGACTTACTCTTTATATTAACAGATTGGAAACTGTGTGTGTTCAAGCATGATGTACAGTTTTTATTTTAACAAAAAGAGAAAATTATATTATTTCTTGACTCTCTCCTGAAAGTCAGACAGATACTTTCAGGTTTGTCCTTGAAAATGGCAATACTAATTTTAAATGCAACAATACAATTAATGATTTTCTGATATACTTAACTTTGATGCTAAATCTTTTCAAGGCAGAGGGCTTCCACACACGAGCAAGAAATAGCATTACAAAAAATTGTGTGTGCAAATTGCCTGCAGTGTAATAAGTATTAGTAATCAAAATGGGGTATAGCAATAATTAAACAGCTACAACTAGTGTAACGCAGACAGTACTGCTCAGAGCTGCAGTCTCAAAACAAATAGTAAGGCCAATTTGGCAGTTGGTGGGTGAAGAAGACTGTTAGAAGGTAGATACTCTATTAATCAAATTGACACCCAGTTACTAAACAAACTCCATCATACGGTCTCATATTCCCCACAACACAGTCATTATTTCATGTATTGTTCTAATACCTGTTTTCTAAATAGGAAACAGACACATATACTATCCTTCCAACTCAAGTTTTTGGTTTTTGCAATGAAAAACATTTTGTTCCTGCTATGAAGTCTGCTGATGCTGTTTTTAAAAATTCACATATACCTTTAATGTACTGCAAAGCTAAGAGTACATCTCTTCCATTCGTCTGTACTTCTAAATATCCGCGTAAACCAGCAAGTTTCTGCTTTTCAGGTAATCTTTTGGAGGACAAAGCAGTAAACTGCTAGAAAAACAACTAGTTGACTAAGCTATGCTTTCAAGAGTTGTGTAAGTCTGAGAAGTTAAGACTTAAAACATGTATTGTTCTGACACTATTGTCTCATTCTTTTTTCATTTATACCAGCTCCATAATGGGCCAACATTTTTCCAATTATCTTTTTTCCTGAGTTATAGTAATTGTGAGCAAACGGAATATTAGACTCTACATACACTCTGCTATAAGTCCACTTGATTTTTTAAAAATAATATTCTATAGGAAATTAGAAAACATCCAGCACTCTGAAGAGAGTGAAGCTTTAATGTCCACATAGATATTCTTATAAGTGATATAGGGGAAAATCAAACTTAGCAGAAAAAGTGTTGCTTTCCATATTCAAATATTATGTCACAGTTTTTATTAAATCTTAGAAACAAAATAGAAGTGCCACATCCTCTCTTACATTTAAATACAATATTTTACTTTCTGGTCGGTACAATTTCAAGCAAAGTGCAAAGAATACATAGAGGCCTAAAACCTTTCACCATGATTTACAGTGCTAAGTCATGCCAACTTTGGCTTGCCACTTGCAACTCCTGCTGTGGCTCTTTGGTCTTCACCTCACATATTGAACAGAAGAGGATCTGCGTTAACTTGTTACAGGTTAGTTTTTCTGCATGGACAACTGTAACAAGGTGGGATTCTACCACGATAATGCAGATGCCCATCTTCAATTAAGAGTAATGGGAAAAGCTAAGCACACATTTAGGGGGAAATATATCACTTTTCAATTGACTTTAAGGGTTTCCATTTTTGATAAGCCATTACCTGCAGAAACAAGCTAAGAGCGAAGTCTGAGAATTACTATTGTATTTTGTTTGTCAGCAACGACACTGCATCTAGTACTAGCTGGGCAAAACTTCTTACAGTTCACACTTCAATCCACATTCAGTTCCCTTTTATTAGAAGTATAATACTGCACTTTATATCACAAATGTATAAAAATATGGCAGATAGTGTCATAACATTACTTTTCTTTTAAATGAGTATATTTTTAAAAAGACAGTTATTTACCATTTATATATATCTGTGTATATATATATATTCATATATATAATTTATGTATATAATAAAATACTCCTGATGCAATCTATGTATGTTAGTTTTTATAGAAACTACTGTAGCTGTTGCACTGCATCACAATGTTTCAAACAGCTCAAAATAACTATACATTGTAACATAAGATATGATTATAACAATACAATAGTAGATCATAAATAAATATTACAAACCCTATCAAATATGGAAGTTTAAAAAACAAATAAAAACATACAACTTAACTTTAAACCCTTATTAGGGATACAAGTGTTTCACATAAACCCCACAGTTTCTTTTTTAAAAAAAATTAAATCTAGGCAGCAAATTTTTTTTTCATAAGGGCACAGGTCTAAAGACATTTCTTTCAACTCTCCGAAGTGCCTATACAGACGGAGGAGTGCACTAAGCTGGAATGTAAAATGAGAGAAAAGGGCAAAAAAGTTCATTCTCCCTGAAGTGCACATTCTTTTGTCATGAGATTAGATGAATGGCAATTAATAATTTCACTGCAAGATCCCTATTGGTGTGGTACCAAACAGTAGCTCCCTGTATTCAATATTGCACACCTTTTATAAAGCTGAGAATTCAGTTACCACCACGATCACCAGCACTGCCATGCCCCCTGATAAAATCCCTGCAATAGCATTTCCTGGAGTATTATTACAAAGCTGTCTCTTTCAAATCATTCAAGTTTGGCATTCGGGATCTATTTGTTCGGTTGTAAGTATGACCATTTTGCCCACTCTTAGAAGGCATCTGATCAGAGTATGAAGTCCCATCATTGGCACTCCTGTTCACTGGGGAAACATGCCAACTGGGTTCCATCTGGCCCGGGATCTGGAGTGTGGTTCTGCCTTTTGACTGGGACTCCTGCCGAAGGTTGCTGCTGCTACTGGAGGAAACTTGACTTATGGGATGAATTCGAACTTCAGAAAAAGATGTTTTAGTTGGTTGACTTGGTAAGGGCTGGAATCGAGGTTCAGAAGGAATTGAATGGTTTGAGGATGAAGAAAGGTGCAACAACTTGCGGAGGGATTTTAAAGGCTGGCTCTAAAGAAAAAGAAGAAAACTTCATGGGCCTTGTTATTTTTATTTATTTGTACTCCCTTTTCTGCTTATAAACACCGACAACAGCCTTTGTTCAATAATGCTTCGAGCTGTAAGTATATTATTTACAATATATTTCTTTTTCCATCCACTTTCCGCTTTTCACTCAAGAAAGTATAGTCGAGAAATACAGTGCCCCAGTATGTTTTTATAATATTCTATAGCTTTAAACACTATTGCATTTTCAGCATCTGCGTGCAGAATGAATATTTCTCTACTTGAAGATTCTGTGCTCAAATTTTGATATAAATGATAAACATTATTCTTCACTCTTCCACCAGGTTTGATGATTTCTTATACAGTGGTGTCTCTCGGAAGCTGAACATTTTGGTTTTTGAATGCTGGAAACCCAGAAGTAAATGCTTCTGTTTTCAAACGCGTCTTAGAAGTCGAACGGCTTCCGTTGCATTTTTTTCAATTTTCTCCACTGCAATTGCAGACTGCTCTTTGCGCCTCGGTTTTTGAATGTTTCGGAAGCCAAACAGTCTTCCAGAACAGATTATGTTTGAAAACCAAAGTACCACTTTATTATTGTTAGTTTTAGCTGCCTTCTAATAGATGCAACAGCTTCATATAGATTTTATTCAATTAATTAAAAAATACCCAAATAACAGTTGAAATAAGTTTATAAATAATGAAACTTTTAAAAACAGCTGCTAAGACTCAAGATATTTCCAATGTAAGATCCCTGAACATCCATCTGTCTTGAATGACTAATTTCCACAAGACATTTCTAAATTATGTACTTCAATCTAGTACAACATATGGGATAATACCATAACAGCCATGCTCTGCACTTCTCAGAAGCTATGGCTTCCCAGTACCTCCAGTTCTCCATATGAGTTAAGGGGGTGTGCTTTTAGCCTCCTCTCCTGAGGTCATTTTAGCATTGCTGGACAGGATGGAATGCAGATGGCAAATCAATTTACATCTAGCTGAAGGGAGTTCACGTGTGTTTTGAGAGTTCATCACCTCACATTTGAAACTGAAACCTCTCCTGTACTCTTTCTTATCTATCCTTATGAGATTTCTGACTCCTCTTGGCCATGAGTCTGAGATAAGAAGTTCAGAAACTTTTGTTGCTGGTGTAACACAATGTGGCAAACAGGAAATACGGTTCATTTCAAACAAGGCAATTTTAAACCACGGTTTCTGAAGCTGGCTTGTTGAAACTAACCACAGCTAGTGTTAACCACAATTCCAAGCTTGGATCACACGACAAACTGGCTAACTAAAGCAGAAGTGAAAGGATCTGATTGAATCTTACTGGCCATGTAGGAGGAAGAAAGGGGGAGCACTCAGTGTGGATCGTGCACATTGCACACCATAGTTTAGAGTGACATGTGAATGTGGCCAATAGCTCACTAGCAGTTATAGGATCTGGCAAATAATTCACCTATGCTTCAGGAGTGAAATGAAGCAGAAGTTTAGGGCTATTCTTATATTTTACCGCGGAATGTAAAGGACATCAAATCATCCAAAAAAGTATGCCACTAATTGGCAAACGGAGTAGTTATTAAAGAAGCCAGGTCAGAACCTTGGGGAACTATTTCTCCTTTGAAGCTGCCAATGTCATCAGTAAAGAACAGGGGTGGAGACAGTACCTGTCCACTACTGCTGAGTAGCAGCAAAAGGGGTAGAGGTAACCATGATATGGCAGTCCAGGCAGGCTTTCCATGAAGCCTGCTAATGTCAGCACCCTGCACAAGGAACTGCTGATCATTCATGTGATCATGTGTCCTGTCTCCGTCTCAGCTGCTACCTTACACCTTTTTCTAGTATGAACATGTGGACAGCAACTCGCTTAGCTGCTGTTGAGCAGCTATGGCCAAGTACTGGTTGCCTCTACCATAGGCCAAATCAACCTTTACTGATCAACCTAAGAGGGGACCCTGCTGGTCATACTGTGGCCAGCATATTGCCATCTGGAAACCTCTCAGAAAAGGCCTTTTCACCTGCAGCACCAACCCTCTGGGATACTCTCCCAAAAATGATTTGGGAAGCACCATCAGTTGCATGTTTCAAATGTCTCCTAAAAATTCAGTTCTTTAACCAGGCCTGTTTCAAGGTTTGAAAGTGTTATCTTTCTTACATTGCTGACTTGCTTTAAACTATGGATTTCCCCCCAATGTATTTAATTCTGATCACAGAATGTATTCTATTGTGCTTTGGGGTATTTGCCAATAATGTAAAGTAACATACAGTAGTACCTCAGAAGTCGAATGGAATCCATTCCGGAAGTCCGTTCGACTTCCAAAACATTTGGAAACCAAGGCGCAGCTTCCGATTAGCTGCAGCAAGCTCCTGCAGCCAATCAGAAGCCACGTCGGACGTTCGGGTTCTAAAGAATGTTTGCAAACTGGAACACTCACTTCTGGGTTTGCAGTGTTCGGGAGCAAAAACGTTCAGCTCCCAAGGTGTTCGGGATCCAAGGTACAACTGTATACAGTTTCTAATTACAACAACAATAATGAAATACTGCCCCCTGTCCAACACATTGCTGGTCACGGTGGAATTAAAGCAAAAATGGTCCTCTGGGTTGTGAGACTGGCAACCGTAACTATTCTAGGTTGATTCTGGAGAGAAGAAGGAAAGACAGTGACATCAAAACACAAGGCAGCTTTATCTTCTCACTTCAGCATTTATCTGGTTCTTTCATCCGTCCCATCCTGCTGTTTGGCATACCTAGATACTTGCTTGAAAGAGAGAGTAGGGCTGGACTAAAAACCCAGAGAAAAGTGGGTTAGAGAAGCAGTAGATTCAGTCAGCATGTACTGTACTCAGTGGATGGACCAACGACCTGAATGCAGTATAAGCTTCATATGATCCTATGATATAAAGATATATACTGGTACTTTGGGTTGCAACTTAGCAGACCTACCTACTATTCCCCTGACCTTAAACTGGAATGAAGCAATAATTTCACTTACATGACTTTGGATTTCTGTCATCTTATCAGAATGCCAATCCTTCTGCCTGCTGCCAGGGTGATTAGATGAGTGCATAGCTTTCTGTAATGCCAAAAGATCCTGACTATCACTCCCAGGCATCTGCAACACAGAAAGATTTTGGGGGCTGATCAATTCCTAAGCAGTAGATGTTCCAAACTGCTTCCCTTCTCCCAGCTTCCCAGATCAAAGCAATGCAGGTGAAGCCTGTTATTGCAATGCCCCTTTAATATGTCCATATTAATAATCACATTTGTAGATGCCATGCAGATTTGTTACAACCTCCACCTTTAAAGCATTCACATGCTGTTAGTGAAATCACTGTAAGAGAGAAAGAGCAGTTAAATAAGTGCATTGTTGTGTTTCATCCTCATTTCCATAGCATTCCATACTGCTCTTAAGATCATGAGCCACCTCCACAAAAGACAAAAACAAAACATGTTTTCTTTCTTCTAAAGAAAAAAGATCAATATATAAATTGAGAGTTATCAGGCTGTTAGTTGTACATTATTTGTGCAAGGAAATAATTTATTCCCCACCAAAGTAAAATGAAGTTTTTAATCACACAGGTTGCTAAGTAGTGCTACACTAGTTGCAAGGGGAAATGATGGCTGAACCCATCACCAGGATGGTTTGAGTATTCATAGAATTATTGGGGAGGGATGAGAAATTATTGGCTAGATAGTGTTTTCTCAGCAACTAAATCTTAGGATTAAAAACTTGTTAAGACATTAAATGTAGGGAGCTTAGCCTTTATTCTGCCAATCAAAACAACAAGGCGGCTAATTACCACAAAACCTAAGGAAATTAAAGCTATTAAAAACAGACCAATATAGAGTTCTGTGGCAAATCAAGTTAATAAGAGGTTGCTTCATTTTTCAAAGGAAGTTTCTTTTTGCTTAAGCCGAAGGAAAGAAATGGCAAACCATTTGGCAAACCAATAATATAAAGAAAGGATAATTTGAACATTAGTACCATGTGACTGATTTCAGATGATGTTGCATTTAATGGTTTGCTACAAACATCTATTCCTAATTTTTCAAAATATAACCATGCCACACTTCTTGGAAGTTTTGAAAACTTAAAAAATATTTGAATTTGTGGAACTGGCTCAAGATGCTTAGCTTGCATGAAGAGACTTGTGATCCCATGGGAAAAATACATGCTGTTGTGGTCAGTAAAATAAATTTACTGAAGTATTTGTTTGTTTTTTTAATTCAGTGCTACCATTTTTAAAAGTCAATACCATAGGTAGAGTGACTACAGGAATCTTTTTCAAAGAAGAGCTATGCTTTAAGTGATTCTTTGTACTAAAAAGTGGAAAGAGTGATTTCTTGATGCTTGGATTCTCCGCCTTGGTGGATTCTGTCTGCAATATAAGATAAAAGACTAATTGCATAAATAACAGTATAATTCAGGAGAGCTACCCATGTCTCTTATCTGCACATATATGAACACTTTAATAAGTTAACCATTTCTTATGCCAAATCTGCTGTTATATAATTGTGGCAAGATAAGATTAATTGCTCTGCTGAATAAAAAAATGTCTATGGAAGAAACACACCTGCCCACTTAACACATTTCAAGAATGTGTCTGTCAAGAATGCATGTATTTTATGTTCAGAATGAATTGATTTAACCAGGCTTTTGAATTTAGCATATGAACTCTTAGCAGAATCATGATAGCTGATTTTGCATGTAGTAAGGTGCATAAAATGTTTATCAGTTTACTTACACAATGTAGGGTTTTATATCATTATTGTTTAAGATCATTATATCCAGATGCAGCAAGTGGTAAGAGAAATTAGAAAAGGGTTTACTTGCATGCAAAGTAGCAACTGACTCCTAGTATGCACTTAACTAAAGTTATAGCTAGTTTCATTTTATTAACTAAACTAATTATCAAAGAATAAGAGAAATACACCCTTCAATGAAAATGCATGTCCAAGGCTGCAATCCTAATTCCTAGGCTATAAACCTCACTGAGCACAGTGAATTTAATCTGAAGTACATATGTATAGGAGTTGTGCTCTGCATATGCCTTGTAGCTGACATATGTATTTCAGAAGGAATTATATGGGAGAAATAAATTATCTGCAGGCTATGAAAAACTTAGGTGCACTACAGTGTTATGTGCCAATTCTTAATCACAGGCCAGCAGTTGCAAATAAAACTGCTCGGAAAAAATAGCTTTGCTACTTAGCATCCTGAAATCTTCTTTTCATAGCAGTAGGGAGGATCCAAAGTGACTGCAATAGAGGTGATTGTTGTTGTTTTGTTATTCTTTTATTTTTTTCTGCAAATATATATTCCATACTATAATTCCCCCTTCTCACAGTGTCCAACATGCTCTCTCCCTAATTTTGCACTCAAAATTATCCTGTGAAGTAGGTAAGACTGGATATTTAACCTGAGTTCTCCCTAGTGCTATTCCAACATATTTTAACAACTAAGCCACTCTCTTTGCCTCTGTTTCAGAAAGAAACCAGTGAGAAATGTTCTTATGGCAAAGCATTGTGCTAGCTTGAAATAGGCAAATAAAGCTAGCACAAAATATTTTCACCACTGAATATGAAGCAGTTGCGGCAATTATGCTGACGTCCTATAGCTGTTGATTTACACCAGTTTCTATGTACAGCTATGTGGTCTTTATTACTGTACAATAATTCATTACAATAACCGGGCACACTGATTTGTAGCTGGCTCCATAATGGCCAAAATTTTACAGATTGGCACACAAAAAGCCCCAGATCCTATGCACAGCATATTGCTTATTTTCTCATTTCTGTGCCATATGACAGCTTTGCACACTGATCTAGCCATGGTGAACAGAAGCTTTGATCTAAACTGTCTCACAGACCAGTATCTTGGGTTGAGTCACAATGTCTTAGCAGATTATGATCCTTTACTGAAACAATAGGTAAAGTTTTGCCAATATCTAACTATAGATATTTCCATTATGTTAGATACATGCAACAGAAGCTAAATTCTCCTTTCAACTCATTTTTAGCCCACATCAGCAATTTCCAAGGAAACATTTCCCAGCTTTAATTTTGTCTAACTGCACTACATTATGGGTTTGTATCCATGCAATAGTACTTGCTCACAAGAACAAAGGTGGGTTGGCAGAAAATGGGGGAAATGGGCATGAGACTGCAGAGTTTAACGAAAGTGGTTAAATGTGAGAATGCAGATATCACAAGACCAGATAATGCTCATTCACATGAGTGTGACTTGTAGCATGCTCACCCAAAACATGGCAATTATGAAGCCATATTAAACATGTTATCCATTTTATCCAGACTTAAATTGGTATACAGTAACAGTTAGAAAAAAGAAATCCAATGGAATTTCAACCAAACTATGTTCAAAGTTGTGTTTCCAAATGAGAATTCAGCATGCTAAATACAATAATCATTTAAGATATCAGCTATATTGCTGCAGGTATTACAATACTATAAACACTAATGCCACTTATTTCTATGTAAATTAAATACCATTTACCAGAGAATATGAATTCTAACCACATGCTTTCACTGCACTCATTATTTGATATTAAAACAGCATATGCATGCATGCAGATGCATCACCCATTCTCATACAAAAATATGCTTTTTAATTAGTTAATTCCTAATACATTACCCTGTAAAATTTATGCAATAAATTATTTTCTGTGTCTAGCCTGCCTCATTCCAATTCTAGTTTAGCTATTTTATTGCTCAACTGTTTGCATAAATGCCTTTCTTTGTAAATTAATTGGAGATCTCTAAAAATCAAGACGCATACAATGCTAAATACAACATTTTTAAAAATGCAGAAATCCCCCTTTTAAGCTACCTTCATTATATCTGCTGAAAGAATTTATTGTTCGAACAATACTGCACTAACTGGTATTTACTGTTTTTATCAAATGCATTTTAATCTGTTCAGCATATCATCATGATCTGGGATACTATTATGGTGTATTGATAATGAATAAGATTGAAGGTTATGCATGTGGGTATGATAAGACCAATCATTCCCCTCCTCTCCACACCAACCAGCCAGAACAGAGAGCATATTTAGAAGCATCTCCCAAGCTATGAAACTGGTTATTCAGAGCAAGCGCAAGCCCATCCAGAACACTTTGTACTTCTACTCATGGATCAGTTTGTCTATTGACCAGCAGTACTTCTGCCTCGTCTGGATGAAGACTCAGCTTGTTAGCATTCTTTGTTTAGTCTTGCCATACTATAGACTTCAAAAGAAAATATTTCCACGGAAGCAATCCTTCAGATACTTTTGTTTTCAGATATGAATAATTATATAGCTGACAACTGTGAAACTAGTTTCCTGAGCCCAAGCGGGGGTGGCTTTAGGTATTTTTCTTGAATTACAGAACTCTACTTCCCTTGCCCACATAGTAAATTGCTTTTGATATTATGAGCTTCAAAAGCAACTTGTGATCATCTTGGAGTCAACTCTCTAAAGTGAGAAATTCTGCTGGTCAGCATAAACCAATTATGTAAGTCTAAGTAGCTCTACAGATTTCAGCCTAAAATGTTTATATGCAGATAAGTGTAAACATCTGAAAAGGAAAACTGATGCTTGATAAAACTATGACATAAAAACAAACTTTTTAAAAATAGGAAACTGAAATTACTTACAGATTGAGATTTCTTTTTCTTCTTCTTTATCGCCCTGAAAAACCCTTGCTTTTCTTTTTCCTTTAGTTGCTCAGAATGAGCATTTTCAGGACTTTTCCTTAACACAGAGGGGAAAACCAAACAAACAGAAAGCCAACTTTAGCAAAAAAAAATTTTTTTTACATTGGATTATCTTATGGAGTCATCATTTTCACAGGAATGGGTATGAAGAATCTCCTCAGGCCTCAAAAGTCCTAAAACATATAGGGCCGCACCTGAATTCTGATCTAGATTTTCATGATAGAAAATAAGCAGTGCAAAAAGGAAAGCAAATTTTGGGGGCCAGAGGTGAGGAGTAAGACTTACCCAAACCCACAATGAGTTCTGGCAGGTGTTCCCAGTGCATTTGCTAAGGAACTCTAGGCACATGTACGGGCTGATGACATTAGCTCAGACCACTGTTCAGGGGTTTTGTGTAACCTACATGTGCTACCAATAATTTTTTTGTGTTGACTGATTATATTAACATTACTTCGCCTAGAGGCCTAATTCAGAAAAACACTTGAACGTTTCACTTAAAAGATTTAGTTTTGGAAACTAAATAATTCACCATGAGTCTGACTTAAACATGTTAATAATATAGGAATACCAATGAAATGCGCAGCAATAAAAGGTTCAAGAAAATAGAAATTGTTAAGTGAACACCCTTTCCCATCACCTGTTCTGTTTTAAAACATCCCTTAAACACACCAACTTACCAGGGATCAAAAGCAGTTTGTCTCTTTGAGTGGCTTGTTACACTACTACTTTCTGCTGGTAGCGAAGGTATTCTGTTTGAGGCACTATTATCTAGGAATGTTCCCTCTGGGCGTGGAGATGGGACTGTAATTGAAAAAAAATAAATACAAAGCTGCCATATATCCATCATCATCTGAATCTCACCAGCTTTTGTCTCTATTTACCATGCTGATTATTTACAAAGCATGACATCCTATCAAAATTGAGAAATGAATGAAAAGACACTAGGTTTTAGCATGTGGAAAACATAACCGGCTTATTCAATTTGCTCCTGTAAGTCGGATGGCAAATTGGGGGATAGCAGCCGAAACCTCTTTAGGAAATACGGCTGAAAACTTTCAAGAGAAGTTTACTTCTGAAAGAAGCATTTCAGCTATGAAATAAAACTAGTAACAAACACGAAGGGCTTAATAATAAGAAATGTATAAGCATGCATAAGCAACATAGATTGCATTTAAATGAGTATGAACAAAACATAGAACTAATATAGCAGCACGTAAATGCCATTTATGGATTTGTGTATTTTTACAACCCTGAAGTTACATTTTTAAAAGTTGGTGATATTTATTCCTTTAACTGTAACAAATAAATACAATTCAAGCAAAACAACAATGCAAAAGACAATGAGAAACTTACAATGAGGACAGGGAGGACACATCAGTAGAGAGAAGAGAAAGAAGAAAAGAGGGTAGGAAACAAAAGACAAAAAGAGTTGAAAGGTAGGTAAATCAAAAACTAATGGAAGTACTTGAGCTTTAGTACTGAAACAAATCCATACTTCTGCCAAATAAAATTTGTATGAGACTTTTCTCCCATAAAGTAAGTTTGTCCTTACACATTGACCTCCCTCTGCCCACTGCTCAACAAAAAGAACGGAGGGATTTCAAGTGTGTTAAGTATCAACCTCTTTGCCACCAAAGAATCTCACTGAACCAATAAAATGTGACTTTGTACAAAGTGCACATAAAGATGGAACAGAACCGAAAGAAAAAGGCTAAAGAAAAATTACTACAACATTTCACTTCATGTAGGGACGCTCCAACACATATGCACAAAGCTCGCATTTGAGCAGACAGGTTAGGAGGCCAGTGTGAACGGGCAGAATTTTCTGTTGAATCAACAAGATCTGAGGCCTCTGACTGAATTCAGAATCACCTTCTACTGTAGAGCATAGGTTCTTACATGGGCAACTGACAGCAATTTATCTGTAATAATGTTAAGCACCAACAGTTGGACAAAGTATTCTATTCAAATACTCAGCATAATAGAAGAGAGAATGTGGTTCCAAAGGACTACAGGCTTCTAGACTAAATCTGAAGGCACTGTAAATCTTTTTGAGTCACTTTTGTGAGAAACGTAACTAATAAATTATGATGTTGATGACATTGCTATATTGCCACAAAAAGCAAACTAAACTTCTCAAGTTGAAGAAATTAAAACCATTTTCTCCAATATCCCAATAATTTAGTAGATTCGTTTGTCTAACCAGTCCCTTAATTACACTATTTTAACTCTAATAAGAATCTTCAGATTCTTGCAGAGTGTCAATTCCTGGATGATTATTAATGTGTGACCGTGCTGTGTGTGATTGTTGGCAATTTAGAAAAGTTAAGATGGACATGCCTGTAATTTCCAGGCCTATATTACTTAGGCACTTCAGTCTTGATATTCAACATTTAATATCACACTCTTAGAAAGTATTACAATACTGACACAGGATAGGGAGAATAAAGCCCCTCAGTATCAAAGGGTAGCAACAGTTTTTGAAAAAAGTCATTGTGTTCCTCCAAGCTAGCTTGCTTCAATAAACCATAACTAAGATTAACTGCATAATGGGTAAACTGTGGTTAACTTAAAATGGAAGTGAAACCTTCCAGTCTCCTCCTTGCAGCCACACTGGGGAAGAAACAGCATGCATGTGTTAGGCTTACATAGGCTCCTTTCTGTAATTATAAACCAACATTTATGGTTTTGGACAAATACTACCTATGAGTTTGAATGGTCAAATTATTTATATCCAAACATAACCTGTCAGAGGTGCTCATATGTCTATGTTTAGAGTAATTTTTAAAAATCTGGATAAACTGAATTCGTACACTACCAAGTGACAGAGATATACAAGTGACAGAGAAAAAGGAGAGATAGGGTGCAACCTTTATATCCAATACCAAATGAACAGGACCCAAATATATCCAATAGGTTACAAGCAGGCGTAAACTAAATACTGAGATGGAAAACCAAAGAGAATTCAGAGGACTACTTTAAATTTAAGCTTAAAGCCATTTCATTTCATAAATACTGCACACATATACATATATCCCATTAGTAAAATATTTCAAATTTAAGTATATATTTGAAAGGAATAGAAAGTTTGGTATTTTAAAATACCACTAATTTCAATGGGACAGGCTGACCTTTCCCTCCAAAGACAATGGGATTCCAGCATTCAGAAATGTGGATGAATCACACCAATTATTTCTTGTAGCTGCAGTCATGTCTGAAAAGAAGTTCATCTGTCCAGAGCCTAGACTAAGGCCCGATTCATAGGAGCTGTTGTAATCATACATACTCTTCCCTCCTTCACACATGAAAGTAGAAGTTAGCAGTTTCCTTTTCTAATTTGCTGCAAGCCACAGTTTGCAATTTTATCTAAATGTGAAAAACTGCGCGTAATGGCAAACCAAGATATGTTGGTATTTCTGAATGTCGCAAGTAAGTTAATACAAAAAACCTCTGTTGTATTATTTCTAAGCTACTCTCTCAAAAAGGTGCAACACAAAAAGCTATAACCAAGGCTGCAGTCCTATGCACATGTTATGAGTCTGCATGCTGAACACAATAGTGCTTATTTCTGAGTAAACATGCTTAGGTTCGGTCTGTAAGACTACTTAACTGAACACAAGTCTAAAGGTGCAGCCAAACCCTGCATATCTACCCACAAGTAGAAGCAAAAGTTGTAGAAGAAGGAAAGGAACCTCTACTAAAACAAAAGGATTTTCATCTTTAAGTCTTGCCTAGCTTTCCAAGGACAGAAGGCTCCTCCCACCTGTCCTGGGTTTGTCTGCCTGGGGAAAGAGTGAAATCAGTTCCCAAGTTAAATAGGTAGTATCTTTTATCTGAACAATGGAAGAAATATTGATCAAATTCCATGAGATAAAAAATACCTCTGTAAAAGCTACCAACTCTCCTAGGTACAGGATCATTATACAGAAGTCTATTTTCTTTTGTGGATGCTCCATCATCTGTGTGCTGATCATGATATGCTCCACCCTAAATAAAAGAACAATCAGTTTGTTAAGCCAAAGAGCTCTGTTCTCCATTGGTATGTAACAGGACAAGAAGGAATCTGCCCATAACCTCACTCTACATTTATGAGTATTTGTTAAAATGAAACTTGCCTCCACACAATAAACAAAAGGATTATGTTAAATGATATTTGTTCCAAAGCTGTATGTTAAGAACTGTAAAGTGACTACATTTTATTTTTTCATGAATTAAAAAGGGCACAGCACCCACCCTAGAGCTCTTGCAATCAAATCTGGACAGTCCGGTGACAACAATGAAAGAAAAACACAATTACTTATTACTAAATCCACCCCATCCTGGAGGCTCAGTAACAGAGGAATCCCGTATCTAAAATATGCCCCCATATTGTCTTAAAAACAGCCTGAACTAGAACAAATATTAACGCCTCCACAAATTCCACTAATAAGTGAGAGAAAAGGCTGGTTAAAAGTTAAAAAAAAAGATGATGACAATGACAACAACTGCCATACAGTTTGCTACAGTGACCATCATATATTCTCTACAGGCAACAACCGTTCTGTACAGGGGTTCTGTTCCTGGTCCCTGTGCGCATCAGCGGAGCATGTGTAAGCCCGTTCCGCCCTCTTTTCCAGCCATTTTGGGGGTCAATGTGATGCCCGCGTGCACAGTCAATTACACGTGCCTAAAACAGTCGTTGCCTGTATTCACAACAATGCCTGTTTATAGTTCTAGCATTATTTTATTGGAACACCTGAATACTGAAGCCAATTCACATTTACTGGCTGTCTTTACCAGTTAAAAGTGCAATTGCATAGAACTGTACATATTTCGAAAAACTACTTAAAATTCCAGGAGTCTGATACTGTTTGCACTCCTAACCCACAGTTTCTACCCACTGAAATAGATGCGTTTCTTAAACATACAAAGACTGGTCTAATTAACCAAGTTGAAGGATCTGAATGGTTTGCACCCCTCTGAATGGTTTGTAGTTGCAACCTGCGCTGTTTTGCCTAGAAATGTGTCCTGAAAACCGCAGCACATAAAAACTGACACAATTAGTGTGCCCTGTGTAAATCAGACACCTTCAAAGTCCCCCCCACTCAAAAACTATCACAAGGTACATGGCTAAAACAAATGCTATTACCCAGGCATTACTCAGCCCTCCAGATGTTTTGGGACTACAACTCCCATCATCCCTGACCACTGGTCCTGTTAGCTAGGGATGATGGGAGTTGTAGTCCCAAAACATCCGGATGGCTGAGTTTGGCTATGCCTGCTTACCGCATAAAATTACAGATTTAAGATTTTATTTTAGGAGTGCTTCCTCTAGCTAGACCAATTTTTCCAAAACATTAGAAAACCTCCCACTGCTCCCATCATCTAGACTCCTTCGCTTCACCTTCCTTCCTGTTTTCTCCTCTTCCTGCTACCTCTCCAGCATATTGCAACTCCCAGACCAATGACTATGTAAGAGCATCCCTGCTAGTTAATACCAAGGTATCAGCTAGTGAACCTGTTTCCAAGTGCTCTTCCCTGCTGTTTGTCTCTCATTTTTAAAAACCTGTGGAAGTTCTATCCTTTCTTTAAGTACAAGTGCCAATGGCAGGAGTGAGGAACAGAACCTGGCCTGTAAGTAGAACCCTCAGCTCCCCTACCCCATTGGCTACTTTGACCTGTCAGTCGCCTGATGTCACCATGACATCAAGTGACTAAACCTTAATGTAAAGAATCAAGAGCACACCCAATCATTTCATTTCTTCCTTTGCAGGCACAGCTTGGAAGATCTTTTGCATCCCTGGCTTCAAGTGGAGCTCTTCCCAGTCAGTTTGTATACGGCAAAAAAAATTAAAGGCTGCTGTCTTGCTTGCAGATGTACAATGAGTGCACTAACTTTCCCGAATGTTCCTTTGGAGTTGTGGCCACACCTGAAAAACAGCCTTGTAGGCCAAATTAGGACCCTTGTTGGGCCATAGGTTCCCCATGCCTGACATATGGCATGTTTTCATGGGCTGTTTTAACCTATGCTAGGTGTAGCCTAGTTGTTTGCTCTTCAAAGGAAAGGTGAAGAAATACCAATAATTTATTTGAATTTCTCCTATCTAAAATCTGCCTGTACTTATCCAAAGATCAACTACTGCTCAAAACTATTATTTTAAAAAATGTATTCAAAAATCTGGGTAAAACTATTATCAACACAAAGTAATAGCCTTATGACACATGCAACATTCAGGATTGTGAAGGCTACGGAGAACAATGCACATCACCTTGAGCTCCTTCGAAGAAGGCTGGGATATAAATGTAATAAATAATTTCAAGCATTTAACAGGTTTCACCTATTTTTATAATAAAGTAAAAGTTCTAAATGGATATCAAAGTGGGTGTTCCCAGGGTAGGGTAAAAGTAATTCCTACATTTAACAATTTAGTTATATGCTCACTCATGACAGACATACAAAATGGGGAAGAGGAATCTCTCCAACAGTCAAAATTCAAACTAACCCTACTGGTGTCTTCTGTACAGTCTTCACGGGAGGAGCCAACAGATCTTGTGAGTGACTTATGCTGCACCTGTGGAGATAATAGTTGCAGGCTGTTTGCTCTGGCTGCCATCCCTTGCCCTACGCTTAAGCCACCCTCTGAGCCCTTGGTCCTCACTCTGTCCCGGCTCACATACATAGAATGTCTATGAGGGCGCTGCTGTGAAGAAAAGGGACTTGTATAACCTAAACCGTAAGAAAAAGATTCATGGGGAGCAGATAAAGAGTGTGAATGGCTTCCATCCATGTGATCTGGCAATTTCAGCTCCTCCATAGTTTTGGAATGTCTTGTAGATGGTCTTCGCGATTCAAGCGTACCGTCACTTCTGTTATTTCTTGCAGAAGGACTCAGCAAAGTCCTGTTGTCAGCATGGCGTGGAGGTGTTGGTGTGGTAGGAGAGTTCAAGTCCAAGCAGCTGGATGGAAAATACCTACTGTTGTTTGGTTCTGCAACTTGAACCCTGGCCTCGGAAAGATTACCCACAGATTTGGAATCTGTCAGAGCCCCATGACTTTTTGACTTTGTTCGATATGAGGGACTCTTTGAAGACTGAGGAATAGTATCAATGTAACTGTGACGGCTATGCCTTTCGCCTGGTTGCAGCGTGCCAGTTTTGCTCTGAGAACTCTCCATAAATGAGTGACGGTTGTGCTGAGATCTGGAATTTGACTTCAAGTATTTTGTACCTGGACCATCAGATGCTTTAGGATCCGAATTAAAATCAAATTCAGTTTTTGTCTTTGCTTCTTTTGGACTGAGGAGGTGTGGGATGTTGTTATTAGCTAGATCCTTGCTTCCAGATCCAGGAGCGTTAGTTGGCTTTTTTGAAAGCATTGGGCTATGTGAAGCAACAGGCATATTTCCATTTAGAAAGCTTTCATTTGATGGAAGAACTTCTTCTCTCTGCAATCCAACTCCTATATTCTGTATATCTTTGCTGTTTGATCTGTGATGAGACTGTACAGCAGTACTTTTGCTAGCTTGAGTTCTATATTATAAAACACAGAGAAAACACATGTTAATTTCTACCTTTAAACACCAGTTGCTTCAGTAAACTTGGTGTTTAAGATTTGCTTACATACAGCATGGACTGGAGATTGTTGGCACTGAGATGGCTAACTTGTTTGTTCCAAGTGCCTAGTAAGTTAGAACAATTAAAGGAGAACCCACAAGATCAAGTTTTTAAAAGTAAAAGATGCACAGAATCAAAATGAACAAAGAAGCAATGAAGAGTACTTTGTTCACTCCTGATATGATTCAGGTATAGGAGGCTCAAAGACACAAATGGAACAGCAACTGTCATCAACACAGAAGGTACTCTTCACATGAGTCACTGTGCCCAGTTAACAGGCAACAGTTTCCATTAAGTCCCGTGGACATGTGAATTGCTAGGGCATCAATATCCCAATATCCTGGTGGCAGAGATGGTTTGCACTTACCTGTTGGATAAGGTGTTACTATCTCCATGGTAAGGTTTTCTTTTAGTTGACCGTGAAGGTGAACGATCCAAGAGCCTCTGAGTTTGAAATGCTGGGTGGTTCAGACACTGCTCTGTTAAGTATCTGTCAGCTGGATCCAGTTTCAGTAAGTTCTTTTGAACAGAAATTTGGGTTTAAGTAATAAAGCTGAGTTGTATACCATTTGGAAGCAAAAAGTATTTGGCCAATTAATATTTAAACACCGCAATTTCTAAGAAGTATTTTGTGCAACTGAAAACTATTTTAAACTATTTGCCTATTTTTCCTCTATCTTGTATTTAAAACATTGATTCTAAGTGCTATAACTATTGTGAAAAACTCATGCTACAAACTGATGTAGATGTATTCAGCATGAATAACCCTGGGGCCCAGTAGCCACTGGAACCTATAACATTTGGGCCTGATAACAAGCAGTTGGGTTGCTGTAGAAGGTAGGAAATATATTTTATTTTCTATCTGGCTCCTAAAAAACTTAAGTTTCACAAAATCATTTTGTTCCTCTGGTTATTCATTTATTTTAATAAGCTGGAGAAGGCACTTACTGAAATAAACACCATTATCTCTATTGCTAACGTGTTAACACATTATTTATATTAATGTGGACTAAATTCAGTTTTTTGTATCACCTGAAAAGAGGTCTACATTGTGGTAAATAGTAGAATTACATGGCTTTCACAGACAAAAATAATGAATGAAAAATACAATTTTCTATTTTTTAAAAATAGAGTAATACTCAACAAAAGGCATAATTCCCCTGAAGTATCCCTGGTACTGTTTCAAATATTTGAAGCTGATTTGAAAAAGAAATCAGCATCACACAGATTTACTATTAACATCAGAACAGCAGTGGAACATAGAAACAATAATACATAGAATAGCAATATTCTTACCTTCATAAGGTCAAGTAAAACACCACTTAAGATTCCTAAATATCTCCTTTCTAAAGACTGTGGATGGTTAACTGCAGGAAACTGTATAAAAATAATTTCCATACATTAGGAAGGCACATTTACAAAAGTCATCAAAACACTGTTTGTGGTATATGCTGCCTAAAATACCTGGGACAACATACAATAGCATAGATAGCTTAAATACAGATTGGCCTCTTGAAATAATCACACACATTAGAAAAACACAAAGATAATCACCTTATTAAGGTCATACTAAATGCACTCTTATGTTTTGAAAAAGATTAATAGCACTTGTGCAGTCAGGGAGGAATAGAAAAGGGAGTAAGTCAGACCAGGACTATTGTGCTGGAGGGGAAGGAAAAGATGGGTTAATGCCCCTATTTTTTCCAATTAAAATTCCCCCAAAACTGCAAAAGTGTGAAAAAATATACAGGTACCATAAGACTGCCTCCACGCTCCCACCCCCCGCCCCGAGAAGCAACCGCTACAGGTTCCACCCAAGCTGCAATTAACATAAACAATATTGAGAAATGCAGGCCATGAACTCCCATGCCGTGCCTTGGTGCCCTCCTAAAATACAGATTTCCAAAGACGTAATTATGAGAGACTGGTAATTATTAAAGAAAGGTCTAAACTAATGAAATTAGAATTAGTTTCAAAGTATCCTTTATCTGCAGATGTGTTTAATTAAATGTGAATAACTGAAATACAGATGTGAAAAGGAAACTTCCACATATATGCCAAGGGCCGGATGATGTTTTTCAGTTCAAGCATAGCATAGTTGAATAGTCGTGTCCACTTGCTGTTAGAACTAAGCACAAAAGAGCTTGCTATACTTCCTTGCCAGCACTAGGTTGCAGCAATTTGACAGCACTTCAGATAGTGTAGGAAGGCTAATGGCATCATCACGTCACACAGTGAACTGAAAAGGGGTTCTGTGTAACACTCTTGTGCTGCAGAGGCACTGCGGCAGTTCTAGGGCAGCGAAATTTAGCACCGGATCATCTGGCCATGCTTTAAAGCTTCTGCAAAGTGTAGCGTAGTGTAGTGTAGTGTAGTGTAGTGTAGTGTAGTGTAGCTCTTGAAAAATCACACAGTAGCTACGTAGTCAACTACAAAATGCTATAAAATGCAGTTTGGACATAGGTAAAATATTCCACTAAAGGTTGTAAAGTTTCAGGGCACTATTTGCAGTTTTAATTTGTTGTTGTTGTTGTTGTTGTTGTTAAGAACTGAACAAAGACAATATGTCAATGGTAAGTTTCCACGTGTACTTTGCTTTCTATATAATATTTTTGTAAGAAAAAAATCATCATGCCGCAAGTTTGTGTGGCCACCACTAGGCGGCCAAGTGAAGTGCAGCATGACAACAGTGGGAAGTGCAAGTGAGCAAGCCAGCAGAGTAGGCAAATAAGTGGGCCAACTGGAAGTTCAGGCAGGCGTTGTTATCGCTGTCATTGCCACCTGTGTGCCCACTCATTAAAAGGCATGCACAAGAGGGCAAAGGAAGTCCGGGGTCTGAGTGAACAGGTGGCCCAGCTGAGCAACTGGTCCAGAGTAGTCGAAATAAAAAAATTCCTTCCTGTAGCACCTTAAAGACCAACTAAGTTAGTTCTTGGTATAAGCTTTCGTGTGCATGCGAAAAGCTTATACCAAGAACTAACTTAGTTGGTCTTTAAGGTGCTACAGGAAGGAATTTTTTTATTTCGACTATGGCAGACCAACACGGCTACCCATCTGTAACTGGTCCAGAGTAGGTGGTCCAGAAGAGTCAGTGAGCAGGCTGCCCAAGCAGGCCTTCATTTGCTCCTTGTTATTGTCATGGCTGCCGCCGCCAAGGAGAGTCTTTCTCCCCTTCGACCATCGCTACCAGAAGGAAGTGTGCAATATTAAATATATGCTTCCTTCTGTTGGTGGTGGCATGAGGTGAAACACCTTTTCCTGTTTGTTTGTTTGTTTGTTTGTTTGTTTGTTTGTTTGTTTGTTTGTTTGCCTCTCCTCTGTAAGAAGTGGCGGAAATGTGATCTTGGGACTGGAGTGAGCTGTGAGGGAATTCAGCGGGGGGAGCTCTTAGGGGATGGACGCTGGCAGCAAGGTGGCGGTGTAGAAAGTAGGCAGGGTGGGGGAGCAGGTGGGGCAGCAGGTAGGTGGGAGTAGAAATTTAAAGGGGATGTGGGGGTTGGTTGGGGGTGCTGAAGGAGCAGTGAGGGGATGGGGGTTTAGGTGAGGGGTGGGGAGAAGAGCAGGGGTGGGGAGCAATGCAAGCGGGGGGGGGGAGGCAGCTCCTAGCAGATATTATATTTGGTTCTGTTTGATCCACCAGAGTTTACAAACTGCTAATTTTCTTGCTCTGGAAGATGTCTTGCATGTGCAATATCCTTTGGCAAACTACTAGATCCAAAAGTAGGCCATATAAATGGTTTGAGAGCTTAATAGTGAGAGTTCTTCCCAAGTATAGCTTTAATTACATAACTTTTCAGCACTACCATACAACATTCCAGACTGCTTGTCTCCCTCGATTAATAATGTTAAAAACTGAAGGAGAGCTGTTGTAAGAAGACATACTGGAAAGGGAGTCATCATATATCTCAAATAGCAGGGTTTCACAAAACTTCAAAGGGTGAAAAGCTTGATCTCTTACTGCACTCTTCATTTAAATTACAGGAACTACTGGAACTTAGTATCTACTTAATTGCAATTAATTTTACAAGTTGCCTAACTAAGAGGATGATGTTCAACATTAGTCATACTCAGAGCAGACCCAAGTTGCTATGCTACTGCAGATTATTTTAACGTTTTAAATATGCAGTGAAGTCTTAGAATATCTTAAAAGATTTTCCCAACAGATGGGCTCTTCTGGCTATTCAGATAAAATCTTTCTGAGGATGGAACTTTTTATTATATGGAAGATGGTAAAACAAGCTGCATCAAATATAAATAATAATAACAATTTATTTTTTATACTCCGCACATCTGGCCGGGTTTATACTCTGGGCGGCTCCCAACAGAGCACAATAAAATGTCAAACATTAAAAACTTCCCTAAACATCATAAATATAATGAGCTTTTTGTAAAGGAGTGATTGCCCCCAGCCAAAGATAAAACACTGCTTATGCTGCCATCTCTTGTTATTAATCTCCAGAAAGAACCCTTGGTAAGCTGAATTTTGCCAATGGCACCTGTCCTGTTCTGCTCAAAAGTTATATTCTTTCTAATCTGGTAACAGAGGCTAACAGGTTAAAATTTGTTTTGACTTGCTGTGTTGACACTTCTGGAAACTCTTACACAGTGTAGAACAAGCAATATTTATCCATTTGTTTTTAAAAAAATGAAATAAATATCATTTATTTATGTTAAATTAATTATTTTAAATGTGAAACATACATATTTTATCTGTGAAATATACATATTTAATTCGCTATATAGTATGGACTATCTATCCTTCCAAACTGTAAATTTCAAATTTGCTGTGACCAGAATACTAGGAAATCTCTCTTCCCCAACCACCGACTAAACCTTGTGCATAGGGACCTATGTTAACGAATCATAATTACACACTTGTGTTAGTAGTGAAAAACAGAAATGGAAACACATATATAAATATCTACCTCATTACAAAAATATTTATTGAACAGGGCGATTATTTTGGTACACAGATATTGTCCAAACAATTCACCACCTGGAAACATGGATGAAAAACTTAATTTAAGCATTACCCGCAGCCCATGGAAACGGGGATTGCTGTAGAAAAGCTTCATTTGTTCTGCAGGGAGTGGTCCTAGCACCTTCTGAATTGTAAAAAGTTGGTCAATTTCACTTTCGCCAGGAAACAAGGGCTGTCCGTCACTAAGTTCCCCAAGAATACAGCCTACTGACCACATATCTACAGACTTGCCATATGGGGCTCTGAAAAGAAAACACATGGATGTTATTGCTACTTTGCACACTAATACACATATTAAATTTAACAAATCAATGTTTTAGGGTTCCCCCCTGTATTGTATCTAGGAAGAAATTCAGTATCAGGGGTCTCTCATCCTTTAGAGAAAAAAGCTCTCTGCTCACTCCTCCACCTTTCGCTGCAATAGATGGCTTTTCCTTAGAGCACCAATAGTTAAGGTAATATACAGAGGAAAATATAGTAATTGTACATGCTTCCATTGAAAAACTGGTTTTGAATTTGACAAAACCAGCCTTTTTATAGGAATTCACTCAAAAAAATATCCCCCCCCCCCCCCCCAAATCAGAATTACTAATGCTCTTGTTGATCTTACAGCTGAACTGAACAAAATGTCTTTGGTACACTGAACATGAAGGTCAGGATGTTAGTCACATCTATTCCATTAATTAAGCTAAAAGAACCCAATAATGATATTTTAAACAGCAATAAACTCTTCAAAAATGTATTTAAAATAAAATCATTTTTAAAAAATCTAACATTTCCTTTTAAGAACCCTAGTTGATTAGACCAAAGACCCATCTCGCCCAGAATTCTGTTTCCACAGTGGCCAATCAGATCCCTTTGAGAAGCCTGCTAGCAGGACCAGAGTGCAACAGCACTCTCCCAACTTATGATTCCCAGCCATGAGTACAGTGGTACCTCCGGATGCAAATGCTGCTTCTGCGCATGCACGTGACATCATTTTGAGTGTCTGCACATACACGAGCGGCGAAACCTGGAAGTAACATGTTCCATTACTTCCAGGTCACCATGGAGCGCAACCTGAAAATGCTCAACCTGAAGCGTATAAATCCCGAGGTATGACTGTATTCAGAGGCATCCGGGCCAGGCAGGCAAAGGCATTTTGGCACCTGAGGCTAACCACAAAATAGCACACACACAACACCCGCCAAAGAAGAAGGGGTGAGTGAAGATCTGCATCAGGAACAAGGGGAAAAGAAATATCTTCATTGGGAACAAGGCTGGGAGGAGACCAGCAGCGCCTCCTATTCACCAAAAGGCCTCTGTAGATGTGACTTGGGGGTGCTGCTGCTAAGGAGGCAGCAGATCTGGCCTCCAAGAAGGGTGCCGCAGCTGTTGTTACTACCGCAGAAGCAGTATCTTCATCAACAATGACTCTAAGGTCCATTTTTTCAGCCAGTCTCTGTCAATTCAGACTTCATTAGCATATATGTGAGATTTGGTGTTTTTTGTTCCACAAACTCACACCAGATTGCATTTTTTCATCTTATCTCCCATTCATTTATTTCCTATCTCCCAGTTTGGAGATATTCTTTTGGCGCTTCTCACAATCTTTTCGTTTTAACTACCTCGAGCAATTTGGTATCGTCACCAAACTTCACAACCTCACAACACACTCCTAACTCCTAATGAACAAGTTAAAAAGCACAGGTCCCAGAACTGATCCTTGCGGGACTCTACTTTCTACATTCATACACTGGGAGAACTGTCCATTTATTCCTACTCTATACTTCCAGTTTCTTAACTATAAGCAGCAACCTTAGCAGAAAGGTACTGCATCAAGCCTTACATATCCGGAAAGTAAGATAATGTTTTTAGGATAAAGTAAGATGGTGTTTTTAGGAGAATCAAGGTGGCAGAGGAAAGCCTTTCTGCTCTCTCCTTCCATTTTCTATGGGTAATAACTGTGCTTTTTTTCTTTTAAAAAAAAAATGTTTAGGGGTACTCTCATTTTGATGCAAGAAAATCACCATTTTATAGTTCAAATTGGGAAAAATAAATACAGTAAATGAAAAAAATACAAAGATTCACAAAACGTTTAGGGGTATGCATACCCCTGTGTACCCCCAGAAAAAAGCACTGGATAATAAGAACATAATAACAGCCTTGCTGAATCAGGCCACTCGTCCATCTAGTTCAGCATCCTGTTCTCACAGTGGCCAACTAGATGCACATGGGAAGCTTGCAAGCAAGACCAAAGCATAATGTACTCTCATGGGTACATTCCACACAATAAAAACCTGAATGCCCATAATGTCTTCCTAGCAAATATTGTTTAAATGATACAAAAGAGACTCATGTTTAAACTGAATATGCATGTGCATATGTTCAATTTACTGCTGCCAGAATTGCAAACAGTATGTAGATCTCATAAATGAGAAACAGCCAAGAGACAAAATACTTGAGTTTTATCTGAGCAAACTATGTGATTACCTGGCAGGAGCTTACATTAACAGGGTTGCTATATTTCAAAAGGTGAAAATCTGGTATATAACAATCCATGGCCAGTGTTTCCTCTGTGCTTGGAATAATTCTGTTTTAAGGCATGGCTGTCTGTAACTACTATTGCTACCTGTAACTATTTTACTTTCACATTATGTGTTTGAAAAGTCAACAGTGTTCTTCCACTGCCCATGTTTATCTGACCTTGGTTGTCCCTCTGTCCTTCTAACCAACTACAAGTAACTGCTGCTTTCTACTTCAATGGGAAAAAACATTTAAAAATAACCACTCTTTTCGATTGCAAAAAATAAACCCCAAATTTACATCAACACCAACAGTTGATGGGTATACCTCTTTCCCCTTATACTGCAGTACACTAGTCCCCTGCTGCTGAAAGCTTATTTTCAGTTGCTTTCTTCACATTTACCACACATAAATATTGGTGTATAAAGGCCAAATCAGGACTAGTCTTGGTTTGCTCTGCTCTCCCCACTACAGTCTGCAAAGCGCATCAAAATATGCACCAAATCCAAGAAGTTACTCCTGCTGATAGAAATGTTAAAATTGAAGCTACAGCAAGCAACTCCCGAGAACACCCCTCTAAGGATAATATCTGAACAGACGTTCTGTTCAAACAGCAGTGGAATAAGCTATCTCTTATTATTAAGTTTGTATTACTACCCAGTAACAAAGGTTTTCAATAATACTGTGAACTCACAAAACAAATACAACAACTAAAATGCAACCATAAAAGCTATTTAAAAATAATTAAAATACAAATTATTTTAAGAATGAACAGGAATGTAAGAGAGAGAGGAAGCTCTTCATAGTCATGCTAGTAAAAGCTTTACAATTCTTGTAAGTCAAGGGAAATTATAGGTTATTACCATGGGAAAAAGTCATAAAATATTTGGTAGTATAATTAGCTATTTGTCAGGTTTCCCTGCTCTCTTTCAGGCTTATTAAAATGGCACTGTAGCATATAAGGAATTCAAAACTCTAATGTTTTCAACACTCAGAAAAAAATATATAAAACAGCTAAAGTGCAAAAAATGACCCATATTAATTATAATCATAACCACAAAGAGAGAAAGATGTGTGGGCTATACCTGGAGCATCTAAAATTATTTCTTTATCCATATTAAAATAAAGTCACACTTTGGAAGCACGTAACTCAAGAAATAGTGAAATTTGAAGTATTTTAATATATACTGCAGCATACGTATACTATATGTGTCATTTAAATTGTATTCAAATGAATTTAAAATTTATTCAAGAGCTGCATTACCTTACCCAGAAATTTTAATTTGGGGGGGGGGGAGAATGGGATTTTCTGGGCCCCACTCATCATTCATTTCACAATAATTATTGCCCAGACCATTTTTTTCTTGAGTTGAACAGCCTTTAAGCAGAAACACAGGCTGATGTTAAATGCACCTTTCCATTTAACACGTCTTTTTATGTGCAAATAAAAATGGGAACACTGGAATTGCAGGTATCAAAGGACAATTTCCTCCTCTGCTGTGGTCTTGAGGAAAATCCCCGTTTGAAAACTTAGAAGGGAAAACCCACACTGGCACCAATGCAGAATTTCTTCCCTGATGGAAATGGCAACTTCAGAGAAGAGATTTTCTTCAGGAGTGCAGCAAGGCAGAAAGGGGTTAAATTTACCTTCCACAGCAGCAGCTAGCTGAATTGAGTTGAGATCATTTTAATTTCTTTTAGTATTTTAATTTTTGTATGTTTTAAAGTATGGTTGTGATTTTTTTCCCTTGATTTTAGTGTTTTATCTTTTTGTAAACCATTTTGAGGTTTGTTTGTTTTTTTACAATCAAAGCAGTGTATAAATTTTATGAAATAAATAAATAAAATGCAGAGACACATTTAAAGTCAGATCTAGGATGGACGAAGACTTAAAGAAATGATAAGAGGTAAGAGACAATAGAATATGGGGAGGGGCAGAACAATTCCCAGGGCTGAGCTACATTCTTCACCAATACTGCATATGGTGAATGACAGTCTCATAGTGACTCTCACAGCACTGACCAGAATAGAAGATGATAAGGAATGCAGGAAGTTCAGATGCTGGTAATTGGTACATAATGTGGTAATATGTAAGGAAATAAGACACACAAACTGACCAGATGCTTGGAGAATGTGTACATAAAAGAAAAACCAAGAAAGTGACAGAAAAACTGATCCAGTTTTCGAATCTATAAATCAGAGGTATCAGAAGCTCGACTACCAGGAGGCCACATGAATATCTGCTGGGTAGGGCTCTTCACACACACATTTCTGGGCTCTATGGAATGCTCAAATGAATGGGCTCCAAACGGATGCCAAAACATACAGTCTAGTTGCTGCAGAGGTTGACCATCTGTGGCCTAAAACATGTAAGGCTAACAGATTTCATTAGAATCCAATCCTATAAAAACATTTTTGCTTTTTTTTCTGAACGATGAAATTACAGTACTAAATCAGGCTTCAATTTAGTGCTGATTATGAAACTAGCCAATGAAAATAAGCAACGAAAATAATAATTAAATATGCTCCTTATTGAAGGTTAAAACTTTAGCAACCAAATGCTAGTTAGTGGGTATGATTTGCAAAATGGTACACTACCTACAGATAGATTACTTACCCAAGCAAGAGTTCAGGAGAACGATACCACCTGGTGGCCACATATTCTGTGTAGTTAGCATTGCTCCCTTCTGATAAATTCCGTGCAAAGCCTGTATCAAGGTAATTTGAAAATGACTTGAATGTGAATATACATTTATTTTAGCATTTAATTTTAGCATTTTAAGTTAAATGCTCTTTTTTTAAAAAAATTATGAGCTATTTGCATGTCAGTTTTACTGCATTCCACATAAAAGCCACCTTGCCACTAGTTATTCAACATTAGCAGTCTTCAAATTTTTGTGCAACAGGATGTTCTTTTTCCAGTTAAGTCAAGTCCTGTAGGTTATCCCACGAACAGTAATGTAACGTTATGTGGCACAAAAGCAGATCCACAGAGAAAGCATTTGTATGCTAACCCAGAAGCAGCATAAACAGAAATATAATTAGTAGTTCACGCCCCGCCTTCTTTCCAGGCCTTCTGTGGAAGGGGAGAGGCAGCAAACTGGGATTCAAGTATGCATCTCTTGCTTTCATCACAGACCTGGAAGTGTGGGGAAAGGAAGCTAAAGTCATTTGGCTTTCTTTCTTGTTGCTTCTATGGAATGTATGAAGTGGGTCATCCAATTAGGTAGGAACGCGAATGTTTGTTCCATCAGGATTCTACTGCTGGTAGCAAGTATATCACTATTGCCTAGAAAGGGAGCTGCTTCTCTTAAAAGCCAAACCTACAGAACAGCCTATTGCTGTAGAAGGTGGGCATTCTTACCATGAATTCATGTTTATGGATGGGGCTAGAGGCCACTTCTCTGATATGGATTTCCAACTGAACTATTTGATACTTATCCATTTGCAAATACATTTGATATTTCAGTAGTCTAAGTGAAACCCTGCATACTTCTACATAACTGCCCAAATGAGTAAGCCTAATCTTGTGGGAGGGAAGCAAGTCTCAAAACAGAGCAGATGTACTAGAGCATGAAACACCATAGTATAATAGCCAAGTGCATCTGTCACAATTAGTCTATGCTTAGTACTCTTCTCTCAACATTTTTACTAGCAAGAAATCGCACCTGCACAATACATTTCTAAGCAGCTACTGCACATTCTATAAGTACAAAGCATAGCATATTTATTTTATTTTTTTTAATGATATTTATTGAAATTTTTTTAAATTACAGAGAAACAACAAAGCAGAAAAGGGAAAAAAACAAAGAAAAAACAAACCACATCAAACAATACAAATTCAAAAAACAAAAATACGCCGCAAACAGACAATAACTCCATCATTCTCAAATCCTCAACTTTCATTACCTTCTTTCTTTGACCTCCTCCTCCTCCCTTTTTTTGTATCCTAGTTAATAATTATCGCAGCAAATCCTTTCCATATTTCATAATATTCTGTCATTACATTACCTTAATCTATTTTCATCTTATCTTATAGAAAACCTTAAAAACTTAAAACTTAGATCTTATTTTTACCGACTTCTCACAACCATAATATTCTTACCTAATTCTTTAAACATTTTTACTAGAGCCAAGTAATTTCATTCCAGCATTTTTCTAACATTCCTCAATTTTATAAAACAATCCTGGTAATAAAAAAAAGAGATAAAAATAATCGAGTCTTCCTCCAGTGTCCCTTCCTCCTGGTCCCGGGTTTTGTCAGTCCTTTTTATCCCATCGATCTAGCGCATTAACCTGGTAACCTTATATCCGAGGCCCTTAAATCTCTTCCATGTCCCTTCCGCAGCTCTTCTTCATATTCTCCTTTCACTCGTGGGAACTCCAGCTTGGTGATGTTTTTGACCCTTTTCAGCAAATCAGCCCCTTTTCCATAGTCCAGACTCAACTCCATGTGGTATTTAAAAACATGTTTCAGAATCCCTCCAAAATTGAGAGCCCCCACAGCTCCAAACATCTCACGGCCCATTGCCAGACTCGGAAAGTCCAAACATCCCTGCATAGGGGGGTCTATCCAACCCCCCATTTCCAAACCAATCCAAACTTTATCTTTCCAAATCTGGCTTTTTCCAAGTTCATTTGTCAAGTCCAAAAGCTCATGCTCCTGCAAGGCCGCAGCTCCCTCCATCTCCCAAGATTCAGCAACATCCTCTTCTCTCATCTGCTCTGTCAGGACGCACTCCTGTTCTAATTCCTGGGTGGGCTCCACATAGTTTCCCACTGCCTGTTCAAAAATTCTGGCCGCATTAGTCATCAAATCCATCTTCTCATTTAACTGTTCCAGTAGGGCACTTGTTTTCCAGAGAGCACACAACAGAGCCTCTGAATACATTGTCCTACAAGGTCACAAATCCATTCCCACGATTGTAATCTGTGACAGCTGCAAGCTCCCTGGAATTAGTTACAGTTTCACGGTCTCCCTCTAGGGGGAGAACTTCTATTTGTTCTTGCAACAAAGTATCCTTTTTGAGATATTTTGTCAATATTTGTTCCTTAAAATGCGAAAGGAAACAGTGGAATCACTATGTTTCTCTTCCTTTAACTATCTGTCAAAAACGTTTGTCTCTGGTCAATGAGCTTCAAACGTCAGTCCTGACACCCCGCTCCAGGATCAGGACGGTGGAAAGTTACTTTACTTTAAACTCACTTCTGCAGGTTTAAACAGTCCGAAAAAGATCCCCCTTCTTCTCCTGCTGTGGAAGGGGGGTTCCACAATTTTAAATGATGAAATCCAATCCTTTAGAGACGATTTTCTGAGCTCTAGTTTACGTTGTCTTTGCTTTATTCTGTCTACAAATAAACGGAAGGCTGACTTCCTGTTTAGACCTTTCCGTTTCAGTACCAAATTGAAGTAAATTTTTAAGTCCAATTTCTTTCTGCACGCAAGTCCTTATTTAAAGTCCGATTGTTCAAATTTTAAGTACTCACGGGTGCTTATTTTAGAAGCCAAATTGTCCCAGGAAAAAGGCAGCGCTCTCCGGCAACGGCTATGCGGCTTCGCTCCACGGAAATAGCAGTTGACTCACAGCACCGCGCCACTTCCCCCTCTTCACTTCGGAGCCCGTTAGTGGGTTCCTTTGCGGGTTGGGGGGGCGCTAAGGGTGCCCGCCGAGTACCATGGTCACAGGCTTCATCCGCCTGTGATTTTTAGCAGGGTCCCCACTTCACCGTAGCGGAAAAGACCCGTTTCACGCAGAGCTAGTCCCTCCAGTTCAGAGGGAGTCCGCCATTGCCGATGGCGCCACCCCGGAAGTGAAAGCATAGCATATTTAAGGCATAGCAGACAAACACTTCTAAAAAGCACTTATGTGTTAGCTTTGGACTCTTTCTTAAATAATAGTAAGAAACTAAGTGGAAAAAGAAAATCTTTCCCACAGGCAAAAAAAAATCTGTAAGGAATCTTTCAGAAAAGCCTATCTGTCCTTTTTACTGTGAAACTGGTAAATTTCCAAAGAATTTGGGTTTGTGTGTGTGTGTTCCTGAATCACAGAATGAAAACCGCTTCCTCAAAAGAAGCTAAGAAACACAGACTTACAACAGCACGGTCCTATACAAGTCTACTCTGAAGTAAGTCTCACTGTTATCAACCGAGCTTATTCTCAGGTACAGGATTACAGCCTTAATGTTCTAAAAGCTCAAAAACACTGATATATTTTGCTTTCAAATTCAATGCTTCAGATCCTGAGTCTGATGATGAATAGAATACTGACGAGTATTTTGGCTAAGAATACCACAATTATTGGCTATTGTAGCTGTTCCAGGATTACTTATATGACAGAGCTCTCAAAATAGCAACCAAAATGTTTCATGTCTGAGGTAACTCCCCTGTGAGGAAAAGTTACAACATTTGGGGCTTTTTAGTTTAGGAAAAGTCAATTAAGGGGAGCATAGTGGAGGTATATAAGATCATGCATGGTGGGTAAAGAACAGTTTCTCTTTCTCTCTCTCATAATACAGTGGTACCTCTGGTTACAAACTTAATTCGTTCTGGAGGTCCGTTCTTAACCTGAAACAGTTCTTAACCTGAGGTACCACTTTAGCTAATGGGGCCTCCCGCTGCCGCTGTGCCGCCGTCGTGTGATTTCTGTTCTCATCCTGAGGTAAAGTTCTTAATCCGAGGTACTACTTCCAGGTTAGCGGAGTCTATAATCCAAAGTGTTTTTAACCCGAGGTACCATTGTACTAAAAACACAGGAACATCCAATGGATGGTGGGATTTTCAGGACAGAGAAAGGGAAGTACTTTATACAGTGGGTAGTTTAACTATGGAACTCACTTCCATAGGCGGTGGAGATGGCTCTCAAAGATAATTAGACCAATTCATGGAGACTAAAGCTGCCAATGGCTATTAGTCATGGATGGTACCTACTACCTTCAAGATCATATACACTATGTCTCTGAATACTAGATAGAATGCCATAGCTGGATGTTGAATTCCACCTTATATCTTCACACACTTAGGCATTTCAGGGCAGCTCAAGTAATTCTCCTGTATCAGCGCAACAAAATTAGGCCACAATCCTATGTATATTCAGAATTCCTTTAATTCAATGGTGTCGAGTCCCAGTCAGGTGGAGCTACAATTTCTGCCATTCATGCCCCAGCTTTTACTGTGGGGTGAATGGATGTGTGCGTATGCGTGTATATGCATCTGTTTTTGCACTGAAATGCTAACTGGCAAACCATTCAAAGAACTGGACTATTTATTACTAGCAAAAGAGAAAACATTTTTGTTTTTATTGTAGAAACTAATTATCCTACAAAACATGTTAAAAAGAAAAGTTTTTCAGATGAAGCAAAACAAAGACAAACATAGTTCAAATTACAAATTTAAAGTCATAATATACAGAACATAAAAACAAGACACCCTTTTAAAATAAGAGTGTGCTTAAAAAAATGAAAATCCTTACCAAAGTCACACAATTTCAAAATATCATTGTGGCTTATTAAGAGATTCTCTGGCTTGATATCTGAAATATTAAATGTGTAGGAAAAAATCAGCATCATAGCATTTCACTAGTTCTGCATTATTAATTGATTTATTAGTTATTTTTCACACTATTTATTTGAAATACAGAAAAATAAATGTTAACAAATTCTACTTTTGGGGTTGTATCAAATACTGCTGGCCTGCTCATGCAACAGACTTTGCAACAGACCTTCCTCCCCCGCCCTTCCCTGCAGTCATTTATGCACTGGCAAAATCTGCTCTAGAGGGTTGGGAGACTCGCTGTTACATATTTTGGGGCATACGGGGGGGGGGGGATACAGTCCCAGAAAATAAGATGGGTCCTAAAAAAATACACCTCAGTGTCCAAGGCCAGGGTAATGGGGTTCACAAGGTAAAGAGAGGCAAAAATATGCATTAGAGGAAAGCTAAGTTTGTTGACACGTGTTCTTATTTCTGATATACTCACCTCTATGAACAATATCATTTTTATGACACCAATGAATTGCTTTTATTAGTTGATAAATATAGCTTTTTACTTTTTCAGGTGTAACTCCATTTGGCATTTCTTCTAGCAATTCAAGCATATTCTATGAGTGAAAGCATAATTATATTAGAGGCTAAAAAAAGTTAATCTAGATTACTACCATAATTGCAAAGTTTTAAAAAACTAATTATGCAACAACATCATGACTTATTAATATTACAGATATGTTAATCTAACTTCATTTCAGAGAAAAGTCTACACACGTTCAATTTTTACAATAATCCAGAATATGGCAGTTAGTTAAGACTTCTGGTTCTGATACAAGATGACAGAAATCGGTTCTGCTTTCACAAAACTTAACAAGAATACTTGCAATAGTGTTTAAGTTACTTGTAACTTAAAACAAAGACAAATAGTATAAAAGGACAAATTTACAGTACGGCAGAACAAAGCAGAAACTTCTCTAAAGCTGGGTCTGAAAAGACTGGTATTCTGTACCAGCTACAATTTTCAGAGACGGCCTTACATAAAGTGTATCACAATGCAACAGTCAGAATGTAATCAAGACACATATAGCGACCAGATCTACTTTTTCCATTAAGTGTACTGCTGGCACACCAGCCCAAGCTGTGCAAAAGTAATTCTGATCACTAGCTGACCATCCAGGAACAAAATCAATGGTGAGGTTGAAGCAATGGCTGGAAGTCAGACTTAGGCAAACTCGGCGCTCCAGATGTTTTGGGACTACAACTCCCATCATCCCTGACCACTGGTCCTGTTAGCTAGGGATGATGTGAGTTGTAGTTCCAAAGCATCTGGAGGGCCGAGTTTGCCTATACCTGGCTGCAGGTGCTTTTGCACAGCTTTCTATAGAGAGTACAGAGTTTTATTTTGTTCCATTGTTATGTCTGCTTAAACAGGTTTTTGAAAGCAATTGTGTAGATAATGGGTTTTTAGTTCCTCCTCTTGTTTATATTTGCTTCAAATTGCTGTGCATGGTTTTACTCTTGTTTTTAATTAGTAAACTGCTTGGGGTAACTTTATAAATCATATCCCATACCACAATTTGTTACCAGCTCTGGTTAACGGTAAAAACCATACACATGTTAAAGTTGTGATCCCATGCATGCTTACTTTGAAGTAAGTACTATTACATTAATCATCCATGGACTATTATTTGGTCGCCAGAATTAGACCCATGGTGTGATCAGAGGTGAGCCTTGGACTACATGCTCCTCCTGAACGGAATGAACGCAGGATAAAGTCAAACAGAAAGTGGTCCCTTTCTCTCTAGATGATTAATAATGAGTTAATAACCTATGAAGGATTTTGGATATGGATTTATTAGGTATTCACCATTTAGTCAAATTATATTTTATATTACAAACTTGTGTTCTCCAGACTTTACTCAGAGGTTTCTAGTTTTCCTTACTGAAAGGCTTACAAGATGCTGGAAGTGTCTGTCAATTAATATCTACTGTCGGTCATTGGTTACGTCAAATAGGTAAGATCAGTCTCCAACAGACAATAAAAATACAGGGTGAGTCCTTTAAAAGAGGCCCCGTGGATACAGAGTATCCTCTTTTAAAAGACTCACCCTGTATATTAGCTGTTCTTGCAAAACACATCTTATCTATAGGTGGTGAAACTACAGGTTAAGAAACAAACATTTCCTAGAAAAATAACTGAATGTAGAAGTAGCTACTAGTTAGGATCGGAAAAAAGAAGTTTTGCACATTTGAATAGTGGCTTAATTTAAGAATTACTTGGTCAGAAAAGAATATCTTCATTTATTGTTCAAGAATGCACTAATAATTTGGTTATTTCCTGCAAGCCCACATGTCCAACTTTAAATCCTCCTAGTCCCAACTGATTTTGCTATCTTCTGGCTAGAGATGGATCTACTTTTGTGGAATAATGTAATCAAGCAAGTAGGAGCTGTTCATAATATTATTTCTGCAAGAATAAAAACTATAACAATTTTTGATGGATAAAAATAACTTCTTATTTTAGTTTCAGGTTTAGGAACACCCGAACTATTTTTTTTTTTTAACTTACTTTTTCTACATATTCAAACACCAAATACAGTTTTCCTCTTCTTCTGAAAGCTTCTTTCAGCTCGACTATGTTTTCCTGTTTCAAAGTACGGAGCATTTTAAGTTCTCGTAAAGTAGTTTCTTTGACCTCTTCATTTTCTAAAAGTTAAAAAGGAAAGTTGGTAAAACTAACTTTAAAAAACAAAACAAAAACCCTCCTTGTATGGAAAGAGGTTCATTAAAATTTTGACACCAAGGAAAGTCTACCACTATCAATCCTCTATTCATATAACATTACAAGTACTCCATCAATGTTAGTACGAAAGCATATTCTTAAAAACTATTATTATACTAGGGCTAAGGAAATGTATTATGATTTTTACATAGACAATGTTCGCATATCGGAGGATAAACTAAAGAAAAACTAGAAAGATACAAGTGCCAAGTCTACTGTGGAGGTAGAGAACTCTCCTTTTTCCATTCAAAAGGTATTAAGAGACGTGGCAACACATAAACTTTCAGAGTCTGAAGGTTTTATGAAGCACTCAAGTGGTAATACTAAGAGATTAATTTCAATACTGTACCGTGGTTTATTGAAATCAGAAGTGAATGGTACAAAAGGTCTTAAAATAACATGGGAGCAAGAACTGGGTTTGAAACTAGAGGAACAGGAATGGCAGGCAAGATGGAACAAACCCCCATGTAGGTCCATCTCGGCTAGGTCCATCATACATTTTTAGTCACCAGAAGACAACATTCCTCTTTAACCAGGCCTTTGGCTAATTAAAACTCTATATCCTTCCAAATGTGTTGGGGAGAGGGTTATTGCTTTGTTTTGTTTTATTATGTATTTTGTGTTCCCATTTTGTATTTTTATGTTGCCACCCACCCTGAGATCTTCATGAGGGGCAGTATACAAATTTAACAAAATAATTAGTTTATTTAAACTAATAATTAATAATTAATTTAATAAAATAAAAATTAGTTGCAAGAAGAACTTTTTTGGGATGGGAAAGCAGACAGCATGAAGGGCTAAACAACCATTCTCTGCTAGAACACTGCCTCCCAGGTATGCTCTGTGATTGAGAAGTCTATCATTATATGTAACTGCTGAATTTTGCGCTAAGCTACACTGTTAAACATGCTTGTGATAGGTGAAACTCAACTTAAGAGGAAACTACTTCCAAAGAAACATGCTGAAATAGGTTGAAGTTTTTCGGTCATCCAAACCTTTCCCAATGGCTTACCTGTGGTTTGTTTACTGCCAACAAACCACAATCATGCAATTAACATCACATTTTGTTTTGCCCTAAACACTCGCTGTGAAGAACCCATGCCTTTCTGACTCTGAAGAATCAGTCTGAGTGAAAAGGAAAAGCTAGGAGAGCTTTCAAGTGGAGAGTAAGAACAAGTAATACTGCTTACTGTTCTACTTTCAACAACTGCCTGACAGGCGGAATGTCAGCAGGCGAGTTTATGTGTTAAGGAAATGCTGTACCAGGAAGGAGGGGTGTTGCCTGATGAATATCCATCAAATATGTACCCTGCCTCTCACCCACTGCAGCAGGAGAGAACAACAACACACCAGCAACCTGAGTAACAGAGCAATTTCAGCTTCAGTAAGCTGGCACAACTTACCCCAGGTTAATTTACCCCCATTCCAAACTCCATTTGGGAAGAATTTGACGTACACTGCCCTTTTTTGCAGGTTAAGTTCCACTGGGGTACTAGTTCAGGGAACCCAGCTAAAAGGCAACCCTTCCACAGCCTCTGAACACCCCTTTGGGGGGCTTACACCACCTTAACTTCCACCCGCTGAGCCAGGGTGAAAGACTTATCCTAACATAGCTCTGGCTGAAACTCCAAGGTGTCTGGTTTAGATTGCTTTAAATGTGTTTAGGATGGCAGCCCAAGTTTCAATTTCCATTTATCAAAAATAGGATGGTGTCTTAAAGCTGCCTAATTGAAGAAAGTAGGCCGTTTAATAGTAAAATTATGGAACAGGATCATTTTGATTGGAAATCAATTGGGTAGTTTGTAAAGGTCTGATTTGAAAGGGAAATATGGGTGGGATGCAAACTGAAAATTTTATTTCAGGTGATCTGGATAGGAATTAAATGATTTATCTAAATGAAATTTGAATTCTAGTGATTATTTCTAAATTTGCACATGCAACTTCTATCCCCATTTAAGTCCTCTTCTTTGTTGGTGCATATCCTCTTTTTTGGTGATGTATAAGTGCCTACACTAAGTACAGGCTTTTATCAACTTCTTATAAGCAAATTGATGTGTTTTCCTAATCTTAAAAGCAATTCTTTCTCATACGCGTGTGGGTCTCAGGTGGTCCGTCTCCATAGTTTTGGGCATTGCACTTGGAGGAGGTAAAAAAGTACCTTACTTCACCAGTCTTACAGGGAACCAGGCAGAGGGCCTTTTCAGTAGTGGCACCTGCCCTGTGGAATGCCCTCGCACCAGGTGTCAAAGAGAAAAACAACTACCAGACTTTAAGAAGACATCTGAAAGCAGACCTGTTTAGGGAAGCTTTTAATGTTTAATAGATTATTGTATTTTAATATTCTGTTGGAAGCCGCCCAGAGTGGCTGCGGAAACCCAGCTAGATGGGTTGGGTATAAATTATTATTATTATTATTATTATTATTATTATTATTATTTTATCTCACATAGGATAAAAGAGAATTTCACTCCTGAAATCGGGAACATAGTAAGCTAGTCACAACTTTAATTCATGATTCTGTGAATCTGGGACGATCAATTATATGCCTGCTGCTTTCCCCTGAATTATGTTTGTGATGGAGTGTGTGTGTGACATCGACAGTAGACTATGTCAGCATCTATGACAAACTGATAATGAAAAAGGCCTTTTGAGATGAGAGAGCAAGTTTAAATAAATTATACAGAGCAGTTAAAAACTGTGAATCTGTATGAAATAAACTAGTAGCGTATCAACGGCCCTATCGAAATCAAGAGTCCCATGTTCTCTAGTTAAAAATTCAAGAACTGAAGATTAATAAGACAAGAGTTTATTTCTATATTGGATATGAAAGCAAGTTTCTCAAAATTATAAGATCTAATTGCATCAGTTATATCATTCTTAGTAAGTTTGAAGATCTACATGACATACAGACAGATGGGCGGGGTATAAATAAATTATTATTATTATTGACTGCAACATAAAAAGTTTAACCTTCCTTCCTGAAAATAATTTTAACTACTTGGAATAAATTAAAGGGAGCTATAAGTACCAAAAATAAAAGTTAAAATCTGTTCATAATGTGGAAAGTATACAGGTTTAACACTAAACATCTAGCATTGTGTCAGCAGAAGCTTTGGAACAAATCTCCTTAGGTCCCCTTTGCCACACAAAAGAGTTAGCTTTTAAGTAGCTATTGTGAGTCTCGGAAATAGTCAATGCTTAACACAAACGACACTAAAATAAGCATTATATAATGGGACAGATTTTTATCTTAAGACACAAAGCCTGCTGAATTTCCTCACCAATGCATTGATATATGCAAGTGGAAAAAATACCTTCACTGTCTTTGAACTTCTTAATGGCCACAATTTCATGTGTTTCCTATAAATAAAAAAGGCAGCAAAATCAGCTCTTTGTCAAACCACACAAATATCCCACCATCCAATAAACATCAAGGTTCTGCAATAAAGGTTTACTTTCAGTTAGTATCTAGTGCTACTTTGTGTTCCAAATCTGTGAAGGCCTAGAAATGTTGTAGTTAAAAGCAGGGCTTTTATAGCCGTCCCCAAGGTTACAAGAAAAATTCCCGCTCAGAGGTCTGCAGTTCTTCCAATGTATTGGATTTTTAGTGGAGAATGTAAAGATCAGCTTTTTCACTTGGCATTTATCTGGCTGGCTAGTCTTTCTGGATCAACTAAATAGAAATTATGCTATTTTTTATGAGGTTTTATATTTGCTCGAATCCAAAGGGCCTGTTGCATACAGGAACACCTTTCAGTGCAAGGGGAGGAACTCCTTCCGGGCTTTTTACAAAGTCCTCCTCTCATTGCAGCAATCACACCATATCATGTTATGACATGAGGGCTCTCCAGCTCTCAGAAGTCGGTTTTCAGGGCTGCAGGAGGAGGAGGAAGGTGTGAAAGCCTTTTCATGTGACCAAAACTCTACTTACACCCATGCCATGGGTGGTTGCTGTTGTTATGGGAGGGTGTTTGGGTTTTGGTTTTGGTTTTCTTTGGTAAGCCACCAGGAGCCTTGGAGATGTGGCACAGAAATTAAAACAACAGTAAACATACTTTCAAAGAAACAAAGTAAATTAAAAATGAAATTAGAAGGAAAAAATACTTTTAATCACCAGGTGCAATACAATATATGGATACACTTAATATATTACTATTCTTAGATTGAAACCTGGCATTAAATCAATCTTTTGAGAATTAAATAAAGGTTCATAGTATGAGATAAGCATCACAAGCATTTGAAGCTTGTTCAATTGGGATTACTTATCTGAAACAAAATACCATTTAGATCCTTTGGATAAAGCACTTTGGGAGGTTATTTTATGTATGTGTGGTTTTTCTAGAATACAAGTAAGGAAACCTCTGGTGCTTGGGCCAAATTAAAGTCACCAGGCCTATTGTGTCCACCAGGCTGTCTCCCCTAACCACAATCAGGGACAGGCAAAGCTATGGTTATAAAAAACCAATCCAGAACCCTAGAGTATGCCCCTGTTTGTTCCTTTGCAAGCAAAAGGCTTCCACTGTTTCAAGTGGGTGCCAAATACAAGACTCAAAGCCATAGTCAGATCCACCATTGTATAATGTCAGGTGATTTGATGTCAGTTTTGGCTTGTAGAAGGCTGACCACAACAGGATCCAGCTCTCTGGCCAAAAGTGGCTCCATGTCCCTTTCTACCAGAACATTCGAAAGAGATGATCCAACGAATATTAACACTGAACAGAATCACTTTGCCACTTTCTACCATATTCATTACCTAGTTCTGAATAGTGAGTCTTCTCTTCAAATTGCACAGACTATGGTATAAAAGCTATGAGCTTCTATTCATGCTAAACAGGTTGCACAGTACCAACACTGAGAATTAAGGTGATTTCTTACTAAAGAATCAAGAGCATATAGAGTAAAAACCAAACAATTAACAATATATATTCTTGATGCTATTCCAGTAACTAACTAATCCCTGCAAAAGCTGAAATACAAGAACTGCACAGGAAGTTACTTTATCAGAAGCTAGCCAGAAAGTCATAACAATCTACAGATGGCACTGCTTGTGAATTACTCTTTACATAAACATGGCAGTATTCCATATTTGCCATAAATGTTAATTAGTTTCAGGAAGACAGGTTCTACACTTGGTGAAGATGTAAGCTATGGAAGATTGTAAATTAGTAAGCAAGCTCTTGACTTTTCAATAATCCTGTTTTGGCTAGGGAGGGTCTCTCCCCCCCCCCCAACACCAGAATTCATACACTCTGGCCTTTTGGTCACTTCTAGTGCTAATCTTGTGATCCTTCAAGTGTAAGACAGGCCCATCCCACACATAACTTCCCTGTGTTTATCCAGGTTGAAGGTGGTGGCATGTAAGAATCATTTAACAAAAAAAGTTTTTTGTTTAACAAGCTGTGTTTTAAAAGGCTTCCCTATTCACCCAGCTTCCAAAAAACCAAGAAATTGCAGCTCTCAAGGGCCACACCCTGAACAGACATATCATTTAAGCAATAGTGCCGTAAGAGACACTGCACCTGCTACTCTACTGTCTATAGAGCCCTTGTCCAAGGAACAGGAGATGACCACTGCTGAGATGACCAGTTGGCAACGCTCCAGATAATGTTATTTCCTATTCATAATACACTGATTCTAACCCAATAAAGGCTTTGAACATTCCATGTATTGTTTCTCTGTCAGCAGGCACTGGTACACATGGGTTCTTCCCCCCACACCCTCTCTAATATGATTTAGCTTCAGCTGGCCTCGGGATAGGATTCTGAGTGGGTGGAGTGAAACATGAACCATGATGAGCTCAGAAGTAGTAGTCCCTCTTCTCTATGCTCAATCAAGCACCCTGTACTGTGAGGAGAGGGGGCAGTCCTCTAGATAATTTATTATGGTCAAAGACCAACTCACATAACATAACACAATAAAAAACAGCGTTCATAAAGATAAAATGTACAATCGGAACAGATTGCAGCAATAGCTCATGAGTTAAAACTAAGATATATACATACACCTGTACAACTGAGATTTGGGCTACCATAAAAAATTAACCCTGAGGCGCCCCAAAGGGCAACTTCAGCATTTCCCTAGTAAGCTATTTTATTCTAGAAGATGATCTGTGCCTACAAATCTGGACACAGAATCTGGCTACCAGTCAGGTCGTCTTATGATCTTTGCCTAAGAGGAGAGAATTAAGTTTAGACTTGTCTAAAAGATCGGCAAGCCTCTTCAGCAAAGGGTCAATGGTGTCTCTATGAATCTCAACATAAAAAGGTGGGTACTGCTGCCAGGGTATATGAGCCAGCCTGGTGGAGAAGGGCTGGGCTGGTTATGTGGGTTGCCAAGAGAGGGGGTGGGCCAAAAGGGCTGGTTGTCCCATGGGGGAGGCAGACTATTATTTTATGCAATAGTACTAATTGACCTAGGTGTGCCTGGGTGTCTAGGTCTGTAGGAATGCCACCTAGCAGGGCCACCTCCTTCATTTTGACTGATAGGCCAGCCCTGCCAGGTAGCATTCCAGCAATTGTTAATTATGCCTCTTGTTGCCACTATTTGCCTTGGGTTCCTCAGACTCCCTTCCTGAAAGAGTTCTGTATATTCTGGACCCCTCCCAATGGATGCTTGATAAAAATCTTTTTTTCCCCTCCAGTAGGTCTTGACCCCCTTCCACAGAGGGCTGTGAAAGCACCTCTCCAGGGCTCTTGCCTAGAGAGCTATGTAAGCTCTCTGTATTCTACTCGAAAACAGTGGCTGTGAGTAGCATAAAGGGTATTCAAGGTAGAGGCTAGCAATACAGTCATATCTCGGGTTGAAGTAGCTTCGGGATGAATATTTTCGGGTTGTGCTCCGCGGCTACCCGGAAGTAACAGAGCGCGTTACTTCCAGGTTTCGCCGCCCGCACAGACGCTCAAAATGATGTCACGCGCATGCGCGGAAGCGCCAAATCACAACCCACGCACGCGCATGCATGCGGATGCGGGTTGCGTTCGCTTCTGGATGCGAACGGGGTTCCGGAACGGAGCATCCAGAGGTACCACTGTACAGGGGTAACTGCGAACTGTGGCAGTGGGCCTTATAAAGTGTTATCTTGCATTCTGTCTGTATTGTGTGGCAGGGGGCTGTGATCAGTGGGCAGCTGCATTCTTTTCCATAGATCCCAGGGGTATATAGGCCATTTTCTGGTTGTGAGTTTCCCCACTACCAGACACGGGGGACACTGGCCATTCTGCCAGTGTATCTTTGGTCTGGCATAACATGAACACAGATTGCAAAAAGACTGCAATTAAGATTGATTATATGAGTTTAAATTGATTATTTCATTGTTGACTAAATTTGCACACACATATGGAAAGAATATTTCTGAAGCAAGAAGGTATCAGTTATTTATCATACATGTCTCATGGCATAGTGCTCTGTGAGAGTCCAAATCCACCTCAGCACCTGTATTACAGGACAAAAGATTTCTGCCTAGCCTACTTTCAGTTTTCACCAATAATGTACAGTAGAATAGCTGCATACCTGCACTGCAGGGAGTTGGACTTGGTGTCCCTTCCAACTCTACAATTCTATGCTTCTGTGACCATGGTTCAAACTCTTACAACTAAAACAAGCCCACTGCAAACGATGGATTGTGAACCTGTTTGAAGCCACAAATATTCAATTCATACGAAAGCAGTCAAGATTTATGGAATTTGAAATGAAACGTGGCATAAATTCTTCTTCTGGAAGAGAAGAGAGCTCATGAGTTCAAGCCTTCACTACAGCTCATTCTAGCTTGCACACTTAGCACTATATACAAGCCAGCTCCAAATGTCCTTGAGCATCTCAAGAAGCACTTCAATGCAAAGTCTTTCCCAGAGTCAAAAATCCCAAGCGGCTTGGGAGAAAAGGATGTCTTCTATAAAACAGGAGGCCAAGAACACAACAACCCCTATCTAGCAAAGTGACCAGATAACATCCTTGAGATATTTTTCAGTTTCTTCATCATATTAAATAAAACATTCTCAACTGGACTCAATAAAAAGTAAAATTGTCACATACACACTTCTCTTCCCCTCCTAAAAAAAAAACCAACCCACACCAAACACACCCAGTGAATATTCTTATCTTCTTCCAACCACCTTACAATTTATTCACTACCAATCACACAAAATCTCACAGGGATAAAATTTAAAAGGGCAGTACCAACACCCAGTTCCCTCACATTCAAACGAGGCAATGGAAGTGCTGAATTGGTGCCTGGACTCAGAAGGAGGCTGGATGAAGGCCAATAAACTGCAGCTCATTCATGATAAAATGGGCTGGTAGTTTCTTTATTCTGACAGATGGTGTTCAACCTGTTCTGAATGTGGTTGCACTGTCTGTAAAGGATTGCATTTGTAGTTTGCGAGTCCGATGCTGGACTCAACACTGCCAAGAGAGGCCACTTGTCTCTGTGGCAAGGAGACCTTCAATCATTTTAGACACTGAACAAGTTATGGTCTCACATTAGGCAGAGAGCCTGGTCTCAGTTATCCAAGCTTTGGCAATACCGAGGATTGACTACTATAATGTATTGAATGTAGGGCTGCCTCTGAAGATTGCGTGTAAACTTCCATTAACTCAAAATCCAGGCTTCCTGCTATTGACTGAGGCTAGTCAGTCAAAACATCTCTCCAGGATTTTAAGCCCAACATACTCATATTTGAGTTCAAAGATTAATGATTTGACTTCAAGATATTGTAGAGCTCAAATAGGTGCAGAACAGGGCAAACAAGGCTCAATGGGCCAAAAAAGTCCCCTGTAATGAAAGGTTCTAAACTTTCTAGTTTAGAAAAAAGGGGAGCACAATTGAGGTGAGGGAATAACACAACAAAGGTGTAAAAAGATTATGCACCGTGTGCAAAAATAATTTTTCTTCGTGTCTGCTGTTCTGTTTTACATTTAATTACAACACTTGGTTGAGTAGCTTTCTATTTAGTTTTAAATTATTTCTAAATCTTCATCTTTTGCCATTTCTATTACACAATAATTTCAATATAAACACCTCAAAAAGTTTTGATGGGCTGTCTCAGCACAGTGAAGTCAGCAAAATAATTTAAGTTTAAAACAAATAATTAAAGTGACAAATGAATGCCCTACATTTCTGAACAATTATCCTATTTTCTACGACAGATTAATTTATATCTTTGTCTTCTTACAGTCTTTAGTGGCTATCTGGTCATATTTTCATCTGTCATGTACTTCAATACTGTTTTATCCCTAGCTTTCATATTATAAGTGATTTGCTTTTCAAATCTTTCTTGGCCTATTTTACTGGAAACTTAACATTTTATCTTTCCAGTATTTGCACTCTTTTACATTACCTTCATTCAGAAGCAGAAAATGGATAAGGTTCTTTCATATGAAAGAACAAAGTGCTAGAGTAAACACTAATGCTGATTAGATGCAGATATGTGCTAATCACAGTATTTCATATTGTTCTCAGAGCTTCAGATTAAAGCTTCATTCACATATACTGAACTACATTTACTGAAAGCAGCACCTCCGGTATTACATGCAACACCAGTTGTGTTTGTGGAAACATTTTCACACACCTGTATGCTGCAATCCTAGGCACACTTGCTTAGAAAATATTACATTGGGATTTAAAACCAGTGATATTTCTTTCCAAAATAAATAAGCAGAGGATCTGGATATAAATGTTGAGAATCAGAGCTCTTCAATACATTCACTGCATGCGATTATTTTATGTTCTCAGTAACTTCACAGGAGCTAGCTTTTGGACTAGGTCTTTTCATCTTGTTTAACATAAGATATGTAGTGGCTTTTAAGCCTGACTGGTTTGAGCCGTTTTTTAAATCAGAGATGTCATTTTTCATGGAACTGCAGGCAACTCAGCAGTCTTCTGCTGAGTAACTTAAATGCTAAGCAGGTGGAAGACATGAAAAATTTGTCTGTGCAATCCAGACTACCGACAGTGAGATTGTGATTGAACATCAAAAGGCTTATGTTTCTATCCCCCCCCCCCATATTATGAGGTTAGATATACATGGCTATTTCACCCATACTTTTGAAAGAAGGCAAGCAAAAAAATGAACACAAGGTTCAGAATTGTACACATAGCTTGTGCACAATTAAAAGAAAATGCTCCTTTAAGTACTAGTGATGACTTGCATAACAAAGTGGAACTTCTTACTTTTAAAAAAAACAATGGTTCCTTATCATGAATCAGAAACTTTATATAACACAGCTTTCTTTTTTAAAAACATGGTTCCCCCTTTTCCATAATGTTCCCTCTGAAACTTAGCTACCACAAGGAGCTTACTGTAAAATCCTCTGGAGGACATAGGATTTGGTCCAACACAAATCAAAACAACAGGTGGGATTCAATCAATGAGTCCCCTTAGCAATGAGTCCTCTGTGAAAGGGCTTGGACTGCATGTGCGGAAAGAGTGGAAGTGTTCTGCCCAGCAAGTCCCTGAAGGAAGGGATACCTTCACACAAATATAAACAAGTCTTAAAGGAACTCCCTTCTGCCTTTACCTCACAGCAAAACCCTTCCCTCTACTGAGACAAGCCCTAGTTTATTTGTGCTTGCTCTGCAAACCAGAATCAAATATTAGTTTGGTTCAGACAAAACAGTAGACAATGGGTTGCCTCAAACTAGGAAGAGAGGGAAGAAGGGAGGGAAGAAGGGATGCCAAATCAGCTCTGCATATGGTAGCAATTTACTCTAAATTTCATCTATACAATTTCATCATGGAAACTTGAATTACACAGCTTAAAAGTATTTTTCTTACCTTGTGCCTGCACTTAAGAACAACTCCATAGGCTCCTAGACCACCATTTTAAAAAAGAGGGGGAAAAGAGGTTAGCCACCAGAAGGCAGGAATTGTTATATACACAAGCATACACAATTAAAATATACCCACACACCCCTCCTCATTATTTAGACCAAATGCTGTAACATTTAGTAATATGAGGCAACTCTGAATACACTGAAAATTGGCTAGTAAGTTTTCAAATTCTTTGATTCTTTTACATAGTTTGAAACCATGGATGCTTGTATCTTTCAATAGAAAGCAGAACTCTATAAAGGAATAAACACATGCACACAAATGTACTTTTGAATGTCTGCAGCATAAAAATACAGAGGTGATAGAAATGCTGTTATATCATCAGCTTTATTTTTAAGGAGTAATGAGCAAACGTTGGACCAGCAAAGCTTACGCAGGGAAGCTTAGGCTGTCCAACAATAATATATACCTTCCTTTACATTAAAAGTGTCTAAAAGCATTTCAGAAATTAGTAGCAAGATGCTACGTTATTAAGTAGATGAGTCTGCATCCAGAAATCAATCTGCCAGACACAGTAGAACATATCCTTTTCTGCTGTCCATTGTACAACCAGCAACTCAAACGTGTGCTGTCCCCTTTCTTGGGTAGTCTAACATCACAGCACAATGAAAATATCAGATTCTATCTGTCTGACATTAACCCGGAAGTAACTGCAAGGGTGGCTGAGTTTTTATTAATGGTATCTCTCAGAGTGGTGAATGGCACTAGTTAGCAGGAAGAAACTCCAATGAAAATCCTCGTTATTACATATTTTTACATGGCTGTTTATTGGTATATATTTTAAATTTTTACATATGGATGTTTTATGATGGCTTATATTTGTAATGCCTAAAAAAGGTTTGGCGAAGCAAGCATCTAGAAATTTGAATCAGTTTATTCACTACTGATATGTGCTTTGCACACACTGATACACAAGAAAGAAATGCATGTTAATGCTAGGGATCAAAACTGGAGCCAGGAAAATGATGCACTTGGCAACAACATTCTCTTTGCAAAAGGAGAAGGAACAGCCTTGTCTCCTGAGGGTTTCTGGACATTAGGCAAGCACTGCATACTTTGCAAGCTTGATAGAGCAGACGGGTTCTTCCTGAGCTTGCATGAAAATGTATAAAACAGTGAGACAGCTTGTTTTGAGTGATTATGATTAAGGAGAGGCCCCATCCTTTTCTAGGCTTCAGAGAAGCAGGGGAATTCCCTCCCCGCTTCATACACCAAGATTTAGAGCTGGGAAATAAAGAAACACTATTAGCTATTAGAATATATATATTATGGTATGTAGGTAGGTGTGTGTGTGTGTGTGTGTGTGTGTGTACACACCACTTTTTATTTCTAAAATATATACCAAAGCTCTTTATACAGCCATAAAAATGACAATAAAGATACAACACACACAATCAATTTTTCTATTTTTAAAAAAATCAATCACAGTAAATGAGGGACATCCAGAAATAGCAATAGTGGTCAGGACTAAATAGAAATAGTTTTAATTGTAGGCCAGCATCAGTGCCTGTCTAATCTCAGTGGGGAGATCATTCCAAATGATAGTTACCACCTCCATGGAAGCCCCTCCACAGCATTCCTGGATGTATGGTATAGTGATATGGACAAAAGGAACTCCCTGCAGAGATCCCAAGGACCAAGATGAGACTACCTAAGGCTACCTGGTCCCAAGCTGTTTAGGGCCTTATCACACTAATGTTGTAACAGAACATTGTCTGTCAGAAGAGAATATGCTAGCAATAGATACCTTTAGAGAGAGAGAGAGAGAGAGAGAGAGAAAATTGAAGGCTGTATGATAGTTAATGCTCCCCATAGCGGACAATTATTCTCCTTCTCCCCAGAAAAAAGATTTTGTAGGTTGCTTGTAGTGTTTTTTAAAAATTATTTTGGCAGATACCTAGGAGTCTGCATAGTCTGTGCACCAGTAGCTTCCTCATACCATCATTAGCTCTCTCTAAAAAAAGCATTAACTTGTCCCTAACTATTAAGAATACGTTGAAAGCACAAAGAGGTGATTCGGAAGTCAAAAGAGTACATGATGTTAGATGTTGTGTTATTAGTTAAAGTTTAGAGGTGTTATTGGGGTATTTTTTTTTGTTTGTATGTCCTAATTGTTTCTTTATCTTTAATGTTTTGTGTAAAGTGATTTGCAATAAAAAAAATTTTTTTTAAAAAAAGCTTGTCCCTAACTATAACCATATTTGGAGGTCCAAAAGAGATTCCTGTAGACACCATCTTATTTTTATTCTCCCTCTAGTTATGTCTGTGCACCATCATGCACTTAGTCCCAAAATGAACTGAAAAAGGATGCAACAACAACAACAAAATTATTATTTATATGCCACCCATCTGACTGGGTTGCCCCAAGCACTCTAGGTGGATCGCAACAAAATATTACAAACACAATAAAACATGTGCTTACCTTCACCAACAACCCCAAGGATCTCAAATTTATTCATCACATTACCAATATTAGGAATCTTCATGAAGACAAATTCCTCATGGGACAACAGTCACACAACATGGCATAGAGAAAAGCTGAAGGCTTTGCAGACTGAAGAGAAGGTTTTTGATAGTACAGTCTATCAGCATAGATTTCTTCTTTCTTACAGTCATGTATTTAATTTTGTGGGAGATTCCTGTGCAGAAATAAAATAAGTGGCATCAGCTAACACTGTTTCACAAAACAATCAATGGCAGATTCACTATATCGGCAATTATTTGCACTCCAGAAGTTATGACTGAAACCCCATCAAAAGAGACACACACTTTTTACAGAAAAATAATTCAAGAAGCTTCAGCCCAGTTTTACATTGTGGTTAAAACAGAAGCACAGCATGCTGTCCTTTGATCATTCAAGTTGTTAAGAGCTAGAGAGTTCCTGCAGAAGTGCACAAAGGCCTGGATGTACAGATGTTGTTGTGATGCTTATGCCTCAAGTGCATCATTAGGCATCCTGTACAGGCAGTAACTATTTCACATGGGGGTTCCATTCCTGGCTACCCATACCACCCACGCCCCATTCTGCCCTCTTCTGGGTCCAAAAGGACCCACACATCGGCAATTATGCATCAGTTGGATGTGCCTAAAATTCGACCTGTATTTGAAGGCAGACTGTAAAGTTGCTTTGGAAAAGAGGACACCTGAAGTTACATAGTATATGCAAGGCATGCTACCCCTAGGAGGTGGCTAGGAGTATCCCAAAATGTTTTAATATTAATTCATAGTTTTAAAGAAACCATGAAAAAGCTTGATACTGTATTTTTAAAGTTTGAGAATACATAAAGATAAGTGTTATTATTAAGTTAAATTAAGTTAAAAAAAACTATAAGATGTAGCATCATTCCAATAAAACATTTTATGCAACTGGACCAATACCATGGTTTTAATTTAAAAAGTAAAACAATAAAATCATACAATATGAGCTCTTTAAGTGCAGAATGGGGAGCGGGGCAGTTTTTAACAGAATCAAAGCTAAAGTAAAGCTTTACACAAAGGAAGAAATCAACCAAATTGACTGAGGAACAAATTATCTTTACATATCTGCCCTGGAAACAGAGAAGCTCATGTGAAACAAGACTTGAGGGTAGGACTGAATCTAAATAATTAAATAAGCATATGCGTATAGATCAATGAACCAATCTGTTGGGCCTTGCAACCCCCTAAAAACAAAGCTGCATTACTATTTTTAGTGCACCCAAATAAAGGTAATGTGTAACTTATGCACATTTATTTACAATCCTATCAAATACAACCAAAATCAGCAGTTACCAACATAATGCAGTAGGTGGTTTATAATTTTTTTGGTAACTTATATGGAGTGAGATACAATGAACAAACGTTTCATTTTTTAAATGAAATGCTGCCTCGAAGGATTGCTTAATATTACTTAAAAGTAAAATAGCACTTTACTAATGCTTCAAGGTAAATTACTTCACTTGTTTTTAAGCTCAATTATTGTGCTGAAACCACTCGTGTTTCCTATTTTTAAAAAAAGAACCTAGCTGATCTGGGATTATTATTATTTTTTAAAAAAAACCCTCCCTGCTTAATAAATTTAACAAAAGCATCCTGTCACAATGCTGGAAAAACAGTTGCAGCTTGGGTGTTTTATTCATATCTGGTAGTCATTATAAGGTTTATTGGGAAACTGAATTGATCATGGCTCAAATGAGTGATATAGACCACAGGATTTCTCTTCGTTCCATCTACTCTACAGACATCGTGGATCTCATTCAGAAGGACCTTGTAACTTACCTTACGATGGAAGAAGACCTTACAACTGTTTGATACTGGAGAACTCTAAATGCTGATTTGTTTTAAATGTGGTTTAAGCAGGTATAGGACTTGATATTAATGGAAAAACTGACTTACAAAGCTGAAGACCAAAGGAACGACACACGATCAGACAAATTTTATAAACATGGTTCAGCTTTATTTACTAAGCAACTACAAAAGAACATAGCTATAGACTACCAGCAACCTTTGGGGACATATGGAAATATACTTTTATTTGAAGGAGAATTATCTGCGTGTATTTGAATGGGACTGGGGCTTGAGAGGTGGGTAGAAAGGAGTTTTTCTTTTTGATTATGTTTACGTATTATGAAAATGACAAAGCAGCTTTTAAAAAGAAGGCGAGGAACAAGCATTAAAAAGATCCCAGAACAGCTGTGTTTTTAACATGTTCTTCTTAAGGTCTAAGATTATTCCCACTTTTCAGAAAAGGGGTGGGGCTTTTTGTTTGTTTGTTTCTGGACGGTGAAAACTATAACCTGCAAAGTTGTGCTTATCTTAATACAGTAAAGCTAGAACTCTGGTTATATTTGGCAGTCAGTATATATGCAACAATGTTGCTGACTTCTTCCCCTGAGAGTTGTCCTGTAGGGTGTTCAGGGATTAGTTTGTCTCCAATCCTTTTATTATAATCAACAGGAAGTTCAATTAACAAAGGTAGATAAAAACATACTAACAGAGCAATCCTAGCTGGGGCGGGGGAAGATCAGAGCAGCAGACAACTGTTGCATATGAAGCTTTGCTGGTTCCTACTATCAGAGTGGAATGGAAGTGGAGCAGCTACCAATTCTAAAACAATTTCCTATTTAACTGTACTTTTTTTTTAATGTCTACATGAAATTGCTGTAGGTTGTTGAGTTTATAGAATGCAATTTCTTCAATATGCTGATGAAACTGAACTAGAGGTTGTGAAAAAGACTGATCATCCCATGCTAATCAAGATAAAATACTTTTTTTGAAGGAGACTTTAAAATTGCACTGAATTTTATGGCAGATGGGGATCTGTTTGACAAAATTCTGTATCCAAAAAGATGAAGCAAATCTTGTACAGACATTGGTGTTCCCTTGATCTGGACTGGGAATGGGCCCCAGTGTTACTTACTCCCTCCTGTCAGCCAACTCTCTTCATGCCTCCTGCTCCTAGTCATAGTTCACAATTACAACTCTATCCATATTAGTCATGGTTATTTCTAACCTGCATAGGCCCCTACCCAAGCACTTGATCAACTCTAGCTATAGCTTGTTTCATGTAATTTCTACTAAGTCATCTTATGGTTCAAACCAGAAGGGAATACACATTATGAAGTTACTTAAAATGCAAATGTTTAGTACATTAACAAGACAGATAATTCATTTTCTTTATCCCTCCTCCAGAATGCTCAATCCAGAGAGGGTACATTTATTTTTAGTAATGCAACACAGCTGAACACAAACTGGCATGCATTAGAGAATGTGAATCTATTCAACATTGTTGAATGTATACTCTCCAACTCTGCATCCAGAATATTTCTTTTACAAGCAAATTATAAACTGGTTTTACGGGACTGTCAACACAAATTATCAAACTCCTTATATGAATGAATATTAACCAATTGAGAGGAGAGCGTCTTACAGCGCTGCACCAACCAAAATTATAACATTCTACGTACCCCACAAATGAGGCAGAAAAACAGAAGGCTCTTACAGGCTAACAAAACATCAAGAAACTGGAGAACAGGTTTTAGTTTGGCACAGCCCTAGTCTAATCATAAACTTTACTAGACTTCATTTGCAATTTGCTACTGGCATCAAGCTATATCTGCAAGCAAAGGCCTGGAATCACATGGCAGCAACATTTTACCATCTGCACCATCTCACAAGGTGTCCCTGGCAGTGTTAGAAACTCAGATATATAAGCTAGGTGCCAAATGGCTCCTTAAACCAAGGTTACAGTTGCCAAAACGGAATGTTTAGTTGCCATTTTGGGGCAAGACAGTTCTAAAGTCTTATTTTTCAAATGATGGATTGAGTGTGGTTGATTCTCAGTTAAACATCTGGCTAGTTCAGATGACAACTTTGAGCTTTGGGAACTTAAGAAGAAAAGTCGCTTGATCCAGGGGCAGTGCACATATATACTGGCCTATTCCAACCTCTATTTCTTACTGGTGACTGCTCCTTCTCAGGATGCACTAGAGAAGCATTTTGGTACTGGAAATTCATTCTGATTGTGCAGATAAAATATAACTGATAGAATTCTACAGAATGGGATATTAGTGTGTGAAAACAGTCCAGATCCAATGATGACCAGGCATGCATGGTGAAGATATCAGACACCATCCTGGTGCCCAGGCATAGTCACTTGGTTGCAAGTGATCGAAAGCCAGGTGCAAAATGTGCCTGGCACCTGGCTAATTTCAAACACTGGTCCCTGGCAAAACATACACTTCATATATGTCTCCATCTCAGTCCCTAGTATCTCTGGTCAAGCTACCTCGGGTGGGTTCACTAGAAAAGTCATCTGTTTAGGTTCTGAGGCAATCAAGTCAAGGGACACAATATTCAATTAGACAACCCATCAGCCTGACACTATACAAAGCTGGTTTGTAAGAAACATTCTTAGGAGCCACTGATTGTATTGTACGCTCATGCAAGAACAATAATTACAATTCAACGAGTTTAACAAAAGTTCTTTGTACACCAACTCTTGGTGGTTACAGTATACAACAGCAAACAAAGGCAGCTTTAAATATAAAGGGATTGTTTTTAAAGACAAAAATGCACGACTTAACAAGAAATCAAAATTGCTATTATCTATATTATTGGGAAAGATTGAGGGCACAAGGAGAAGGGGATGACAGAGAACGAGATAGTTGGACAATGTTCTCCAAGCTACTAACATAAGTTTGACCAAACTGCGGGAGGCAGTAGAAGACAGAAGTGCCTGGCATGCTCTGGTCCATGGGGTCACGAAGATTCGGACACGACTAAACGACAACAACAATATTATTACAGTGGTACCTCGGGTTAAGAACTTAATTCATTCTGGAAGTCTGTTCTTAACCTGAAACTGTTCTTAACCTGAAGCACCACTTTAGCTAATGGGGCCTCCTGCTGCGGCCTCCGTACCGCCGCCGCACAATTTCTGTTCTCATCCTTAAGCAAAGTTCTTAACCCGAGGTAATATTTCTGGGTTAGCGGAGTCTGTAACCTGAAGCGTATGTAACCCAAAGCATATGTAACCCAAGGTACCACTGTATAATGAAACAAACAAAAAGCACACAAACCAGTCAAAGCAACCTGCACAAGATGAACAAAATTGCTTGCAGGCTCTTGGTCTTATCGATTTATGTGAAACAGTTTTAGCAAATAGCCCAAATAAAGCTTAAAACTAAGGGTAATATCAGATATAAAGATTTTCTCTAAGCAGGTAACATCCACTACTATAGGAGTTCAGTCTATGAAGGTGTCTAGTGCACAGTCAGATATAAATTAAATTTCAGGTATTGAAACAAGTTATGGCCTACAACATATTCGCTCAACCATTCACCTTCTTAGTCTAACATCTAGCAGGAGAGTTGACCATATGGATTCAGGAGGCAACAAGGGGGAAAGTGCCATCTATCTTAAATAAGACAATGGTAATGCCACACTAGAAGACATTATCGTTTGCTAATTGCAAATATTCACTTCTTGAGAAAGCTGCTCAAGGGAGTGGTTGCCATGCAACTCCAGACACTCTTGGATGGACCTGATCACCTGTATTTCAACTTTGCCTGGCTTTGGCAGAGAAACTGCCTCAGTTGTCACAATGGTTGACCTGTAATAGGAGACGGACAAGGGGAGTGTGACCTGGATCTCTTAAAGCAGCAGTAGAAAACTGAATCTGGCCAGCAAGCCATAAAGTTATCTTATCCCACCCCTTATATCCCAGATTTGATTAGTCATGACCATCCACCTTTCCACCATCTGGCGTCACAATAGCATCAGGTGACTTTTTTGCCTACACAGGTCTTACAGAACAGTTTACAAAGCATTATCTTATGAAATCCCTTGCAAAGGACTTTTTAAGCATCACAGATCAGCATCTCTCTCTTCGGCTAAACCAGGTATTTTACCTGCCCAGCAGCTGACATAGAGCAGGTGGGAACAGCTCGGCGAAAATCGCCTACCAGGCCAAATAAGGAGGTTCGGCAGCCCTAGTTAGACCTGCAGATCATAGGTTCCCTATCAGTTTTCTAAGGATGCTCTCCTTCTAGATAGCCTCTATTAGGAACGGGGGAGCCACAGTTTTTGCTGCCCCATGCCTTAATAGCATCAATTCCAAAAGGTGTTGCTTGGGAACTTCTGCCAAGCTCCATGGCACTGATGCCACAGGATTCCATTTTATTCCCTATGCTTTTCAAAGTTTACCTGAAACCTTTGAGAACAAGGTTATCCTGAATTTTGGGCTTTGGTATCACCATGCAGATGACATTTCACACTCCCTGGTTTAGACTGGTTCTGCTGAGGTAGCAGAAGTGCTGGGAGGGTCTTTTTCGGGGAAGGGGAGATCTGGCCTATGGGTTAGCTACCACTACCTTAGTTCCTTTATGCCTATGCTTCTCTGGATTCCACCCACTGAGTTTTGCAACTTATTGTAAAACTATCATGGACATTTTAGTGATATTTTAGTGTATTTTTGGTTTCTATGGAAGCTGCCCAGAGTGGCTGAGGAAACCCAGCCAGATGGGCGGGGTACAAATAAATTATTATTATTTATTATTATTATTATTATTATTATTAAGTGGTACACATTGTTTTTGTCTGGTCTTGATTGTCAGTGCTGCTTGAAGGTGATATAAGCACCTTCAGTGACACCCTCCTGCCCCCACTTCTTGAGAACTGGCCTTCCAACCTATCAAACCAAATTACATAAATTCCAAATCACACAGCCGAATTTTAAATTTTTGTTGGGGGTACCCATATTTCAAGTTCCGAAGGGATCCAATCAACTTCTTGCTTCTTACTGCTGTTTTAATGTCCACAAATCTAACCTTATGATGTTCACAGTACTATCCAGTCCTTTCTTATTATTTTTCCACATCTCTTGTTGTTATTTTCATATATTTTTCCTTTCTCTTTGTGACCTCTGATAGTCTCCGCAAGCTGGTTAGAACAGTTTGTAATCCTGCGTGAATATATATATTTTTTATCCAGTAGCCATATCCAGACGTTTTCCATATAACATCACTTCCATACATCAAAACAGTCTTAGCATCATTAATCTTCACCAATCTGCCTCCTTTTTCAAAACCTCTGAGGAGATTCACAAGGAATGCAGTCTGAAAACAAGTCCATTCTTCCTCCCGGCTATAAATCCTTTGGCAAGATGGCGACTCCGAATTAATTGCTGCGCCATTCCCAAAAGCTCTTATTGCTTCTCGGTCTCCATAAAGCATACTTTTGGTTAAAGTTTATCTCCACACAGACCTTAATCATCCTGCTTGGGTCAGTTCAACCGACGGTTCTAATGAGGATTGGTTCTTGTAAATCACATAGAAGGAAAGTAAAAAAGGTCGTCCCCCCCATTCAGCCCCGTTGTCAACATACCCCGCCTTTGGTGTATCTTCATCATAAAATATTCCTGTTTCTCCAGCCCGTCGTCTTCTTTCGCAGAGGTCACTTAAATTAACAGACTTCACTCCCCTTCTTCACTTGAAATATGTGCATTTGCTTCTTTTGTAATTAATTATTCCAAATTGCTGCAGCTAGTGCGCGATCAGAGACAGCGTCCAGGAGAGCCGAGGTCCACACGGGGGCATTCTGCCTAGGGCCCTCACCCCCTTCTTTCGAATTAGGGGGTGATTTATGGGCACAGCAGGCAAGGGCAGTGTTCCCCATTTCCTTGGGGCAACAAGGGAGGCTGCCTACTCCCATAACAGCCTCTTAATTACCCCGTGTGGGTCAGAGAGATGGTATTGTCAGCCATCTTCCAATGCGCCCCCTAGTGGCCCCCCATATAAAGACAAACATTAATATATATAAAGTATTCTAATAAGGCACAGTAAGTCAGTGCAATAATCATAGGTAAAATAGTAGATATGTAGAGGAAATAAGAAACCCACCATGACCAAGATAACAGCAAGCCCAACAGTATACCCATCTAAAGCCTACTTTGTTGTGTTTGGTGGAGCCTGCTTGGGGTGAGAAAAAAGGAGGGAAAGGTGGTGCGTCTGCTCCCCCCTCCATCCATCTGCAAGGACGAAGAGCATTTGGCAGCTTGACTTTGACAGAACAGAACTACATGGAATTTGCCTACAAGGAACGAAAAAGAAATATCTGAGGGACAGGCAATTCCCTTTCAATAAGGATGGAGGATATCCGGTAGCTTGCCTATTATGTAGCAGCTCTAACCCAATTGATGGGAAGAGGGTACAATTCCCACATAAAAACTGAGGTATACCATGTAGTATCATAGGAGAAACCTGTAACTGTATGTATGTGTGTAGATAGACAAAAATTTATTTTGCAGCAATACAGATGTTTTATAACTGAGCTTAAATGGTTTTATTAGATGGTCGTTATAAACCACTGGCAACCTCAACCTTCTTCTAAAATGCCAAGATTATAATATATAATCTATATTATATGGAGGTTATAATCTATAACCATGGAGATATTAATAGCAGAGTATGCATAGGGGACGCAGGTGGCGCTGTGGGTTAAACCACAGAGCCTAGGACTTGCTGATCAGAAGGTCGGCGGTTCGAATCCCCGCAACGGGGTGAGCTCCCATTGCTCGGTCCCAGCTCCTGCCAACCTAGCAGTTTGAAAGCACATCAAAGTGCAAGTAGATAAATAGGTACCGCTCCGGCAGGAAGGTAAACGGCATTTCCGTGCGCTGCTCTGGTTCACCAGAAGCGGCTTAGTCATGCTGGCCACATGACCCGGAAGCTGTACGCCGGCTCCCTCGGCCCATAGAGCGAGATGAGCACCACAACCCCAGAGTCGGTCACGACTGGACCTAATGGTCAGGGGTACCTTTACCTTTACCTTTACGCATAGGGTTGCTGTACAACAATCCCTTGCAGCCTAAACCAGACCTGCAACAAGGGGATTATTAGCAATTAACAGCATTACAGCATTGATAGGTTTCTTATTAGAAACTAGTATTTATTCATATGTATGTGAAATCAACTGATAAAAAATTGTAATAGTGGAAACCCTATCTGTAACTTTAGTTCACATAAAAAACATTTTTGCATCCTTTCATCCCACGAAAAGCCACCTGCAACCTCTAAAACCCTCTCTAAATGGTAAGAGGTCTATGCTGAACAGATGTGGGAAGGGGAGGGCTACTGGATCCAAACCCAATTATCTCCTCCTTTGCAGCTCACCACTTCCCTTCCTAATTGCTCAGGAGTCCCTTGATCTTCTATTAAGACTTTTAGGGGATACACATAGCTGCAGTGGGAAGGAGGAGATGCAAAACTTTCATTCCATTGACTTCCTTAAGTTATTTCAGGAACCAAGGCAGTATAGAGGTACCAATAAGAACATAAAAATGAGAACAGTAGATAAAGTAGCCAAGAAACATATCCTAAATAAAAACAAAAATATAGCAGAACAGGTCAGAGGTCACACATTGTTTAAAAATAGCAGTGATGGCATCATGCACACATGTGCCTAGGGAAATAGTGTCTTAATTTGATCACTACCACAAAGACAGCCCTCTGTCTAACTACAAACTTCCTACATCTCTGCCCATGCCCCCTTGCTTGTGTGGAGGGGATAACAACAGTGAAAGCCCTGCCAAGATTGCTACAACTGTGACAGGGTATCAAGGATAAATTGTCTATAAATTGGCCTTCAAACATTATAGAATAGGGAGGTCCAACATTATAGAACAGGGAGGTCCAAGGGCCACATGCAGTCCTCAAGGCCTTTCTGGGAAGCCCTCAGCAACATTTGACACCCTTCTCACAGACCTCCTTCCCAAAGCTGAGTCAGTGAGGCACTGGGCTTTGGGAAGGCATGGGGTCTCTGATAGGGTCCTAGAGTCCTCCAGCCTCCCTCCCAAAGCCTAGTTAGCACTTTCTCAGATTTGGAAAGGAGATGGTAAGGCTCTAGGACCCTGCCAGAGCCTCACACCTCCTTCCCAAATCCCAGTACCTCACTTATCCAGCTTTGAGAAGGCTGCATGAGGGCTGCAGGGGGGGAGGGGCCTCGCTCCACCCCCCAAGTGCAACAAGGGAGTGTGCAGTCTGTGGGTTCCATGTCAAAGTATTCTTGCAGCCCACTTGGTATTAAAAGTTGGGCTGCCCTGTATAATCCATGCATACTTTGGCTATGGATTACTATCAAGGAGCATCTTGTATAGGTTTTGAAGGTCAGTTTATAGACATTTTATTCCCATCTTTGAATAAGATGCACAGCTAGTGTTTCCCTCCTAACTTGACTGTTAAAAAAAAAAACCCAAAATGAAGAAGGGGGAGAATTTAGGTTGGTTGCCTTCTCATTCCGCCTACCTACCCAGCTGGCTGGTCTTTGTCCATGCATTAACAGAAAAAACTAATAGTCACACTGTGTTACTGATAGATTTCAACACCATTTGTCAACTCAGATATGCTAACACAAAGCCATAAGCTCTGCCCTAGGAGTGACAATTTACAAAAGCCAAAGTATCATTCTAGGATGAACTACTTTACTAAACAGCATTTCTTACTACAAACTTCAATCCTAAGAACACTTATTTGGAAGCAAGTCACATTGAATACAATGGATAAATTTTCACAGATCAGGCTGTGCATAAACTTAGCAATGATGTATGTAGACTACATATTTGTTTACTAATTTGTGTATTACATCAATCAAGTAACATATTATTCTTTGAATCAGTAGTCACATGAGACAACAAGCACAGCTCCCTATAAAATAGTTTTTTTAAGAAACTGTTTACTGAAAGACCAAGCAAGAGATTCTGATAAATCATTGTTCTTAACCTGAATAAATCTCAATAAATATGATTTCAAAGATACGAATGTTATCAACAAGAAATCTTTTTATCTTGAACAAGGCATTGTAAAAAATAGTAAGGCTGCAATCCCATGCATACTAATTTTGAAGTAACTCATAGAAATGGACTTATCTGAGTGAACATGCATAGGATCAAGCTACACTTCTACACAATGCATAAAAATATAGTCTTAAATGAGGAATTGAATACAAGCCATGGAAAATTGCAAAGTCATACTTAAGTGCATCAGTAATACAGTAACTTCCACACATGACATACAGTGGTACCTCGGGTTACCAACGCTTTGGGTTACAAACTCCACTAACCCGGAAGCAGTTGCTCCAGGTTAAGAACTTTGCCCCAGGATGAGAATGGAAATCGCCTGGTGGCGGTGCAGTGGCAGCGGGAGGCCCCATTAGCGAAAGTACACTTCAGGTTAAGAACAGACCTCCGGGATGAATTACGTTCATAACCCAAAGTACCACTGTACTATAGGTGAAAGGTAAAGGACCCCTGGACGGTTAAGTCCAGTCAAAGGAGACTATGGGGTGTGGTGCTCCTCTCACTTCAGACTGAAGGAGCCAGTGTTTGTCCACAGACAGCTTTCAGGGTCATGTGGCCAGCATGACTAAACTGCTTCTGGTGCAACAGAACACCGCGACAGAAGCCAGAGAGCACAGAAATGTCGTTTACCTTTCTGCCACAGCAGTACCTATTTATCTACTTGCACTGGTATGCTTTAGAACTGCTATGTTAGCAGAAGCTGGGACAGAGCAACAGAAGCTCACCCCATCGTGCGGATTCGAACCACTGACCTTCTGATCAGCAAGCCCAAGAGGCTAGGTGGTTTAGACCACAGCGCCACCCGTGTCCCACCATGACATACTGTACATTAGAAAGATTTGATGTTCAGACCATAATACTGTTAGAAGAAAATGATACAGAAAGATTAGTCATTATAAAAACTTACAATATTGATGTGGCACATAGAAATAAGAAAGGAAGAGCAATCCAATCCCTGATCATGCCAGGTCTGTGGTTGTATTTTTTTAAAAATAGTTTTTATTCAGGTTTTTTGTGAGTCAGCCTCTGATCCTCACCAGTCTTTCCCTTCCATCTGTTGAATGGGTGGGTGGGTGGCCTACTGGCAGAGCCCAGCGGACCCCACCCCCTCAAAAGGCTCTTTCTGAGAGCAAGGGAAAACCAACATGTAATCCGCTCGATCCCAAACCAATCTCACTGCCATCACACAATGGCATCTGATCTGATCTGGACACAACTGTCCTGCCCCCCCTTTCCAGCATGGGCCACTCCATCAGCAATAGGAGCACAGATCGCACCCCAAGACACTACAATGTGGTCAGTATTAACAAGCATAATTAAAAATAAAGAAAATGAAAGAAAATGAAACTAAATAAATAAAAAAGCTTGAAGTAAATAGCTACTACAGGACTTTATACATTTTTAAAAAGCATTGACTCAATTTTTACTTAATTCCAAAATATAAAATTTAATCAGTGGCCTAGGGTATCTCTGCAACAGGAATCCAATCTAAAATTGACTTACTAAGGTTCTGCTTGAGGAGGAGCACACGTCAAATCCCAAAGGTTGCATAATTCAAGCCTACTACAAACACTTTCCTAATTAAGACACCTAATCTTAATTACCCCTCTTCACTGAGAGTAAGCAACATACAATGCAGTAGGACTTACTTCCGAGTGGACATAGGATTGGTGGGTGGGACCTAAGCCGTGAGCCAGATTCCTTGTTTCAAATCCAGCTACTTGACTTAAAGATACTATTTGTCAGCAGTGATATGGAGACAACAATTCTACCTACCTTAAAAGATTGTTGTAAAGATCAATTATGTACTTTGAACATTAAAGCACTATGTTTATATTCATATATATACATATCAGATATAATTAATGTTATAAGAAACTACAGATATTTAGCATTTAAATTTGCTTTTTCCAAGTGCTAATTTTGAGACTTTATTGAAAGTCTAATAATTATACACTTTGCCACTGAAATTCTGTTCATTTTTATTCAGAAGTAAGTGTCATTAAGTTCAAAGGTTTAGTCCCTACCCCAGGTAGGTATGCAACCTATGCAACCTATGGCTGTTTTAAGCTAACAGGAGCTTTGCCTCCACCATTCATCCAAAACAGCATTCTGTGGGAGGGGGCAGGGGGAGAGGCAGGGACGACACAGAAACTCACATAACCTTTTCTTCACAAAAGAATGCAATTATTATATGACGAATTGTATTCTTTTTAAAAGTCATTTCATCACATAAGCTAAGGCAAGGAAAAGAGCTCCTAAACTAAGCCCTCACCAAAAAGGAGAAAGCAGAAGATATATATATATGTGTGTGCATGTGTGCATTTGTGTAAATGTTGCCCAAATTTCACCTTATACCAATGAGTTTATATAACAATTGTTGATTTCATTCTAAGTGCCTCATATAGGAGCAATCTTTAAAAACTGCCAGCAGCTACAATATATATGTACAAGTAGAAAAAGCAGGCCAGGGGTTTTGAACCTTCCCAACAGAAGGTAGAAGACATGAGCAACAGAAAATTAAACATTTCATTCAATCCTGTTCTTTCAAAACTTCAAATTTAATTTGCAATAGGGCTGTTGAGTAATTAAAGGGCTGTTTTTATTTTTTTTTTAGTATGTTGTCTGCTTTTAATAATTAAAACTATAATTACAGTATTTCAGTCATGGATGTATACATTGAGTATGTTTAACAAATACAATGTTTATCTTGATCAGATAAATACAATATCGTTTTTGAAAATTTCAAACACATTGCCCTATACAGTATAAGCAATGCACACACATATCTTGCATTATTATAAAGCCCAACCCTTTCACAAGAAATAGCTTCAGACAAATTATTTTTAAAAATTTCTAACGAAGAACAGAGATTACTCAATTATACTTTCAATTCTACTGGGTCTGTTATTTGACCACATTGCGATGGACACAGGAGCTGCACTACAGAGCAAAGACAAGCAATGGCACCATAAGGGGAATCCCAGAGCCTATCTTACACAGGGAAATTTTTAACGGAGCTTCATCAGGCTTTTGCCATTACATTCAGCTTCCGCCTAAGGCTGCATGTACCATTCTCTTCACAGCAGTCTTTGACACCTTTACTTTAAAAAAAACCTATCACAAAAGATGGGGGGGGGAGAGAACTGAAGCCAACCTGTGATGTGTAAGAATTAACATTCCCCCACATCTGTGCCTATTCAAATACACATCCCCACAGGGAGCCAAGGGAAAGGTGCACAAAAGCTTGTATGTCAAGCACCCAGAGGTAAAGCATGGCACAGAATGGGGCTTTCAGCCCAAATTGCTATTTTTACTAACAGGACAGGGAAGGAAAAGCCACAGCACAGAACACGAGTCTGCAGCGCAATTGCATACATAATATTGCTCACACCTAACTCACTGGGGGAGAAGAGATGGGGGGGGGGAGAGACAGAGAGAGAGGGAAGAAAGCCACATGTATGACATACCAGAAGAATAAAAATAGGCAAGGAGAAGCAGCGAAGGAGGAAAAGCTGCCTGGGCTGGCTCCTCTTGCCTTCATCTCAAAGCACCACGAGAATACCAAGCACATAAAAGCAGTCCGGCGAGATGGATCATGCCGAGGTCCCCAACGCCACCATCACTCCCAGTACAACATATTAATGGATGCGGGGGTCTGGCAAGCCCTTGGTCTTGCTGCTCCTGCTGGAGACAGAGGCGGTGGCGGTGGTGGCTGGGAAAATACCCCTAACAGCAACCACCAGAATACCCCCCCCCCCCTTTAAAAAGAAGCAGAAGCAGCAGCAGCCCTGTAGGGAAATGGATGGTGAGGGGAGAGGAAATGCCCAATGGGACTTGCGCTTCGGTTGGGGAAAGGGAACAGCAGGAAGGAAATTTGGAGGTGGTGGGGTCTGGGGGGGGAGGGAGAGAGAGAGAGGCGAGGAAGTAGGCGGCATCTGTGGCAACTACGGCGTGTTCTGGGGGGCTGAGGGCTGTGGGTGGGATTTGAAAAAAAGGGGGGCGGTTATGGGAAGGGGGAGGAGGGGGCGAGGGAGGCTGAGGGGAAACTGCAATGTGGGCGACAGGTGGGTCAGGTAAACGCCTCCACTCCCGAGTGCTTACCGGGCCTCGCATCCCCCGCCGCTCCGTCCCTCAGCGCTGCTGCTGCCGCCGCTATCGCCACCGCCACTGCCTCCCTGGCGCCGCCTTCGTTATTGCCCGCCCGCGTGAAAAAAATGGAAAAATTCCTCCCCGCACTTGCCTCACGCCTTCCTCTCTCTGCCTCGCAGCTCGCTCGCTTCGTTCTCAGCCAAACCCGCTACCCGCTTGCAAGGCTTGGAGGGAGGTGTTTACCGACACGGGCCTTCCCTCCTCCCCTTGCCTACCGCCCGCGCTCTCGTTTGGTCCACTGACACTCACCCCCGCCAATGGGAAAGGAGCACGGGGCGGAGGAGGCCACGCCCTTAGCTCCACGGGAACCAATGGGGCCAAGCGCCCGCCTCCTTCCCCCCTCCGCACACACACCGCGCTCGCTTTGCGCCACGGTGGGCTGGAGATGGGCGGGGGTCTCCGCGGCCTTCGCCGCCGTGACTCCACCCCCACGCCCGCCTTTTCCTCGCGGCTTGGCCCCGCCCACCGCACGCCCAGGCTCGGTTGGCTTTGCAGTTCCCGAGCAACCACAGGGGCCGTGATGGAGACGGAGGCGGCGGTGGCTAATGCTGCTGCTTTTACCTCTGCTGCCGCCGCCGCTGCTGCCTGGCAGCTGGAGCCGGGAGAGGGAGAAATGGAGGGGGGGAAGGGGGACTGGTAGCAGCAGGGGAGTCGTGACTGGGAAGTAGCAGCTGCTGCTGCCAAGGAGAGAGGGAAGGGTGGGGAGAGGGGCAGGGAGGGGGGCTGGGTGCTCGTGAGGGAGGCATAAGCAGCACCAGCAGCTGGTGCTGTCATGACTAAGCAGCGTATGTGAAACAGGCAGAAACAGGTGGGGGCTCAAAACAGGCAGGGGAGAAGAATATATATATATATTCATCTTGTTCGTCGCTCCCGAGCACGGATTTCCCTCAGGGTGGATGCTTTTTCGTCCCCCTCCCCACTCTATTTTATGACTACTGTTGCATGTGCCAGGGAGGAGGGGAGGGGAGAGGCGCCAAGGATGCAACGTGCAGGAAACTGTTAAGCATGTTTGCAGTGTAGGTCAGTAGTATGCGCAGGCTTTCCTCCTTAATGCGTCCTTTCTTGGTGGATTTCCCGCCCCCACCCCCCCGCCCGCCCAGTAGCTCGCAAACAGAGCTGTGTATACATTACTGACTTAAAATGCAGATAGGTCATTCTTGCGCGCGCGCCCCCCGTTTGGATCGAAGCTGGTGGGTGGGTGTGCAGTATTACTTCGTAAGGATAGGTACACTGTCGGTATGGATTGTGGCAAACCGTGGTGCGTGCATCACTTCCCAAACCGGTGGTGGGAGGAGGAGCACGCTGGATGGGAATGTGTACAAAGCCCTAGTACCAGATATCAGTACACTGAATTGTAAACCCATTAATTAGGACGTTAAGTCACTGAAATATACTCAGAGTCACAAGGTGATTTCATGCTCTTTATTCAGCTCATAGTGGTGAGGAGGAATGAATGAAAGTCCCCTCAAAGTATCTGCTTTATATACATTATTTACACAATGGGCTGCACATGATTGGCTAATTCTGGAATTCTACTGTAAGCCCATCAGGTTGTGGATTCACTTATATCTGGAGCATGATTGGGTGGTTCCTGCCAACCAATCATACTGCTGCATTGTTCTAGGACCAATCAGACTGCTGCATTCTGAATCCTATTGTTCTAGGACCAATCAGACTGCTGCAATTTGGATCCTATTGTTCTAGGACCAATCAGACTGCTGCAGTTTGGATCCTATTCAACTCAGTACATAACAGTCACGTTGAATTCATAAACAGTGGAAATTAATTTTGGGTCAGGATACTTAGGTTTCCAGTCATTAACTCCCCTATTTATTGTAATAGGCGTTTTGTTACTTACTTCAACTGAAGCAAGATTGACCTTTGAGGATGTAATCCTCAAAACATTTCTTTGGAAGCAACTCCTGTTCAACACAGTACTCTGAAAAAAGTCTGAAATCTCCTTACCTGAAAACAACTATCAGTGAATATCCTCCTTTATTCAAGTAGTTTGTGGGTTCGACATCCAAAATGTTCAGATAATTGGAATATTAGATTGTGAGAATTATAAGGGCACATGCTGGATTTGTGGTGTATTCTGGATACAATGCATAAACTATAGTGTCTCCCCCAAGTTAGATAACTAGAACATTTACTTCACCATCACCAATAAAATAAATTATAGAATTCATATATATCCAGAGGACTCGCATGATACATGATCATATCAATTTAAGTCTGCATGTGTCTGAATGCTTCAGTATGTGACAGTTCCACACAAGTTGATGAAAGGCAGCCTTTGCCAAGCTTGCATTCTCCAGCTGTTTGGGGCTACAACTTCCACCAGCCTGGTTGAAGTTGCAGTTAAAACATCTGGAGAGCACCAGCTTGTCAAAAACAATTTTAAGAGCATAAAGAGAGCAGGGCTGAAAATTAAGTTTTTTTTCACCTGGGTCAAAGACCCAGTTTGGCATTTGTGTACACACACACACACACACACACACACACAGGCTGGGAGCCTCAATGGTGCCCCTCTGGAGGCTTCACCTGAGGCAAAAAAACCCCCAACCCCAGCTTGCCCCCCCCCCCCGGCACTGCAGAGAGTCCTGCTGGGTCCTGTTTCCTCTTGTGACTAGACTAGCCAAATGCCTCTGGGGAACCCACAAAAGAAAATGAGGGAAATACCACCCACCCGTATTTTTCCAGCAACTGGTTGTGCGAGCTCTCATGGAAATAATGGAAACAGCAGGCCATCTAGTCTAGCTAATTGCTGCAAGATAGTATCTGCCTTCTAGCAAACCAAAACCAAGACACATCACAACTGCAAAATTAACCATACTTACTAGGAAGACCTACTGAACTCAGTAGGTATTCTGAATGTGTATACTTAGGTTTGAGCAGTAAGGTGCTTACAGAGAAAAGTACTGTAATCACTGATTGCCTGTGTAAGCTTTGTAAGGTGCCATGTACATGGTGGGCGCTGTATAAATAGTGATGATGATAACGATGGCAGGTAGCCAAGCCACACACTTAGGCAACCCAAGAAAAACAAAACACAGGTGCTTTCTAATGTGACCTAGGGCAACATTCCTTCTTCGTTTGATGGTTATGGATCTGGATCACCGCCATGGATATCAAATGTGTTTCTAAGACTTCAATCCTAGGCACACTTATCTAGGAATATGCCCCTATGAACACTTACCTGCTGGGAACAACTCAATGTGGCTTCCTGCTAAGTAGATGTGTATTGTATTGCACTCCCACATGAGTATAAGAATGCTGCCAAAAACATTTAAACACAATCCACTTTGGGTATACCACCTGCCAGGATACCTATAACATAGTCTTCATAATTTTAGCGTAGATTCTATGTGTGTAGGAAGGCTTTCAAGCACAGGTGTCCACAGGGGGAGGGGAATTGGTCTCCTTGGATGAACCATAAACCCCAGATTCCCAGCTTTCATTTATTTTAGAAAAGAACAAGTTTCTGTCATTTGTAAAACCTGAGATATAAGGCAAAAGGTGCAGATACTACGCTCACGTGTTTGTGTGAAATTGGCATGATCCTCCCTTTTAGCATTTACCTACCTGCCCCCGCCCAAAAAACTACCTCCAGATGCTCATCCTTGCAAAATATCTAAAACTAATAATAAGAGGAATGTAGAGGTACATTCTCATATGCTTTAACATGCAATACACTTATTTTAATCATACCTTTGGGCTCTTTCATAAACTACATTAATAATGCATTTTTTTGTCTCTCGTGTACATTAATTTTGAATTTATCTATGTGTGTGACATGGTACATATTGGGAACTGCCATTTTTGGATTAGATTAAATAACAGACCCTGGAAAATTAGGTCTTAAATTCAAAATGTCTGTATGCGTGTTCTGTGATCAGTCTGAAAGATGTGTATTATTGTGGGCCAGATGCAAAACAGCTATAAACCTCTGTGTGTATATTCTCTCCTACACCAGAAAACTGTGTTGATAGTACAATTAGGAATGCAAATACACTAACTTTTAGCATGTACTACAGTGACACACTTATGAAAAGCTACAGGAAATGCAAATAGCAATTTGAACATCATTATCAAACCACCCCTGGTTGTATTCAAGGATTCTATAATCTAAAACAAGCATAGGCAAACTCAGCCCTCCATTTGTTTTGGGACTACAACTCCCATCATCCCTAGCTAACAGGACCGGTGGTCAGGGATGATGGGAATTGTAGTCTCAAAAATCTGGAGAGCCGAGTTTGCCTATGCCTGATCTAAAAGGAACTACAGCCTAACAGGAGAAACGGAACAAGCTCACTCTGCAAGCCAAGTCACTCTTAACTTTGGTTCCTACCTTTGTCTCTTAACAAGGCATCAAACAAAAATATGAAACCTCTTAGTGGCTGCAGTGGCTTCTAGTTGCCAAAACAAAAGGTACCTGTGCTGTCAGGTCCCAGCTGCTTTTCAGGCACAAAGAAGTACCATCTCTGCTCATCACTCTCGTGATACAGCATCTTTTTTTCCTTTTCTTTTACTAAAGAGAACCAAAAAATCTCTGTCCGTGTTTCCACCAGCCAAAACTGAAAGGCAGTACGTACACTGTCATGATGATATGTGCCTGATGCACAGGGACAGGAGATCATTAGAGGGGTACCTTGGGCCATAGCTACTTACAGGTGCTTTGAGGATGAAGAGCTACTCTGGCTACCAGTGGCTTCTTCCAATGGGATGACCTACTGAAAGGCATATACTGGGACACTGACTAATCCATCTTGGCTGGAACTCTGCTACAGCTAGAGCACACTGTATGTGGCTTAATGGTTAATCCAGACTCAACCAATATGTCAGAACTTATTTTTGCAGTTTGCACATAGTGTGTGTGTAAGGATGTCATCACGCTGCAGTTCACATGGCCACCAAACTGCAATATGCCACTGGAACAGCAGGTGGGCAGGAAAGTGAGCAAGCAGCACAGGGAGGCTTTTCTCTCCCATCTCCCACAGCAGCTGCGAGGTGTAATGGGAGAGGGAGGGTGGTGACTTGGAGAAGCTCCAAGGAAAGGTGAGGTGGTTTGGCTGATCTTTATGATCAGGGGAATAGTTTTGGAGAGGGGGTGGGGTGGGCAGTGTGGGCAAGTCAAGCGAGCAGAAGCAGCAGCCCTTGTGTGTGTGTAAATAAATGCCTGATGAGAACAGCACAGTATTATGAAAGTACTTTAATCAAAGAACTCCAATTAGATGTCTATTTTGCACGGGTGTAAAAATAATTACATAAGAAGCATTTTTAAGGATCACAGCTATTGCTGCATGTGAAATCATTCTTAAATGCATGAGATCAATGGAGTTTTGTATGAATAAAAACAGCAGGACTTGGCACAAAGACAACACCAAGCTAGTCATTATTTGTTCTCACTGTTGCTTTTTCTTCTTGGTACCTCACAATAAAACAAAAAGCAACTCCATAGCTTTTATTTCTCTGGACTAGCATACCTCAGTTTGAAGGGTTACAGTTTTGAGAATTACTGTTTTCTTTGTTGTTGTTTGTTTTTAAAAGATAGCTTTCACAGAAAAACTAATAAAAGCTGCACTGATTTTATATTTGTACCTCATACATGCTGTACTCTGAAGTTTTAGTTCTTTACTAAACCACTGGAACAAACTGGCAATGTTTTATTGAAAGTCGGTTAAGGTATATAATATACATACATTAAATATTCAGACGTCAAACTGCTTTTATGCACTGTTCATAAACGAGTTCAGTTCACTTTGACACTATAGAACAAATGTATTGCATCTGCTGGAAATGTACATTCAAATCAAAACATTCTGATTTTATCATACTGTTAGGACCAAAATTGCCTATTTTATTTCCATGTGTAGCATCACCAAACCTAAGCTACGTGAATCAGTCCATGCCTGCCTACTGCTCTCTTGGTGGTATTGGCTAGGAAGCACAGCCAAACCAGCACACAATCTACAGCTGAAAGGGGACAAGAATGGGGCATAATCTTACAGTCCCTGGGGCCATAGGACAGAGCAGAAAGCTAAATCTGTGAGCAGGAGAAATGGGTCTGTACTTGCTTGCCTGTGCTCACACTTCAGTTTACTGCTCACTCACTGCATTTCTAGTGCTGGGTTTTCAATGTTCATATGATGATCTGCAAAATGCAAACGTATCTTGCATTGTTTATAAAATACTACAGTTTGTTGTGTTTCTCAAACCAGCTTCAGATTGTTTGGAGTCCTTAAGCCATTGCTAATTCATCTCAAACTAAGTCGTGAACACCTTTGCATAGGGGGTGGGCATTCCCAACCACCAATGCCCCCTGGGTGGGTTATGTGGACACCCTGGGGTCCGCGGACCACCAATTGGGAACCACTACTTTAAACTGTTAATGTGAAATAAAATTACAGTGGTGCCTCAGGTTATGTACTTAATTCGTTCCGGAGGTCCGTACTTAACCTGAAACTGTTCTTAACCTGAAGCACCACTTTAGCTAATGGGGCCTCCTGCTGCTGCCGTGCCGCTGCCACGCAATTTCTGTTCTCATCCTGCAGCAAAGTTCTTAACCCGAGGTACTATTTCCGGGTGTAGCGGAGTCTGTAACCTGAAGTGTATGTAACCCGAGGTACCATTGTATTATTAAAAAAATAGTGTTAACGTAAACACACCCTTAGTCTGGAAACTGCTGTCAGTGCACCAATGCACTGCCCTCCCCCAATGTTGCATTTACCCAATGAATAATTTCTAGTGTTCCATCATCAAAACATGATGGAGTCTTAGGAAGAATGGCTGGGGAGAGTGGGGTAGGAAATTGCCGGCCCTCAGCACCTGCAGCTCCCTTATTTTGCCTGATAACATGCCAGTCCTGTTTGCACAAGCCACAGTTTCCCGTATTCAGGTTAAACAAGAAACTTCAATTTGTTTAAAACTATTGCGAAAACCTTCAGTTTTTCAGCATGCAATGGAGGAAGACAATGAGTCTCATTGCAGCTGGTGCACATAACGTTAAATCATCATTTAGATGGCATGCGGGTTGGGCCTCAAGAGTATAGACTTCCCAGTTCCTACACCTTAATAACTATTCATACTGTATATACTATTGTTGCACTGTGTATTTTGGGTCTATGGACATTAATAAAGCTGTGTGTGTGGCTTCCCAGAGGATGGTGAAAGCTAATTGTGATTAAGTCCTATTGAAACAAAATATATTCATATTCATATTCTAAGTGAAGGAGAGAAAGTTGAAGTAAATAAGTTTGTCTAGATCCATGAATGAAATAAAATTGACCTACGCTTTGGTTTATAAGCCAAGTTTGCTCCACGAATAAATGTTAATTGTTTTTCTTAATTTTACTTCCAAAACATCAAATCAGAATCCCTTCTCAGTGCTTCAACTTGGAAATTCCAAATGTTGACCTTACATAAGGAATTCATTTCCCTACCCTGCAAGTAATCTACTATTGTAAGATGCTGGGGAACATTTATAAATAAATATAGAAATTCAACCTGGTACACTGAAAAATGCTCTTTAAATACACATAACAGCTATACACTTACCGGTAAATCTTCCCACTCCTTGTCAAACAGTATTCTGTGCCTGGCCTGTGTTACAGTGACATCTGTTGAATGAAAATGGAAGGTGCATTAAAGTGACTTGAGGAAAGTGCTCCACACTTACTTTTTGAAAACTATAAATGCACCATAGTGACCTAAATGTCCCATTTCCACATTGCCTAAGGAGAATATTACATAATAAAAACCTAAATAGAAATTTTGGCAATCATTTTGTGCTATTGTATCAGATTCTGTTTGGAGGAAACTCTAGCATAATTTCTCAGAAAACAATCCCTGAATATCCCTGAATTCAGTGGATCTTATTGCTCATAAGTAAGTGTGCACAGGACTGCAATCTGAGGATGAGGACATAAGAGCAATCTTGCTGGAACAAGCCAAATGTCTATTTGGTTTAGTATACTACAGTGGACAAACAAATGATTCTCAAAAGCCCTTAGGCAGGGTTTGCAGTTAATACAGTGGTGCCTCGCAAGACGAAATTAATTCGTTCCGCGAGTTTTTTCGTCTAGCGAATTTTTCGTCTTGCGAAGCACGAAATCCCATAGGAATGCATTGAAATTCAATTAATGCGTTCCTATGGTCAAAAAAAGTCCAAACAAAGCCAAATTTGGTACAACAAGAGTTTATTAAGTGCTCTTTAAAGTCACACATACTGTAAAGAGCATTTCAAAAATTGAAGGAACAATAAATTAAGTTTCTAAACATGTCAGGAAAAACATTTAAAAATCAACAAAGTGTACATTACATTTTCTAAGACTCTGGGGGACCACTCGAAGAAGGTTCCTCTTCCACTCTTTGCTTCTTGCTGAAGAACCTGTCCATGGTCTGCTGCTTCATCCGCATTTTCAGCACCTCCCTGAAAGGTGACATGACCGTCGTATCAAAAGTGTTCGCAAGGTCATGTGCCACGTGCTTGTTAGGGTGGTGCCACTGTGCAAAAGCCTGCACATCCTTCCACTTCATGCAAATGTCCCTCAGTTCTTTGGAGGACAGCCGTTCCTCAGTTGCTTCCTCCTCTTCCAGCGAGGCCTGCTCCTGCGCAGCCTCTGCCTGCAGTTCGACCAGCTCCTGGGTGGTCAGCTCGTGGTCGTGCTCCTCCACCAGCTCGCAGACGTCCTCCTCTGTGACCTCCAGGCCCATGGTCCTCCCCAAGGCAACAATGTCCTGCACCACTGTTGACTCTGGTGCATCAGAGTCACTTGGTGCCACACAGTCTGGCCACAGGCTGCGCCAAGCGCAATTCAAATTTCTCTGGCTGATCCCTTTCCAGGCTGTGGTGATCATCTTCAAGCAGGTGACGATGTCGAAGTGGTCCTTCCAGAATTCCCGCAGGGTGATGGTGGTGCAATCAGTCACCTCAAAGCATCGCCTGAAAAGCTCCTTGGTGTAGAGTTTTTTGAAATTGGCGATGACCTGCTGATCCATCGGCTGGAGCAGTGGCGTGTTGTTAGGCGGCAGGAACATGATGTTGATGAAGCTGAACTCCTCCAACAAGTCCTCCTCAAGGCCTTTAGGATGAGCAGGAGCATTGTCCATCAGAAGCAAAGCCTTCAGTGGCAGGTCGTTGTCCAGCAGGTACTGTTTGACAGCAGGGCCAAAAGCAAGATTGACCCAGTCCACAAACAGCACACGTGTGACCCAAGCCTTACTGTTGGATCGCCACATGACAGTCAGCTGCTCCTTGTCAACCTTGTGTTTCTTGAAGGCCCGTGGGTTCTCCGAGTGGTACACCAGCAGGGGCTTGATCTTCAGGTCGCCGCTTGCGTTGGCACAGAAGAGCAGGGTCAGACGGTCCTTCATGGGCTTGTGGCCAGGCAACTTGGCCTCCTCCTGAGTGATGAAAGTCCTTTTGGGCTTCCTCTTCCAAAACAGCCCGGTCTCGTCGCAGTTGAAGACCTGCTGTGGAACGTAGCCCTCCGTCTTCACAGCCTCCAGGAACTCTAATGCAAAGTCTTCAGCCGCAGGAACATCAGAACTGGCAGCCTCTCCATGCTTGATCACGCTGTGGATTCCAGATCTTGTCTTGAACCGGTCAAACCAGCCCCTGCTTGCCTTGAAGACTTCTGGCTCACCTGAGGTTCCTGGCTGTTCCCAGACGAGGTCTGCGTGCAAGGCCTTGGCCTTCTCACAAATCACGGCCTCAGTCACTGTGTCCGCTGCACGCTGCTTCTCTTCTAACCAGATGAGCAGCAACTTCTCCACCTCCTCCAGAACAGCTGGGCGGTTCTTCACAATCCTGGTGACTCCCTTGGCTGCATCAGTCGCAAGGATCTTCTCACTCATCTTCAGGATGGTGCCGATGGTCGATGGGTTCCTGCCATACTCCCTGGCGAGGTCTGTCACACGCATTCCACCATCATGCTTCCGGATGATCTCCTTCTTCATTTCCAGCGTCACCTTCTCCTTCTTCCTCTTGCCGGCCTCTGCAGCAGCAGTCTTCTTGGGTCCCATGGCAGCACAGCTCCTAGCTTCGTAAACTCAGAAAAAAATAATCAGTGCTTCACACCCAAAAAATTCAAAAGCACCCAGCCACCCACCACACAGGAATTCAAACCCAGAACCAAGTCCTTGAATTCCAAACACCCAACCCAAAATCCAAAACCTCCCCAAAAAGTTTTAAAAGTTTAACTTACGAAATGGCTGCAAATCACCAAAGTCTTCAAAATCCTCAAATGGCTGCAAAAGAAGTTTTGGAAAAGCTTTAAAAATCACCAAAGTCTTCAAAAACCTCAACTGTTCCCCCAGCCACCCACCCACCACACAGAAATTGCAAACCCCTCCCCAACTGTTGCAAACCCCTCCCCAACTGTTCCCCCAGCCACCCACCACACAGAAATTCAAACTCAGATATTTTTTTTTGAAAAAAAACAACATGGCCCAATGGTCACAGAAAATCATAAAAATTCAAAAAAAACCACACAAGCTCCCAGATTCTTGCAAACCCCTCCCCAACTGTTCCCCCAGCCACCCACCACACAGAAATTCAAACTCAGAATTTTTTTTTGAAAAAAAACAGCAGAGTGCCCCAATGGTCACAGAAAATCATAAAAATTCAAAAAAACCCACACAAGCTCCCAGATTCTTGCAAAGCCCTCCTCAACTGTTCCCCCAGCCACCCACCACACAGAAATTCAAACCCAGAATTTTTTTTTGAAAAAAAACAACATGGCCCAATGGTCACAGAAATTCATAAAAATGCAGAAAAAAACCACACAAGCTCCCAGATTCTTGCAAACCCCTCCTCAACTGTTCCCCCAGCCACCCACCACACAGAAATTCAAACCCAGAATTTTTTTTTTGAAAAAAAACAACATGGCCCAATGGTCACAGAAATTCATAAAAATGCAGGAAAAAACCACACAAGCTCCCAGATTCTTGCAAACCCCTCCTCAACTGTTCCCCCCAGCCACCCACCACACAGAAATTCAAACCCAGATTTTTTTTAAAAAAAAAACAGCAGAGTGCCCCAATGGTCACAAAAAATCATAAAAATGCAGGAAAAACCCACACAAGCTCCCAGATTCTTGCAAACCTCTCCCCAACACCAAGTCCTTGAATTCCAAACACCCCAACCCAAAATCCAAACCCCCCCAAAAAAGTTTTAAAAGTTTAACTTACCAAACGGCTGCAAAAGAAGTTTTGGAAAAGCTTCAAAAATCAGCAAAGTCCTCAAAAACCTCAAAAAAGGCTACCACACCGCGTGCAATGTGTTGCTCCTCGAAGTCAAGTCGCAACTGCACCTCTTCAAGCAATGCACCCTGGGTATTAACGGTTTTACGAAAAAGGAAACAAACTTGCAAGACGTTTTCGTCTTGCGAAGCAAGCCCATAGGGAAATTCGTCTTGCGAAGCAGCTCAAAAAATGGAAAACCCTTTCGTCTAGCGAGTTTTCCGTCTTGCGAGGCATTCGTCTTGCGGGGCACCACTGTAGTTCTTTCCTGATGCAGCTCCCCAGCAGCTGGTGCCCAGAAAAAAAAATACTGCTGCATAGGTGTGTGTAGCACATTTAATTAGGGTATGAACCCAGGGTTGTTGTTGTTTATAAGACGAATGTTTATTGAATGCATACTCATACACATTCACAAAGGACATTATTTTTTATTTATCAAACTACAGGAACTAAAATTTCACTAAACTTATTTTTTAATTAACAACTAAACTTTATTTTAAAAATACAAACTTGAAATACTTAAAATTAATTTTTTAAAAATCATCATCATCATCATCATTATTCTGCTGTAACTAGGCATTGTTGTTGTTTAGTCATTTAGTCGTGTCCGACTCTTCGTGACCCCATGGACCAAAGCACGCCAGGCACTCCTGTCTTCCACTGCCTCCTGCAGTTTGGTCAAACTCATGTTCGTAGCTTCGAGAACACTGTCCAACCATCTCGTCCTCTGTCGTCCCCTTCTCCTTGTGCCCTCCATCTTTCCCAACATCAGGTTCTTTTCCAGGGAGTCTTCTCTTCTCATGAGGTGGCCAAAGTATTGGAGTCTCAGCTTCAGGATCTGTCCTTCCAGTGAGCACTTAGGGCTGATTTCCTTAAGAATGCAGAGATTTGATCTTCTTGCAGTCCATGGGACTCTCAAGAGTCTCCTCCAGCACAATAATTCAAAAGCATCAATTCTTCAGCGATCAGCCTTCTTTATGGTCCAGCTCTCACTTCCATATATCACTACTGGGAAAACCATAGCTTTAACTATAAACAAAGATAATTTTCATGATCTTTAACCAGATAATGAGCTAAGCCATATTGACCAAAACTGCTAAGGTTTACGTTATGATACGATGCGATAATCTTTATTGTCATTGTCCCACAGAGAACAACGAAATTGAAAAAATCTACATCAGACATTCAAAAACCAACGAGCCTGCTATCCCAGCCTGGTTAACCCCCTAAAAACTCTGATACCCCATAATTAAAAACAATATACTCCCACAGAGACTACCTTACACTGCGTTTAAAACCAAAATGGCATTTGGATAAAAACTGTCTCTCAGGCGGCTAGTCCTAGTCTTTATAACCCTGTACCTTCTTCCAGATGGTTTCTTCATCTTCCTGCCTTAGAGAATGAGATGCCATTTAGCAGGTGTGAGCGAATGATGGAAAGTGGATCACAGATAGAGACAGAGCCATGGGACAGAGACAGGTGCAGGTAGAAGAAAAAGGCTGGGATGGAAATGCAACACCTGTGCTGCTTCCAGAGACAGATGCAGGAAGGAGCTGCAGATCCATTCCAGCCATTTTATTCTGCTTATAAAAAGTCCTGGGGGGGGGGGGAGAAGTCTATATATATATATATATATATATATATATATATATATATATATGAGAAAATAAAACAGGACAAAGCCAACCATTAGCAGCCATAGAATATATTCAATATTATAAAAGAAATAAGCTAGACTTAAATTCAGAAGTACAAACGAAAATGAAACTTTTAAGAAAACTCAGTAATAAAGTTCCAACTGCTGGTACAGGTCACATTTCACTCCAAGGAGCTTCAGCAGCCTGGCTTCAATACTGTTCAGATAAATGCCCCCTCCCAATTATTAATGCTCTAAGCACAATAGCACACGGTCAGAGCCATAGGGTGGTTCAGTTTAGTATCCTTTTGGAAAGTAATGGTTAAATTTCTTCAGGCCAAAATTTGCATTGATTTATGGCTAGTCCTCCAGATGATGCACATCAAAGGTGGAACATGGCCAACTTTAATTATTTTTCAGGACAAACTGGAGGTGGGATCTCAAAAAATAATAATTTGGGCATCACCAAATCACAGAGGAGACCCACAAGAGTAGGAGAGAGAGAGAATATTAGACAAATTGGGGTGGGGGTGGAGGCAGAAGCTTGGAAGGCCACAACAAAAACTTTTGGCTTTACAGTATTGCAGCAAGAGACCTACTATAGGAGCAGTCAATGGGTGGGATTCACCTAACATGCCCCATCAGCAGAAGCCCTGTGCAAGGTCTTCCACCTGTGCAATGAGACTTCCCCACCTCTCTCCTGTCCCTGCACCACCCACACCCGTTGGGAGAATTCCCAGAACACCACATGGGAATGTTGGAGAGATGGAACCATTCCAGCTAGCAAGCTGCAATTCTTCTGCATGTGGAATGTTCAGAAACATGTGGTGCTGAATTCCACTGAGTGTTTTTATATACAGTGGTACCTCAGGTTAAGTACTTAATTCATTCCGGAGGTCCGTACTTAACCTGAAACTGTTCTTAACCTGAAGCACCACTTTAGCTAATGGGGCCTCCTGCTGCCGCTGCACCGCCGAAGCATGATTTCTGTTCTCATCCTGAAGCAAAGTTCCTAACCTGAAGCACTATTTTTGGGTTAGCGGAGTCTGTAACCTGAAGCATATGTAACTGAAGCATATGTAACCTGAGGTACCACTTTATTTTAAAAATGCAAAATCGGGGTGGAGACCATAAAAAGGCACTTGGGAGGCTGGATGCAGCCTGTGGGCTGCAGACTAGTCACCTCAGCTTTAGGAGAGAGGTAATGCAGATCCCTGGTGCCTATGTGCTGACTTAAACATGAAAGTGGCCATTTAGAGCCCATTGAGTAGTACTTCCCAAGCAGGCTGCCTGTCAATGTTGCACCAAGCACACAAGGCTTTTAGTCCATTCAGCACCCCATATGCCAGCAGTATCTGCACACCAATGATGGATGGTCCCAGCATCAGTTGTGCTTCATCCAAGTGTTGGCAAGGGATGTGGGGAAAGAGCCCATAATTGATGGAGCAACTACACTGAGCAACTGCAGGGACAAAATAAAATAAAATGATCAGCTACATTTTTAAATCAGATCTCTTGAATTGACTCCCCCCCCCCCCCGAATTCTGGTAATTCTCACAATTATCCAGCAATACATGTTTCTGTGTGTGGAAAGCAGTACTCCTTTTGTTCATTATACTGTACTTCCTTCTTCACGGAGAAAAACTGACAGAGTTTTAATTTTCTCACAGTTACTTTGAGCTGAGAATAACAGCTCTTAAATTAGTTTCGAGGAGGTGTCATGATGCAAGGAGTTTGCAGCAGTCTAGCACTGAAATGCAGAAATATCTGAATATGCAAATGAACTGGAATATATAAAGATCATCATTTGATAGAGGATTTTGTACATTTGGCTGATAAATCAAGGAAAGTTGCTCCTTGTATGACTTCCCTCCATCACATATGTAACCTTCAAATATACACAGAAACTGCCTTACAAGATAAAACCAGAGTTTATCCAGTCCAGTTTTTTAGTCACTAGTGAGATGCCCCTTGAAAATTTAAAAGGAAGGCAAGATGCACATAGCCAAAGCTTGTTCTTTGTACCTTGTATCCCCTAATTCTCTAATGATATGTTGCTTCTGAGCACCAAGATTCCATTTATGTCTCTGGACCTATGATACTGCTGTTTTCTTTTATTGCCTTTTATCACTTCATTGGTTTCCCCTCTGCTCTATTTGCTTCCCCCTGTGTCTTTCCTCTGTGGCTTCCACGCATCTTTCATCCTTCTTAGGAAATAACAGCACAACTTGGGGATTGATTTTTTCCCTCTCATACTTCCCTCTCTTTTACAAGAACACAAAGCAAAACTGAAACCAACAGAAAAAAGGGGGAGAGGGAAAACATTAGCTTGTAACATTGATTGGTTGTCCTCTTTTATGATGGCACTGTCCTTTATAAATTACAAATTACTTCTGTATATTATCGTTCCTCCTGCCTTTCCTCCCCTTCCCTCTTGTGATTTCTAGCTACTTAAGATTGTGAGCCTTTGTAAGAGCTTGTCATTATTTGAGAAGTGCTTCAAGAACAACAACAATGAATGGTTTCTTTGGAGTATTAATAATCTGAAGAAGTATTAATACTTATGAATGAAAAACCAATATGTGCTATGCCACTTTATTCAACCTCTATTAAAGAGGTTAATTGAGGCCAGGCATGTCCAGAGAATCACAGGGACGAAAAGGTCATATTGTGCAAGATGAGCAACGAAGCAGGATCATCCATACCAAAATATGGTTATCCCAAATCATATTAATTTTCACTCTATTAAATGTGGAGAGATGACCTATGTCCATGTAATGTTTTGCTAGGGCTCTAATGCTCACCAGTAATTACCACAGATCCAATCACTTTGTCAAAAGGCACTGGGGGTGCAACCAGGAACTTTCAGTTCTGAGTGCCCTGCATGGTGATGTACCCAGAACTGGTCTGCAGCCTGGATAATTCTCAGATTCTGAATTGGCCCCACCAACTCAAGTTAGCTATTGTGTTTTCCTGGACAGGAAGGGCTATAAACAGATTCCTGATTGATCTGGGATCTTGCCCGAGCACCAAGATCTCCCTGTGTGTGTTTTGTGCTCCCCTCTGGTCTGACCTGAACATGAGCAAGAACCCTCATAGCATGTCTGACCACCTGAGGGCAATATAGTCTAACCGGTAAGTTCAGGGTTACAGGACCTTGGAGAGTACCAAGTGAACAACAACTTGCTTGGACAAGGTCAAAAACTGAGTGAGGTCTCTCATCAGCCCAGACTACCTCTTTCAGGTTCTACCTGATGACCTGGAGCCTAGAACTTCAGTTCCTCTCCCATTCTAGCATGTTGCTAGAACTGGCGATCCAGCAATAGAGAACGTGGAGGCCTCCGTGAAGAGGCATTTGGCTGTTCTCAGGACCCTTGCTTAGGGGTCTATTGGATTATATGCTTTGGATCACGGCCAGTGTTGGTGCCTATGTCTGGTCTGAAACCTTCTGTGGCATTCGCTGATGAACCTTCTGATCTGGCTGACCCTTCCACATCTAGGACTGAATTTGAGCATGGGGTAAGGGTCATGACACCAACTTCTGAATCGGGATTCACCACTGCTTCAACCTTGACACACTTGTTGCAAAATAATGTAAATAAAACCGAACACTTCTGCATACATGCATGAATTTTGTTAACTTGGTCAGAACCATAACAAGAAGGGGACATAGTGGTATGGATTTGGTGATGCATATATAAAGCCAGCAACCATATATTAATTATCTGGACATTTTCTAACCATAACGAATATGGAAACTGAAGATGCAATTTGAGTGCTGCCTGTTCACATAGTTCCTGCATGCTGCCTAGTTCACACTACTTCCCCCCTACCATTATGCATTCCAGTTAATTCTGCAGTTCCAAACAAGGATAGTGATCACCTGAAGTGTAGGGCCTTTGGATATTCTAAATCTAAACCAATCTGAATTACCTTAAAATTTATTCTAATTTTGACTTGGCTGATCTGCCCCTTCCTACAATGCTGGGGTAATATGAGAAGCCCCCAGGCATGTAGGAGAAACCCATGCAGCCTCACAAATGCTAACCTCAGAAAACTTGGTGAGTGCTGGAAGGGGGAGCATCTGCACTGGAGGTGCTTAATAGCCACCCCCCCCCCAAGTTTCTCCTGTTACCCAGTTCTGCCGACAGATGCCAACAGAATTTCCTGGGCTGGTTAAAATGTATGTGGATCGGGCCACTTGCATCCCGTTCCCCCAGGAATCTATTTACAAGAACCGTTACTTATGTACATATATTAACTCAACTTAGTCTACCTCACAGGTTAGTGCAAATATAAAAGTGGGAGGGGAGTGTACAGAACCTTGAGCTCCTGGGTAGACAAGCAAGATAAAAATATGTTCCAAATAGTGCATAGTTAAACTATGGAATACACTCCCACTGGAGGCAGAAATGGCCGCCCATTTGGATGGGAGATGAGGAATTTCTGGCCTTCCAGATATGTTTCACTCCATCTCCCATCAGCCCCAGCCAGCAGTGTCAATGGCCAAGGATGCTGGGAGTTGTAGTCCAACAATATTCGGCAGGCCAGAAGTTCCCTATCCCTGGTTTAGAATATATGCACACAGGATTGCCTTTCAGAATATCACTATCCTTGTTTTGATTACTTCTTTAATGATTGCTTTCTGTAATAAATTTGCTGAGTTAATGCTAGTGGCGTTGACGTGATAGCAGCGCTTCTGTCTTCACTGCACTGTAACATGGGATGAGAAGCCCACGCCAAAGCTCTTCCCTTCGCAATGTCCCTGTGTCATCCCCATGGGACTGTTTCTGCATGATCTTCAGCCTTCTCCTATTACCCTAGAAATGTGGAGTGGGCTGGGGCTGCAGAAATTCCCATACCATTGAGGTAACATAAGAACTCTGTTGTAGCAATTTACTACACACCTAAAAGCAAGTCTAGATGAGTTTCCTGAAAACACTTCATACTTAGGCTTATATATGCAAATATTCAGCACTACTGCCTTCGAGCTGGCATTGCAACAGCACTTATTCCCCATAAGGCTGAAATCCTAAGCTCACTTACTTTGCCTTCAGTCCCACACTCACCTCAGTGGGACTTTTTTTTTCTTTTGTAGAGATGCATAGGATTACAGTTATGCAAGTTAAAACTGCTTTACATTCCCCAGCTGTAAAAATGATTCCTGACTTTCTCCCTGAAACTGCATATATTTATTCCTGGAAGCAAGAGGTGGAATTTCTCTTGCTATAGGAAAAGCATAAAAGCATAATGAAATAAATTATTTAAAATGTAAGTCAGTGTCACACACTGGTGTCTTGCAGAATATTTGAAAGCAAGTTGCGCAGTTTGCGTCTCTTCACCAAGGAGGATCAAATGTTTCCTTTTAATATACGCAAATTGATTCACATTGTCAGGAACAGAATTCTATTTAATCCTTGGCCTTTTAAATTCAGGGAGTTTTGGGGCATTTATTTCCATAGGACATCAGACTTCAGATTAGCTGCATGTAGGCTATAACTCTGCACTTTAAGATACAATATTGCTGCGCTTTATTTCAACACTTTCTTGAGGACTTACATAAAAGAACATCAAGTAACTCTAAAAATTCAGTGAGAAAACTTAAAGGAGCTAATTGAAGCAGTGTTCTGCTGGGAGCTCATTAACTAGAAAAGCTATAAACCACTGCAAAATAAATGTAATGTACAATCTGTGGAGTTTTTTCAAAAGAAGATTTGAGGTGTGGCAATCAGAATAATGTTTAGAATTTGTATAGGCCAGTGATAGGAAACTTGTGGCCCTCTAGATGTAGCTGGAGTACAATTCCCACCAGCCCTGGCCATTGGCCATGTTGGCTGCAGCTGATGAAAGTTGCAGAGTCAAATAATATTTGGAGTGCTGCAGATTCCCATCTCTGCTATAGTGCTGTTGTCTTTTCAAATAACCCATAATACAGTATGTTGTCTTGTAATCCTGACAACAACACTGTAAGGTAAGTGGCTATTTATCCACATATTACAGATGAAGCTAAGAGTTGTTTGCTTAATGCTACCTGGTAAGTGCATTGCAGACATATTATTTGAAAGCGGGGAAGGTTGATTCATATCTCTTTTCACACTAGCCCTTGGGCTCAGTCAGGATTAAGTGTTCTTTGGCAGCCTCAGACACAAAAGGAGGACGAAGGAAAAGGAGCAGATGAGAGGCTGAAAGGCAGGCATTCGGGGATACACTAGAGAACAGAGAGACTGTACTCTGGTTACAACTTTCGGTGGAGAGGAGGAAACAATTTGGCCGGCTCTCTACCCTGCCATTTCTGTAGAGCGCAGGAGCATCATCAGGGAGATGGAAGGACTTTGGCTGACCAGAGGGAGAAGGTAACAAAGGAGCTGGAGGCAGAAAGGCAGGACAACAGCCATATTGCTGAGAACCAGGTACCACCTTCATAGGAGGCACCGGACACATCTTAGGAAAGGGCTTATCAAGCACCCTTGTATAAAATTTCAAAAGAACCAACTCACTGTTCAGCATGGGCATAGGCAACATTACATACAAAACACACAAAGTGAGTTGTTACAAATCACATAAATTAAGCTTCCCATCACACAGTTGTGGCAGAGACACATGGGCATCCCTATCAATCATATAATGTTTTAAACATGGTTTGCCAACCTTTCTGGGTTAGTGGGTACATTTTGAATTTTGAGAAAGTGCTATGGGTTCAGGCCACAAAATGGCTGCTGTGGGGGGATGTAGTATAACATAAAATGGCTGCCTGAGAGTGTGACACAATTAAAAGAGAAGAGGAGGAGGAAGGGGATAAAATTGTGTGATCATGCCCTGCTTATCAGCCTGCCCGTTGATTCGGGGAAAGGTACCTACAGTCAGCCACTGTCACACACACACACACACACACACACACACAGAGAAGCTTGTTATCTCACGCTCAGAATTTTAATGTAGGTGTGGCTGAGTCAATGCCAACAGGAATTGAGCAGGTCCTTTGTGCAAGGACCACCTCTCTGCACATGAACTGACCCAAGCTCTGCATTTATTATTAGAAGTCCTTCTCTCTGTGTGCCCCCTCTGAGGGAAGGTGGAGGGTGTCAATACAAGAATGAGACTTCTCAGTGGTGGCTCCCCACTTACGAAACCTTGTTCCCTGGTGCCATTGTTATCTATTTTTAGGCAGTGGGCAAAAACATTTCTTTTTCACCAAGCCTGTGGCCTTTAATTTGGTGGGCTTTTTATATTAGCGGTCTCCTTCAGTGCCTTTTTATAAATACGAACGTGCTTTTAGCTTTTACTCTGTTTTAGTTTTGCGTTGGTTTTCATTTATGCACCACTTTTTTGTAACTTGCATTGAGTACTGCAACTAATAAGTCCAATAAAGAATATTTTTGAGGGAATATTTATGGAGACCTTTCGTAGGTGCTATAAGAGGTACTGACATGCACACTGGTCTCTGGTAGTCTTGCACTCTATCCAGGACTCACTGGAGGGGTGAAACTTGGATTTCTCAAGAGATGAAACAGGGATGCTTACTTTCATTAGGATGGAGTGTACTTGCTGGAGGAAAGCCAACACATGCAAGGGATCATTCCAGGTGTCTTTTATATTAGGTACAGAACCAGATTGAGATTAATTAATATTATGCAGGCTTGCATCATCCCTTGGCTGTCATGCCTGTTGCTTATCTTCATTACCCCATGATCAGAACTAGCTTACACTACTTGCCACCTCTGATTGTTCAGGAGGAATGAAATGGGGGGAAACTCCTTTTACCTTGTCCAGTATCTAGAACCCCCACCCAGTATATATCTACAAAATAGGAATGGAGAATCTCAGGCCTGGCGGCCAAATGTGGCGCCTCAGGCCACTCCATCAGACTCTCGGGACTTTCTCAGGCCACACTCTCTCCCCTCAGGCCACAGCCTCACCCTGCCCCCACTTTATACCATTTTGCCTGAGTGGAATGCGTCCTTGAACTCTGAGAATGCCTCTGTTCTGCACGGATGGAAGAGAGAAAGGGGTGTGGGAGTGTGTGTAAAAACTAGCCAACTGAACAAAGCTAAAATTCACATTTTGCCTCTGGCACCACAACACGGATATGTGCCCCTCCCCCAAGAAGGTTGCTCAAAAGCTGAAAATGCTCCCTCATCCTTGCTATTAAATGTGCAGGTTCTGGGCTGGGTACCTTCTAACAGCTTATAGTTTTCCTGGATGTGAACATTAAGTTTGATTGGATATGCACTGGGGAGTTGAGAAAAGAATCCACCTCTTTTCCACTCACTGTAATTTCCCCCCAATTAAGTGTTCATCTTTGGTACTTTATACCACTACAGCAAGAAGAAAATTTGAGGACTGTGGTGGTGGGAGGTATCAGTTTCTCCTTTCCCCATTTGAAACTTCACTGCTGTCTCCCTCACCCCCGTGACCTCTGAACACCATAACAAGACTTTTGATCTGGCATGACTGGAGCCCTGGAAAGGAGCACTGCACTATATGGAGGTTTCAGAAGGAGAGGAGAAAAGTACCATACTTCTGCCTTTCCCACTTGCTAGCAACTTCCCCTGCATCACACTATATAGCAATAGGAACTCATGACTGAGACCTGCAGGGAGTCCTGAGCCTATGGATTGGTAAATCTGCCAATTTCAGTTTCCCTCAATTTCTCATTTTTCTCATCTTAATTTCTACATATTTCACATTCATCAGCATTTTTATGTGAACTTCTTATAATATACACATTTTTGTTTGCACTTTTCCTCATAACAAATTTTTGAAAGACAAGTTCCCCTAATATGCATTTGTGTGTGTTATTTTCACTAATACATTTTTTAAAAAAACAACAACAGCAACATACACACTTTCTCCTATTATATACATTGGTGCACATCCTAATTGGCTAGAGGACCACAATGCAAAATTCAGAGGAGGACAATTTTTGAAGGATGGCTGCATTTCAGTTTGTGCATTGTTTTAGACAGTGTGAATTAGGTAGGTTTGCCTGTAAATGTGAAGTGAATTTAATTTCTTGTCCATCCTTACTGAGCCTGATCCCATTGATATGTCATTGCATAGAGTGGGGGAAAGTTTTAATGTCCGTCCTCATCATACTCCCTACCTTCTGAAAATTCCCACCCTATAGTCTCAGACAGCATGAGAAAGCTCATGTTCCAGACTGGCGGGAGCTCTAGAACCACTCCTTTCAGAGGCTGGGGACACACTGCAACAAATTGTGGTAGGTTTCCACCTGTTTGTTTTAATACAAATGACCCCACACCTGTTTTCTGGGAAACAGTTTGCAAATTAGAAAAGGAAAGAGGGGGAAACTCATGCAAAACAACTTTAGCATTTGAATTGTCCTCCAGAAAGATAAGGGAGACAACAGAAAGAACATGAGGTTCTGGAAAGTGGTCTTGATCAATCTTCTAACAGTTTTATGGCAGCCTGAAGGATGGGATTGCAGCATGTATTCTCCTACCCTAATCTCACCTCCAAAATGTTACAAGCTTTTAAGTGTCTTTGACCACTTTGAAGCTAACAGAGTCCTTGGGACAGATTAATTTGGATCAGAGGGAAACTTCCTCTGATGCTAGTTAGTCATCCCCTCCCAAAGACAGGTTTCACCTGGAAGACTTGCACAGTCTTAAGCATATGTACTCCAAAGTAAATCCCACTGCAGCCAATGATGAATTCCCAGCAAAATGCATGTGTACAGGATTTCTGCCTGGGTTTAAGAAAATTTAAGAAAATTGCAAACGGATCTATTAATGGGGAGAACTGATTTCAAGATTGGAAACTGACGTCAACAGATTCACCTATCCCTACATAGTAGAGAGGTAAAGAATCTGCTACAATAAAAATAAATGAATCAGGTGTTAACTTCCCCACAGGTCCTGTCTAGCACAGGCATGGGGCTATTTGATAAGAGCCTCTCTCTTACTTAATGCCACCCATTCTTACTAACACCTGAAAAGTCAGTTTACTCGAAGTGCATTTAAGTACATGAATAATTTCAGTCCCACCTTCCTGCCCCCAAATGGGCCCACCCATAATAGTTAAAATATCTAAAAACAATAACTGTATTAAGTGTCCAATTATATTAATGCCCACTGGAACAACTAAAAAAGCCTCTTCCACAAGAACACAAGCCGAATTAAAAGTTACTCTCTCAAAGTTGTTTAAATAAAATGGCCTTAACTTGCTTCTGAAAGACCAGTAGTCATTACTCTCTCATTAACCCCTCCCCAAAGAATGTTTAATTCCATTTTTTGGTATATAAATATCAGTACAGTATAAAACAGTACATTACTAATAAAAATATGTATATAAAAATCCAAGTAGTGGTTACCTCATCAAGTTTTTACTTTAGGTTCTGTTAAGGAGCTGCTTCTTCATAAAAATATGTTAATGCATAAAGGCCCTTTCTTCCCATTTTTGAAAATAATTAATTTTGTACAATGAAAGTGTGGATAGTATAGCTGTGGGGGTCTATGGGGAGATTGAATGTGCCATTTTTTAATTTCAGTGTATCATTTTGATACCAATGTATCATGAAACTCTGGCAGCCACTATTTATCGGACAGCCACTACCTCTTGGGTCTAACATACCTCACCAGGTTGATTTCAGGATAAAGTGAGACGTCATTATACATATCTCCTTGGGGAAAAGGAGGGATACAAATGTGTTAATCCCCCCCCCCAAATATGTCATAGGAATACTGTCCCTGTTCAAAGCACCTTCTTTGCAGCGACGGTTTCGTACACATCCTTAAGGCACAATTGATTTCAGGCTGAATTTACGTACTTCAAAGTGCATACGCTTAATTTCACAGCGGGGGAAAAGCTGAAGAAAGAGGATAGAGCTTGATAAAGAATAGTGCAGATGAGGAAGAAGGAATTATTAGGCAGCAACTAGGGATAGTAGGAACTGAAAAAAGAAGGTGGCTTGACCGAGGATACTTCCACATGCATTCATGAGCAGTATTTTTTAGATTATATTTCATGATTCTGCGTATAACAATTGTCAGAGCGGTAGCCGTGTTCAGTCTATTTTCTTGATTTTGCTAAAGATAAGTCTTGTACTTTTTTCCTGCATAATAATTTGCAGACTGGGATCCACTATATCAGAATCATAGGGTTTTATCTTCTCTCTCCACTAATACTCTTGGGCCATGGCAATTAAAAGTACCCTGTAAGATAATTCTACATAGAGCTTAAATTTACTCAAGATAAGCACAGTGATAATTCACAACAGCTGTAATTGGTGGGGACATTATCATGCTAGTTTTGCAGGAAACCATTGCTTCAATTCCAGCATAAAGCCACAAAATCAAACTTTGATAATAGAAAATGTATGCGTCCAGAGAAACATATGTATTCCATTGAACAGAAACATTTTGCTTCAATTTTGTACACATGCTTTTATGTGGCACATACAGAGCATACTGTTCTGACATCTGCATGGAACCACTGGAAAAGATAGTGAAATTAAGATAAGGGGGGGGGACTAAACTTTTTTTGGGAACTAAACAGAAAGGAATTGCACCCGTTTTACGAAACTCTCTCCCCAGCTTCCAAGGTGATCTGTTAGCAGGTTTTAAGTGTAACTGTTTTGTATATTGGTTTATTAAAAATATATATTTTGCCCTGCATTTCCATAAATGATCTGTTACTCGTGCTAACAGAAAACGTATGTTTAAAACGTTGTTTTGCGAGAGGGTCGGCCCCGCCAGCTCCTGGCTCGCCCGGGCGGCACTGCGCGCGCTCTTCCTGCGCCCGCGCGGGCGTTTGCGCGCGCTCTGCGGAGCAGCAAGTGCACAGGAGCCGCCTGGCGTGGGCGTGGAGAGCTGGCGCACAGCCCCCCTCCGACTCCGAGCCGGGTCCGCAGCATGGTGGTAGCGGCGGAGGCGGTGGGTGAGCCGCCGCCCGCGCCCTCCGCCCCCTTGTCAGTGGGCTGCGAAGGGAGGACGCGAAGGCGGAGGGAAGCCCCCAGTGCCGCTGCCGGGCATGCGCGGCGCCCCAGGAACATGGCGGAGGCGGAGGCGGCGTGAATCCAAGCGACGGGGGCAGCAGCCGCGCAGCTGACAGACACGCGAGCCGCGTCGCCGGCGCGCCGAGGGGGCGCCGGGTCCCTTCCCTTCGGTGAGTGCCGGCCGGCCGGCGGCTCCCGGGCCCGAGGTTCTGCCTCGCGCCGGGGCTGCCGAGGAGCCTTGCGAGGGAGGAGAGGAGGCGAAGCCGGAGCCGCCGCCTCCTCCCCCTTTGCTGCCTCCTCCTCCTCCTCTCCTCGCTGCGGCGTCTCCCGGGTCCCGCACGCTGAAGCGCGGGCAGTGCAAGGGGAAGCGGCGGCGGCGGCGGCCGTGGCGCAGCAGTTGCCGCCCGCCTTCCGGAGAGCGCGCGCGTGCAGAAAGGGACGCGGTTGGCTGCCTGGTGGGTGCCGGCCGCTCGCTCGCTTGCCCAGAAGCCCGCAAGGCGGGTTCGGCTGAGGAGGGAAGCTGCTCTCCCATCCCGCTGGCTCCAGTCGTGTCCCCCCCCCCACCCCCCACTGCACACCGTTTGTGTCGCTGCGCCGTCCCTCTCCGTGCAGTTTGCCGCTGAGCGCGCGCGCTCTCTCTCTCCCCGTCTCCCTGTTGTTATTTTAGTTTTTGCGCGCCTGCCGCGTTCGGAGCGCGCGAGAGAGTTTTTATCTCCGCCGAAGCGGGACTTCTTCTCCTCCCCCCCCCCCGCTCCCTCTTCCAAAACCTTTCACGTCCACCTTCCTTGCGATCAAAAGGCCGAGGGGAGGGGGAAATTGCATTCCTCTTGAGGGAGAGGCAGAGGAGGAGGAGGAGGTGGGAGATCTTGGAAGGGGAGCTAACCTTGTGTTTAGCCCGGGGCATGGCAGGTTTCTCTCTGTCTCCTTTTCCCTCCCGCTCCCTGGAAGGCCCCCTAGATTTCGGGGATGGGCGCTCCTTCTCTTGCGATGGTGTGGTTTCTCTCCTCCTTCCCGCTCTTTTTTGGCGGTTGACTTAAAAATAATAATAAGGAAGGGGGGGGGGAGCAGCCTGGCCGCCGGAGTTGAGCCTCCGCAGCTGGCGCGTTTGAATCCAACGCGCGTAGAAACCCAGAAACAAGGCGCACAGGCGTTTCAACTTGGAGCAGAAGTAGGGCAGAACTCAGAAGGGAGGATTGGCGCTTGCGGGGCTGGGGAAACATGGGAGGCGGCGGAGGACACCTTTCCTGGGTTCACAGAACTGACCGCCCAGAGATCAAGCTAGATCTCCTCCTTTTTGGCCGCCCCCCCCACCGTCGCCGTGCATTTTGGGCCGGAGTGTTCCGTGTGCGGCCAGGCTTTGCTGTATATTTGACAGGAGCGTGAGAGGACACACCTCCTTGGGCTGCAGCTTCCCGCAGGCGGAATGCTCCCCTCCCTTGTTCCTTCCTGAGTAGGAGGAGTAGGAGTGGCGCCTAAAATCCACTTGCTTCAGAACCGGCTGCAGGCAGCTCTCGATTGAAGGCAAGGCTTTCAGCCGGACAGATGAGGAGTCCGTGTGCTTTGGGTGCCCCCCACACCAGCGAATCTTCCCCTGCTTAAGACGTTGCACTTGCTCCTGCCCTTTTCGACGAAGTTTTCTCGTAAGTCAGTAGGGCTTGGCCTAAAGTGCCTTGAGGACGGGTGGAGAGCAGTTTTGCAGAGCAGCACGCTGCTGCAATACTGCAACTTGTGTCTAGGAATACTTTTCAGGGCAGGAACAAGCTGCGTGTTAACTTTAGATTCCGGTAAAAACAAGTGGTACCTCCTGTCATAAACACGCACTTGCTTGGAAAGTAAATCCCATTATATTTCCATCCCATAGGATCCCAGGGTGATTTTCCAAGATCATATGCTTCAGATGACAAGAATTGAGAAGGATCCTATGCATGTTTACTGTGAGTTCTTAGTGAGTCTTAGTTGAAGTAAGTAAGATAGCAGTCCTAAACAGACCTATTAGGGAATAAGCCCTAGTGAACACACACAGACTTGCTTCTAAGCAAATATGTACAGAATTGCTCTGTAAGTGTGCTTGGTATTTTATTCTTCATAATCTAAATGATCCATTTCAACAACAAAATAAAGATGAAAAACAACGAATCTAGAAGCTCTGAAAGACAAACTGCTTATGATGATGCCATGGTGAATATTGTTTTCATTGGAGATAATCAGATGTTGGAAGAATCTTAGGGAAATCCATGGGACTACTGCAGAGTAAATGGTTTGTAAAGTTAGAATACGGTTCTAATGTTAAAGTGTTTTTTGACAGCAGCTACACTATGACAGTGTTTAATCAGTTAATCCTTACCACTTCCCTTTGAAATGCTGAACACAGATTTAGGAGAACAATTAAAGTGTATTGATAACCCAAGTGTGAAAGAACACACTGCTGTGATTATGTACTGTAAAAGCCATTATCCTGTACATAAGAACACAATCTAAAGAAATGTATGTTTTTAAGTACTATTGATTGTAGGTGGATTGAGGATACTTAAATTTTCTGATGCTTGTGCCCAAGTATGTTGAAATAGGCACTACAGGACTTTCATAAGTTTAGGATGGCGGTGCTAAGAGTGGATCATGTTCTGCAGAGTGATGTCTATAACTTTCAGGTTTTGTTTATGCTTTAGAATTTAAAAAAAGTTTAAAGTTAACTTTCAACTTTGATGCTGTGAAAAGAATATTTTATGAATTAGCCACTGCCCATGGTTTAGCAAATTGCAGTACAGATTGCAGCATGGTAGTAATTAAGTGGAACCTTACTTTATATAGCTATATTTCATGCTTGGTTAAACTTAGGTAATAAAAAGAACTTTCATGTGTTTCTTTTCTAAATAGTTACATATTGTAGCCTAAAATATGTTAATTTATTTCTTCCTGCCATTATATTTTCTTCAACATTGAATTTGTTGCCTATCAAATAATTCTTTAGTGATTCTTTAATTTTCATTATGAACAACAGCAAAATAAAAGCTTATGTTAGTAATATATTTAAATGCTACGTAGTAATTTGGAGTAAAACACACAATGCTATATTTGTTTAAATGAAAAATATGTATTTTGCAGAGCTTAGTATTTGTACTAACATTTAATGACTAGAGTTAACAGTATTTTAAAAAGTTAGGGTGGCAGTTAGCAACTATTATTTTAGCTCTTTTAATCAGATATTTTGCATTAAAAAAATAATCCTCAATTTGAAGTGCTTTAGATTGGACAGCCTGCAGGTTGAAATGAAGGAAATAAAGGTTGAAATAAGCACCATGGAACTTATAGCTTGAATGATCACATTAGGTTAAGATATGTTCCTTTACATGATTATGACATATTACATTGGTACCTTGGGTTAAATACTTAATTCGTTCCGGAGGTCCGTTCTTAACCCGAAACTGTTCTTAACCTGAAGCACCACTTTAGCTAATGGGGCCTCCTGCTGCCGCCGCGCCGCTGGAGCACGATTTCTGTTCTCATCCTGAAGCAAAGTTCTTAACCTGAGGTACTATTTCTGTAACCTGAAGCATATGTAACCTGAAGTGTATGTAACCCGAGGTACCATTGTATTTGAATCTGCTACTGTGTTATAATTTGTGGGTCATTTTAATGAATTGCAATCAATTGTTATCTGGCAAGTAGTGCTATTGTGAAGGCAGCAATTAGTATTAAGGAGAAGTCACTGTAAACATACATAGAAACATCTAACTACAAATGTTGTACTGGCCAGCAAGTTGTCTTATTCCCCCTAGTCATGGTTGCTCTGATATAAAGCTGGGCAAACACTGGATGCACAAATGGTCAGCCGGCGTGATTCAGAGATAGTTGTTTGCACATAATGAACTACAGCAATCGGGTTTCCCTTGTCAGCAGGATTTTCCGGAGCGAGGCTGTAGGTGGAAGTAGACGCTATTTTGCTTCATTTAGGATGCAATTGAACTCCACTTACCTGGGGTTAAGCTCCAGTGAGCTTGAGGGGACTTCTGTGTAGATATGTAAAGGACTGCACTGTTATTGTCTATTATGCAAGTGTGTGAGACACCAAACTTTCTTATATATGCATGGTTTGTTTGCACCAAAATTATACCAGGCATTAAGGTTTCCAATTATTTCATATGGGGGTCATTTACGTAGTTATGGAACTTGATGTTACTGTTCATCAAGGACTGATTCATACATTATAATTGGATAATAATTTCTCTCTCCATCCCCTTTTGTAAATAGTCTGCAATTGATTATTGCAGCAGTAACCCCAGTGAGAAGGAAAGTTTATTTCAGTACGGTTGTATCCAGTGTTAACCATACTCCGAGCAGGCGCATTAAAGGACATGACTAATTTAGGTCTGTTAATTTCAGCGGCTCTGCTCTGACAATAACTTTAGTTATAACCCATATACTTTATATATTCAAGGCCAAGTTGGAAATTTCCCAAAATTAGGAGGGGGAAGAACTCGTTGGAAGTAAGATGGAATATTGCTGTAATAATACATAAAATAAAAAGTTATGGGGTCCAGATAATGAAAGTCTCCAAGAGTTTTTTAAGCCCGTGTTCAACTGGACTGAAAGTAGCAAGTTTACAATGAAATGCAAGGATGCTTTTAATACTAAACAGCTTTGCCCTATATATTTTGATTCAAGTGGGCAGGGCAGGTTTCAGTCTTTATTTTATGTATTGCATTTAAAATAGCTGCCCCATAATATGAGTTCTTTGGGTGGTTCATGGAGTACAGTAGGGCTTCTCAGTAGGAATAAGTTACTCTAAACAACAAGTTACTTTCTCCCTTTACATGCATTTGCAAGAAATAAAGAGGCTTCATCTGCTCTGCTTTCCATCATATACTTAAATACTGTAGTTTCTGACTGAGGCTGGAAAATCAAAGCCCTAGGCATCACATACAGATGAATAATTCCCAGAGGTTTTCCTGTGCAAGCCCTATTGAAAGAAATTGGAATCTGCACTCATTTTGATGGGACTTGTGGAAGTGGGGTTTTTTTTTGGAAGGTTGTGCATTAGGACATTTCTGGCTCTGGTTCCTCGAGCTCAGAAATTTCTTTGAGAAATACATTCCACTTTTTCTCTTTGATGTCATGAGCAAATAAACCATTGAAGTTTGAAGTCTTCATTAAATTATGGGGTTGTTTTTTTTTAAAAAAAAACACTAAAAAAAAACTTCTGATGTGTTTTTAACCAAATAAAGACACACGAATCTTTTCCCCTTGCCATACAAGTCAACCTTTCTTTTGATTTTTCCTTGATCAGTGTACCTAGATTAAATTGCATATTGAGTTGCTGACTGCAACAAATATTTCAGCATGGCATTGTGTAGTAAAGCATTATAGCGGTAAAAGAACAGGTGCTAAAGTACCTTCTAATTTTAAAAAGTGGTTATGTTTCAGAAATAAAAAATTGCTTTCATATATTGGCAGTAAAATTGTGCCAGTAATTTCTGAATTGTATCATTAGTGTAAATAATATTTATGCTTACAAAATGGTTTCAGATTCTGTTAATTGTGCTTTTGGCTAAACCATGTGTGTGACCTATTGAGAAAGAGTTGGGCTGTTTAGGGAGGAAAGGCAGGATATAAATTGAATAAATAATAGCCATCTTGAGTGAAGCTCTCATGAATGTAGTCTCCTGTAAAATAATGCTTGGACACATGGAAAATTCAACAAGAGAATCCCAAAATCTTGTACAAATCACTTGCCACGTAATCCAACTAAATACATTTAATTTCCATTTATCTCAATGGGAGATTTCAACTCTTCCACTGAAATCAGTGAGAATAAAATGCTTAAATGCTGGCAGCTTAGATATTTATAACTTCTGAGACTGTTTCGCTGTTAAGAATAAGATTAAAATCCCATTATGTAATTAAATCTTTAAATGATAACAGATTCTTTATAATGACAACATGCAGTAATTTTTTAAGAAAAGGCTACACCAATACTTTGAAATATTATATTCCATTCTTGCATAGGATAGCCAGTGGATTTGCATTCAGGTCACTGCACTATGTACAGCAGCTCTGCAATACCAGTGACTTACAGGCAGGAATCAGTGCCGTTTCACATTCGTCACAAAATAAACTAAATCAAAATCTACAGAAATACGTCTGAATTGTTTTGCATGCAGAAACAGTGTTGATTAAGTATGATGTGTAAGGTTGGATTCAGCTGGTGATTACCGTATTTCCAAATGCCTTTTCCAACAAGTTTACTCCATAACCGTTCAATAAGCACCTATGTTTTATTCTCAAAAGTTTTTTTTTTTTTAACATGGTTACTTTTATTGTTTGCCTCAGTAATTGGTTTCCCCTTTCTTCCAAAATCATTTGGATAGTTTGTATAGGAAGTTTAGCCTCTTTTTAAAAACATTATTTTGAGGTTTGCTGTTTTGTAGAGTGGTCCTATGTTAGGTATTTGATCTTTATAACCCATACCAAAGCAAAATATCAAATTGGTGGCAGTCCTATACATGGTTAAGAGGGAGAATTTTGTTTAGTTGGTTGTGCCTTATGGTTCTTCAACATAGCCTTCATTATTTTAAAAGTTCTCTTCCACTTTTTGTCAGTGACACAAAGTAGTGCAGTGGTACCTCGGGTTACATATGCTTCAGGTTACATACGCTTCAGGTTACAGACTCCGCTAACCCAGAAATAATACCTCGGGTTAAGAACTTTGCTTCAGGATGAGAATAGAAATCGTGCGGTGGCGGCAGGAGGCCCCATGAGCTAAAGTGGTGCTTCAGGTTAAGAACAGTTTCAGGTTAAGAATGGACCTCCGGAACGAATTAAGTACTTAACCCGAGGTACCACTGTACTTATTAAAAGTAATAAAGCATCTTTTATGGGTAGTGCTGCTGCTGCTGGTGATTATTATTAAATTAATATATAAACAATCTGTACAAACCTACAATTAAAACACTAAATAAATCATATTCATATCATGGGAGGCCTTGCATCTTCTAAAAACAATGAAATAAGGTATTTTGGGTGTCTCTTCAGGAAAGGAGTTCCACAGTCATAGGGCACCAACAGAACATTTCTCTGTATCACATGCTTACAAATCTCACTTCCTCATGAAATGACACGTGGACATTCTGCTGGCATCTTAAGGAACATGTGTGTACAGAGGTGCTGAATATGTGGGGCCTGCACTGTTTAGGAATTTTCTCTTGGGGAGAATTATTAGTTGCTGAAATAGGTATGGTAATGCAGGAGTTGCTTAGTTTGAGGCCGATGTTTCTCTTTCTCCCACACACCCCACCCTGCTTCCAAGGAACTCAGGGCAGCGCAATGGGAGCTGTCTCTCTCGTTATTGCAACCTTGTTCCGTACAGCCTAACCTTCCTTGCAGCCGTTCAGTGAACTTGATTCCACAGCAGGAATTCAAACAGCCATTCTCTGGTGCAGGTTTTGCATACTTTCCATTTTGCCACACTACATGGATGGTCGTTTAGACCAGTGGTGGGGAACCTGTTGAGCTCTAGCTCCTTTTGGTTGCAGTCAGTATGCCAACAGTCAGGGGTGATGGGAGTTGTAGTCCATCAACATCTGGAAGGCCACAAGTTCCTCATCCTATATTTATTGTGTGGGTAGAGTTGGCTGTCCTATATAACTAAAAAGTATTTTTTTCATTAGCTCCCAGCGCTCTGAACCCAAGTTATAAACAGAAAATTCAAAGGAGCTTACAGTGTCAATGGAAGATGATCACTGAGCTGTCGGTGCTGCTTTTGAGCATATATTTAATCCAATGCAGAATTGGCATTCTGAAATTTTAGCTCCAGGGGCTGATATCCCATTAATGGTTGCGTTGCGCTTGTACTTCAGTTCAGCCACACTTGTGTGACTCCAGCTCCTCCATCACTCCAGAGCAAATGCCACGCTGGCTGCAGCTGATGGGATTTGGAGTCCACTTCTTTAAAGTGCCTCTCAAGTGGATTATTTGCTTATACCCACAGTGCATGATTAATCACTTTCACTTACCAGTGGAAGAGAGAACCCATTTTTGATAGATTAAATGTCACGGTTGATGAACTAAGTGAAAGATTGATCACGTACATTTAAAGGAAAACAAGATACAGCTTGGATATGTTCATCAGTCACATTATTAATCTTGCACCGAATAAGCGTTAGTTCTTGTAAACTGTTAAAAGTCAATGGCTTGTGATGGTAAATGTGTGAATATGCTGGTGTAAGAGGTTGGAGTTTTAAAGACAATTTATTTAAGGTGCTGACTTGATACTTCATTGGTGAAAAAAGTGCAGGCATTTATATATTTGTGTGTGTGTGTGTGTTTATGCATGCATGTATATCTGTTTGTCTGTCTGTCTTACCAGAATGTAACAAGGCAGAGCTGATTCTTGAGAGGCACAACTTCAGGTTCACTACAGTTGTGTAACTGCAAACCTGAAGGACTTTGGATAAATTAATAGTAGTCTGAAAAGCAAGTCTCAAACTTCATTCTTACTGCAACAACATTTTCTAAAGTCTATTTTGAAATATAATTAGGAAGGGAGTTAGAACTTAGATTCAAAACAACACTTCATACAGTTGGAATGACATCTTTTGAAATTAATTCCTTAGCTTAAGCTATACTTTCAAACTGATAGTATTTCACCATTTATTCTCACTTCTGGGCAGTATCCAAGTGGCTCCTATATTGTAAACTTGCACTGAGTCAGAAAGGCGAGAAGGCGAGGGTAGCAGTACCATGAACAGTAGTTTTAAGTGTGCAGTGGATGTTGTGTTGAAATGTAACTATGAACTAATAATAATGATGAAGGAACTGTATTTCTGCTCTGAATCCAGCGGGCAGTTTCACACATTCCCCACCCCCCAATGTAGAGATCAATCCCCATGTATACACTGGTCATGGTATACATGACAGTTCAGTTGCCTTTTGGCCGTGCTGTACATACATTAGGAAGCCAGCGTATGTGTCCATAAATGAAAACTGGACTTCTCAAACCTGGAGTGGAATTTCATAAGCCACATAACAGTATCTTGGGGCCAGGGAGGGCTGCATATCAACAACCCCACTTAAGGACTGCTGTTGCTGTGTTAGCAGGGAGTCGTCTCTCCAAAGCTGCACAGACTTCGGAAACTCTGGAATTCTTTTTATGTTTCTAGCAGGGACTCCAGTGGCTAAGAGGGATGATTATCACTGCTGGGTTGGAATCTTTATTATGGGAGCAAGTGCAATCTGGTGGCAACAAAAAAAGATAAAAAAACCACAGACTGTTTAAAGTAGCCTGGACATAAAGTGAGGCCACTGGGACTAAGCATCACCTTTCATAGTTTATTGCTGGCAGAGAAGAGTAGCTTAGGAATGTGTTTGACTTCAGCAGCTTGGTGATGTTCCATTTAAGCGGATTTTCATTTCTTCTGCTTATTGGATACGATAGACGCATGAAATGTGTTATGTGTTTCTTTATGTTTTACAGTATTCTTCATAGCACCCTGTAGCAATTTATAGGCTCAAATTATACGTGCAAGCATTTTTCAGTTTTTGTTAGCTGTGTAAAATGTCACAGAATGGGTTCAGACAGAATAATCCCAGGGAATTACACTGTTTGTGTAATGAGGCAATTGCCAGTTTAGTATTTTATTGTTTGATTTATTGCAGTTTTTGTAGACAGCTTTTCAACTTTAATGGTTCTCAGTCAGAGTGTTATATAAATTGCAGGTGATAATTTCCCTAAAATCCGTAACTATAAATTAGCACCATCATGAAAAGCAAGTAATTTGGCAAATGCTGGCATAGTGCTACGAAATATAATAAAGTAATGCTATAATATCCATCTCTTATGTTTTCAACTTCTCTGGTTAGTAGATGAATATTTCATGAAAATTAATGTATTCAGGATTCAGTTTTTAAATTAATTATGGTATAAACTTAAATTATAATGAGATATACAAAGGCATGTGTCAATTTATTCAGTTATATACAACATCTGTTTTTGTAATATCATTTATAAATAAAAATTTTAAATGGTTGTTTTAATAAATACAACATGCTTCTAATAATCCACAGACAGTATAGATTACTGTTAATTTGGCATACGTCAATATCTGAAAAACTGAATTTTGGCTGCAATTGGAAATAAAAATCTGTTTCCCTTCCTGCTGTTTGGATCTTTGTCTTACATCTTAACATCAAAACCAAATGCAGGATAGTAATCTGATAAGTGCTATTGTTGTTTATTCCCTAATGTTTATCATTTCCCTGTTCAGAGTTGGGTATATAATATATATAAAAGGCATGAGAGATTATTGCCATTAATCAAGGTTGCACATCTCAGGAAGGCAGGGGCAATAAATGACAACATAATTTAAGTTGAGGCACAGATGAGGGAACTAGTAGACTTAACGACTAGTTAAATTTGTTTCTTGTATATTTGTGGAGTGAGTGAAAACATCAACTTTATAGTTTCATTACTGCCAGACACGCTGCTGAAAGTGATCTGATAACACCAGTGGCAATATTTATGAATGTGAGTTGTAAAGTGTGTGCACTTGGGGACAAAAACTGTAGCAATGAAATAGATTTCTGTTTACTATTATGTGCTGCCAAAATTAAAATTTTAATGCTAATACAACCTCCTGTTTTAATGAATTCTAATGAATTTGGTTTTCCTAGTTAGTTATTACTGGTCATAGGATGTCTTCAATGCTTGGGAAACAGTATCATCAAGTAGTATTTTGCTTGACAAACGAATTAGAAACAATAGCATGACCTTTAATAAAATGGTTTAAACAGAATGGGTTATCTAAACTTAAGGTTCAAGCTTCATGAACTTTAGCGCAGAAAATTCTGTAGCATTTGTTTCCAGGTGACTTAGACCTAAGGTGTAACATTTATCTTCCATCTTCCTTCTCGACTGGGTTATAAAGGCATTGCCTGTTTATATTCCGCTTCCACTGTATAAAAGTTATTTACGTATTATTTTGCATTTGGCCTCACCTGCTGTGTTACTGCTCCACAGGAAGCAGTTGTGTTGAAAAAAGAAGCGTGGATGGACGTGTCCTTATTGTGAAAAAGGAGGACCAAACATTTTACCATGGGGAAAACAGCAGCTAAAGGTAAAGTTCTTGAAACAAAGCAACAACGTAAATGAGGGGCTGCAGTTTTCAGGGGGGAAGAGGCCCCCAAGAGACCTAATAAGATGGGGGGGGTGGACTAGGAAAGATCTCACAGCTTGGAAATATAACTCCCCACAGTCAACTCACTAATCTCATGACAGAGTGGAATAGATTTCTGCAGGCTATTTTATGATTTTTATTCTCTGCCCTGGTCCTTTTCCCTTTTCATTTTGTGGTCCCATAAGTATATGGGTATATGATTGCAGCTTTTCGATTTAACGTACATATTTCTCTCTAATTTAGTATGTTCACTATTGCTGTATTGCTGTGATGGAGTTTTCTAACCTTTTATATTGGGGATAGATTAAAATGTCAGGGCCATATAAAGTGGCTGCCCCTCCAGATAGCTGAGCATGTATGCTTGGTCCCATTGTTGCACTGCTGTAGGTCAAATCACTTCCAACACTTGGGAGAGAGTTTACAGAGCTCCACAGGGAACACACCGCGGTTGTAGTTAATTACATAGCACACTGAAAATGCTTACGCCCTTCCAAATTATGGAGAATTCTTGATTTGGCTAGAATGCAGCAACTACCATGCTGGGCCAGGTTAGATATTTATTGCTCCCCAACTTTGATCTGTGACCAGCCCAGTACAACAAGCAAAACAAGATTGCCATCTTCCTTCACATAGGAGCCAACTCCAAGGGGCCGAGGTCCCTTCAGCTCCCCCAATAAAATATTTGAGGGGTTGGGGGGCCCCAAAGTTGATGGGCATTGCAATTCAAATTGGTGTGCCCTGTCATGTGATGAATTATGTGGGGCACGGCATACCTGGGACCCCCCCCCCCAATATTTTATTCAAGTTGGCACCCCTGTTCCTTGACCTTCAGTATCTGGCAGCCATTGTTTAACTTTTCCTTGAAGTGTCTACTTGGTCTTTCAGTTATGCTAGTAGTTGTCAGAGCAACCCATGGCAATATATTCTACAGATAACTGTATGAAACGGGGTACTTTGTCTTGTAAGGGAATGTTTGTTTTTAAAACTATGTGTCACGTTTAGTTTCCTCCAAGCGCTTACAGTATACTGTACCTTTCCCTGATTTTTAACTCTATTCATTACATGAGATGCACAGATACTCTTAGAGAAATAACTAAATAAATCCCACTGAGTCCAGTTGGGTTTCCGTCTTAATAAATGTGTTTAACATTGCAGGATTGGTTGCACTGCCATTTCCTGCACGTAAGTGCCTGAAGCAGGAGTGGGTAGCCTTGATAGGCACAAGGGCCTCGTTTTGGGTCAGCCACCCATTTGCAACACATTGCAATGCAAACACACCCTCAGCAAGGAAGGACTAGACAAGTACAGTGGTGCCCCGCAAGACGAATGCCTCGCAAGATGGAAAACCCGCTAGACGAAAGGGTTTTCCGTTTTTGAGTTGCTTCGCAGGACGAATTTCCCTATGGGCTTGCTTCGCAAGACAAAAATGTCTTGCGAGTCTTGAGATTTTTTTTCGCTTCCCCCCCTTTTTCTAAGCCGCTAAGCCGCTAATAGCCTTTTAGCAGCTAAGCCGCTAAGCCTTTAATAGCCGCTAAACCGCTAATAGCGCTAATCCGCTAAGCCGCTAATAGGGTTGCTTCGCAAGACGAAAAAACGGCTAGACGAAGACACTCGCGGAACGGATTAATTTTGTCTTGCGAGGCACCACTGTATACATGAAACATGTATACTACCCTGTGGGGTGGAGAGACAGACTCAGCAGACATGCTGCATCAGACTCACACATTCAGCAGAGCTTTTGCTCTCTAAGGAAGCACTGATGTAGAAGGGCCTCTTACCCCAGCACTGTTCTGGGGAGCAGAGGAGGAAACCAGCCTCTTTTGCAAAGAGGCCCTTTTCCCTCTTGTGTGGCAGAATTGTTGGGATTCTTAGAAAAATGGTGCCGTGCCAGAGGGAGAAGGGGACCTTTTGCGAAGGTTGAAAAGACATTCCCAGACTAAACATGATGACCAGGGGAGAAATTGATACCTCACCAGTGCAACAATGAGGACCAACAGTACCACCTGCTTCTTGGCAAATACATACATACATATACGTACGTGTGTGTGTCCGTCTGTCCGTCCCCTATTTATTTACTCATTCATTCAAAGTACTTAAATTCTTTTTAGGGCAGAGCTCTTTCAGGGGGCTTTAAAAAGATAATTACTTCCAAATAATCTAGCTTTGTATACATAGCAGTGGTTCTCAGCTGGAACTATATCCATGCACAATGGAGGGATGCATGGGGTACCTCAGCCCGGGGCAGTTTATTCTGCAAAATTATGTGAAAAATACTGTGTTTTATGTCCTTTTTCTTTTTCTTTAGATTCTAAGACTATTAAAAGAGAAAAACATGGGAAGAGTTGTCTGTCAAGCAACCAATTGCTAAATAATGGTATGTATTGTAAATGTAAATATCATGAATTATTTTTAAAATAAATAAATGGGGTTTAACGTCTGCTCATTCACCTATCTCTCCCATCGCCTCCTGCCTCACCCGATTAGCCTCTCCACTTGTGCAAGGTGCCTCCTTCCTGATTTTTGGACAGTTACAGCTACCTCCTGCAGTGTAGTCCATGCTGTTCAGGAGGTCTCCCAATCATCCCGGGTTCTTTTAAAAAGGCTGTTGTGTGGGGGGGAGAAGAAGATCAGAAAGATCCTTGCTCTAGAGGCCCTGCCATAACCTTTAGGATTTTGAAATGGGTAGGGCACTTTTTTTCCTTAGGGACTCCACTCCAGGGCCTGGCACCAAAGTGGGGACACGCTGTCATGCACACTTAACCCAGACACACGACCTTAATAAATAATAATAATAATAATAAATTTATTATTTATACCCCACCCATCTGGCTGGGCTTCCCCAGCCACAAACACAGATAAGCATACTTAACTCAAATCTGCCTGCCCAGGTATGCTTTTTTTCTTTTTTAATGAAATAGAGGTGTATAAATATTTTTTTATAAATAAGTAAGTTGCTTCCTATTCTCCTAGCTGAGCCCTTTGCCTGGGTTTGCTGGTATCTTTGCTCTTGGGTTCAAGAAAGATTTTAGGGTAGGTAATGTTGCTAAAAAAAAACACACGCACAAAAAAAAGAGGGACACGGGTGGCGCTGTGGGTAAAACCTCAGCGCCTAGGACTTGCCGATCGCATGGTCGGCGCTTCGAATCCCCACGGCGGGGTGCGCTCCCGTTGCTCGGTCCTAGCGCCTGCCAACCTAGCAGTTCGAAAGCACCTCCGGGTGCAAGTAGATAAATAGGGACCGCTTACCAGCGGGAAGGTAAACAGCGTTCCGTGTGCTGCGCTGGCTCGCCAGTTGCAGCTCCGTCACGCTGGCCACGTGACCCGGAAGTGTCTTCAGACGGCGCTGGCTCCCGGCCTCTAGAGTGAGATGAGCGCACAACCCTAGAGTCTGGCAAGACTGGCCTGTACGGGCAGGGGTACCTTTACCTTTACCTTTTTAATGTTGCTAAAATAAACCAAAATATTGATATTTAGGTAGACTGAGGGAGTTAAAACAAAAAGCAGGTTTTTGGTTGAAAATGAAGGAAGTAAAGAAGGACTTTTAAAAGTGACTAGCTCTACTCAAGATGGGCCTTGCTCACCCTGATTGTGCAAGAGTTTTAACATTTTAAGGAAATAATGGGCTGGATACATGAGTGAAACACAGGACGTGTGCCACATAATGAATGGTAGAAATCCAGTACAAGCTAATGTCAGAACATGAGATGCAGGAGTCCCACAGCTGCATCACTTGAGGGTTTCCGCTAGTAGCCAGGACCTCTTGAGTTTTATTAGCAATTATAAAGCAGCCCTTCCCCCAACCTGGCAGCCTCCAGGTTGTTTTAGACTACATGCATCAAAGCAGTGTTTGAAACTCCCATTGTTCTAGGCGCATTTTGCGACGGGGAATTTCATTAGCGCGAGCAGATTTCAGATTAAAACCTCAGAGTGGAAGGAAAGGAGGACCTTTTCCCGCCTCCCCACTTCCAGCCACTCTCTGAAGACTAGAGAAGAGACCCTCTTAAGAATATTAGGGGGGTGAGCAGGGGAAGGAATGAACATAATATTTTAGCTGCAGTTCATTCATTTTCAGCTCTGTATTGTTATAAAAAGCATGCCTAGACATTCCATTGTCGTGCCTATAACGTACGGTTAAGGTGACATTTAGCTCCTAGCTGTCATATCTCAGTTTCTAACACGGCATCAAAGTACTACTGTTATCAGCTGATGGGAATGGTTGAAAACATCTGGAGGGCCCCAGGTTGTAGATTATCCTAACAAAGCCACTAGGTGGCAGCATAGTATCATTTTTTCAGTGGCTTAATTTTTGTATTTGGAGTGGAAACTCCTATGAAGGCATGGAGAACGTGCACAGATTAGCAGTGTAAGGTGGGATCTGGACATGTAGTCCCAATATATGTCTGTTGACTGGCCAGCGTATGAGAGACCTTGTTTTTTTTTTCTTGGCTTGTGAGCTTTGGGTTGTCATGTCAACCATCTCCTCCTTCAGTCTGGAGGATAGCTAGAGATGTGCAGAAAGAAGGGTTGAAGTAGTAGAGATGGTTGTGTAGGAAGCACATGAGTGGGTGGGGGTACAGGAGGGAAAGACAAGGGGGTGGTTCCCCCCTTTTTGACTCTATTCCTTCAACTATGTGTGTATTTGGGGAGGACATGTTCCCTCTGTCCTGTCCCCTCATGTGTACATGTATGTATATTTTCATGCATGTCTGTGGCTTGTGTGATATGCAGTGTTGTGTGCATTTTGTGTTTAGCTGGTGGTGGGTGGAGGTGGTTCATATCCATCTCTGCCTTCTCTCCACTCCTGCAAACTATTGTGCACCCACCTGCAAAAACAAACAAACTTTCATCTGGATTTTTGAGTGGAGCAGGTATTGATTCGCCCAAATTATACAGCTGTACACTATAATGAAAATCAGCATTTACATTTTTTTTAAAGAAACTTTTTAAAAGGATTATTTACTTAGCTCAGCCCTTGCCATTGTTAAACCAAGAACCACTTTATTGTCCCAGGAAATCTCGTGCTATGTAAACACAGTAGTTTATCTTTATTCAGCAGGATTCTGAAGGAATGGATAGATAACAAAGGGAATCCAGACCCTGCAAACTTAACACACTGCAAGGTCGAGCTATTCTAAGCTGCAGCGTAGGCCCAGCTTAAGTGGGAATGCATTTGTGTTTGTTTTTTTCAGCAGTGACTCGTCTCCCTGTGCACAAAGAAATGTTCCTTTTTGTTTTATGTTAATGCTCAATCTGTAAAACAGTGAAACCACTTCTATTAATTTCACTAAAACTGCTCCTGCATATATAGTATATAAATCTAGATTCTAACAAGGGTTTCATATATCTATATCTGAAAAGAAAAGCATTATATGTATGTATATAGAAAAGAGAAGAAGTTCAGATACTTTGTTTTCCTTTGGGTAAATGATTTCTGCTTATCTTCCAGTAGTCTCTTAGAGTGCTAACTGCTTCCCCCAGTCACAAATGATGACAAATGTACAAAAGATTGAAGAAGATAATAAACAAAAATCTGTGTGCTTCCTGCAGATTGAAGTCTTTTTATCTCAACAATATGTTTAAATTTTGCTCTCCCATGCTTTTCCCTCCTAGAATATTTTAACTGGGATAACTACTTGAAAGAGACTGGATCCTTAGCTGCTCCTTCACATTGTTTCAGACAGGTAAATGGTTTAAAATATAAATGAGTATACGAAAGTGTTTTATGTTAGTATTGTAGTTTCTTTGTGTTGTTTACCTTTCATATAGATATATGTTATGCCAGGGGTGGACAGACTTCAGGATTATGAGGGGTTTTTTTTTGTTTTTTTACAAGAAGCCCAAGGTTTAGAGGCTTGTTCAGGCATGGCCAAACTTGGCCCTCCAGCTGTTTTGGGACTACAGTTCCCGTCATCCCTGACCACTGGTCCTCTTAAGCTAGGGATGATGGGAGTTGTAGTCCCAAAACAGCTGGCGGGCCAAGTTTGGCCATGCCTGGTATATTTGGAGAGTGGAGTCAACAACCTGTTGTAATCCCTGAGCCATTCACTGTATATGGATGTACAAATCTGTATCTTGAGTTAACATAGATCAAGGATGAGAACTCAGAACTCTTAAAGTGGCCAATACTGTTGTATAAAAACTTGGCCAAAGGCCGCCAATCATTATGCATATTTTATAAGTTAGAAACACCTAAGAACGTTAGCACAAGGAGAGAAATGGCTTCCTTTTAAAAACTTACACTGTTGTTAAACTATGAGTAGCTAGAACCACCCATTAATTAACTGCAAATCACCCCAGAGATTTCCCAGTTGATACCAGTCTGCCTACTTCTGTGTTACACAGCCCATATGGGTATTTTGCACGCTTCAGATACTTACACTATTTAAAGGGGGGGGTGCTCCAGTGGCTTTAAAAATCATAAATACTAGTTGCATAAGTTAAAATTTTCTATCAGGAAGGTATTAGCCTTTCATGCCTCTTAAAGCTGTGATTTGTTGTGAAGTTAATTAGAAGTAAATTACAATAAAATGGATGAGACAGCTTGCAAGTAGGTAAGTTTAGGGTGGAAGTGCCAGCTTACTATAGTTGTGCAAAAGAATAAATTTATGTAAGAAGCCAACTTTGATACAGTGGATCACGTATTAGATTTGTAGCTGGGGTAGCTCATCCATTGAAGGTCGTTGCTCAGTGTATGTTACTATCTTTTAGCTTAGCCTACCTCATAATGTGAAGATACAACAGGAACTGTAAATCCTTGGTTAAATTGAAGAGTGATTTACAGTAAATATAAATGGCATTTAGCGCACCTGGGATTATTGCCCAGGACTGGAAATAGAATCAAATATTCAGGTGTCAGGAAATTTTCCAGTGATTTCTTTGAGGAGCTACACTTAATCTTGGCCCCAAAGGCTGAGAAACAATTTTGGTGGTAATAAATAAGCTTGTGACTAGCCAAATAAGTATTGCTGATTCCTTCTCTCTCTCTTCCTTCTGGAAAAATAGTCCAGTAAATGCCTTATTTTGCCTTTCTTGCAGTCTAGGGTTCCACCTAGCAATGATTTCAAAGTGGGGATGAAATTGGAAGCCCATGACCCTCGAAACATTACCTCAGTATGTATAGCTACAGTTATTGGAATCACGGGTGCCAGATTAAGGTTGCGGCTTGATGGAAGCGACAACAAAAATGACTTTTGGAGGCTAGTGGATTCTTCTGACATACAGCCAATTGGAACCTGCGAGAAGAAAGGAGGAATGCTTCAGCCACCACTTGGTAAGAAAACATATAAGCCTAACATGGATGAAATCAAAGTTTGCTTTGAAGTCACAGTAGAGTTTGAAATGACATATCAAAATAACAGCAGCTGGAGATAAAGGGAATGAAGAATAGACTAAATGTACTGGACTGGGTGAGTTGGGTTGAGTTTGCTGGAGATAATACAAGTGAACCATCGATTCATGGCACTTCTGTGAGAAATGTCACTTTAGTTCCCAGGTTTTTCCTTCAAAACCCTCTGTGGCATTGTCCTCCCGTTATCCTCTGCCCTTGCCCTGTTCCACCATCTTGATGCATGACACCTTCAAAGAACTCCACCTCTTCTCTTTTGCATCCCTTTAGAACTGTCTCCCAGAAAAAAAATCTATTGAGGCCACCTCTCTCACTTCCTCAAGCCATATCTGTCCTGTGTGAAGTCTTTGGGGGCAGCTTCCTGGTCCCCCTTGCCCTACTGTCGCTGCATGTCACTGAAATAATGCACATTCTTCCCTGTTTACCCCATGCCTCCATTTCCCTCCTCTTTCCCTGTTGATGTCTGTGTTCTGTTGTAGGCCGTAAGCCTGCAATAGATTATGGACCTGTCTTCCAAAGCCTGTGTAGCACCACTGATGGTTCTGTATGAATAATGGAAGTAATAATCGGTTAGTAATTTAGTGGCGCTTTAAAGCAGAGGTGACTAACCTGTGGCCTCCAAATGTTGCTGGACTCCCAGTCTTCCCATCAGCTTCAGCCAGCAATGCCAAAGATGATCAGTTGCACATTTGGAGAGCCACAGGTTCCTTCCCCGGGTATGAAAATCTTGCTCCTATTAGCAAGATGTTTTATGGCCTTCAGGGTGAAGGATGCATTTTCTTCTGAGAACTTTCTAAGGGCCACGTGCCAATGGTGGCCAGAGGGGAAAGTGCATGAAGCAACGAATGTAAATTTTTTTTCTTGGTACCATTGGCGAGTTTCTATGCAAATTTTCACCCTCCTCTCTACCTAGCCAGTGGGGGGGGGGGACCCGGAGGTTCCCCACACCTGGCCTATACTGAGAAAGTAATTGTTTGGAAGCAAAACAGCTTGAAACAGGTGTTTTAGCACCACCAGTGAATGAAATTATCTGTGGTCCCCCTCCTCCCAATCTTTGCAGTAATGTTTGCCGGATACTATAATGCAATTAGTTTGCTCCTGCAGTATATGTAAACTGGCACATATCTTTATTGAGCCAGACAAGTGAGCCCTTGATAAAATATACCATACTGTATTTGGTGCTCCTATGTTTTCTGAAGATAGGCAGAATTCCAGTGTCCAAATGGTGTTTCACAGCTAAATACCTTTTTGAAACCTTCCCTTTGGCAGTTTTGCCACATCTTGTTTGTTGGCTGAGCTTGGAGCTAATTGTGTGTGTAATTACCTCCTGCTAACTGCATACAAAACTGGTATTTCCCAAGTGACGTCGAACTGTCTGGTCCCAGAAATCCTATTCCGCTCGTAATACAGTATGAGTCAAAACGCTCCCTTTCTGCTTAACTTTAAATGTAGCACTGTATTCCCACGTGTTGCACCAGGTGCTTAGCTTAGTATTGCTCAATTACGGTTGTAGCTTCTGGTGGGAAGTGCCTCAGCACGATGCACCCATGCTCATCTTCTATTTATAATCAAAACGTATCCTGCAGAGATAACGCCACTTAACAAAGGTTCTCTTGTTTCTTAAAAGGCATATTTTTGGTAAATCTGTTATGCACAACTCATCTATTGTTGTCAATTTTAGGGTTCCAGATGAATGCATCTTCTTGGCCAATGTTTCTCCTAAGAACACTAAATGGTGCTGAAATGGCGCCTGCTTCATTCTTTAAGAAGGTAGGAGACTCGGCTGCAGTTGTATTGCTTGTTGAGGATTCCAGTGCACTATACTTCACTGTCCAGCCTGAAAAGGCAAGGAAGTTGTTCAAAAGGACAGGACTACTAGGAAGGGGAACATCTTTCTCCATCCTCAGTGCCTGCATTTAGAAAATGCCTGTATATGTCTTGAGTTCAGAACAAATCTCTTTGGTTTTAACAGTTTTAGGCTTACCTCTCCACACAGGTCAAATTAATATATTAAAATATGTGTGTTGTTTATCATATGTGATGTTCCTGTTCATGCATAAATGGGGCATTACAGTCTAGACAAATGTAGAAGTTAATTCCTGTATGGGAGAGGTTGACTTTTTTCTGTTGAATAGTCTGGTGAATGTATCAAAGACTTCTAAGCATAGTAAACACCCATAAATTATGTCCCATCCTCCTTATTCCAGTCACTGTTGTATGGATCATACACAAATGACAATGCAGAACACATTTTTATGCTAAAAACAATACACACTCTTCTTGTAACAGTCTCAGCATTTTTACTCCTTTCTTCTCTCTTGGTATATGATGTTTACATGTGTTTTAATTTGTGCTTAGTTTATGTTATTTTAATAACTGAAGCTCAATCCAGATAAGACTGAGGCACTAGATTGTCTGCTCTTGCACTTCTGATCTGAAGGAGCAGGTTCGTAGCTTGGGGGCACTGCTGGATCCTTTGCTGTCGCTCGAGGCTCAGGCGACCTCAGTGGAGCGGAATGCCTTCCATCAGCTTTGGCTGGTGGCCCAACTATGCCCCTATCTGGACAGGGATAGCCTAACTACTGTTGTCTATGCTCTGGTAACCACAAGTTTAGATTACTGCAATGCGTTCTACATAGGGCTGCGTCTGAAGATGGTTCAGAAACTTCAGCTAGTGCAGAATTCAGCGGCCAGGTTACCGGAGCAAGATGGTTTGAACATATTACACTGATCCTGGTCTGACTGCATTGGCTGCCATTTCCAGGCCCAATTCAAAGTGCTGGTTTTGACCTATAAAGCCTTAAACGGCTCAGGACCCATCCTATGCCCTTTTAAAATGTGGGCGTTTGGGGGGGAGCGGGTTCTTGGGTTCTTGTTTTCATTTAGATTATGTATTTTGTGGTTTTATATTTTGATTTTGTTCTGTGAACCACCCTGAGACCTCCGGGTATAGGGCAGTATATAAATTCAGTCAATAGTAGTAGTAGTAGTAAATTTGGATGTTTTAAACTTTTTTTGCTGATTATTTTATTGTGTTACTCATTTTGTAAACTGCTTCGAGGTTTGGTTGCGGTTTTTTTTACACACAAGCGGAACGGAAATGTTATGAAATAAATAAATAAACTTTATGAATTGCACCAAAGCTGGAACAGTACAAGTCTGTTCTGCGAAGAAAATGAAGTGGGTTGATTTACAAAGTGAAGAAATGAAATAACGTGCCTTAATTATGCAAGGAAGAAGAATATAAGTTATATTTACAACTTAAATTGTCCTTTTAGTTACATGAACAATTTTACAAATGAAGCTATGCCCCTTTTTATTAATAATTCATGTCCTTCCCCACAAAACTTCAATCTAATGAACAATAAAACGTAAGGAAGAGTAGGAAACAAAATGCCATCATGGAAGCAATTCATCATTTGAACATGCATTGAAGTCACATTATGCAAATTCGAATGGCTTTATAAGAGAGTCTCCTGTTCGTTTACAAACCTGCTTTAGGCATAGACTTGAAGATGGTAATTGGTCAGTTCATGGTCTCAACACTGACGGGTGACACTGCAAACTATTTTATGTTTTTCACAACACTGTAACAACTTATTCTTCTTGTGATTATCAAGGCGTTGGAAATATGTTGCTTGGTAGTTCTGTTTCTTTCATCAGTAATTAAGGAAAGAAATACGTATCTTAAATTTTCAACAACAAAAAATGGACTTCTTGTTGATAGGCGGTAATAGAAATATTATAAATAACTAAATACTCCAAAGTGTCCTTTTGTCGATTTCTTTTAAATTCTTGCTTTTAAATTCTTTGCTGCTTTTTTATCACTCATAAAACCTGTCATTTAGCTTAGAAACATGAATTTTTATCCATGGAGGAGCTCTGGACCATAGAAAATACAGGAAAAACGCTAACATATTTCCCCCCCCAGTACTATGTATCTTTTGGAGCATGAGTCCTTTTAGGCATCAAGGTTATATGAAACTCATTTCCTTCCAAGATCTCATGTGTACATACCTGTTTGGCTCTTTTGTTTTGGCAGGAACCTACAAAGCCTTCTCCAAACTGTTTTAAAGTTGGAATGAAGCTAGAAGCAATAGACAGAAAAAATCCTTATTTAATATGTCCCGCAACCATTGGGAATGTTAAAGGAGATGAAGTTTTTATTACCTTTGATGGCTGGCGAGGGGCATTTGACTATTGGTGTAAATATGATTCTCGGGATATCTTTCCAGTCGGATGGTGCGATTTAACAGGAGATGCTCTACAGCCACCAGGGAATAGTGGTAAGAATTTTTTATTTGTTAAATTCCACACGTCAGGCTCATCTGGTCCATCTTTGCTTTTAAGCCTGTGTCTTTAAGGCTTTGATACAGCTGACAGAGAAGCTATAAGGAAAAATGTGTTTGTTTTTGTGTGTATAGCATCATCATTTAATGCTATAGCAAAATCTAAGTCGGGTGAAATAAAACCTAAGGCATCCCACTAGCTTTAATTAAATGTCTTCACCAGCACCAGGGATCACCATTCCAATGTCTGCAGGTGCTATGGTGGCTACGAAGGTTTTGTGACTGCCACCCTACAAAATTTGCCCACTAGTCCAGAAATATTGGTGACCTCTGCTCTATCATTTACTATCCTTGCAATGCAGCTTCCCCTCATGTTCATGGATAGAGGATTGCAGCCGAAGAGAGCCAAACCTTGATAACTTTACGCTTGCCACCAGTTCAGATGTAATGAGAAACCGTAGGGTCACGTTACCTGAACAAGGTGTAGCAACCCTTGGGAGTTGCATGCTTCCCTCTCCCCCACTGTTGTGCTAAGGAAGGTGATTGGAAGTTTCTTTGGATAATATGTAAACCATGGTTTCCTATGATCAGGGAAAAGTGCTTCCGGAACATGGCTTGTTCTCACAAGTCATCACTTAAACAGACTTACCGTTCCATGACATTGGACGTAATGAAAGCTGTGTTTAAAATCAGAAGCAAAATTATCCCATGGTTTTTCGTTATGTCTGAACTTAGCCTGTGTTATCATTGTCAGAAGTAGTGGCATTATACATCTCCTTAATAAACTTTTCCACAATTACTATTGCATTATCTCTCTTGTGCATGTGTGTCTCTTTCTTTCCCTCCTTCTCCCTCTCTTACATTGGTGTACTATATTTTGTTCTCATTACAGTTATATCAAGAGATGCTGCTCAGCTGTTGAGTTTCTTATGGCACTAGCATAGCTACTGTCCATACAGTTTTTCAAATACCGTATTTTTCGCTCCATTGGACGCACCGGACCATAGGACGCACCGGACCATAGGAGGGGGAGAACAGGGAAAAATTTTTTTTCTTGTTCTCCCCCTCTAAAACAAGGTGCGTTCAAGGTACATTCACCAGAGCTTGTGGGGCTGGCGGTGGGGGGAAGGGAAGCGCTGCTTTCCCTCACCGCCAGCCTCAAAGATCCCTGAAGCCTTTGGAGCGCAGCGCCCCGCTGCCCTGGAAAGGCTGTGCGCGCAGCCGTCCCCAAACTAGAGCAGCAAGACGGAGCCCTCCGCAGTGCTCCGTCTTCCTGTTCTGGCTTTGGGCTTAGCGGCGCAGCCTGCATTCGCTCTATAGGACACACACACATTTTCCCTTAATTTTTGGAGGGGAAAATGTGCGTCCTATAGATCGAAAAATACGGTAGTTTTTCTAGCAACTACTTTTTCTAGATGCATGAAGTAGTTTTTTCTAGATGCATTAAAAAGCAGGTTCCCTGAAAAAGCTGAGCAACTATCTCCTTCCTGCTTCAGAAGACCATAATTTGTCTTATATGGAGCTGCAACATCTGACTATTTGGTGATAGTAGGGTTTAACTATGCTGGGTCTGCTTATGGATCCTAAAATAAATGAACAGATGTGGGAAAGTTGTAAGCTCCAATAATTTTTTAGTCTTTTTCATAGGTCTACACATAATGTTTAATGCATATTCTCACACCTTATCAAAACAAGGATAAGCAATTGTAGAAGCAATTGAAGCATCCTAGTTGCTTTTATATGTTTGCAGTAAAGAACTGTCTGTGCTACTGAAAGCTGTATAAGCAATCAGTACTTTCAATACAGAAAGCCGTGTTAACATCCTTTGCTTCTTGTTCCATCCTTTCAAGATGCATTGTTGCTCCAGTTAGTATAAGACTATTTGGTTTGAAAAGACTTTAATAAAGTTGTTGCTTAGGATCAGAGTTTTAAGCAGGGACTGCTGCATAGCTAGAGTACCCACAAGAGTCCTGAATGCTTGATGTCTCAATTGTTTTGCCAGCTCAGCGAGAAACAAAATGCTTTGTTTTGTTTGTGGAATGGAGAGGGCCATTGTAATGCAAAGCAATGGCCTGAAAAGAGCAAAAGGGCTGCCCACCCCCTTCCAACTGCACATTATATATTAATTACAAAGAGACACTGCCGATAACCCCCCCGCCCCATTTTAATAAACTAATATTTTAATGCACTAATATTTTAATACAAATCCTGTTGAGATTACAAAATGGTTTTCAAGTTTTGGCTCCTGTAGCTCAGCTGAGATACCTCTGTACATGATACAGTTGTGTTGGCAGCTCAATTTCTTTGCTTGTCCTTTCACTCTTTCCAGATTCTCTGACCCCATGTAACCTTTGATCCCCTCCTCAAGAGGGGGTGGTTAAGGAAGTATGAGCAGGTGACTGATGGTCACTGTCAATAGAGCCCACAGACAATATGTGAATTGCTTTAGCAGTCTCTCCCCTCCACTCTGTTGCCCTCCCCCTTCCTCTTCCTCTTAAACCAACAAATGCAAATTGCTGCACCCTGATTTGCTCCTGCAAAATTTCAGTGCCCGCTGTCCAGGCAACGTGGGCTTTGTTGCAGATCTGCTTTTTCAGTCTAAAAAAGCAGTCCTATGAGATTGGGTCTTGAACCTTACAAGTGGCTAATGTAAATGACATCTGGATTTCTGGAATATAAAGGTAGGAGACCTGTTTAAAGGAAATTGTTTTTATATAGCGTTCCAGCAGGGGCTCATTATTACTCCATTTGCAGCCTTTGTTCAGCAAGCACTATCCATCATTTATTCCAAAGAGCAGAAAGTTACTGTGTGTAAAAGCGTGTACCTGCTATTTTACAACCTGTGGCATTGAAGGGTGTTTTCTTTGTATTTGTGAACTCTGCTGTCCTCTCAGATTTTTGCTGCATGTTAAGCCATTGACATTTCAGTGGAGGCAGCGATAGACTGTAGCACAAACATGTTTATTCCAGATAACTGTTGTTTTGCAATGTGTGAGTGTGGCAAGTGTGTGTGAGAGTGTGTGATGAAATTTGTGTTTGTGTGCAGTGAAATTACATTTTGTAATAAAACTTTTATTTTTCAATTTTTACACCAGTGATGATTTTCTGAACATCGGAATACATGGAATTTAACTTCACATAAATGTACCTTCTTAGAAATGTTTCATTCTTCAACAGTAGTATAATACAAGTGGTTGATAACTTTTGAATGTGATGAAGAAGAAAAGCAACACTGTTTAGTTAGCTAAAAACGTCTCCAGAACTGTATAAAGCTGTATGAAAAAGAAATGTATAATCCGTAGGGTGTGGTCTAGTCAAACAACAATATACATAGGAGCTGGGCCAGATTTCATGGGTTAAAATTTTGTGTCACATAAATGAATATGAATGTGTTCTCTCTGTAGAATTTACCTGCTTTACACAAAAACAGACCATGCAACCTTGGTTATATCTTTCAAACATAGTTTTCCAGTGTTTAATTGGTCCAAAATGGTGCCACAATTTTATTTTTGAAAACTGAAGTGTTTTCCCTTTCATATTGAAGCGGCTGCATTTAGACATGGGCAGACATTGTTTTACCAACTGTGGGACTTTAAAATTGCTTTAGGGTTCTTCTTGGATACTAGAAAAACAAGCTCAACGGAAACATCAAAACTACATTTATTTTGATGTGAAATATAAGGGGGGAAAAGCAATCTTCTTCTGTAAGACACATGAAGGAATTGAACGGCGTAGTTCCTTGACCAAATGAAACCAGTCACAGGAATCCACATGACTGGAAAGTCAAGGGGTAGAAGGCAGAATGATCAAAACTTTTTCAGTTAATCAGAAGCATGGATATATATATATGACTTGCTGTTCGTATAGAGTTACCACAAATATTCTTGAACAAATTCCATTCATTTCAGTAGGGCCTGTGAAAGCAAAAGTCAAAGCATGTTACCATGAAGTTCCATTAAATTTCATTTAGGGGTTCTTTTGGGGGGTGGGGGTGGAGCTCTTCTGTTATCTCATTATGTCCTAACTGGTGTTGCCAGAAAAGAAATCACATGGCCCAATTTTGTGCCTCTAGCAGCAGCTTGATGTACAGAAACCAGCTTTTCTTTGCATGAAGATTAACATTACCCACTTGCATATTTCTGCACATCAAGCTTGCTGTCAGAAACACCACTTCCCTTTCTGGTTTAAAAGTTAGCAGTCCTTGTTTCAGTTCAAAATCACTTGAAAATATCTCATTGTCAACATACTTTGAAGTGTAATTGAACTTTTTAAAGAATACCGCTTCCTGAAGTGTATGCATTCTGATAAATGTATATTTTACTTCCTTCACAGTTTCGGGTACAAAGAATAATTCGAAACCCCAAACATCCCCTTCCAAAGTGACCCGGCGCTCAATGCAGTCTCCTCAGAAATCTGCTCCTGTTCCTCCTTCTACATCAAGGGGAAGGAAGCCTAGCCGGGGGAAACCAGCGGCTCCACCTGCAGTCCCTAGGAAAGGCAGGTCTCCCAAAAACACCCCTGTAGCGAAAAACACATCTCAAAAAGAGAATCTGAAAAAAAGGAAAAAAGGCTTGAAACCAGGAAGGAAGGTGAGAGCAAATTTGTTTACCATCACAATTGCAGTAGATGCTTTTTATGTTTCCCCAGCTTATTTTGTACTGATTTCCCCACCCGAGTTTCTTTTTGAAATGTGCAATTGTGCAAGCAGTTTACTAGGTGTGTTGTATTGAAAACGGCATCCTTTTCAAGGTTACACTCCCTTTGAAGGAGCACAGGTTTGCTGATCAGGTTACAGCAGATAATCAGCTTGGGGGAAATTCTGGATCCATTGCTGTCACTTGAAGCTCAGGTGGTCTTGGTGTCCAGAGTGCCTTCCATCAGCTTTGGCTAGTGGCCCAGCTGCACCCTTATCTGGACAAGGGACAGCCTAATGTCTGTCATCTGTGCTCTGGCAAACTCTAGATTACTGCAGTGAATTACTGCATTTAATTACTGCAGTGGTTACTACTGTGCTGACTTCAGTGGCCAGGTTGCTCACCAGGGCAAGACGGTTTAAACATAACAATGCCAATCCTGCCCTGGCTGCTAATTAGGTCCCAAGCTTAGCTCAAAGTGCTGGTTTTGATGTATAAAGCCTTACATGGCTCAGGACCACGATACCTCAAGGACTACTTCTTCCCATATAAACTGCCCCATATCATGTAATCATTATCTGAGGCCTTTCTTTTTGTGCCCCCTTCATGAGAGGTCTGAAGGGTGGGAACACAAGAACAAGCTTTTTTCTGTGGTGGCTCCCAACTTGTGGAATGCTCTCTCCGGGGAAACTCACCTGGCACCTTCGTTGCGTATCTATAGGCGACGGGCATTCCCCTTCTTCTAGACCTGTGACCAAAAAAAAAACCCAACCTATGGCCTTTTAAACAGGGGCGGGGCATTATTTTTGTTTGTTACTATGTTATGTATTTTTGTGTTTTTATATTGTAAACCACCCTGTGATCCTCAGATGAAGGGCAGTATAGAAATAACAATAATAAAAGGTGCAAACAATATATTTTATTGAATGTATTGGAGACAAAGATAAATATATATATATTTAGATTGCTACATTTGCTGATACAGGGAGAGTGCACTTGGAAACATATTACTTTAGAGACCACTTTATCCCTTACCTACCTAGTAGGCCTCTTCTTTTGAGCTGGGCCTGCCCTTTTGTACATGTTATTGGTGAACATTTTAGGCCTTGGAGCTTCAAGTATTGTTTTAAAATCAATTCTTAGTTGTTGTTTTGATCTATTTTTGCTTTTTAAATTGTTTGACATTAAATCACCTTGATACTTATGTGAAAGAGATATTATTATTTCGTTAATTTATGAACCACTTATTTGTCCTCAGCTACCCATTGCTACCCATTCAGTGTTAATCTAAATGTGGTTGCCAAAATAAATATCCCTTTATTTAATTTCTTGTCAACTCTCTGCTTTAAAAAGAGCTGCTTCGGTGCAGGCTAACTTTACTGGCAAAGATCACTAATTAAAACATGCATTTTTGCCAGTGGTTGCAAGGACAGTGGCAAAGAAGAATATCAGCATTTGCCATCATTATCAATTAAAGTATCAGCAGCTTTATTATCCATGGGAACTAGACATGCAAGTGGGACACAACTGATGTGGCTTACAATGCCTGAAGCTACCTGAACCTACCACTGTACTTAATATGGTAGCGATGTGTGAAGTAATCTTGAGCTGGCTTTTTGTGTGCTGGCCAGTCTTAACAGATTATCTCATGTGGTTCCCTAGCCTGTGATGAAATTCTGATGCTGACCCTTCTGGAGAACCCTTGAAAAATGGGTTGGGACTGGGAGTTGCAAAGATCTAGCCTTTATACACTTCTGGCAGCATTCTACAGTTAAGAGAACTAAGAGCTTCAGCAAATGGTGATCTGAAGGCTGTCTGTCTTCTGATAGGAAAGAAACAGTTATATTTTTTAAAATTTATGATAAATATATTCTTTTTACAGAAAAAAATCTTACCAGTGCAATCTCCAGTATTTCCTCCTCCCCTTACCTCTGCAAAAGTGGACAACAGCGCACCTCAGATACACAAAGATGGACCTAGTATCACTGGCGTAACAGCGGCTGTCATTTCAACAGGTAAAATGATCTATAGCTTGCATGTCAGTCTGTATAAATCTTCTGGGGTACTGCTGGTTGGTTCCAGAGTGTCATGAAAGCACTGGTAAAAGTAAATAGATTCAGATATTGGTCTGTAGCTAAGTGGTAGAGCATCTGCTTGCACGCAGGTGGTCCCTGGGTCAGTCGTCAACATCTCTAGGTATGACAAGGAATGCCCTGTTTGAAGCCATGGAGAGCCACTGTCAGATTGTTGCAGACATTACTGAGCTGGATAGGCCTATGTCTGACTCAGTGTAAGGCTGCTGCCTCTGTTCGCTTGAAAGTGAACAACAGCCTTTGACACTGGATCCGACTCCTCATTTTGTGTACAGGTTTGAAACTCTTCGGATATGTGTTACCTCTATCACCTCTCAGAAGAAAGCAAATTGTGGGCCCAATAACTTTTCTTTTTTAAGTAACATCTTTTATGGATGCATGAAAGTCCACTAAACTAGAAATGCAGGGAACTGGCTGCATAGTTTTACTTCTAGTTAGCATGTACACTGTAATGGAAAATAAAATAAAAATAATAGGAAGTAGTAGTAGTGATTGGAAAATGAAGCTATGGTGCATGCTACTGCTAGCACCCTGTTCCCAAATCTCTCACTTGGCTTTCATTTCTTGGTAGACATTTCTTTCACTGCCTTCAGAGTTAGCAGCACTCTACCTGCACAAAATAGGCCTCCATTGGTCTCAGTTATCTTCTTGTGTCTTGTTGCTTGGCTGAACAGTTTGCTTGTTACTTCCCTGCACAGGCTGAATAACTATCTGGCTCTGTCAGATATAAGAGCAGATTATTTCCCCAAAGCAGTATTCAGAGTGTCTCTGTGGCTTGGTCCTATTCTTTCTCTCCCTGTTCTATCGTTTTTGACTGTTTACCCATCTAACAACCAGTCAGCTTTTTTGCAGCCCCATTTCCTTTGCCTTCTAGATTTCCATGTTGTGGCTAACCCCCGCTTTTCACCTTCTGTTTCATTCTCCAGTGCATATCCAGCCCTGAAAGTGTGTTTATTTGATCTCTTGCTTTTCTCACCACCTTTCTTGTTTTGCTTTGAAATTCCTATTTCCTCTTTCTTTTATTTCTCATTCACCATGTTCTGTTATCTTATCTTTTCCCTCCCCCCTGCCTTCTGATCTTATTTTTCTTTGCCTTAATTCTGACCTTCTGTTTTCCTGCTGCCTATACCCTACCCCTCATTTTTACTACAGTGGTACCTTGGTTTAAGAACAGCTTAGTTTATGAACAACTTGGATTAAGAACACTGCAAACCCGGAAGTAGGTGTTTTGGTTTGTGAATTTTGCCTTGGAAGCAGAACATGTTCCACTTCCTGTTGATTGTGTTCCATTTGTAAATCGAGTCCCCCGCTGCTATGGGAAAGCACACCCTGGTTTAAGAACGCTTTGGTTTAAGAACAGACTTCTGGAACAGATTAAGTTCATAAACCAAGGTACCACTGTATTTCTCTTACCTTCTGTTTCTGTTTCTGCTTTTCTCTCATTCCATTTATCATGGGCATGCGGCAGTTACCTCTCATCAACATCAACAAACTATATTTTCAAATGCATATGTTGAAGATTTTCGCTCCATGAACACATTAATTTCCTGCCACATATTCAGTGTGACTTTACCAAGACACTTGTAGCCAACATTCCCTATCCAAATATGGGAAGAGTACCTTGATCTGGGGTTATTACAAGGGCAGACAAAATATAGAAGGGAAGGAGCCGCATTTGCTCCTAAAGGCATATTTGTTAGCTCTATAGTTCTGGAGGATAACAGGAAAAAGCAAGGAATGTGGGTATATAATTTGGCAAAGTCAGTTAGGCTTGTCTACATGCGGCAAGTGTGTGGACATTTGTGGTTTCACCACCACCTGTTGGAGTTGGAGGTTAAATAAAGCATATGGAAGTAGTTTGTTTAGTGTGGGTAGATTTTACATAAAGGACGTGGGTGGCGCTGTGGTCTAAACCACTGAGCCTCTTGGGCTTGCCGATTTGAAGGTTGGCGGTTCGAATCCCTGCAACGGGGTGAGCTCCCGTTGCTCTATCCCAGCTCCTGCCAACCTAGCAGTTCAAAAGCACGTCAAAGTGCAAGTAGATAAATAGGTACTGCTGCGACGGGAAGGTACCGTATTTTTCGCTCTATTGGACGCACCGGACCACAGGACGCACCTAGTTTTTAGAGGGGAAAATCAAGGGGAAAAATATTATCCCCCCCCCAGCCCCAAAGAGCAAGGGACAGGCTGCGTGCAGCCTGTCCGCTTCTCCCAGAGCTTCTTGGGGCTGCGGGGGAAGCCTGGGCTCCCCCCCCCCAGCCCCAAAGAGCAAAGAAGCTAAGACAGCGAGCGGGATCCATAGCCGCTCAACCTCTCCAGCCAGGAGCTAAACCTCTCCAGCGCAGCTAAAGAAGACGACAAGGCAGCGAGCGCGATCCATCCCGCTCACTGCCTTGGCTTCCTCTTTAGCCTTAAGCAGCATCTTTAGCCTTGCGCAATGGGATGGATCGTGCCCGCTGTCCACCGGGGCTGGACTAGATGACTCCTGGGGTTCCCTTCCAACCCTGCAATTCTATGACCTTGGAAGGTGTTGGGGGTCTCCACCACAAGAGGCTTTTAAGCAGCAGTTGGGGGACCATCTGCCTGCGTTCTTTAGCTGTAATTCCTACATTGTGAGGGGGCTGGGCTAGATGACCCTCGGGTGGCCCTCCCAACTCTATACAGTCCTACACGTCTGCGGCAGGAGATCCACAGCCACTTCACACAATGCCCACTCCCAATTTTCATTGGAGAGACATGTGGCTTCAGTGTCTAGGTAGATACCCCCCTACCTGCCACTCTCCCCCCACCCCACTTAAGCCGAGGGAATTCCTGCCCAGAGAAGCTTCCAGGTGAGGCAAGGGTTAAGATCTACCTCTGGTAAATGGCTTTCCTTTTTCTCTTCTTCTTCTGTGCTATTTCCTTCTTTTGTGTTTTGTTTAATCTGTTTTTATTGTATACTAAAATAAAAGCTGCAAAGTTTCCTTTTTTATAATATCCCCCCCCCAACTAAAACGTTAATCTAGATAAAAACAATGATCCAGAGGAAAAGAAGGGGGTGGAGAAAGGACGAAAAAAGAAAAAGAGGTAGAGATAGAGAGATTTTTTTAAAAGTTGGCTTCTTTAGCCTTGCGCAGCCTCCCGCGACTGGAGAGGCGAAAGGCTAAGGAGGAAGCCCGGGCAGCGAGGGGATGGATTGCGCTCGCTGCCCTGGCTTCCTCTTTAGCCCTGCTCAGCCTCCCGCGGCTGGAGAGATTGCGCAAGGCTTTTCTAGAGGAGGGAGAAGGGACTGACTGACCGTGTCAGGCCCTTCTCCCTCCTGGGGAAAAGCCCGCAAGAGCCGCACGAAGCTTGTGTGTGGCTCTTGGGGGCTTTTCCTGCCTGCCTCCCTCCCTGCATTCGCTCCATAGGACGCACAGACTTTTCCCCTTAGTTTTTAAGACGGAAAAACTGCGTCCTATGGTGCGAAAAATATGGTAATCGCCGTTTCCGTGCACTCTGGTTTCCGTCAGTGTCTCGTTGCACCAGTAGCGGTTTAGTCATGCTGGCCACATGACCCAGAAAGCTGTCTGTGGACAAACGCCGGCTCCCTCGGCCTGAAAGTGAGATGAGTGCCGCAACCCCATAGTCGCCTTTGACTGGACCTAATTGTCTAGGGATCCGTTACCTTTTACCTTTACCTAGTTTTTACATGCAGAGCATCAGCTCCTCTGTTTCATCATTTAATTACAGTTTAGCTATTTGCAAGCTTTTGAAATAGATAAAATGTATAGAAGATGTTCATCCAGTCCATTCTCAATGAAAACTTTATGAAATATTATTTGGTCTGGAATGCATTTTTGCAGATTCTTCCTTTTTTTTAAAAAAATTGACATTCCTCCTTTTTTCCTCTTAGTTTGTGTCTATGTTAACAAACACGGAAACTCTGGGCCTCATCTGGACAAAAAGAAGGTTCAGCAGCTTCCTGATCACTTTGGACCGGGTCCTGTGAATGTAGTGCTTCAGCAGGCTGTGCAAGCCTGTGTGGACTGTGCCTATCAATCAAAAACAGTCTTTGGATTCCTGAAGTCGGGGCACCACGCGGGAGAGATCATCACTGGTATTTTATTGGTTTTATTTTTATATATAAATGGATTTATATCCCTTCTTTTTGCAGAGTCTCAGAGAAGCTAACCATTAAATACAATCAAATGTCAATAAAAACGGAACGTAATAAAGCAGTATAATAAAAACAGCAGCAGAACTAATAAAACAAACCAGGAAGCTGTGAAACATGTTTGATAATGACAAAGCATACTTGGGTAGAATCCAGCAAATGGATGAGCAATTGTAGCAGGTTTTCTTAACTTATTAGTAAAATGTGATTAAGTTTTAGTTTTGGTGCAAAATCCAGACCAAAGATTTGTGTGGCAAAATTGTGTAAATGACACACTTCATTTTATTTATTTGATCCAGCGGTAAATAAGGTAGGACTAGGTTTCTTTATGCTTACATTATCTAACTTTTTAAAAAAAAAAATAAAAATTCAAACCATGTTTATGCTGTTGTTTTCTAGTAAAAGAGCAAAGAGTAAAAGACCTTGTGCTTTTTTCTTTTTTACATGAAGTGTTCCGAGCTACTCACTTTAGGGTTCCCACTAAATGGATTTTTAACTGAGATGCTGTTGATGCTATTCTTTCCCTATAATTATATTTTAGAAGTGTGGAAGGGATAGCACACCAAGCCCTTGTATCATCTCTATTCCCTCACTGTCCTGAGAGCAGATGTGTTGTTTAAATATTTCTCCAGTTCTAAATTAGAGGCTGCTGCTTGTTACTATTCTCCTGGCAGAAGCAATCTTCAGGACACAAGTTAACCTTAATTCATATGGCATAAAAAAGTGTTTGCCTTACTTTATTCTCCCTGTATTAATGCCAGATGAGGATAATGAACTGTGGTATGCCTAAACCTTCATTTCCCGCAGTATAACTTGTGATGTGCATACTGTGAATGGTCACTAATCTTTGTTCACATCTTCTGTACGCAAAAGGAAATGTCAGTCTACTGGCATAGATTTAACAGTTAGATATCAGCTTCATTTGTAAGACCCCATTATTGTACACAGGATGTTTATAGCTTTATGGGATGCAAGAAGTTATAGAAGACTTCAGCTGTTGGTGTAAATTAACGAGCCCTTGGTATTTATGAATATAAAGCAACATATATAAAGTAGCTTTTAAAGTGTCTTATAAAATGCAAGGAATGCCAATTGCCAGGGCAATCACAGGCATTTTTACTCAAAGATAATTCCTATTGAATTATTTGGGGCTTACTTTCAGGTCAGGTGGGCTGGAAACAGGGAAAGTACCAGCAGTCAGCAGAACAGTTGCTACTCTGCTGATTACAGGTAGCCCAAGTCCCGCTCGTTTTGAGAAGGGGTCAAGGAGGACCAAAATCTTTCCCTTACAAGCTACCTGCATCCGAGACACCAGCCCGGTTCACGTGTCGTATTAAACCATGTGCAGGTACAGCGTGATGATGCATGCTGCTCAAAAGTTCCCATGCTGCTGCTGCTGCTGCTGCTGCTGCTGCTGAGCCACAGACTTAAGCAAAGCCGGTGTCTGGCTAGTTGTGTTGTTTCACCCTCTGGTTCACCGTTTGTTTCCTCCAAACAAACCACAGGCAGTAAGCCAAAAGAAAACCACAAGCCTACGTTCTCATGACTCAAGCTAGATTAAAATTTTTTCATTGGTGGCGTAGCAGGGAAGAATTGTTTTGGGAACTTTTGAGCAACCTTTCATTCACATGAAAACCTTGATTTGTTTTGCTGTGGTTCAATGTGATATGGGAGCCAGGCCTTTGATGATAAATCTACAGCCATATAACAAAACTTGTATCAGACTACGGCGCTGCCTTTATTTAAAGGGTAGCTTAACCACAGTTACTCCGGATTAGCCAAGGGACAAACATTCAAGCTTTGGTACTGAAATTGGCAAAGACAACACAATAAATGTTCTGCCTTTTACCCCCTTTGTTTCTGTCAAACCGGGGGTTTCTGCCACAGGCACTGGTGTTTCAATCAATCCCGCCGTGATTTGAGGTCTTCTTTTTACCCTATAGCCTCCTTTGATGGGGAGAAGCACGCCATCAGTCTTCCTTCTGTAAACAGTGCCTCGTTTGTCCTGCGCTTCTTGGAGAAGCTCTGCCACAGCCTGCAGTGCGATAACCTTTTCAGCAGCCAGCCCTTCAGCCCTTACATGGGAAGTGCATACAGCCCCACCGAATATGATAGAAACAAACCAGGTAATGCCCCCCGCCGCCCGGCATTTTTAGAAGTTATGGTGTGTATTTAAAAACAAAACAAAACACAGTTGGGTTTGTATTTGTGAATATCAGTGTAAACTGAGCCATTTTAAGTCTTGTGCTTAAGATGTGTTGTTGTTTTTCTTTGCTTCCTGATACCATGTGTACACAATCCTAAGCAAGCACTGATAAATTCAATGGATTTTGCAACCTTAAGTCTTAAAAGGAAACCTCTCTGGTGTAGCGTGGCATAGGAATTTATGAGTCTTGATTTTAAAAATAGGTTTTAGTGTCTTAGCTTGTTCCTAGATTTTGACATATACAGCAACAGACACTTACAAAGAAAAGCAAAATATTCCCTTGTGCCTTTTGTAGGGCGAATTCCACACCAGTTGCTGCTCAGGCATCATCCTGGTCATTGGCTGTTGCAGAAGGAAAGCAAACTGATTTTGATAAGAAATTTGAAAATTTGACACTCCTCACCATCAAGCCTCATATTTATGCTGCTGGATTTTTGGTGTGGATTAAATAATTTTGGTTTTTGTCTCCCTCCCCCCCATCAGATTTATAAAGGAATATTATTTATTTATTGCACTTATTAGAAATTGACTGTGGTTGCAATCCATATATATTGTGTACTTACCTGGGAGTAAGTCCCATTGAACTCAGTAGAACTTAACTTTTAGATAGCCATACATAGGATTGCTGTGTGAACATGAGATTATATATATTGCTTCCTCAGATAGCCACGTGCAGATGTTAATTGCGAATTTGAATCTACCCAGTTTCACAGTTGTCTAGGCATTACATTATTAATTTTCTAAAACTGCCTTTTCAGAAGGTTTTCTGTTAGACAACAGTGATTTAAAAAGCTGAGTTACTTCCTAAAAAAATGCTCAAACAGCATTTCCATCATGCATGCCAAATGTGTTATTGCAGTAACTCATCAGCTGTCCTATGAAAGGTCCGTTATCCCTGTATGAATTATGTATATGAAACAAGGGGCTGAGAAAAATGTGGCTGAAAGCCTAAGGCCACTGAGGATGCGCATGACTGGGGAGAGATGGGAAGTGGTCAGATTTCCTGGCTCACTCTCTTTGTCACATGATACCCTTCCAAGCTTATTATTTCTGTACCCACAATTTTCAGGAGCTGAAATAGTTGAAGGCTGTGCTTTCAATATTTTTGAGAAACTGTAGTTTGGCATCTGCCATGGCCATTAAAAAAAAGATGCACAGATGGTTAAGTATGCACATTTTAATCATTGCTTATTATGTCAATTGCTGCATGCTGCAATGAGCAAATTGACTGCAGTCCCTCTGTGATATACTGTGTTTCCTTTTTCAGTGTAGAATACACCTTTTTTTTTCTGCTTACGGGTGACATCAGGTGGGGAGTTCAGCTCCCCCTAATGACTGAAGGCAGAAATCACTGTTCATAGTTTTAGAAGCTTCTTATGTTCTCAGATCAGCTGTATTCTGCCTTTACCAAGTGTGTTCATGGCACGTATGCTCTCTCCATGATCTTTGCTTCTGGCATATTACTGTATATAGTTTTGCTTTTGTTTTTATGGTTTGTATGTTTGTTTAGTACCTCTAGTCTTTTCCTCCAGTAGTGTTTTTTAAAAAATATTTTTACCTTAGTTGTGTCTTATCCTTCACTCTTTTCCTGCCCCTTGGTCAGCTCATTGCTAACTTTTTTCTGCTCTCCATTTGCCTCAGTTTTTTCCTATACCTCTGAATTTAAAAAGAGAGGGGGCCCTTTGGTTTCTGCTCTATATTTCGCCTTCCTTCCTCTCTTCATGAGGACTCTGTCCATAGCCATCCCTCTGTCATGGTCAAGTTGTTCTCTGTTTTGGTTTTGCCTCCGTACACAAAAATCCTAGAAAACATTTTGGGGCGTATGGTCTTGATGAATTAAGTCACCCCTTAGGCATGGCATCACACCTGACCTCTTCAGTGGACCCATTTCAGAGATCAGGTGCATCTGCCTAGGTCAGTTCATCTGCATCTTCCCTGGTAGCTTCAGGAGTAAAATCTTCAGAAAGAAGCTCCTCTTGGGGACCCTCTCTGGACAGTTACCATCTTGGGTGCCAGCTCTGGAAGCGCCCTATCAGCTTCCTAGAGCTTGGTCTTTCTAATGGCTTTCCGTTAGAGAACTGATCTGAGAACACCAAAAGCTTCTACAAAACTGAACAAGGGTTTCTGCCTTCAGCTACTGGGGGGAGATAAACTTTACACCTAACGTTATCAGCACATGCATGGGAAAAGAGCCCTTCATGAATACCAAATGGTATCATCGTAACTGTTTTCTCCAATGACAGTGCTTTGGAACAATTTCTGCAAAAGAGCACATACAGGGAAGTGGTTACACCAGAATGGAAGACCAATATACATTTTTGCATAGAAAGGTTTATGAGCAAGATATTCACAGATCCATGCAATGTAGAAAAACCCACAAGGGTTCCCATAGGTGTTTTTTCTACAGGAACCAGCCCAAGTCATTTCCTCAAAGGAAATGTAGGAACTACATAAGGCAACTTAGGTGGTTGTTGTTTTTTAAAGTGATTCCTTTCCCCCCCTCTCCCAGCAAAAGAGGAAATCTCTGACAACAGAAGTACAAAGCGATATTCTCAGGATTCGCCGTCCTATACTGCCCCCCTGTCTCCTAAACTACCAAGGACTGAAGCTCATCCCTCAGAAGGTAACTATTGTTATATTTCTTTACAAAAGAAGCACTGCATTTCTAGGCAGTCTAGCCCAAGAGCACACCAAAACCCACATGAATAGGAGGATAAGTAGCTACTAGCCATGATGGCTATGTTTCACCTCCGTTGTCAGAGGCTGTTGCGCTCAGGTCCTCCTTGCAAGCCTCCCGTGGGCATCTGGTCACTGTGACCACAGCATGCTGGACTAGATGGGTGACTGGCCTGGTCCAGAAGGGACTCTTCTTATTTTCTCATGCAGTCCAGGCATGTACTGGATTCTGTGGCAGGCACACCCAGATTGGAAGGATGGGGGGAAATATTCAACACACAAATAACACACTAGGCTACTTCCTCAGGACTGCACTATACGGTGTAGCTCACTGATTTCAGTGGGTTTACATCTACATATATTGTTCAGTACTAGGACAGGCAAAAAAGCTGCATGTTGATTCTAATGAAAACTGGAGAAATGAATATGTATAGGCATAGTTTCCTTACTTCACCAATTCGTAAATTAAACCCCAAATCCATACACATCTGGGATTACTGCCACTTCTACAGGAGCCCTTTTCTCTGAAATTGCCCTTGTTTGTGTATTTTTATGGGGAATCTAGTTACCATATAGGCACAGTTCCTCCTACTTCTGTGTCTTTTCCACTATAATCTGGGGAGTGATGGTGCACTGGCTATAAACAGCATCAGGCTGTTTATGTTTCCCAGTGCAGATGGGAAAAATGCTGTCTTGTTCGTACCTTTGAATGGAGGGAGCCCTTCCATTCATAGATGCCTAATTAGAATACCAGCCCTTTTTACAGCAAAGTATTTGTAGACTTAGCTCTTTCCCCCCCAACCCCCCCCAAACCACCCTATTCTCAAGGATATTGCCATAATACTTCCTAATGTAAATGCATTATTTATGTTAAATTACTTTATACAGCGGAAACCTTGCCAAGTGAAGAAAATGGCACTTCCAAAGAACACAGATTTTCAGAGGACTCAATGGATTCTGCACTTAATTTAGTCAATCCCGCAAGCCCTAACTGTCGGAATTCCACTGAATATCGAACCTCAGGGAGTGCAGCCTATTACAGGAATTCTCTTCCACCAATGACTGCTACCTCAAACACAGCACCAATTCTACGGAGACTGTCTTCAAGTTCTGCTGGGAACAGCAGTTACTATGAAGTCAACAGGAACAGGCTGCAGAGGAGGATTGAAGGTACAATCTAGTTCTTTAAAAGCCTATGCTCTGTTTTGTCTTCTTAACAATATATAAACTCATATATTATTGCTTTTTTTGTCTTGTTGAACAAAAACTACAGTTTATAAAGCTGGTTCTGAACATGCTTTGATACGCAAGGATTTGAAAAAGAAGTCAAAACTTGCAAAGTTATCAGACATGCCAGAAATCAAGTTAGCCACCCAATCTTGCTCTGTAGAGATTCCTCGTGTTGTAATGTCCTCCCTCCTGAGTTTATAAGGGATCGGTTGGTTGTAGGTCACTGAAGAGCCATTTCTGAAATGTAGGAAAATTCCTTGAAGATTCCTGTCTTCCTTAACAGTGTTTTAGGTATTTCCTCAACTCTCCTTGATATCTCAGAAGTTGGTAGGTAGTTAATTCTCAGTTGTCACTTCTATTCGTGAACCTGCTGTACCTTAAATATAGTGTGGTGTAATCTGTATTATTCAGGCCTTCCTAACCTATGAAAGTCTGCCCAGATGAGCTAAATGTTGCATTTCACAAATACCAGTTCACTCTTCTCTTTTCTGTAGGCAGAACATCAAGTGTAGTGGAGCCTTAAGAGCAAACATACGTGATCTTTTATAGATATAAAAAGTCACCATATGGTATTTTCACTCCTACCACCCTTCTTAATTAACCAGTCATGCAGTCAGATGTATATTTAACCACAGCATGAATAATAATAAAAAGCACTAAGTGTTTACAGATTATTATTAAATATAATCCTTTTATATGGAGAGGCACTCATGAGGAATGGCAGGGAAGGATCACCATGTGGTAATTTGCCCCCTCTTATTTATAAATGGAAGCCCAAGAACTTGGTGTTGTGTGTCCAAAATGAGCTGGTTATACAAACGGCATTTCCACCTTCCTCAGTTTCTTGGATTTTTTAATATTTAAGCTGCAAGCTCCACAACAGGACCTGACCTCAGCACGCTAAAACGAGAACCCTCCCGCGTACCCAGTAAGGATCCTTCTATGTGGTCGATAGATGAAGTCATGCGATTTGTGAAAGAAGCTGATCCTCAGGCATTAGCGCCTCACGCAGAACTCTTCAGAAGACACGTAAGGAGGCTGTTTGCTTATATTACATTTAGTCTATTGTACTAAAGGACCCCTGACCATTAGGTCCAGTTGTGGCCGACTCTGGGGTTGCGGCGCTCATCTCACTTGATTGGCAGAGGGAGCCGCCGTACAGCTTCCGGGTCATGTGGCCAGCATGACTAAGCCGCTTCTGGTGAACCAGAGCAGCGCACGGAAATGCCGCTTACCTTCCCGCCGGAGCGGTACCTATTTATCTACTTGCACTTTGACGTGCTTTCAGACTGCTAGGTTGGCAGGAGCAGGGACCGAGCAACGGGAGCTCACCCCGTTGCGGGGATTTGAACCGCCGACCTTCTGATTGGCAAGTCCTAGGCTCTGTGGTTTAACCCACAGCGCCACCCACCTCCCAGTCTATTGTACTACATGAGAGTAAAAAAACTTGGGCACAACCTTTGAGAGATTGTGGTTTGTTTTTCCAGGGACACAAACCATTTTGCTTTTTAAAAACAAACAAAAAAACCAACAAACCTATAACAAGCTCACTTGAAGCCATCCATTGTGATGAATCACATTCTCTGTTGGGTTCTTCACTACAAATGCTCATTATTTCTCAAAGTAGAAGTCGTCTCTATTAGCCTGTGAAGCATGACCCATTATTGTGCAATTCTCTGGCAGCCCTCTGGAGACTACATAATCTCTGCATTTTGTTTTTATTTTGGCAGGCAATAACTTTCCAGTCCTTCGGTTAAAAAAAATCCCAGCAAAACTTTTATTTCATAAAATTTATATACTGCTTGATTGTTAAAAGCATACACCATCCAATCAGGCATTTTTGGTAGGACACATTTAAAGGATTAAAATCAATTCCCAGCTGAAATTGAAATTGGTTCCCAGTTTGAGGCTATAGCTGACTGACTCCCACTATGAAAAGATGAGGCTGCTGAACAGACTTTTGGGCCTTGGGGTTGTTGATGCTGGTTTTTTGTATCTTTATTTTAGATCTTGTTGTGATTTATTCGGAAATGGTTCAGATTGGTTTTGTATATTTTAATGTTTTATTATTTTTGACTACTTTTGTTAAGTTGTGGTTGAGGTTTTTCCCCCCATGTTGTAAACAGCCTTGAGCATGAACTCTGGAAAGGCAGCATACAAATAAATTATTTCCCTGCAGAACCTTCCTATAATTTAGAATTTTCTGTGGCCAAAATTCAGTGAAAAGCCATTTCCTCTGCAGGGTTTCTGCTATATAAAATAATTTAACACAAATAGTGCATTTACATTCGGAAGTATTTTGGCAATATCCTTGAGAATAGCTTTAAAAAAAGCTATGTCTACAAATACTTTGCTGTAAAAAGAACTGGTATCCTAATTAAAGGTAAAGGACCCCTGACAGTTAAGTCCACTCGTAGACGACTGGGGTTGCAGTGCTCATCTCACTTTACAGGTCGAGGGAGCCGGTGTTTGTCCGCAGTTTTTCCAGGTCATGGGGCCAGAATGACTAAGCCGCTTCTGGTGCAATGCAACACCAAGACCAGAGCAGCACACAGAAATGCCGTTTACCTTCCCGCTGGAGTGGTACCTATTTATCTACTTGCACTTTTTGGTGTGCTTTCAAACTGCTAGGCTAGCAGGAGCTGGGACTGAGCAACGGGAGCTCACCCTGTCACGGGGATTCGAACCGCCGACCTTCTGATCGGCAAGCCCAAGAGGCTCAGTGGTTTAGACCACAGCGCCACCCACGTCCCTTGCTATCCTAATTAGGCTTCACAAATAGAAGGGCTCCTTCCATTTACAGACGTTACGAAGACCCTAGGTCAGCCTTTACCAACCTTGTGCCCTCCAGATGATTGGGATTGCAGCTCTCATCAGTCCCTCCCAGCACAGGTGTTCTGGAGGGTGCAAGGTTGGCAAAGACTGCCCCAGATCATAATTTATCATTCTCTTTATGATGTTTCCCCAAGGCTGTACTCTACAACCTACTGTATCTTGTTGAGCTTATTACACGCAGATGCACATTGTTTCATGCAAGCCTAGTACTATTTTTTCTTTCCTTTTCAAGGATTCTAGACCAAGATATTACCAGGTGGTTAATCCTTATTGTGTGCTCTTTCCACAGGAAATTGATGGAAAGGCTCTCTTGCTACTGAGGAGTGATATGATAATGAAATATATGGGACTGAAGTTGGGGCCTGCACTAAAGCTGTGCTACCACATCGAGAGACTTAAGCAAGGGAAATACTAAGCAACTGATGCACAACTATAATGTCACATGTTTATTGGACAACTTCTCAGGTTCATCAAGATGGGGGAAGGCACAATACAGTGGGAACTTTGCCTGACTGAACATCTTAGAAATGGATGGGACATGGTCCATTCACTTCAGCAAAACAAGTTTCCAGCAGATCGTGTCCAGTGTTCCATTCACTGTGCAGTCCTAAACTGTCACTGGTTTCCAGAAGTTTCTTCCCCACAATATGAAATTTGTTGTCAAGAGAAAGTAGTTACATTTTTGTATTTACAAAATTTTCAAGGTGCAGGGAAAGGCAGTGCCATGGGTATTTACATGGGAAGTTCTAAATATATTCGCAACCATTTGGCTTCAGCTGGTGCATTTTCATTCAGAACCAAAACAGCTGAATTTCCAAAGGAATTAAAATATGCTATCAGGATCTTAACATTCTTTGTTTTGCAAAGGTGACTGAATTAATAATGCTAAACGGGAAAAGGTATGTCTGCAATGAGTTCACTTCTTAGTTAACATCCTGATACTCCAGGAGATCGCTATTCAGTTACGCTACATAGGTTTCCACAAAGGGAATAGCCATATGAAATGTTCTGTATGTGTGCGCGCTGTGTGTTTAAAAACAAAAGAAAGCTTTTGTAAAGAGTTTTAAATTATGAGGGGAATTTTTGTAGTGTTGACAATTTAAGCTGGCAGTATTTCTTTTTCTTTTTTGAGAAGGAAGTTCTCGTGGCTGATTTGAACAGCCAACTTTTCCAGGTGAGTGAACAAATTTCCTCCTTGCTCACCGGAACCTGTGCCACCTATCATTTTGAATCATTCCGTCTCTGTGGAGCTTAACATGAACATAAAACGTTCATGCGCTTGTATATTTGTGTGTGAGTACGATACATGCCTCTGTGCTGTACATAGTGTTCATTTTTTTGGAAAGTCTTTTAAAAGGTACTTTTGCACTGTGACAGATGACAAACTGTAGAGATAAAAGTTTTACCAGTAAAAACAAAACAAAAAAAAACCATGCACAATCCATTTTGGCCTCTGTTTACAGATTGTTATGCGCAGTATGAGGCTTTGTGAACACTCTGCTGAGCACTATGATCATTTCTTGACACTCATACAACTACAGGCTTCTTGCTGGAGGACAGGGTGGGGAGGGGAAGAAAAGGGCCTATATCCATTTCCTCTACCACTCCAAATCTCTGATGATTTCATGCTTTCAGGCCTGACTGCACTGAAGTCTGTTAGGTTCTGTGAAATCCAGCAAGTATTTCTGCACGCAGCTCTAGTACTAGACGCATGGGTCTGAACTCCACAAAGCACCTTTTGCTGCATGTGGATCACCCTTGCTGGATGAAAGTGAATGTGTCTTCTTGCTGTTATTGACTTAACACCTGTCTGCTTTGCTTTCCATTTCTGGAGGGATAAGAAACAATCAAAGGACAGGTGGATTCACGCAGGGGAATGTCCCTGTACTATGCAATATTTTGGATTTTCATCATGTCGTGCTGAGCCATTTTGTTCTGGGAAGATTTCTGGGGGGAAAAGTGTGGTGACTTTTTTTTGTTCTGATTTTCTATCTTGCCCTCAGCTTCTTTTAAAGTAGAAAAAAATGACAATTTTAACGAAGAAGTTGAACTGCACATGGATGTGTGTGTATTATACACTTTGGTGCTGTTTCTATAAGCTACAAGAAGTGCTGATAGTAAAACATTTTGCTGTCACTGCCAATATCATATCAGGGACAATTGTGTACATTTGCTGTGTAGGAAATGGAATGTACTGTATGTAATAGTACAAGTGATGATAGAGAAGATGTAGTCCAAAAAGGAAGGTAGATTTTATATTTCTTATTGCCTTTTTTATATCAAATGTGTCTAGTTAAAGAAAGTATTTTTACACATTACTCATTTGAAAATGCCTTGCTTGCTGGTATACTAGTATTACTCAGGTTTAGCAAAAAGTACTGCAAAGTCGCAAAACAATTTCCAGGTTTAAGTATTTCTTTAAATCACTGCAATATGATTTAAATGAGTTCACTTCAGAGGTGTGTTGTATTTTATGAACAGCCTGATGTTAATATTTGTTGTGTCTGCTAAATAGTTCCCTCTATTAAGTGTACAAACCATTATACCAGCCCAGAATGGCTTTGGAACTGCGCCACACAGCTCTTGCAGATGTTTGGAATTGAGCTGCAAGGGCTGCAATAAATTTTACGAAATTAATCTTAATGAAAAATAGATGCATGACATGGGTAATGTGATAGCAAATACTTGGCATTTATGTTGGTGGCTGCAGTCTGTGAGACCCCCGCACATTTTTTTCTGCAGTTTTTGGCTAAGTGAAATTTACGCATACTCAAAAAATTACCAAATTTATCCATAGTTTTTAATCAGCAATACTTGGACAAACTTTTTGCTTCTAATGTGGCAATTCTGAATGCTGTTAATACAAACTAGCACGTGGAAGAGAGACGCTGTAAAATACAATGTGTATTCTAGTAAGTGTGGCTTATTCCACTCCATGATAGAGAATATTAAAAAATAGATTTGAATATGGAGAAAACCCCAATCTTGCATGCATGTGGTTATTTTTAGCCGTCAACTGGAAGAACAAGTATCTTATAGTTCAACTCATTTTATATAACCTACAGTTGGTTTTAAAATGTTTTATACAAATATTTTAGCCTCCCTCATGCATTTTGGGAGTGTGGTTTTTTGCCATTGAATAGGGGAAAGGGTGTGCATTGCATTGTGTACACGAAACAAGAATGCCATACTGAAATTTAACCTTGTACTATATATATAGCATGATATCAAACTCTTATCAAGTGTTTGTAACAGAATATATATTTTAATTATTTTCAACTGGATGTTTTCATCTACGCAGAAAATAAAACATGTTCAGTGTTTACATGTTAGTTTTTTATGATATCCGCTGTACCTGATTTATGCAAGTAAATGTGTAATTGTACAAAGTCCTTCTACACAAAGTACCAGACTACTAATAGTGCTTCAATTAGCTAATAGTGAGCCTTTCAAACAAACTATGTCATCTTTGCATTGAGCCCTGAACTGCTTAACAAGACACACACTTTCTCTCTTGCCAATTCTATATCTTGCCGCAGCACGAGATGTCAAGATATTATACAGGCTTCTATCACCAAATCCCACCAGTAAAGGACAGGTCCTTTGTGACACATATAGAGTTGAATACTTTCTGGACAGGGGGGTTGCTGATGGTCTTAACAAGAAGCTGTTGAGATGATAAGGCTTGCCTTAAACCATGCTTCAAGAAAAACATACGTTTTTGCATAAGTGTGTGGTTTTTATCAGAACAAGCTAAAATATGAGGTAAGGTATTCTGTTGGCCAATGCTTTACACCAAGTAGACCTTGAGCAAAGAAATAAAGAGGGAGCATTGGTCCAGTACTTGAACTCAACACAAAGAGAAGATGAGTGGCTATAAACACTGAAGGGAAGGTGGGAGTTTCAGTCTCTTATTTCAAGAAAGAAAGGCACTTAAAAAAAAAAAAGTAAAAAAATATTTTTGACAGTCAGCCACAGAATTAAAGGAATATCTGCTGTGATTTATCACCATAAAAAGTAGACCCATACAAATAATGTTCAAGTTCATTCCAGCCAACATCTAGCAACATGGTTGGTATTCAGAATGCTTAATTTACCCATCTCCAGCCTTAGAAATATAGCAAGGCATTTCTTACACAGAGTTATTTAACAGGCCTCAACAAAGGAATTCCTCTGCCCAGACATGGGATGGCTGTAGTGAGATCTAAACATGAAGTATTCTGTCCCTCTTTAAAATGTCGCAGTGACTGACTTGTCTCCTCCTTTCAGAAAATCTCACCTGAATACACATGCCCAGTTTCATACTTGGAACTACTGCTCATGGGTTCAAAATGGTTGGTGACCTGGGATCTAGCATTCCAAAAAGTCCATTCACACACATCTACACTTTGTTTTTACTGCTGGGGAGAGGGAAAGAGATGCCAAGTTCAGATTTCCATGTAAAGGTAAAGGACTCCTGACAGTTAAGTCCAGTCGCAGACGACTCTGGGGTTGCAGCACTCATCTCACTTTACTGAGGGAGCTGACGTTTGTCCACAGACAGTTTTTCCTGGTCATGAAACCAGAGCTGCGCACAGAAACGCCGTTTACCTTCCCACCGGAGCGGTACCTATTTATCTACTTGCACTTCTGGCGTGCTTTTGAACTGCTAGGTTGGCAGGAGCTGGGACCGAGCAACGGGAGCTCACCCGGTTCTCTGGGATTTGAACCACCGACCTGATCAGCAAGCCCAAGAGGCTCAGTGGTTTAGACCACAGTGCCACCTGTGTCCCCTCAGATTTCCATACTCAAGCATTTAAATGTTTTTGGGCTTTCCTGGAGAACTGGTTTTGGGGCTTGACTCACCTTCAGCACACCTTGTGGAAGCACTTGCATGCCCTCCGGCGAGATCCATGGATGTTTTTTCTAGGATCCCTGTAAGAGACACTGTTCATGCCCACCCCTCTCGCTCTCTCCCCAGAGAGAAAGCAGAATAGTGAAGAAACTTTTAAATTATTGAAGGTGCACCAAAGGAGGATAGCAAAGCAAATGAGAGTCAAGTCCAGCAGTTACAACACATGAGATGCTGCCCTGGATCCCTTCCCAGTGCCACAGAGGAAGTGCCGACATGATTGCAATAATAATAATAATAAGAGCAAGGCTCTTCACCCACCCCCAAATATTGCAACTTGTTTCGGTTGCTTATACAATCCTGACTGCATTTATAGTCTCTGATGACACTCTTAAAAATGACAGTAGTTAAAAACAAAGGTAGCAGTATTACCTGTGGTAATGAGACAAATCAAATTGACAAAAACAACCCCAATCCTATTATCAAGTAAAACAGCGAAACAACACACAATGCCACAACAGCAAAGAGCCAAAATGACGATCCCAACCTCACTAGCAGAAGCCCCGGTTCTGCTGAAACAGTTAAACCTTTAGATGGCAGTAGAACACTGACCTTTCTACCTCATCCAACCTGTCGGTGCAGTAAATTCCACATAGGCGGTGCAGTCACAGAGAGAGCCGTCTTGCACGTTGCCACCAACTCTGCCTCAGGATGTAGTGGCACAAGCAATACTTCTGTTAAAAAAACAGTAAATTCACAGAGCAGGTGGGCAGTCCTCCCAAGCTGTTTAGGGCTTTCGAAGTAATAACTAGCATTGCAAATTGCATCTAAAAATAGTGGAATGACCAATATATCTGGTAACATGATTCCAAGAGTAGACCCCAGTCATGATTTTTGCTGCAGGATTCTGCACTAACCAAAGTTCCCAAGTGGTCTTCAAGAGCTGCCCTACAAAGCGTCCATTACAGCAGTCCAATTAAGATTTAATTAATAACATGTCTGATTGTGGTCTGACTGCACCAGAAAAGGACACAGCAGCTGAAACAACAAAAGCACTCTTGAGCTATGGTCACCATGTGAGCATCTAGAAGAAACCTAAGAGCTCTACCAGTCTGCAAATGTGAAATTTTAAGGGCAACCTAATTTGGAGTAGGCTGACAATTCTATCCCTGGTGTGGACATCCTGTCCATCACTGACTGCAAACAGATTCAGAGCTTCCACAACCTCCACGGAATGAGATAACAAAAGAGAAGACAGAGCCTGGCTTCATCCACATCCTGACAGCCACCCACTCCATAACACCAGGCGCCTCTACTCAGTGATGTGGAGTACACATTTTTAAAAAGCACCAGGGATAAAATGGAACCCTGCAAGACACTGTAAGTCAGTGACCAAGTCATCGATCACAAGCACCAACCAAAACCACCTTCTGAAACATGTCATCCTGGAAAAACCACAAAGCACCACAATCCACGAAATCCCTATTCAGAGACAACACAAGCTTTAAGAATACGACACTGAAGCTGCTTGGAAGGTCCGACATAACCAGTGTCGTTGCACTCCCCCACATAGACCTAGGAGACTTTTTATTTTATGTTTTTCCATATTTGTATGCCTAGCTTTTGTATGGTTAAAGGTAAAGGTAAAGGGACCCCTGACTGTTAGGTCCAGTCATGAACAACTCTGGGGTTGTGGCGCTCATCTTGCTTTACTGGCCGAGGGAGCCAGCGTACAGCTTCCGGGTCATGTGGTCAGCATGACTAAGCCGCTTCTGGCAAACCAGAGCAGCGCACGGAAACACAATTTACCTTCCCACCGGAGCAGTACCTATTTATCTACTAGCACTTTGATGTGCTTTCGAACTGCTAGGTGGGCAGGAGGCTGGGACCAAGCAACAGGAACTCACCCCATCGCGGGGATTTGAACCGCCGACCTTCTGATCAGCAAGCCCTAGGCTCTGTGGTTTAGACCACAGCGCCAGCCGTGTCCCTATATGGTTAATGAAATACAAATTGCCTGTCATTGGGCAAACTTGCACATAAACGTGTACATTAGGAGAAATGCACACTAAAATGATGGCAAAATTCAAGGGAACTTTTAACAAAACCAAACAGATGTAGAAATGCGGCAAAGCCAACTTAAAGTTTGGAGAGGTAAGAAACAGAGAAAAGTGGAAATTGTTAGCTTCCGTACTTCTAAGTGTATAGAAGATCCCCACCCCACGGCCATTATGTTGCATCTAATTCTAGTCAGTGGATTCCAGGGATCTGGGAGAAAAAAACCCCAAGTATACATAACAACCTGATGCCTATTCAACTACTATATTACTACACAGAGGGTGGGAGATGCAACTTGCCCTCACCCACTTTCAAATAGAAGTTAGTATATAGGATGGATATACTTGTTGGACTATGCAAATGTAGTTTTGCTATAATATTAACATTCATCTTGTTTCAGTCCGCATAGTTCAAAACGCATCATTGCTAAAAATGTGATGAAGAGTGCCAAGGGTAAAACTGGTTAATGAGCTTGGATTATTTCAACAGCTCAAGAACACGACAAGTCAACAGCTATACAAGTTTCCAGACTTGTACCAAACCTTTTTGGACCCAGAGTGCAAATCATATATAAAAAAGTACAAAATACCGCAACCAAACTAGCACATACAAATATTTATTCCGAAAGTTCCATTCTACCCACCATTGTTCAGAATTACATCATCAAAGCACTTCATGGCAGTGAAAATAGCTCTAACCCCCTGGCTCATTCACCCACTGTATCCCATTAAAGCTGCAAAGGTGCAATCCACTTGAAAAATATGCTGCTTTTTATTTAGTTTTCATGAAAAGTTTAGAACGCAACAAGGTGGGAGGGGGACCCATTGTACAGGGAAGACATAGCCAGTTTTCTCCAGCTGTCTTCCCCCCACCCAAGCTGCTCCACCCCCTTCCCTTCCCCTCCCCACTCCACAGTCCTCTGCCTTGAAATAACTTAAAAGATAGCTTAACATTTTAATGCAATTAAAAATGAAGTGCATCTCTTTATTTATAATAATTATACCTTAAAACATTCTAAAACCTCATAAATTACTTTCTTGGAAAAAAGGCCGCGAGCCGCTGCTTTTTGATTGGGAGAATGTGTATTTCCTGCGAGCTCATTTTCTTTAACTTGACACTCCTGTTTTTTATAGGTTTCCTAAGGGCCTCTGCATTATCCCGGGCTTCAGGCTGGTTCTTCACGTCATAACACTGCAACACCGAGTCCTGGGGCATGTCCCTTTTGAAGGAAAAGTTTTTCGTCGAAACCCCCGAGAGGCCCTTTATCTTGCCGCAGAAAATGGTAGGCACCGCATCTTTGACAGAGACGATCACTTTGGCCGTCTGTGACGTGCTCACAATCTCAATGTTATTGCCAGTGGGCGGCTCACAGGGTGCTATACTGGTCTGGTCCACCAGCCATTTGGGCTGCTGTCTCAGGAGTTCAGACGAGCCGCTACTGATCACTCTGCTTTCCACCTTTGCCGGAGCCTCGTGCAGTTTGGAAGGAGCAAAGGGCAAAACTGCACCGGAAAGCTTATCCGCTGCAGAATGAGAAGCGCCATCCATCGTGGATCCAGATCGGGTGCCGTTATTGCTTGCTTCGGTGCTGCTAGCCTTCCGACAGGAAGTAATCGAGAGGTCCAAAGCGCCGCCCTCCAGTGAGAGCTGGGAATTGTCCTCGCCTTCCTTAAGCAAAGGGGCTGTTTTCATGGACAGATCGAGGACCTCATTCTCATTACTCATCTTGATGACAGTGTGCCGGTTCAGCTGGGAAAGCTCTCTGTGGTGGATGAAATCGAATGGTTTGGTTTCTTCTTTCTCTAAGGGAGTCTGGGTGCCTTTGCAGGAATGCAAGATGAACGAAGCAGCTGGTTTTGGGCAGTCCATGTTGGCCTTAGACTCAGCACCGTGGGGCACGGGGATGGGAATGGGGATGGGAATAGGAACTGGGACTGGCAGAGGAACGATCACGGGGTATGGTACCAAGAGTGTGGCTGGCGGAACCAGGGGAGATAACGGGGAGCTGAAGGGCTGTGGCGGGGGGACAGAAGAGCAGTCTGGGGGTGGTTGATAGGGCGAAGGACCTAAGGCGCCTTGTGTGGGAAAGAGATCCTGCAAAACGGCAGCAAATCCTGGTGTCTGAAACACAGGAGGCAAGACGGACTCCTGAGCTGTATTTGATGGTTTCTGATCCAACAGTTGCGGCTGTCCCAACGGAGCAGAAGAGCCCTGAAAGAGGTTGCTGTGAATGGAGTTGGCTGCACAGGGAGAACTCTGCGGTAACACTAGTGGGGAGTTTAAATGCTGGAACACATGTTGCTCTAAGAGGACAGGCAGTGGCACTGGGCCTTGAGTGGTCATGACATAGGGAGTGTTGCCGTTTGGAGCAATCTGAGGGGCTGTGCTTCCAGCTACTTGGAGGTGTATTGGGAGAACCACGGGGCTGTCTCCTAAGCAAATGGGCTGAAGCACTGTGGCAGCTACCTTGAGAGCGACCCCGCTTTGGGATTCTGCTGGCGGTGTCAATATTGATGGAGCGGGGACAGTTACCAGCGGCGAAAGTGCTTTCTTCATCAAGTCTGCTGAATTGATATTCCAGGCTTCTGCCGTTATCAGCTGGGCAACTCCATTCTCTAGCTTGTTGTTTGCCATAGCCGAGGGCGAGGTGGTAACATCCATAGGCAGGTTTTGCGTGTCCTTATATAGTTCCTCCATTTTGCAGGGTTTCCGAGGCTTTGCAGAACTGTAGTTTACATAGCTGTCACTGGCATCCAATTAATCTCTGGGCAGCCCAAAACATCCACATCAACACTACTGGCCTGCAAAAGAGAGACATGTTTTAAGCACGGCATAAATCGCTTGCTTAAAATAATAACTGCAACTTTCTCTTTCTTTCTCTCTTTCTAAGACCACCTGTCACCAAAATGGAACATTAAGTGTTTCCACCCTTTGGGGACAAGAAGTCCTATGGTTCTGTATCCTGGGCATATGTGTGTATAGAATATATGCATATACAGAACGTACATCTCTTGAGTGTTACGTGAAGAGTCCTGGGAAGCTTAAAGATAGCCATAAACAAAGATAATTTAAGGACTGAAGCTACTACAGGGGGGGAAAACCCGCTAGAAGCAGAGCAAGAATTCAGGCTGTTCATTTCATACTTTTAAACAAAGCTTCATGCAATGGCGTCATGTGACACAGGGAAGCAGCTGCACTGTTTACACTCAACAAGAGCCCCAAATTGAGGTGCCCTAAAAATAACTCATGATAAAAGCGATGCAGTCTTGGACTTGGAAAGCTTCAGTGCAACTGAAAGAATCAAATACGTTCTGCCTTGCAAACTCTTAAAGCCAGCCAATGCAAACATACCATTTGTGATAGGTCCATAGATTGTATTGAAGCAGCACCACAAAGCCCTGCAGATGCACACACAACCACACCCCCCACTTGGTGGGCTTTTAATCTGAGCCATATTTTAAAAGGAACTAGTTCTTCAGCGCTATACAATGATGGAAATAGAAATCTGTATTAAGAAAGACACACAGAATTAAAATCAAAGCTGATTTAGATGTACTCTGACAGCCTAATCTTAACTGCACAGATGTCGGTAGGGGGGAGAGAGAGAGGGAGAGAGAGAGAGAGGGAGAGAAGCACTCTTTGTAAACCAGGAGTGGTTTAGCACAATGTCGAGAACATTCTGCCCACCCTCAAGGCACTAAGCACAAATCATTTTTGCTGCGAAAGCTTCTCCACCCTCACAGATACTAGAATTGTCAGATGTTTCTTACTTAAAAGGATGCTTCTTAATGCAGAACTTTAGAGCCCAAGGAGTCATATAAATGTATCACTTATTTCCTAAGAATCTTGCATCTTTATATTCTGTTCCCATCTGCCCTTTAGATTTTATACCATTTGGAACGAAATCTTGCTCACCACCATTATCTCAATGCACTGTTAATCTGCTCCCAAGTCCTTGAAGCATGGCAGGCTACAACCCTAATCAATCAAATAAATTTTGTAGTGCTATTCTATAGAAGCAGCGACAGAAAAAAATCAGGCCAATAGCAAGAAAAAATAATGTATAATAATAAAAAGCAACAACAAAATGCATAGATCTATTTAAAGTAGATCCCAATCCAACTTCTGCCCACTGCTTGTCTACAGTTATTTTGAACTACTATAATGTGTTTTTTGACCAATGAAACAACCATCTTCGTTTTGTGTATTTGTATTCTACTTGTAATACTGAGGAACTGCTTATGGTGTTTGCCACCATTCTGCATTAAGTAGATCTCTGTTATTCCTTTTATTCTCTTTTTGTGATTTGTTCTACATTTTATTTATGATTACATGTATATTGCATCTTTTCTCCAAGGTAGGGTACAGGGTCCTCCCCCTGTCCCACTTTATCCTCACAAACCCCTGTGCTGAGAGTAGGTAACTGGCTGAAGGTCACCCAGGGAGCTTCCTGACTAAGTGTGCATTTGAACCCTGGGCCTCTCAGGTTCTAGTCCAGCTGCTTCATTGTTAACGGACTTTTTTCTCCCCTCTTTTATTTTGTTTGTGAGGCTTGTTCTTTCACCCACCCATTTTATTTTCTGTACTCTACAGAATAACACTATGATGAAATGTTGATGAAAAATAGGCTCCATGGAAAACTTTTATCTTATGATGGGAAAGAACATTTTATCTTAAAAACAACAACTAGGTAACTGGATAATTTCAGGCTGTTCGTTTTCTTTTTTCTTATATTCTTACTGGCAACACAGCTTAGTCATGTTAATGGTTACCCTGGCTTACTGCGAGGCAAACAAAAACAACCAGTATTTCTGAAAAGCCCAGGACAAACAGTTCCAAACGTAATCCTATAAACACTGACAAATTTTAAGGCTATATACTCTGACAAAGGCAGATGAGCCCTTAACATGCATGCTATTGAGCAGCAGTCCGTTAGCAATAGCTGCAAACCCTGACCCCACACGGGGTGCTAAATGCATATATTGCCCTCCTCACCTCTCTGCATTAAAACATTAATGCTGTATTGTCATTAAAACATTAATGCTGTATTGTCGACGTTTCAGTTGGAATACTAAAAATGAATTCCAGCCACCTTTATCAGTGAGGATTTTCAAAGAGAAACATGGTTTTTGGAGAACTAGAAACGGTTCAATGGCAGAGGAGAAAATAATAGCCCCAGTTATAATCTCCACAATAGCTTCTCACTCAGACAGAAAACCTAAGGCTGCAATTGGCAAGTATTGATGTCAATGGGCTTAAGGAACCCTAACCTCTGACTGACTGCAGCCTGAGAGTGTTGCATTCAATTCCAACCTGACAGTGCAGCCGTTGCTTCTTTGTCCCAAATGCACCTTGTTGCACCAAATATAATCTAATATGATCTTTAGCCAAAGATTTCTCAATTCCTATTTTAAAATTGTGGCGTTATGAAGGAGCCGGTACTTACACCATGACCACTACAAGCAATATCATCTTCTCACCTGCCAATGTTTCTCTTTAACAGTAATCCTCAAAAGCTCGCTCCATGGCTCCTCTGTCCTACATTTTGATATAGAAGGGTTTCTCGCCATATATGCACACACTAATAATAATAATAATAATAATAATAATAATAATAATTTATTATTTATACCCCGCCCAACTGGCTGGGTTTCCCCAGCCACTCCGGGCAGCTTCCAACAGAATATTAAAATACAACAGTCTGTTAAACGTTAAAAACTTCCTTAAACAGGGCTTGCATTCAAACAATAAAACATCAGGAGTTGGTGAGAGGAGTGGCTGTTGTGATAGCTATGGAAAAAATCTATTTATGACTCTGAATGAAAAGCTATTGAAGATCAAAATTCACAACACACGCTTTATTGGCTAACTATGCAAGCTTTGTTCATGCTCAAAAGAAATATCCTTCAGGAGCAATGCGTGGCACTAAGACACGCTTCTGAAAAGGCAAGTTAGCAATATCTGCAGGTTGGTATAAAAAAAGACCAAAACAAGAAGTCGAAACGCAAATGGTCTGAACAGCTGCCACTTGATGATGAAGTGTTATCATAGCACATAATTTACCCAGGTCTTCCAGTATAAGCAAACAGTATATTGATCACACAGTCTGAGCCTAGGGCTTACTGATCTAGTAAACACATGGGGATGCACTGACTAATCGTTCACACGTCACAAAGCTTGATGCTATACAGACACTGCAGAGACATTGCATTAGCGATAGGAAGATGCAGATGTATAGCGGATAAATCCTTAAACAATTTAAAGAAAGGGCACTATTTCATTGGCTATGCTAAAATTCGTCTAATACGTGTCTACACATATGCAGCGAATAATGCAAGAATATTCAAGGGTATTGCACATCTTTGTCCAAAACATGGTGAAAGTTTAAAAACTATTTCCTCTTCTATGCTTTGGATTGTTTTATTTGTTGCTGCTTAATTAATAGTGATCTCTGTTTTCATGAGAAACTAATGACCTCACAGGACACAGGGGACCTTCCATTCCCCTGCCTAATCAATTTAACTATGAAAAATAGTGAAATTATAGTGAAAATGATACTACAAAGGAGACTTGCAAGGCAGGCTAAGGGGATTAATATACAGAAAGCACAGGAAAGAAAACAGATAACTGAGTAGGATCAAAGTATAAGACAAGATAAAAGACTGGTTTGCTTAAACTTAACTATCCTCCGTCTCCAAGCACTGCAACATTTAAGCCGTACAGTTTTGCTATGCTAGACACAGAGAATAGCCACACCAGACTGATAGTAAGTTCTATCATAAGCAGGCATCTTGAAGAAAAACCTATGGGTTTTTTTCTCTTTGAAATACAATCAAGATATATTGCTTTCCAGGTTGAGCAATCTCTCTCTCTCTAAATAAGTTTATTGGGCTGTATCCAACTTAACCCTACTCATAATAATTCTATTGAAATGAACGAAGCTAACAATTAAATTCCATTGATTTCAATGAAGCCTCTGAGTATGGCTTAGTCAGAAACCTATTTTTGGCACTGCTTTTCGTTGTTGTTGACAACAGCAGGAGGTTCAAGAAGTAGAAACAGAAAAATGAAGCTATCCTTTTTTTAAAGCTAGTAGATAAATGACAAGTGTGTATGTATCACACTCAAACACACACAAGGGACATCTATAAGTTGGCACCATGTTGGCAGCCCTGTTCACCTATGTTAAGTGAAAAGCAAAAAGATACTGAGTGTTACCATAAGATAGATAAATAACCATGTACCATAAGATAGATAAATAACCTTCCTCTATTCCTCCTTAACCATTCAGCACACCGTCATGCCAGATATTCCACATACTCTCATTCCTACTGACAAAACTGCTTAATTTTTTACAGCAATGAAAATGGATCTGTAAATGCTGCTAGGCATCCCAGACTGGCAGAGATAAGACTTAAGTGCATGTGATGAATGCTATGTCATAGAGAGAAACATGCAAATGTTATTAAAGGAAGTGGTGATTAATTCCATTGTGTTTAGCCACCGCTGAGAGCAGGGCACCTAAGTCATGTAGCACAGTTATGTGCCATAAGACATAATCAGAGCGTTTGAATCAGGAAAATTGCCAAGTGTTTGTGCCCTTAATACTGTACATGCTTGTAGACACTTCAGATGCCTACTTAAATCTTCTTTGCTATTCATTTTTCACTCATCTTGCTGACAGGCATTTCTGAGCTGGGTTCCTACTTCAGTTGTTAAGACTTTGATTACAGCTTCCAGTATTTGCGCTTACAGCATAGATAGATTTAACCATGACATGCAAGAAAAAAATGGAGCTGTTTTGAGAAAAAAGCTGCCGTAGGTAATCCAGTGACCATCAGGCAGCTGCTCCTTGATCACTGGGAGAAAGAAAAACAAAATCCAGTAATTCTGGGTTTTGTTTGGACCCTCAGCCAAGCATCCAAAAACTAGTAAATGCTCCAAAATTACGTTCTCAAAAGGGTTGAATCAGGTAGATGATGCAGACTTTCACAGACTAAAAAAATCTGTAATATTTTATAGTGAAAATGGGAAAACCTTCTAAGGCTGCAAACTAGTATTCTCCAGTACAAACTAGTAAGGCTGCAAACTAGTGTTGAATAGTTGTGCAGTATTCCACAGACTGATCTAGAATGAGCTAGACCAGGCTTCCTCAACCTTGGCTCTTCATATGTTTTTGGCCTACAACTCCCATGTTCCCTTGCTAGCAGGACCAGTGGTCAGGGATGATGGGAATTGCAGTCTCGCAACATCTGGAGGGCCGAAGTTAAGGAAGCCTGAACTAGAATTAATACAACAAAGGCACAGTAATTTTAAAGCCAGCCAAGAAGCACTGAAGTGGCCAATCAACCACCACATCCCAAGTCATGGGATACCAGCCATGGTACAAATATGGGCTGTGAAGTCTAGTGTTGCATAACCTCTGCAAAAATGGAAACCAATGCAATCACAGCTATTGGGTTAGACTTCTAAATGATTCTCTAGTGACAAACCCTCATTAGCCATTATAAGAACACAACATGGCATCAGACATTCATAAGCATAACTTGAGACTTGGAACCTGCCATTTAGAAAATAGACAATAAAGTATAATAAAATGCCATAAATCCACCAGCAAGCAAAACAAGATGTCACCTATTTACTGGCACAGTAAAAACATAAAATCCACAAGGCTACATCTTCCAACTCATCCTCTTCAGTGCAAGAGATCTCACATTTCTGGCACCATAGTAAATGCCTTTCATGAAAAGATGTCCCAGTGAGAGTCCTGTTGCGATTATTACTTTGGGAATAAGTTCTCAGGGCATACATAGGATTATGCTAGTATTAGAAGTATTTTTAAAATGGAAGTTGTCTTAGTCTCCTTTGGGAAAAAGATGTATTAAACAAATTATACTGCTTGCAATTAAAGTCCCTCTGTTGATGGATTTAGTTTCATTTTTCATGTGCTTTATACTCACCAGCAAAACAAAGAAAAATGAGCTATTCTAAGAACACAGCCACTAAAAACAAATAAAGAGGGGTGGTTGGGTTTTTTTTACAAGTAACTCTTGAATTTTATTTCCCTAGTAAGTGATACATTTTAGATAAAAGGAAGCCATTTAAAATGCATGATGATAATAATAATAACAAGGAAACAGATTTTTCCACTAAAGTCTGGTTTTGCTTTTCTTTCAGTCCAAATCTATGAACTACCATTGGCAACAGCCAGGGGATTTTAAAATTGGATTTTAGTAGATGCTTACATAAAACGTAATGGCTACTTCATGGTCACACACATCTGATGGGCAATGTCAAATCCATAGCACTGTCCCAGAAGAAAACATCAGCCAAAGATCAAAATATTGTGACAGAATTAACTGTGTGCATTCCTGTGCAGCAGAAGTGGTCAAATCATGTAGCAAAGGAAAACCCATTTCATATGAAATGGGAATTATTGCAGTCCCTTCTTCAGATAGTACTCAAACCTTATTCAAGTTCTGTTGCAGTGGAAAGAATATAAACCTTGGACTGTGCCTTGAAGCTCGCTGGGTGACCCTTAGCCATCACCAATACTGGGAAGCATAAGATGTCTTTGACTGAAATGAATTTCATCTGCAAGGCTGTATAATCTAACTGTGGTGAATGTGATAGAAAATAGCTGTTGTGGAGACCCATAGTTCTGAGCCATCCAATAGCTGGAGCTGCTAATAAAACAATTTAACTTTCCATTTCATTTTTATTATTAATATTAGTAATAAATTTATGAATCACATGTTATGTAGGTGCTGACATAAAAATATCATAGAACAATTAAAAATAGTTTTAGAACTGTACAAAAATTACCCAGATTTAAAAACAATACAAGACAAGCACCAAAGCTGGAAAAGCTACCGTATTTTTCGCTCTATAACACGCACCCGACCATAACACGCACGTAGTTTTTAGAGGAGGAAAATCCGTAGGCATGCCACCCGTAGGCATTTCCTCCATAACACGCACAGACATTTCCCCTTACTTTCTAGGAGGAAAAAAGTGAGTGTTATGGTGCAAAAAATACGGTAATTGAAACGAGTATGTTTTTGTTTCTGGAAAGTACCTGTTGTATCTCAACAGGAGTGTTGTTCCACAGGACAGGGACAGTTGCACCAAAATTCCTATCATTAACAGCATTAACCTGAATAGCTCAACTGGGTACAGCATGGTACTGATAACGCCAAGGTTGCAGGTTTGATCCCCATAAGGGGCAGCTGCATATTCCTGCATTGCAGGGGGTTGGACTAGATGATCCTCTGGTTCCCTCCCAACTTTATGATTCTATGAGTTACTGTGGACCAGGCTTCTGATATTTTGGGGACCTGAAGGAGAAACTATCCTTAAGAAAATAGTGACCTACTGAGTACAGTCTCTCTCTCCCCCCCCCCCCCGTGTACTGTAAGCAGAAGATTTCATTCGCTAGAAAGAGTCAGCAACTTTTTCTCCTTGAAGCTGTCATGTGCAAAAATTCAGTATTCTGTATGAAATTCAAGGCTGTAGTGCAGTAATCTGCAACACTCTGGTGTTGATATAATGACATTAGAAATCCCTCCAATGATTCTCCAACAAAGCACCCATGTCCTACAAATGAAAGCACACATATCCACACATATACCCGTATTTTTCGCTCTATAAGACGCACCAGACCACAAGACGCACCTAGTTTTTGGAGGAGGAAAACAAGAAAAAAAATATTCTGAATCTCAGAAGCCAGAACAGCAAGAGGGATCGCTGCGCAGTGAAAGCAGCAATCCCTCTTGCTGTTCTGGCTTCTGGGATAGCTGCACAGCCTGCATTCACTTCATAAGACACACATACATTTCCCCTTACTTTTTAGGAGGGAAAAAGTGAGTCTTATAGAGCAAAAAATACAGTAATTTCTCATTTGGGGCAAACTGCTGCAGTTCTGTTGCATGCAGGTGATTGAGCTAGAATGCCAAACTCTCAAAAGACAGAAATTCCCCTTTGTTGTGGCTCCCACGCTTAGGCAAAAGTGGATCTGTGGCTGTACTGGGCTTAAGGGAGGACTTGTGGATGAACCACAAGAACGAAGTTCCTGGCCTGGTGCTGTTCTTGCTTCTCTTCTTCAAGTACTGGATTTGTCCCAAGGAATGTTCATGTTGTCAGCACCAGCTGGGCAGGAGAGCGAGCGTGCATGACTGGCAGGCATTTTCTGCAGAGATTATTTTGGTGGAGCAACCTCTACTTACTGCTGTAGAGACACTGGCTGATACAAACATAATGAAGAAGGAGGGTAGCCTTGCAATAAAGATGGGGGGGGGGCCTGTTAAATAGGCAAGGATATTTGTTCTTTTAAAAAGAATCAAGGAGATGCTCACAGCAGAACTGGACATCAGCATGAGAAAGAAATAACATGTTTTTGAAATGTCACAGGACTTCTGTGAGGATACATACAGCCTTGAATGCTACTTTTATTCTTAAAAAGCTATATGTGTACTTACCTGTATGTGGTTAAGCTTATAAGCACTTATTTGTGTGTGCACTCATGCACACATATAAATCTGCCACCCTGGTTACATCTCCCTTTGATCCACATCACAGCAGGTGAAGACAGAAGCCAGGCATTTTACTTTTAAAATTGAATGCCTTCACTTTAGTTAGTCACTGTATCACAACTACATCAACAACAGTGTAGTGGCATGAAAAAAACACAACTGTGCCAAGTTATATACATGCCAGTTGTAGGGTTACTTTAAAGATGATCTTCCACGCTTCCATGAGTGGACTGACACCTTTGGAGCCAATTCAGGGGTGGGAAACCTAGTGTAGGGGCCAAATGTGGTTCTCTGAGTCTATGTTAACCTCAGACCTGGGAAAATGCAACCATACTTTGAGAGAAGTAACAGGTCTATAAATCTCTGAAATCTTATATTTTAGCACTACTGTTTCTCCATGTGTGTGTACGTGTGTTCACTGATGAAAATTAATTATTATTATTATTATTATTATTATTATTAGAATTTATATACCGCCATATACCCGGAGGTCTCAGGGTGGTTCACAGAACAAAATCAGAATATAAAACCACAAAATATATAATCAAAATAAAAACAACAACCCAATAACAACCCCTTCAAAAAAACCACATTTTAAAAGGGTATAGGATGTCAATCAAATCAACCACTTAAAGGTGTATAATGAAGGTACTATACTTCTACTACAGTTTGTACGTAATACGAAAACTGCACAACTTCAAACCACAATTTTATTTTTCCTATATGAGGCTGCTGCATTAAATGGACCGTTCTAATTCATCATCATTGAACCAAAGCCCTTCTGGGCCATATCACCAACTCTCCCTGAAAATGAAGTAAAAAGCAAAGTAGCAAAGTGCTGTAGTTTTAAACCAAGAACAACTCATGGATCCACCCAATTCAGATAATAAAGTTTGTTGAGAGATACTATTAGAGTGTAAAAATATGTACGCTGAACACTGTCAAGGGAAAGGTCATTTCTATATAATGCTCATTATGAAGCTTGAGGGGATAGTTTATTTCAAAAACACAGCTCTTTCAAGATGTCGCTATCAGTAATTATGATCTGCTGAGAAGAAAAAGTAGGGCAGATTAAATACCCTTTTCAACTGCTCTCAGTGTATTTCCCAAAAATGGTTTGAATGAAGGGGGGGAAAACCCAACCTACTCTGGTTTGTAAATGTCAAAGACGTTTTTATTTTAAAAATAAATAAATAATGTTCCTATTCAGAGAAAGCTTGAAGGCCAAATTGGATGTCTATCCCAAAACTTAGCATTACAGTAATGCATCATTTCCACCTCACGCTCAACCCACATCATAGGAGATTACTAATTTTCTGAGTAATAAATATCCATGAATCCTGTTCTGAAACAAACACAATGTTAAAAATACCTCAGATACAGCCATGCATTCCCCCACTCCATTCGGATTGGTAAAACTCCGATACATACTAAATACTTTTCTATCTTCAAGCTCCTATTATCTCAGAGTAATACTGGTATGGTTACTTTTTAATCAGTTCTTCTTTCTATGCTGTGCAATACTAGCATGTACACAAATTATTGCTGGTACATTACAATCATATCCAACACTGATTCAACTAGCGTAATTTCAATCATACACATCTAAAGGCCATTAGTTGAAATCCTGAAATGCAGGAAGGCAGAAAGCTTAAAAGCTATTTTGTACTGGATTTTTCTGGTGAAAAAAGAGCTTTTAAACTCTCTGCCTTGGGAAGCAAGGCTCTCTCAGCATATCAGGTCTGGGATGAGATCTCATAGGAACTGGAATAGCTCTGTGAAATCCTCCCATGGCCTTCAAAGCTGGCGTGCAGAGAGGGCCTTGCTCCCCAAGCAAGGCAGAGAGCTTAAAAGCTCTTTTTGAGCAGGGAAAAGCCAGCTGTGGGGTGTTCCTGTGAGATCACAGAAGGCCCAGGATGTTTGCGCAGGGGCAATTCCAAGGGTTTGAGTATATATGTTTTTGCGCATATGCGGAACTCTTGGAATCGAATTCTAAGATGAGATCATACTGTATATGCAAATATGGATGTTGAAGAAACTGTTATTGACCTAAGGAAATTAAATGTACACACACACACAAGTCTTCAAGGTTACTCAAGGATTTTGTCATGTCTGCATTTTAGAGCAAACAAACCTGATTTGCAATTCCTAGGCTCATAAATCAGAACACAGTTATGTTTCAGTTTTTTTAGACTTCTTTTAATTTTGCAGCACAGTTTTCTGCTGAAGTGCACCTAAATCCAAATTAAAATGTGCATTTTGTGAAAAACATAGAAAACAATGTGAATATTTCATGAAGTTAATAAATATCCACAAATTGATACGGAAATGAGATTGAACATACTTACAAATGAGCACATGCAAAACTGACAGAAACCAGAAACAGGAGAATCCTTCCATTCCCTACTCAAGGTTGTATAACAAGGTTCCCCCCTCATTTATCATTATAAAACCCTGAGGTAGGCTTGGGTGATGGCTAAGGGTCACCCAGCGAGCTTCAAGGCACAGTCGAAGGTTTATATTCTTTCCACTGCAACACAACTTGAATAAGGCTTGGGCACTATCTGATGAAGGGACTGCAATAATTCCCATTTCATATGAAATGGGTTTTCCTTTGCTACATGATTTGACCACTTCTGCTGCAGTAACACCATGTGCTTCTGTTTTCTCATTACGCCATTGTTACCAATATTGGTAGTAAATTCCAATTCTTTTAATACTTATCAGCATTCAGCTCTGTAGGTGATTAGTTGCAATACCAATATTTCTTGTGGTGCTCAGTGGCATAAGTAGGGTACTCGAAAGGGTGCTGAGCAACTGAAAGAAAAACAACATATTGCTGAAGGCAATATGCCCATAAAAATGCAGCGCTTTTCTATAGTCAGAATGCCTGACAGTAGAGTGGGGATGGGTGATGAAGAAGATGGTGAATGGGTTTCCTGTGCTCCTTCCAATGGCATGGTGTCAGAATTTCCTATTGCTAATAAAATGCAAATCCACGCTGCCACAAATTCTGGCAAGATGTGTCTTCTCTCATCTTCTCTTGCCCCTTTTTGTAGCAAGAGGCAAGTAATGGAATAGCAGCAATTTTCTACAATTACCATGAAGCCCGATTCTGTGAATCATTAGAAGCCCTCAGCCTTCATTAACGTCAGCAGGAAGAACAGGTACTGAGCATTTCACAGGGTTGGACCCGTCACTGCTGCAAGAGAAGACTACCAATTGCCCTGCAATTACTAGGATGTTCCTGTCACAAGAACACTAGTTTACAGAAGTCATATTACTGTAATCTAGAGTTAATTACTTCCTGGCTTTAAGTACCAGCTGAAAAAACCAGAAAGGAGTAAGTGTGCACAGAGGGTGTTTTTTTTTAATGCCACTTAGCAAAGTTCACAGAACAGAGACCAACTGTGATAAATGTTAACTCAAATGTACAAAGAAACAAGCACAGCACACACACCCCATATATATATATATATATATATATATATATATATATATATGCTTCCTTTTTGGTAAAAATTTTGCCTTTGGTTATTTTAAATCACTTGATAAACTAAATAATGCTTCACCCCTTACATTTCTTTTGCTGTAAAATTAAATTAAATTTTATATCAGTGAAAACAAAACCAGGGCTATATACTGGAAGCCTTTGATATGGCAGATTTAGTGTTGCTATGCTGTTTTCCTGAAAGGCCTCATGCCTTTAGCAGTTGTCTGACAAGACAAAACTTCAGCACGAATCTTTTTTCCTATAACAGAGATGCAGTGCTGGCAAAATAAGCACCTGTTGGATTTCTGCCACACAGCTGTTTATTTTTTTAAATGTCAGGGGGAAAGGTGGGAATTCAGTGAGTAGCAGCAAACACCAATTTCTCCATGAATACCTAATACTCTTCAGTTCCATTCTCATGGAAGGCATGACAGATCTTCCACAGGAAACAGCATGCACACTGCATATTGAGACAGCCACCATGTGTTAGTTTATATATATTTATTTTGAATGTTGTTGCCAGTCAGGGCTTCCTAGCACATGTAAACAAAGACAAATACATCTGTGCAATCAGCACACATACATCACAGTGATCTACACTGAAGTGCAATGCTATTAAAACGCACAATAAGCTGAAATTAAGGCAATAGAGAGTTCTTTCTTTAGTGCCAAAAGCCTAAATGCCAAACTTTTATTTTATTCTGGCACTGGATGCAGAAATGCTCTTGTTGCCTATATAGAGGACCAGCAAATTTGGAGTTCAAGCTCTGTTGGAAAAGCCATAAAAGCACTTTGCCATTAAAGGATGTTCAGCATCTTCCCATTCTGTCTGTTTCATAATACATATAATACAGAGCATTTATTCCAGCCATAAGCTTGTTTCAATTATATAGCTGATGGGCAATTTAATACACATTTCAATATAAAAAAGGAAAGTCACAATATTGAACCTGCTGTCACCTCTTTTATATTTGTCTCTAGCGTAGCAGTGAATCCAACATTGATATGCAATTCTTGCCCTTCTTTTCTTGCTCACCTGCCCAGTCACTACCGTCAAGTGCTCCACCAGGGAAACAAAGTGATCTACTATTTTCACAGCACTGTGTGGGTCTCAACTCACCATCAGTTGATTCCCCCCATATATATATTTTAACAATAGTTCGCATGACCTAAAAGGTTATCTTAACCCACACTGTATATACCCAGTTGATCACTGGGCTCTGCAAGAAAGGGCATCATCATCAGGAAATCTTCTCCATACAACATATGAATCAGACAACTTGTATGGTGGCACGTACCCTTTGGAACTCCCATTATATACATTATCAGGCAGGCAACATCAATATTTTCTTTTTGGTGCCCATTGAAGACCTCTCTCTTCCAGCAAACTTCTTAAATGGATATTTTTATCACAGTGTCTATCTGCATTGCCCCCCCCCCAAAAGGGTAAACAAATGCAAAACTGAGGTGTTATTTCCATCTCTAAGTTGAGGTGAGGTCATTAATTTGGAATAGGAATTCTCAGTTAACATTTGTAGTTGATTCTCACAGCTATTATGTGGTGAATTCTCCCAAAAATTGACTGCATAGCTTTCTGAATTCTCTGAGACCAGAGGAAATCTCCACTTGCCAGACTCTTGAAAAACATTGTGGCTTGATTCCAAAAGCATGGATACTCGCAATCTAGACACACTGTTGCCTTGAACAAATATTATTTGTTTAATTTATTTTTATTTATGAAGCAGTTCTCATGAAACATCCAGAAGCAATTTAACAGTAAAAGCGTCAACAAGAAGTCAAACACACACACATCTGTATTTTTTTAAAAAAATCCACAAAGCCCCTGACGCTATGTGTTCTGCTGAGGAAAATGTATAGCTGCTTGCACATTTCCCACAACAAAATAAATAGCAGCATTATGAAGATTGAGGTATTATTTAGATTGGGGAAATTTAGTGATGCAAAGAATTAAGCGGCCTCCCACAAGTAGCAGACTGGATAACAAGGACTGCTGCAAAACAGACAAAATACACCTGAAGGAACCGAAATGTGTATTGGGGGGCGGCATTTCTTACACCCTGGAATGGCAATTTTCATAGCAAATAGTCAAGCCTCATGAAACTCTGATAGCACAATACTCCACAAAGTGGAGTGTAACTCCATGGCCTATGTTTGTTTCATGTGGGCAAGGATGATCCATTGTTTTGCATTTTGTCCTCTCTTATATCCACTGTCAGTTTCATACCTCTTTGAAATTGCTCTGAATAGTAAATTCTAGCCTATTTCACATACACCACAACATACAATGGCATTTTTAACGCCATCCTTTAATTCAGAAATTAAAAAGAGAAGCAGGACCCTAATTGATAAACATGCTCAGCTTTTAACTCATTTTCCTTTGCTTGTAGCACAAGGCTGCCTACCTACATAAACAAGGACAGATCAGATATGAAAAACATTAACCAGATGATCTTTTACCTTGTCCCACGTAATTATTCACATCATGAGCACTAAGTGCTCTTATCAAAGACAGATTTGTGCCTGTTTCAACAAATGCTTTTAATAAACTGTGCTTCCTCAGTCCCTTGAATCTTCTGGACAAATTTTAGGCAGTCTCCCACAGATTATCACATATGTGCCGTCTTAGCAGTGTCATAAAGCTTAGCTTTATTTTGTTGAAGTTAGCACTGTCTAATACTTAAGATTATAACAGTATGGAAAAGTGTTGTGATGTATCCACCTTTCCCAATTATTTTAAACATTATGTAATCATACTCTAAATGCTCTCCTTTGTTCCCCCTTCTAAAAATGGTCCATTTTAGAGCTAGTTACCTGTCAAATATCCAGCCGGCCTCACTTAGATTCACTTTTACTGAGCTGCATTTTCAAGCTATGCCCACCGTCCCAGACGGAAGATATAACAGGGTACAGTACAAAGACAGACTCTTTATATGTGGGCAACTGCAGGTGAAAGACATCTTGCACTATTACTATATTGCCCACTATACATAGGACCCAGTAGGCAATTTCTCACCTTACCATCTGTACAGGAAAGATATCTCTCCCTGGCAGAGAAGGTCCTAAACAATTCAGTGACTCATAAAGAAACTTAAAAAAAAAAAATTCTCCTGGCATAATACCAAGTAAAAGAGCCTCAGGTTTTTTGTTAATGGAGAATTTAAAAAGATCAGAAAGACGACCCTGGACAATATAGCCATGAACTGTGAGGGAGACACAGAGATCTAAATAGAGACCATTATTTGTGGCGTGACACCCCTTTTGCTTGTATCTATTTTCGATTCAGATTTGTCATGGCCAATGGCTAGTACAATAAATCGGATTGGATGCAATCATACTTATGGTTTCAACTGGACAGCTGACAAAATGGAAGAATTCATAAAGACTGATTACTGGAACCACAGTAAGTCAAAGCTGAAAGAGCAGGTGGGAATACATGCCTCCATATTCTAGGCCAGAGCTTTCCAAACTCTTCATGTTGGTGGCACTCTTTTTAGACGGGCACCATTTCGCGACACAGTAATTCAGCAATTCAGTTTTACTAGCAAACTGAAGGTTAAACTAGCCCCTTTCCAGCCCCAGAAGGAGCACAGACAGTGTTCACGTGACACACCTATATACTGCAGCTGATACACTAACGTGTCACAACACAGTTTGGAAAGCTCTGTTCTAGGCAGTTACCTTGCAGTCTTCTGTACCAATGAGCCTCTTTACCAGGTTATGGACTCTTTGCACAGTTGGCAGCCAATTAAAACAAAGGCAAAGTAAGTTGCAATCCTATTCCTTGCAAAAAGTCATTTGAACTTTGCATCCTATACCCAGAGGGATGGGATGCCTCTTGGTGCTGTTGGACTTCAACAGCCCCCCTCAGTATGGCCATTGGTCAGGAATGATACAAGTTGTTGCAAGGTTTCCTCACCCCTGCCCTACTGTATATGAATCTCAAAACTACATGATTTGCATCTCAAGGCAGATGACATAAAGCAGCAACAACAACGAAACAACCATATGTAAGTGACAGAACTGGCTACCTGAAGTACAAATTTTGACTGCTGTTAACCTGCTTGCCGAAGAGAGAAACTAATCTTCTAAGGATTATGTCTTTATTTAGATGTGTTTCAATCAAAGATACTTAAGGTGATTTCATAAGGAACCAAACAAATATTTGATTGTCAGTGCTCATTGTGTACCAAACTCCTCTGTTACATCCCTGTCCTAGACATGTTGACTTGAAGTACAGGCTTGACAGCATATTGCTTTAAAATATACACACCAATACCTCAAGCTGCTGTTTTTAAGATCCTGCTTTGTCTCTAGATGTCTCCAAGTTATGCCATATGTTCAGCTGAGCTTACTATCATATGACTGCTAAAATGAATTCTCTAAGGCCTGTAGCCACTGCAGGAGAGTGATGGTGGAAAGCAAAGGGTCTTTAATTTAAATATTGTATTTACTAATTTTCCTTTGCAAGTAAAAATAGTAAGGAAAAGCATAGTCAATACTTTACCGAGTTACTCAGTAAAAACCTGCCCCCCGCTTCCCAAAATAAGCTTAAGCCTGGTGGGCTCCCTATAAATTCTGTCTTACTCCTTCCTCAAAGGAAAACCGTATCTGGACTCCTGCAAACACTTACCTAAGAGTAAGCTCCATTAAACAGGAAGAGATTTAGTCTGATTAAAAATGTATAACAATGTATTTATAGGTTAACTATACAGTGAATTCTTAATGAGTGCCTAGACTTCAACACTACACAGCAGGAGACATGCCTAAGCCTCTTTGCAAAGTTTTCACATTTTGCATTTGCCATGTGGAGGTTGGGAGACATTCTTTAACACCCACCTTCACCTATTGCGCAGTAGCATTTGGAGAAAATAACTTCTAGGGAATACCTGATCTTAGAAAGACCAACCACAGGAAAGATGTGTCCTGGTTGCTAGAATCAGAAAGAAGCAGGAAAGGAAAGTACACTAAAGGGGAGGGAGAAACACCCCAGGAATTCCAAACAACTCACTCATCAATCATAGCTCTGATTTCGCTCATTAGCTAAAAATACTAAAACGTGTGAGCAGCCAGGCTGGCTCATCTTAAAGAAATAAATTTGAAGGTTGCCTATACTTTTTGTTTCATAGCTTTCATTTATGGAGGGCTAGATACTTACTTTAAAACGGGGTGTGTGGGTGAACATCTGGGGTTCCCTGCAGGTATGGGCTCTGATTACAATTGCATCATTATAATCCAACCAGGCACAATTCATTCTCTCCCAATGCAACAGTTTGTTCAGCAACAAGTGCATCAGTTTCTTCAAGACGCTATTGCTTTAAATGCTAAATATACCCAAATACAGCTATGCATTCTGAGTGGCTTGCTGTGGGGTGGGATGGAATACATTCAGATACCACTGAAAATTATCCCTTAGCCAATAGTTATAGTTATTCAAGATGATACACTCCAGAAAGTGTAATTTATCATTTCCACAACAAGTTCTTATTCCCTACCACCATGAAACATACAGCAACCAATAATGCTTTTTCATTAAGGGCATATTTTGAGGTTACAGACTGATACAGACTATTTTGTAAGAGGACTATGGTTCTATAAGCATTTTGCCAAACAAAAATTTACCTAGCAAGTTCCTTTAAGTTGAAGATATTGGTTGTGTGTGTGTGTGTGTGTGTGTGGAAGCAGCACCAAAATTTTGATCTTCCTTGAATAACAGTAAATCCAGCATCTATTTTCAATTAAACTGAAGCCATTTTGCTCTTGCCAAAGTGCATTCTCCAAACATTATCACAAGAACCTTCTGTAACTCTTAAATAATGTGTTTTGTGAATATACTGAATATCACTGGTTACTATTTGTTCTTGGTCTTTTTGTATGGCTATAAAAAACAACAACATCATCCTGGTATAAATCCTTGGATCACCCTTCTTCTCGCCTCTCTTCACAGTGAGAGTTACCCCCGCCTTATAATCCATTGCTGACTTTCAGAAAAGGACATCAGCTTTTATTCAAGGACCTTCAGTCAATGAAACACTCAGTGAGAAGGGTTTTTAAAATCCAAGGACATCACCATTTAGATTAAGCTTCTTGAAGGGTTTTATTTACGAATATGGCTACCTGTTTGAATTAGAAAACTGATTAAATGTGTCATATTTTATCTGTTTTTTCTAAGAACTAGAACTTAGAAAGGCTGCTTATTTGCCTTGCACGCATTCACAGGCACACACACAAAAAACATTTTGAAAGATTGATAGTGCATTTGTTACCTTTCTTACACAGAAATTTTTTCTTGCATATAAACTATTATATAGAGGGTATATAGATCAGAACATGTAATTCAGCTGTTATATACACAACTTGTTTTATAGTTCGTGAGAACATGGTATCAGGCCCTAGCAATTCATTGGGACTTAATCTATGGAACTTTTCTAAAATATATTGATAAACACTTAATGTACAAGAGTTCTTCAGCTTTGCTATTTGAAAAGGTTAGGTCTTGTTTTCAGAAGGGAATTTGGTTTCTCTGCATATTCATACATGATATCTAAGTGTCTTTCAATTGCCTTCCTTTAGCTGTGGCAGGGCTTTAGATTTCTAACACATTAAGAACTTTAGTACAGTGTTAAGGCTTCAGCTACAATTTCTCAAAACCTTAACTGGCTTCAAATACAATCACAATAAAATACTGCCAACACCTCATTGTCCCTATCACGTGGCAAACCTCTGAATGTCCCCTGCACTCTTCCTTACCAGTCAATTACATTCAAGTCCTTGTTTCTGAGGCAGCATTTTCAAATCTCCCCTAGTGATTCTACTGCAATTCACCCACAAATCATTCAATAGGCTATCGTTTCTCTCCTTTGGTTGTTATATCCTGGATCTACCTTAAGGTGAGGTATATCTCAAACCCCACTTCCCCTATATTTGTTACACAAAATAATACATTAAGAATACTGTAATAATGCCTCTATAAATTAAATCTCATTCATTGCACAGGTGCATTCTCTTCAATGGAGTATTAACCTAAAGGCCTATTAGAGACAGATAAGAGGGATGTAAGCATGCAATTTATGTCCACAAGAGCATTCATTTCAATTATTTAGATGCCCCATTAGATAGCTGAATTATCTGTTCTTGTCCATATTCTTCAATTGGTCCTCCACTGTTGGAAGCATCAGGATTGATCCCTAAGACATTATATGCAGTGCATATACATAGATGAATGATTTGATCAGGGATGGGTAACCCATGGCCCTCCGGATTTTGCTTGACTGCCACTCTCATCATCCCTGCCCATTGGCCATACTGGGTGGGGCTGATGGGAATTGAGATTCCAGTTACACACAGAGGACAACAGGTTCCCCATCCCTGGGTTAGACAGTTATCACACTCAAACAGCCATAAATTCTGGTGACGATTTCTTATTGCAATTGTCACTTACACTCAGTGACAGAGTACATGTGTGTATCCATAGGCACCCATATTCACTCCCAGATAAACTGAGAAAAGGACTCTTCTCTGAAACCCTGAAAACTCAGAATCTGCTGTTGAATTTGTTTTCTATGATTTAGCTACAGATGAAACAACAGACATGAGCAATATAGCATAGCTTGCAAACTTTTTGCCTCGATTCATACCATGTTTTGAGACTACAGGAGTTACTGTAAATAACATAACTAAATAACATATGCTTAAGCCTTGATCCAGATCAATTGTGTTCTGTGCTGCTACATCAGTCATAGGGAGAATCTTTCTGCATACTCTCTTGGTCTGAAAAGCATCACGTGTACTGTCGTTTCATGCATAAACTTCATTAAAGGCACGGCTATGAATAGCCCACCAGTTCAAATAACTTATTATATTCTGCCAAGTTTTACTCAGAGTAGACTACTGAAGTTAATGGACCTAAGAAAAAGTATTAACAGCTTTAAAGAGAAATGTGTTGCTTAGCATACTTTGTTATGGTGCAATCAACAGCCTTCTTCAGCTGCTTAAGTGTGCTTTTGCTAAAGACTTTTGTACGAAAAAGTCTAATATGAAAAGCCACTTGAGAGATTTAAAAACACTCACGATATGAATAATAATAATAATAATAATAATAATTTATTATTTGTACCCCGCCCATCTGGCTGGGTTTCCCCAGCCACTCTGGGTGGCTTCCATAGAAACAAAAAATACAGTAAAATATCACAGATTAAAAGCTTCCCTGAACAGGGCTGCCTTAAGATGCCCTCTAAATGTCAGGTAGTTATTTTGTGTAATTGTTTCTGCAGAGTAAAAGTGCCAAGTAAAACAGTTTTTTTTAAAAAGTTAAATAAATAGATCTTTTGTCTGTTCTATTCTTTTTTTAAAAAAACACCTTTGACCTCTCAAGAAGGCCTAAACATACAGAATATTCCCTGCAATTTTACCTTCCATGCTTATGCTTTCTTGACAAACAGATAACCTGTTTATTGAGCATTAATCCTGGTTTATTTTTAGATAGATTAGATGACGTTGCATCAAACATTTTCCAGTCACCACCTTTGCCACAAAAAGTCACATCTTTGGGGAAAGTGGGTTGTATCACAAGACCTTCAAGAACAGCCTGAATGTGCTGGCATATAACTAAATCCCAACTGAAAATAGTGACAGTCAGGAAGTGCCCAATGTTTCAAGAACACACACACACTCAGGAGAAATGACCTTGAACAGGCAGATTAGAGACAAGGCTTTCAATGATCAGGGATCAGTTCTGCAGTGGCTTTCTGCAGCCATGCAGTTAATAGTATATTCTGCTTGCATTCTACACAGACTAAAAGCAGACTTGCAAATCTCCAGCACATAATTTGAAAATGAAGCACAATGCAAGGCTTGTTGGTAAACTGTAGAAATAGCACACAAAAACATTATACAGAGAATGTTTTTAACATAAATCAAAGAAACTGAAAGGGCAAGGAAACCATTGCCGTAGGATAACAATTAGGCACAGATTTTAAATCTGTAAATTAAAGCATGTGATGTTGTTCCTAACGTCTACACACACATCACAATAGGTTTCCAACAGCAACACCCCACAGATATTTTTCTAGAGCAACAGAACGAATGCTTTATATGACCATAGGTACTAAATAACATTTATTGCCACCAGCGTGGGACAGCATTACACTGTGGGAGGACTTTACTAATGAGGGAACAATCAAGCAGCAATAAAAACTTTATGGCATTCCCACATCAAAACATATATTGTCCATGTCACTTTATTGTGGTGCTGTCTGTCCTTTTTCAGTACTGTTCTTACGCTGCATATTTCTGCAACTACATCAGTTCTTCCAGTTGCCTCTTTCCCCCCTTACATCTTTCTACCACTCGTAAGTTATCTCCTTCCCCTCTAACACACAGTTGCATCATTTACCTCCTTTTAAATGTTAGCGCTGAAACAGCCAAGTAACATGCAGGGCATGTTTGAATCCAAAAAGGCAAAAAAACCACATTGTTTTATAAACAGCTGGCTACTTTTTATTTCCTTCAAACGCCAACACAAGGTGTGGTGGAACTGTGAATACAAATTATCAGTTTTATCGAGGGTTATTCAGTTGCTGACATGCTTTATTTCTACATGGATGCAATGAAATCAAATTCCTGGATATGGACCAAAAATCTGCCCTTGTTTACTATGGCCAGTTTCTGTTGGCATTAAGAACAGCCCTTCACACAAAAAAGAGCTCTGAAGGGATGGAGGAATAGAAACATGCAAGCAGCTGAATGACTAGGTTCACACTACTGAATAATTCATATTAAACTGCTGTGCAGTTGTATCAATATTACTAACATTTCCAACCCAGAGACTGGCCATTTCTTTGTCTCAGGAAAGGCAGAGCAGGAGTGTGAATGCATGTAAATCTCTTTAGGTGTTCTCTTCTGACCCATAAATATATGGTGAGGTACCAGTGGTCTTCAAGTGCCAGCTTCTTTGGCACCAGGACACTGCCTGTGCCGACAGCTCTCTGAATTACATGAGATGATGGGGGTCACTGTTTAGTTCACGTGCTTTGCATATTTAAGGGCCCAAATCCAATCACTGATATCCAAGGTTGAAGGATCTCCAACAGCAAGGCCTCTGCAGCTGCCAGTCTCAGTGCTTGGACTACACTGACCAATAAGAAGAACAACGGAATCTGCCTACTACTGAGACAGACCACTGGCCCATATAGCTTAGTATCGTTGGCACTGACTGAGAGTTGCTCTCCAGGGTTTTGGCTCCACCTGAAGATGCTGGAGACTGAATCTAGGGACCTTCTGTATGGTCTGAGCAACAGTTCTTGAAACAGTAATGTAAGGCAAACAGCACTGTAAAGTCCAAACATCAGTATGTATTATGATACTATCTACTTGATCCCTTATGTATACTATAAAACAGAGCTCTTAGATTCTTTTTTTTTTAAATACTATTTATTAAGAGTTTAAAAGTTACAAAAAAAGAAAAAGAGTTAAACAAAGCAAAGAAGCAAAAAGAAACAAAAAACAACACAATACAATGCAAGACAAATAAAACAAAACAAAGACCATTTTAAACAATTTCAATATCATATCTTTCATTCGCTTATTTCCACGACTTCCTCACACCTCCCTTTTTGTATTCCACATCAATTAATTATTTCAGCAATTCCTTTCCATCTTCCTCTGTTTTCTATCCTATAATTATCTTAACACATTCTAACCTTATTTTATTCCCTTTAATGCTCAATTAATCTATTTATACTTAATTTCTTATAACATTTCTGCTAAAGCCATATAACTTCATTCCCACTTTGTTCTAACATTCATTAATTTTGCAATATTTCTATAAATAGTCTTTAAACTTCCAGTCTTCTTCCACCAGCTCTTCTCCCTGGTCTCTGATTCTGCCGATTCTCTCAGCCAGCAAAAAGCAGATGATTCACAAAATTTAGAGGTCTGGCAGGGCAAGTCCACCTCCTTCTTTAGCATCCGTTAATATCTTAAATTTTACTCGAGGCTTCCTGCCCTGCCATACAGATCTAGAGACATCCCTCTGCCACCTCCTGAAACAATCCCTCCTATCCAAAACTTGCAATGTTTGAAACAAAAGCAACATCCCCGACCTCACCGCAACCCTCGTCCCCACCACAGCAACTCGGCCCAACAATAGCAACTTCCAATTTAGCCCTATTTCCAAATCCCCCTTGTCTTCAAGCCAACGTCCTTCACAGTTGCCCTTGAATAAATTCACATTTCTGGCGGTCATACTAACCCCCCATTACCTCTCTTTCTCAACCAATGTTAGTCCTATCTCCTCCTGAATCTCTATCAAGGTTTCCTTTTCCTTGGGTAGGGCTCTGATCCTCAATTTCATCTGTTTCTCTTTAAGTTCAGTCATATCGGGTGTCAGCTCATATTCATCAAATCGTCCTTGTATGGATGGGACTCTCTCTCTCTCCAGTTGAATTACTTTAACTTCAGCAGCGAGGGTTTTCTCCTTAACTTCATCCGCAGTTTGCCGTATCAGGATAGATTCCTGTATCAATTTCTGGGTGGTTTCTGTATTGATATTCACCTTTTCTCCCAGGTTATTTAAACTTTCTACCATTAAATCATTTTTAATATTTGCAGCATCCACTTTCATATTTATCACATCCATTTTCTTGTGAAGCTGTTCCAGCGAATCATTTATTTTCACTAGTACAATCACTAAGGCCTCTTCTGGCGACATTCCGTCTTTCGCATCTGCCATAACACTCAATAGATTCAAGGTCAACTCACAGTCTCACGGTTTTTATCTTACAACTGGAAATTTCCCAGCCCAGATCTTATGCAGCCGCCAGTTTCAAGAACTTCCACTAGAGGGAAACAGTTTCTATTTGTATTGATAAGTAATATCCTCTTAAAGCACAGTTCAAACGACCCCAAACTAATTTCAATTTTCAGTTACTTTCACTGCTGGAAACAGTAGAAACAATGTATCTTCTCTTATGCTAGCTGTCAACACAATCCAAGCACTGTCAATAAACGTCTCACCAAAACGTCGGACCTTCTAGCAGCCCGTTCCCAGGGTCCGAGCGGCAGTGTTTTACCTCTCTTGGTCTCTTCCGCAGGCAAACTCAGTTGACAACTTCCCTCCCCCCTCTTCTCCTGCCTCCAAGGGGGGGATTATATTCTTTACTTATGGAAATTTAGTCTTTTACAAAAGGCTTTCCAAGACTTCAGCTTGCAGCCTCCATTGCTTCAGTCTATTTACAAAAGGGGAAGGCGGACTTCCTGTATTGAACCTTCCCCGTTTCGATGCCAAATTAGACTTTTTTTAAAAAAAATCCAATTTTCCCAAATAGGCTCTACTCACGGGTAGTTACTTTAGAGTCAAATTGTCCACAGGAAAAAGTCAGCGCTCTCCGACAACAGCTATGCGGCTTCGCTCCGTGGAAGAAGCAGATGATTCGAAGCACCATGCCGCTCACCCCACGTCGCTCCGGATCCCCGAAACCGGGTTTCCCCGTGAGTGGGGGAGGCACAAAGGGTGCCCGCCGAATCCCACGCTCACAGGCTTCTCCCACCTGTCATTTTTAACGGGTCTCCGCCTTCGCCGTGGCGGCCAGACCCAGATTTCCACGGAGCTGATTCCTCCCGATCAGAGGAATCCAGCCATTGCCGGAGGCGCCTCCCCGGAAGTTCCCAGAGCTCTTAGATTCAGGAGGACAGTTGAGAGGAGAAGTGTGGGTAGCAGGGAAAAGAGAACTCGTGGGTGTAGAGAAGCACATATGGGGAGGGATGGAGAGGTGAGCTGACCAGCAGCTATATATTTCAACACATACTAAACAGTTTCAAACCATTATCTGGTGGGTTTGTAAACCCTGGTTAAGTGGAACCTAGTAAGCATTAATGATAGTTGGCATCATGTGTACAGCATCAGTTAAGGCCAAAAAAGAAAGGGAGTGGGGAATATATGGCAGGGAGAAGTATGGTTTGCAGAGAGCTCATGCTACCTCTCTACCAGGTCTAGTTCTGCAACATCCCTCAGTGCTCCAGCTCTCTATTTAATTAAGAAAAAGCTGTCAAGGGAGCCACCATGTTTAAAAAGGCTGAGAAAAGAAATAGTGTATAGCAATGTCAAAGCAATTATGACTGGAACAAGAACAGCGCTCCAGGAGCAAGAAGCATGAGCTCCCCTTCCTCCCTCTCCGACTTGGCTCATCTTAAACAAATTAAGTGTTTGGGTTTTTAACCCTATTCCTCATTTATAAAACCCAAGCAAGTAAAATACCATAAGGTGAAATGCCACAACACAGATCAACAAAGAAAATAAAAGCGTTCTCAAATCACAAACAGCAGGCTGAAGGGAGAAGCTGCCCTTGTAGGAGTAATAATCTCAGTCTATGTTGCTTGTCCACTAAGAGCATCCAATCTCTTCTGTCCTTAAGGTCTTAGTACTAACTGTTAAGGCATTAAACTGTCAGAACATTCCATTAACACCAGAGCAGTCAAACAAGGGCTAGCTAGGGAAGCATCAGATGCAGCCTGCATTTACAATACATTTCATCTCTTAACATTAAATTTGCACCTTACTCTTCTTTTTAGCAGATCTACGAATTCTGTGCTTTAATTTGATGGCTCATGCTTAATTCCAAAATGCCCCAAAGCATCACCCACATGCTGGGCTGAAGATTGCTATTGCAATATATAACCAAATGCAGAATGGCATTAGTGTCTGCATAATTCAAGGGTCTTGCCTTCCCTCCCGCGTGAACACTGAGGCTGATTCACTTGTTTCAGCCACGTGGCTAATTTTATAAGACGTGTCACAAGAGATGCCAAATTGTACCCAGGGAGAAAATTATTTACCAATATGGCAGATCCAACCTTGAGCATGGCAGTAGGACTCCATGCACTGAATCTGACCTTAGATTGCCAATTTTTTAAAAGCTCTCCAAGGACTGGTCTCTTTCCTTCCCCAAATACCCCTTCTTCAGTTGTAACATTGAAGTGAAATAAAATAATACTTCACCGGGGTAGGAGTGTTGAGAATTCCAGGATATTAGAGTGCAACCAAGAGGTGGAACATATTTATGAAGCAAGGATTTATGAAGCATATTAAATTATGATATATTTCTAACTATTACTTTTCAACATTAGGTTAAAAATGGTGGGCTTCTATATGTCCCATATGCTTTTACCCATTCCAGTTTTTAATCCATATTCTTATTTAGCCTGTTGACCTCGCCATGACGTCTAGAACAGAATGATTCTTCTCCAGTTGACATCTGTGGAACTTTGCCATTGAAAGCACATCATGGCAGCCTTTGCCGATCTAGTGCCCTCCAGTTGTTTTGAATTACAACTCCTATCAGCCCCAACCAGTACATGTGGGGCTGGTGGGAACTGTAGTCCAAAATATCTGGGGGGCACCAAGTTTGATGAAGCCGGAATCACAGCATTACTGTACACACTAACATACTGCCATGATCAAAATAAAAAAAATCCTTCCAGTAGCACCTTTAAGACCAACTAAGTTAGTTCTTGGTATGAGCTTTCGTGTGCAAGCACACTTCTTCAGATACACAGCGTGTATCTGAAGAAGTGTGCTTGCACACGAAAGCTCATACCAAGAACTAACTTAGTTGGTCTTAAAGGTGCTACTGGAAGGATTTTTTTTATTTTGACTATGGCAGACCAACACGGCTACCTATCTGTATACTGCCATGAGAGGGTGCCATCCCTTTGTTTTCAAATTCTTCAAGATCCATGGGAAAGAATAAAACCAACACTCGCTTAATGCTACTTTGAACTGTTAATGCCAAGCCATTTTCCAAGGGGGGAAAAACAGGAATTTGATAGAAAAGAATGGAGAGCAATTAGTAAAAATTCAAACACAGCAATTTAACTAATCAGTAAGTGTATTTTTAAAAGGGGGGGGGGACTGACCTATATGCAGCTAAGTATCTGCTTAATGACTACTGCTTAGACTACTGCAATGCGCTCTATGTGGGGCTACCTTTGAAGGTGACCCGGAAACTGTACCTAATCCAGAATGCAGCAGCTAGACTGGTGACTGGGAGTGGCCGTTGAGACCACATAACCGGTCCTGAAAAACCTACATTGGCTCCCAGTACATTTCCGAGCACAATTCAAAGTGTTGGTGCTCACCTTTAAAGCCCTAAACGGCCTTGGCCCAGTATACCTGAAGGAGCGTCTCCACCCCCGTCATTCAGCCTGGACACGGAAGTCCAGCGCCGAGGGCCTTCTGGCGGTTCCCTCCCTGTGAGGTTACAGGGAACCAGGCAGAGGGCCTTCTCGGTAGTGGTGCCCGCCATGTGGAACGCCCTCCCATCAGATGTCAAGGAAATAAACAACTACTTGACTTTTAGAAGACATCTGAAGGCAGCCCTGTTTAGGGACATTTTTAATGTTTGATGTTTTATTGTGCTTTTAATTCTGTTGGGAGCTGCCCAGAGTAGCTTGGGAAACCCAGCCAGATGGGCGAGGTATAAATAATAAAATATAATAATAACAACAATAATAACTGTGATCATTAGAACTAGATTTCTAAACTTTCTCCTCTTAAATTTTCAATATGGTCAAGGCTATATTTATTCAATCACTGCATATGGCAAAACTGTACCTTTTGTAGGTATTTCTAGCTTTCTAAGATTCTTCAGCCTGTCAAAATAATGATCCAGTAAGTGCACTGCTTTCCTTGTGGGGAACTGCTTCAACGCTGAAGCCACACAAAGCACCAGCAGGATCTCCTGTAGCATCACAAAGGCTCTTAGGGGCACACCTCTGTGACCTCACAGTGCTTCATTACCACCCCAAGGAAGAGTTTTCTGTGGGATGCTGAGGAAAATACTCACCCTGTTATTCAACAGAGATGGTTCTGAATATGTGACACAATGAAGTCTTGTCCAAAGACAAAACCATTCACAGTAAAACAAGCCTGTTTCCCCGCTTCTGCTCAACATGGTGAAAAACAAAAATCACATGTCAATTCTAGTGCCATCACAAGCACATTCTCTTATTTTGCTTCTTGTTCACTTGCTATTTGGGAAAACCATATCAGCTCTTAACTACATAGACTTGCAAATACACCACGCCCAATTACCCTCTGGTTTAGTCAGAAGAAGTCCTACTAAGTTGCATGGGTAATTTATTTGTATTAATTGATTTATATCAAGTTCATTAATACTGTCATTCAATTATTAAAACATAATACCGGAAATCAAAAGTTTAAAATATTCAATTGTTTGAAGATCCCAGTGGGTGAATAATAGGCGTCACACACACATGCACTCCCTAACCATGTCTACTGGAAGACCCTTAGTGACCCTTTAAGGCCCCTTTTTTGGCCTCGGTGAAAGCAATACACATAGATCCCCAACCACACAGCAGCTCATCCCATTCGTACTCAATAAACCACCCTCCAAAGATGCTTCCTCCACCAGATTTTAACACAGATATCTAGAGGCAAACCCTTCTTTTTCCCTGTCTACCATAGCTGAGAGAGGAGATGAGGCTAGCATGGAGAAGTTCTAGAATCAAAGCTCTTCTGAAGTGGACTGGGCTTTAGGAATACTCCATATCTCCTCCCTCACCTTTTTTCTGGAATCATCATTATTAGGATTGCCTCTGTGTGACAAAGACAGAACCATTTATTTATATATATGCTGTAGTAAAATGGATTTTTGTGATGGGAATAGTAGCAATGTCAAGGAAGTCCTGTCAAGCCCTGCCTCCTCCACAATTACGGTATTTACAAATGATGGGAAATTTATAAATATATAAATAAACTGTGCTGTAACTATGCAGTAATTGGTTTTTACTGGTTTCACGCATTATTTACCTGCCTTTTATGTTTTACTTCATCTTTTATTGCTTTGGTATTTGCTTGCTGTCTCAAGCACCATTTGGTAGAAAGGCAGAATATAAATTTAACAAACAAACGAAGGAAGGAAGCCTCTGACAGTGCCAGAATGAGCTTTCCTAGTGTCAGAGAAGGGTTGGACAGACAGAAAATATCTGGCTTCCAGTGGCCAAGCTGCTAATACGTGGCAGGACAGGATGGAGTTTTTAGTGGAGAAGAAGTTATGCACCTCAAGGCAGCGGTCTGGGAAAAAAAGGTGTTATAGAGAAGAGTTTCCCAACCCAGTGCCCTCCAGATGCTGCTGAACTACAGCTCCCATTAACCTTGGCTATTGCCCACGTTGGCAGGTGAAAATGGGAGTTGCAGTTCAACAACTTCCCAAGAGCCACCCTAGACATCAAGAGAAGAGGTTCTGGTTGCAGTCCTAAATCTACTTAGGAGAAGCACCTTCTGAGGAAAGAATTTAATCCTGAGCAAGCATGCTTCAGGCTGTACTCCGAGAAAGGAAGGCAAAGTGGGAGGCAGTAGGGTAGCAGAGGCCAGGAATTGCAAGAATAAGGCAATCTGAAGCTCACATCGATTTGAAATAATCAGCTGTGCCCCTCCTCCCCCAAGTGTCTTTTTAATACAACATGCATTACCATGTGTGTTTAGCCATTCTTGACAACCACTCATATGATTTATGTAAAAGTAATTGAGGTTAAATTATTTGCCACATAAAACACCCTACATCTAATTTCAACTTTGCAACCTAGGAAGATCTGAAATAAACAAACCCATATGTCATTTAGCTGAGGCTGGCAGCTGGGCCTAATTAGGGCCATTTTTATTGTACTGAAGAACGTTGCAGCCCTCTATCCTGAGGTCTTTCGTCTAGGATAAATGCCTGCCATTCTCTAGCACATCCATAGTTTAGCCACTGGCAACCTAGTCTGTGAGAAGCTTTGAACTTTTCTTTGAATACTAACTGCCCAGTTCAGATGTAATCATGGTTTAGCACTATAAGAATACAGTGGTACCTCGCAAGACGAATGCCTCGCAAGACGAAAAACTCGCAAGACGAAAGAGTTTTTCGTTTTTTGAGTTGCTTCGCAAGACGAATTTCCCTATGGGCTTGCTTCTCAAGACGAAAAACGAAAACGTCTTGCAAGTTTGTTTCCTTTTTCTTAAAACCGTTAATACCCAGGGTGCATTGCTTGAAGAGGTGCAGTTGTGACTTGACTTCGAGGAGCAACTCATAGCACGCGGTGTGGTAGCCTTTTTTGAGGTTTTTGAAGACTTTGGTGATTTTTGAAGCTTTTCCAAAACTTCTTTTGCAGCCATTTGGTAAGTTAAACTTTTAAAACTTTTTGGGGGGTTTTTGGATTTTGGGTTGGGGTGTTTGGAATTCAAGGACTTGGTGTTGGGGAAGGGTTTGCAAGAATCTGGAAGCTTGTGTGTTTTTTTCCTGCATTTTTATGATTTTTTGTGACCATTGGGGCACTCTGCTGTTGTTAAAAAAAAGATTTCTGGGTTTGGATTTCTGTGTGGTGGGTGGCTGGGGGGGGGGTCAGGGAATTGTTGAGAAGGAGTTTGCAAGAATCTGGAAGCTTGTGTGTTTTCTGGCTTGGTTTGGACTTTTTTTGACCATAGGAACACATTAATTGATTTTCAATGCATTCCTATGGGAAACCGTGCTTCGCAAGACGAAAAATTCGCAAGACGAAAAAACTCGCAGAACGAATTAATTTCGTCTTGCGAGGCACCACTGTACTTGTGTTGTGAACCACCCTGGGATCGTCAGATGAAGGGTAATAAACAAATAGTAATAATAGTAATAGCAGCAGCAGTAGTAGTAGTAGTAGTAGTAGTAATGCAAGCCTACTGTTCATATGAACAAACCATAGTGTTCCATTGTATCTCAACTCAGGCAACTATGGTTTATTTGAACTGTGGTTTAATCCTAATTTCTTTGAATTTACCAAAGTTTTGCTGAGATGTTACCCTAACATTCAAAACCAAAAGTGAATGCTTCAATCTCCTCTCCTTAGACACCAAAGGGGAGCAGAGAGGATAGCATGTGAGCAGAGGCTCACCAAGGCCTGTTATTGAAAAGCTAAATCATGGTGTTACATCTGAACAAAGTCAAGTAATAATTTCTATTCTACTATATCTAATTAATTTTGCATTAGACTATAAATAGGAAAATCTAGTGAGTGTGTACATTGGCAACATTTCAATTAACATTAAATGCATATTTCACCCACATGATTTTATATGCTCAGGAAAAAAGCAGAATGCTTTAAAACATATACAAAATCCTCATCTGATTCAAGAAGGGTATCTATTCAAACCCACTCCACTGACACCCACTAATAAACTGTTTTTCTAGTTATAGGGCCAGCTCAGATTTCTTAGTCTGAGCTTTACTATTCTAGAAAAACATAAAAGGCCAAAGCCTCGTCTTTTTTTATTTGGCAAATATTCCCTCTAATATTAAAAATTTTAACCTAGCGTGTAGGTTTGGCTATCTCTGTGAAGCCCCTAGTGGCAATTTCCATTTATCACAGGCCACTATTACAGTAACAAAATAAGGCTATTAGATGGAGTAAGAGGAGCTTAAGAAATTGGCTTTTCCTCTAGAAGATTCCACAGCCAATCCTGTAAAACACAATTTCTATCACATGTGCAGGATACCCATTTGACCCACTATTTCTTCACAACAACTAATCCTTGGCCTCATGGAAAGAGAAAGTGCTTATATCCTTAGAGGGTAGGAGGACCAAGCAAACAATTTTTTTGAAAATAAATTAAAAAGAAGCCAACAATGCACTGAAAATCAGAAACTTCAATTAATCAGCACACTCTTATCTGAAGCTGTTCCATGAGAAAGAACATACTGAAAAAGGAAAATGCAATAAATTAGTTTATTGGAAGAATCTCAACATATTCTTGCTTGTAAACTAGCATTTATCTGGCAAACCCAATAGCAAACAAATGAGCAGGGTATGACTTAAAATTCAGGCAAAAGTGTGTTTTATTTCCCATCCGCAATGTATTCTGTGCAAAGTAGCACTTGGTCAATGTAAAATCTTCACTGAAATATTTAAACACGCTCCAGTAACCAAATAATGCAACTTCAAACCAGAATCATAGACAGAAAAATAATAAAACCACTATCACCTTGTCCAGAACAAACAAATGCACCGAAGGTGAAAGAAAAACCAAGGGACTATTTCCTACTGAATAACTTTAACTATAGACAGTATATTTTTTAAGAGTGATACATAAGCAACTGCTCTGCAATGATTACAAATATTAAACTAAAAAAAGCAACTGTTTAATTTCATATTATTCATTGTTTTGGGTTTGAGTGTATCAATCCAAGGTTTAAAAAAATATCGCTGACTAATAAGTCTGCAGCATGGGTTTGGTTTTAATCCTCACCTCATGATCTACCACTACCTCTCCAAATTATTGTTTTTAGGAAGTTTAGCAGAGGGAGATGTATGCACCCATAAATCTGCACTTGACCCTTGTCCTCCTCTTCCTTCATCGTTTACACACCATGTCACTCCCTGTCCAAAACCCACTCCTGGGACTTCGGCAATTGAAACACAAAGCAGCAGCTGTTTGGCAACATTTCTAACCCTAAACAGCAAATGCAATGAGATTTCATTTCAGTAAACATGCAGACCTTCCTCAGTGCCGAGCGAAACAATAGCCACTCATTTATGGGTAAAAGACATTGCAGGAAAGGGGGAAGGAAGCAAATATACTCCAGCACAAATGCATTTGCTCAACTTTTTTTTACCACCGGAGCAAAGTGATCGGAAATAAGGAATGGAAGCTCATTTTGCATTGTATTGCCATCTATAAATGGGAAGATTGCCTATGGGTATCTTTATTGTACAGCTCTGTTCCAATAAAGGCCATATAGCTGCTGGCACATTTGGTGCTACCTTTTAAGAGTCTCTCATCTTCCCTTGTGCTGTGCCATTTCCCAGAATAGGAGAAAGACTCTCGCAAGGCCCGGCACACATAAATGCTGCAGGTCCAATTTGGGACTGCTGCATAAAGTCAAAATGAGGCGGATGCTGTCAAAAGACACCACTGGGATCATTCCCTCCTCCGCCTCCCTTCAATGATTTAGCACAAAATACAACTTCACAGCAAAGCATGCCAAGTAGGAGCCTTGGGGAAGCACTCGCTGCATTGCTAAAGCATCCCCTTCTAAAGGATCCATTCCTTCCTGTGCAGCCAAACCCATCAGATGGCAAAATGGATGCTTCACAACAACCTCAGTCTCCCCTCTTATGGACCCAAATTGGATGGGAAACCAGTCCCGAGTACAGAGAAAACAACCTCGCCCCCCCCCCCATTTTCTTTTTCAGGCAACCCTTTATGATTATGCCACATATATAAATTATACCTTTATGATTATACCACACACACACACACACACACACACACATATATAAAGGGAGCTCTCCTCCTCCCTCCCCCCACATTAAAGAGATAATTCCCCATAAAGCATCCTCTGAAGAGGGGCGATGGTGAGCACCTACCTCCCCATCCTCCCTGGACTCAGGCAACCTGTCAACCGGAGAGGGCAGCCCGCCCCCGCCCCCCGCCTGGAGGGCTGACCAGGTTCAGAGGCATCCACCCCCCACCCCACCCCAGAGAAGAGACCCTGCGCTCGCTCCCCCTCCCTTCCTTAACCTTCTGCTCCAGAGCCTCCCCCCTCCCTTCCCAAGCAGGGCGCCCGCGGGGGGGGGGGGGGCTGAGCGGGGCAGGAGCGCAGAGGGGGCGCCCGCGCCGCTCCTCTCCCAGCCCGTTCCTCCGGCTGCCGAGGTCTCCCATCTGCTGCCGACCCGAGAGCTTTTGCCCCGTGGCTGTTACCTCGCTGTCCTCTCTGCCGGCGCTGCCTTAGCTGGGCTCCATGGACCGGGCGGACAGGCTGGGTGGGAGGCTGGGAAGACGCGCGGCAGCCTCCCTTTTCGCTGTTTCAGCTGCAGCTGGCCAAGGCTTCTCTCTTTCGCCCACCCCCCACAAACCCACCCCCCCCCCTTTTTAACAACGTCCTCGCAACGAGACTGTCAGGCTCTGCCCGGCTGACAACGAGGGCGAGCCGCTCTACGTGCCGCTTCAACGCGCGCCCTGCCCTGTCGTCGCTGCTGCTGCTGCTGCTGCTGCTGTCTGGTGTCTGAGTATCCCTGGTATCTCTCCGTCTCCCTCACACACACACACACACACAGAGGGGGCGGGAGGGAGGGAGGGAAGGGGCGGAGCAGTAGGAAGCCGAGCTGTGCCCGCCTCCAAATTGGTGCGGGGGTCCGTGGTTCCAGGGCGCATGCCCGCCGTCTCCAAGCGCGAGAGGCGGGCTTGGCACGCGCCGCCGCCGGTCTCCCCCCCCCCCCCGCACGCGCGTTAAGCAAGCAAACGCCAGCTGCTTAACTTCCCACCCTCCTTGTACAGAAACGTCCTCCTGACATGAGGAGCATTTTGGCTGCGAAGGGCTCGGGGGTCGTTCAGGGCGGAGGAGGAGAAAGAGGGCGCGGGGAAGGTGGAGCGGCTTCCCTTGGTTTTTTCCTGGCGCGGAGCTCCCAAGGGAGACGGAAAGAGGCGCGGGGGGGGGGGGTTGCGGCTGGTTGGGGGGGGGGGAGAGAAGGGTGCAGGGAGAAAATGGCCACGGAGAGGGGAAGCCTAGGGACCTCTCGGTTGCAAATCTGGTTTGGCGGGGGGGGGGGAGCATAAATCCGTTTTGCTAGAGGCATAAAGCAGGGGTAGGCAACCTAAGGCCCGTGGGCCGGATGCGGCCCAATCGCCTTTCAATATGGCCCGCGGACGGTACGGGTATCAACGTGTTTTTACATGAGTAGAATGTGTCCTTTTATTTAAAATGCATCTCTGGGTTATTTCTTGGGCATAGGAATCCATTCATTATTTTTTCCAAAATATAGTCCAGCCCACCACATGGTCAGAGGGATGGTGGACCGTCCCACGGCTGAAAAAGGTTGCTGACCCCTGGCATAAAGGGTCTGTATTGTGCATGCATTTGGCAGCGTCCTTCAGGGAGAAGTGAGGTGTCTTGGAAAGAAGTTTATTGTAAATTTGGGCCTGCTCTGCAGGGTGGGTTGCACTGCAGATGGATATGAATAGCAGAGGAGAGGAAAGCTGAGGAGTAAAGAGGGGAAGTTTGCTCTGCATTAAGACAGCCTGAGACTGAAGGGGGGGGGCGGTTCTGGCGCAGAAAGGTACTACTGAAAGATTAAGGATTTGAAGATGACATCTCTAATATTCTGCATTATAGAAAAAGAATTTGGGATTGTGGCAGACCAAGCTACTCTAATATAAGGAAAGATACGAAAAGTTATAATGTATTCTTATGTCTGGTTTTATGTTCCATTACATAGCACACATTTAGTAATTGCAGTTTATATCTTCATGCAGTGGAACATTTTGGAAGGTGGGTTGCTGTCTCTGTGGTTGGAATGCCTCTTGAGATAAGGCCAAGCTTGGCACAAGCGTTCCCAAGGAGGGGACAAGGCTCTTCATCCTCATTTTGACACCATTTTGAATCAAGATGGCAGACTGAAATGTGTCTTTGGCATCACTGTGCCCTTTTTTGGCATAGTTTTGGCTGCGTCTTGATATGTCATCGCCAAACTTGGTGTGAACGTTCCCAAGATGGGAGCAGCAGCCTTCGTCAGTGTTTGGATTCTGGGTGCCAATATTGAATCAAAAATAATATTTTTATATGACATTCATTAAATATTTTAAAACTCTGCTTCGTGGTCTCTGTGCCCTCTTGTAACACACTAAAATCTGTTATATAGACTGTCATAAGCATTTGTGAATATAGAAGAGGGTGCCGCAGCATGGGAAGAGTGTGTTTGATTTTTTTTTTTCTTTTTACCCTTCAGAGTTAGTTATTAGCACCAGGTAATTGTGATTTACATTACTGTACTTGTTTGTAAATAATTTCAGTTTTTGCCATAATAGTTTCTGCCAATGCTCTGGCATTTTTGGACTATAGCACTAGTGTAGGGCTGCCATACGTCCTGATTCTCCAGTACATGTCCTGGAATTGCCTGGATTATTTTCTTGAAATTGGGCAAATGTCCTGGAAAACCAGCAACGGGGGTTAAATCGTGCCGAAAATGCCTTAAAAAAGCTCCCAAACTCAAAAATTCTTGTAGCTCAACAACTTCTGGGGTATCCTGATTTTTTACTTTTTGAAATATGGCAACCCTACACTACTGACTTTCCTAGCCTATCAGTTTGCACCATATATATTTAGCATATACACTTATTTTTGTAAAGTCCATCTTAGAAAGTTTGGTACATTAATCTTGATTTTGTTTACTAATATTACATAAGCTTGCCAACTACATATAGTTGGGGTTTTTTAGTTCCATCATTGATTCTATAAAAATCAGGCAACGATTGCTCTTCCAATTTGCTGTTTCATTTAAGCACTTGAATGATCTTCACACAGTACATTTTGAAATAATCAGTGTCAGAAGAAAGAAAATGACTAAAGCAGCTTAGGTATGGCTTGGTGACATGTCTGAATTGACAAGCTATGGTTCACAGTCAGCAATCTATGGTTTGGTGTGATTATGACCATTGTTCAACCACCAGAAGTCATGCCATGGGCCTGATTCGAGGTCAAACCACAGCGAGTTCTATGTTAGGATTACTGTAGTGTGTACGGTATAAGGCCTGAATTGTGCCACTGTGTCACTGATTGCTTTATTCATTTCAAGATTTTCATCCAAAGCTTTTTCCATAATTACATTCTTTTATAAACTAGCAAAGTAGAAAAGGGTTAGGCGGGTAATCAGGCTAACAGGGTTGCAAGAACATACACATGGTCATAGTTATATAGGGACTCATAAGTAAATGTGATTGTACTTTTTAAGGCTATGAGATGTCCACTGTTCCTTACAATATAATTACTGTATCTTCCAGCACCTCTGCTATGTATACGTTTGTGTTGATGCTGTTTATAAATCAAAGCAATTTCAAAGGAGTGACTCTTCCAAATACAATAACTATATATACAGTTATTAGATGAAGTTACAGCAAATTGTTAAATAAGGTGTATATAATTGCCACAAGGATTGTGACTGTTCTAGGTTTTCTGAACATTTGATAAATTTTGGGGTCACTGCTCTATGGAATAGCCAAGTGCTGCCCATAAAGAAAAGACACCCAACACACACTTCAAATATGACGGAAATAATCAAATCTTTCTGTGGCCTGAGGGACCATGACCTTAATTTAAAATCAATCAAAAAAGCCTTCTGTTGTTGGTGGCTGGTTGCCCTATTCATAGGTCTAATGCTGATGTTCTCACAAGCCTGCCATGGTCAATTTCATTGAAAAGTTGAGGCGCGTCACTTTACTGTACATGTCTTGGGGAAAGCAAGACATATCCCCAAGCTTTAGCATGTGGCAGGGAGAGATTATTATTTCTTTATATGAACTTACTATATTACCTACATTACTGATAATGTGTATTATGTGTGCATCAGCAAATATATCTCATGGCATGAAATATCTGGGGCATTTTTTTTATATCACCCAAGAATCCTCAAATGCTAAATTTTAAAAATAAATCCTAAAGTGAGCTAAATCACAATAGAACCCTAAATTATAATTATGAGATTGAAATAAATAAGGAAAATAAAGTATCTACCCATTTTGCAATTCCCATGAAGTGTGAAGAATGCACATGTGTAGATTTAGCCACGTCCCTCTGAAAACAAAATGCATCACAAGTACAGGTCCCATGTTTTCCTTTATGAGTATTATTTTGTATGAAGATGGTATGTGCCAGATTCTACATATGCAAGAGCCTTTCACATGCCTGTGTCTTTTTTGTATTTGAGTATGGGTGAGGAAGTGTTTCCCCTTCTCCTGGTTTTACTAATTAAATGAACACTCTCAAAAACCTTTTTATAAATTCAACCTTGATCCAAAATATCATGCTGCTCTAGGAGCCCAAGCAACTGAATATTAACTTTTTGAAATGCAGGTTCTGCTGTTGGGTTGCAGAGGGAAAGAATCACACTCTACATCTAGGTGGAGAAGTATGTGCGCTATTTCTAAATGCATAGTGTCCTGAGTAGGAGGCAATTTAGTAGGGATTATAAATGCAAACTGCAGCAAAGGAACAGAATGTGCATACAAAATAAACACATTACAAATTCAAAGACTAGGTTACAATATGGCTGGTTATGCTCCTTCCATGTGCTGGGTAATCTTGGGGAAATGAGCATTCTAATGGGTCATGTTCTACATCCAATTTTCCAAAATTCACTGGAAAAATCTTGTGTTAGATGCAACACAAAATCATCTGAAGTTGTCAGGATCTGTAACTCTATACAGTACTCAAATACTGAGAAGTATGGAGCAGTTTCTTATTGCCCAATTCAGGCTCCAGAATTCATCTGAGCCAATAAAAGTTACTCTTTTTTTTTTTTTTGTTTAATCCCCATGGCTTCAAATACAGCTACTCTGACTTAACTGCCTTGCATGCAATCTTGATTTCTGGAAGGCTGACCATTCCTGGTTCAATGCTGATAGGAGCCCACAGTATGCCAGATTCTTTTAAGTAGAAAAGAAGGAAATCCCAAGGAAGAAAGGGACTTACGCGAGAAACAGCATAATATAAAATGACAAAGGTAAGTGGATACAGGATGTCAAATACAAGAGTTTGCTTTTAAAAAGGAAACATTTTCTTTAAAAGCATGTTAACAAAATAACATAAATGATGAGAAACAACCGTCTTCCCAGAAAATATACCATGGCTCAAAGCTTTTCATCTCTGGAGCAAATGCTTTTATATACTCCAGTAAACCATGAATTATATAGTAATTTAACTCCAAGCACATTCATAATTTCCCATTAGGGGGCAAGGAGAGTTTCTTCCCCTTCCTTTTTAATGGGGAAGTAGAGGAAAGGACAGGTCATACTAAGGGTATGACAACTTGCATCCTTTCCCTTCACTCATCAGGCCAACAGACACACTTGCACTGAGTGAGTTGTATCACTTGGGAGAGACCCATCGTAGAAACACCAACATAAATTAGATACAAACATCTCAGCTTCCCTATATCCAACCATCAAGTCCAATATGTGTATTTTTATCAAGCATTTCATATAAATGAAACTATGGGAGTTTGTAAAGATTTTATGTGGTTCTGGCAAGAAAATAAAACATTTGGTGATAACTTGCAATGATGAGTCCAGGAAATTGTCCAACATATATGGCGCGTGTTATTAATTTTCAAATATATTAAAAGTATTTTGAAACCTGTTTTGGTCATGCAGCTGTTAATATGCATTAATAAAATGTGAGGATGATCAGAGTAACACATCAGGTACTGATGATTCTCTTATGTGACCTTCAGTGTTAAGCAAGCTGAGCACCCGCAGCTTATATAAATTGTTCACACATAATGTAACACTTCTGTTACATGTTGACAGACTAGCTTGGAAGTTATAAAAATAGACTAGTAGAAAATACGGTGGGAAAAAGAATGCAGGCCTAACTAAGCAGGCCTGAAAAGAATCAGAAAGCAGGACTCAAAAACTTATATGTAATCCCTAAGACATACTAGCAGCTGACAGCTATCAAACAGCCAGAAGAGAATCTATTTATCTATATACATTCATAAAAAACACATGTGGTATACAATGTAAACGACATATCACTACAATGAATCAAAACAACTTTGAAAACTAGTTGGGTTGTGTTTTTTTAAATAAAAAACACACATTCCAAAATAGTATAGTTTTTAAAAGACAGCTAGAAGAAAGCAGGAAGGACATCTGCACCTCTTGTGGCAGGGCACGACCTGCCACACTAAAGGCTCAGTCCCTGATAAAGGCAGACTGAACTTCAGGTGGGTGGGGGAACCATCAAAAGGATGTCTCACTGGCTGAGGTGGAGCACAGGGAATCAAGTGGTTCTTACATCACATTAGGCCCAAGTTATTTTAAGGTTTTGTGATTTAACACAAGAACCTTGAATCTAGCTTGGTAGCAAACTCGCAGCCACCATGGCTTTCTCAGCAAAGAAGTAGCATGTTCATCAGCTCAGAAGCTTTATCTAATATTCATAGCACAAGACATATATTTAGGGAGCTGTTCTGGGCAGCACTTGAACAGCCGACTGCATGAGCCAACAATGGCTTCCTTTGCCAGCCAGAAATATGACTGGGACATGGATTCCAATTTACGAGTCAACTGGCCTTCCTGCATCAATTATAATCTTTCATGGGGAAAAAAACATGTTCTTTCTGAAGAGAGATGCTATAGTGAATTTGCTTATGTATTTAAACTGTTTACTGTAGTCAAAGGCAATCCAATTGTCCCCTGGGGAAACAGTTTCATTTGCCAATGCAGGAAATCATGGACATGGGCCATTTGGCAATTGCTGTTGTAAAAAAATATTAAGGGGGAAGCTCAGGAATCACAGCCTGTGTGTGAGGGTGTATGTGTCAGTGTGAGAGAGAAGTATTTGTGTCAATGAGGTGTTTTCAAGGTGCTCTTTCTTAGTCACCCATCCATCTTCATAACATACTTGAAACACCATTCTAATGAAACAATTGTCATTGTTTTGGTTGCTCATTTACTATTTCTGCTTTTGTTTTTTAAACAAAAATTGCTGGGAGAGATTTACTTGGAAGACTAGAATATATATTCTTCTAGATCATCTGGATTTTTGATGCAGCATCAGGAAGCAATTATTTTTTAATAGTGTAGTGAAGCTGGAGTCTTCAAATTAAATCATTTCCCATAACTTTTCAAAGAGAATGGTTGCTTGTCATGTCGCAAGTGCTCAGTCAGAACAGCTGTTGCTTCCACCAAGCAAAGCCCTATGAAATATTTGTCACCAAATGAATGCCATTACCTAATGGCATGAGTATCACAAGCAAAGGATCACCTCACACAAAGCAGTGAAGAAGACTTTTGTATTGGTTTGTCAGCCAGCGACAACGGGCTCCAGGGCAAGGGTGTGCATCCCCCGGGTTAAATTTGACATTGATATTGAAATTGCCCTCCAAAAAAAGAATCCAACCCAATGACGTTCTGATTGATGAAATAAGGCCAGATGATGCCCAGATGGTTTGTAGATTAACACTGGCCGCCTGTACACATCCAAATCACTTCCGTGTGCCTCTGCTGAAAATTTGTGCTGGGCTAATCAGAGTCTGAATTTTGAGATGTGTGAAAGTACAGTAAGTGAAAAATACCTTCTCAGTCAGCACACAACCTTCTGAAAAGAAGAGCGTGACAGCAATAATGTGACATCAATAATGGTTAGCTGGCTTACTAATAACAGAATCAGACCCTACGTTACAAATTGAATGATCTCTGCTGTTGCACTTCAAACAGCTATTTTTAAATTTTTATTGCAAGCCCCCTTCGATGGGCATTACCAAGAGAAGTGACCTGGAAATGTTTTAAATAAAAATAAAAGTAAGCTTTCTAGGGGAACCCCCCAATGGCGTAAAGGTAAAGGGACCCCTGACCATTAGGTCCAGTCGTGGCCGACTCTGGGGTTGCGGTGCTCATCTCGCTTTATTGGCTGAGGGAGCCGGCGTACAGCTTCCGGGTCATGTGGCCAGCATGACTAAGCCGCTTCTGGCGAGCCAGAGCAGCACACGGAAACACCATTTACCTTCCCGCCGGAGCGGTACCTATTTATCTACTTGTACTTTGACGTGCTTTCGAACTGCTAGGTTGGCAGGAGTAGGGACCGAGCAATGGGAGCTCACCCCGTTGCGGGGATTCGAACCGCCGACCTTCCGATCAGCAAGTCCTAGGCCCTGTGGTTTAACCCACAGCACCACCCGCGTCCCTGGAAATGTTTTAAATAAAAATAAAAGTAAGCTTTCTAGGGGAACCCCCCAATGGCATAGCATTCAATTATTACAGAGAGGAAGTCAGCCATCTCTCTTTTCAGGCTCACTTTCAAGACTGCCTAGCTATTGTTCGCTTTCATACACACAGACAGACACCTGGCTGATGTCACCTCCAGACAGGGGAGGGCAAGGCAAGAAAGAGATGCCCCTTTGTGCTAACTGACCAGAAGGATCTCTAGCTATTTACTTTCTGTAGGAACCCATTTCCCTGGCTTATAATACAAAGTGGGTACTTAACTGACCAAGCAAGGGTATTTATGTCACAAAGAAACAGCCCCCTTTTCCTGCAGAATCCCATATTTACAACTGTAAAACCAAAAGGCAGGAGGAGACTCCAAAAACCCATTTAGTCCAACCCCAATCTCATTGCAATGCATAGGAGAAGCTCCAGTTTTAAACTGCTGCTATTTTATATTTAGGACACTTATTTATTGGCAATCATTTTTCTAAAGTGATAATTATACACAGCATTTTACCCGATATGTATAAATGGTTCACTGTGAAAAATCTTACATGTAAATTAATGAGAGTTCCATTTCATGGTCTAGATTTGCATTAGTCCATCAGTTTATAATTTTCCCATCCCTGTATATAAAAACCCTTCAAAACCAATGCATGAAATCTCAGACTATGCTGGCACTAGTGAACTGTTATGTGACAGCTCCTACAATCAGCATAGCCTCTAAATGAGTAATATTCATTGCGCCTAGCCGCTAATGTCATGGTGATGGCACATGACATTACATTATGATGCAAATACAGAGTGATCCAAATAGCTCATAATATATCAAACAAATAATGTATGTAAAAATGATCCCGGTAACACATGATATAAATAAATTTGTTATGACTGAAATGATATACAATTTAAATGTCACATCCATTCCTCAAAAATTGAGGCTAGAAGACGGCGACCTTTCGCATGGTGCCCTAATCATCCCTAGGCACATTGTATCTTTATGAATTTATTCCTACATTTCATCAGGGTACATAGCCCAAGCAAAGGAAGCAAGTGACCCATGATCTAAATTTCTTTTTTTTTAAATAACATTATAAAAATATGGCAATATCAATATTTTATTGCAAGGGCAACCCAAATGCAACTTACTCTGAAAACCCATTCAACTCTATGAAGTTCCTCTTGCAAATCAGTTTGGAATCTTTATCTTTACAAATGTCATTTACTAACATGATGGGTAAGATCTAATCAAAGGAGACCAGACAACAAAAAATACTGGGTGAAAATGAAAGCTTCATTCATAGGTTAGTGTGCTTTTTTAAAAAACATAGTGCATGTTTACTGCTGACATCTGCATAGAGAAACCAAGTAGGGAAACATAGACACCAAATAACAATGAAGGTCTGGAAATGTTGCGAGGATGAAAGGTGCCGATGGTGTTGCAGTCTTGCTAATTATTGTCTCAGATGGAATGCTCCCTAGATTACTATAGTGGTACCTCAGGTTACATATGCTTCAGGTTACATACACTTCAGGTTACAGACTCCGCTAACCTAGAAATAGTACCTCGGGTTAAGAACTTTGCTTCAGGATGAGAACAGGCGGTGCGGTGGCAGCAGGAGGCCCCATTAGCTAAAGTGGTGTTTCAGGTTAAGAACAGTTTCAGGTTAAGAATGGACCTCCGGAACAAATTAAGTACGTACCGTATTTTTCACTCCATAGGACGCACCGGATGATAGGATGCACCAAGTTTGGGGGACAGGAAAACAAGGAAAAAAATATTTTGAAACCCAGAAGCCAGAACAGCAAGAGGGATCTGGCTTTTGGGATACTGTGTGGCTGTTCTGGCTTCTGGGATAACCGCGCCAAGCGTCTTCAGGGCAGCAGGATGAAGGCTCCGCCTGCCCGAAGAGGCTGCACGCAGCTAAGGCAGAAGCCAGGGCAGACGCGTCGCTGAAGGGGTGCTGCACAGTTTTTCCTCTCTGCGCAGCGCCTCTCCTGCAAAGGAGAGGTGCTGCACAGAGAGGGAGAACTGCGCAGTGCCCCTTCAAGCGAAGCTGGAGAAGGAAAAAAGGAAAAGGAGACCCTTCTGTTCCTCCTCCAGCTTCACAGGACAGGCGCGTGGCTGAAGGAGGACAGGCGGGCGCAGTTCTCCCACCTCCCGCAGAAACCTGCAGAAGCCGCGCGCTCTTTAAAGGGGCTGCGCGGCTTCTACTGGATTTTCTAGGAGGTGGGGGGATTCCCCCACCTCCCGCAAAAGCCCGCAGAAGCCCCGTGCTCTTTAAAGGGTGTGTGGCTCCTGTGGGCTTTTCTACGAGGTGGGAGAAGGGACTGATGCGGCCAGTCAGTCCCTTCTCCCTCCTGGGGAAAAGCCCGCAAGAGCCGCACGGAGCTTGTGTGCAGCTCTTGGGGGCTTTTCCCGCCTGCCTCCCCCCTGCATTCGCTCCATAGGACGCACACACATTTTCCCTTGCTTTTTAGGAGGGAAAAAGTGCGTCCTATAGAGCAAAAAATACGGTAACCCGAGGTACCACTGTAGAAGCATATTCTCTTAACAAAGGCATGATGGGACTGATTTCCCCAGGTACAAAATGCTCCTGGAAAAGCCCATCAAGGGTGAAGCTACAGGCACAAAACTCCTGTGTAAGGAGTAAAAAATAAATAAGTAGATGAAATGGATATATTCGCCAAACTTTAGATGTTTGGTCTTGGCAGCTTTTGAGAAGTAAATTGAACAGTGTGAATTAGAAAAGCTGCACATGTAACTGTCATTTAGAGAATCTGGCGTTTGTTCAGTGTTGTTAACTAGAACTTCTTGAGGGCATGAAGAAGCAATTTCTCATTGATTTCGTGTGTGTGTGTGTGTGTGTGTGTGTGAGAGAGAGAGAGAGAGAGAGAGAGAGAGAGATTCATTCACTTCCATTGTGCCAGGAGGGTATTTTTAGACTGACTCGCAGTTGCTATATTACTGAAATAAGAAGGGTAGGCTTCCACATTTTTAGCTGCTTTTTAAATATAATCTCTTCTTTGGTGTGGCCTTTCAAAATGATCATGGACAATATATGTGCTCTCTTGTCTCTCTCTCCATTATTTAAACCAATCATAAATAGCATCCCTAAGAGCAGGGAAAACCTTCATCCATAACTACTAAGGCCTGGAATTCTTTGGAGACAAAAGACTGGAAACTGCAAAGGAAACAATACTGCTTTTGTTTGCTTTGCTGGTGTGTTAAATCTGTTACAAATGGAGCATAAAGCTTGTCATATAACCTCAAAATGAACAGCTCTTTGGCTTTTTTTTTTTTTTTTAAAGAGCATTAAAGTACATTAGCTTTGTGTTGCCTGCTGACTACACAGCAAGAATAAGCACATACATAAAAACATTAAAACTGAATCATATAGACCATAGGTTAATTTCATAGAACAGACTCCAGACACAGTTGTCATAGTCCCATCATAAGCAGCTGCCTCCTTGTTGGAAAAACTGGTGCACCATTAATACAAAAGCTGCAAATGCTACAGAGGACAGAGATCCCAACAGGACAGAGGGAAGAAGGTGGTTTTTGAGGTATACTGAGATGAAGCGATTGAGGGTCACAGAATTAAAACTAGAATCAGCAGTTCTGCCCAGAAGGCTGTCAGTAAATGCTGAAGCTCTAGTGCAAGGCAGTCCAGCCTCTCATACCAAGTGGGCTACAAGAGCACTTCCACACAGAACCCGGGGCAGGGGGCACACACTGAATTACATTTCCCTCTTTAGGGAAGTTTTTAATGTGTGACATTTTAATGTATTTTTAATCTTTGTTGGAAGCCGCCCAGAGTGGCTGGGGAAACCCAGCCAGATGGGCGGGGTACAAATAAATAAATTAAGAGTAATAATAATAATAATAATCACATAAATTAAAGTGTTTGCAATATAGTTAATATAAGTGTTTTTCTTTTTTAACTGTTCCTGAGCATGAACTGTATTTTTGGTTCACTTTGGTACAGACAGAACAAAGGCTAGTTGGGGTTGTTTTGAAATATTTACCTTGGATGGAGCAAATATGAAGGATGGCATAGGATGTAGGTGAAGCATTCACATGTCTTCGTATACATGATCTTAAACCTATGGAATGACGTTAAAAAACATATTTCCAGATATATCACTTTTGGATTTTCTTGACTATACACAACATGAGCCTGGGTAGTATTAGGTATGCCTAACCCCTTTGATTTTAATAGGGACCACTAACTCTGGATAGGATTGGGCTGAAGGGGCTTAATAATAATAATGCCCTTTTCCAAGGTAATAAATAATAGTGTCTTTTTCTAAATTTTGTGGATGTTGGATGGTAGAAATTGAATGCTTCTTTTGTGAGGCATTTCCTTTTTGGAATGCACATTTTGCATTTTAACTAAACTTGATTGAAAATGCTCTGCATATTGCTTGTTTTATTCTCCCAAGTTGGAAAAATAATAAAGTTTTATTAAAAAGAGATATCTATACAGGATCAGGATGGTGCCTGCAATCTCTCTCTCTCTTGCCTTGACACACAGATGTGCTGCAGAGTTACTAGACTGGCTGGCTAAGTGAGCATTCTTGGCTTGCGCCCAAACAGGCCCTCCTCCCTTCTTCCCTTTGCCCTATGGATGCAACATCTTCCATATAAGAAAAACCTTAACATCTCGCAAGGAAGTGTGAATGTAACAGTGGGAGGTGAGCAGGGTGCATGCTCTCTTCCAGCACAAAGCAGCATGGTTCCCTTATTTAATTAACTTGCACCTGCTGTCTTATTTCCAAGGGCTGTGCCTATTTTGCGCTACAGACCAACTGGCGGGCTGCAAGGTCACATTACAAAAGCATGCCCCAATCAGAGAAATACGGCAAAGCTTGTCTTTCCAGGTCCTGTCATTGTGTTGCTTATAACGTACATGTGTGTGTGTGTGTAAAAGAAATAAGCTGGCAAAATAAGGCACCTTGCGTTCCAAATCCTAAATTCAGCTGTTGAATTGCAGTGTGTTAAACTCCTTACCACAATAACTGTTAACTGAAGGCTGAACGTTGATTTTAGAAATACAGTGGTACCTCGGGTTACATACGCTTCAGGTTACAGACTCCGCTAACCCAGAAATATTACCTCGGGTTAAGAACTTTGCTTCAGGATGAGAACAGAAATCGTGTGGCAGCAGCGGGAGGCCCCATTAGCTAAAGTGGTACCTCAGGTTAAGAACAGACCTCCAGAACGAATTAAGTTCTTAACCCGAGGTGCCACTGTAAAATAAAATAAAGGTCTTATTGTACCATCATCTTCAGGCTGCAATCCCATGCACCAACAGTAGAGAACATTTGTCCTTCCAAATGTTGCTGAACCACAACTCCCATCAGCCCTAGCAAATACAACCAAATGAGGATTCAAGGAAGTGCAATGAGTGCCCATCACAAATTGGCTGCCATAGGACATAAAGACTGCCACATCTTTAAAAAAGGAAGAAAAAAGACAGACCACAAAATGATGCAGGCATGACCCTGCCCCTCACCCCTTCAACGGGGGGGGGGGGCAATTACATCTGCTGCCACCCTGTTCACTCACAGAGAAAAGCTCTTTGCACTTCTCCTCTATTCAGAACAGATGGGAGGGTGGGCATCAAATCCTGGCATCCAATGAAATGTGAGCTTATTGAAGGGAGCTGTTCAGCGTAGGAGAGGCTGAGGCAGTGCAAACAGGAACTGAGCAGAAAAAGCAAACTCTTCTGTATTGTGGATTTTTAAAGAAAATATTTACAGTGGTACCTCGGGTTACATACGCTTCAGGTTACAGACTCTGCTAACCCAGAAATTGTGCTTCAGGTTAAGAACTTTGCTTCAGGATGAGAACAGAAATCGTGCTCCGGCAGCACGGCAGCAGCAGGAGGCCCCATTAGCTAAAGTGGTGCTTCAGGTTAAGAACAGTTTCAGGTTAAGTACGGATCTCTGGAACGAATTAACCCGAGGTACCACTGTACTGCAATTTTTCACAGGTGCCAAAGGAGGTACTGATGGGCACACTTGCTCCCACGGACTCCATGTTGACAACCCTGGATATACAAGGTTCAGAAGAATTTCAGACCACTCCTTAAAGTGCCTGAATTCAACTGCCCTGTTTCAGTTATCATCGGTGTATTATTACGTCCAGTTATTTGATCTCTTTCTTCTGGAAACGTATGTGAAAGTACATGACTCTCATATCGCAGCAGCATCAAGTTGCTAATAGTAGCCAATTGCAGAAATCTCTAATTTAGGAAGAGTGAAGTTAGAGCCAAACTGCCTTACAATCAAATTATGTTAGCCATTCTTCAAAGTACATGGAGAAAACGAAACATCAGAGGATGTGCTGGGGACAGTTAATGACATTATAAAAATTACTATAAATATCATTTGAAATCACATCAAATACGATATATCAAATGCATTAATGTAGCAGATGCATTTTGTGCCGGGGGAGTAAAGAAAGATAGCCCTATGGATGTGTGATACCATGAAATTACATTTGCATAATAGAAAGTGAATGTTCCCTTCCAGAGCTCAGTAGTAAAGCCTTCATATAGTCAGTAATGAACAATGATGCTTTCGAAGCAGAATCTACAACATCATCCCATGCATTTCATTGAGAAATACGTTCCTCTGGGGCAAATGCCACTTAAATTCCCAAACAAGTGTATTTAAGATTGCAGGCTTTTGTGTTGCACCATTTCCTCATTAGCACTAGATGAACAATTTGCAATAACAAACTTATTAAACAGTATTCCTTTTTACCAGTATCCATGGTGAAAAGCAATTTCCTTAGACTTGTGTAAATTGTTGTACGAAGTGATTATGTAATTGGGGACAGTGGAAGTGGGAATCAGACACCTAGGATGCATCTTCATTCTAGATTCAGAATGCATCTTCATTCATGGGGGCTCCTTCTATCGGCCCATATGGGACCAGCATGGGTGGCCGGGCCTAGTGAACTTTTAATTCCTTACCCTACAGTTATGATTTGTGGGTTCCCACTTAATTTTATTTTGATTTTCAATGTGATTCGAATTGTATTTTAAACTAATCGTTTGGTTTTGTGTTTTTAATGTATTATATATTTGGTGTTAGCCGCCCTGAGCCCGGTCTCGGCCAGGGAGGGCGGGGTATAAATAAAAATATTTATTATTAATATTTATTATTATTGTTTCAGAACGCATCTTCATTCTAGATCCATAATGCATCTTCATTCTAGATCCATAATGCGTCTTCATTCTGGATTCAGAATGCATCTTCATTTCCTATGAAATCTGCTGCTACTTCCATTTCTAATTTTATGTCCAGAGATGCTAGCTACCATGAGAACAACATGATCATGGCTCCCATTGTGTTTCTAGATGCCGTTGGACCTGTTTGTGACAAGGTCCAGGATATGAAACCTGACATTCTGAAATTATTTTGTATTATTGAAACATTTGCCTTTGTACATTTACATATGTAACACAGTGTATTCTTGTAACTTTTTTCTGTTGTTGTTTTAGCTTTCTATATATCACTTAGTAATATTTTTATATATTAAATGTTATAGAAATTGTCTAATTACAATATGTGTCCCTTTGTAAATAAATAAATAAACAAAAGATTGAAATCTACCAGCGCTTACTCTGTGTGATGCATTTATACACCTGGGCATGTAGTCCCTAGGATCCTTTACAAAAGAGATCTTAGAGATCCCTGTGTGATTAAGTGTCTCTTAAAAACATCATAGAATTTAGGGGTTACTAAAGGAAATCTCACTTGCGCCCCACTCCACCCCTCTCTCTGGAGGGAAACGCAAGTCATTATATTGTAATATTTGTTTATATTGTTGGTGTCTTAAGCAGAAGGAGCACAATAAAGGCATAGTGAAAAGGACATATTGTTTATTTTTTTTATCAGGCTTTCCTCATGCTGGGCTTAGATTTCTTCCGCCAAAAATTTTGGAGAATGTTTGCACTTTTTCAAATGGAAAAGGAGATGAACAATTGAATTATTAATTCAGTTAAGGACACATTTGGAAACAGATGAGAAGGAAAATTTGATCCATGGTGAACCTGAGAGAGGAATGCACCTCAGCAAACCACAGTCTTTATTTCCATTACTTGCTTAGGACTCCTGGTAGTGAATAACTACTTTTTCATTCATTCATTATTAAATAAATGTTTGCATAATCTATGTAGATGTGCACAGAGTCGTCTTGCATGCAGACAAGCAAAGGAATGAATGCACAGGTAGATCTACTAATGCCATTTGGGTTAGTGGTGAAACTCTTGACCACAATCCTAGACAGCCACATCACAGGCAGAGAAGAATACATGTTTAGAAGTGTTTTCAAAAGTATTTCACCTATAGAATACCTATAGCAGACCAAAGCCTTCCTGGCTGCCTTTCCTCTAAACACAGACTTGCCTATCCAGTCAGGAGAATGGATGCAGCAAAAAAATTATATAAAACCCTGGAATGCAAATGTGTATCTTCTCTCCCTCCCCAATTGTCTAGATGGCAGCCATTATGGACAACGGACATCCACGTTTATTGGACTACCACATCCGTAAGAATTCCCTGGCTACTCGCCTTGTGTGGAATACACTATGAGAGGTTTCAAAACAAAGCCTACACTGCATTCTTCTGATGCGTTAAGACACTAGGTTTGGCATTATTATTTTTAAAAACCCTGTCTTTATTGCAATCTCCTTGTTCACTCTAGTGCTCTACAAAGGTCACCCGCTCCCTAGTCAGCTTGATAATAAGGATCTGTAAATCAATATTTATTTGACGCTGCACTGATTTCCTCTTAGGCATTATGTCCATGCTGTTAATCCATATTGATGTTTTTCCTGCAGTAAAGGCCGGTTTAAAACAGCAGTATGTGCAGACTGAGAGCAGCACAGCTACAAATGCAGCCATCGATAAAAGTGTATCACATGTTTAGCCAGAACTCTGAGGTCAGAGATGAATGAACATGAGACATTTCATTAGAACTCTCCATATTTGTTGGTTGGTAGGTAGGTAGATCACAGTACAGTGGTACCTCAGGTTAAGTACTTAATTCGTTCCGGAGGTCCGTTCTTAACCTGAAACTGTTCTTAACCTGAAGCACCACTTTAGCTAATAGGGCCTCCTGCTGCTGCCGTGCCGCCAGAGCCCGATTTCTGTTCTTATCCTGAAGCAAAATTCTTAACCTGAAGCACTATTTCTGGGTTAGCAGAGTGTGTAAACTGAAGCTTATGTAACCCGAGGTACCACTGTAGTCTGTTCTTACTTTCCTTCCTGACAGTTCAGTGGGTGCATATGGGTTTCCTTAAGAGTCAATTACAGACCTGGGGAACTACTCTGAATTTTTAGCGTTTCCGTGTGGGATTCACTAGCAGACAAAGACCAAGTATCAGGAGCCAGGATGATTTGTGACCAGTCAGGAGGCTGAAATTCTGCCATCCCTTGGCAGCAATGGAATCCATTATGAAACCTGATGAAGAATATGGTGAGCCACATTGGGATTTGACCTCACCTGGAAAAGGATCTTTTTATCTATAGCTCCCAGCCATGCAGTGGCAATCCAAGATTTCTTAAAGACAGGTCATTTCCAGACATTGGGTTGAACCAAATATTACGTTCTGATGCTGTGCTCATACTCTGCCTGCTTCCAGATTGTCTCATGCCCAAGGAAGGTTGCCACTCATCCCTAGAAAAACGTGATTGTCCTTTTTTGAGAGAAAAGTGTCCCTTGTCCTGTTTGGACTTCAAACAGGATGCCTTTTTTCACATATTTGAACTCCTCCTCCTCAAAACTGCACAGGCAGAGGGTGGGTCTGGTGGGAGGAGAAGAGCGAGAGCCTGAGTGGGAAATTTGTGCAGGCAGAGGTGCAAGTCTGCTCTATACAACACGTATTACTTTTTTAAGGGATTGGTTCGCTGAATCAAAATAAATAATGACTAAGCTCCTTTGAAAGCTCAAGCATTTGCAAGTATCCTGCAAACTATCAGAGCTGTGTTGCTACAGTCCATTGCAAAGTGTAGCGTAGTGTAGTGGATTGTTCTCATTAAGCTGTTTTTCTGTACGTTGACAGAGCGTTTTATTGAAGTGACAGCTGAGTGGCTGTAGTGATGTATTAGATGTAAGGAGAGTGTGACTGTTAAAATATGCAGGGTTACACGTTTAGATTAGTTTTGTGTACAGTGGTGCCTCGCAAGACGAAATTAATCCGTTCCGCGAGTGTCTTCGTCTAGCGGTTTTTTCGTCTTGCGAAGCAACCCTATTAGCGGATTAGCGCTATTAGCGGTTTAGCGGCTATTAAAGGCTTAGCGGCTTAGCTGCTAAAAGGCTATTAAAGGCTTAGCAGCTTAGAAAAAGGGGGGGGGGGAGCGAAAAAAAATCTCAAGACTTTCAAGACATTTTCGTCTTGCGAAGCAAGCCCATAGGGAAATTCGTCCTGCGAAGCACATTGAAAAACGGAAAACCCTTTTGTCTAGCGGGTTTTCCGTCTTGCGAGGCATTCGTCTTGCGGGGCACCACTGTAATGTGCAAGCACACTGCCTTGCCCCTGCAATTTAGGGGGCTGGGGTTGTGCAACATCAGCACACCATGCACACACGCTGCAGGGCTTGCGCACATGACTCAAGCAAACCCATGGTGTGCGCACAAGGCTGCTGCAGAATTTTGAGGGGGCCCAGCCCCCTCCTTGAATTATTTTTGGGGGGCCCAGATGGCACCCTTGGTAGTGTGATGATAGATAACAGTATAATCACCAGAATTACTCATATTAGTGTGGTCCCCATTTATGATATATATGACATTTTCTATATATATCCTGTAATTACAGTGCATTTTGATGATTCATATACAATTTACATATGCACATTTATTTTACTTAGGAAGATTGATATATTTATTGTTGCTTGATTATTTAAAACGTGAAACGATGATGATGATGATTATTATTATTACCACCGCAATAGTAGTAGTAATATTTTTTCACATTGAATGTGGAATTTGCATTGTACCTTATTTATTTAATATTGATTTTACTGTGTAGGAGTGATATGTAAACCACTTAAGAGATTTTTGTTAAAATGTGAAGCAGGAAACAAGCTAAATAAATATAAATATGCAGTTATTCTTTATATTATTTGTAATAGTATCTTGGCACAGAGCCCCCTGGACAGAGTTAAAACTTATTTACATAACCACTTGCACAGTGGACAACACATGTGAAAAAAACATCTAAAAACTTGGACAAACATCCCCATTTGCTGTCAGGAATCTATGACGCCGCCATCTTGTTAAACATACACCTTTAGGCTGTCTTGGCATAAATGTCCTTCCCTGGGTGATCTGACGTAATTTGAGTGTCTAATAATAGGCTTTTGAGGTCAACAAAGCCATTGGAAAAGGCCCTAACAACCCTGAGACAAAGAATATAAAACTATCAGAGGTTTGCATGCATAGTTTTCAAAAATGACAGCAGCAGCGTTGGCTCTTATGTTTGGTGTTTGCAACATATAATGTACACTCAAAATATAATGAGAATGTTTATTTATTAGGATAACCAATCCACCAAGCAATTGCTTATGTTCATATGGTGTAATGAGATAACAAGCTTTTCTACAATAAAGACCCAACAGTGGAGGAGAGAAAAATCTGTGTTCCTGGACAGCAAAAATCTTAGGCCTTACAATTAGATCTTGAAGGAAATTTAGCTCCGAGTTCCACTCAGTTTGATGGGTCTTCAAAGTAAATAGGGCCAGACAGCTTCTTATTCCTCTTTAGTTATGACTGAACAAAAACTACATGTGCTTTTTTGTTCTTCTGTGCGCTTGTGTACATTCAATATTAAAAGAAAACTTATTATGCAAATATAACTGTTCTAAGTGGAATGAAGGATTTTTTGACAACAGTGTCAATGGGGTTCTGTGCATTGCAGACTATATAAATAACCAAGCGTTATCTTCCCACTGAGGCAAGGAGGATATGTATAATCTGGCAATTTTGGAGCCTCATTTTAACAGCTCCTGTTTTAATTAACAAATTTAATTTCAAATTATTAGGTGGCGCAGGAATAAAATAGCACAGCATGTGCCTCCTTACATATTATTGTTATCAGTGGCACAGCAGGGCTCCAGTCAGCATTAAATATGAACAATGGATAAGTTACAGGAGCCATTCACCGGGCTCAGTCAGCAGGCAAGCATTTTGCTTATACCTGATAGAGGGATGGGGCGGGGGAAGGGAGGGGGAAATCCTTTGCAACCTCTTCAAAGTGCAGAGAAACGTATGAGGTAAACCGCGCTGATTACTAGGCTCAAAAAAGGCTAACATGCAATTTGTGTTCTTTTTATGTAGATTAAATGCATTCACCACAGCTCACAGAGCTTAGATTCTCAGCGGGGATTCAGAGGGGTTGAGCATCAGGCAGCCACAGTCGGGCGCTGAACTGCAGGGCGACAAAATCTACTATTGTGCATTAGAAATAGTCACTTAATCTATCTTAATGGATGAGAAACCCATGGGACAAGCGTGCATTAAAGTCAGCAAGTAAGTTGCGACATTTAAGGAAAGCTGTAAATATAGTTTTTGAGATAACACTTTGAAAGGTTATTAATGAGCCTGAAATCCTCTCAACAGTCTCTTTAAGCTGTGGCTAACTATGGAATTGTCACTGCCCACTCTCAACACAAGGAGAAGTGCTGTGTTAAGCGTTTAGGGTAAGGTCATACACACATGGAATAAACAAGGCACGGATGAGGCAGCTTTTCCTCGGGTGAACAGGAACTACAGCCAATTTGGATGCAGTTAAGTATACAAGATGAACTGATCTTAGTTCTCTGCTGATTATTGCAGTGGAAATACAAATAAGTGTGTATACCAATTTTGAACATGTGAGTATTTTGATATGATGACTTATTGAAGCTATTGGCACACTTGGGTAGGATTCAGTGTGCAAATTGAAACACAGCTCTCCTTCAAAGTTCTCACTTGCCCAAAGTCTGCAATGCAGTTTTCTAACAATTGCTTTTAGGAAATGTGCGTATTCCACAAAAACAGTAAAAATGCACATATTAGCAGGAAGTGCGCATAAAAACATACCAGCGAATATGCCACACGAAATGCATTGTGTTGGAGGGAAATGCTTGCAAGAGGTGCCTATTGGCAGTGGCGTAGCGTGGGGCGTGCAGGGGGGGCCGGCCGCACCGGGCGCAACATCTGGGGGGGCGCACTCGCCGCCTCCGGAGTCGCTGAAGAGCCTCGGGCGCAGGCTGTAGCAGAGCCCCATGTCTCGCAGAACCGACGAGCTGGCAGCGGCTCTCAGCGCTCGCCGCGGAGGGCGCACCAGGCAGCCCCTCCTCACAGCCCCGCCGCTGCAGCTGCAGCTGCTGGGCCATGTTGCATTTTCCTCGCCTCTCTGCCCTCCTCCTCCTCCGGGCAAGCGGCGTCGTTTGGGCGGCAGCGCCAGCGGCAACTTGCCTCATATCACCTGACACGGACCCACCGCCGCCGCCGTGGCTACCTTACCATAAATACCCCAGCCCAGGCAGCAGCAAGAAGAAGCTGGCAGCGGCGGCAGGTTAGGGGTTAGGGGGCGCAAATTACGTGCCTTGCCCCAGGAGCTGACAACCCACGCTATGCCGCTGCCTATTGGATAGAACTGGATACAGAAGTGTATGTTAAGATAATTTAACAGTAAAATGCTGATAAATTTTCATATGGACATGGACAGACACACACACACCTCAAGTTGATGTGGAAATGTGGTAAACCAAACTTCATATAGGAAAACAGAGAAACAGCTAAAATTGCATTGCTTTATCATGCATGCCAACCATAGCTTTAGTGAAATCCAGCAAGCCAATGCTTATGCTCTGATGAGATGATGAATTTTTCTGTAAAGGAAAGCCCAGAGTGGGGGGAGATGCTAAAAATTGGTTCATCATAGGGTGCAGGTGTTAAGTTGTGGGTGAACGTATCAGACGACACAGCGATTCTTCAACAGCTCTTGTTTATTCACAGGCCAGAACAGAACAGAACTGAAGGGTTCAGCCAGCCTGCTTATACAGAGCTCCACTACAACGCAACAGTAACAACTTTCCAATCACTGAATGTCACTTTCAATTCCTTATTTGCATATGTGGACCTGAGTGAAAACTATCTACCGTATCCCCCTGCTGGCCCAGGGTGAGAACTTCAGTACATAACAGCAGGCACAGTGTACAGCCTCATCCTTACGCAATTCAGGATACATGACCAAGGTGCAATCCAGATGCTCTCTGAGATAAAGATACGGAGATTGAGTGAGCGTCAAATGAAAATAAAATATGTAAGAAGCAGGGCTGGCCCACCCATGAGGTGGGGTGAAGCAGCCGCCTCAAGCAATGGAAGTCCCTGAGGCAGTGCCCCCATGAGTGCCCCATCTGCTCTGCTGCTGCTACCACCGGTGGAGAACCAATGCCAGCACCACTGGCATCTCTGCTGGCAGTGAAGGAGGCACGGTGGGCAGTGTGGAGGTCTGTGGCACCATTCACATAACAAAAACTACCATAGAGATATCAAAAATATTAAAAGCAGGGGGTCCATGGCATGGCTTTTGAAAAACAGCAGGTCCACAGTACTTAGCTAATTGGGAACCACTGTTCTAGATCCTTAGCCTTGTGTTAAACCCACTGACCTCTGCATACAGTGTCACAGTCGGTACAGCATGAGGCTCTTAATCTCAGGGTCGTGGGTTTGAGCCCCACATTAGGTAAAAAGATTCCTGCATTGCAGGGAGTTGGGCTAAATTAGGGCCATACTGAGTGTGGCCTGAAGCCCTGGTTGCATCTTGGCCAGCTTCCTGTCTCAAAACTACCTAAGTAGGCACAGACTTGACTGCTCTCTTACAGCTTGGGTTTAACAGAGAACCTTTTAAGTTGGCCAGTTCTGGGAATGCATTCACCATCTTGCAGTGTAGTATTTATATTAATATACAATTATTTTATTTTCAATCATATTTTTACTCATTTGAAAGCTGGGAAAGGGCAACTGTTGATGCCTTATTCTCTGGAAAAGGAGAGGCTTTGGGGGAATTTTGCATGCTCAGAATTCCTGGCATTTGAGAAGCAAATTTTATTGTCTTTTCCCAATTTGTCTGAAGCAGTAATTTGCCCTGTCTTTTCCAGTTCACAGAAGCACTGATGTAAAAAGCCCAGAGTCTTCTGATACAACTGTTTGCTTCTATGGCATCATTTTCTTCCAGAGGAAAGGAGCTGCTGTTTCATTGTGTAAGCTCTGCTCAATTCTTCCCAATGGCAGTGAACTTAGATGCCTGAATGGCTGTGTGCAAAGGCTTAACCCTGTGTATTCCTTTCACACCTTTTCCTGATCCAACAGACATCACTGTAATGAAAGTATTTGACAAGCTCAATGTGATCCTACTGCTCTTTCCCTGACTAGTTCCATTAAACTTGTGTTGTTACTGTTCTCATTCTTATTTTATTTCAAGAAGCTCTTACACTGGCCTCCTACATGATCCCTTATGTAGACCAGGTTGAGTCCTGCTTAGTTTTCACAATAAAAAATGTGTCCCCAGATTATTAATTGGGCCTCTTTCCTACTGCCTGAAAAGATAGGGTTTTTTGGGCTGCCCCTTTCTTGGGGTGGGGTGGGGGACAGAAAGGTTATATTGAAAAGCCAAATACTGTAGAGGCAAATGTCCAAGCTGCAAAACTGAATGCAGAATTGAAAAGAGAGTGAGAAGGCTTAGTTTGGAAATCCATGATAAAAAGTGAGGGAAAGAAGTCTGGCGGAGAGGGCAGAACATACACTTCTGTCACATTTTTAATTATTACCTAGCATTGTAAATGTCTCTCAGCCCGGCTACTACGCAACTTCTTTATATATATAAAAGTTGTTTATATTCATTAAGACAAATGATCTAATCCTTAGTCTTCCATTCAGATTAGCAACATTGGGAACGATGGCTTTACTTTTTGGCATGAGGGAGGGAGGTCTGGTTCTTGGAGATGCATCATATTCTGAACGCTCCTGTTTAAAACTGCTTTGGATAGTATTCAAACAAAGTAATACTTTGAAAAGACAGACTAGCCAAATGGGAGTACACTCCATAGGCAATATTTGGACAGCCTCACTTCAAGGCAAAATCCAAACAGACATAAAAACATAGCCATATAGTTTTCTGAGGAAGAGGTGGGTTTAGGGAGCAGGGCCAGTTCCCCTGCACCAAGCTGAGGGGGTGCTGCAGGGTGCCACAACTATGACATACTGCATGAGGAGAACAGAAGGCAAGGGTGGAGGGGAGGCACCAAATTTTGACTTTGCACAGAGCAATGTTGAAATTTAAAAGACCAAAGTCTACCCCTGACTGAGGACAGAAAAACAGAACCTTAGAGCAACATGAGGCTTAGTAGGAGCCCTGAGCCTACTCAGTGATCTTTGTTGACCCAGAGGGGGAAAGAATCACCCCAATTCACCTCATTTTTCAGCAGCACAGGGAAGTTGCACACCCCTCCTAATTATGCTTTTACCAAAAGCAAGCAAAGGGATAGTTAAGAAGAACATCATAACAATTGCCCTCAAAGGAGAATTATTTCCAAGTGTTATGAAAACGCTGGCAGCTTTTACAGAGTAGGTTTTCAGTTTCAGCACCAGTTGGAGCTTCACGCTTCTCTTTGATAGCTTATTTATTTAAGATATTTATTCATATCCTGCCTTTTCCCTAGACCTGGACTCAAGGCGGCTTACACATAAAAATACCAAAACACAGATAAAATAGAAAAGGCTAAAAACATAGAAAAAATAATCAAAAAGTAATAAAACAGCAACAGAATTAAACAATATAAAAATATATTGAATACAGAATACAACAACAACAAAGCAGTAACCCTTTCATTAAAAACCATCAGTTCCTAAAGGCCTGTCGGAATAAAAAGGTCTTCACCCACGAGTGGAAGGACAACGAGGAAGCCAATCTAACTCCTCTAGAAATTAAACAGATTTGAGAAAATAACTGCCTTTCAACCTCTTGGGGAACTAGAATAATCCTATTATTTCTAATAAATATTTATTTCCCCATGATGATTTTTGCTACATAGATACACAGCTGTGTAAAGATGCAATAGTTGTCTTTACAAAAAAAAGTCAAGGATGTTGAGCTGAATGCGTTATTCCCACCACCACAACCCCAGGACATGCAGTTTGCACACTAATGTACAAAAGTACTGAAGTCCAGGTATATAGCAACCCTCATTGCCTTATTGTTCACAATTCAATGCACAGCAAGTTCAAGAAATGGATTCATAAGGCAACACTCCACCAATCTGGGCTTGGAATCCCAAGTGTGTCATCTGTAATTTACAACCAATTTAAACAGCATTAACAGTCCTTTCCTTATGGGAATTTAAATTTGCATCCTACCACTGAATTAAACACCAATTGAATTTTTTTCCTATAGAGGATGTAATGCTCTTTGAAGCTTGTTTTGAATAATAGAAGTGCTTATTCATGAAAGAGGGGGCAATAGGGGCCCCAAATCTAATTGAACTAAAATGTGGGTTAAAGGCACATTGTTCTTGGCTACGAGTTTTATTATTAGTTTATTTAGATTTCATTATGTTGTTGAAAATGAATCTCTGCCCCACAACTGAATCCCATTCACTCATCATAGGTAGATTTCCTGAAAGTAGTCAGGAGAAAAATAGACAGCCAAGTTCCTATCTTCTTAAACAAAAGGCAGACAGAAGGCTGGAAAAAACATTACAATCTGTGACCTCTTGGAGAATATCATTGTGGAACATGTTATTCCTCAGTAACTTATGTCAGTCAAACAGAAGCAGAGGACATTTTAAAAAAGAAAATTAGACAAAAATAACTGTGCTGGTCTCTTCTTTTTGCCTCATTTGCATGAGTCTAATCAACGATTCTGGAAATAAGGTTAGTTAGTTCCAGCTATTACTTCCAAGGTAAAGACGTTTAATGATTCAGAACTCCAGTTAACCACATATTCCTTCATTTTATAGATGCTATCTGTGTGTGTGTGTGTGTGTGTGTGTGTGTGTGTGTGTGTTTAGTATATCTGAAAACACAAGCCTAAGATTGTATGTGTGTGTGTGAATATAATGTGGGAGAAAGTATCTGGGGACATATAAATGTAATCTTATTAATTTATGTTGACCATTGACTCATGTACTTGGGGCTCATTGTACAGTATTTTCTAACACGATGCAAGCCACTTGTAGAAAAGAAGGATATACATTTAAAGGCCACAAGGAAGGAATCCAAAACACACTTAGAATCCAAAACACCTTCCACTGGTAATTACTGTATATCCGAATAGATATGCATGGTTTCGCACTGTAATTTTATGTATTCTGTATGTGCTCCTCCCACTTTTCGGCACTACATATTCAAAGCAGTTAACAGAGCCCAATATACTGTAAAAATAAACTATTTAGAATTATTAAACTAATCAGTGTACGAGACCATATATAAAAAGATGCCTTGAAACATTTTTGTAGTAAGTAACAAATAAATGTAGCAGTTGTTGGAAAGAGAGGTTTGGAAGAGAACTTCTTACTCTCTCATAGCAGGGTTAGCACAATGGTGATTACTCCAAGCATACTAAAACTTGGTTCGATTTATATCTACCCTCATTCATCTTTAAACAAACATTCCTCAAGAAAATACTTAGGCTGGGATACTTCACTTTCCAAATAAGTGAATATTTTACTCACAGTTTCCAGAAGTTACAGCAACGAAGTCTCCATCCACTGGCAACAAAACAAAGAAGAAGAAAGTTTCAAATAACTTAAAAAGACATTTGTTTCCTTACAAAAAGAATCTTGCAATCTTTGGATTAGCAAAGATGCAGGCTGCAAAATCTCCATTTTTGAGAGATTCAGTTCACTTGGCTTTTCTTGCAGCTGGGAGCCACTGGCTGTATGGCTCCTTGCTTCTTCCAGGAAGCATAAAAGGGGGGGGGGATGGGAGGGAGGAAACAAAAACCTGCTAAGCTCCACCCCCACTGGCAACCTGAGCTCCAGTTAACCCTTTCATGCATGCAAGTGTGAGTCAGTAATTGTATATTACAACAGTAATACAACTACTAGCACTACTACTACTAATAATAATAGAAGCAGCACCATCAAAAGTGGCATCAGCATTCCCTCTCTGAACAGTATAGTCATACTTCAGGAAGAATATGCTTCAGCTTAAATATTTTCGGGTTGTGCTTCGCAGCGACCCGGAAGTAATGGAGCACGTTACTTCTGGGTTTTGCCACTCGCGCATGCGCAGATGCTCAAAATGACGTCACGCACATGCGCGGAGGTGGCAAAATGCGACCCGTGCAGACGCGTCTTACGTTCACTTCAGGATGCGAATGGGGCTCTGGAACGGATCCCGTTCGCATCCAGAGGTACCACTGTATTTAAACTAGGCTGTCAAGGGTCTTTGGAGTGTGGTAAGACCTGTAGAGTGTGGCAAGACTGGCAGCTGGAATTTCCAGGAGGCTGGCAAGAAGACTCATCATCATTGCCATCCTCAGCATTTACTTTCTGCAGCTGTTAGCCTCCTTTGGAAGAGAGATGAGGGAGCCAGCTGAACATCATCTAGCCTGGGGAGAAGACCCCTCCCACTCTGAACTGTATACAAGCCAGGGCACTGAGGCTCATTGGAGTGCACCAACAGAAGGAACTTCATTATCTGATCACTTCCTTTTTGCTTTACTTATATATTTAAGCCTAGATTATTAATTTTGTCATGTTTCATTTATTCTATATTTGCTACAATGGTTGGATTTTTCTGTTCTTATTTGAATGTATTGATACATTTTGTAAACTGCTTTCTCCCCCAACCTCCACTTTTTGTATTTGATAAGAAGTGGATGTCCATTGTAAGCTGCTTTTGGCACAGCTCACCACAGAAAGACAGCGTATAAATAAACTAAATCAATCAATCAATCAGATCAAAGCCATCATCAGTTTGGTTTTTTAAAAGCCTACTGGAATTAGTTCTTATTTTGACAGTATTGTAAAAGACAAGCAAATTATGGAGCCAGGTAGTTCTCCCCATACATGGTATATGGCAGGCTTCCTCAACCTCGGCCCTCAAGATGTTTTGGCCCACAACTCCCATGATCCCTAGCTAGCAGGACCAGTGGTCAGGGATGATGGGAATTGTAGTCTCAAAACATCTGGAGGGCCGAGGTTGAGGAACCCTGGTATATGGCATGTAAAGAGATTGACTGCAACTATTGTTCAATGACTCAGTAGGTAGGCTTTACAGTGTGTGTGTTTCAACCCTCTACCAGTTTGGTTCTGTGTAAGACTTCCTTAAGAATATGGCAGGACAGTGGCAACAGGTGGTAGAACAGTAGCGTACTAAGTGAACTATGGAAGTTTGGGGGAGTGGCAGCCCAGGAGAGGGCCTTTTCTGTGGCAGCCCCTAAGCTGCAGAATTCCCTCCTGACAGAGGTGTGTCTGGCAGCTACACAGTACAGCTTTCATCATATGTTGAAGGCACACCTCTTTACCTGGCTTTTGACACTTGATACTGATACTAATATTTGTACCTCGCCCATCTGGCTGGGTTTCCCCAGCCACTCTGGGCGACTTATAGCATATCTAAAAACATCAAGCATTAAAAACCTCCCAACACAGGGCTGCCTTCAGATGTCTCCTAAAAGTTATGTAATTCTTTATCTCTTTGACATCTGAAGAGAGGGAGGGCACCACTACCACGAAGGCCCTCTTCCTGGTTCCCTATAACTTCACTTCTCGCAGTGAGGGAACCAGCAGAAGACCCTCGGAGGAGAACCTCAGTGTCCAGGCCAAGTGATGGGGGTGGAGACGCTCCTTCAGATATACTGGGCTGGTGCCATTTAGGGCTTGAAAGGACAGCACCAACACTTTGAATTGTGCTTCAGTTCTATAGCTTTAGAAGTCCATTATTTTTATTGTGAAATGTTTAACCGATTTTAATAGTGCATATTTTGCATTGCTGTAACCTACTCTCGTACGTTATGGTGAAGAGATAATAATAATAATAATAATAATAATAATAATAATGATGATGATGATGATGATGTTTCTCAAGGTTCCAGCACAAAGTGGTTGTTAAAAATGCATGTGAGAACATATGTACTGTCAAGGCAGCTCAAGGTCTGGATTCACTTACAGTGTTAAAAATCTATATCCTTGAAGCAACATCTACAGCTTATGTTTTTGTTTTTTTAAGAATCAGTTGTTAATTTTGAAAATAATTACTGAAACAATTTTTTAAAAACTTCAGGATAAGATGAAATTTTAAGGTGGAGATGTATTCTTTATGGTGCAGTCTAGTCTTAGCTTGAATATAATGGCCTCATAATTCCCCCAGAAGGCAAATTCAAGTGGTAGCTGAGAAAGGTTTCAAGCTTGCAGGTGGTAGGAGACAGGAAGCGCAAGTGGCTTAGCTTTCATGTCCTCCTTTGCTTATTTGTAATGTCTGTAACAGAATTCATATATCTTCATCTGGAGCATATAGATCTCGCCCCAGGAGGTGATACATGAGTTTGGCTGCAGGAGTGACAAATAGAAGCAAAGACCAGGAAGCACCAGTCATTCTGGATTGCAGTCCTGGGCTCAGTTCCCTGAGAGTAAGCTCCATTGAATTAAATGGGGCTTACTTCTAAGTAGACATGCACAGGGTTGCACCGCTAAGCATTGTTAATGTCTAAAGCTGCTCCCAATGTTTGTAGAACTCTAGAAACTAGAGACTTATCTTATGGGAAAGTAGAATGTAATTTAATATATCAGGTGAAACAAGTAGTATGCAACCCTAGGCACATTTACCTGTGCCTTACTATTGAATACACAGGGTCAGAATTCTAAGCAAGCTTGCAGAAGATTGCACTGTAGGCAATACAGGGCAATAGAATTGCAAAGAAATTGGATGTTTTTGAGTTGTTTCTGAGGGAAATTGGCAAAAATGACACAGGCTGCCACACGTCCAGATTTTCCTGGACACTTGAGTCAATTTCTGCCTGGACACTGCTTGCGGCTGCAGTATTCCTGATATATCTGGAAAATCCCAGCCGTATAACAACCCTATGAAGCTTGGTTTTTAAAACTAACATTTTTCACACACAATAAAGATTCACATTGTAACAATGCAGGCTTTAAAATGAATAAACCCATATGAAAGAAAGTGACATGAATGTAGTATAATGTCACGTGGCTGAAAAACAGAACAGGCACCCCCAGTGAAATTGCTTGCCTTTTGTGAGCCTTGGCAGGGTGAGTAAGTGATGTAAAAGGGGCAGGGTGTGGGGAGACAAAGGTGATGAAGCAGAGACAAGCATCTCTGTCACCATAGCAACAGCAGCATTGCTGTGACACAGCAGTAGATTCCCTCCAAAATATGCTGGCACAAATAAGCTGTGTGTTAGGAGGCAGAGAGTCAAGGCATTTCATCCAGTGAGACTGCAAAGCATGTAAGTAACAAAATGCAAATGCAGCACTCACGAGAGTGACTCATTGCTACTTGCAAATACACTTTCTAGCAATACATAATTTTAATGGCACATCTTATTTCCTTGATTATAAAAAGGGAAAGAAGCAAATTGCCAAATCTTATACACACAAGCGGTAAATACAGGAGGTTGTCTGACATGCTATTTGGAGTGCTAAAATATTAATTGAATAATAAACAAAACCAGTGCAGTTTTCTAAATCTTGGCCGGGGGGGGGGGGATTCCTTGCTCTGCATTAATAATGCAAACCAGTGTTCCCCATTTTATAGTGCTGTGCATTCAATACATCACAGAATTATAAACACATTAAAACTTAGCTATGAATTATGTTTTTTGCTTTTGTTTTAAATCACAAAACACTTGCACAGGTTAGCCATACATCAACAGTTGGCTTTGCCATAGCCTGGCCTTTACATCTGCAAGCTGATACTAGGCATTTGGCCAAGCACAAGCAGTTCCTGATATCCAACATGTTGTGTGTGTGAGGGGGGGGTGTTCTCCACCCACCCCACCCCACCAGGCTCAGTTCGAGGTGCAAGTACTGGTGTACAAAGCACAATATAGCTGGCAACCGGGATGCCTAAAACACAGTCTCATCCCTTGTATACCCAGCTGATACTCTCATCCCTTATTTACCCAGCCCAAGAGGGCAACCTGCAAATTCTATCCTATCGGGAGGTCCATTCCACACAATGTCAGAACTGGGCTTTTTGTGTGGTGGCATCTACCCTCTGGAACAGCCTCTTAGTCCTATCAGACAGGCACCGTCTCTGTCATCTTTTCAGTACCAGTTGAAGATCTTCCTTTTCTAACAAGTCCTTTAAGTATACATTTTATCCCACTCTGTGTCCACATTGGACTTGAAATGGTTTTTCTAGATTTTTAAAAAATTGCTAATTCACCTTGAGATGTTTTATAGGAAATGATTCATAAATGAAGTAAGTAAACAAACCTTCCCTTCATCTTAAGGATGTTTCCCACATGTCCCCACTCAAATTGGCAATACAGGTGCCACATTTGTAAGAACTCAATCGTTTAGTGTGGCAGCCCCTGCCACTTTGGAACTCACTGGCTCTTAGGATCAAGCAGGCACTTGGAACCTGCTAAAAACATTCTTGTTTGGACAAGCCTACCCAGATGCTGGGATACGGGTGGCGCTGTGGGTTAAACCACAGAGCCTAGGACTTGCCGATCAGAAGGTTGGCAGTTCGAATCCCTGTGACGGGGTGAGCTCCCGTTGCTCGGTCCCTGCTCCTGCCCACCTAGCAGTTTGAAAGCACGTCAAAGTGCAAGTAGATAAATAGGTACCACTCCGGCGGGAAGGTAAACGGTGTTTCCGTGCGCTGCTCTGGTTCGCCACATGACCCAGAAGCTCCCTCGGCCAATAAAGTGAGATGAGCGCCGCAACCCCAGAGTCGGTCACAACTGGACCTAACAGTCAGGGGTCCCTTTACCTTTACCCAGATGCCGAGGTGATTTTAATCTGTTTTAGCAGGTTAACTTTTGTATGTTTTAAAGTATGGCTGTCAATTTTGCTCCATTTTATTGTTTTATAAACCACTCTGAGGGTTTCTTTAAACGGTGTATGAATTTCATGAAAGAAGATAATTATGCCGTTGTGAACATGTGTTTACAACATGCATGCACAAAGGCAGAAGTTGCAGCCATTCTTGAACCCAAAGTTCCTGCTCATATGGAAAAGCCTTATAGTAGAACCACTGGCATGCAGTGGACCCTAAATGTTCCTGGTAAATCAGAGTATTAAAGTAGCGCCTCTGCTCCTATTTGTTCCCCTACCAGGATTTTCACTGCACACCACTGCAGAACATGGGCAGGTCCCTTTCATACCAACACTGAATGTACCAAAATGGCTGGGGGCAGCATGCATTCCTCTGCTTCTCTGTATGTTGATGGGTGTGGAGACTTGTGAAGGACCCTAAAGTCTATTGAGTTTTGGTTTCACTTTTATCATTACAGTGGTACCTCGGGTTAAGTACTTAATTCGTTCCGGAGGTCCGTTCTTAACCTGAAACTGTTCTTAACCTGAAGCACCACTTTAGCCAATGGGGCCTCCTGCTGCTGCCGTGCCGCCGGAGCCCGATTTCTGTTCTTATCCTGAAGCAAAGTTCTTAACCTGAAGCACTATTTCTGGGTTAGCAGAGTCTGTAACCTGAAGCGTATGTAACCCGAGGTACCACTGTACTGAAAAGCAGGTGTATGAGTACCTCCCAATGTCTCACCTGGTGTTTATCCAAGTCCTGGACAGTCAGACACTGCTCTCTTGCTTGGGAGAAAAGCTGGCAGGTGAATGGGTCTCCTCCTTCTGGCTGCCACTGTTCTGGGAGACAGGGAAAGGATAAGCAAGCGATTATTATCAGGAGCAGCAGCAGTAATAGGACTACGCTGGCTGCAAATGGGGTTAATGCAAAAATGACATTACTCAGTTGGAAGTCTTCCGGGATAGCATTCACTGTGCATACTAATTAAAGAGTACACAGAATTAATGGCTGAGAGATGGGTGTGTGGCTCTTTCTTCCTCGACTTGCCATGCCAGAATATAATAGCTTTTAATAGCTTCACAACAGAAATCAGAGTGAAAATGTAATTGAAAAAACAATACATGGCTATACAGTAGTTCAATATAAAGGGAAACACAGTTTGTCGGTATCTCACCACTGACCAGTGAGATTAGTTTCCTAATTCTATTTTGTTACTTTACACTTGAAGAAATCCTTTCAAGTTCATGTGTTAATAGGCTGGCTACAAAAAGTAGCTTTAAACTGTTTTTAATGTATTTTGAATTGTCGTAACCATTCCTCAGAATTTAGAGAGAAGAGCAATAAATTTAAATATATATATATTAATAATGGTGATAATAGTGATAAGAATGATTAAAAACTAGGGCCAATTTGATCTTAATCAGTTTGAAGTGCTTTTCAAAATTATTTTTAGCCCCATGTTTCTTGTATTACTTATTCCCCTTCCACTATATCTAAAGCTTAGATAGTGAGCATTAAGAATCAGAACACACTTAAGAGGAAAAGGGAGCAGTTGTTTTCACAGCTTCTTATTTATTATCCAATTTCAGGAAAATGTGGGGAAGCTATCACCTAATTGGGCAAATCACAGATTATTAGGTAACGGGAACAGGTGTGATCCCCAGCGGAGTCATTGGGAAGAATGTTTCATTAAAATCAATGTTCCCAGTTCAAAGCTCTGCAGGTGCCCTGATGCACACAGAGATCTCCCATGCAACCAAACCTCCCCATTCTCCGAACTGATGGGTGTGAATGGCAGATACAGGAGGAGAAATTGCTGCAGTTTGCACGTGGTCAGGAATGAAATCAGACAAGCAAATACAACCAGTTGTTGGTTTAGTCTACAATGTACAGTGGTACCTCGGGTTAAGAACTTAATTCGTTCTGGAGGTCTGTTCTTAACCTGAAACTGTTCTTAACCTGGGGCACCACTTTAGCTAATGGGGCCTCCCGCTGCCGCTGCACTGCCACCGCGCGATTTCTTAACCCGAGGTACTATTTATGGGTTAGCAGAGTCTGTAACCTGAAGCATCTGTAACCCGAGGTACCACTGTAGAGTTAATAATTAACCCCTGCCCATTTTTACATTCCCTTTGAATGGAAATGAATGGTGTGAAATTATACTTACATCATTAATTATATTTGACCATAGCAAACAGCCATGCAAATCAGCTAGTTTTTGGTGGAAGCTGAACTGCAGCGGAATGGAAACAGGGCTGATTGTGACCAATATAGGATGGAAATTGCTGCTTTCTTACATTCCGACTGAAGGGGCAGGTGGAGTCTGAAGACGTGCACCTTCATTTATGTGAGCAGGGAGGCTTTCAGTCTACACCAGAGTAGCTGTTTGCACAAGGAGCCACTGGTGTCGGGTGCCTATGTAACAATTGTTGCTTTTATAAGCCTTGAATAGAAGTTCAGGTGCAGCAGTGTCCCTTAAGTTCAATTCTGTGTGCACTTTATCATGAGAAGCCACAATTCCTGTAAGTCCAATTCTGTCTCATTTTTTGGGGGGGAAAGGAGCATGGTTGTTTCACAGCAAGCATTAATTACCCCTAAACCGCTGAACCCCTTGGGCTTGCCGATCAGAAGGTCAGCGGTTTGAATCCCCATGACAGGGTGAGCTCCCATTGTTCAGTACCAGCTCCTGCCAACCTAGCAGTTCGAAAGCACGTCCAAGTGCAAGTAGATAAATAGGTACCGCTCCGGCGGGAAGGTAAATGGCATTTCCATGCGCTGCTCTGGTTTCGCCAGAAGCGGCTTAGTTATGCTGGCCACATGACCCAGGAAAAAAAACTGTCTACGGACAAACGTTGGCTCCCTCAGCCAGTAAAGCGAGATGAGCACCGCAATCCCAGAGTTGTTTGCAACTGGACTTAACTGCCAGGGGTCCTGTGCCTTTACCTTTACAGTCCTTGGAAACTCACTGACAGGAGACCCTTTTTTGCAGCAGTGGTGGGTGTAAAGTAATTCAGGTCAGCCCTAGCAGATTTTCCTAGTGTGCATAAAAAGAGTCACTCTTCCTTGCTGCCGCTTGGAGTAGCTTTGGAACTTGCCTGAAATGTTATTTTAAAATATTTTCCATACATAAAAATATATTTAAAACCACATACAAGTAGCGCTTATAAAAACAAACAAAACAAAACAAAACAAAACAAAACAAAACAAAACAAAACAAAACACCAACCCTGCAATGCAATCCCATCGTATAATGCTTCCTCTGTCTTAAAAGCATTATTCTAATATTCAAGATTATTTTTCCATACTTTTTAAAGTGTTAAATTGACTAGGCCAACTGAGAGCCAATGTAGTAAATGTCACTGTTCCAATTACCGTATTTTTTGCTCTATAAGACTCACTTTTTCCCTCCTAAAAAGTAAGGGGAAACATGTGTGCGTCTTATGGAGCGAATGCAGGCTGCGCAGCTATCCCAGAAGCCAGAACAGCAAGAGGGATTGCTGCTTTCGCTGCGCAGCAATCCCTCTTGCTGTTCTGGCTTCTGAGATTCAGAATATTTTTTTTCTTGTTTTCCTCCTCCAAAAACTAGGTGCGCCTTGTGGTCTGGTGCGTCTTATGGAGCGAAAAATACGGTACTTATATGGGACTAAGAAAAGGGGCTGAAATTTGGCATCAAGATAGAAATTAGCAGACATCCCTCCTCCTGCAGCAAAGTTTCTATCCCCTCCCACTGTATGAATATATTATGGTGATTGGAGAGCTGACTGGTGCCATGGTAACATTAAGAGGAAGGTGTTCCCATTGCTCTTCAGGAATGATCATCTGAAACTAGACCTGATCTCACACTCCATACACCACACGTCCTTGTACTTCAGTCAGCTCCTTTTTTGCAATGTATAATAGCAGGATATTTCCAAGTAGCGTATGTTACTGATGGGCCATTTAGGGAGAAAATTAAACTTCAAAACCTTGCTCATCCTATTTCCTCCAGGGTCAACATTGTCCTTAAAACAATGAAAGGGCAAAGGCATTATTATCCATGAAAACCAAGAAGCATCTCCAAAAATCAGCAGCTGGAAAGGTTGTGTTCATGCCTTGAAGCAATGGGAGATATTTCAAGAGTGAAATCTCATTCAGATAGGATCAGTCTTCAAGGAGGTAGAAGAGAGAGGGAGCAAGGAAGAGCAATAAGAGTTCCATTTCTGAAGCGTTAATAGAATTTCTGGTAAATGATTCTAACTAAGATGATAGCTTGTAATGGGAGGTGGATGAGAAATTCAGTTTGATTTGAATATTGATGCAAGCCTCTGTAATTTGCACATTATGAAATATGAAACCTGAAATGTAGTATCCCTGGAAATTCACACTTTGCAGAATTTTTCAATGCAGTTCTCCAGCTAAAGTCTATGTACAAAAATATGTGTATTACAGGAAAGCGAGCATACAAATGCATATATTAGTAAAAATGACATACAGAAAAACAGTGCTTTTTTCTGGGGGTACGCAGGTGTAAGCATACCCCTAAGTTTGGCCTCATTGAGGGGCAGTATTTCAATATGAGTCGGAAAATGAGAGTACCCCTAAACATTTTTTTGGGGGGGGGAAGGACTGCAGAAATACATTGCAGAAGAGGGGAAATGCATTAAAAAATGTGCATGTTAAGATACATGCATACTACAATGTTGACAAATTTATCATCACATACTGAGAGAGCCCAGAGTTCCCTGGTAAGAGGCACTGATTGTTGAACCACTCTGAGAATTGTAGCTCTGTGTGAGGAATACGAGTATCCTAGCAGCTCTCAGCACTCTTAACAAATGACACTTCCCAGCATTCTTCAGGGGAAGCCATGACTGTTGAATGAAGTATGATACTGCCATAAATGCATAGTGCAGATGAGGCCTAAATGCTTCTCAGTTGAGCCTGACTATACCCAGAGGAAACCAATATGATGCGTTCCAGATGTGATGGATGGCCATCAGCCCCAGCCAATCAGAGATGATGAGATTTGTAGTCCACAACATCTGGAAGACACCACACTGGCTGCTCCTGCTGTACACAATGTTGCCTGGTTCACCTTCAGGACAGCTACAGAGCTCCTTGTCAGAGAGGTTCACGGGTTAAACCATTAAAAAAGTACCCAAACCCAATCTAGGAAAGAGAAATACATGGGTTTTAAATTCAAAATAAAGTTCTCATTATCTGATCATTATATTTCATAGCTGTATCAGTCATATTAGGTCATGCATATAAAAATACGTATGGGATAATTTTGTTTAGTTAGTCAAAATACTAGACAAAAAATAATACATAACATAATCATCTTATGTTCCAAAGTTACTGATGCTTCAAAAACTGATTAAATTAAACCAGCAATAAATTGATTGAACCAATTATTTCAGTATGTTATGAAAGTATTCCAGCTTTCACTATTGTGAAATCTTGTATTATTATTACCTCTCCTATCCTTCTGGAATGTGACAAGATGTATCAATTTGATCAAATAATGTACATGCTGTGCATCTTTTGAGGCAGTCTTCTAAAACTGATCCTGCAGTATCTTTTTACTCTTTCTAACTGTGGTGTTATAATCCATAAAATTAATTCCTGTGATACATTTCATATAGTTACATATTAGTATTTTAAATATGATTAGTCTGCAATCCAAAACCCTCTCACATTGCGCTGCAGGGGGGTGTGTGAATTGAGCTGAGGTGTCCCTCTGTTCACGTGTCTTCTGGCTGACCTAGCTTCCTGCTGGTTGCCATCACTGGTACAGACCTCCCCCTTCTTCCTATCAAATGTGCAGGAAGGCAGAAGACCACTTGAGCTAGGGGAGCCCAGCAAAAAAAAACCCCAAACGGGGCATTTTGAGGGTGGCAGGGCTGAGCTGGCCTGGGATCCTGTGGATCCTAAGCTGGTATCACAAGACAGCATTAGACCCAATTCAGGACCCCAACTGCACATACCTGGAGCTGACTCACAGGGATCAAACCCAATCTGTCAGTCCACCCACATCCTTCCTGTGCTGCTGGGCAGGGCTATTGATGCATCAGATGCGCTGATTGCAGTTCTAGTTCTGCAACATTTGGAGACCCCAAAGTTCCCCACACTTGAGATTCTGTTTTGTGTTCCCTAGCAGGAGCTTATATACTTCTTGTGAGATCCATAGCTGGCTCAAGAGTTAATTGGAATCCTGTTATGGTTGTGGCGTTGGGGATGGTATAAACATTATGCTGACAGTACACTTCTTCCAGCATCGGGGATTTTTTTGCACAGGTGCAACATTGTGCTCCACCGGTGCCGAGAGATTTGGGAGCAATCCTATCTCTCCCAGCAGGCTTAAATTGAGAATAGGATCTTCTTGGCTGTAAATCTGCCCCCTTTGAATTCAGCAGGATTTACAGTGTGATCCTCTCCTCATATTATACCCCGCTGAGTTCCCTTTTCATCTTGGTTAGTGCAGATTTAAAATTTGGTGTTTTGTTTTCCTACCTGCTGGTTTTGATTGGAAAAAAATATATACATAGAGGAGTGATAGCATACATAATCCAGTCATTGCAAGAGAAAGGAATAACAAAATGCAGTTTAACATATGAGATCATGGAAATATGGGCATTAACATTAGGTATTGATTTAAAGAGCCCCTTTTTATATACTCTTCAGGATGACTGGATATGGAGAGAAATAATGGCCTCGCATTCTGTGCTAACAGTTTCCTGCTGCAGGAACTACGTTAGGATTCCTGCTGTGTTTTTGATTAATGACCTACCTGTGACTTCTGCAGATCTAGCCTAGGTTTTTTTCCCCTGCAGGCAAAAGAGGGGGAGGGTGGGAAAGGAGAAGCACCTGGTGCCATCATCACAGAGCTTGATTTCAATTTCATAAGGTGCTTAACATTTAAATTAATTGCAATGTCATTAAAAAGGCATTTCTAAGGCAGGCACAAACATAGTCCTAAATCGGAAACTAATACTGAAAGTTGGGGTCCTGTCATTTAATCTTTGCTGGAGAAGAAAAAATCTTAAGTTCCTCTGCTTTGGTTCCACTAGTTTGTTTGTTTTCTCCACCATACTGATAAATTTGCCCAAGTTCTGTATTTCCCCCTACGTGCTAAGTTTCATCCTTTTCTTCTTGCACGACAAAAATGGTTCATTTTAAAACCTTTAAATAATATTTTTTTATTATTATTGTTATAGTAACATTTTCTCTCTGGTCTTTCTCTTTCATTGTCTGAAACTATCTCTTCCTCCCAGAGTTCTTTTGCTTCCTTTATCTCGAAAAGAGGTCATTTTGTTTTACTGTTCTCTTGCATTTCATCTCATAGAACACAGCAGAGCCCTACTCAGAACAGAGCCCATCGGGTCTGAAAACCAAGCCTTACATTGGGGGCATCACATGCCTGTTTAGCTGGGAGAAGAGTAGACTATGCAGTGATATGATAGCCATCTTCAAATTTCTGAAGGTCACATGGAAGATAGAACAAGCTTGTTTTCTGCTGTTCCAGAACCAAAACCAATGGCTTCAAGTTAGAAGAAAGGCGGTGGACTCTCCTTCTTTGGAGGTTGGATGGCCATCTGTCAGACATTCTTTAGCTGTGATTCCTACACTGCAGGGGGTCAGACTAGATGAAGTTTGGGGACCCTCCCAACTATTATTTTAGTTCAGCAGCCTGTTACCTATAGTGGGTCACTGTAGATGCTTCTGGAAAGCCGACAACAGAGCATTAAGCCAATAGCGCTTTCAACTAGCACAGGGGAGTGAGACCTACGGCTCTCCAGATATTGCTGGACTACAACTCCCATCACCCCTGGCCATTGGCTGTGCTGCCTGGGGCTGATGGGAGTTATAGTTCAACACCTAGAGGGCTGTAGGTTCCCTACGTTGCCTTGGCAACCAGTTACCAGTGGCATGCCACATCTAAAACTAGCTTTTTCATTTAGTCATAATGTTTTATAGTTATCTACAGTTATCCATACATTTATCTAATTCCTTTTAAAACTACACATGACCTAACTGTGCAGTTCTGCCTTACTGTGCCCTTACTAGTCTCAGTTGTTTAAAATATATATTTAAATGGGAGTTTCCTCACATGTCTGCTTAACCTTGATGCGTTGCCAGTTGAGGCCGAGACACTGTCAGCTGGAGTTCCACGTATTAGGGTTAAGTAATAGCAGGCAGGATACCTTAGAAGTTTGTTTTCTCCAAAATTTAGAACTGCATTTAAGGTGTGGGCCTGGTGGATTTAATCCCTGACTCGGAGTCTATTACTATCTGTAGGAGGGTAATTGTAGCCACTTCTGGGAATTATACATAAAAAGAAGCAGGAAGGGAGATAACACAACAGATGGGTTCCAAAGAAGTATGGTACTTACTACTTAAAATCTAAAACTGTTTGCAGTAGAAATTTAATTTTAGAGGTTATTGTTGTAAATAAAAATATGCCCTTTTCCCTTATGGGGTATCCAAGAGCCCATATAGAGTCCTTACATAGGTTCCCTATTGGTAGGAGAAAATAACAGAGGCCAACCAGAGAATATTGAGAAGCAAAGCAGCTAGTAAGCTTGATCTTTATTGATCTGTTGCAACAGGGTACTCCCCTCACACGCAGGAGAGGAAGAGGACCCAGAACAATGGCCTGCAAGGCCTTATAAAGACTTTTGAAATTCCCATTCTCTAGATCAAGACCACCCCCAGAAACATTATGCATACATCACAGAAGGGGTGTAACCTAAGACCACCCCTCAGATACATCCCACCTACATCACAGAAATTTAAATGTTGTTTTTCTCTTGTCCTTGTTTATCTCCTGTCTGGCAAGTTACTTGATTGGATTGCCTGGGGAGCCTGGCCATTCTTTTGTAGTGGTAAAATACTTGTTTCCTGGGCCAGGTCACAGGCTCACACCTTATTCAAACAGACATATCCTTGAGACAGGATTTGTGAGGAAAGAGACAATGGGGTAACCTTGCAGAGAAAGGATTTGGTCAGTTTAGGAATCAAAATGGTTCCAGGTTTGTCTTCCTGTGTTGATCTATGTATGTGCAGTTATGAACATTACCATATATCTAAGACCATAAAATTCCTATCACATTATACAGACTATTATTTTATTTCTTATATTTTCATTAGTTGTTGTTATTTACCTGAATTGTTTTAGGTGTTTATCATTTGTAACTTGCCCTGGGATTGGTGATGAAGGAAGGCAGGGGAGAAATTTACTAAATAAATAAATCACTTAATGTACTGTTCCTGACACACACGAACACACACACACACACAAAGACTAAACTGGGCGCTCCTGCTGTGTCAAGGATAGACTTTCAGACTTAACGTCATTCTTTTGTGCAAGCAAATTGTAAGATAGGAAGAAATACAAGAAACCCTGTGAGGATTTGGAAAGAAAGGATGAAAGAAAACATAGGGAGAGAGAAGCTATTTGAATTACCAAAGAATATGGGACTTTGCCCATACTCTTGTTAATAAATTCTTGGGCATGTCTAAAGCAGTCCTTTGGGTCCCAACCACAGCAAACACCAAGAACACCAACTTAAAGCACCTGGCTTTCACACACCCCTAAATCCTGGGAGCTGTAGTTTACCCCCCCTCAGAACTACAATTCCCAGCACTCTTAATAAACTACAGTTCCCAGGATTCTTGGGGGGAGGCAGGAGCCAGTGATGTGCTTTAAATGTATGGTGTGGATATGACCTGCACTTAAGAACTGAACATTGCTCTGAAAGAGTATTGCTTGCTTTCTGTGTGCCTGTAGGGCTGAAGTAAATGGACAAGGGTAATTTCCCAGCTGTTTCTCTCACCTCAGAATTGGTGATTTTAAGATGTTTGATTTGAAACCAGGCCCAAAGCTGTCCCCCTGCAATTTATTTATTTGTTTGCTTGCTTGTGGCAGTGGTGGAATCAGAGATGAACAGTACAGTGGTACCTTGGTTCTCAAACTTAATCCATTTCGGAAGTCCGTTCCAAAACCAGGACGCACTTTCCCACAGAAAGTAATGCAAAACGGATTAATCCGTTCCAGACTTTTAAAAACAACCCCTAAAACAGCAATTTAACATGAATTTTACTATCTAACAAGACCATTGATCCATAAAATGAAAGCAATAATCAATGTTCTGTACCATAAAATAAATAAGACAGTATTGTAGGTGATAAAAATTATTATTTTTTCTTACCTGCAACAAGTCATTGTTTGGATGGGGGGCTTTTATCCATTTCTGCAGTCACAGAATCAATCATAAAAGGAAAAACAAGCCATAGTCACAAAAAGGAAAACACACACACACACACAAACATAAACACAAAAAATAGCAAAAACAAAAGCACCAAATATCACCTCAGAACACTGTAATCAGAAACGGAAGGCTTTAATTACAATGGGAAGGACTTAAATGAGCTGCGCAAGGGTAAAAACGGCAAGGGAAAAGCCTTAATTATGATGGGGGGGGCCCTCAAATGAGCTGTGCAACAGTGAAAATGGAAGCTCAGGAGCACGTTCGGCTTCCGAGGCAAAGTTTGAAAATCGGAACGCCTACTTCTGGGTTTGCAGCATTCGGGTTCTGAGTTGTTTGGGAACTAACCTGAAACCGTTCTTAACCTGAGATACCGCTTTAGCTAACGGGGCCTCCCGCTGCCGCCGTGCAATTCCTGTTCGGATCCTGGGGCAAAGTTCTCAACCTGAGGTACTACTTCCGGGTTAGCAGAGTCTGTAACCCGAAGTGTTTGTAACCTGAGGTATTTGTAACCCGAGGTACCACTGTACAACCCTGTGCTTCTCTAATAAGCTAATCAGAGTTAAGACCCACTGAATTGGATGGACTAATTTCCAAGTCCATGGGCTAAACAAACAATGAAATGATTTGAAAAACAGCTGGGGGAAGGGCCATTTCACATAACCATTTCTCAAGTTATTTCCTTGATGCTCTCCATCTCTGCACTGCACAGGGGGCACCTGGTAGCTGAACTCTGTCAGGAACCTCTAATGGAGGGTGCAGCAATGATTTGGACCCACGGTGTAGGGCATCTTGTCAAAAGACCCTCCAAAACTGGGAAGTGCCCTTCCTGTGATCATGCCCACAAGGGACAAGGCAAGCCATTTCCCTCAAAGCATCTAAGGTGGCCCTGAGAATTAGAAATCCTACTTATACCTCAGAGGAAGAAAGTTTCTTCATTGTGCTGGAAAACATACTCACAAGCTACCGCCTCTTGCCTGAACTATCCTCTCAAATAGTTGCTGTTCCCAAAGTCCCCAGCCAAGTCACTTAGCAGGGGGACGTGTCACAATGGAGGACATGACACCATTACTTTAGCTACCTTGCTTAACAATGGGCATGGCTCCCCTTAATATTCATTTTTAAATATATATATTTTAGTGGGTTAAGCAGTTTTATTTATTTTAAAAAGTTCTAGACCCCTTTTCATGCAGCACAGTGATTTTCTGGAAAGGACAGGAAACACCACACAAACACACATGCTTTTCAACATGGCGGGGTCACCAAAGGAAAACACTTCTGGCCTAGACTATGGCTGCTGTTTCTCACTTAATAGTTAAAAATAACCCCTCTCAACACCCTGTAGTAATCTGTGCAGTATTATGATGGACAGGAGCAAGACTTCACCCTTAGACCTCCTCGTCCCCCTGTTTCTTTCAGTTTATGCTCAGTGTGTTCTGCCAATAAACAGCTTTCCTTAGGCTGCAATGAAGTGAACTGTTATGAGTTTGTGGGTGCCAGACTCCCCTGTGTCATGAGTTTCTGGGTGCCAGGCACTGAACCCATGGATTCAGCAAATGGCTTTATTTCAAAGAGATCCAAGATTCCGGAGCAGGAGGTCATGCAAGTTCAGTTCTTTGTATATGCCCAGAAAAACATGTTTTATCGTGTTTTTAATATTCTGTTGGAGCCGCCCAGAGTGGCTGTGGAAACCCAGCCAGATGGGCGGGGTATAAATAATAAATTATTATTATTATTATACTGGATAAATTTCATCATTTTTTTTGGGTGGAATCCCTATCTCTCTCAAGCTTTTAGGATGATCCCATTTTTGGCTGCATGAATTAACTACCCCAGCACTGCTGAGGTCTGAGCACTCACAGCACTGGTGAAGGTGCTTTCCATACAACATGGGAAGCACATCTGAATATTCTAACAGCTGTGCATAGTCCTAACCATGTGGTGGCAATTTAAATTCAAATCATTAAAGCACAACTGAGAGGTGTACAGTGGAGATTAGTTTCGTACTGGAGGAAATTGCTTTGCATTGTTAAACCCAGAATCAAATTAGAAGAGGGAGAATATTTCTGACTGGAACCACTCTTTTGATTAGTTACGATAGAATAATTCACAACAGATAATTTAATGAAGGGTCTGAGTTCCTTTTTATTGCCTGGTAGTGTTGCAAGATCAAATCATAATTCCCTCAAATATTTTTAAGATGTGAAAGGATTTCTTTTTTTAAAAAACCTGTGATCTTTTTTTCAATTTGTAGTTTAAATCAAATAACACCTCCCCCAACTCCACAATTTATTTATTGAAGATGCTTTGGCTAGGTCTGAACGGGTCAAAATCAGCCAGTTTGAGATCTGTACACCAGTTTCTTAAAGGCTACTTACAATGAACATCTCAGCCTCAGTCCCCAGCACATCTCAAATGCACGGATTCTCCTGAAATGTTTATGTAAGAGATAGTCAGCTGCATACAAGGCTGTCATGTGCAAACATCAAAAGGCCAATGTTATTTTTTTCAAAGGACTGTTTGCAGATGTGTGCACTATTTGCTGACCTCTACACAATAAAAAATTGAAACAGATTCATTATTTTTAGCAGCAACCAGTATTTATTGTCTGCTGAAAGAAACATCATTGACAGCTCAGCCCCTATGAACCACTGCACCTCATATGTGGACAAACTTTAATGAGCTGTGTAACCTCTGAGTGTCACAAATGTTACGCTAATACACAATTCATGGACAAACCTTAAAAAACACACACACAAAAACCCTAAACCCTAAAGGCACAGAGAAAAGAAGTCAGAAATCATCCGTGGCTCTCATTTGGTTGGGAGAACAACTGTCACGAGCCTTCTACAGGAAATATGCCACATAACTATTGTTCTGCTTCCTCCTTTACCCACTGTTTCATCATTAACCATTGCAATTGTAGCAGTATTAGACTATGGATAAAGAAGGCTGGATAAAGTTGAGCCTACAATGCTATACCGTACAGCAGTGTTTCCCACACTTGGATCTCCAGCTGTTTTTGGACTACAATACAGTACATGCTTCCCTGGGAGCAAGTTCTGAGTAGCAGGCATGGATTTGTGCTGTAAGTGACAGGGTTAACCATCCAGCTAGCTGTTAAGACACATTTCAGATTAATACAGTGACCAGCAAGGAGTGAAGGCAGGACATACCTGGCCTTTGGTGCCAGCCTCACTGTTGCTTCCCAGGAGGAACTGCATGTGGGGAGAGGCAATGGGGAGGTCAGGGCTGTCTAATGCGCCAGCAGGAGCTCCCAGATCGATGAGATGGGCTACTCTCATATTTCCAAGGCTGCCACTTAGGAATTATTCAGGGTAATTTAGCACGGAACAATTCCAGAACGAACGGTGCAGCTTGGATTCTCCAGGGAGCAATCCACCAATTGCTATTGTACACATCAACCAGGGAGAGGAGTGAATGTATACGCCAGGGGTAGCTAACCGTTTTGGGGCCAAAGGCAGCATTGACTCATGGTCAAACCTCCTGGGCCCATATGTCAAAGTGGACATGGCCAAAGTGGGTGTGACCAAATTGTTCATTTTTATTTTTTTAAAGGACAAGGAATTTTGGGAAGATGGGGTCAGGGGATCACAAAGCCCTTTGACATTATAGAACCACAGCAGAAGACCCATAGGAGTGGTCAGTAGAAACTTCAAAAAAACAAACAAACAGGTGAATGTTGGGGAGCGGGCTGGAGGAACCACATTTTTTTAAAAAAGGCATCACAGAGTTTATCTTTTTTATTTAAATGACATTTTTAGAGGGACCAAACAACAACTTTGGGCATCACAGTTGTGCAACTATGTGAACATCAGTTCTTTTTAAAATAAAAATTAAATGGGGGGCAGAAACAACTTTGGGGGCTTGCAGGTCACAGGTTAGCCAACCCTGGCCTACATTGCCTGCATGGCTAGAGGATCACGGCCTGTGAAATCAGATACCTAGGAAGATGTGGCCTAATTAGAGAAAGGTGTGTAACTGTTATTAAAAATGTGTATTAATTTGCCATTAATTTGATTTTAATTAATTTTTATAATGAAATGTTTTAGAATGGTGGATTATTTGATTGTTTGATTATTTGTTTGTTGTTAGCCGCCCTGAGCCTGGCTTTGGCTGGGGAGGGCGGGATATAAATAAAATTTATTATTATTATTATTATTATTATTATTATTAACCAGGCGTTTCAGAATAGCACTTCACCTGGGTTCAACACTGAGCTTAGACTACTGACACCGCCTTTATTTCTGTCTTCAGAGGTATGGGGAGCTCTAAATTTGGTAGCTGCCTTGACAGTTCTGGTAAGGAATTTATTTCCAACCTTTAATTTGTGCTACGAGCCAGGCAGGTCATAAAAACAACTTTCTTCAGAGTGTTCCTGTACATTTATGTGCATTCTGATAGGCATTCGGAGACACCTGAAAAGGATATTTGCAAAGTGACCTTTTGCTCTTTGACCTCTAGTGCACATAGTAAATCTGCCAGCATAACTATCACTAGTTCTTTTTGAATGATTACCTGTATTGTAAAGGCACATGTGTAAAGGCTGCAGGGCTGTAGATCACATCAGATCTCATTGCTAACATTAACATTCATTTCTAACCTGTGCACCGCTATCCCTACATGTCGCTCTTGCATAATGATTCTTCTTACTTATATCCCTTTGAAGCTGAAACCCCAAGAACTCGGGTCAAAGTTTTACCAATAGTTCTGGCAGGTGTGAAATGTTGGCCTATGTTCACAGCAAACTGGCAGGCTCCTGCTGACAGACGGCAGGGGCAGCTGTTGGTTATAGGCAGTTACCCAAAAGAGGAGCATAAAAAACTGTGCCAGTTTTCAGTAAGACTTGATGCTGTCCTCTTTCAGATGTTCCTACAAGTCTATTATTCCCCATGGAGCTGTCCATAAGGCCAGAGCAGGCAGAGATAAAGGCCTGCCTCAACTCTTCATTAAGTCATTCTACATTTCCTTACAGAAGGACTGAGTCAGCAAATGGCTACTTAATGATTTAATGAAAATTCAATACTAGATCTCAGATAAAAGCACAACAATTGCACATGTCTGTGTGGGTTCTCAAAGAGGAGGCTAGCTTTGGGTTTAAAAGATTGTGAGTGATCCTACAATTCAATGGGATGATCCTAGAGTGGCATAATCCAATAATCCAATAATAATAATTTTATTATTTGTACCCTGCCCATCTGGGTGGCATCCAGCATGTACAAAAACATAAAAAAATAAACATTAAAAACTTCCCTATACAAGACTGCCTTCAGATGTCTTCCAACGGTTGTATAGTTACTTATCTCATTGACATCTGATGGGAAGACATTCCACAGGGTGGGCACCACTACTGAGAAGGCCCTGAATAATAGGAATGGAGATGCTCCATCAGGTGCCAAGCATGATTTATATCACTTAAGAGCCCTGTGCTTTCTTGACTAGAGGGACTGCAGATGCAAGAAGGTAGTTTGTGTAACAGAACAGTTCTACTACCACCTTACTCATCCTTGTCACTGTTAATGCTGGGAATTGAAATACCCACCATGCTCTCTCTTTGACTCCCTGGGGTGTCTGGACAAGCCAGGGTTTATGGAAAGGGAGCCACTGCCCACTGTCTGACCCAACATGCCACTTCTTAAATTCTGCTGAGCAGTGGCTTTTGCCAGTGATTTATTCCTTCTGCCAACCACAAGGAAGGATTGTCAGATCAACATTTGAAAAATGAGACACTGCAGAACTTTAACATTTGTGCTGCAGAGCAGATACAAGGGGTGTGCAGTATGAACCCAGGAAGCCGCCAATATTCTGGATTAAAAGATTTTCCTTCCAAGCAAGGGGGGGGCAGGAAAACCCCTGAATCGCTATAAATTTTTGATCCAGCACTAATCCATCCACTTTCTCTTGTGATGTCCCTGCCCTGCCCTGTTTAGCTACTAAATAGTTTGTCAGTGTCAAAAGGATGCTTGTTTTTACTATCCTGCTGCTGGCATTCCAAATGCAAAAAATGGTTCCCCCCCCCCCCCTTTTAGCAGCCTTTTCTTTTCTCTGTGCACTAGGAGGAGTAACTGAAGCAGTCTCTTGAGAGTGGCGTTCTGTGGTCATGTTTCACAACTTCCTTCAAAAAGCCCTCCCCCATCAAGAAAAAAAAAGCCAGGGAAAAAAAATCACATTGAAGTACATCTTCAAAGCATTCTGGGGGGTTATTCACCACTTGACACATATTTGACTGCTTTAATAGGAGTCACATGGCTAAGTCCTTCCCAACAGTTTGAAATTGCCAAGTCCTTTCTGCTATTTTTCTGCACAATGAAAAGCCACTTGTTTCCCCCCCCTCCTGTTTTCTGTTTTGTTAAAGTGTTGGTGCTGCAGAGTGAGTGATTAGAATACACACACCAGGAATGGGAAACTGCCTTTGTACCAAGTCATATCAAAAGATACTATTTTGTTTTTTAGAACTGTGATGCTCCAAGCCTTTCAGAACAGATTGCCTTCAGGATCAATGCACCTACAAACACTGGCTCCCTCGGCCTAAAAAGCGAGGTGAGCGTCGCACCCCATAGTTGACTTTGACTGGATTTAACTGTCCAGGGGGTCTTTTACCTTTTTTTTTTTACACTAAGAGAGTAGCTCACAACTGAATGCCGTTTTTAGTGCAATACTAAAGCAGGACCCAGAAGTCCAACTTTGTGAACTCTCCACTTGAAATTTGATCTAGGTGTGTGTGTGATTTGGGGGTGAAAGTTTGTGAAGGCCTTCTCCTAGGTGTTTGGCACGGCAATGCCAGTAGTCTTTCCCTCCCTATTCAAAAGCTATTTTTGCCACTGCTGCAAGTGGGAACAGTGAAACACTTCTCTGTGGCTGTTGGAAGTTTCTGCTCCCCAATGCTCCTTAGAGCATAGAATCATAGAACATAAGAAAATCATAGAGTAGGAAGGAATCATGAGGGACATCTAGTGCAACCCCCTGCAATGCAGGAATCAACATGGGGCTCGAACTCACGACTGAGATTAAGAGTCTCATGCTCTACCGACTGAGCTACTCCAGCAGCTTCTGTGTCCTCCCAAAGGGCATGGTGTGTTTGAGGGGCAGCTTCCAGGAGATGGCTGCTGAGAGGAGGAGTGGCTGCTGCGTATGAAGTGCAATAAAGGGAAAAGGAAAGGCCCTTTAATGATTGCGTGACAAGAAGCAGTGATGAGCAGTTCAAATTTCTCCTCATCTTAGGCAAGGCACAGCACTTTTCCATTCCCCTCCATTACATGATGAAGAAACTTGTTCCAAATCTATGGAGAACATGGAAGAAGTTCAAGATAGGCACCATTTGCTCACAGTGGTATTCTGACATACAGCAAGGGTTTTATAATATATTTATCCTGTTGATTAATCCAACCCAGAAATGGAGGAATGACAACAGTTCTCAAGAAAGTATACATGCGCTTTTCTTTTGGACGCTGAAGTTTCTGGTCAAATAGGCTTTTCAGGGATCACAAAACAGAGCAAGGGTATCACCATCATCACAAACCTTGATGTTATATTAGCAGAATCCGACAGTAGTCACTCAGATCCAAAGGGCTAAGGTTGGACTATGAAGTGGATAACAGTCACTGCAACAGCATTTCCTAATGTAGTGCCCACCAGAATTTTTAAACTACAATCTTCATTAGCCCCAGGGCTATTTTTTCTCAAAAAAGAGGTGCCACAAGTCACCACAAACACCTCCTTTGTTCTCTTAGAATGACAATGGTGTTGGAACTGAGTTCTGGTGAGTTCCAGCTGAAAAAAAGCCCCATGCTGACAGAGGTCGATGGGAGTTGTAATTCAACAATATCTGAAGGGCACCACATTGGCAAAGGCTGTTGTAGACTTTTGATGGTCTACAAAAAGAAAGTAGATATGCTTCACAAGGACATCATTTAGACTTTTCATTTATTTCCAGAGTATTTTAGCCAAGAAATGACGGGAGAAAGGCATGTGTGCATTATCCTAGCTTGGTTAAGTTCCTTTTCACATCTATAACATCATGACTATTTCCATGACAACCAATTTTGGTTGACACATTTTGTGACGGCAAGAGGATTTGCAAATCAAGGACTTATTGTCTAAGGATCATTGTTAAGAGATACATCAGCATCAGACAGACAAACTACCCTTATCTGAAATAATTCAAATAGCTGTCTGTCAGGAGAAATCAGTAACGTGCCAAATATCATGCTTAACATTCATAGCAGCATTTTCCCACCTTAACGATGCCTGTGTGCATTTGATCACTGTTATAAACTGAACCAACTAACCGAGTACAGTCACCACCATTTCTACATTCTTATTTGCTGCTTTATTGTTGAACTGAGCCATAAAGCAACTTAAATTGATTTTTTAAAAGCAGGGAGGGGGGGTAGTTATTTGAGCCTCTTCCTGGAGGTCTATAGAGAAATGGAAATTTATCATCAATCATTGAGTTGACCTTACACAGTTGGCACTATACATTTGGTATAATATGACCACAATGCCATATAGAAGGGTCATCACCTATGATGAATGCAACCCACATTGGCTTGGCTTTGAGGACTGACCAACATAACCTGACCAACTTCATCTTTTCTAAGACTTCCCAAACCCCAACTGAAGAAGGCTGGTGGTATGGGTGTATGCTCAATGTCTTTCTTGTCCTGGCTCAGAAGTGTTGTTGATTCAGACCCTGTTCTTTCCTAAAAACCCCTCCAACCATTCGAAATATCAATCCTGGAAGGTCCATTTCTCTGAATATGTTCACTCATGTGTTAGCTTTTACTTAAAAACCAAACTAAACCAACCCTCTCCCAGTATTGTCAGCTACTGCATATGTAAGCCACAGAAGCATGTCTACTCCAGATATTGTGCAGCAATTTGGAAAGTGTGTTGTTTTCTAACAGTACTCTTGACTATTTCTAGGAGCTCCTGAAGGTGTTCTATTTCTTCTGATCCCACAGATTTGAACAAAACCAGAAAACTGCACATGCAAACCACATTAAAAATTCCTATCCTATACAAAAGTTGCTCTTTGTATACAAATTTAAATAAGTGTGCATGTGTGTACTACCTCTATTTGAATGGGGGAAAGGTGGGTTAACAGTTAAATCATGTTCGGATGTGACTAAGTCCATAGATAGATAGATAGATAGATAGATAATACCCTACCCATCTGACTGGGCTGCCCCAGCCACTCTGGGCAGCTTCCCACAGAATATAAAAGAATACAACAAAACATCAGACATTAAAAGCTTTCCGATACGGGCTACCTTCGGATGTCTTCGGAAAGTTGTATAAATGTTTATGTCTGACAGGAGGGTGTTCCACAGGGCAGGCACCACAACCGAGAAGGCCCTCTGCCTGGTTTCCCGAAACTTCACTTCTCACAGTAAAGGAACTACCAGAAGGCCCTCAGAGCTGAACCTCAGTGTCCAAGCTGAATGATGGGGGTGGAGAGGCCCTGTATACAATTTAGTGGTTGAGCACATGTTATGCATGAAGGCTGTCCCAAGTAGGGTTGCCACCTTTGTTCTGGCAAAATGCACAAAGCAGGAGAGGATGGCTGCTGTGGAAGCACCTTTAAGGTTATTTTGCTTTCTGAAATACCAACAAAGAAATAAAATGTCACTTTTTGTGTGTGTTGTTTTTCTTTTTTCTTTGTTTAAAACCTTAATAAAAAATTATTAAAAAAAAAAAGAAATAAAATGTCACTCAAAAGCAAAATAGGAAAGTTAAAAGAGAACGGGGTGGGGAGGGGAGAGAGTGCAATATATGTTTCCATAATTGAGATTTACTTTTTTAAAAAATGAAAGTATAAAAAGGAGGAAAGCGAACTACAATAGAATATTATTATTATTTGTATATGCTTTTGCAGCCCCCCCCAAACATGATTAATGGCTTTAAAAAAACAGCTGGATAAAAGAGTGATCCACTAAAGTGGCCAATTGGGCAAGTGAGGTCATTTTCTGCTGAGTATGGTTAATGCTAGAGCTTATCATGAAAGCTGAGTGAATGCAGATGAGCTGGTATGCTGGGAGAGACTGCAACTAAATATGACACAGGAAAGGAGGATTAAATCTATTGGGAAACTGGGAAACATTGAGACATCTGCATCAGAAGAGACGTAAGGGAAAGTAGCTATCGCCGGCCAGTCCCCGAAACATTTAACTTCATTTGGTTGATTTTAACTCAACCATTATTTTCAAGTATTGACATTTTTTAAGTGCTGTGTGTCATGAATACAGCATGCAAGCATTTATGTGCCTAGAAGAGAAATATGATTATTTTGCAACAGTCTTTCATTTGTTTCTGCAGAGGTAAACAGGAACTAGACATGATTCAAGCAGAATAAAAATGCTGCTCAGTACGAAGGTCAGATAAACTCTCACACAGATTATTTATTAGTGGGGCGAATTTTGGTAGTGAAATCTTCCAGTTCAATATTGCAGCAACCTCTTAAATAAAGCATTTGTGGGCTTTTAGCCAGTTAAAATGCTAAATCTTGACCTGCTGTGGCCAACAATAAAACTGAAGTAATTCAAAAGGTTAGCTGTTTAAAAGCATTTGGAAAGTGAGTTAACACACTGGGGGCAGGAGGGCCTTGGGTTCTACAGCTTTTATGTTCCCCACACATTTTTGTGCCCTGGAAAAGCAGGATTCAAAAACATGAGCAGAACCTCCACAAGCACCAGAGGCTCCTCACTTCAGAAAAGGTAACCCTCAAACTCATGGAGAAGGATGAAAATGCTGAAGGGGAAGAGTTAGCGTGTTTTTCTCAATGCCCCTCTTCACATGCTAAGATGTGTTCATTAGCACGTAAAGGGGTAGACTGCACATCGTGAAATATTTAGCGGATTAAACAGTCTAGACTTTGGGACAAGTCACATTGTCCTTGGTAAGGCAACATATGCAGAACTGAGTACTTCATTTCGAGAACAACTCTTGATTTTTTTTATTTTATTTTAACAAAGTAATAATAATAAATAATAACAAATAAAAATGTGCACCCCACCCCTGAGACAATTCCATTGTAACTATCCAACCTCCCAAAATTTCAACACCTCTTGCGATGGTTTGACCCCTTTCCGTTTTAACAGTTCAAATAACTTCCATATCTCCTCAAAATCATTTCTCCTGCTTATTCCCCGTCTTACCTTAATGGCACATTCATTTATCATTAATAGCTATATCCCACACCTCTTTATACCATTCTTCTATTTTATATTCACCTTGCCCCTTCCACTTCCTAGCTATAACAACTTGTGCAGCTGTCAATAAATTTGTGAGCAAGTCCTTCATAGCCTGTGAACCTTCCACCCCATGGTAAATTGATAGCAATGCTACCTCTGGACTTTTGGAGAGCTTTAACCCAGTGATTTCTGTTATCTCCCTTTGCCAAATAAATAATAATAATTGTACATATTTACACCCCCATTAACTTTTTCATTATTTTTATGCCTTTTACATTTCCATCTGCTCTAATCACATTGGCCAGAGTTTCAATGACCCAATACAAATAAAACTGGGGAAAGGGGGCATCCTTGTCTTGTACCTTGGGCTAGTGTTATTTGTTCTGTTATACCATTGTTATTTGTTCTGTTATACCAGGGACGCGGGTGGCGCTGGGGGTAAAACCTCAGTGCCTAGGACTTGCCAATCGTATGGTCGGCGGTTCGAATCCCCGCGACGGGGTGAGCTCCCATCTTTCGGTCCCAGCTCCTGCCCATCTAGCAGTTCGAAAGCACTCTTAAGTGCAAGTAGATAAATAGGTACCACTTTATAGCGGGAAGGTAAACGGCGTTTCCGTGTGCTGCGCTGGTGCTGGCTCACCAGAGCAGCTTCGTCACGCTGGCCACGTGACCCGGAAGTGTCTTCGGACAGCGCTGGCTCCCGGCCTCTTAAGTGAGATGAGCACACAACCCTAGAGTCGGACACGACTGGCCCATACGGGCAGGGGTACCTTTACCTTTACCTTTACCATTGTTCACAACAACATATGCCTTGTTCCTCAAGTATGATTGATTTATTAATCCCTTAAATCGTTCTCCAAATCCTAAGCTTTCCATAATCATTTTCAACACCGTCCATTCTACACAGTCAAAAGCCTTAACAATATTCAATGCTACTATGCCCTCTTTCAATTTATTTCTTCTTCTCATATCTATTTTATTCAGCACTCTTCCTATTAAACTAGTGATCTGTCTTCCTGCTTCAAAGGTGATCTGTCTTCCTGCTACAAAGCTACATTGGTTTTTACTTATATATTTATACATAAAAATATTCATCCTTTTTGCAATTATTGTGGTCAATATTTTAGCATCTTGATTTATTAAGGAAATTGGCCTATACGACTCTGGGTCCTTCAAATCTTTTTCTGGTTCTGGAATTAAGATCATTATTTATTGTTCTCATGATGGAGGGAACCTCTCACCCTCTTTTACTGAATTATATAATAACTTTAATTTAGGAACCAATATTTTAAAAAATATCTTATAATATTCTGTTCGCAATCCATCTGCTTTTAGTTTCCCTATAACTACCTCTATTTCTTTTTTTTAAAGTTTTTTACGTTGGTTGTTACATCCTTACTTTCTTCCAGTGTGTCTTTATATATTCTTTCATCTTCCCTATAGAATTGTTATCTGCTAAATATAACTCTTGGTAAAACTCCTGAAATAATCTCAATTTATCTTTCATCAGATTGTGAATATTACCCATTTTATTTTATATTAGGCTAATTGAATTCTTTACATTTTTTACTGTACAGCTCTAGCCAGTAATTTGGAATTTTTATTACTATGTTCAAAAAAATTTCTTTTCAACAATATCAAATCTCTCTGCAATTTTATTTTCTAACTCCTTCCTTTTTACCTGCAATTGTGCATAACTTATTTTATCTTTATCATTAATATATTGATTTTCCAGTGTCCTAATTTCATCCTCTAACTTTTTCATTTCTTCTTCTTCTTGTTTCAATTTACTGGATTCCCTAATACCAATTCCCCTCATCACTGCTTTCATTGTATCCCATATTATTGAGTACTTTGCCCCTTCTCATTCATCTTCCATATGTCTAATAATTCTTTCCCTATCTTATTTACTGTTTGACAATTATTGAAGACCCTCATATCTAACCTCCACCTTCTGGCTTCCTTATAATCTTTCTTTATTTTTAATACTATGTTAACCAATGCGTGATCAGTTACCTTTATTATTCCCATCTCCATATTTGTTATTTTAGATATTAAGTTGTTTTTTTTTAATGAAGATATAATCAATCCTTGAATAGGTGTAATGCATTGGTAAGAAGAAGAAAATCTTCTCCCCCCCCCCCCCATTACTGTCCATACATCTTTCATATATTTTCTTTTCATAATTTTAGCTGATCCTGTAATGTTATTACATTTTTCCTCTGGGGGTAGGATTTGACTTATCCATTTGTTTATAACCATATTTAAATCTCCTGCCATAATCATATAGCTCTTTTGAACGTCCTCCATTTCCTTAAATACTTTATCAAAAAATTCCACCTGATTTTCATTAGAAGCATAAATATTAATCATAGTGTGTTCTACCCTTGCCATTTGCCCCGGATTATAACGTATCTTCCCTCAGTATCTTTCTTTATCTTCAATATACTAAACCCACATCTCTTTGAAATTATAGTTGCCATCCCTCTTGATTTTGAAGTACCATATGCTACCATACTACCCTGAACATGCCCGAACTAGAAGCTAAGCAGGGTCAGTCCTGGCCAGGTTAGTATTCGGATGGAAGACTCTTGAATTTTAATGCTGTTGTTTGATAATGAAGACAGCCACTCTTTTTTTAACCTTGAAAATGCCCAGAGCAGCTCCTTCAAATGCTCCTGGATGAATAAATTGGAAAGTGGCTACTTCCTTAAGCACTTCATATTCTTTGGAAACCAATTATTTTTTTACTTCAGGAGGTATGGAACCTCAAGAGCTCTTTACATCTCTTACTTGAATAATGTATTTGATAGTGTCACTTCACTTTAAATTTATTCCTTTTTTTTAAAGGGGGCTGGCAGTGGAAATTGACATTCATTTGTGAAGTCACGATATTTGATGAGACATGAAAGCTTTCGCCATTTTTAGTTCTTAACAATATCTTTATTAAATACAGCATATTTCCTTTAGAGAGAGTGTCAGGCATTCAGCCTTGAGTGTGCAAGGGATGCTTGAATCTGACTAGGTAAACTACATAGGGCGTTAAGATGAGCAGCTTGGAGGAGGGCAGATTTTGAATGGGGAAATGAAAAGGAAAGGGATTGAGCAGCTCTTCTGTGTTATGTCTCCACTTGAAACTTTATAAGAATGTTTAGAAAAAAATGTCAGAGGAAAGACACACATAACTGAGTGCCACATCTGTAGGGGCAGTGCTACCATTAGGCAGAATGAGGCAGTCATTTTAGACAAGCAGATGCTGGAGGGCCAGGAGGAGTGATGCGGTGTTGAAGGGGAGAACTGGCTGTGCTACATGGTCTATCCTGTTCCTCCTGAGCTAGCCTACTTGCCCTCAGGTATTTTGTTCTGTTGCTGGTATTGAAACAATATTCAATGACCAGTCTCATTGGCTTTTGTACATTGAATGGGGGGGAAGGGCTTCATCTTTACCATAGGCTGATTCATTATATCCGATTTGGACAGCATTGGGACAGGCACTGAGAATCAACATAAAAGGTGACACAATTGGTCTTCCCTTTTGATACTGGCTGAGAGTAGGGTAACTGGCACTTCTGCTCAAGTCAGATACTGGGAGTCTTCACGTTTCTCAGCACAATGTGGGCATTTGTGGTATACTCACCACTCTGGCACAGAGCTGTTATTAGGGCTGATCCTACTATTTCTCAAAGCAAAGTGAACAAATTTGGGCAGGGGTATTAAATGGCAGTTATACCATTTTTCATCCATCTACTGTTGTAGGCAGGGGGTAAGGAGAGCCACCCGGGGTTTCCTACATAAGATACTAAAATGTCTTCTGGGGCCATTGTTGCATGTTGTTTTCATGTCCAAGTTAACTGCTAGTTGTGTACCATATTATCCTTAAGGAAACGAAGATAGCAAAGCATATTTCAGTCTCGCTTTGTCTGCTCATTCTTTGTAAACACTGGACACCATTTACTAAATAGACGAGTAAATTACAGTTGTACTGAAGAGAGCGTATGCTTCTCAGTTGTAGGAAGATTTGTTATGAAATTTCTTGTTTCTCTGATACAAATGAGTCTCTGGCTAGTATTTGCCACTTTGAGGTAGATGTAAGGAGAGGCATTTAAAAAAAAAAAAGAATGAGAATGATTTACCATAGAATCCATTTGCTCCTAGAAAAACCGTTAAGTTGTGGAAGCAGAAGACACAACTGAAATTTAAACTTTAAAAATGCTTGCACCCTGCTTGTGTGTGTGATTTTTAATATTTGATTCTTTCTGTCTTTGGCACCTCTCCATCAAAATTAACCTCAATACTAAAAACATCATGACTCTCCCAATAATCCAACGGGAGTAATAAATGTGAGTCAACAGTGCACAGAATGGTTCTTTTTAAAAACTTCCTTAATCTACACAGCTATTAAGCAGAAGATCTGCTTCAGGCCACAATCTGCTTAAATTCTTTATAATGAGGGTGGAGGGGGAGAATCTTCCTGGGAATGATGGCCTGGTTTTCAGTGTCATTTCTCAGTCGGGGTGCATACAGGATGGTAATCAGTGACTCACAGAAGGCTGCCTTATACTGAGGCAGACCATTGGTTTCAGATGGGGGGCCCTTTCTCAGCCCTACCTGAAGATGTCACAGATTTAACCTGGGACCTTCTGTGTGGAAAGCTGATGATCTACCACTGATCACACTCTACTCATTGTCAGATTGGACTAGCTGGGGAAGATCTGGGAGTAACCTAAGATGTGCGACTGTTGAAGCTAAGTTTGGGTGGACCCAATCAGCATCTGAATGGGAGAACACTGTAAGCATGTAAGGCACTTCTCAGAAATGAGTCCCATTGTGTTCAACAGGGTTTGTATAGGATTGAAGTCTTAGTTTATTTATTTTAAATATTCTCATATTCTACTTCAGTTATACCCACTTACAGTGCTCCCCCCCCCCCGGGAGTACACATACCCCTAAACATTTTGTGAATCTTTGTACTTTTGTCCATTTACTGTATTTATTTTTCCTGGGTTTTTTTTAGAAAAAAACACTGCCCCCTTGACAATTTACAAAAAGAACAAAACAAATAAAATGTAACTACAAAATCACAACAAGCAAAATGTCACCAAAGCATGAAATCAGCCTAAAATAGTTGACAGGATAAAAATTGTATAAAACAAGCTCAGAAAAATAAAAAAAAATATATTTGTCTGGCACTAGAGGAACAGTAAGGTAAATGCCAGGGGAATTTCATTGGGGAAACTGCTGGTGCCACCACTGAGAAGGCCCTGACCCTGATAGCTACCAGTCTGACCTCAGATGCCAAGCACATCCATGAATAAGAAGCCATCCACATAAGATCTTAGCACATCGGTAGGTACAGATGGAGACAGGTGGCCCTTCAGCTATCCTGTTTCTAAGCCATAAAGGCCTCTCAATTATTGTTGTGAAGGTGGGGGGATGATTAACAAAACCAGTCCTCCTGACAAACTGGGAATATCCCCATACTCACGCAGTTTAGGATATTCCACACCTTTCTTCAGCAGAGTTTCCTTTTTCTTTGAGAAAAATAAGTGGCTCACGTAAATGTAAACAAGCTTGAATAAAAAAAAACCTAACAAATTATCATAGTGAGAGAAACTAAATACACCACGAGGCAAGTCTGAGGCAAGAAAACAAGAAGAGGCAGTTGGTCCCTCTTAACTGAATATAACTAGTGGAACACACACCGAAGGGAGGGGCTGATTCCAGAGCAAAACACACAAGTCGTGCCCACCAGATACCAAGCAATTTACTATTCAAATTAGGCCCCAGTGTTTTTCTTACACTTAGCACATCAGTAGGTACAGGAGGAGACAGGTGAACCTTCAGCTATTCTGTTTCTAAGCCATAAAGGCCTTTCAATGTCACAACCAAAGATTTGCAGATGTGACTATAGTTCTACAAGAAGCAAACCATTGATTTTAGATGATGCACATATATGTGGCAAATGGTATTTTAGAAAAGGCATTCTCCAATTCTTACACAGGAGCCAATTCGTCTTGTAACATGGTGTTTTGCCATAGGGAGTTTATATAAGTACTGCTAATAAAAAATAAGTTAACATATTTAAAAATCTAACTCATTAATCGATAGCTCCTTTTCAACTCATTGAAATGTTATAAATTAATTAATCTAACCAATTAATCAACTAAAGTCTACAGCCCCAGCTCTTACATGTGATGATCTAGAAACTCTCAGGCTTGAAGGTAAACACGAATGAGACTCCAGCACTATACAATTTAGTGCAGTCTCTTATGACCTTATAGAGTGGGGTGGACCACACCCTTATCTCTACAGGCCAACTTTGAGAGGTGGGTGGGACCACCTACTTGTCAATCATCTAGTATAATGAAGTCAGGTGATTGTCTGGTGGGTGGTTCCATCCAGCAGTGGTGTGGGGATATAGTGACCCAAGTAGGATTGAGCTCCCTGCCCCTCAGTGGATTGGGGGTGGGGAGCAATCCTGCCAGTAAGCCAAACAGGATTCAATCTACTGCTCATCAGCTAATGGGTGACAGACTCAATCCTACAGAAAATTACAGAAGCACTGATACCTAAACCTGTGTGTTTATAGAAGTGAGGCTGAAGGAACTCAGTATTCCTGACATTGTGGTGACACAACATTTATTGGAACCACACGGAGACAGAGAGTGGAAGAATAAGAGATTTTAGAAAAGAAGGAACTTAAAATAAGCCCCATCACAACTGAAGATAGAAAATGGATGACTACATAGACATGAGGTATTATGTACTGAGTAGAATAGGATCCAAAAGGCAGCAGTCTGATTGGTCCTAGAACAATAGGATTCAAACTGCAGCAGTCTGATTGGTCCACAGGAGCCACCCAATCCAGCTCCAGGTGGAAGGGAATCCACAACCTGATTGGCCTACAGGAGAATCCCGGAATTAGCCAATCACATGGGGCCCATTGTGTAAATAATGTGTAAATAATGTATATAAGGCAGACATTCTGGGGGAACTTTCATTCCTCCTCACCACTATGAGCTGAATAAAGAGCATGAAATCCACTCTTGACTCCGAGTATATTTCATGAATAAGGAGGCATTAATTGCTGCTCGTATTGAAGAAAATATTGACCATGAGGAAAAGTCAGTAAAGAACTTAAAGTTATGCTGCTTAAAAGTGATGATGCAACTGTTAATCCAGTATTATCTAGCACCATTCATTTGGATCTGAAACAGGTCCATTTGGAGGAGATGTGGTTGCAGATCCAGAGAGAATGTGTGCAGCAGAAGTTGCAAATCCAGTGAGAGCAAAGAGAGAGAAGGGGAAAGGAAAGAGGGGGAGTTGTAGCTGGAGGAAGAGTTTATACTGATGGAAGCCCAACAGCATGAAGAGCAACAACAGCTTGAGGAAAGGTGGTTACAATGGGAGGAAGAGCATCTGAATAAGGAGAAGGAAATTATTCTACATATACCAGTTGATTATTTTTAAAGAAAACTCGGCCCATTGTCTGTCTTTTAATGAAGAACAAAGAACCAGAGAGGTTTAAAATACAACAGAGGAGCATAAATATTTCTAAAAGGATTTTTTAAAAAAGGCTTTCCCATAACACATCATCTGCTCTCTAAGCTTGGGCTATTATCTCGTTCTCAAAATTTATGGCTCAAATAACAACCATATTTTCTTTCTTTCAAGTTTCCATGCAGGTTCTCAAATAGTTGGCTATCAATCTAAATCATGCAATGCTTTCATGTAGCAGTCTAAGCTGTGGCATAGCAAGATACCAGGATTTGGTACAAACATGACCAATGCTTTCCCCTCCGAGTTGAAGAAAGCAAGGCGCATTCACATACAAGAAGTATGGGCGCAATTTCTTAGATGTTGTCAAAATTGCTTTAGACAGTTGCAAATGTTGTTCCTGCTCCTTTTGCTTATGAAGCTTTTGGAAAATTGTTGAGGCCCCCCAGAGCTGTCCAGCTATGTCCAGCTGCTTTATATTCAAAATGCCATCTGTGTTTTGTTTTCTATTTAGACGTCTGAATCAAGGTTTTTTTTTAAGATAAAAAGTTATCAGCTCACTACTACACATACAAGGTCAGTTCAGGCATTCAGCCCTCATACAATTCCTATCACATGAGGAGGAGGAAGAGGGCTTTGCCCCCATCATGTCCGCTTCACCAACCCTGCAGCCCCTCTAAATGTTGGGGGCTGAACTTTTGCAGTGGGAAAGATTTTCTGTTCATGTAGGCTCCTTACATGCAGTAAGAGCTGTTCGACAGTGGAATTTGCTGCCAAGGAGTGTGGTGGATTCTCCTTCTTTGGAGGTCTTTAAGCAGAGGCTTGACAACCATATGTCAGGAGTGCTCTGATGGTGTTTCCTGCTTGGCAGGGGGTTGGACTCGATGGCCCTTGTGGTCTCTTCCAACTCTATGATTCTATGAAGACCTTGATCGTCTACTGTTCATGTTAAGCTGTGGGTGAACATATCAGACGATACAGCGATTCTTCAAACAGCTCTTGTTTATTCACAGGCCAGAACAGAACTGAACTGAAGGGTTCAGCCAGCCTGCTTATATAGAGCTCCACTACAACGCAACAGTAACCACTTTCTTTTTTAAAAAAATGATATTTATTACTTTTTTAACATTTCCAACACAAACAAAAAAAGGAAAAACAAAAAAGAAAAAACAATGCAAATACAATACAAAAACGCTACATGAACTAAAAAAAACACCAAATAAAAACAAGCAAAAACAGTTTAAAATCACCTCAAACATTTTCAATATCTTATATTTCATTCACTTATTTCCAGCGACCTCCTCCCACCTCCCTTTTTTATTCCACTTCTATTATTTGTTTCAGCAATTCCTTTCCATCTTACTCTGTTTTCTGTTCTATAATTATCTTAACACATTCTTGCCATACTTTTCCTTTAATTTTCTATTAATCTATTTATACCTGATTTCTTATGACATTTCTGCTAAAGCCATATAATTTCATTCCAACATTTTTCTAACATTCCTTAATTTTACAATATCTCTATAAATGGTCTTTAGTCTTTTTCCAATCTTCTTCCACCGACTCTTCACCCTGGTCTCGGATCTTGCCAGTTATTTCCGCCAATTCCATATAGTCCATCAATTTCATCTGCCATTGTCCAACGCTTCAATGTTTTCAAAAAGCAACCATTCTCTCAACCAGCAAAAAGCAGATGGTTCACAGCAAAATTTAAAGGTCTAGTAAGGCAGGTCCTCCTCCTTCTTTAGCATCCATCAATATCTTAAGTTTTACTCGAGGCTTCCTGCCCTGCCAACAACTCTAGGAGCATCCCTCTGCCACCTCTTAAAACCCTCCATCCCATCCAAAGCTTGCAGTGTTTGAGACAAAAGCAACATCCCCAACAACACAGCAGCCCTCATCCCCACCACAATAACTCGGCCCAACAGTGACAACTTCTGATTTGTCCATATTTCCAAATCCCCCTTCTCTTCAATCCAACATCCTTCACAGTTATCCTTAAGCAGATTCACATTTTTGGCAGTCATATCAACCCCCAAATGCCTCTCTTTCTCAGCCAATGTTAGTATCGCCTCCTGAAACTCTGTCAAGCTTTCCTTTTCCAATTCAGATAGGGCTCTGGTCCTCAAATTCATCTGTTCCTTCTTTAAATTCAATCATAACGAATGTCCACTTATGTTCGTCAGGTTGTCTTTGTATGGATGGGACTCTCCTCTCCAGTTGTATTATTTTAGATTCAGCAGCAAGGGTTTTTCCCCTGACTTCATCTGCAGTTTGCCATATTGAAGTAGATTCCTGTGTCAGTTTCTGAGTGGTTTCTGAATTAGTATTCACCTTTTGTCCCAAGTTGTTTAAGCTTTCTACAGTTGAATCAATTTCAATATTTGCAACATCCAATTTCACATTTCTCGCATCTATTTTCTTGTGGAGTTGTTCCAGCGAATCGTTTATTTTCAATAATGCAGCCACTAAGGCCTCCTCCGTCAACATCCCGTCTGTTTTTTCCTTTCCGTTTGCCATAACACTTAAAAGATTCAAGGTCAATTCCAAAGTCTCACACTTTCTTATCTTGCAGCTGGAAAATCCCCTAGCCCAGCTCCTATCAAGTAAATTTCAAAAACTTCCACTAGGGGAAAGCAAGTTGTATTTGTATCGGTCAGTAATGTCCTCTTTTAAACACAGTTTCAATAATCCAAAATTAGTTTCAATTTTCAGTTACTTTCCTCCTTTTTTAATAAAGTTCAGTAAGATTGTTTCAATTTTCTGTTACTTTACTCCTTTTTAAGTGCAGACAAAGACAATGGAAACAATGTATCTCTCTTATGCTTGCTGTCACCGAACGTTCTATTCGCTGTCAAAGAACCTTCCAAGGCACGTCGTTTTACTGGCAGCCCGTTTCCAGGTTTGGAACGGTGGTATTTTAACTTCCTCACTCACTCCTGCAGGAATATACAATCCAAAGCCTCCCCCCTCTTCTCCTGCTTCCAAGGGGGGTTTAATATTTTTTACTGATGAGAATTTAGTCCTTTACAATGGGCTTTCCAAGACTTTAGCTTCCAGCCTCTTTGCCTCAGTCTTATTTACAAAAAGGGGAGGTGGACTTCCTGTTTTGAACCTCCCCGTTTCGGTGCCAAATTAAAACGTTTAAAAATCCAATTCTTCACTCTACTCATGGGTAGTTGCTTTAAGATCAAATTGTCCACAGGAAAAAGTCAGCACTCTCCGGCAACAGCTATGCGGCTTCGCTTCGTGGAAGAAGCAGTCGATCCGAAGCACCGCGCCGCTCACCCCACATCGCTCCGGATCCCCGAAATCGGGTTTCACCGTGAGTAGAGGAGGCCCAAAAGGTGCCCGCCGAATCCCACATTCACAGGCTTCAACCGCCTGTGATTTTTAGTGGGTCTCCGCCTTCGCCGTGGCGGCCAGACCCGAATTTCCACGAGGCAAATTCCTCCCGATCAGAGGAATTCCGCCATTGCCGGTGGTGCCAACCCGGAAGTCCTCAGTAACCACTTTCTGTAACTATCCAATCACTGAACGTCACTTTCAATCCCTTATTTGCATATATGGACCTGAGTGAAAACTATCTACAGTATCCCCCTGCTGGCCCAGGGTGAAAACTTCAGTACATAACAGTTCCTAAGTAACACAGCAAGCCTACTGTCATATTCTGGGTCCATGCCGGGTCAAAGTGAAGTGGCAAGCAAAAGCAGGACCTTAGACAACTCCAAAGGGGCCCTGCTGGCTAAAGCATCATCTGCCCAAGGCAGTTACAGGAAGATGTTGTCTGCAAATAACTAGAACCAGCTGAAGCCTTGCATAGGCTGACAAGACCTGGCGTGTGGTAGGTTCTGCTTTCCCAGAGAAGCTCGCTATGGAAAGGTTGCATACCAATAAAATTCATTGTGCATGTATGGTGCTCTAACATGTTGACAAGCTCTGAATCAGTCTCCACCATTCCCTTGCAGATGTTAAGAGTGTTTATAAACATTCCACGACATAATAGCTATTCAGCAGCAAGGGCAGAGAGGAGACTTGCAAGTGACAGGAAGCCTATCAAAATAATACTATAATTACAGAGGGTATGCTGAATATATTATCCCCCCCCCCCACTATTTTGATGGACTACAATGTAGATAATTCCAGAAACTGCTCTTTTTCCCTGTGGCATTTCATAGAATGCAAAAGGTATAATTTTTCCTTTATTAAAAAGGAAGATGTGGAAGGGAAGGTTATTAGAAATGGTCCTGATGAATCTGGCATTCATATCTCATGGGGAATTAATGACCAGCTGGAGTTAATGTCTCTTGGCTTTGCCTCAACACTCCCAGTCAGACTTAATCCATAAGATAGACACTGGGCTTTATTGCTTAATTAGAACACAAGCAACTAAGCAAATAGATCCAAAGGTTTGATTTGCAACAACAAAAGCATAGAAATAGAGGATTAAAATAGAAATAAAGTGTCTGAGGCCATTATCACTGAGGCTGAGTACTGCCAAATGTCTAGGGCTAAAAGCTTCATAGGCCAAGGACCTCCCAGAAATCCAAACCTGGGTGGCAGAAATGGTAAAGTTGGGTTCTGATGAGCAGATGGCTTATAAAAGCAGACAGGCATTACAAACATTTGAAAATTTCTGGAATCCATGTTTAAATGTTGTGACTAAAGACTTGGCTACTGGCATACCTGCTCAGTCACCACAACTTTCCCCTCTCCTTTTCCCTAGCGTGGGTGTGTATATGCATCTCCTCTCTCTTAAAATAAACAAAAAAATTGCACCAGTGATAATGCCAATTGCATTTTATTATAAGCAACAGTTGTTGAAGATGAATGGCATGGTTCCAAAGATATTGTAAGTTGACTTGTTATTTTCTGGAAGTAGAGTGGTTATACAAACATGCTCATGTACCCCCTATACAGTGCTCTCTTCTTTTTTACATCCAGTGTTGACTAAACAATTAAACTTGCAGCAAATGTTAGCGGAGACAGTGCTAAGCTAGATAGGACAATGGTCTCATTTTAATATAAAACAGCTTCCTCTGTTCTTATGATAATCTCAAAACAGAAGGATATTCCTGTTCTGAGGAATGATGCCTGGGTCCTCTGCAGCAAAAGAACAACAGCCAGACAGATTATTGCATCAAGTATTATTGTGTAGGAAGCCCTTGAAATATTGTCTCTTCACAACTGTGTAGAGAGAAAGACCCTTAGAAACTGAGATCAAGGGGTGTCTTTCTTTCTCTTTAGATATTACTAAAAGCTACCATGCATTGAAACTACAATTACAGGCATGAAACTATTGCTTCGTTCTTTATTTTTTAATTTGGGGGGATGGGGAATGTGACTGCAGCTGAAATTCAGAAAGCTTATAAAAGTATTGCCACACACACAAAACCAGGCATTCTCTGTATTTACCATTGCTCTCTCTTTTGGGACAGCACACACACCATTAACGGCTAATCAACTCAAGGCTCTGAAATCCCTAAACAGTCCTTTCAATTTCCCAAAATGTAGCCTAGGAGATATATATATATATATATATATATATATATATATATATATCCCATCCTGGCTAATGGTAACAAGCTCCCAAGGGTGACCAGGTGCAGCAGAGATGATTGTACATTATGTTCAGCAGTCATGTGCAGTTCATAGTTTTAAACAACCACAACACTCACAAAGCCCTACAGAGTTACAAATGGACCTGCTTTTCAGCATGTCATGTTATATGGACCTTGCCTGTCAATTAAAAGAGGTGTGAGAATGAAAGCCAAAAGAAAAAGAAAAAAGAAAAGGTGGAGTTGACTTTTTTCTAAATCTATGCCTGCAGCAGACAAAGTTTAAGGGACATAGCAAACTAAATGCTACTCAGAGTGGACTCATTTCACTTTGAGAATGATTAGTATTGGGTGCAACTCTAAGAATGCACTACTATGAATGTCTACTCGAATGTAGGTCCCACTGAGTTCAGTGGGGCTTGCTCCCTACTAAGTGTCTATAGGATTGTAAGGTAAAAGGTAAAGGACCCCTGGATGGTTAAGTCCAGTCAAAGGTGACTATGGGGTGCAGTACGCAGCTAGCTTTCAGGCCAAGGGAGCCGGTGTTTGTCCACAGACAGCTTTCTGGGTCATGTGGTCAGCATGACTAAACCGCTGCTGGAGCAATGGAACACCGTGATGGAAGCCAGAGTGCACAGAAATGCCATTTACCTTCCTGCCACAGTGGTACCTATTTATCTACTTACACCATAGCTGTCAACTTTTCCCTTATCTTGCAAGGAATCCTATTCGGAATAAGGGAATTTCCCTTAAAAAAAGGGGAAAGTTGACAGCTATGACTTACACTGGTGTGCTTTCGAACTGCTAGGTTAGCAGGAGTGGGGACAGAGCAACAGGAGCTCACCCCATCATGCGGATTCAAACTGCCGACCTTCTGATCGGCAAGTCCAAGAGGCTCAGTGGTTTAGACCACAGCGTCACCTGCATTCCAGTTACAGGATTGTACCCTAAATGAACAAAATGTTAGACAGATCTAGCTGGAAGACAGGTCAAGGCCAAATATTCAGACATAAATAGAGATACTACAAATAACTACTAGCAATGATAAAATATATAATTGTACACAGAACACTGAAAACAAAATTATAAAGAGGGACACAGTTTAACAGTTCTTTCAAACCTAATTCTTTACACCACGGAAAGAATATAGTTGCTCCAGTATAGGCAGAGGAATGTGATGCAGAAAGACCACAGAAATCCACTCATTACTTTGTCAAGGAAGTGTGAAAATGGCAGCTCCTTGTTGGATTTCTCCCCTCCTATTCAACAATATTGTAGTTCAACTTAACCCATGTTTTGATATAATTACTGAGGGGCTGCCCTGTGGGAGGGACACAGTAATTCAGGGTGGTCCAACTTTTCATACCAAGTGGGCTGCAAGAGTACTTAGAAAATGGAACCTGCAGGGCACACACTGCCTTGTCATGCACAGAACGGGAGAGCACAAAGCCGGATAAGCAAGGTGCTGGGCTTTGGGAAAGAGGTGTGGGGCTCCAGCAGTGTCCTACAGCCCTCCCACCTCCTTCCCAAACCTGGGAAAATGCTTACTTGGCTTTGGAAAAGAGGAGCCCTCTCTACTCCTTCTCAAATCCCAGCGCCTCACTTACCCAGTCTTTGGGAAGGCACATTGTAAGCTGGCTTGAGCACGGGTTTTGACTATGGAAAGGAAGTACACAAATAACATTATGTATGTATGTATTTGCAAGCCAAAAGCTTTAAGTGAATGTTTGCAAGAGATAGCCTTGTGATTTATTACAAGCATTACACTGAGAGAAGGATGCAATTCAAGCATTAATCAATTTCTAAGAAGGACAAAAGTTAGCACACACTTTGAGCATTGCAAAAAGTTCATATTAGGACATTCATATTGACAGACGAAAATGTACACACAGAACACCTGTCTCAGATGTTCAGAATTAAAGCTGGTTTAGGGAATCAGGCTTTTCAACTTTTATAGCAACAGATTTACTCAAAGGAGTAAGCTCAACCCCATTTAGGAATGTCTTGGGGAATACTACTGGGTGTGTGTGTGTGTGTGTGTGTGTGTGTGTGAGAGAGAGAGAGAGAGAGAGAGAGAGAGAGAGAGAGAGAGACTGAGACTTTTTGGGAACCTTTACTGTACTATTATTTGCCTTAGTAGGACTTGAATTCCTCCAGCTAACCTCGAGATAATTAAACAAGCAGGAGAGGACAGTCCTATTTCTGTGAAGATCCTGTCTTATTTTGTTTCAGTCTGCTCCCTACTAAAGCTCAAACATTTAACTTGAATTACGCATGGTTCAGAAAGTATTTATGAAATACGGTAATGGTAAGGGCAACTCCTTTCTTTCACTTCAGTACTTCACAGGCATTGACTGTAAGCTTCCCTAAATATGCCACCTGGTGGCTAAAAAGCAGAACAGTTTCTTAATATTAAGGTTGTTTCCAAATGGGGTTTATACTTGTAATGACCACTTTTGTAAAGTCCACTCACTTTTCAGCCGCAAAACATGATTATCATCATCCAATTGTTGTCCTCTTGTGTTTTGCTTGTACTGCTGCTGCCTTAAAGCAAAACACAATACAAAAACAGAAAACTATCTTCTTGTTGCTGTTGTTAACAAAACTGTTGTGAAATCACTCTGCTGTGTGGGCAAGAAAAAGTGCAATCAAGACAGGATGAGTGCTCTGTTCATGGGCGTGATAGTCATTACACATTTGCAGTGTTATTCTGCAATCCCTCTTCTGTCTGTCCCCCCCTCCAAGGAGGGTTTTGCCCATTCTGAGGCACAGCTAAGAACCCTTTCAGAAGCTGTATGTGAGTTGTAAAACCACCCTCTTGCTGTCTCTCTCCTTGCCTGCCCCCTTCCTTAAAGGACAGCCATGCTGAGTCTGTTCTTGGACTGAAATTGGGGCATCAAACTGTGGAAACCTCCCTCCCCTTGCACTGAACTATGGTAATCATCCCCTTCAACCCCGCAGCAAGCAGAGGAGCACAGAAATTCAACGGTCAATCCCTCTTCCCAGGGAACGCTGGCAAGGGTAGCTTTGGGAGGGAAAATTATTGCCATCTTCAAATAGGGTTGTCACATGGAAAATGGAGCAATCCTGTTTTCTCCTGCTCTGGAAGGTAGGACCCGAAGCAATAGCTTCAAGTTACAAGAAAGGAGATTCTAACTAAACATCAGGAAGCACTTTCTGAGAGTAAGAGTTGTTTGACAGTGAAACGAACACCCTTGGGAGGTTGTGGCTCTCCTTCCTTGGAGGTTTTTAAGCAGAGGTTGGATAGCCATCCATCATGGATGCTTAATTGAGGTTCATGTATTGCAAGGAGTTGGACTAGATGAGCCTTGGGGTGCCTTTTCCAACTCTATTAATTATTTGGTGGGAAGCCATTACCGTTTAATGTGGTGTCATAGTATTTTAAAAGGAATGATGTTTATGTGGCCTAGAGCTAAACTCTGCTCTTCCTGAAACACTCCAAACCTGCCCCCTTTCCCCTATCCTTTATATATCTTTGACTACAAATGACTGTTAATAGTTGTGCTATAAGATTACAGAGCAGAAAGATGAATGTCATGGCATACAACTGTGCACAGTGCATTTCACATCAGCATTTTGAGTTCTGCGCAACCTCCTTTGTACCTGCTTACTGATCTTCAGCAAGTTCTTTAACTGCAGTGTTCCTCAGTTTCCTTCCTTTTTCAAGCGGAAAGACTACTGCTTTTCCTTACAGAGCGCTTTTGAATCAATATATATATGAGCTAGGTATTATTCATTAGCTGTGTAAGACTTGCAACTCAATGGCATACATCGATTTCTACAACACAACCTGAGGTAATAGCACCTCCATCTTAAACACATTTACTTCAAGAAAATTTAATTGATTTAATTGGGAAGATTTTAGCTTTTGGCTGTGATCTACAATCTACCAGACACTCGGATTTAAGGCTTAACAGATTGAGTCCCAGAAAGGAAGTACAAAAGACCACCACTTCAAATTAAAATCATGACTTTAGCATCCAACATGACCACTTTTGCAGACAGAACACTAATTGTCAGAGAGAGATGAGAAGCAGGATCGTTCTATTGACTCTGCTATAAGAAAAGCTCTATTAGACCCTTCTTCCCACGATGGTCAGCTGCCAGCACACCCCCCCCCCCAATTCCATCAGGCTGCGGCAGAAGTAGAGAAGGGAAGCAAGACCACCCCATTGGCTCTGCTGAGACACCTGCTACATTTGACTCCTTCCCAAACTATTTCATTTTCAGCTGGCCATTCTAAAGACTACAATTTATCTTTCAAGAACTAGTGCCTGAGTTTGCTCCCCCCCCCTTCCACAGCCCTGCAGGCAGGGTCTGTCTTGTTTTTATTGATCATATGATCAATATGGAACTGTTGGGTTGAAGAACCTTAAAGGTAAAGGGACCCCTGACCATTAGGTCCAGTCGTGGCCGACTCTGGGGTTGCTGCACGCATCTCGCTTTATTGGCCGAAGGAGCCGGCATACAACTTCAGGGTCATGTGGCCAGCATGACTAAGCCGCTTCTGGCAAACCAGAGCAGCGCACGGAAACGCTGTTTACCTTCCCGCCAGAGTGGTACCTATTTATCTACTTGCACTTGGACATGCTTTTGAACTGCTAGGTTGGCAGGAGCAGGGACTGAACAATGGGAGCTCACCCCGTCGCGGGGATTTGAACCGCCGACCTTCTGATCGGCAAGTCCTAGGCTCTGTGGTTTAACCCACAGCGCCACCTGCATCCCCCTGAAGAGCCTTAGACGGCAGTAATTAAGCACAACAGTTCTGGTGACATTGGTCTACTTTTAAAGACTGTCCCAGTCATTTCTGGCCTTTCCTGCCGGTACCATACTTCCATCAACTTCCCCAGCTTTCTTAACCAATCCCTATTCCTATTTTGTCACCATTTTCAAAAATTCAGATTGAGTTGCAGCAGAAAGAATGCTTAGTTGTCCCCACAAGCATACAATTACATATAATGTGTAGTCTGGCCCTGGAGACCCACTGGTTGCTAGACTCTTATAAAGAATGGTGGGCTATGAACCAGCAAGACACTTATGTTCTTAAGCAACAGTGGTGTCCAAGAACATATTAGCTGTGCCTTCCTCTTGCTTTGTAACTTTCAGGGGACCACAGAGGTTATGAGAAAAAGAAAAAGAAACTATTGACATGTTGATATAGTCCATGTTAATGCCTGCCCCCCACACTTGGCTTGCCCCCATTTGGGTTTGTAAAGCAGTATGTTGATAATAGATGCAATGGCACATGGGTGATCTAGAACTTGAACTCCATAGTCACTTGTGAGAATTGGGGTTCAGATCGCTCTTGAATTCTGGAAAAATTCAGAATGCAAGGAAGGAGATTACAATTCTGTGGCTGGTTAAGCAAAGTCAGGAAGAGTTTATCTTGTTGGAGCTGAGCAGGTCTGCTCAGAAGCCTGGTCTAGCCTCGAGGAGTTGCTGTCTGGTTGTATATTTATCCCATGAACTTCAGAGCAATTTGACTCTGGTTTTTGGCACCTTTTATTTGCAAACAACTACCTTCCACTAATGGTACCCTTTTTATTGTTTCACTGGAACTCTGAAATTCCATCCAGCTGGCTCCATCTCCATAAACTTAGGGCTGATTGGGGAGGGGAGTCAAGCTGGAATTGTTTTGTTATAGTTGAGACTGTGCAGCCTAATGGGAGCTGGCAGCTAAACAGCTAGCTACTGCTTCCATTGGAAATGATGTTGCTCAGAATGGGAACTAATGATCTTGCATTTTATTTGGAGCCATTATCTCATATCCCCAAGGAAAAGGAGAAATGCCAACTCATTGAGCAGCTCCTGTTCTTTTGGCTTGCATGCATCGAGACAAATTCATGTGTAATAATCAGGATATCATTAACATCATCGGCTGCATGCAAACAAAACTATGGTGGGAGTCCTGCTTGGGGTATTGGGGTTTCCAATAGCAGGTTGAACTCCAGAAAGGTTTTGTCACTGCAGATGCTTTATGCAATTAGCCAAATACTATTCCCCCCCTCCATTTTGAAAATGTGCCTTCTGCTTGTATATGAGAATTTTCTGAAGCTGAAAACATGACAGTTGTGTTAATTATCAATCCTGTGTCACTAATAGAGCAGTAATCTAATGGCAAGATGCAGAGAGGAAACTCCTTCATTACAATGCTGCAGTGCATCAAAATGGAACAAGGATATAAAATGGGTAAATCATATTTATGGGCAAATGTTTGGATTCCCAGCTATGTGTCTAAGGGGAAACGTTGGTCTGCTCAAAGACACAAAGAATAGTTCAGTGGTAGAGCATCTCCTTTGAATACAGAAGATCTGAGGCTCAATCCTTGACATTTCCATGTAGGGCTAGGAATGTCTGGAGAGCCATTGCCAGTCACTGTGACCAAGACTTGTTCCTTGGAGAAGCAAAGAAGGGGAACTTGAAGCCCAGTTCAGAGACTTGCCACACCAGATCATACATGTTTCCACTGGGAAGTCCTGTCCAAGAAATAGATGCCAGCACCAGCTATAAAATATGGAATTATTCGACTGAGCACATGGCTTGAGGCAAGACCTGAAAGGGCTCTCACAGAGGAGCAGATTGAGGGCTTTTATCCAACTCACTGAAGCTGGTCAGCTGCTGAGCCTTGCTCACTGCCTTTGTTGTAAACACACGGCTGCATTTACAGCGCCAAATGGAAGCGCAGGTGGGAAAAGGCCAAGAAGCAACAGAAATAACTGAATGATCCTTGCTGTTACACTTCCAACAAGTTATTTTTTGGTCAGGAACATATCTTGTGATTATCAAGGGGCAAGAAACAGGGGCAGCAGTTTGGCAGCTCTTGTCCTTTTTCACAGAGAACCAAAAAATGGAACTCTGAAAACCTTATAGACTTGCAAGTAGAAGAAAATGTGGCAAAGATGTGCTACTCCAAGGCTGTCAGAAGAACGTAAGTTGGTGTGATATATTTTTCATTTACCTCATGATGATAATAATGATTCAGAGGACAGCAAGTCCCTCTTTGCTCACATACTGAGGGATGCAGCCTATATACTACCTTTCTGCTCATGATATAAAGAAAGCTTTGCCAAACTGGAAGCCTCCAGCTGTTTCGGTCTACATTCGCCCCAGTCCCATCTAGCACAGTTGTGCTGACTGGGACTGATGTGAAGTGTTGTCCAAAACAGCTGGAAGGCACCAGGTTGGCAAAGCCTTATCAATACTATGCAGTGTGACATACGGGACACTTTCTAATTCCTGTTGCCACCAAGATTTCTTGGCATTGATATATCTAGAGTTCTCTGGAATGCTTCGTGCAGACTGGTGGGAAATAAACACACACACACACACAATTTTCAACCCCAAGAAATTAAAACAAATAGAGCTGAAACTCATTCAGTGCTAGCAATTAAACCGTGCATTGTAATATCCCCCCCCTCCACCCAATACATTTCCTGGTAATTACTCCAAATTATCTGGATAGGAAACAATGAAAACAGGCATTCTGAGGTCAGGAGCACACTTTATTGTCTTACCCATTTGGTAAGGTGGAGGCTTGATGGGGTAAACATCCCATAACAACAAGGGAATGGGCATGGGGGTTTGCTGGTTATTATGCAGGAAAACAACACATTTGAGCAAGCGTTACTGCCTTCTCTTGGAAAGCACAACAAGTCTCTCAAATCACATCTTGTATTTTAACAACCCACATTCCTTCCCAGTCTCCCCTTTTGCTTTATTAAGGGGGAGACGTTTCCAGACCAAGTGCCCTTCCTCAGCCACACTACCACATGTGGGAGAGGCTTTTTCAAAGGAGACTGGTGTAATACTACTTTGTTGCTTTTCAATGTTTTAAAACAATTGCGCTTGGTGTAATTTTAAGGGGGAAAGAAAGAAAAATAAAAGAGGGCTTTTGAAAGAGCCAAGAGGGGCAGCTTAAAATCTCTGAGGTGCGTGTTAGGAATGGTACCAGCAAAGGCAACTTCTTGTGCTTTTATAGATTCATGTGCTTAAGGGAAAATGGGAGACACCTGTACAAACAGCTAAGATTGGAGAAAAGGCCATTATAATTTATGCAGAGTTGCATCATCATAGCTGTCTTGTGGCTCAAGTGGAATATGGGACAAGTACAAGGTGGCGATGTGGTCTAAACCACTGAGCCTAGGGCTTGCCGATCGGAAGGTCAGCGGTTCGAATACCCGCGACGGGGTGAGCTCCCGTTGCTTGGTCCCTGCTCCTGCCAACCTAGCAGTTCAAAAGCACGTCAAAGTGCAAGTAGATAAATAGGTACCGCTCCGGTGGGAAGGTGAACGGCGTTTCCGTGCGCTGCTCTGGCTTCACCAGAAGCAGCTTAGTCATGCTGGCCACATGACCCAGAAAAACTGTCTGCAGACAAACGTCGGCTCCCTCGGCCAGTACAGCGAGATGAGCGCCTCAACCCCTGAGTTGTTCATGACTGGACTTAACTGTTAGGGGTCCTTTACCTTTTACAAGGTGACAGAAGCCCTCCAGAAATCTCTCCTGTATATTGCTTAGGTCTCTTGTACAACCAGGGTTTTAAATTGCATGGTGAGGCTTCACAAGTAGACGAAGTTCACAGCTTCAGATGTTCATCTCCCCAATTGTGGAGGGCTTTAAATTAGGTACTGACGATGTGCTGGAGGGGGTGGAGCTTGCCACCAAGGCTCTTGCTTCTTCTCATGTTTGCTTACATGCAAGGAGACTGAATGCCCAAATGGAGTTATGTGGCCAGAATAATATGAAACAGGCCTTGGTGAGAACTGCAGTGGTCTTCCACAGCTTTTATGAAGTCACGTTTACAGGGACCGAGTGGTTTTGTATCACAGATGGGAGTATTTCTAGTACAACTGGAGAAAAATTATCAGGAAAAAGTCCAGAATGCATGGGGATTATGTGCATGTGTGCATCTGGACCATAGCCAATATGTTTGCTTGTAAAATATTGTTGTCAGAAAATGTCTGACCAACCTTAAAGTGTGTGGTGGGAGCTGTGGAAGAGACTTTTTCCAGACAAAGGAACAAGTTCTGCTAGTGTTGCTTTCGGCTAAGCACTCGGGTGGCATGTGTTTTACGTTCTCTATTCTTCTGACATATACTCAAGTACATAATATTTTCAGTTCTGCAGCAGCATGCTATTTGGGAAACAGTTAGACTTTCAAAACATATCACTTACAAATCATGTAAGCTGCCTTCAGATGTTGCCCAGCTGTTCCAGCAGTCAATAAATTTTATCTGGAATTTTTAAAATTCTAATCTTGGTCACTGTGCTAAAATCCTGGAATGTTGTTTTGTGCTTCTCCCTCTTTGTTGTTGTTGCTAGAAATAGCACACTGTACTAATGTATAGTAGTAGATAGCTGTGACAAACAGCCCAATATAAAAAACATCAACAATGTGCATGGCCCAGTGTATTTTCCCCTGGGTGTTGCAACTCAACTGCTTCCTTCTGCCATAGTAAAATGCATCCTGCCAAGTTCTTTATGACCCACTGAGGACCATTACACATTGCAGAATAGCAAACCTGGATTTGCCAATGAGTGTACATTCAACAGGGAGCTACAGCCAATCACAGGTCTGTATTAAGTGTACTGGCATGATACATATTTAAATACATTTAGGTGCAGGTGTACACCTGAAATGTAACATGTGAAATCACAAATCTGAGCATCTATTGGATAAGGCTGTATATTTGAACTGGTAGTTTTGTGAGGGGCTTTGGGTTTTTTAGAGCATTTCTTGCAAAAAATGATATTTTAATGGGCATTTATTGGAATATTTTATATCTGCTCCCATATTTCCTAGTTATCTGCTCTGAACCACTAGGTCAGAGTGGGCTATGAATTTAAATAAATGCAATACATAAATGAAAGCAATTTAGTGCTCTGCAGCTGTTCCCCCCTTTTTATTATATGCATATAAATTAAGGAAGCTTTTCAGTTTTTACATTAAATAACACTTGAGTAATCAGCTTGTAGCAACTCCTGTCTATGAGTAAACTGAAGCTATCTAATCAATTTGGGAAGCAGTTAAAATTTGTAGCAGCTTATTATTATTATTATTATTATTATTATTCAATTTATATACCATCCTTTATCTAAAGATCTCAGGGTGGTGGTGTACATTACAAAACATCCATGATAAAAACAGAATAAAAACATAGTAAAAAGCATACTGACAAGACAGTCCAACAGTAAAATAATCATAATAGTAGCAGTCCTCTGCACCACACTTTCACAGGCCATAGATTATTTAATAGCCATAGGCATTTAATAGGCATGTTTTTGCCTGGTGTCTAAAGACATGTAATTATGGTGCCAGGTGAGCCTCTCTAGGGAGAGCAGACCACAATCAGGAAGCCACCACAGAAAAGGATGTATCAGCAGTCACTTTGTTAGACATGTGTCTTTTTAGCCAAGTTTAAAGCTATTCTGATAGAAACTGGCCTTTTTTAGGCCTGGAAAATGTGCTTAGTTTTTAGAGATGTGGAATACCACAACAATGATGTGATACAAGCTTGCTTTGTACCTTATTTTAATAGATCTCACCTTCACAAAAGGAATATAGGAATAATGTGCCATAGCCCTACACAGGAATGGTAGAGAAATTTCTTATTTTAAAAGTGACTCTTCCTAATTCACACCTCTTAAAACAAAATATTAGCTGAAGGACCTATCATTCAACACCAAATGCACATATTTGGGGAAGGTGTAAATAAAAATGCCCAGTTTTTAATGCTTGACATTTTATTTTTTATATTTTGCTGGAAGCTACCCAAAGTGGCTGGGGAAACCCAGCCAGATGGGCGGGGTAGTATTATTTATTATTATTATTACTACATATAAAATACATAATGGAGTAATTCAAAAAAGTGTACTAGGAAAAAAATGCCTATGAAAATGAATATATTAAGAGAAATGTGCACTAAAATGCTGATGTGATAATGTTTTTTAAACCAACAGAGGCAGGAAATATAGTGAACTGAATTTAAGCTTGGAAAACTGAGAAAAACTGAAATTGACAGATTCAAGCAGCCCTAACTCTGAACAGTGCTAAGTTTTAATAAATATACTGGTCCTGGATTGAGGCCCCAAAGCTTTCTGTATTTTTCCTTCTCATGCACCATATGTTTTGTTCTGCTGTGCTGTTGAAGAACAATACTAAAAGCCTCCTGAGGTTAATTTTACACCTGTAAAACCTTCTGGATTAAAATCAAATTTCTGAAGGCAAGCAGCTCAGGCATCTGGCTTATAATGGCTGCATAGTGCATTTAAATCCCAGTGGCTTGACTTTCAATGGAAATCCTCCCCCTTCCTTGATTTTCTTTTTAGTGTCCCAGTTATCAAAAATTCCACTTTGCTTTTCATCCCAAAATCTTAAAGAGATTCCTCTGAGATAGGAAACATACAGATAGTGGTTTTGGTGCTGTTTTGGACTTCATTAACATCCTGGGCTTGGTTTTTGTGTGATCAGCTTCTTTGCTTCTTTTTGACAGTTTCAGAATAAAAGGCACATATTTGCTAAGAGATGTCCTGCTGTAACTACACTACAGAGCCTGGGTTGTTAGAGGAGCATAAAGCAGATTTAAGATTATCCACATGGGTTCTGTGGCTGATCCTGGGGATATACAAGATACCTTGTTCTGTCTCTTAACACCTATGATGATTTACTAATCCCTGGCTCTGGTAGGAAGTCCATAATAATAAATTCAATATATGACTTATTGTGTCACTTTCAAGCCTTAACGGCAGAAGTCAACTATTTCCTCCAGTGGTCCTTTTCTATGGAGAAAAACTGCTTTTAGCTCAATGTTTGGTCCCGACTCAGTTTTAATAGATTAAGACTTGATCGTGCTAGTTTGTTTTAAATTCAGATTTCTTTTTAAGCTATTCTTTTAGACACCATTTAGTAAATGTAGGGGATGTGCGTTGGCTGTGTGTGTACTCTATACTGTATAATGTGAATTGGTGCGATTCAGGGCAGCCTTTCACATTACTGAGTTAGTTCATGCCATGACCATGCTATCAGGAAGTGCCTAACCTTCCAAGTCACTATTGACTCGGTTTTTCCACAAAGCTAAACCATTTCTCTCTCTCTCATACTTTTATTCTGAAAAATGAAATCAAGCTCATTGGGAAAATATCCAGAGCTTTAGAGATGAAGGGACAGAGAGGAGATTGGACAGGTAGAAAGGTTGGGGGAGGGCGTTGGAAATCATTTGTTTTGACAGACAGGTCTAGCTTTAAGTCACTCTGAATTGTTTCCCAGGGCACTCCAATCACAGTGATTGGATGTTGAAGTAAACATGAGAGGGCCCAAACCAAACTGCAAATTTAACTTACTATTTAATCCCCTTATATGACCTCACTGCTAATGATTTAGCAGACAATTTAGCAGATTTGGGCTTTTTTTCAGCTGTAACTTGCCGGAACACAGCTCCGTCACCTCTCAGGTGGGCACCACTGCCATTACATGAACAAGGGAGTTCATGGTGAGTTCTGGCACCTTTTTTTCTAGAAAAATAGCACTGGCAGACAGTATTTCCAGCCCGGATAACTTCTTCCAGCTGCTCCAGGCTTGCCGCTCAGTTCTTCTCCACCGCCCCCTCCTCCAATCTCCCTCTCTTTAGTCATCCTCTCATCTAATCTCTGGTCTGCTTCCCAACAGTAGTAGAATAGGTCTATTTATGTCTCAGCCAGCCTATCCTTCAATCTGATTTGACAGGCATAGTATTTCCCTGCCTTCATCAGACTACCTATTCTGTCCAATGAATGATCAAGAATTTCTGTCCAATAAGCCAGTCAAAAGTCTAATTCACTATCCTCAGGATTAAACCTCACCTAGTTTCCCCAGACCAGACTCAGGTACTTACTTAACAGCCAACTGTCAACCAGCAACAGATACTTAGCATTTTCAAATGTAACCCTTACATGACCCCACATGCACATACATCTAAACCAAAAACCTGTTCTACCAAACATATTTTAAAAAGTGATTTTTTCACAGCATAATATTTATATTGCATTTTGATGGTCAGCAAAACTGCCTAAAGGTTCAGTTATATGGGCAGTATAAGTTGTGCAATAAATAAAAACTTTTTTTAAAGGATTAAATTGTAAACTTCTAATTTATGAACCAAAAAGCCAGCATCTCTCCTAGCACTATGTTGTTTCTGTCTGCCAATACATTTTTAAAATAGATTTTCAGTTGCCTTGGTTATAGCACAACTGGGAATGATTACTATCAGGGTGTGTTGCTTTTGTACAGTTTTACTATAGTAGAGCTTGGGAATATAGCCGGTATATTCTTCTGCTCTCCAGCTGAGGCTGTTTTACTATCTTAAGTTTTTAAGATTGATGACAATTCTGTTATAGCAGTATTGTACATTTTCCAGCGATACCTAGCTCCCAAATACATATGTGTACACACACAAATGGTTTTATAGACTACTTTTTACAAATACATGGACTCAGGCACATCATTCAGAAATGGAAGGTGGGGGAGGAGCAGAAATGGTCCCCTATATTTTGGAGAGGACTAACCCAAACTCTTATCCTGCTCCGGGGGGGGGGGGGGGAATAATTTTGTCATTTTGTTACTGGATAATACATTAGCACATTAAACAATGGGTTTACCAGGATATTGTTTTATATACATTATATGTCTCAATGTCCTTGTAACATCATAGCAAGCTGGAAATGTTTTGAGATTCCAGCTAAGGATACTCCTGGTCAAAATTCAAGGTAAAGGTAATGGAAGTTTGGACAGAGCAATTGTTGTTGAGTTTGGCGAATCTGGTAAGTGCTGCTGGGGTTTTTCAAGGGTTTCCAGAGCTTTAGAGGATGTTTGCAGGCTTTTTCAATGGTGTTCTCAAAAGACACGATTTCACTTACCAGTAAATGTAGAGCCCCAGAACGTAACCCCTAGGTAAATGGAGAGTTGCCTATACATCATCTTGCATTGTACTAAATGTCACATAAGGACCAGTTTTGTATAATGTTGTCATAATGCATTTGAGACCAATTATTTTAATCTGAAAAGGGGAATTATGAAGGGCTTGGCTTCCTCAGTTTGGTATTTTGTGTCACTAGCTTTTAAACAGACAACTCCAAACATAGTAAGTAGGCACCAACAACTTCTAGAACTGGATGGGCAGGGACATGGCCATTGATCATAACTCAGATTCCCAGCCCCACCATTGTATTTTCAGGCAGAACATGAAGCTTGCAAATTGGGACAAAGAACTGTAAATATATAAAGGGCATTTTAATGGACACATTCTAAAAACCAGTTCTAGAGTCATGTGGCTGACCTCCAGATATAGCTTCTCTGATGGTGGCAATGGGCCTATCATGATTCGTAAGAGCCAGGAGAAAGATCCAGCCTCTAGGAATTTCAGATCTAGTGTCTGAAATAACTACATAAATAGAAGGGCTTCACAAGTGAAGGCTATTGCAGCAAAATTAGGTGCATAGCTGAGGCTGTAAATGCAACTATGAGTTTAGGCCTTAAGCAGCAAACTGAAATATAAACTTCTCCAAATAATCCAAAAAACTATAAAAGATGGTACACATTCAACTGAGCTGGTTTGCAGAATATGATCAAATAAAACTACCAGGTGTTAAATGTAAACAACATAACAAAAAAGAAAAAGACAGAGACAGGTGATTGTAATTTGGAAAGCAATAGCTTGGAGCTATATTAGACAAAAAGGAAGAAAACTCATTTCTAGTTTATAATAAATATTCCAGAATATTTATGCATAAATGTCAGACAAAACCTATTCTAAATGAGAACTGAAACCCACAATAAAAATGTTCTACTTTATCAAAAATATGTGCCTAGCTATCATCTTTACATCATATTCAAATGTGAGGTGATGTCCTGAACCCCTGGCCTACCTGGCAGCAAGTCAGTATGTCAAGTCCAAAGTCCTGGGGTCAAGCAAAGTCCAAAAGTCAGGAAACACAGTCCAGATGTCAATCCAAGTAGTCAAGTCTGAAGTCCAGCAGTCAGGATACAGTCCAGAGTCAAACCCAAAGCACAGTCCTGTAGACGTCCAGGAGCATCCAAGCCAAGGCCCATCAACGTGGGCTGCTGAACAGACACAGCACCTCAGCTTTGCTTCCCTTTTGTACTTTGCTTGCTGACTGCAGCATCTGGGCTTGATGAGGCATGTGACCCTCACCTGTTCCAAGCCTACTCCAGCTGAGGAATCATACACTTCCTCCCAGAGCTAGCAAGCTCCACTTGGCCAGCTAGTGAGCTATAGGCCCTTGCCTGCCTCAGCCTCCTAGAGTGCCACTCCCACTCAGAGCCCAGTGTTCAGGGAGACAGGGGTTCCTCTGCTGGTTCCTGTGCACTGACCCCCATCCCCTCCATTACCCTGTGAATACTTCTTTCCCCATCCCCTGCTTGCCCCAGTGTGTCTCCATCCCAGCTACACCCCTTGCTGGGATCCTCTTCCTTCTCCCCTTCGTCCTGCCAGTTCATGACTGGTGAAGCTAAAGGGTGGGGGGAAAGATGCAAACCAGTTTTGGTACCAGGAAAAAGAAGTTAGCATTTTTTTTGTCCTTTATTCAGTTGTGGATATCTGCTACCACTCCTTCAGGCTCAACACTGTTTAGGCAGACTCTGCATCAATGGCATGATTCACTTTCTGATATTGTACAACATTTCACTATGTATTGAAAGTGCTCCCAAATTAAAATTATACCCCATGTGAAAAATTTACACATCAGAAAGAAGGCTAGCCACCCTGGTATAGATGCACAAGGAATTAACCCACATAGAACTTGTATTCCTTCAAAAACTCAGGAAAACATCCACTTTGTGCTCCTCCTTGGGCTTCCACTACAGTGGTACCTTGGTTCCCAAACTCAATCCGTTCCAGAAGTCCATTCTAAAACCAAAGCATTCCAAAACCAAGGCGTGCTTTCCCATAGAAAGTAATGCAAAACAGATTAATCCATTCTAGACTTTTAAATACAACCCCTAAAACAGCAATTTAACATGAATTTTACTATCTAATGAAGACCATTGATTCATAAAATGAAAGCAATAATCAGTGTACTGTACTATAAAATAAATAAGGCAGTATTGATAAATTTTATTTTTTTAAAAGAAATATTCTTAGCTGCACTGATGATAGTCATTGTTTGGATGGGGGGCTTTTATCCCTTTCTGTAGTCACTCAGTCAATCCATCAGTACTGAACTGGGTTCCACACAGTCACAAAAAAACAAATTAACTGAAAAAGCCTCAAAAACAAAAATGTGAAATAAATAGCAAAAACAAAAGCGCCAAACCTAATCCATTCCGGAAGTCCGTTTGACTTCTGAAATGTTCAAAAACCAAGGCACAGCTTCTTGTGCAGGCGCCCTGGAAACAATAGCCGACAGCTACATCAGACGTTCAGCTTCCGAAAAACATTCAAAAACCGCAACACTTACTTCTGGGTTTTTGGCGTTTGAGAACCAAGGCATTTGAGAACCAAGGCATTTGAGAACCAAGGTACCACTGTATTCTACCTTGTAACCCATGTCCAGTGTAACTAACACGCACACACCATTTGCAGGTAATTTTTCTTAGGAATAGCATTTCTCAGAAGACACTGTGCATCGAGAATGAGTTTCCTTAATGCCTGTCATCCTCTACAGCAGAAAGAAGCATCACTGACACAAGATAGAAACCAAATTCTTACTCTGATCTACTAAATTTCATCTTGTTAAGAATACTAAAACTCTTCAGTTGACAGTTACTGAAAATAAACTATTGTACCACATCTTGAAAAAAATCTACTGTGACTGTAGCAGAGGCTACATCTAACACAGTTATGGCTGACAGACTAGAAAGTTGCTTTTATATTGTTATACTGCAACAGGGTTTCACAGGGAACATTTTGAACTTCGTGACAGTGGAGGTGGTTTAGCTGACACTTTGCTTTGGACTGCAGATGAGGCCTTTTTATGGTCAAATCTCAGGCTGCGAATTGTGCTGTTTATAGCTGCAACACATGCTTTCCAGTCATATCCAGTTTCCTTCAGCTCAAAAGATGGGTAAGTCTCTTGCAGAAAGTCTAATAATAAAAAAAGCAAGTTACAAATTGTTTATTAAAGTTTTATATTGCTTAGTAAGTATTGAGTTGTACACTGTTCAGATTAGGCAAATTAAAGGCATCCTACTTTGAAGAGAGAATGCTACAGTACCCGTAACTGCTTCTGACAAGCAACTACTAAATCAGGAATCCTACAAATGAGCAGTAAATGCCTTTTGGAAGAGCCTCATCAATATGATTGCTCCTCTGGTGCTGAGGAGCCCTGGTATCCTAGGCAGCAGCGTGTGATGAAACAGGATGGAAGATGGTGGCACAGAACTCGCTCCAAAGCTGACTGAGCAGATTAGGGTGCATAATCGGACCTACCGTGCAGCAATAAGGGCAGCAAAGAAGTCCTACTTCACAGCCTCTAGTAATGATCCAGCAGAGCTCTTACAGACCACCTGGAATCTGGTCTCATGTGTAGGTGGGGACGGGCATTTGGAGGCCTCCTTTGACCATTTGGTCCATTATTTTGAAGATAAAGTCACTTGACACTGCAGCAATTTCGATGCTGCCATTATTGTAACAATTCCACCTTGATCACTGAAATCTCTTGATGGGGCACTTCTGGTAGGTTGGCCTGAGATTTGGTTGGCCTATGCAGTAAAGACCAAACACTGAAACTGGCAAGCCCTGCTGTGGAACGCCCTACAAGTAGAGTTTTGGCAGGAAGCTACTCTGCCTCCTTTTAGACATATTCTGAAAGAGGTCTTGTTTAGACAGAACTCCACAATATGAATTTCTTTTTCACCAACCAGTATCTCCTGATGTTTTATTAATGTTTTAAATCTTATGAATACATTTGCTGATTTTATTATATTTTGTATACCACCCTGATATATCTTGTTAAAGAATAGTTTATAAATATTTGAATAAATATTTCACAGCCTGACAGCTCAGTCCTATATAATGTCTGCTCGGAACCAAATTGCACTGAGTTCCATGGGGGTTACTCTCCCGTTAAATTGCCTTTAGGGATTGCATCTCTCCTACTGAAACCGTTACTGACCTCTAAGAGCATTTATTTTGTTGCAGTCCAGTGGATGTGTGCCACGGTCCAGGTTGCCATACACATTGCTTTTTATCAGGATATTCTCTGTGAACAGATGACGTATCAGGTAGCGTGCTGAAAGTTCTGGCCGAGTTTTTCCCTTGGCTGCAAAAATAACTGAAAAGGGCAACTGGACATTCCTTGATGGGTTCCCAAGGTGTGCTAGAGAGGAGGCATTTTTATTATTATTATTATGAAAAAGATTTCAAACCCTGTTCTTTAAGCAGAATGGCTCAAGAATGGTTGACAAATGTCAGCCCTAAGATTGTCAGTCTGAAAGCAGAGACCATCTAAAAAGCTTAGAAATCTAACTATCCTGTTTTGTTCTAAGTGGAATGGTTTCATGTTTGTTTTCAAAACTGATTAAAAATGAAGAGTTCTGTCTCTACATTGAGCAGATTCCTCCTAATTCTATATTTCTGAAATGCCTAAAGTAGGTAACTAAAACAAACCCATGTCTGCATGCTCAGTCTAAACTGAAGCAGGGGAAAAATGAAGGACGATTTATCAGTCCGACTGCTAAAAGTCTAATTTAACTTGTGAGCTACCCAGCTAGGTATAACCCACCAGCCACTATGCTCTGCAAGCTGCTTGATCGCCCCACCCCCATTCTTTCCCTCTTAGACAGACAAGGGGGGAAATGCAGGTTTTTAAATGCCTGGAGGACTGGTTTACAGTGTTTGCATACTGCATATGGCTTGCACAGTTCTGACAAAGAAAACAAAGGTTCAGCAGCTTACCCATTGGCTCTAAAGAAGGTGGTTCACTGGAAGAAGGTGCATTTTTATTATTATCCCCTGTTGAATTCTGAAGCTGGTTTGATATTGAACTGGTTTGAGAATTGATGTCACTCTCTTCCCCAATATCAATTAAATCTACACACATGGATGTGTCTGGAGCTTCAGGAGCTTTCTCTTTTCCCTCAGTGATCTAGGAAGCAATGTAGCAGGGAGGAATATTTCCATAACTAATGTAAAAATGCAGTAATAAACTTTTACAAATATCATAAGGAAGAAACTTAAATGAATTAAAGCAAGAACAATATTGTCTATTATTTTATTTCATAGTATTTTCAATTGAGTAAGCTACGTTATTTTTGCTCTTGGCAATAGCAGTGACACAGTAGCAAAAGAGGTAGGCATTCTTCTGTAAATTCTCTATTCAATTTGAAACATTCGAAGCAATGGCCGTGAATCACTACTTCAGTAACTAGAGATCTATAAATATTTTGTATCAATGAGCCTGAAACATCCTTAATACTTTCTGGGTTTCAGCGTTTATTATTAACTTCTGATTTCAAACTTAAAATAATTGCTTTCAGAGAAATGCAGTCTGGGCTAGGATGTGTTTATAGAGGCGTCAACACTAAGAAAGAACTTACTGGACTTGTTTTGCTTTCATAACGTAAGCAGCGGATCATTGCATTCACATTTGTAATACAGGTTTTCCAGTCTTTCCCACGCTCACTTAGATCATAACTTGGGAAATAAGCAGCAAGAAATTCTGCATTCAAAAACACAATTATTATTTTTAAAAGCACACTTATGTTACTATGAAACACCACGCTTCTGTTTTAAACAAACCATTGAATAATAATACTAATAATAATAATAATAATAATAATAATAATAATAATAATACCCCGCCCATCTGGCTGGGCTTCCCCAAGCTACTTTGGGTGGCTTCCAACAAAATACTAAAATACAGTAATCCATCAAACATTAAAAGCTTCCCTAAACAGGGCTGCCTTCAGATGTCTTCTAAAAGTCTGGTAGTAGTTGCTCTCCTTGAAATCTGGTGGGAGGGCGTTCCACAGGGTGGGTGCCACTACCAAGAAGGCCCTCTGCCTGATTCCCTGTAACTTGGCTTCTCGCAGTGAAGGAACTGCCAGAAGGCCCTCGGCGCTGGATCTCAGTGTCCAGGCAGAACGATGGGGGTGGAGATGCTCCTTCAAGTATACTGGAGCGAGGCCGTTTAGGGCTTTAAAGGTCCACACCAACATTTGAATTGTGCTCGGAAACGTACTGGGAGCCAATGTAGGTCTTTCAAGACTGGTGTTATGTGGTCTCGGTGGCCGCTCCCAGTCACCAGTCTAGCTGCCGCATTCTGGATTAGTTGTAGTTTCCGGGTCACCTTCAAAGGTAGCCCCACGTAGAGCGCATTGCAGTAGTCCAAGCGAAAGCAAACCAGAGCATGCACCACTCTGGCGAGACAGTCCGCGGGCAGATAGGGTCTCAGCCTGCGTACCAGATGGAGCTGGTAAACAGCTGCCCTGGACACAGAATTGACCTGTGGCTCCAGGGACAGCTGCGAATCCAAAATGACGCCCAGGCTGCACACCTAGACCTTCAGGGGCACAGTTACCCCATTTAGGACCAGGAAGTCATCCACACCAGCCCGCCTCCTGTCCCCCCAAAAGAGTACTTCTGTCTTGTCAGGATTTAACCTCAATCTGTTAGCTGCCATCCATCCTCCAACTGCCTCCAGACACTCACACAGGACTTTCACCACCTTCACTGGTTCTGATTTGAAAGAGAGGTAGAGCTGGGTATCATCCGCATATTGATGGACACCGAGTCCAAACCCCATGATGATCTCTCCCAGCGGCTGCATGTAGATGTTGAAAAGCATGGGGGAGAAGACAGAACCCTGAGGCACCCCACAAGTGAGAGCCCATGAGAGTATCCATTTTGAGAGCTTGTGTAAATTGAAATATTTATGAAAATAAATACTGATTACCTGATTATAACCAGACAAAGGCGACTAGGTAGTAAAATATGTTAAGAATATTTCATAAAGCAAAGAAAACCATATTTCATCTGAACTGAATTAAGTGCATGTATACCATCAGGCAAATTTGTTTGCTCCAGTTGCAATAGGAACTGCCGTTTTTGTGTATGAATGTATGAAAACATGCAGTTTTTTGATACTTGCAAGTATAATCATACTTGCAAGTTAAAGGCAACATTAGGGAAAGAATGTCTGCAGAGGAGAAAAAGTGCCCAGCGAGGGTGGAGTTTAAACCTTCTCCTATTCACTATTCTCCCCCTTTCCATTGTCTCCTAGCCATATTTCTTTCTGTTGTTCTAGGCAGCTGGGGGGAAAGGAGAAAACCACTTGAGAGAGAAGGAATTGTGGATGAGAACTGGGAGGGAAATGATTAAGCACTTTTCTTCTTGGCTATTTCCTACCTACTGTTCTACTCTATCTAAATATTGGAAGAAAACATAAAACTGGAAACCCTGTCTGAGTCTTATTATATAGTTCTGGCCTAAGGAACTACCAAGGGTTGAAAATCTAACCCCTTCTCTTAAACCAGTGAGACATCAGACGGCGGTGAGCGTCCTGGGGGGCGCCGCTCCCGGCGATGTCACCCCCCTCAGGGGTGACACCCAGGGCGGACTGCCCCCACCTTGCTCCGCTACTGCGTGACATACCTCTGATTGCAGCGACCTTGTTTGGGTCTAGCGTCCTGCGTCCTCGAGCCCTTGTACCCATAACACTGCATAGCAATGTTTCTTTTGGGAACAAAACCCGGACCAAGTAGCGTGCAGCATACTTTGGCACGGTCTTTTGCCACGCTTTCATCAAATAGTTGCCAAGGACCTTCACATTCCGCTTTGGATCACCAATGAACTCTAGATAAAGGAAAATATTAGAAGAGTATTAAAACAAAATTGCACTGCACCCACTGCAAGTCCTCCAAAGTGCCATTCTGGGCTTCTAACATTTCACAGACATGGCCCACGTGTTTGGAAGCCCCCCCCCCCCCCCCGTTCAGTAAAGACACAATTCTTCTAACCTCTTAACCATGATTGAGAAACTGGGAATGGGCCACAGACTCCTTACCCCTTCTCCTGCAGCACATGAACTTCCCCATCCCTGCTCTTTTCACAAATAACAGTAGTGCAGTATTATTTCTACCCAGATAGTAATGCTAACCATCCTTGCAAAGTCTGGTTGCAAACTTCAGTGAGCTGTAGGGAAAGTCTCCTAAATATTCAGTCAAAAGAATAACACTCAATAAAAAAAGAAAAGGAAAAGGATGCAACACAGAAGCACCTTTTAAAACAGTGCCAGGCTGAGTGATGGACAGGGAAATGGTTGGAGGATAGTGGCTGCTATGAAAATACAACCTGCCATTATGCCCTTGTGACGCCTCCACCAAAGGGCAGGTACAATAGGGATGCCTTTTGCCTTTATGGAGCAGGAAGTGAGAAAGCAGAACATTGGTGCTATGAGAAACAGTGGGTGGCTACCTTTTCAGTTTAATGGAAGAATCCCTGTTCATGCAAAAGAGTGGAATTAAAGAAGGAATTAAGAGCTAAACACATTATTCTTATGAAAACTGTAACTCACCAAAATTATGACTCATAGAAGAAGAAGAGGGTACCTCGTTACTAATATCTGTACCACCGGTTGAAGTTCTGTAAGTTACCAGCGTTTTTTTCCTCTCCAAACTGGTTTCAGATAATATCACTGGTGAGGGTACAGCTGAAGATTCTACCTGAGCTGGACTATCAGTAGTTGAAAGACTAGCTTGTGAAGGAAGGTCGGGCATCTTATTAGCTGTAACTGGAGCATTCAATAAACGACTAGAGGCAACTGCTGAACTGGCAGAAACAGAAGATGACGAGGGTGGCTCATTACGAATACTTCTACTTCCAGGTGAAGTTTTGTTAGTCACTGTCCTATTGTTTCTCTCTAAATTAGCTGCCGGTGGTGTAGATGCTACTGATGACACCACTGGTGAGGCTATTGCCAAAGATGCGACAGAAACAGAGCTTTTGTTGACTAAGGTTGCTAGATTGGTTTGTGAAGGAATATTAGGCATGTCACTAGCCATGTTGAATGGGAGACATAGTGAACGGGTGGAAACAATTGTAGGAAGTGGTGGACTCTGCCTGTGCACAGGGGGCTGTGATTCAGGTTGAAGGGTGTGTGGAACTGGCTTAACCGCAGATCTGGTCAAAATAGGAGCTCTTTGTAGCTTAACCTTCATGGGTTGGCTCTGACATCCATGCCCAGGGGGTAAGATCTGACTTGGCTTTCTTTCTGTTGCCTTCTGGATTCTGATTTTTCCAGGCAAGAGATTTCTAGGACTTCTGTACGTAAACCTAAGTGGTCTCTGAAAAGGAGAGAAAAACATTGAGCAAACACTCCATTTTGCCACACTGCTTGGCATTAGCCCCATTTGAAAAAGTGGAGATTATCAGGTGAGCACATACTGGAGGCAGGAGTACTCAAATGCTATGCTTTGAACGGAACTGAATTTATATGTTCAGATTTGTTTTGCATCATGTTTTGTTAGCCATCTTAATCATAGTCTACAGTGGTACCTCGGGTTAAGTACTTTATTCATTCCGGAGGTCCGTACTTAACCTGAAACTGTTCTTTAGCTAATGGGGCCTCCTGCTGCTGCCGTGCCGCCGGAGCACGATTTCTGTTCTCATTCTGAAGCAAAGTTCTTAACCTGAAGCACTATTTCTGGGTTAGCAGAGTCTGTAACCTGAAGCGTATGTAACCCGAGGTACCACTGTATTTGTAGCTCAAGCTATATAAAGTTATTTCAGCAACTTTGAAAAAAGTTATACAATATAGGCTAGCCTTTTGTATGCAAACATTAGGTTTATGTTTTTGTGCAATGTTTTCTTATTACTATATACACAATCTTGCATTGTAATAGAAACCAAACTTGGGCCCTGTTAGGTGTACTGTGCTATCCCAAGCTGTACACAGTTATGTGCCTCTGGTACAGGGTTAGGGATGCACAGGATGTTAGGATATTTCCGTTCCACCTTAAAAAGGACAGGCTGTTGTGAGTCACAGCCTGCGTACTTCCGGCTCACAGTAAGTTTCTGTTTTTGTATATAGTTTTTGTTTCTCTCTGTTGCCTTGACATGCAGTCAGGCAGTCATGTTCTTCCTTTGTTCTGACCAACGCTGAATAAAGCTGTAAATATGCTGCTCTCCTGAGTGCATCTTTCGTTGTGCGAACTCTGTGAAAAGGGCGTGCATGAGTCCTGGGATGTGGACAGCTATTTCCGAGGCTCGTGTCGCTAATTGACTGATACTGTATCTACGGGAGATTGATGGATCGTCCTGAGACGACGTGGAGTCATGATGGCCTTTGTCTCCCTAGCAGTATCCCAACACAGGGATGGGGGACCTGTGCCCTAGAGATACTGTTAGACTACAGCTCCAATCACTCCTGACCACTGGCTATGCTAGCCCATCCCTGCTCTAGTGCATGGCCAGATTAGAAGCTTAATGCCATTTTTAAATCACAATGAAACACAATAAGAAAGACACCATTAAAGACAATTAGAAAATTAACAAAACATCAACAAAAACGAATTGCAACTACAGCAATTTAATACTCACTGGTTTTAAAAGTAAAGGCTTTAACTGGGTGTGTTGCATTTCTGAGACCTTGCGATGAAGGCTCTCAAACTTCTCATCCAGTTTCAGAATGGCATCATACATGGCCTGCAAACATACATTTATTTATGTCAGATTGGAAGAGAGATTCAAAGCCAGCTGGAACTCAAGGGAGAAAACCAAGAAACTGGTGCCTAAACAGACCTTGTTTTGGAAGAACTTATAAAAGCAAGGATGGAGAACCATTAGTTGCTGGACTTGAACTCCTGTCTATCCCAGCCAATGGTGAGGGTGTAATGACATTTGGAGGGCCACACATTCCCTATCCATGACAAATGGCTTCTCAAACAAACAATGAAGGACGGCACAGTACCTGACAATAATTAAGGACTTCCATAAGAGTTTTCTGCTGATCTCCTGCACATGAAGCTTCAGATACAACACTCCCCTAGTGTAAAGACAATGAAAATGTAACCCAGTCACAGGAATAATTGGAAACAAAAATGATAAAATAAAGCTCTCAAATTTAAAAGAAAGCAGTATTTTAATTTGCGCAGTTCCTCCTACAGAGAGGCTATAAATTATTTTTGGAAGTATACATACACATTCATCATCAGGGTCGTATTCATAAATAACATCTCCATCTTCATATTCAGGCTCTTTGGCTCTCATCTAATAAAGATATTGAAATAAAGAATATAAATAACATAAATTATAACTGATATGGCACTTATAATCATTTGTTATTATTGTTCCGTGGGCTGACTAAGAAAAATTATTTTAATCCATACTAAGTTTTGTTAAGAAAAGCAGAACGCTGGTGCCACGCTGTGGATAAGAAATTCATTACATGGAAACGATCAATGTGCTCCACAGATACCGCTAATAGTTCATAGAAAGACAGTAAGCAGGGCTTATAGAAACAGTTTGAATTGTTATATTTTTGTGTCAGTTATTCGATAAAAGTTTATACAGTCATACCTCGGGTTACAGACACTTCAGGTTGCGTTTTTTTCGGGTTACAGACCGCTGAAACCCGGAAGTACTGGAACGGGTTACTTCCGGGGTTTGGAGGTCGTGCATGTGCAGAAGCGCCAAATCGCAATGCTCGCATGCGCAGACGTGCCACTGCGGGTTGCGAATGTGCATCCTGCACGGATCACGTTCGCAACCTGAGCGTCCACTGTATTTTAATGCTGGGATAAGCTGATTTCAGTCTTTTGCAGTCTACTTAAAAAACAACCCCTAAAACCCTAGAATCTCTGTGACCCAAATTAAGTTATTAATCTGAGGTACCACTGTACAAGTAATTTATTGGAATATACTTACCCCCGTTAAAGAGGATGCAAGTCGGCGCCTTTTACGTAAATAAACTAATTCCATTTGTTCTGGATTGCGACTGAGCCTTGGCGCACTTGTTGAAAGATTTTCCTGTGATCCAGCTTGCTCCTCTATATCCAATAAATCTTCATTACCTTCTAAAAATGTAAGTTAGGCAGTGTCTTAATAATGCCTTAGATACCACTCAAGAAAGATTTAATTTAGTTTTATACCTCACTATCCCAATTAATTAGTCTTCTCACAGAATGCTACATTAAAAAAGTATTTCCAGAAAATTTGATTCACTGTGGGTAAGATTTCAAATCTGGCACTGGAAGGGTAGAAATCTGGAGGTCACAAGTTTTGGCTTGGCTACAGTACCAAGGCCAGACAAAAATTATGCTTCCCTAGATAACATCGCTGAACCCCCCTATATGAAAAGTCATAATCATCTTTCAAAATGAAATTAAACATAATTACCATATGTAAGATGAGTTACATAGCGACCATCACACTTCCCTTGAGTTTTAGGTCCATTTTCTGTATCTTCCATTTCTGAATCATCAATTATTACAGTGTTGTCATCATCTTCAGTGTGCACTGCAATATAGCCTAAAACATGTACACAGCAGGGGAGATGAATTAGATGCTATTAAGTACAGTAGTTTACACTTCTCTGTATAAGCCCAACAGCCCAATGTATCTACAATAAAAGCCTTTTATTGAACCATATAGTAGATTTTTTGTCTACTTTGCTTTATAATTTAAAATAACGTAAATAAAGCAGCCTTCTCTCCCCCCCCCCCCGCCCATTCAAGTTAATGGAAGAATTCGGTTGACTTGTACTACAATCACAAACCTCCACTTTCCACATGGAAAGTGAAGGTCTAGAGAAAATGGCTTTCAAATTAAGCACAGCTGCACGTTGATAAGTACTGCTCCTCCCAAGCAGTTATGACCATCCAGTCACCGAGAATAAAACTTCATTCCCACAGATTAATTCTTATTCACCCAAGGTTAAAGAATAAAGATGAGGTGGGGCAGGGGGGAAGTGTAGTGAACCTGTTTAGCAGGTTTGAAGAGACTCGCAGTTATAATAGCAATAATAGCGTGCAGCTGATTCATATGGAAACGCACAGTAAAAGAACAATGCAATAAGTTCATCTTAAAAGTAGCCTGAAATATCACAAAATAAAGGGGCAGAAGTTAGGAGCATGCAATGTGTGCATCACACAAAACCAAGAATCAGCACTGTACTGTCCTTGGTGGAGGGAATGCTGGATTGTGGATTGGACTCAGGTCTTGCATCACTCATTTACTTCCTTATTAATTGTTTGGGGTACATTTCACTTTGTACCTATTAGAGCTGCGCTTGCTTCACTTTTCCCTTGTCTCCCTTTTTATTTTAGGAGGGAGGCTTTGGGCAAAAAAACAAAAACAAGACTTTCCAGTGGTTATATTGGAAAGGATGATGTGTTCATTTGACTTTTAGATTATGCAAAGCACATGCATAGGCTTGCCCAATTACGCTCCTAATTGTCTCCTGAGTAGATTCCCCCCACTCTCACCAATCTATTGAGCAAAGCACAGAATCCTAGTTTGACCTGGATACATAAAATAGGAGTTAATGAAATGTCTTATTGGATGCTAAGACTTACAGTACCCTATCATTAGGTATGAAGCACTTAAATTTTACCACAAGAATAAGTGTACCTCTTTTAAGGACACAAAACCCAAGGATCAATGACAGCCAAAGAAAAAGACATCAGAACAAAGATGACAGCTGTACCATTCAATATGGCTCCATTCAATGCTTTTGCGGGGGAAACCCCCTTTTTTAAAGGGAAAAATGTGTGTACTAAACACCCACCCACACCCCGACACTTTATTTTTTCTGCTGCAAAGCAGGTCCATGCAGCTGCCTTGTTTCTGGTGTTAGAATGACAATACATGGCCTAATACTTCCTCATTTTTTAAAATGTGATCACAGTAACCACTATGTTTTAACTTTTGTGTTCAACATGGGTGTGAGACAATTTCTTGGTATGAACTCCCACCACTGGCTCTTTGGGATACTGTCTGGATTTCCTCATTTTATCTTATTTGTTTAAATAATTGTTTGAAATAACAGTTTGGAAATGAAAGGGAAAAAATTAAGCACCTTTGGATGGAATAATTTCACCTTTCCATTCTTGTTTTCAAAGACACCTTACAAAGTTATAGGAAAATTAAGCACACCACAAAGGTATAATTTCTACAACTCTCAGGAAGCTGCTGTTCTGAGCACAGGACTGGTTTTAGGTTTGATGTGGCCCTAAGCTACTGAAGGTAACGGGCCCTTTATATGTCCAGCTGTCCTTTGTCAACAGCAGCTGTTTTTTTGTGTTGAATATATGCTATATGGTAATTTATGGACCTAATAGGTATCTAAAGCCATTTGCACATAACAGGAGCCTACACAACACAAAACACTGTTGCTGTGTGTAGATTTTATTTTGTTTTTTATCTTATATTTTGGATATGTACATCCAGATTTTTTTCCCCTTTAAATTTTTTTGGGGCCCCCAAAAGAGTGGGGCCCTAAGCTATAGCTCGTTTAGCTTATACGTAAATCCGGCACTGTCTGCGCAGTCAGAACGGCCCTTTTACTCTCAGCTTTAAAGTTTAGATGGACGACTGCGCTGCCATTGTACACACAACTGAGCGATGCTCATTTCTGAGGAAACACACGTAAGACCGCTCAGGGTGGCTGCAGTCTTGTGCCCCATCGAGCACAGAGGGACACGGACCTGCGTCTCCCCGCTCCCTCCGCACGAGAACGGCTTCCTCGAGCCACCTGCCGTGCAAACGGCTTCCCGGTGTTCAACGGCAACGCACGCGCACGCGCAGTGGCGAGGGAAGCATTTTCGTACATGCTCGGTTCCTTCGCGTAACACAGCTACAGAAGGTGGGCGCCCGCGTCCTCCCCACACTCCGCGCTCACCAAGGTAGCGAGATTTCATTATCCCCTCAGTTCAATAAGGTTTTATTCGCCCGCCAAAGAAATCTCAAGCCTGGCCTCGTTTTCCCCGCCCGTTAATCTCAAGCAGTCTTGGTTACCCCCCCCCCCCGCACACGAGTCGACGTAACGCTGACAGACAAGCGCGCTGCGCAATAGCAGCGCCGCTGAGCACGAAGCGGGCCAATAAGAGCTCAACACGGAGGTGGCACCTCGCGAACGGCTCGGCTGCTTGAGCAACGGCCGTTTGCGCGTCCAGCCGTTGGAAACGTTCCTTGTTTGCGCATGCGGGCAGGCGGCGGGTGGGCTCCCGGCTCCCTGTCCGTTTCTAGCTTCTTACCTTTGGCAGACATGGTGCCGAAAGAGAGGAGGAGGGAGGGGAGCCGCGGACGGTCGCGACGCGGCGAGGCCCAGCGACGGAACAGACCCGGAGTCGGGACGCGGAAGCGGCTGCAGCGACGTGAGGCACAAAACAGTTTCGGTTACCCTTGCGGCTGCGCAGTGGGGACTTGGGCGCGTCTGGCAAACGGGCGGCCGAGGGAGGGCGCGCTGAGGTGGTGGCTTCGCCTGTCCCTTACAGCGTTTGCGGGAAACGGCCTTGAGAGAGCGCCCTTCCCTCCGTCGCCTCTCCCACCCCACGAGATTTCAGGATGTGGTGACGGCAAGCACACGCTCAACAGGCTCTGTTTTCTGCGGCACATGCAGCCGTCGCTGGCAGCGCCACTATTCCCTCGCTGCTCACTTGGTTCGGTTGTGAGGGGATGGCAGAGGGATTCAAGGAATGAAAGAAACCAGTACCTTGATTATAAGAGTTGTAGGTGAATGGGCTCGCCAAGTTGCTTGCCTATAAGCAAATACTTACAGAGCACGAAGTGTTCTCTCACTGTTTTCAGATGTTGTAGTAGACATTATCTTAGGAGAGGCTTCCCTGAGTTAGGAAATGGGCCTTTTTTAAGCTAGTGCTTGCAGCCTGCAATTTTCATAAGTACTTACATTCAAAATGATAAAATAAGATCCCTTGGGGCGGGTGTGTGTGTTGTGAGTTCTTCTCAAGTATCCACCTTCCCATAGTACAGTGGTACCTTGGGTTACATACGCTTCAGGTTACAGACTCCGCTAACCCAGACATAGTGCTTCAGGTTAAGAACTTTGCTTCAGGATGAGAACAGAAATCGTGCTCCAGCGGTGCGGCAGCAGCAGGAGGCCCCATTAGCTAAAGTGGTGCTTCAGGTTAAGAACAGTTTCAGGTTAAGAACAGACCGGAACGAATTAAGTACTTAACCTGAAGTACCACTGTACATATAAGACACATAGATAATTTCTACTATTTAGCATTTAGCAACAACAGAAGATTGAAATGTGCTGTTCTTGCACAAAAATATTTTTGATCACAATTTGATTTTGTTTTTGATTCCTGACAAGATAGACATAAAAGGGAAACTATGGGAACCGATGTGTGATTAGTGGGGCTTTCTTTCTGAGATTATTTGTAGCAGTGAAAGCCCTAAAATCTAGATTTCAAACTTTTTGACCGTAGCTAGCCTTAACAGCACACAAGCCACTGCATGTTTAGTAAGCAATAACTTGAACAAAGGCTTGAATCCTGAAGTCATTCACTAGAGAGCAAGGCCTGTTGAAGACAGTGAGGCTTCTGAGTCTGAGTAAACATGCATATGATTGCATATACCCTGGAAGTTGGCCATTTATACTTGGAATGGTACAAAAGGACAAAGTAAAATCTGAGTAAAATAGCTATTAAGAAGCTGGTTTTGGTGTTTTAGTTTGATTTTGTTTGTTTGATATCACAAGTGCTCAGGGTTGGGTATAGCAGTAGTAAATTCAGAATAATAAAGGTGACGGTGTGTGCAAGTGGTATGAAGCTGGGGCTCTGCTATTGGTTGATGAACACTTGTGTAACTTTACCCTCTGCTTAATTTTCTTGTTTCTAGCACGTATCTGTTAGAAATGCTTTGTGGCCGAGTTGGGATTTTAACTTGCATCTAATGGTCCTAATCCAAACTCCTACATTATAACACTGAGCAAAGATGAAATCTGAACAATGCATAATGAACTTGTGGAATCTGGTGCCACAATAGATTATGATGACCTATAGCAAGAGTAGCCAATGTGGTTCCCCCCAGAAGTTTTTGGACTACAATACCCACAAGCCCCAGCCAGCATAACCAATGGGGAGGGATGATGGGAGTTGTAGTCTAACATCTGGAAGACACCACATTGGCTATCCCTGGCCTATAGTTTAGGTGGCTTTAAAAGGGGATTAGACAAATCCTTGGAGGAGTCTGCTGCAATCATGTTCTCATGTACTTGGCGGTAAATCCCACTGAACTCAATGGACGGAGCTTCCTTCTGAGCAGACATACAGAGGATTGCACTATATGACTTATCGTTGGCGATAGATCAGGAGAGCTATCGTCTACTTCCGGGTTTAGAAGAGGCATAGATTTGAAGCACAATCTGGTAAGGAGCAACTGTAAGGAACGACCGTTGCTTTCATGCCCCTGTTTGTGAGCTTCCCAGAGACATTTGGTTGGCTGTGGTAGGAAAGGGGATGTTGGATCAGGCAGACCTTTGGCAGACCTCTTGCATTGATTGCAGTGAAGCGAAGAGAATGGAGCAGTTTAATTGCAGTCACGTTTATTTGCCATTTCTATACACACTTCCTAGATAATCAAACTTTTCTGACACATTTTAGAGAGGGGGTTCACAATGAAACTGTCACTGTTTTTACTAAAAATAAATACAAGACTTAAAGTGTTGCACAGCTCTAAAATATACAAAGGCTTGGATTTAATGTAAACTTTGAAAACATTTTACAAAAGAAACCATCTTTGCAACAATTTAAAAAGTTCATATTTACAAATATTACAAAAATACAAAATGGATGCAAGTCCATAAACCATTGTCTCTTCTGCCAGCATGAACTGGTGATAGTACCAAAATAGTTACACTGTAACCTTCTTAATTGGTTTTTTTTTTTAAACTTTTAAGTCATAACCTACAGTATTTCTCTAAATCTGCCACAATTGCAGCAAATGCACTCTATCAGTGACCTTTGGCAAATGCAAACATATGCTTTATTTGCTTCAGCTAATCCATATTCTCTATGCTGCCACAATATTAAAATAGGAAAGAAAAAATGTTATTGAAAGAAAAGATCAAACAAACAGCTGCATAACTTCAAAAACCATTCTTGTAACATCAGTGCAAACAACATAATTGAAAGTTGGAATGATGGCTCACAAATTACTTATGTGTTTATACCCTGTTTCAAGATGGGATGTGTTTTGAGGGCTCTGACGACACTACTTGTGAGCACAGTCCTATGCATGTTTACTTGCAAGTAAGTCCCACTGCATTCAATGAGGCATGCTCTCAGGAAACTGTGCATAAGATTGTCGATTTGGGTTGTTTTTATCTCCAAATTTTATCACCCTGGTCTAGAGATCTATGCACTCATACACAGGCAAGGAGCTATTGCTGGTTATTCCCATTAACGTCAATGAAAGGGCATCACTGTGTGCATAAAGTTATGCCCCATCCTCAGTTCTAACGGGAGCAACCCTTGTGGGCAGCAGAGCTCCATTTGCCAACCATCTATTGCTGAATCAGGGGTTGTTTGCTAATATATATATTTTAAAGTGGATTTACAATCCATATTCATTTGGGCTTTTAATCTGATAAACAGAAAATAGAAACACTTTGTCATAGATTTCTGAGTAAACAAAATAAGTTTTTTATATGATAGTTTTGTGAGCATTACATAAGAAGGTGTTTCACTGCCTTCTAATTCAAGTTGCATGTATTTTTTTTAAATATATCTCTCTATATTTATATAGCTCTCTGTGGTATCAATACGAAATCATTAAATGCCTTGGAGTGTTATCCACAATGGAGGCGTTCGCCAGCCTCAGTGCACTGTGGATGGCACCTGCAAGACTGACATCTTGGAGAAACCAATTCAGCTGTTTTCTATAACAGTTTTGCTATAAAACACATTAGCATTTTTTAAACAAATGAATTTGGCACTTGGATCCTAAACATGTGGTGGTGATATTTCTGCCTGTGACACTGAAGCAATGCCATTGGTGATGCTCCATTGTTAGCACCAAGAGTTGAGACTCAGTTGTCTTAGCATCAGGAGTTTGTAAGGGTACTCTGGCAGTAATTGAAAAGTGGCCTCAAATGGCACTTGTGCCTCCCATATCAAATTTATTATATTGTTCTTTTCTTTTTTTTAAACTACATGAATCTTGTCAACCCACTAATGCTTTCTACTTCACTTGCTATTTGACCACTTTTTAGAGCTTGCTTAGTAGCTCTATTAGACTGCAATCCTGAATACATTTCCTGGGAGTAAGTCCCATTTAACTTTATGGGACTTACTTCTGAGACAACATGCATAGGATTGCACCATTAGACTTGCTTGTAATACTAACTAACACCTCTCTATTACACATCCCTACCAAACATTTAGGTTAGGTTTTGCTTATAGCAGTCCAGATCCTAAATGTCTGCCCCAGCATATCTACCTACTCCGCCTCCATAACATCTCTGCAGTGTGCCAGAATGTTGTCATAGTTAGTGACAACATACTGGCTCAGAAGTGCAGATGGCCCATCCTAAATCTTTATTTGCCAGCATGGCAAATTTTAGAATTGGACCAGTGATTTCCTGTTCTCACTAGTCTTTTTACACACATGCTTACCATTCATCTTTTGCCACACTGGAGGACTATAAGAAAACCTAAAAAAAGAAAACCTTGTATATTTTTCACGAGCCCCTGATGAAGATGAACTTCAACAATTTGTGACTAATTTTGAATGTTATTATTTGCTCGATCATTTCAACTACAAACAATATATTTAAGCTTATCCTTATGAGCAAACTAAAAAGTAATCCTCCCTCTGCTTTCCACCCCTTCTAAATTCCTAGTAAAACTTATTTCTGCTTGAAGCCAACTTATTTGTAGACTTACTAGTGACTATCAACTTAATTCTGCCATTTGATTCAATCTGTCCTGCACAACACATTCCTCCTTAAAACTGCCCTCAGCACTAAACCTTCCTGCATTTGTATTCCACAGTTAATATCAATGGACTGCATTTTAGAAAACTGGGCCTGAATGTCTATTTGATTTTGGAGTCTATTGCAATGGGGAAACTGATGCATCTATGGAAAATATTCTATTCTAAAATTAGTGACATTGTTTTGTGCATATGAGTGTGTGTTTTTTAAAACCCCTGTTGTACTTGATCTCATATCAATTTGTTTTTGCTCCTAGTTTTCCGACAAGAAAATTCAAGTAACTTCAAGTAATCCAGCTTTTGTTTCCCTGCCTTCATTTATTCAAAGTATTTGCTTGGATTCCTTTTCTACCCCACCCACTACATATTCCCACCCTGTTAAGCATTTCTGGTAAAGCCAGGACCAAAAGAAACTGAGCTGTATGTGGCTGGCATAATAGACCAAAGAGCTTCCCCATTCCAAGTTTAGTAAGCTATATGTAAGTTTAGTAAGTATGCATACATACACCTATTTCTCAGCTATTTTTTTTCACAGTGTCATTTTCTAAATATTTAGGTAGCATGAATGTTGTCCGCACAAAGCTTCACTGAAAAGTTGTTACACAATTTTATTGATGAATCAAGAGCATTTGTTGCATGCTTAATAGTTATTTACTTTATGAACATGAAACTAATCTTGTTTCAAGATTTACGTTACCAGGTTATGACTAGGTCACCCAACAGCCTAGTAGTAGTAGTAATATGAAAACATTTCCTTATACTTGCCCCCTCTTTACAGTAATTGTTCAAATTAAGTGTCAAACATCAGAGTAAAGTCTGACAGCTCATATTTTGCATTTAGAAGAGGGGGAGGTGTTTATTTTCCTATTTAAAGTGTGCTTTTTACCCGAACAATTGTTGTTCTTGTTCTTGTTATGGTTATGGAGGCACTAGAAACTTAAATCCGTTTAACAGATGTGGCTTCCCCCAAGAAATCCTGGAGTTGTAGTTGTGTAATGGGGCTAAGAATCTCTATGGCATGTGTGGGCAACCTTTGGACTGCTAAGTCCCCCCCCCCCATGCTTCTGAATTTTGCTGTTTACATGCAAAGGAAAACACACAGAGGGAATCATCGTTGTGAGCCTTCCTTGCTATATAAATTGCACTCTCCATAGGTTGCCAAATACAATGGGGAGGAAGATGTCTGGGAAGAGAAAATAGGATTAACTTGATTTAAGAGACTGATATTATTCTCATTCTACCAACTGCAGTCTGACTAACTACACTTCTCTAGATTCTTGGCAGGGGATTGGGAGAAGCCTCAACTGCAAATCTGGTTTATAAACAGTTTGTATTTGTAGTGCCTGCCAATAAGCCTCTTGCCACAAGCTGCTCTTCGAAATTAGCTTGTTTGGAACAGCACTTTTGGAAAGAAAATTGATCAGATAATATCAAATTAATCTTATAATAATATTTTATTCAGATTTCCCCAAATTAAAGGGTTAAATTTGTGTTAGAGGCTTTCATTATTCAATTACAAGTGGTAGATATGTAAATTATGTTTGATATTAAAATTGTATTCACAGAATACAGTCAGTACCTTTTTTAATCCTTTTTTTGTCTTTCAACAAGGTTATCGTTTGCCACCAACCAATTTTCTCTCTGATAATTCTATTTACACATGTTTATCAAAAATATGGATATGTACATCTGTTTTGTTCATTTCTTCTAAATTTTGTTTCTGTTCATTTTAATGTAAAAAAATACCAATTCCTCAAGCAATTTAATGTTTTTTCCCTAGGGAAGCACAACAGTGAAGGTAATGTTTTTGATCCTAAATGACATCTTTGGAGGGGCAGAGGGAATTCTGAAAATTGGATAATGTAAATCTACATTGACAATGAGAAACATGAAGACAAATGAAATGAAAGTTAACCATTTAGTAAATTTCTACTTATAGAAAAATGTGAAGTAATAAATAGCTACAGATCATCTTCTCATCTCCCAGTCTCTTAAGCAACCCTTAGCATTTTCAAGCATCAATATTGCCCTGCATGGTATTTGACTGCTACAGAATTGGCCTTTTATAGTCAGGTGAGCCAAGTGATTGCAGAGTCCTCCCATTTAACAGTCAGAAGTGTGCTCTGGCCCAGGTGTAGCCTATGTGGAACTCTGAGAAGATCGATCATCATGAGGACTCCCATCAGAATTCTCAGTCTCTCCTTCGGAAATGGCTTGCATCGGGGTGTTGTACAGTCTGCAGCGGACACTGTAGCGGCTACTGCTGGCTGCCGGGGGTGCCCGTGACCGCCCCACTCTTGAAGATGCTGATGTTGGAAAGCTTTTTGAGGAAATCCCTTCTGCATTCATTCTCGGAGTGGAAGGAGAGAGAGGAGCTAATGCCTCGGCACTTGATGAGGCTTGGGGAGACTCATCAGCATTTTGAAGAGCATCCCCAATTAGTTCTCCAGGAGATTTGGGTGAAATAGGGCTCTTTAGTATCTCTGTGGCTGACATCCTGTAGCTAGAATCAGAACGGCTGCCCTTTTTCAGGAGCAACAGTTTGAATTCTTCATTAGATGTGTTGGACTTTTTGGCGTTCCTGTAAATAAGCCCAGGAGATCGCTGGCTGCTTGCTGGGCTTGCTGCACCAGTTGTAGGGGGAACATTAGTTGAAGCCGCAGGTGATGTGTTGCTGGCACTAGAAGACACGCTGCTAGTACTAGATGAAGCTCTCAATCTGTTCCTTGCAGAAACCTCTCCAGAGTCCTTTCTTCCAAGAACTTTCCTTTTTGAGCTGTAATGGGGAGGGAAGAAGCCATCATATTCACAGCTTTGATACCTATCTCATACTGTTTTTGCTGAGCAAGATCACAAGATATTTGCAATTATATAGATAGCAAACAGTGTCCTCTATAAAACTGAACTATATTAATATATTTACCAGTACAGTATAATGGCTTCTGCATCTGTGCATTTACAGGAGAAACAAATATAAGTGAGCAATGCCTAACAGGCTCAGAAATCACAAGGGTGATGACTAGGATTCCAAGGGTCAGGCTTCACACAGCTCCCTGTCCTCCATTCAGTAGAGAGAGGGATGAGCTTCTGACCAACATAGGAATCTGAAAATAATTTCTGTCCCGCCTCAAAAACAAGTAGGGGGTGGGGAGACCTAGCAGTGTTATTGCAGATCTCATACATATATGCAGTGCTTTTTTTCCTAAAAAAATGTTTAGGTATACTCTCATTTTCCTACTCCTATTGAAATACTGCCCCTCAGTGAAGCCAAACTTAGATTCACAAATTGTTTAGGGGTATGCGTACCCCTGCGTCCCCCCCAGTAGAAAGCACTGCATATACGTGCATATGTCCATGCATTTACACAGCCCTCATGTAGTCTTCAGAGCAGGTTCTTAGCAGCTGGAAGAGGTTTTATTGCAAATCCGCTAGGAATAGGAGAGGCTGACTTTCCAAACCTGGTGCAAAGTCAGCATCTCCTATTCCTGTTTCCTCTCTTGACTGCTATTTGGACCTGTTGATCCAATTTTTCCTTCACCCTGTCCTCAGTTTAACTCCCAGTAACAAGGCTGTTGCTCATGAATGACAACTAGAAAAACATAAATGAGGCATATCATGAAGACCATTACAAACATTCCTGTGCAGTGGATTGAAGAATCCACATTTCAAAGCTAGTAGTTTATCACCGCTGCTCTGAATAGTTGATTGATTTACTTTAGGTCTATTCCTATTGCCATGAAAATAGCACATTTGCTGTTTTTAATAACCCTAAAATGAGCTTACCGGTGAATAACTGCAAATAGATCCTCTGTTGTTCGAGGCTTATTTGGAGACACAAAAGCTTCTTCTGCTTCAGCTTGAGAATCTTCACTTAAGGGTGAGAATATGGAATCATCACTTGGGGAAGATTCTTCAAAACAAAAAGAGAAGACCTACTGAGACTTAATCAAACACTTTCCCACACGTTACAATAGAGCTGGTTAATGTAATCTACTTGCTCAATAATTAATGGAGCTGCTAGTATAATGACAGGCACTAGACAATCTAGTCTAAATATTGGATGATCTGTCAAAATAATGCTTCGTTATAAAGGGTTACTGCTCTTTTCTCAGCTGAACTGAAATAAAAAGAAATGCAAATTCATTCCTACACATATATATATTTCTGCAAAGCATGGTAGGTTTTCTCTCTCTCTGCTGAAAAGTATTGGCAAAGCTCCATTAAAATAAATGGAGCTGTCAGCTGGCTGATCTCTGTGAACTGCCACCACAGAAAGCCATCTCACTCAAACAGAACAAAAATAGTTACGAATGTACCTTTTAAGACATCATCATCTGGGGTCCTTTGTGACTCAGCTGCTCTGCTGTCACTCTCATCAGAGGCACTTTTGGTTGGAATACCTGACACAATTTCGTTTTCCTGCTCAGATGATTTTTCACTGAGTGAATCTACAGTTGAGATCTCTGATTCATAGCTGATATTCCCAGGCACTTTGTCATCATGTTGACTTGGATCAAGCCGATGCTTTAGCTGATGACTAATGTCTGTTCCCCCACCTGCGGGGCCAGACTGGGACATAGTTTCATGTATAGGTTCGTATTCCAACTTTTGTTCACGGTATGCAGGTAATTCTTGCTGAAGCTGCACAAGGTCAAGACTCCTCTCCTGCTCTGATCCATATGTGGTTCTTTTCCCAATAGAATTGCTTGAAAGGTCATCTGAGCCTTGTGGAAATGGTTCAGCAGAACTGCCACAGGCTTTACTTAGCGTACTCTCTAGTAAAAAATCATGAACCCGATGCATTTGATCTGTTACATATTTAGCTGTTGGAGCACCCACATTTCCTGAGGTCACCATCTGTTTGCAGGTATTCTTTTCACTGAAAGACAAACTGTTAGCCATGTGAAGTTGTTCTGGGGTTATCTGTACTGGAGATACATCAACATAGGACACAATGGCCTCTTCCATGGAGTATTGTCGTGATATTTGCTTCTTGCTTACATGTGGCTTCATTTTACCAGAAATGGCAGTAACCAATAAAGTGTTTCCTTGAACATGGAGCTCTGTATGATCTTTTTGTTTCACTTCTTCAGGCTTATTAATGGATCGAAGATGTACAGACTTCAGAACTGAAGGTGTGATTGCAAGGGCTTGTGGAGGATTGGAGTTCAGTGCTTCTTCTACCATACTTGGTTTATTGTAATTAAAAGCATGTAGTTGGTGTCTGTGAGCATATGGTTTATTCAAGACATTATGAAGAGCACTTAGGTCAAGATGAGTAGGAGGTATAACTGGAAGTTCTAGATCTTTGTTTAGAGATACGTTGCCATCTTTAGAAGAAGGCTGTTGTAATGAGGACTTCCTTTCTGGTACTTTTGGCTTTCTTTTACTCCCCCCTGGGGATAAGGGCCCAGAAAAGAAAGCTGTAGGAAAAGATGATGTTGGTGTTTCAGACTGACTTGAGTAACCACTTGAAGGAGAAGCTAAGCCAGCCAACTTTTCTGGGGAAGCCAATTTGAACTCGTTCTCAACAGAAGGGAGGGAGGGAGTGGTGGCTCTTGATCCAGACTGTGACGTTTGTGATTCAGAACTTTCTGGCGACTTTATGCATTCTATGACTGTAGTACCCGTAGCAGTGCTAGAATTGGATAAAGACCTATAAGGGTCATTCGATTTCAAGTCATTTAAAAGCCAGAGATCTGCATAGTGAGATTGTTCAGCACCTTCGTCTTTAAAGGATGGGATGTCCATGGTGTCAAATGGAGGGTCTTTTAATCCGCTCTCCTCCTGATTATCCCAGGCGAGTTCCTGCTTGCTTGGCAGACTAGTGTTTTCTGCTCTCGAAGGTGTGTTTGAAAACTCGAGGGGCAGCTTCATTTCCCTGGAAGTGTGAGGCATGTGCTGCTGCCCACTGCTTATCTTTGGTTCTTTCTTCTCAGGAAGATCTATGCTGCTGTCAGATTTCCTTAAAGATGAACTGCGTTTTGGTGGGGCTGGCTTTGCCTTTGGTTTCTTTAGAGAGATGCTCTGCTTTCCTTGCCTCCTATGGTTTACGTAATCCTGCCAGGCGCAGTTAGTGAGATTGGAAGCAACGCTTGCATTCTGGCCACTCTCGGAGCCCACAGCTGCATAGTTACAAATATAACTTTTAGTTCCCTTGAGACCACAGTCAAAGTGCATGGAGGTATAATAGCCTTCAGTGTCAACTGAAAAGTGTGAGCTACTGTCTGCTTTGTCTGATGGTGTCTTCTCTATAAAACTATCATATGTGGCCATGCTTGTAAAACTTGGACATCCCAGACTGTCTGTCTTGGGGCGTTCAGGGCTGAAATCCTGGCGGCAGGATGCATCGTGGTGGTGATGCAAGAAATTCCATTCACTGTCACTCGTGTTGCTGTTATTAGGGTCATCGAGTAGATCCGCTACAGTGGAAGTGAACGAACTTGTCCTGTGTCCTCTAACTTTATCTAGCTGATCACTGTAGTGTTCGGTTATGAAGACACTAGAATCTTCATTGGCATTAGGGGCAATGTTCAGGGATAATTCTGAATCACAGTGTGAAGAACCAGTCAGTGGGGGAGAGGCAGCAGGAGGAATTGTTTCGGATGTTTGGGAAGGACATGTTGAGCTGCTTCCACTCCAGTTCCCACTGGATGACTGGTGATCATCTTTCTGGTCCATGTGGCTGCTAAGAAGAACCCCAGCTGTGGAGATGGAGTGAATGGGACTTCCAAAGGTATCAGAGTTTGATGAAATATCACAGCTTCCAGAATCTGCCATCCTTGACAACCTTGACCTCCCCCTCTCATTTGAATTACAGTCTGGACTATGAAGATGCTGAGAACAAGTTAAACCTATGGGATGGTGTTCTTGTGAACACTGGGTATTGATGACATCTTTACTCTTTGTGGAGATCCTTTCTTGGCTTGCTAGAAAGTGTTCTGCATCATATGCTGACATTTTGGCACCAGAGTTGTGGTCCCCTTCATTGGCTCTAGCACCTTCACGAGGAAGACTCCTAGATCTGACGCGGTTGCTTACTGATGTTGTAAACATGGGGTCACCATTGTCTGTCAGCACCAGTATGTTGCCAGCTGAGTGAGACAGGGAGGCTACTACGCTCTGACCCCTCTGAGCTCGAATTCTTCTCCGGGATGGGGCAGCAATAAGGATTTCTTCTGTCTGGCACTCAGAGTCTCTGGTACCTGACCTCCTGTTGACGTTATTAGAGAAGTCTGGATTTGCATGCACAATCACATTCCGCTCTCTTGCTACAGGTGATTCGTCAGAATCTAGGACACACACAAAACTCTGTGAGGCACCATTTCAGTTGGCTGACAAGCTATGTCCCTTACATTGGCCTTAAAAATGCATCACATAGGGTTTTTCTCCTCCCTGCCCAAGCCTTTCAACAACAGTAACTAACATGAAGAAAAAGGATTTGCTATGGGCCAAATGAGATGGTTCAAGCAGATGTGCTTGAACATTATATCCCTTGTTCAACAGGGAAAGCTGCTTCGGGGGGGGGGGTCTATTAGAACAAGCAATTTGCATCAGGAGTGAGTGCCAAACTCATCGCTCCAAGTCATCCCCCTCCTTGGTGGCTTTTCCTTTGAGAAGTACAAAATGCAAGGCAATAAGCAAACCACCCTTATCTAAATTCTGAGTATTTATTATATTATGATAGCTTGAATCTTCAGTTCATTGTCTGTCATTGTACAACAGATGTGAGCTGTGTACACACCATACATTTAAAGGACATTTAAAACTCACAGATCCCTCCAAAGAAAGGAACTACAATGCCTAACAAACTACAGTTCCTGGGATTCTTTGGGGAAATACATGTGCTTTAAATGTATGGTGTGTATGCAGCCAGTAGAAAAAGTCTGTGATTCTTAGGTCTAGTGGACTTGACCCTGATTACCACTGACTTAACATTTGTATAGAAAAGAGCCAAGTCAGCACATCTCATGTATGTTATCATTACAATTTTTTTAAAAAAGGTCGAGACAAACGTGAAAAGAGGAAAAATATTTGGGAAAGTTTTCAAACATTGAGAGCTATCTGGCACAAATATTCAACTGGTCTTCTGTATAAAATCAGTGACACTTCATCATCACGTTGCATCATATCATTTGTCACTGCTTTACCTTATGGGTCCCTTGGCTACAAGAATAAACTTTCACTGAATCTAGTTACTTTTTATGTACACACTATGGGTATCGAAACAAACAAAAATAAAAGAATACAACAAAAATTAAGTAACTCATTACACTTAAACAATAAGGGCTGGACACGTATATCTATATTACTCAGTAAGGCCTACTGTGCATCAAGACTGAAGGCTGTAATAAGTAATATAGTTTGGCTGGCAGTATTTAATAATAATAAAAAAGACAAAACAAAAAATAGCAATACCCAAACGCATTAGATTTGAAACTCCACCATCATTGAAGTTGAAGTGTTCCTTGGATAGCAGTTTGGAAGGCAGGCTATTGCTGCAATTAAGGCAGTTAAGAATGCTATCTAGCGAAGAGTTTTATTGATACTACACCTATTTCTTGTTGGACTCTTCTGGGGATGCCAGAGATGGTTTTCCTCCTTCTCAATTTCCGTCTCCGCTGTAGTACGGATTGTGAGTGAACAAGAGAGCAGCGTATACTAGCCTCTCTGTCAAAACCAACTCCTGCAACCCATAAATAGGTCTCATTAGCTTTTGGAAATAGTAAACAAATTTTTATGACTGGAAGACAGTGGAGGTCATGTGAGCACTTTGGATTGTGCCTGCAAATAAATATAAGGCAGACCTTGTACAACTCTCATGGAAAAAAATCACCGTGTACCACAGCGTTGCTTCTATGATCCCTGTTCCCTCTGAGCAGCCTGCGTTGCCAAAAGTTACAAAAGGTAGGAGAGGGGAATGAAAGGGATGCAGGGAAAGTTAGGCACTCTCATTAGCAAGGAACATTTACTGTAATGGTTTGTCCATTTATTATGGATATACAGGCATTGACATCTATGAAATGAACAGTAGCATTCAAGATGATGATCAGAAATTGGGCAGCTGTACTTTTTTTATTTTAATGCTTACATTGCAATGAAATTGTGGGGAAGCCAAGGGGCAGTTGCAAAAACCTGAGTCCAGCCTATCTTATTATACCGCATGTTTCAGAATAATGATGGCTCAAGAGGAGGATGCAACTAAGTTTTCCCTATATCAGTCCTTAGAGAACATTGTTGATGCTGAGACATATCTAAATGTTCACACTGATTTCATGGTTCAGTAATTCTAAATTAGATTGGTAATGAGTAATTACCACCAGTGTTTAATTGAGCTGAATTCCTAAACTAATGCTGATACTGTCATTACAGAGCAGCCACATCACTTACGTGTCATTACATCACATATCTGTTTTTACCTTGTAAGGTTGTCCTGTCTGACTTCCTGTTCGCTGTATAGATTCCTACATGTCCCTTTCTCCCAACACCCTTACGTTGTCAACACATGAAGAACAGGGTGAATGTTTCCAGATGCAAGACATTGTCGTTGCAAAGGGCATTTGCAAAGTGTGAACTAAAAGTAAGATTCTAAAAAAGAGCAGTCTTCTTATTATTACAAGCTTTCTTCATCATCACTTCTAATGCAAATGATATCTAGTATATCCATGGTACATAGTATTTCCCTAATTAATCTGGGAAGAGATTATCAACAAATAAGAACAGTGTCCTCCACCTAGAAGCTAGGTAAGTCAGACTATTTGTCCCTCCAACTCAGTACTATCCGCTCTGACTGGCAGGGTGCTTTCCTGTTACCTGCTTCTTAACTGGACACAGATAACATGCAAAAAACCGAAAAAAGGCATTACTGGAGTAGATTCAAATTATTTTTACAAAAATGTGTTATGAGTCTAAATAATTTGTTTTTCACTTGTTATTGGAGACTAAATTTTAGAAACAAATCTGAAAACCCTGCCAGCTATTCATCTGGCTAAAAATGCATTTACAAATTAAACACTGTGTTTCCATTTAGTAATAATAAACCATCCGATGTTACAGTAGATTTCCTTTCATCAAAGAGTTATAACTTGGCAAGGATCCCTTCAGAACAAATATGTCGGGGCAGTAGCTATACATGAAGGTTCTCATGGTATAATTTGAAAGGCAACAATATGAACTAAAAGTAGAGAGGAAGGGAATAAAAACCAAAAATCTTGATTTGAAAACCTGTACTTTCAATGCTGTATAATTATATCAACCATAATTATACACAGACATACACATACAGAGTACATTACATACAAATGTAAAACACCAAAAAGTAACTTTCTTGTAAAAGTTCTTCTTGAAATCTACTACAGGAGACCCCAGACAAAAATCCTATATTCCAACCATCACCAACACCACTGCAATAAGTGAACAGAAATCTTTAATATTGAACAAAAGCACTACGACACCCTACTGCCTTTCATTATTTTAGAACAAGTGTTAATGCATTGGGAGGGGGGAGAAGAAAAATAATGGTTCTGAACTTTTCAAGATGTTCCGGCAATTCTGTTATTTGGAAACTTTTAGTGATATCTACAACAACTGAACAGAATAATCTCTAATAGCTTGGACACTAGAAACAGATTTTATTACAAGTTTTTAAAGTGGTGTCATTGTGAACCTATTTTTATCACAGAAAAAAGCCACAGCATTTCTTGGAGCTTTCAAAAGTGAAATTTGTGCCCTAATCCTAAACACATTGGCCAGCATCCAAATACAGTGGTGCCTCGCAAGACGAAATTAATCCGTTCCGCGAGTGTCTTCGTCTAGCGGTTTCTTCGTCTTGCGAAGCAACCCTATTAGCGGATTAGCGCTATTAGCGGTTTAGCGGCTATTAAAGGCTTAGCGGCTTAGCTGCTAAAAGGCTATTAGCAGCTTAGAAAAAGGGGGGGAAAGCGGAAAAAAAATCTCAAGACTCGCAAGACATTTTCGTCTTGCGAAGCAAGCCCATAGGGAAATTCGTCCTGCGAAGCAACTCAAAAACGGAAAACCCTTTCGTCTAGCGGGTTTTCCGTCTTGCGAGGCATTCATCTTGCGGGGCACCACTGTAGCAGCAAAACTATCTTTGTGAACTCAAGGTGGTTTTAGACTTATTAATCTCAAATAATAACCTACTCACTATGCCATGTGACAAGCTGATTTGAAATGATGGAGGGACAGGGGGCAATGTTAGCTAAATTTCAAGAGCAGTTTGTTATATGATGCTGGGATCAGCTATTCAGATAAGTGTCAAAAATTCAACTGGGCAAGACCAAAATCCAAAAGTGAGATGGCATGGTAGTGGTTTGTGTGTAATTCCTTTTTGCAAGCCATTTCTCCATTCAGAATCAGCCCCTCAAAACTACTTCCCCATCTAGTAAGAAATAAAATACAGAGTACAGTCGTACCTTGGATCCCGAACACCTTGCAAGTTGACCGTTTTGGTTCCCGAACCCCGCAAACCCGGAAGTGACTGTTCCGGTTTGCGAACTATTTTTGGAATCGTCCAACGGGGCTTCCTGCAGCCAATCAGAAGCTGTGCTTTGGTTTCCGAATGTTTTGGAAGTGGAATGGACTTCTGGAACGGATTCCATTCAACTTCCAAGGTACGACTGTACTCTTCTGTTCCGCTCCCTTTTGTAATGTCTGGTTTGGTCCTGAGCTGCTTTATCCTTATACCTTCCTTTATTTTTGTCCATTCCACATGGCAGAAAAAAATGAGTGTCTTAAATGAGCCTAGTATCCAAATAATTTGTGGCCGGGGGGGGGGGGGGCTTGGCTGGGGCAGGGAGCAAAAATTGCTCATCCTTGAAGCAGTGTATAAATTTGCAGCATGAGTTTAACCACATTTCTGCTTGATGATACGTGCAATTTAAAAAAGAATCCACAAAGAATGCTCCAAGAGAATGGCAGCTAAGAATATTCACATCCACCACCTGTTATCACCATGACATCAGATGAAGTGTTTTCCCTTGCCTGCGTGGTTTGATTTCAAACTATGCAGGCAAAGGAAATGGGATTTGCAGCAACCACTGGTCTGCAAACCCCACTTCCTTTGCCAGCACGGTTTGATTTCAAACTGCTGTGGCAATGGGATCCTTTCCTTTTATGCATCCTTTGCATGTGCAATTTGAAATACAACCGTATGGGCAAAGGAACCATTTCCCTGTAGGGTTTGCTGTCAATGAGGCATGCTGTCGGTACCGATCACCTGATTGGTGCTGATAGCAAGCATTGTTTGGGACAGGATAAAATCAGGAGTGCACTTTAAGGCTCCCAATTATTTCTGTGCAACTACGCCGTTACTTGTCTCACACTTTACATCACATATGATGTTAGGTGTGTGACAGCTGACTGTAGTTTGGGCAGAACGTCCACACACACATATTTGATCCCCCCCCCTTCTTACAGAAATTTCAAAACACAAATTCAGATAAATGGATACCATGCCCCCTGATAATTCCACAAGCCCAGTGTAATAGATTTTATCACAATAGAGCACAAGTATATTTTGTTCTGGTTATTCAACTTGCCTTATTAGCAAGGATAAATGTGCATATATTACTTGGAAGGGTAATATAATTAACTCTCCTAAGCACTTCTGCTTTTGATAGACAAGCTTTTTAGGTGAAGACTGCATGGATATTTCTATTTATTGTAATGCTCTCACCATGGAATGAGATAATGAACCAACAAGAGAACTGGCGAGTTCAGACATAGTGCTTAGTAAACCATGGTTTTGCCATTTTGAGAAAAAACCAGTATGAGTCTCAGACTTCTTAGCTGCTCCTCCCTCCTCTTCCTTATTTGGAAAGAAATCAGAAACTTCTGCTTTAGAACTAACCACAGTTCCCTGATATAGCAAAACTTAGAGGACAATGGTTTATTTTAACTACGGTTAGTTAAAACCAACTATGGTTAGCCAAAACCATCCTTCCTGGTTTGTAAACTAACTGCCATTCTTGGAGGTTGGATATAATGGAGAACCAAGGTTGTTTCTCAAATGAAAGCAGAAGTTTTCAATTTTCTTGCATATGAAAGAAAGGGGAGAGGAAGCATGTTAGCCCAAGGCTCATCTCATAACAGGAATGTAAGACAAAAAAAATATCTCAGGGCTTTCAGAGACAGTTCTTCTGTAGGCAACCATGGCATCTTACTTCAGATATAACAGCACCAGTGTTGATGGATACTCATGAGATTACCAATATAGCTTGTTTGGGCTGCAATCCTATGCACATGTACCTGGAAGAAAGCCCCATTAAACAAAGTAGAACTGACTTTTGAGTAGACATGCATAGGATTTGACGGTTGAAGCTATAAAGCTTTGTTACATTCTTGCCTTGGAAACCTTACATTTGCTGATCATAAACTCCTGTGTTTAGAGATATGCTCACCGTAATAAAATTAATGACTTGAACCACCTTTTTGTCAACAAAAAAAGAAGTACAAGAGATCTGTACCAGTGACATTGATGGGGATAATGCAAGAGGAAATCACTTGGGCATCTTGTTTCATTTTCTCCTCTGGAGTTGGGAGAGGTAGTGCTTTGCTCCAATTGGTTTGCTTATCCAGTGTAGAAGGGATATTATGTATTGGATTTTTCGGCCTCTGCCCTAACATGACATCTGTATCTTCTTCCTCCGGAGGGTGGGACTGTAAATGAATACAATCAAAATCAGTATCTACTCTTTTTACGAGATAAAGTTACTTTTTAAAAATACCAGAAAAAATAGATTTGGAAGTAGGTTTCAGAAAAGCAGTAATGAAGAGCGTGTTGCAATTTCAACACAGGAAGTCAAACTACCTCACATACTGGAAACATTTAGGAGCTGTAGTTTAAAATGGATTTTCAGAACATGGAAACAGCTTCCAGTCAATGCTTAGCTTCTGCAAAGATGTATCCTGCTACATATGATCCATATGTACATGCCATTTTAGCAACTTTTTAGCAAGTTTTAAGTCCCATTATTGTATTTAGTTTGATAAACATATACTTGAATAAACATATCAAATCAGTTCCATGCAGACTTTCTGTCTATCAGTGTATAACTGACACAACAACCCTGGCTAATCTTGAATAAAATTACTTGAAGGCAAGTTACACTGGTTTTAATGGAATTCAGCATTATCCAAAATATTGTTTGTACAGAAATTCAGTGGAACTTATTCCCAATCAGATGGGTTTAGAATTGCAGTTTAAGAGCCTGATCCTATCCTTGACTTCAAAGTAAGTCTCACGAATATTAATGAAACTGACTTCTAAGGAAACATGGGTAGGATCAGGACATATGTTTTATATCACACAATAGCAACTGTATACTAAAAGAAAAATGAAAAAGCAAAGGTTGAGCCACCACCTTCAAGTCTTAAGAATAACATTCAGAAGATCATGCAAAGTAATTCAGAATGTGCTACCCAAGCTACAAGGCACAAAAGATAAATAGGCACAAAGAGAGATTAGTTAACCAACTCCAAGAATAACTTTTTGAAAAGAGAGCAGGACTGGCATGCTTTGTAGTTTTACCAAGTGAGAGTAAAAGATCAGAAGCAGTTTGTTGAAATCTATGCTTATTGAGAAAACAGCAATTACTTCAGCAACAGGGCAGAAATACTACCTTCAGAGCTTTATAAAGTTCTCACTCTTCCATTTAACTGGTTACTGTTATTTGTACACAGCCCTGGAGGTATTTACTTCTAAGCATTTTCTGTTCTAAACATTTTCACCTCTTGTTTCCATTTGTTTCCATTTCCTACTTTGCTAACATGGATTTTCTGTCCTTGGCTCTCATTTACTCTGAAAAACTTGTAATTCTTTTAGCTGTGAGTTAAAGGGCCAAAATTTGCTTTTATCTAGAGCGCTTAATATTGTACTATTTTCTAACGGATAATCAACTTCAAATAACTATAGTTCTCTTCATAAATAAATATCTTAACAAGGCTGAAGGCCCTGAATAGGCTTGCAGGCATCCCTAACTTCCTACATGTACACTGAAGACCACACTTCACATCTATTTATATAAAATACAAGCAAGTCACTTGCTTACCTTGTTGAATCATCTGCAAAATAACCCACAAAAAAATAATAACAAAAGGAACCAGTCTTCCCCCAAAATATTTTTGTCCATCCCTGGGTTAGGAAAACATTGCAGCTTTCTTTATCTGTTCTGCTTTTGTGCTGTTCCCAGCAGACATGAATAGCTCATATAAACTACTAGCACAAAAGACTTTGTTTCCTAGGTAACCTCTGAAAAAAGTTGATGCGTGCAAAAAAAAAAAAAAAAAAAAAAAAAAAGCCGGTTGGGTGGGGGGAGAGACTCACATAGCCTGTACTTTGTTGCTGATTCCTTCCCCTGCATAACAATAGCTTTCTGGACAAAGAAAGTGAAGTGACCTGACCACAGACTCCCTGACTGTCTGCCAGTGCTACTCTTTAGCAAACAATAGCAATGATAACAGTCTATAGAACAAATTCATGCTTTGCTGTGCTATGGTTTGGATGTCATCTTGTGGTTATCCAAAATCTCTGTCTAATTCTTTTCAGCACCCTACAAAAAACCCATCAGAGACAATTTGGTTGGGCCCTTTAAAACTAATTAGTGAAGGGAAACCCTCTTGTGAGCTGGTAAAACCTATTAAACTTACACCAAGGGGTGGGGGTGGGGAGAAAAGTTGGTGTTCCTTGTTGATAAGAGCATAACATAAAGACAACAAAGTTAGTCAGCCAAAAAAAGCAAGCGAGAGAAAGGATTAGGGATGGAAAGGGACAGAATGAGTGAGAGGCTGTTATGTTAGTCTTTTTTCTGATACCTTTCGACTCCATGGGGTCATGTGGCAACACTCGGTGGGGGAGGGCGAGCGGGTGCTGTAAAACTATAAACATGAAATGTGGAGGGAAAGTGGTTAAAAAAATTAAAAACACATAGCTGAGAATGTTTCTGTGGTGTGGGCCAAACTCTTTATCAAGGCCGGACAGTATTGAATTTAAAATGTATCATCACTGCAAGCTGTAGTCATTCTGCAAAATTTTACTCATAACGTGTTGTCAATCAGAATTTGCTCCCTGGTTTTCCATCTGCTTAACTTCTACACATGGTGGTTGGTTAGGGAGGGAAGTTAAGTGGCATTAATCACATGTGCAGATTATTATTATTTTTGCCACACCAGCCTTTTGATAGCTAACAATGCAGCCCTTAAAGCAACATATGAGGCTCTACCCATTGGCTAAAAGGCCCTTTGGTGTTTCTTGTGGTTTTATGACACACCAACATAGAATTTTAAAGATTTCCCCCCTCTCAAAAGTACTTCTCAAACCTTTGAAATATGTGTGGGGAGTCTTAAGATTTTTTTTGTTTCCCCCCATCATCTTCTATGATGGCCGTGTTGTTTATTTATGGATTTTATTCAGGTTGGATTTTATTCTGTTGAAACAGAAACCTTTCAAAAACGGCAAAATAAATTAGTACACTTTTGGTAGTAGAAATGTAAAAAGCTTTAAATGCATAACTTTAGGGCTAGCTGGGGAGTCTCAGAAAACTAGTGATGCCACCAAAGCTGCTACTCACCTGGCTTAGAATACAAATTTTAATGCCACGTCATAAAATGTACCCAGATTAACACAAAGTGAAGTGCTTCTCTAGCTCAGATCTTAAGCTGAGGTGCTGTACTGTTCCTGATACCATGAACGGCAGCATTGCCGGCACCTAGGAGTGTGGCACTCCCAGGATACTTTCCTTAGTATGGATGTCAGACACCCTGGACATGAATTATTCCAGAACACTTGCACCTGAGATACTGTAATTATGATTAGCAGGTGTCCTAGGTGCCTAGCAGTGAGACCTCATAGTCGCTACCAGTCAGGCAACTGGGATGGGAAGGGGCAGCTGCATGGGAGAAAGGAGTTTGTGGAGGATAGGCAACTGAGGAGGGAGTTTGACTCCTAATGATGCCAAGAGTATGTATGGCAGGGTTCAACTTTCACAATTGAATGTAGAATTAAACATTTCTGAGCACAATTCAAAGTGTTGGTGTTGACCTTTAAAGCCCTAAACAGCCTTGGCCCAATATACACCCCATTGTTCAGCACGGACACTGAGGTCCTCCTCTGAGGGTCTTCTGGTGATTCCCTCACTGCACGAAATGACGTTACAGGGAACCAGGCAGAAGGCCTTCTTGGTAGTGGCACCCTCCCTGTGGAATGCCCTTCCTTCAGATATCAAGGAGATAAAAAACTACATAACTTTTAGAAGACATCTGAAGGCAACTGGGAAGTTTTTAACGTTTGATGTTTTACTATGTTTTATATATGCTATAAGCCGCCCAGAGTGGCTAGGGAAACCCAGCCAGATGGGCAGGGTGAAATTATTATTCTTATTCTTATTATTAATCAAATTAAGTTTCTAATTTGGGCAAGCTGGGGGACATACCTGAGCTGTAGTCTGAATCTGAGGGGAGTTCACTTACCGCTATGGAAAACAGGTTTCTGAATATGGATTGCTTTCAGCTCAAGAGGCTGTCAGAAAGGTTTATGACAACAAAGTCTAGGTAGATCCAGATCTACAGGATGGGATACATTATGTTTTGCCTAACAAAACACTTCTCCAGTAGGCTTCTCCTGTTTACAGGATGTAGGCTAGCTTTCAATTTTTGAACTACCTGCCTACTCAGATGATAACAATATGATAACATAAGAAAGGGGGAAAATCTAAATAATCTGCTGGGGAAATTGGTTTCTATTTCCATCAATTCTGAGACTCACATTTAGCATTTGATGGACTGATGGGATTTTGAGTCTGGTTGATAGTGTCCCTACAAATAATGAGTGTTTGAACTCCCAGAGCCATTTTTCCAGAGTATTTACTGATGTACTGACATTGCCAGTCACACCAAATGTATCTACAGCCTGATCAAGGAGCCTCTGGATAATCTGATGTATATTTAAGTACCGTATTTTTTGCACCATAACACTCACTTTTTTCCTCCTAGAAAGTAAGGGGAAATGTCTGTGCCTGTTATGGAGGGAATGCCTACGGGTGGCATGCCTACGGATTTTCCTCATCTAAAAACTACGTGCGTGTTATGGTCGGGTGCGTGTTATAGAGCGAAAAATACGGTAATTTATTTGACAATCTGGACTTGTTCAGGAACCCGTTGTCACCAAAAAAAATCTAAAAATAATATACCTCCTGATCAGTGTTTATGGGAGTATTTTCATTCATTATTAGTTTCTATCAAGAAACATATTTTTTAGTCCATGTGCCATTGGATGCTCTATTGAACAGAACCTTTCTATTCAGTTAAGCTTCAGTTTAATAAACCATCTGATATGGCAAACTGAAGCTTGTGCAAGCCCTGCGGACCATGGCTAGAAACCATTGTTTCGAATTTTGGTCCCCAAATTTGGTTTGCAAAGCTTGTGGAAACCATGGGTTGCTAGTTTCCTGTGTATACAGAGCTCCTTTGCAGCCATTTCCCCTTTCCCTTTCTGTGACCAGATGAACAATCCAGCATTCAGCATGTAACCATGGACTACCAATTAAGCCAGGGCATAAGGGCAACTTTAAAACATGACTTCATATCCTGACTTGTTTTGAAGCCATCAGCCCTGTAACAGGAAACTGTGGCTATGTGCTGAATTGCGGCTTGTTCAACAACTACAAATGCGTTGAATGCTGCTCGTGTACATCCTAAACCAAGATTTTTGGCTTACAGTTGCATGCAAGCAGAATAATAATAATAATAATAATAATAATAATAATGTAATTTATTACCTGTACCCTGCCCACCTGACTAGGTTGCCCTAGCCACTCTGGGCGACTTCCAGAAGAAAAGAACACATGATATATCAACATGGCCTATGTGTGAAAAAGGAGTACAGTCGTACCTTGGATCCCCAACACCTTGTGACTCAAATGTTTTGGCTCCCGAACTCCGCAAACCCAGAAGTGAGTGTTCCAGTTTGCAAATGTTCTTGGGAAGCCGAACATCTGCCACAGCTTCCGCAGCTTCCAATTGAGTGCAGGAAACTCCTGCAGCCAATCGGAAGCTGTGCCTTGGTTGTCAAATGTTTTTGGAAGTCGAACGGACTTCCAGAACAGATTCCGTTCGACAACCAAGGTACGACTGTATATTGACTTTTCAATTAAAGTAACAGAACAGCACATTTTCAGCATTTAGCCCAGAAGATCATCTGTGTACTTTGGCATAGTTTGTTAGTGTCTGTCTGTGTGTTTGTGCGCACATGTGCATGTATAGATGCAATGTTACAGTGGTGCCCCACAAGACGAACGCCTCGCAAGACGGAAAACCCACTAGACGAAAGGGTTTTCTGTTTTTGAGTTGCTTCGCAGGACGAATTTCCCTATGGGCTTGCTTCGCAAGACGAAAATGTCTTGCGAGTCTTGAGATTTTTTTTCGCTCCTCCCCCCTTTTTCTAAGCCGCTAAGCCGCTAATAGCCTTTTAGCAGCTAAGCCGCTAAGCCGCTAAGCCTTTAATAGCCGCTAAACCGCTAATAGCGCTAATCTGCTAAGCTGCTAATAGGGTTGCTTCGCAAGACGAAAAAACCGCTAGACGAAGACACTCGCGGAACGGATTAATTTCGTCTTGCGAGGCACCACTGTATGTACAGTGTTATGTACTGGGATCTGCTCATGCAGAATTAGTTCATACTGTAAATGAAACGGCACACTTTGAAAATGTGCAATAAAGTAAGAGGCAGGATATGACTTGCCCCCATAGGTAGATTTAGGGGAGTGTGACTGGTTCGCCCACAATGGGCACCAAGTCAAGAGGGTGCCACAATGATGAACAACGGAAGATGAGAGGTGTGGGGGGGAGAGCTCAGCACCATGCCCTCCATTTTAATGGGCTAATATGGCTCCTCACTTCTGAACTCTTAGAGCTGTACCTTTAAACATGAGTAATATGAATGCTAAGCATTGCTCTCCCAGTGGAGTGACTGCATATCGGCTGAACATAGGCCTGTTTTTAATTTTACAGCTTACACTAAGACCAAGGCAAAGAATACTGTAAACATTTTAAAAATGCCTGGGATGGTGAAAGAAACATAATGAGGGGACTGGGAAAATTAGATGATAATAAACATGATTAGTTATTGTAACCACCTGATAATTAGTCTTGACTTTTAAAGGATATCTCTGTGCCTTCAGTAGCAGTATGATAAGAGGTTTAGCAGATGCTGTTTCTCCTGCCACTGTCTGGCAAATCTCTCTCAGCCACATGATGATTAAAGGCAAAGATGTTCTGTGTGGATTAGAAGCTGGCAACCCTTGCCACAATAACCAATAGTATTGGGGAAGAGGAATAACTTACTTTTAGCAAGGGGTGGTTCTTTGTCTCTTTGTTCTTCTGGTTGTAGGTCACAGGGAGGGAGGGAAATGGGGGAGCCACCACAGAGATTTGGCCCAGGACTTTTTGTTCCCTGTTATCACTCCAGTTTCGTTGCTCTGTTTAGCAAAAACAGGAAATAAGAAAATTGTTCAGACTGATGTGTATTTTAAAATAATCTGCCATGAAAAGCCTAAACTTTGGTCAAGATGCAGTTCATGGGAAGTGTGTACATTACTATGATCTCGAGGATATCCATAGGAGGAAGCAAGCTTTGTTACTGGACCAGTTCTCACGTGATGAGGATCCCCATCCTTAAAAGCACTAATAAGAGAAGTCCTTATTTGGCAAAAATGGGCACTGCAACATGCATATATTTGTACACATCCTAACACACCCCTCTCTATCCTACATTTAGGCAAGGAAGAGGCAGTCTCAAAGTTCAGTCTCTTTAGCAAACAATAGCAATGATAACTGGTGACACCCCCATTTATACTCCTTTGACTTACATCCGACAGTGTATATGTGTGGTGCTGGGAAATAAATAAATAATTTATTTCATACCTGGAAATGGCAGGAGAGAGCAGCAGAGTCCTCATGGCTCGTGCAGAGATCCTCTTCAGAGCCCAAAGAGGACATCAGGGTGGGTGGAGGAAGCCTCAAAGAGACCGGAGGCACAGCAGGGCTTTGTTTATGCTGCTGAGCCTCCCCACCTAACAGGTGATGTGCGGGTAGCGCAGCAGTAGCAGCTACTTTCCTGCACCACCTCTAGCCTCCTACCAGCCCCTAGTTGTGGAGATTTTTGGATACATCATTTTTTGTAAGGACTGAAAAGACAGCAGCAGAGAGGGCATTTAAAAGATTACTAGAGGGTGCTCCCCACTTAATGTGATTTCACTTATGCGTGAGGGACCCTGGAATGTAACCCCACGTAAGTGGGGAATCACCTGTATTCTAGGAGAAATCACTCAAGGAAAGGTGAAAAGCAGGGCTAGTGAGAGGTATGGCTGGGGAGCAGATACAACTTTCAAAGCCCAGGGCCAGACAGAGAGACCTTGCCATAAGGTGGTAGAGTGAACACCCAGCAGGAACTGAGAAGCCTGATTTCAAGCTCAGCCTCTAAGCTGCTACACTATACCAGCTCTCAACATACAATGAAAAAAAGTATTAGCAGTTTTTTGAAAGATGGCAAACTGAAGTGATATTACGCTTCTCCTGCACATCTCCTCCTCCTCCTTGTACTGGACTCGAAGAAAGAACTAATTTGCACCCCTGGTAGAACATTTAAAACACATACACAGACAGATGAAGACAAATTTTCTTAGTTTTTGAATATAAATTCTGCAACCACCAAGTCACTTGTTAAGAACAAAGTGCAGGTGAGTTAAGGCAAATGGCTCCAAATGATGGATGTGGTAGTTTAGTGGATATCAAATAATTTAAGCAGGAAGTTGTCAAGAACAAATTAACTACTTAGTCTCTCTTGAGTGTTACTCAACTAAGATATACCCAGAGTAGACTGAATGAAATAAATCAAGTTACTTACCATATTGGTTCAAATATTAGCTACCCCTGAATACAGGCCACACCCCTAAAATGAGATATCTTAAATCACGGCTTAAATCACAATGATAGGCTACATAAAAGTTTTATACAAGTCAGATTTGGGTGTGGAAAGTGCAACCTATATTCAGACCTATATAGTAAGTCCTTTGATTTTAATAGGCCTGTTCACCCATTATGATCATTCTGCTGTTTCACTCTTTCCTCAACTTGTTGTCTCTTGGCCACAAGGTGGCAGAAGAAGATTAAATTTAGCCAAAGCAGTTGTGATGTAGACACACAAATGTGTGTATTCTAATTTTAACACTACTATGATTGCATTTTCCCTTTATTTTATTTTTTATATTTCTATGCTGCTTTTTATTCAAATAAATACCAAAGCAGCTTACAAACAAAAGATAAAAATAACATAATGGAACATTATGAATACAGCATAAATTGTATGGAATACTTAACAAATCACCAGTAAAACAACCACAAATTAAACAATTACCATCTATGCAACACTAATTAACAAAACAACTAAAAAAATACGCTAAACATCACAGTTACACCAAAAATCATATTATAGGATTCACAAAGTACCACAGCAGCCATATCTATAAAACAATATTAACAGAAACAAAATCGCAACAAAACAAACATAGCAACAAAACAAACAAACAAGCAAACAAACAAACAAGCCCCTGTTGAATTGTATACCTGCTCTGCCCACCACCATGACTCATAAACTTTCATTCTATTCAATGCATCAAACTACATCTGCAGATAATGCTCCTGGCAGCAATTCCCTTCTGAAGGATTCTTGCGAAGGTGGTGGTCAGCACAAAGACTCTCCCCTCACATCCTTTCTGCCACTATGACATTTCCATTTTCATAACAGAAAAATGGAATACCAGAATAAGACTAGGCTGCAATTTGGAGGTTAGGTGATTCTCTGACGTGTGTTCAACTATGATTAAAAATATCATTAGTTAATATAGCTACATGATCTGTGTGGGAACGATAAAATACTTGTGAAATCGGATTAGACCCTTACAACCTGTTTCCAGTTTTCTTAGGGAAAACGCCTTAAAAGTATTACACAGATCAAAGCTGATGGAAGACTAATAGGTGCTTGATTTATCTAACAAACCTCAAGACACTTTTGTGTGTGTGTGTTTAAATTTTTCCATGCCTTTATAGTAAAACATTGATCTACACAATTGCTTCTTCAGGTACTTCACTGCTAGCAAGATCATGCTCAGCATTTTCTGGTGCAAGACAGGGCTTGTCCCCTGTGAGGCAAAAAGTACCTGGAGGGTGAATTTTTGTGGGAAAACAGCAGGAGACAAAAGGGTTACACCCCTCCCCCAACATACATGGAATAATAGAATTGTAGAGCTGCAAGGGACCCCAAGCAAGGCACGAATCTCAACATGTGGTTCCCCCATCCGATTTAAAACCAGACCAGACCCTGCTTATTTTTGCAAATGTGCTAGCTGGTGTCTCACTTCAATTTACAGCTTCCACAGCATTTTGTAAAAAATAAAATAAAGAATTCCAGAGACAAACGCAGTCATGTGTACTTTTGACTTCTGTCAGAATTATGACTCAGCAAGCAAAAGAGAGTTAATCAAAGGGAAGAAGAGTCAGTTAAGGTAAGAGCTTAAAGTACATGCTGTTCCTGGAGATAGGATGGAGTCTAGTGAAGTAATTGTTGGAGTGGAATTGCTTATACTTGCCTAACATTTTGTCATTCCAAAACCTGCTCTGGGGTTTCCTCCACCCCTCTGGAGCAGATTTTGGGGGGTATGTGGGAAGTGCACGGGGGCGGGGAGAAGGGAGGGGAAGTTGCGTTGCACAAATAGAAGTGATTCTGCTTGGACAATGACTTTGTTGGACACCACCTTATATCTTCCGTGAGCTACTGGAATGCAAAGCTGTTTCGTTGACTACACAGAAATTATTTACCTTTCCTCAAGGCTCGCAGGTTCTGCTTTGCATGGCGATGCAGCTCCGCTACACAAGCTGGTCGGGTGGAAGGAAGGAAAATGTTTCTTTGCTGATGCCAAGGGGCGCGATAGTAGACACTCAGTTTACTCTCTGCATCCAGGTTTGAGACAGCTGCAGAACCAAAGAGAAAAGGACATTTAACTCACACACATAATGGAGCAGTCAAGTCTTTTCAAATGCATCAAATCTGCTCAGAAATCAATGCAACTATTAAAAAAAAGGAATTTTAATTTGAAACAGGGAAGGTGATTTCTGGTCGTAATTCAAATCCATAAGTTTAAGAAATGCCAGGGTTCATGAATCCACCAGATTTTAGAAACATTTTGAAGAGTACCCACTGCCTGTATGAATGAAAAAACAAATGAATGAGGAGATGGATGTGAATAAACTCACTGAAACATTTTGAGAACAGCATGAATAAAATGGATACAAAATTAGACACAGAATAGCTTTACCCTCAGATATATTGGCTTATTTTTATTTATCTAGGTCAGTCAGAAGCATAATGAATTCTGACATTTACTAATAATCTTTAAATTTTTAGAAAGCCACCAGAAAATATAAGACCATTATTATATTAGCTGATCAATGATCAGATTTCATTCTCATTCGCATGATACACTAATAAAAGATGACAGTAATCATCACTGATTTGCAAACCAAGCAAGTTTCCTAACACACATTTCTGACATTTACCAGTAAATCTCTTGAGTAAATTTACATACATTATTGGTATAGGACATTTATGAAGACACACGGGTGTAAATGACAAAAATAAGTTTTGTGACATGGAAGTCTCTGGCATTCACTGGTATAACTTGAGTCTACTAAGCACCTTCAGCAAATGGCCCTATTTCACTTAAAAAAATAATATAATATATTTTAAATACAGAAAAGGCTGTAGCACTATAACAACAGCTTATGTTGCCTTGAAATATATAATGCACCAACTTTGAAGTAGCTTTTCTCTTTTCTTGTACCTTCAAATCCCCCATCTTTGAGCACAGTTAAAACCATCACTCTGTATTTCATAATCAAACACTTTCAGGTTCCTGATTACAAGATGCAGGTACTGGCAGAGTCTGGCAAAGGAAGGGAAGGAGCATGGAGGCAATGAAGTTGGTGGGAGGAAGAAGTTGCCAGGAGAAACTAGTTGTAAAGAGATCCTGCATGCTGGAATCTGCAAATGGGAGTTGCAGGATTGGGTGTTTAAAGTAGCCAATGTGCCCTTGCTGTCAACAGTGGCTAATGCAGGTGACCCTGCCATTCTATTAACTGGAGCAATGTAAGAAACAATACCTTAGTGTAGCAGCACCTCTGGAACTCAATGCCTATTGGCAAGCTGCTGCCTTCTCTGTACCCTTTTGTGCGCCTAAAAACACTTGTTTAAACAAGCCTATCCAGACATGTAGAATGTTGATGTATGCATTAATCTGTTTTTAGTTTATTGCTGATTCTATCTTTTGAGTGTAATCATTGATAATTTAATTTATTCTCTTTGTAAATTGCTTTGAGGTTCCCCCCCCCCAATCAAGTGGTATAGAAATTTTATTAAATAAATAAAGAGATTTTCAGAATCTGCATCTTTTGTATTTTAACCTTGAATTCCTTGGATGAAATGTGGCATATAAATATTTTATACTGTACCATCATCCTTCTTTCTTACACTTAAAATGCATCAGCTTCTGTCACTGATTGATAGTTATCTACGTACAGGTAGTGCTTTTTTCAGCTGGAGCCCATCAAAGCTCAGTTCTGGCACCTCTTAAATGGGTGCCATTGCCATTGTAAGAGAACAAGGAAGAAGTTCATGGTGAGGTCCAGCACCTCTTTTCCTAGAAAAATAGCACTGGGTACAGGGCACACAGCCAATGTATGTGAACAGCTTTGTCACATGAAGACAGGCACCACATGGACTGGTTTACAGCTGCCCACATACAGTGGCTATGCCTTGTACCCTGGCCCACATTGATGATTACATGCAATTCCCAAGCATGAAGACAAGCAGATTTTCTAGTTTTCCACTCTTGATCATAAACACCCATCATTCATAGCCTCTGCTCTCAGCTTTCTTCTTCTTCTTCTTCTTCTTCTTCTTTAATCCTGTCGCTAAGCTGTGTATGGATGCTTGAAGGGAGTCTGGCTTAGTTCACTCAGGCGTGTTTGTTCTAATAATAACAACACAAAGGCCAGCAAGAAAGATTTCTGCTCTATTTATTTTGATAGATCCAAGGGGTTACCCCCACGGCTCTGTCTGCTTTCCTAGACTCTCACATTTCCCTTTTCCTTCTTTTGCAATTTCTCAACCCTTAATTACCAAATGGAGAATATGGTTTAAAAGAATTCTAGCCAGCGTCCCAAGTGAGCAGGTTTTAAGGTATATAAATAATAAAATTGTGTGTGTGTGTGTGTGTGTGTGTGTGATTTAAAAGTCAGGGACATATTTTTTTTCAGCAGATGGAGTGCGGTAAAGGATGGATATGTAAAATGTCAAGTTGCCACATTGTAATTGGGAAGTCTTAAATGCATCATTAAAAGGGTTAAGTCCCAGTGCAGTGTAGACATAGGCCCAGTGCAGATGGAATTGAAACCATGGTTTTCTGATTCGTGAACAAGTTGTGGCTCCATCCTCATATCTCCTTTTTCTCATGCCATAGGATATTGGAAGCTTTTATTTCCTTATTTTAAACCTATCATACTTTCCCATTACAGTGGAACCTTGGTTCTCAAATGGTTTAGTTGATGAACAAATCAGCTCCTGAACGCCAAAAGCCCAGAAGTAAGTGTTCCGGTTTTTGAACATTTTTTGGAAGCCAAATGTCTGATGCGGCTGTTGTTTCCAGGGCGCCTGCGCCAGTCAGAAGCCGTGCCTTGGTTTTCGAATGTTTCGGGAGTTGAACGGACTTCCGGAACGGATTAAGTTCGAGAACCAAGGTATCACTGTACATCCTAACTCAGGGGACGGTGGCTGGATTACACTCTAGTTTAGGGTAACAAATCTGTGGCCTGTATTGTTGGACTATGACTTCCATCACTTCCAGCCAGCAAGATCAATAATCAGGGATGATAGGGGTTATTGTCCCAACAGCATGTGGAGGGCCAAAGGTTAGCCATCTATGCATTAGAACAGGGTGAAAGAAAATCACAGGAGGGGTTTTATATAGAAAAAAGGGAAAAAACAGGAAAGCATGTAAATCACGGCAATGCTTCTAAACTTCTAGCCATGGTTAAGAAATCGGGAAGACAATATCTGTTCTGATTCTTAGATTATAAAAGAAAGAATCTAAGAGTAGTTATGCAAGTACACAAGTTTTTCGTAGACAAGAGTAGTCCACAAAATTTGACTCAGATCAATCACTCCCCCATACAAAAAAATGTGTGAGAAAACTGGGGATAATTCGAAGCAAAACACTCCCCACCTGTTCACAACAGAATAATACAGTACCAAGGTATCAAAAAGCCTACAGACGTAATCTGTGGGTCAGGCAGGTTTTTTTCTTCAGTGCCACTTTACTCTCTTATGAAGAGTCAACCAGTTGCAATATTCTTCCTAATTAACATATTCATTCATTAAAAGCAGCAAATTCCCTGGGCTGCTCCATTCAGATCTACTAAGCCACTGAACTAGGAATTGTACAGATTATAATTCATAAGCAACCAATGTCTTAACTTTCTCCATACTGCAATGCCCAATCCTGCACCAATACTTTAAGAAATGCAGGAGAAAGGGTCTCATTTTTAAAAGCGTGCCCTCCAATTCTGGAAAGGGGCATGTGCATTCTTTAAATAAAAATATATGGAATCAATAGAACATTATGGGAAGGAAACAGGTATTCTTTTACCTCACTGATACAATTTGAAACCCCTTTTAAAACAGTCCCCAAACTGCATCCTGTTGCAAGAGAAAGGCAAAGGGGAAGGGGGAAGCACTTGTTTTGCACACAAAAGGTATCAGCTTCAGTCCCCCTTGGCAGCTCCAGGTAAGGCTGGGAAAGATCCTTCTCTGAAACTGCAGAAAGCTCCTGTCAAGTCTGTAGACAATTCTCAGAAGGGGCTCTGCTCTGACTCTCTCTATGGCAGCTTCCTATGTTTCCCAAGTCAACAGTATTTCCATGTCTGTACAAGCCCTAAGCTGAACCTGAGGGAGGACCAATTCTTCCACATCTAGCTGCATGATGAGTCAACAGGAGCACTGTTTGTTTCTAGCATTGACTGCCACAGAATATTGTAAGAAAAACAGAAAATTAATTTCAAGACAGAACCAGTTCATCTCAGATACAAGATAAGCTGGGAACACATCCAACTACATCAAGCATATTAGTGCATAAATGTTTCATGGAGGCAAGTGCCAAGACTGATGTACATTTTATTTATAGCCCAGAATGCCTTCAATGATATTCCCCCCTTGCAGGAGCTTGTGTCTTTTGCTGCCATATTCTGGAAGTTAAAGTCTATAATGCTGGCAAAGCATACACATTATTGCTTGTCATGCATGACCATGCTAAACAAAGCAGTCACTTCTCATTCTGCAGAAGCCACTCTTAAACCTCTTGAGCCAAGGCAGCATGGAATATCCACTGCGATCCGTTAGCTAGAAAATTAGACTTGGATCTCTGGATTCAGATTCTGCCAATAACATATTTTTGTGGTCCTGGGCAAGTAAAGGAACTTATCTCTCAGGCTCAGTAAAATGGGAACAATAGTGACTAATCTCACATGCAGATGTAGGAAAGTGTGGTAAAAATGGTAAAGCACTTTGCAGATAAAAAGTGCTGTAGAACTAGTTTGGTGCAATGGTAGAAATCAATGAGCTAGAAGTAAACCTCCCAATTTGTTGGGTGGCTTTAGGCAAACAGCCATGGCCCAGTATAGAGGCAATGGGCTTCATCTGAAGCTCAACACACGTAGTTCTGTTGGTGCAACGGGTCTTCCATTTGCTCTCCCCGCTGCACACACCTCAAATATGCTCTGGAGGGTCCCCCAACCCTTTGGAGCTGATTCTGAGGATGCATATCCAGATAGAGGAAACTGCTGTGCTCATTTAAGTCTGTTGTGACAGCAGAGCTGTAGCACTGAATATGGCCCAAGGTCTCTTGATCTGTTAAGCATATTTAAGAGATCAGAAGATCCCCCTATATTTGCAGGGGGTGGTTCCCAGCTCAGTGGCAGTACAGTGGTACCTTGGGTTACAGACGCTTCAGGTTACATACGCTTCAGGTTACAGACTCCGCTAACCACCCAGAAATAGAACCTTGGGTTAAGAACTTTGCTTCAAGGATGAGAACAGAAATCGTGCTTTGGCGGTGCAGCGGCAGCAGTGGGAGACCACATTAGCTAAAGTGGTGCTTCAGGTTAAGAACAGTTTCAGGTTAAGAACGGACCTACAGAACGAATTAAGTACTTAACCCGACGTACCACTGTACTTTGCATGAAGAACATCTGCGAGCAGGGCTGGGAATGTTCCCTGTTTGAAACCTTCCAGAGCCACTACCTGTCAGTGCTGACAATAATGTGCTAGAGAGAACAACTGTATGATTTAGTATGAAGCAGATTCCTCCCCTTCTTACTTTTATCCTGCACAATTTCCCCTCCATTCTCCTTTTTTATCATCATATTTAAATCCATATCTGTGGCCTGATGTAGTTTACATAGTAGCCTGATATGTAACCCAAATCACAATTTGCAATCCTGCATCCGACTAGATTTTAAAACAATGGCTCGGCACTAACTATAGTTAGCAAAATAATCAGTTCTAATTGTCGGTATTTTAAAAAACTGAACTGGATGGAGAAAGGAACAGGGAGGATGAGAAGGTTACGGGAGGAGTGTGCAAACTCACAGGGCACTTGCATTCCCTAAACCACTGTTTGGTGCTCATCAGTTACATCTGCACTGGGCAGGTATAGCTGGCATTAATCAGGAGTTATAAGACAGCTTCAAATTCTGGTTTCACATTTCATTGTAAAGCCAGTGTGTCAAGACTACAGTGGATTATGGTAAACCACTTTGAGGGTGGTTATTATTATTATTATTATTATAACCAACCAACCAAGCTGTATATAAATTTTATGAAATAAATAAAAATAAATGATATTGAAAGGGGAAGGGGGGTAGGAAATCATGCGCAAGGGAAGAAGGGGAGGGTACAGAGTAAGTGGCAATTCTATATCTTACGGGGGTTTTGTAAAAAAAAATGTTTTTATTAAAGATTTTCTTGGGTTAAATTCTAATATCTTGTTAAGAGACCAGGAAATGTGTTAAGTCAGCACTGGGTCTGTTTCTGTTCCCCCATCTGTAATATATGAGTGGCCTCCCAGGACTGAAAGAGGATAATGTATATTAAGCAGTTAGAACATTTAGAACTATACAAACAAACATATACTTGTATATTATTAGTAATTATCATTTTTAGCAGTATTATATAGAATTTGTCATAGGGAACTATCAATAATAACCTGTGGTGGCTGATATCCCTTGTAAGGTGCAAGGCAAGAGGGCCCGCAGGAGCCATAGCCAATGAAAGGCAGAGCCAATGACTTCTGTTTTTCCACCCATCTTTCTTCCTGCTGAGTTCTGTAAGGTCAACCCTGAAGCTAAAATGGAGGAAGCAGGCAGCCAAGGCCTGGACTGGTTGTAAGTAAGAAGGCAAGCAGATGAGGGTTTGCTGAGGGCAGGCTGTGGTGCTGTGGTTGGTGGCACAGTGCCCCAGTTGCCCTTGTGGACCAGCCTCCCCTGGTAATAAATGCACACATATAGCAGCTGCTAGACATGCCAAAATAACTTTCCAGAAGCTTCCGAAGGTCTTCTGGAATTCGTTCATGTCTCACCTCGACGTGCCCATTCCAAGGGCGCTCCAAGCCAGAGCTCACTGAGTCCTGCAGCAGAGGAAGCACGCTGGAACGGAAAGCAGCTGTTCACATCAGTTGAGCTTATGGGCCATTTTATGTGGCATCTGGAAACGCTTGCTGAAAGGGTGTTTTATTTATGCTAATGGCTCTGGGAATGGCCATCTTTGATAACTAAAGGTCAACCAAACCACATGCTTCAATTATCCTGTCAAGAAGCAGGATGCTCTAGCGGGCCTGTTTTTCAACAGGCCTCAACACCCTTGTGGGGGTCCAAAATGAGTTACGATTCCATTCACCTAGGCTGCTCAGCTCTTCTGAAAAGTTGGCCACCACCGATATATTGGAAGCTGCCATATGTGCAGCCACTTCTTGCTCTTTCCTAGGTGACTAATTAGGGTCTGGTTTTTTTCAAAAACCTGACCAAATTCGCAAATACTGCACAAATACCTGCCTACTCAACCTCTTCAATCTGCAGAACGTGCAGTTTTGCAAGTGCCATATAATGGTGTTCCACATCTGTGAGGAGTAAAAAAAAATATTTAGCATGGCAGCTCTTATGCTTTGGAGCTCCCTGCTTATTAACATTAAGCAGGCACCCTCACTATACTGTAATATGGATATTCCAGTATGCCTACCAGACATATAGTTTCATTACGTATAATTGGGTTTTGCCATTTTGTTGCTTTTATCTGTATATTGCTGATCGTTATTTTATGTAAATCACTGAAATGGGGTTTTTTTTTAAGCCATTCAGATTTTTTCTGAATAAAAATAAATAAGTTTTAAAGCCACCCAAGTGCGAACATTTGCAAATATGCCTTTTTTAAAATAAAAAAATCTCCATAGTATGAAGGCTACCAGGGATTAAAACCAGGTTGAGTTTATACACCACATTATTCACATATCCTTTGTCATCGTTTGGTAAACTGAACTGTGAGAAATTGCTATATTTTTGTTTTAAAATCATGTTAAACATTATTGCTGAATTTTGTTTTTAAAATGTTTCATTTATACCCTATCTTTCCTTGAGGGAGCTCAATACAGTGTGCTTGGTTCCTCTCCCATTCTGACAACAGCCCTGTGAAGTAGGCAAGGCCAAGAGTGTCTGCCTCTGGGATTTGAACCTAGATCTTCTCAGTTTTAGTCTGACACTCTAACAAACCATACTAGCATTATTAAAGATACATGTAAAAAAAGAAAAGCAAAACAAATAATCAACAAAAACAAGACACAAAGGGTTGTATTCATCACTGAGTAGGACCAGTGTAGGAGTGGGAGCAGACCCATTGAAAAGAATGCACATGACTAACTTAGGTTACTTTCAGCCGGTTTATGCAGAATATAAGTTGGATACCACCCAAACATCTCTGGTGGGTAGTCTCAGGCATGTAGCTTCATGAAAACAGAGGCAGATGTCAGTAGAGAAATCTCAACAACCTGAAACTGATTGATAAACATTCATCTCAGTCATTACCCACGGCCCTCCTTGTTACTCAAACTTGACCCATTATAATAAATATATACGCATCTGTATTGCTTCAGTATATTTTCTTTTTCTTTGGGGCAGGGACGGGGGCAGGGGAGGAAACAAGTATAATAAAAGAACCTCAAAGTCTTGATCTGCTTAACCTGACATGAGTTTATGAAAAACAGTTTGCTCCAATGCTGTTGCTATCCTACCTCACAACTGAGAGAAGATGGAGGCCTACACTTAACTCGTGAAAAATCACTATCAGCAGAAACATGGAGATCATGCATCCTACCCCTCATGGGCCATATTTCAGTAATATTACCTGAACTGGAGAGAGTAGAGGCCATCCATTCACAGCAAACAAAGAAGCCCATACACAAAGAAGCCAGAAAAATGTGACTAAGGCCTGTGATAGTCCGGAGGATGTGGGGATGGTAGCAAGGAGGAAGAATCAATGCCAGGGAAGGATTTCAGACCTCACTTGGGCAGTTCGGAAAAAGCTGAGAGGTCAGGTTTACTGATGTGCAGGGACCATTGTCATTTCAGCAAGGGTTCAACATACAGTTGCAAAACAGAAGAGGTACTCTCGCAGGAACATTGGCAGTGGGTAGATCTTACACAGAAGGAGGAAGGTGAAAAAGACACAGACAAAATGGGAAAGTAAGGAAAATACTGCCACAGAGGCTCTCCAAATGAACAGATTTCAGGTATCTCATAATGGCATCCATGGGAGTGTGGCTCTTTGGGCCAAATTCTACAACAGAGCCTTCTGTTTCAAAATATGTGACTAAAGGTTTGGGGAACAGTCCAGTATTGTCAACTCAACCTGACGATGACTTTCCAAGGTCTCAAGTGGCAGTCTTCCACATCACCTGCTACCTGCAGAATCTGCTACCTTTGTCACTGAAGATGGCAGGGATTGAGCCCAAGACCTTCTGAATGCAAAGGAGGTGCTCTTTAGCCCTATGATCCCTATGATGAGGGATCCTGATGTGGAGTGCACCCTGCTTCAAAGTGTCATTCCTACCACTTCAATCAGGCGTACCTGAGTGTAATATCCATGCATTGCAAATAGCTTGCCATGAGCCCGAGCTGTTCCAAAGGCTTTGTGTACAAAAGAACACCTGTCCCCGAGTTGTACGTAGGCTTCATTCCTAGAAAGTTCCACCATAACCCAATTCCTTTTCTCTGTTTTCTCCACGTCCCCCGCCTCCTCCTTTACTTAGTGACCTAGATTGCTTCGAAGAGGAAAGGGTTCAAGCTGGGGGAGTGGAGCACAGAAGCACTTTGCCAGCGCTGAGTAGCAAAGAAAGGCAGTGAGAGGCTGAAGAGAGATGGGAGGGTGTTTCCCTAAATGGATTTGCCCTTCTAATCCCTCCCTCCAAGTGAGGAGTAGGGATAAAAATGGATTGTCTACTTGTATGTGCATTTGCGTCCATGTGCAATAGATACACACACACACACATATGCCTTCCTGTGCCGGTGGGAATCTCCCATCTGAAAAACACACTGTATTCCGCAAAGAACAAATCCCTCTGCAACTCATCCGCTCTAATGCGCTGTGACAGAATACACTGAGAAGTACCGCAACATGCTTATCTATTAATATATGTTTGAAACAATCAATAATGCATGTGCTGCGATACTCGCTCTCTGCGCTTGGTCCTGATACATGCAGAAGCAAATCTGTCTGGAGAAGCAACTTAGTAAGCAAAATGGAGAAGGGGAAAAAAAACCACCACACCAGTATAGGAAAGCTCCAGCATAATTCCCAAGACAGTTGAAGGGTTCCTGGTTTGTATGCATAAAACTGCAGCATTTCATTTTCCCTCGCAAAGGCCAGTGCAAATGAACCCCAGAGCACGTGTGTGTGTGTGTGTGTGTGTGTATACTCCCGCCCTCTTTATATTCTTCAGGCGATTGGAGTGATCCCTTCCCATCATCCCTTCCTTCCTTGAGAAATTTGAAGCTGTCATTTTAAGTGGCAGGTTTTTGCTTTGTTATGTAACAGAGAGGCAAGAAACCCACATAAACTCCACGAAGAGACTTTGATCATGCAGAGGAATTGAAAGCAACTTCTTTCAGGTCCTGGCTTACTAGTGACAACCAGCAAGAGATCAAATACAAATGTTGGCACAAACAAGGAACAAGGGAACAAAACAGGCCTTTCCCAAAGCAAAGGCTGTAAAAGAATTTCAGCAAGGTCACCACGGTGTCAGAGCTCTCTTCAGTTTTATTGGACTACCAGTGGATAACAAGGTAACTGCCTACAGAGAAAGCCTTCTATTGTTGCTCTACTTCTGTGGCTAAGCAGACTAGCTGGGAATTAGTTGACTTACAAAATATGATGCTTGCCTCCTACACCAATGAACCTTTCTTCTAAAGCAGCAGAGAAATGGAAGCATAACACCAAGGAAATAAGGAAAGAAACATACAATTCACACACTCCAACTGTTTCTTCTGCAGAATGTTTTCCCTCACAGCCAAAGCTAGGTAAGGGAAGGAATTCATTCTGCTTGCATTGTAAACTTGCACTGATGTGCAAATTCCCAACTCAACTTGCGAACTGAGACACAGCTATCCTTTGAAATTCAAACTCCTCCAAAATTTGGCGATGCAATTCTCTAACCAAAATAGTGCACATAAATGCATGTTGTAGTGAAAAGAACTTACAAAGCTACCCTGTATTGAGGAAAATAGCTTGTGGGTGTTCATTTATTAGGTAAAATTACATAACAAAAAACATATACAGTGGTACCTCGGGTTAATAACTTAATTCATTCTGGAGGTCCGTTCTTAACCTGAAACTGTTCTTAACCTGGGGTACCACTTTAGCTAATGGGGCCTCCTGCTGCTGCCATGCCGTCACCACACAATTTCTGTTCTCATCCTGAAGCAAAGTTCTTAACCCGATGTACTATTTCTGGGTTAGTGGAGTCTGTAACCTGAAGCGTCTGTAACCTGAAGTGTCTGTAACCCGAGGTACCACTAAATCAGGAGAAATGCATGTGAAAAGGAGGACGTGGAAATTAAGGGTGGAAAAATGAGAAACTGGCAGAAACCAAAACTTATAGATTTCTCCATCCATCCCTAGCCAAAGCCAGTCCAAAATACAAGAATGCTCTAGCATACATTCAGTGCTGTGAGCATTCACTGAAGATACAGCAAGATGATAAAAGTTTTGCATTGCTGTGGATGACTGCGCCATATATTTGCAGACTTACTGCCTGTATCTAAACCTGAACTCTGATGTGTTATAAGTTGTACATGTTTAATACATAACTAAGAGTATAATGCCTTCTGTTAGACTCTACAGTAGTCAGTTGGTCTTCTACCATGTGTTTCTAGGGTTCAGTCATATTACATTTTCAGAAGTGTCTAATATCATCTTTGTTCAGGAAACTTCACGTGAAGAGACAGTCACAAGATTTGGCAACAATACAGTGTGGCAAAAAATGTTTTGTTTTGTTTTTCCCTTTGAGAAATCCTTGCAATATATAAATTACAAAAGTTACTTAACTACCTAAAGGGAACCAGGCAGAGGAATAGGCAGAAGGCCTTCTCGGTAGTGGCGCCCTCCCTGTGGAACACCCTCCCTTCAGATGTCAAGGAGATAAAGAACTACATAACTTTTAGGAGACATCCGAAGATAGCCCTGTATCAGGAAGTTTTTAATGTTTGATAATTTACTATGCTTTATATATGCAGTAAGCTGCCCTGAGTGGCTGGGAAAACCCAGCCAGTTGGGCAGGGTGTAAATAATAATAATAATAATAATAATAATAATAATAATAATAATAGAAATTCAGCTACTCCAGAGCTTCATCAAACAATCTCTATTCCTGAACTTTGTATTGAAGGCACTGCCGCCACATGGCAATCTTATCACACTTCTTCACATCTCTGTTAAGTCTGCCAACAAGGAGGGCAATTATGGTCAGCTGAGATTCATAATGAGGATGTTGTTCATTAAGTATTAGAGGGAGACCACCCAGTCATTTTTAACAACTATGGAGCCATTAAGCGGTATATATTTATTAGAGCAGTAGAGCCCAAAGAACAGCACATTACAAAAGTTGCCATACTCTATTGCAAAAAGACAATGAAATGATTAGTGAACTTGTATCAGAGACTTGTAGCCAAAAAAGAATTTGGCTAGCATTGATCCAGTCTGTGGACCACCCATTAGCCACTCCAGGTCTAAATTATGGTACTTGGGTGATAAGGTACCTGATAAGGAAGGGCTCCCAGTTGCAGGAAGGTTTGTCACTGTGCTTTTCCAAATGCACTTAGAAATCCACTTTATACATTCCTAGTCGACTCAGGAAGCTTGGGAACAAAGTGAATTGTGAACATTTGCTCCCCCTTCCCAAAACTCTATTTTGAATGTCTCTTTCCGGAATGAGGAACTGAGATTTTTAAATTAAGTTTTAATTGGTGGGAATGAGAATCAGAAATAGGAGTAAGAACCAGATTGATCCATCTGAAAGGCATCCTTTCCCCTTCACCCTGACTTGGGTGAGAGGACGGGTCCTTTGAACTCTTCCTCTGTCTCCCCATCTCTCTTTATTTCAACATTCATGGCCTGCTTCTTTGGATGTTGACTTGGCAGTGCATCCCACTGTCTTCAACGGGACTTGCTCCCAATTGGAGAAGTACATAGGACTGAAACCTAAATTATGCAACCCAAAATTGGATAGTTTCTAAAATGTTCTCATACTTCGGGCATTTCTTTGTGATGGATTTTCAATTTTCATTAAGAGACTTGATAACCACAGACCACAAATTAATTTGTTTGAGCTCGAGCCATTTAGCAAAGATTTGCATTCCATACAGCCTGTGTTGGAGATGGGGAACCCCTTTCTGCCCAATAGTCACTTTCCCTTCTGGACAACCTTGTGAGGTGGGACATGCCAGTGGTGGGTGGGATCAGAGGCAAAAATGGACAGAGCAATTCATGCCAATTTTACCTCTGTGCACTGAGCTAATTTTCACAGACACACCCCTCTTTAGTCTCCTTGCAGGCAAGCACAAAGCATTATGGGAGTTCAAGGACACATTGCAATCAGGCAGAAACACTCAGAGAGGGTGCAAAGCAGGACAGGTGATGGGCGTTGCCTGAGGAGAAGGGGTGTGGCCTAAGGAAAGTCCCAAGGGCCACATCTGGGCCTGAGATCCCCCTTCCCTGCTTTATGGCATATGCATCTGATAGTGAAGGAAGGGTAACAAATTTAATCATGATAAGATGTGCTGTGGTCAGGGCCAATGATCCTATTTTGCTGTTTGAGGCAAATCAGGAAGTGCCGGCCGCTGCTACCTGTGGTGCTGGCAGAGAAGGGATGCCGGCACTGGCACTGATTTCAGGGGAGATCCCCACCGAACGGCTGTGGTAGCCTATGGTATCTGGCCACATGCAGGAAAATACAAAGAAGGAATAAATTCGTTTGTCCTTTGCTCATCCTTATTCTTCCGTGTGTTTCCAGAATTTAAGCACTGTGCCACACCCTGGAAACCAGAAGCATGAAATCACACACACACACACAAGTTTATTTCTGCAGCCTCAATAATACAGGCACAAATTATAATGCCAAACCCTTGAATGTTCACAATATATCAAATGGCAGGACGTATCTTTGCTTTCCATGTTGCGCATGTCACCTTTTCATTCATAAAAGACAAGTCGTATCTTTAATCACTCTGCCAGAATAACAGCACTCGACTGCTTGCGTTATCAAACACTATTGGAAAAGTCTAGATAAGGAAGGCTGGGCAACCCCAGCCAATTAGTATTCCACACACAGCCACCTCCTCGTAAGCAAGAGTCATTGGTATCCCAGCAACCCTTAACTTTTCATTCTCCCTGGATTGCCGGATCTTTATCAAAATATAATTACATCCCTCATTTGGAAGATAAATTTTGATAGCCTGTGCCATGCCCAAATAAATAAAATCTGCGAGTGCTAAGATTCCACGGTTACAAACACCTGCATGCATCAAGGCACTTAGGTGGCCTCCTACCTTGTGGAAAGATTTGTTTGGTCTGCAGCATCTCCCACCTTCGCATTGATGGCTGAGGTTAAATCTTCAAATGTGGCAACAAGCTGAAAGTCGGCCCGGTCTCACATCCAGTTCCCAACTGCAGCAAGCCAGAGGACTCTGGGATGCCTGCAGCAGGACAGGAAGGAAGCAGGCCTTCTCCCACTTTCCACCCCACTACCATTCCAAGGTATACTGCTTCTGAACCTGGAGGATCCATTTACCTATCAGGGTAAAATCCCATGATAGAGCCGACATCCATTCATTTGATAAAACTCAGGAAATGCCTCCGTTTGGAAACATAGAGTCACAGAGTTGGAAGGGACTGTGAAGGACATCAAATCCAACCCCCAGAAATGCAGGAATCTTTTGCCCAATGTGGGGCTTGAACTCATGCCCCTAGGATTAAGAGTCTTATGTTCTACCTATTGAGCTAACCCCCGATAATTCAAAATAAATAGTAGTACAGTCATAAAAAGGACCCCAGATCATTAGGTCCAGTCATGGCCGACTCTGGGGTTGGGGCACTCATCTCGCTTTATTGGCCGAGGGAGCCAGCGTACAGCTTCCGGGTCATGTGGCCAGCATGACTAAGCCGCTTCTGGCAAACCAGAGCAGCACACGGAAATGCCGTTTACCTTCCCACCGGAGCGGTACCTATTTATCTACTTGCACTTGACGTGCTTTCGAACTGCTAGGTTGGCAGGAGCAGGGACCGAGCAACGGGAGCTCACCCCGTCACGGGGATTCGAATCGCCGACCTTCTGATCAGCAAGTCCTAGGCTCTGTGGTTTAACCCACAGTGCCAGCCGCGTCCCTTAGTACAGTCATACCTCAGGTTAAATATGCCTCAGGTTGAGTGTTTTCAGGTTATGCTCCATGGCGACCTGGAAGTAATGGAATGCGTTACTTCCTGGTTTCGCCACTCGCGCATGTGCAGATGCTCAAAATGACATCACGCACATGCATGGAAGCGGCGAATCGCGACCCGCGCATATGCAGGTTGCATTCACTTCAGGATGCCAACGGGGCTCCAGAATGGATCCCGTTTTCAGCCAGAGGTACCACTGTAGTATGCAGTTTTACATTTACTGGAGGCAAGCAGTGCTATTTTTCTAGAAAGAGAGGTGCCGGAACTCACCATGAACACCTCCCTCGTTCTCTTAGAATGGCAACAGTGCCCACCTGAGAGGTGCCGGAACCGAGTTCTGGCGAGTTCCAATTAAAGCCCTGGAAGCAAGTGATTCTGCACTTGACAGGCATGTGAGGGACACTGCAATGTGTAACAGAACTTTAAAATTTTATTTTGTGACCTGTTGCGTGACTCAGAATAAAAGAAGCTAGTTCTTGAGTACACCAGAAAGTACTGCAGTACAGGCAGCAACTGTTTGAGGTGTGTCCGATAAGTTCATGATGGTGCACGCATCGTGCCGAACCCGGAAGCGACCCAAAAACATCACAGAAAGGGGTGGGATGGGCAGGGGACAGAATGGGGCTTTTGCAGGCTTTTTCAATGGCCTTTCAAATATATGCAATTTCACTTAAACATGTCGTGCCTTGGAATGTAACTCCCGGGTAAATTGGGAGTTGCCTGTACTTTATGGGGAAGAAACATAGGAAAGATGCTGGAGTCACACCACCGGTCAATCTAGCTCAGAAATGCCTACACTGACCAGCAGCGGCACTGCATGGTTTCAGACAGGGGACATTTCCAGCCGGAGGTTGGACTTGGGACCTTCTGCATGCAAAGCAAATGCTCCATTGCTGTCCTAATGCCTTTCCCCACCTACTCATACCAGTAGTGCTAGGCAAGGTAGGTACTGCTGCTCACCTGGCTTCCCAATACTGCACATCACTGCTGGTTACCTAGAGGGAAAGGGGTAAGGCCCTCAGTTACTGGCAGTCACCTCCATGCTGGGAAGCAAGTAAGCAAGGTGCCCCACCCCCATCTACCAACTGCTACCGTTTGCCTCTAACAAAAAAAACCCTACCAGTTAGGTGACAATGATTCTTCAGTATCTCCATAACTAATTAGGTTCCTAAAATACATGCAATACATTCCACCTTCCTAGGCAGCTCGCCTGCGATGGTGCTTATGCTGGGATTCAGCTTTAGCTACCACAGACATTTACAATGCAAAAGCTGAGGTAGAAAAGGAGGAGGGAGGGAAGGAGAGACAGATGCATCCTGACAACTGGGACATTTGGAGGTTGGCGTTTTCCCTGGGGCCAGCACTCTGAAAAACATGGCAGTCCTGGCTGAAATAGGACCATTGGAGGGCAAGTTGTGGAACCGTAAATGTGAAGATAGCAGTCAATCCTGCCCTTCTTATGCCATTAGTAAAGTGACGCTAATTTAAGGTTAGGAATGTTTAAGAGGCATTGCCTGTGGACAGGTAAAATAATAACTAGCAAACTATATTGTGTGAAGCGCACTAGGATGATTCAGAGAATAGATTGAGTTTAATCTCTGGTTAGTTTAAGCATGCCTTTCCCTGCTATCTGTGACTGGCAGCGTTTGGCTCACATTCCAAAATGGACTAACAACATACCTGCTGGATCAGGCCAAAGGTCCACCTTGCCCAGCATCCTGTTGTCCCCATGGCCAACCAGATGCCCATGGGAAGCTCATAGGCAGGACCTGAATCACTTGTGATTCCCAGCAACTGACATTCAGAAGCATGCACCTTCTGATAAAAGATACGGATAGGTAAAAGATACGGACATCACTATGAAAAAAAAATCCATTGCTCATCAATGCTGTGCTACCTTGCTGTGTGTTGTTGAACCATAGGGCCATCACTCAGGGGTAGAGCTTTGGTCCCAGGTTCAATCCTTGGCATATCCAGGTAGGATTACAAACACCTCTGGCTGAAATCCTTGAGAGCTGCTGCCAGTCTGTGTAGACCAGTGTTTCTCAAACTTAGATCCCCAGCTGTGGTTGGACTACAATGCTCCTCATCCCTAGCTAGCAGGACCAGTGGTCAGAGATGATGGGAGTTGTAGTCCAACAACAGCTGGAGAGACATTGAGCTAAATGGACCATTGGTCTGACTCAATGTAAGGCAGCTTATGTTTCTATAAAATCACACATACACCATGGATAGCTGTATGTGTGATGGGGGGCAACAAGTGTAAAAACAAAATACAAACTCTGACATGGTAACGAGCAAGCAAATCTATCCTACGTTCCATGTTCTGTCCCAATACCAGATCTCATGGAGAAGGCAGCTCAGAGGTTGCAGGACCATGGATAGCTCCAAGTGAGCAACTTGACCCAATCAAGGTTGAGAGCAAGACTGAGCCTTTTTAAGCATGTGCCGCCAGATTACCCCTCCTGGCTCTGCCCCTCCTGACTTCCCAAAATATGGTCTTTATGCTATGTTCCACAAGCTGGGCCAAGGTTTCCAGCCACTGAACTCAAGTAATGTTGCATTATTCCCAATTCACAGAAAAAATAAAAATTAATAGTCTGTTTTTTTCTTTTCAGTTTTACATTATTAGAACCATTCGTCTGACTAGGTTTCAGCCAATTCCATCTGTAGGAATTGTGTCATCATTGCTAACAGACAGATACCGTATTTTTCACTCTATAAGACACACCAGACCACAAGACACACCTAGTTTTTGGAGGAGGAAACAAGAAAAAAAAAATTCTGAATCTCAGAAGCCAGAACAGCAAGAGGGATCGCTGCACAGTGAAAACAGCAATCCCTCTTGCTGTTCTGGCTTCTGGGATAGCTGCGCAGCCTGCATTCGCTCCATAAGACGCACACACATTTCTCCTTACTTTTTAGGAGGGAAAAAGTGAGTCTTATAGAGCAAAAAATGTGGTATTTTTGTAAGCAGCCGTTCAGCATATTTCATTGTAGCCCAATAAGGCTAAGCATTGACATCAGGGGCAAAAATGGCGGCCAGTGTCACGGAGCAGGAGTAAATATTTCAGGTGCTACTAAAGTACGAGATCATATTCTCCGCTATTAATACAGGGTGGGATTCAATGAATCAGTCCATCAACTTGCTTAATGGGCCTTTCCCACATCCCAGCACTGCTGGACAGTGTACAGTGGGAAGCATTGGGTTCCTCAGTCTCCATTGTCTCCTGGTCTCCCATAGCAGACTCAGAGCCCGGCACCTAGTTTGGCTCCTTAGCTAGAGACTCTGCAGCCTCCGATTCCAAGTCTTGATTGCTGCTGGACTCTGGGTCATGACACTAAGATTTCAATACCAAGCCATCTTCCCCTGGGTTAGCAGTTCTCGTGAGATGAAGTAACATTTAGGCAACTTTTTGTTGAGTCTAAATGTGCAGAATCAGGTTCACCCCTGGCAAAAACAATGATAATTAATTTGTCAGATGGAACTCAGTGGGATTCATGACCATTGTAGACATTGCACTGAATGTGTTGGACTGAAGTGACAGAATTCAGACTATACTACCACCAATAGGTGGTTTATTTTTTTTTCAATGCTTGGCCATATTAAAAAACATCAACAAATGTCCCTACCTGCAATGAGCTGGCACCTAAGTTAAACCTTTCTCTCTGACAAGCTATTCCCCATCTCATAAGTTTGGGGGTTTCTTTTTTACAGGAGGGAGCACTGCAAAACACATCCCCCCCCCGAAGTGGTTCAGTCCTCAGGCGACTTCAACTGATCATGTGTAATGTATAGCTCATCCAAGCAAACTTGTTCAAGAGCTAGTAGTAAGCCTTCTGTTGGTGTCCTCAGAAACCTTCCTGAATATCGCTACAATAACAATCCATGTTTCTTCTGCAAGGCTGTTAGTCACACAGGCAACTATGGTTTTTCTAGGTATAGAAAATATGCAGTGTCTTTTAACCAATTTCTAAATATGTATTGCTCCTGCACTGCCCATTCGCAAAGACCTGACGTGGAATGACTTCTTCCTTTGAAGATACTCAGCTGAGGTTACTGTGAGCAGCCAGTGAGCACATCCTAGTACTTGGTTTCCTATTTCTTTTCCAACCTTAAGCTTTTATACTTTTCTGAGTTTCTCACCAATATGTTCCACTGAGCATCCTCAGTTGCTGCTGCGACACCAATCACAGGAGATTAGATAGATAGATGATTGATAGATGATAGATATAGATATAGAAATAGATATCGATATTACTCAATATAAACCCCACTCTGCATACGATCCTTTTCATCAACAGGATCATGAAGGAGCAGATCTACAATATTGGTATCATGAATGTCAAGTAGCAAGAACTCTGTATCATCAATGCTAAAAATAACTGAAATAGCAAGAACAGGGAAGGTTGGGAAACACTACTACCTGAAACCCAGTCAGTGTCAACAATACTGAGCTAGAAGGCCCAATGGGCTCATCTGGTATAAGAAATACCCAATGCCCAAGGGATATTTTCCCCCTACAGGCGACTGTGCAGTGTCATATTTGTGAGAGAACATTGCCTAGTGTTTCCTGTACTCTTCCACCACAGCCAGATTAATTATTCCATATGCCACGTCCACAATGCTTGTCAACCTAATTTATGAATGTAATAATACAGATCATTTATAAACTAGAGGTATGAAGATCACAAGGAAGTCAAAGTCTATTTAACTATAGATAGCATTTGGTGTGGAGAGTGGGGTGGGGAATTGCATTATAGAGGTAGAACCCACTGAGGTTGCCCCTTCATTCATTCCCACATGCGATTCTGCCCTCTGCCATTCAGTCACCATGCAACCACACTTGCCCCTTCTTATTGCTTTCATTATAATCAGCAAATGGCAACACAGGTGCCTCTGTAGAAGGGGAACCTGAAAGCTAAGCTGTGAACCGACCATTTAAAATAAAAATAAAAATACTGTTCTGTCTTCCAAGGGCAACTGAGGATATGAGAAGGGAACGATTAGGGGGCATCCACTCCCTCTCGTACAATGCACCACACTGCAGAAAGAAGAGTTTGCTGTGATACAAGCCTCTAACATTATCATAATCACTGCAAAGCCAGCCTTTTTACTGAGCATGTTTACTGGTGGCAATGAATTTCACAACCCACTCCAATATTTTGCATCCTGGATAAGTGGTGAGGATTTGTCAATCACGATCACCATTTCTTATTGTGCTCATAATTTTTCTCTGAGCCTTTTGCATTCCTGTGAAGGAAAACACACACACACACACACACACACACACACACACACACACCCCTCAAAAAGCCTTTCCTAACTTCTTAGTAGCTGCTGCCATCATAAAGGACTGGCATTTTCTGTATCATATATATCAGCAACACAACACAAATCCAAATGGGTTCTATGAGTCAGCTCTGTGCCTTTGCAGAGTAAGAAGCAAACAGATCTAGCCCTCAGCAGGAGGAATAGAGAGGATTCAAGCACCAGTTTTGCAAATCATAATTGGGCTTACAGGGCAGGCATTATTAGCAGCTCTTGTGTCAGACCAAATAATGTAAAATAAAAATAAACCACGAAAAAGGGAGAATCGGCCAAAGTAGCAGAAGTATTGAAAGACCAGCACCACTTAGCAACTGCCCACCATCTTGGCTCAATCATTCCACCATGTATGACATCCCCCCCCCCTTACAATGACCTTAGCAGAAACTACTGCATGAACATTGCATTTTATTTTTAGGTGCAAGCACTCAGAAAATCCCAGGTGTGTGGCTGAATGGCCAAAGGGCAGCCTCACCTTCAATACCCTTTTATGGAAGGGCTGGGGAGAGAAGCAGGCTCTGGGGAAAGGGGCCAGCATGGATAGTAGTACTCATTTAGGTTATTAGAATAGTTCTATTAAGGACACACACACACACACACACACACACACACACACATTTTCCTTTCTTATTTGTGATTCCTTTTTTTTTTTTTAAGTCAGATTTAGTGCCATTCCTTTGAGCTTTTAATACCCAAATAATTTCCCTTTCACCTGCAATTTGAAAAGTACAGCCTTGTTCCCATGCCAGGGATTTCTCGGTGCCTGACAGCTTCTGCATTTCCATACCTTGCTGGTAAGCATAAATGCTGCATACTAAACTCTTACAGCCAGTGGCAGTGATTCTTACAGAAAGAAGCAACACATTACTACGACTGCTAAGATAAAACTTACAAGACAATGCAAGACAATTTTTTTTTAAGAAGCCACAAGCAAACAAAGTCACATTGCAATTATAAAATAAAATAAAATAAAATATTTGATTTAACCAGAATAAAAGGATTAGAAGGAGTGGATTAACATAGGAAATAAAATGTATTACCATTGGGGAAACTCCTGCTCATTTAGATTCTCCAGCCAATGCATAGAGTCACCCAGAGATTGCAGCTTTTCCTTTTAACTTCATTCCCCAACTGTGTAAGGAATTGGTTAAAAATGACGTCACTGCTGATCTACTCACTCCCTTTCCTAGTCCTCACCCCCATTCACTTGCCAAAAGAGCTGAAGCTGCTACACTTATCATCCCGAGTTGGCCAATGAAACACGACTATCCAAGTTCCTGGTTCTGCATGGGGCCATGTCAGTGCAGTACTGCAAGTGCATCTCTGTTAAGTCTCCTGCAGCATCATTTTGCTAAAATGCACCGTCAAGAGGCCCCAGAAACATCCAGAGATCTCTTAAGAAATCCTATTTGTCCCAATCTTAGGATGCATAAAACACAGATTATGCCACACCAAATTCATCATTAAACAGCAGTGAGAGAAAATCGCCTTGCCTGGATTCTGCCCGTGTGTGTTTATTTAACACACTTTTATTTCCTCTCTCTCTCTCTGTGTGTGTTGTAGCTTTCTTCTATCAGAACTGCAACATATCTTCTTTTTTTATCCTCCTCCCCTCCGGATATTACATCACCAATACATGATTCCAACTCTTACTATGGAACTGGGAAAAATAATAATTCTGAATGGGAGCTACCCGCGGTGAGCTCATCTATTGAATTCAAGTGATGCCAAAGTCTGAATCCCGGCAGTTTTACACAAAGACTCTGGCCTGACATAGCACTGCTTGGATTTTTATAACCTTGCATTTGCTGAAAAGCGAAATGTCTCATTGTTATGCTATTGAAACCAGATTAGTTTGCTTGCCACCACAAGCTGTGCAAAGAAGCACTGGCTGCAAGCAACGCATGGCTCCATCCAGAACATTCCTCTGGAGAATGCATAGGGTACTCAGCATTCTGGGGCTGCATTTAGCATTCCCTGCCTATCTTATCTGCCGAGAAGATGTTGCAGTAAAATCCTCTGACCGGCAAAGCTACAGGAGAGAAAGGAAAAAGCCGGCTTGCGAGCACACTGCAGAAATACTTGGAAGCATCTCTCTTCCCCCCGCCCTGCTGCTCTCCTAAGCCTTCATTCTCTAAAGCATCACTAAAAGGGACTTTCAGAGAGAGAGAGAGAGAGAGAGAGAGATAGAACCCCGATTCCATTGCTGACACTGACTGCAGAGAAGCTGACTGCATGGCACCCTCTCTACAGCCACAAAACCATCAGCAAAGCAGGCCGGCTATAATGCAAGGCCTGCTGCATAGCTAGCTGGGCTGCTGGTTGCTATGGGCACCCAATTCCACGCCCCTCCACCTCCCCAATCCATACCTGTGCATCTTCTCCTTGGGTACCGCTGCAGCTTGCATTGGGATTTGCCCATCCACGATGTGGCCAGGCACTACCCATCCCTGATAAGTCTCAATGGCCTAATGGAGGGCAGGTGCTTGATACTGCATCCTCTCTCCCTCCCTCCCTCCCTCCCAGCAGCAGCAGCAGCAGCAGCACAGTCAGAGTCAGAGTCAGTCAGAAGCAGCAGCAGCAGCAGCAGCAGCAGCTGTATCACTGGCAGCAAAGGGGAATCACTATATGTGTATGGGTAGCCTATGCAGATCTCTCTGATATATATATATATATAGAGAGAGAGAGAGAGAGAGAGAGAGATAGCCCTATTCTTCTATAGCACAACTTACTGACATGGATTTGTTATGTGTACATTACTACCAGAAAACATGCATCACATTGGGTATATGCTGGGAAATTTATTTTGGGAGTTCAGACTATTGGACCCATCAGGGGCCATTTATTTATTTATTTATGTATGTATGTATGTATGTATGTAGACAGCCCTCCACCCAAAGATCACAGGGCAGTTCCCAACAATGAATCTAATGGAAATGCTGGCAGAAATCCTCATGCCTTTAGCATGCCAGGCTATGTGCTGGCATTCTGCTTCCATTCTAACTTGAAGGGCTGTTCTCTGCAAAGTGAGACAGAGTTGTTCCACCACCAAACTCTAAATCTGGGTGAGGGGTGGAGAGGAACCCGTCTCACTGCTTTGGCATGCTGCTCAGGGTTATCTTTTTCTCTCTTTTCTACATTAAGGGCTATTGAGCCTTCAAAGCAGGCATTTCACAACTCTTTCGTCACTTGGGGACAATGGATGAAGGAACCTGTGAAGTGCAAAAACTGTACGATAAGCTTAAATAAAAACTCCAGCTACCATCTCTTTCTAAATATTCTCCCCATATTTTGTCATGGTCAGACATTTGGGATGAACACATTTGGGCTGAGAGAGGAAAGGAAGCACACACAGTCCCTACCCCTCCATATCCCTGACGGCATTGGCTCTCAATGGAGGAAGGTCTGAAATGGAGCCAGCATGCCTTGGGATGTTGGGAGCAGGGCGTGTGTGTGTGTGTGTGTGTGTGTGTGTGTGTGTGTGTGTTCCTACCCCCTTCCCACTTTTAATCACATGCATTCAGGGGAACATCTTAATAGGCTCAGAAGGTGGTCAGGAACGGTCTAATTGCTGGGTGGAAACTATAAGGCACAAAAGGGCTGAAAATCACCTTTCCTTGAAGGGGAGGGAAGGTCAATTTGGCTAAGGGGGGGTGAGAATTCCCACAGAACTTCCCAGAACATATGAGAAGAAATCTACAGTCTACTGGTGGTCAAAAACTGCTGGGTGACCACATGGAATCTGTTCACTTAGGCCAATATTGGCTACCTATGCAGATATGTGGACATGTCAGAAAATTTCCGCCAGGTCAGAATTTGTTGCACCCCCCCCCTCATTCATCTCATTGAGCAAGTTCCTGGAATGGAATGTAGATTTTTGGTTTTGTCTGCAGATCTATGAACCTTGGGGGGGGGGGGCTGGTTTGATCACTGCACTTAACAAGGTAATCCAAAAGCTTGCTCTCTCTGCCTTGTTTTAACATTCTAACCTCTGCTGTCCTACATAAACCACTTTTTACAAAAACAGTTGAGGAAGTGACTGCATATCATTTCCCGTATACCTGCATATGCAACAGACAGAGTCCCCCATCCCCTATCTGAACACCATGGGTGCAGGCATCTTTTTGTACGTACAATGACCCTTCATACATACAGTTTTGGTTTGTGTGTGTGACTGTTTCTCTGCACAGATTTTTAAAGAATTTCCCAAAAAGTATCCTAAAAAAATATGCATAGAAATGGGCCACAAGATAAGCTTTTAAGATGTCCACATATGGAAACAGGATGAGATGAGCTAGGCTACATTTGTCCACCCCTACAGATTATGTTCCACACGCCACCCTTGACCTCTACTATGGGGCAACGTATTTTCTTCAGAAGAATTTCTTTTATTCTGGTCAACACCCCCTAAAGACACTCTCCTTGTGATACACATAACCCCCTGAGTTTGTTGGTCCAATTGGCCACTGCTTTCTGCACACTTCAACATAGTAAGTACAACGCGAGCAAAGTGTGAAAGGAGAAGACAATGACAGTGAAGAGGAAGGCAACAATATTGTTTCTTCATGGCACTGCCAAGGTAGTGCAATCATTATGGAGTTTGTTTTTTATTTAGGGCATTCCTGTGTAGGAGGCAACACACTCAGGAAACAGGAGCTACCATCTCACAGACACACACAGTGACATAATTACTGCAGCCCTAAAACCTTTACACTGCTTCCTTGTAAAACATCGATTGATTTTTAACATCCTTTCTTTAGCTTTTATGGCTCTTAAGAGACCAGCCCAACATCCCTGTGAAACATCTTTCACCCTAAGCCTTTAGTCAATGTTTTGAAAAGATTGGTCTCATCCTTGTCTTGCCATTCTAACTTCAACCTTGAAAGAGGAGGAAGAAAGTGTTCATTCATCACCAGTCCATCAGTACCATATATTTAAGGCACATTTATGGAACATAGCTTCCCCAAAGAAACCTGGGAACTGTAGGTTACCTCTCACAAAGCTACAGTTCCCAGCACCATCAATAAACTAGGTTTATTTTGGCACGACTATTGCCACTATTAAAAATGAGCGCAAAACTCCCCAGTTAGGCAGAATAATCACACAACGATATCAGCTACACAATATGAGACTCTTCTGCTACCACCAAGATTGGCTCATGCTGTATTTAACTCTAGGGTGTTTCTACTGCAGTTTTCAACTGCAGTAGAAACTGCCCGAGGGCACAAACGAGTGAATATCTCCAACTTTAATGTGGATTGTGTCACTGGGAGAGGATATAAAGGTCTTGCACTTTTTGATTAGGTAATTCTAGTGTGCTGGCGACCTTGGAGAGGGTTTGCTGTCAGTATCTATAGTGGCTTCCCTTTCACTGCCTAACTCTGCATCTGAACCTTCAGGAGTTCAGTATGCAGATCAGCTGGGGGTTAAAAGGTGCCTGGCTGAACACTCACTCTCAGAGAAGAAGTAAAATATGAACTGTGAGTGATGCAAAAAGCAAAGGGTTTCAGAAATGAAATTACAAGGGTAAGAAAACACAGAGAAAACGCATATGAACAAAATGTGATGGGTGATAAATGGAAAGGAGATAACAAGCAGACCAAAGAAGTTAAAAAACAGAAACAAGAGGAAAGTTCATTTGAACATTTCTGAGCACAATTCAAAGAGTTGGTGCTGAACTTTAAAGCCCTAAATAGCCTTGCACCTGTATACCTGAAGGAGCATCTCCACCCCCATCATTCAGCCCGGACACTGAGGTCCTCCTCCAAGCGTCTTCTGGTGGTTCCCTCACTGCAAGAAATGAAGTTATAGGGAACCAGGCAGAGGACCTTCTCAGTAGTGGCACCCACCCTGTGGAACGCCCTCCCATCCAATGTCAAGGAGATAAACAGCTATATCATTTTCAGAAGACATCTGAAGGCAGCCTTGTATAGGGAAGTTTTAAATGTTTGATGTCTTATTATGCTTTTCTGTATCTGTTGGAAGCAGAGTGGATGGGGCAACCCAGTCAGATGGGCAGGGTACTACTACTACTACAGTGGTACCTCGGGTTAAGTACTTAATTCGTTCCAGAGGTCTATTCTTAACCTGAAACTGTTCTTAACCTGAAGCACCGCTTTAGCTAATGGGGCCTCCTGCTGCTGCTGCTGTTCTGCTGGAGCACGATTTCTGTTCTCATCCTGAAGCATAGTTCTTAACCCAAGGTACTATTTCTGGGTTAGCGGAGTCTGTAACCTGAAGCGTATGTAACCTGAAGCGTATGTGACCTGAGGTGCCGCTGTACTACAAATAAGGAAAAGCAGGCATGCTGCTCACATAGGGTCAAAGGTACAACTAGCTGCTTAATGCCCTCCTCACCCATTACTTTCTGCCTCTGTCAGCTGCATAGCCAGTGGAGGCTAGTCCGTTAGGGCAAATGAGCCACTGCTCTACCAACCTCAGTGTTGATTCTTGTGAACCCACCTGGCTTCTTATATACAACCAGTCCAAAGGGTGGCTCTGACAATCGGCTTCCTCCTCCTTAGTCTCAGTGTTGCCCTCATAGAACTCAGCAGGGGTAGAATTAGTTGGCTAATCTGTCAATGGCTCTACCGCCACCTACCGTTGGCCTCCTCACCTTCTGCCCTACCAGACGCAATGGGCAACAGCCACCATTGGATCCGGCATGTGATATCTACCAACTCTCCTGCTTTGATGTGCATTCCTGTTATAGACCGAAAACTATCACAATTGCTCCTGCATTGTATGTTGAAGATCCCAGGATCAATCCAGCTGGGACAACCATCAGGGTCTTCGAACAAATAAGAGAATTACACAGATGTAGTTGGCTCCTTGATTTAAAAATAAAAATAATAAATTATACAGTGTCAAAATTGTATGTTATTATGTTTCTGTTTCTATGTATTAGTCAAAGCTGTCAATAAAAAGGAAGCATTAAAAATAATAATCATCATGTCACATTGGAGCTTTTGAACTTCTCTCTACTTTAATCAGGAATCCCTGACCTGTGTGCTATGAGAGGTATTGAAATAAGCCTTGAAAAAATAAGCCTCTGTCTATCCAGCATCTGTCAGTGATTCATCCATCAGTTTATGCCCCTCAGGTTGGGAAGACAGCATTGATCCTTCTGTCTGCCCATATATGGGCAGTGACATCATCTTAAGGGAGAGATTAAGGATTCCACAGGGATTCCACAAGGAAATCCCAGAAGTACCACTCTTGCCCAGAAAGCACAGCCCTACCCATCTTTGAGCTCTGATTGACACTTTAGGGAAAGCAGTGGGAGGGGCCTGAGGACGAAGTCTTAACTAGATTATTTCGTAGTTGCAGAGATGTTGCCTGTTCCTTTGTTCCGGGAGCTGAGAAATGAAATGAAATGATAAATAAAATAAAATAAAATAAAATAAAATAAAATAAAATAAAATAAAAACTGTGCATGTATATTTTTTAGTATATGATTTGAATGTGCCTTCCCATGTTAACCCTGTGCCCCAGATACATTTTTTAAAAAAATGCTGCTCTAGAAAGACTCATTGGTGACATAAATGCAGGCCTGGAGTTTGTAGATTTTGAAGGTTTCCCCAAAGAATTTTCAAAGAACAAGTATAAGGCAGAAACTCGGTTAATACTGGCTTAATTATATATCCAGAATTCTGAAAACAACACAGCTGTGAAGAGAAACAACCTTCTTGTTTCTTTTTGTTAAATAGCTGGTTGTTTATTTCAGGCCATACCCACTACTACAGTATACAATTTGCTAATTACCACTCTCGTTACAAAGACAGTCTCTGTTTATAGTGAAGTTGTTCTGGTTGGTATAAATCCCCCCACCCTAAATTCCTTTGGGCTGTTTATAATCTGTTCACTGGTTGGAAGGGGCTCCCCCTCTGTGAGTTAGATTCAAATAATCTCCTATTCATAGACTTCTAAAAATAGATGAATTTTATTTACATTTTAAAATGGTGCTTATAATTTATACAGCACATTCATTCCCTGAATGTTCATGTACACTCTCACAGTACTTCAGGTGTGGGGAACCTGTGGTCCTCCAGGTGTGACTGGACTCCAGCTCCCATCATTCGCAGCCACCATGGCCAATAGTCATAGTCTTTCATCTCCCCACTGCTGAAAGACTACCTGGTCCCTTACGCCCCTGGCTAGACTCTGAGATCATGGGGGGAGATGCTCTTCTCACAGGGTCACAGTCCTCAGAGAGATGGTGCGCGGCCATTTGCAAGAGGATGTTCTCCGCTGTGGCATCTTGGCTCTAAAATTCCCTCCCCTCTCATATGTGAGCAGCGCCAGCACTGATGGAGTTTCAACACCTGTTAAAATCATGGTGGTTCCTCCAAGTATATGACTAGAGTGGCATCCCTCGCCTAGCTGATGTAGTTATGTTCTTAGCATACTGCACATTCTTACTTTTAAGTTGTATTTAAATGAACTACTGCTTTATTGTACATTAATGTTCCAGCAAAGAGAACAACAAAGAGCTGGCATTAAACCATTACAGTGGTACCTCGGGTTACATATGCTTCAAGTTACATATGCTTCAGGTTACAGACTCCGCTAACCCAGAAATAGTACCTCGGGTTAAGAACTTTGCTTCAGGATGAGAACAGAAATTGTGCTCTGGTGGCGCAGCAGCAGCAGGAGGCCCCATTAGCTAAAGTGGTGCTTCAGCTTAAGAACAGTTTCAGGTTAAGAACAGACCTCCAGAACGAATTAAGTACTTAACCTGAGGTACCACTGTATATATAAAAGAACTCTTAACAGTGATTCTGTAAAGCAGTGGAGCTATGAGGGTCTGGCTCAGAAACAATGGTTTGCTTAAGGCCAATGACTGCCTATGAGACAAATCACCGGAGTCGTATGCCCCAGCAAGATCTTCTGGCAAGAAGGATGCACAGCAGCACACATCTGGCCCCTTGAGCTCTCACTTGTGCCTCAGTGGGAGAAATGTGGGGGTTCTCTGTTATTTGTCCAGACCAGTTAAGAAACTGCAAATGAGAATCTGTTTTGTACAGGCTTCCAGAACCTGGTGCACGACAGACATCATTGGATTCCCATCATCCTGGACCACTGACTATGCTTGGGTATATAGAAACTGCAGCCTAAAAACTTCTGGAGGGCTAGATGTCTACCTGTTTGACTTTCTGTCCTATGCCCTAGCCACAGGGAAGGTGTCACAGCGGAGGGGAAGAGAACATGCTCTGTATGTGCAAGTTCTGAAATTCAGTCTCTGGCACAGCCAGATGAAGAAGGGGAAGATTCCTGTAGGAGACCCTGGAGAGAGGCTACTTGTCAACGTCTACAGAACTGAGCCTTATAGACCAATGATCTGACTCAGTGTAATAGGGCTGCCTTTGCTCCTAATGAAGGAAAGTCCTGCTCCGCCCCCCTCTGCATAAACCTTCTGCATTTGCCAGTGATGGAAAGAAGATGGGATGGATGGGGCAGTTGGTAGCAAGCACAGACAGAAGCTGGCTAGTAAGCCAAGGACCCCTGATGAGGGACACCCCACTTGCCTGTTTATGCTGCATCAGCTGCATACATCCCTGAAGGCTCCCACGTCACATGACTTTTTTGGTAGACGAAACGCAGCTTGCACGAATGGATTTATGAAATGAAAATGTAGGAACAGAAGCAGCGTTTAACAGTGACATGAATGGGCGACACATTCAAGCAACTCCCTAATGGTCGACTCACAAACTGCAAAAATCCAGACCTTGTCTACTGGTCTTTGGGGGTGTAAAAATCAAATATGAATCAAAAGCACCAACATTACATGAATACATAAGCTGATAAATGTTAGGTTAATGGGAGTTCTTTCCCCATGCTTCACTATGTATGATATGTTAGCTTCAGGTTTGTGGTCAGGTCTGGTGCTGAACTAACTACCGTAACACCATCAAATAAATATGACTGATTCTGAGTGCTGAGTGTCAGCAGCTATATATCCAAAATAGGAGACTAACAACACCTTATAATTAAAAATGGAGAAATACAACTGCACTGATCACCCACTTCTGTTCTTTTTTGGATCCTTCTGGATCTTGGATGTGATGGCATGGATATTTCTTTTTAAGTGAATACAGCATGACCAGGTCTTACCAAAAGTATGGGGGTAGACATGTGGAAATGTATTTATTATATTTATTTTTATGGAACTATTGCTCCAACTTATCACTCTGACAACAGTGCTCAAGGTGGTTTGCAATACTTTAAATTTATAAGGACAGCAGAGGGGGATCACAAAGCAAACACAGGAGGGAGACTAAAAGAGAAATCAATGAGAAGGCAAAGCAAATATTTGCCTAAGCAGAAGCCCTCACTTAGAATCATGGAATTGCAGAGTGGGAAGGGACGATTAGGGTCATCTAGTCCAACCCCATGCAATGCATAGTTGAAGACTGAGTTTCTGAAGCAGGATTTCCACAATTTGGGTGCCACCACAGAGAAGGCTCTTTCTCTTACTGGCGCAACCAGCACTGAAGCTAGTGCCGAGACAACACACAGCAGCCTCTGCAGCTTACCCCTGGCATCACAAAGACTTCATTCATTCATCTTATATCCCTCTCCCTTCCTCCCAAAGGAGCCCAAGGTGGCAAACAACAAGAGATCTTAAAAAGCCATCTTTATCACAATTCCAATACAAATGCAGACACATTTTTGCATGCAAACTCAACCTCCTGTCAGTTTCTACCCAAAGTATTCTCCGCCACACAGTTCTAATATTATCTCAAAAAAATCCCGCAAGTCGCATGTTCTAGACTGCTATATTCTGAACTGCTAAAATAAACAGCAGCTGCAGTGCTCTCAGTTTAACACATTCCTTAAAACAGTGTAAGACACACACACACAGGGCACTTCCAGACCGTCACTATTTTTTGGCTGGGATTCAATCACATACTAGGAAATCCAGGCTGCACAATTATAATAGATCTTTGGGGAAGCAGGTTTGTTGCTCAAGGCCTCCTGATCCGAGTTTTTGCCATGGAGAAAGTGACAGGAAAACACATTGGAATGTGTGGAATAATCCTTGCTTTGAGTCAATATCATCTAACCTCCCCACAGACAAATCAGAATGAATGTTCATTCAGGAGCAAATGCCTCCCTGCAAATTAATCAGGATGCTCAACAAACAGGTCACCTGGAAGCACCCAAAAATACAGAGTAGACCTAAGAATAATCTATTCTATTCTAGTCCACTCAGCAAAAAAAGTACTAAACTGAGCACAGTAATTTCATATACAAAAACAGACTTTTATCATGCCCTCTTTCCCTTCCCCCTTTAAAGAAATGTCAAACTTATTAGCAACTGAATGCTGTGCATACTGCTTGCTGTAGAAAAGTGAAGCTCTTGTGTCTACATTTAAACACACTCCAAGCGTCCCCATTAGGCCTCCAAGACTGGCTTGTTTTCTGAGAAAGCTTGAGTAAGCTTTCTAAGGGGTCAGCAGAGTTCTAATGTTTGCACTCTCTCATATCAATTTGTGGTCCTCTGATTAAAGAGCTGGATCACATTTCTGACTGGAAGAGTAGTCCTTTCCACTTTTTGAGTATGGCCAGAAAACCAGGACTGAAAGATACAATCGTTTTTTCCAAAGCAGACAAAAAGGGCAGGTAGGGTGGGGAGTTAGAAAAAAAAACAGCAGTTGTCCTTTATCAGGATGAACTACTTTGCATTGTTTCGAATTGTTCCTAATTAACAGTATTACACAACTGCTGTTTTTGGATACCATCACTCTACCTTTTATGAATAACTTGCTTTTCAGCCACTAGATGGCAATAGATAGGCGGTTTGTGTCTCTGAAAGCAGTAAACGTCGATGATGTGACAGAGAGCAATTGATTCACATCGAATATATACATACATGAAGATATTGCTCCAAGTCAGCACTTCACTGCTCACTGATTTTTTTTAAATAAAAAAAGCCACACTATCAGTGCCATCTCTCAAATTATCAACACATTATTTCCTTTTGTTTGACTTTTCTGCCCCTCCACCCCAAAGACTTGAATAAGTAAGGATGTTATTATCACATGCACATGCTTATCCATTACATAAAAATCAAATCAGGAAAGCTCTTATCGGGAGGCAGCCATTCCAGCACTGGGAGAGCAGAGAAGCAGAGCTTACTCCACTGGCTCTGCTGCCGCAACAGGCCAGCTCCATCAGGCCTCTTCTCCCTCAACTGGGAGCAGCCATTTCGTCAGCTATGCCAGCTGGTCAATGTAGGAACAACTGCCTAGAAATCGGTGCCTGAGTTTTGAGTTTTTATTTTCCTCTTGCCTCCTGGTCCCTTTTCCCTTGAGTTTCCCTTGGTAGTTTCACAGTGCTATTTTTCATGGAACTCACCATGAACACCTCCCTTGTTCTCTTATAATGGGAATGGAACTCAGCTGAGAGGTGCCGGAATCGAGTTCCGGTAAGTTCCGGCTGAAAAAAAAAGAAAGCCCTGTATTCTGATCTACTTATTTATTAGAATGTAAGCCTATAGGTAGGGAGTGTCTTAGTTTTGATTTCATGGATGCCACAGTGGGAGCCTTTTTGGCTGAACAGCGGCATACAAACGCAATAAATAAATAAATAAATAAATAAATAAATAAATAAATAAGAAAGAAAGAAATGGCATTCTAAAAAATGTTGTAGATTTCATATCAGGAAAGAAGAACCCCCTCTCCTGATCTTCTGCAGCTAATGAGAAATCCAACTCCATTCTTTCAATTAACCCAGAGTGGATCTACACACAGGAAAAACCCACTATAAATAAGTCATAAATTAAATTGTTATTACAAACCCAATGTAAAATCACATAGAAAAGTTTTGTGCTCTACAGCACCATCTGGTGTTGCATGCTTATAACACATTTAAAATTCTGTTTGCTGAGTCCCCAGTGTGGTGTAGAACTTAAGAACATGCCGGGGGGGGGGGGGGGAGAAAGAGAAACCAGCTATATAGTTTGGATTGTCAATAAGATTGCAGAATTTAGTAACAATATTTTGTTGCTTTTGGCTGCTCTGCAGGCAGGAGAATTTTGAGAGCTCTTTCTCCCACCACAGGTCTTCTACTCTTTTATTCCACGCACACAAATTTTCCTTTCCTTAAGATCTGATGACTTTAATTCCCAATTTATTCTCAGAAATCTCAGACTATTCAGTCAAAAAGGAAAGCGCAGACCAGAGGTGTTGGTTGTGCATCAAACAGTCACCCAAGTAATTAAGAGCTAGAATGCAACATGCAAATCAGGAAAGGGATTCAGGTCTCTGCCTCTCTCATAAGATCCTTAGCTTGTTCAACTATTTCCTGCTTTCAGGCAGGAAATGCAGGACTGAGGGCAAAACATACAGCAAGAACAAAAACAAATGAAACACCCCTCCAGCTCATTTCTGTATTAAAAGGCTTTTAACATGAAAGCCCATTTCAGCTGAGTTTATCCAGGTGTAGGTTCCCAGGCGCATTCTTAGTTCAGAATTAATTACCCACCTCTAAATTACCAGAGAGGCTATCAGGGGGGTGGCAATCAGAGTTAATAGCTAGAGGCCATCCTCAGCTAGTTTTAGACAGAGGGCAGGGTGCTTGCAAGAAGGGTAATTTTCTGTGTGCTGAAAATGTAAATCACAATTTCCTGTTGGCCAGCCATGGATTCCATCAAGCAAGGAGAGAGAGAAATGTTTCCATGAAGGCCCCTGGCCACTCGCCCTACCCCAAGGCATTTGTTTCCTTCTTCTGATCAGTGTTTGACAAGTTTGGTCTTCAGAGTCACAGAGAAATTGCTTCTTGAAAACAAGATCATGGCCTCCCCATGCCCCATCTTACAAGCTCCCAGCATCTCAGCAAAGGGATGTGCTGGAAACTGACCAAGCAACAAGCCAAACTTAAATAACCACAACAACCAAAACCATCATTAATCAAAACCCACTGGGACTTGTTTCAGAAAGGAAAACATTTGTTTCGATGTCTATGATTTCCCACCAGCAAAAACAATAACAAGAGATTTTCAGCACTCAGCTTTTATTTCCCCAACACTCTTTAGGATGGATCCAAATGTTTCATGCCTCAATGGGAGTCTTCCTCTAGCACAGCAGTGAGGAACCTTTTTCTGAGAAAAGGTCATTGATTGAGGGTTAAAGTCAGTCAGGGCTGCAGCTGATCATGGGCAGAAACAGATCAGGTGGTGGGTGGAGCCACAGCCAAAAGTAGGTGGAGTTTTCAGCATTACGTGACTGAATAGCCCTTCCTCTCTTGTCTATGCCACCCCATGCCTTCTCTACCTCTTCTCACCACATACAACAAACGAGGTGGTTGGTGGCCAGATGGGTGGTCAGGACATAGAGAGTGGACCGGCAGCATCCAGAGAGCCACAGAAAAGGATTCAGCCTGTGTGACAACTCTGGCCAAAGGAGAGACTAACCTGTCCTTCTCCTGGGCCCTAGGTAGCCTAGCCTTTGCCTTGCGCTATCCTCAATAGCAAGGTGGCCGGCTCAGAAAATGGTAGCAGAGAACCCATGTTCATACCTAACGTATTCTGCTAGGGACAGGGATAGGAGTAGCCCCATACTGAAGTGATCAGCTATCTCCAGAAGTGACTCTATGCTGCATTCCAAAGAGGATGTATCTGTGTTCTGTGATAGGTGACTTCCATGCCACAACTGTGAGCTCTGGAGTCCGATCCAAAGAGAAGCATAGCACCGGTCAGCATAGAACACAGAATGCATTTCCACAGGATTTTAATAACAGGTTATCTCACCTGTGAACGATCCCCTGCCCTGCTCTATGTCTGAAAAAGGAAAGCAAATATAGACAACACAGAGAAACCCTATTGACTTCCAATCCTTTTCCAAGGCCATCCCATCCCAATTTTAAAATGTGAATGGAAGTGGCAAAACATTGTGACTGTTACACATGTTCTGTACAGAAGGTACAGCAACAGAGGTTTAATTGGGGATGGGTGGAAATCTCTTATGAGTATTCTCCTCCTTTGTAGAAGAACATTGTATGCAAACCACACATGAAATTATTGGGGGATTGTAAGGTTCTTTTTGCTTTCTGCATTTGTGTCAGAAAATGACTTCTGTCCACCACCTGGTGCTATGAGGTCCTGTTTAGTGGGCCACCTATGGAAAAGTCCAGTTACAACACAGTAAAGCCAGAATAGTTCTTTTTAAAAAGCAAGAAAAAAAGTCATTAGTCCAATCTAATGTTGCACCTCTACCCAGCAATTAAGGAAATAATAAACATTCATTTGGTTTCTTGTTCTTGAAAGCAGAGCTTATGAATCAGAGTCTAGGGTACTGAGCTGGCATCAAGAGTTGTTTAATGCTATTATTCAGATGATTCAACAGAATTCACAAAAGCATGCAGCTTGCTTTATGGTTGGCTGTCAAGGGGACCAACACCTGAGATCTGAAGTACCAACTCTTCTAATCTAAGGTGTCATCAAAGTTCAGAGCACACATGTGAAAAGATAACCTATAACCAAGGCAGATGGGGTTTGGCCTGATACTACTTTTGACTGTATTCCCCCCCCCCCCCCATAGGATGGGTTCGGAAAAGGTCAACCTGACACGAGTTGTAACCCCACTCTAAAAATCCCTTATGGCTGTACACATTCAGCTCCAAGGTACCAGGCACACTGTTTTCATCAAAGGCTGCTAAACCAGGTCAGTTTCAGGTCAGCAGGAGTGCACCCTGGTAGTGCAGGCAGCACTGTCCACGGAAAAACACTCTAAGCTTAAAATGGCATAAATTTAAGGTTGAGCATAATGGTTTGTATGTGACTATGACTGCAATCCTATACACACTGACCTGGGAGTAAATTCTCACTGAATTTGACTTACTTCTGCTGAGACAGGCTTTGGATTGCACAGTAGATTGAATTTATTGTATTAAAAAAAAATCTCAAATCAATGAGACTATCAACATGTTTTAAAATTAAACGTTTTCTGAATTAGACACAGCAAGTCACATCTCAAGGCGTAAGGGTTGTCTTGTATTTCCATAACCATGGAAGCAATTCCTGTGTTAATAAACAGGGGTGAGCTCAGAGGGTTGATTCATGCCATGGCTTAATTCCAAAGCTCACCCACTCATTCGCCATTACATCTGAACTACAACTATGGTTTGCCCTCCAAACCATGATTGTAAACCATGGATCAACCCTGGTTTGAATGACAAGCACTTTCAGATGTAATGGCCATCTATAGCCCTAATCATGTGGTTCATTTTGGGCTTAAATAGGCAAGGAACGGTGACTTTTCAGAGGCTTGCTAAACTCTGCCACCACACTCATTGGCACCTGCAGGTTGAAGGGCACCTTCTGCAGTGAGGAAGTCTCCTGTGCTTGTGGAGCCTCTCATGTGTTTTGGAACCCTGGGTTTCCAAACCAGAGGCTTCACTGCTTATCCTAACCTTCCTACTGCTGGTGGGAACACGCAGAAGGTAACAGGGATGGGACTGGAGCTAGTTCGCTTGTTCCCTCTTTGGAATGCCACAATAGGTCTTATAGCTTGCATCCACTGTGACTAGAATATTGAAATACAAACCATTTTTCTTTTTAAAACCTCTAGCTATAGGGCTTGGTAGGTACAGCTCCTCTCCTTGTTGAAGCTAAGGACAACATTTTACTTGTTGAATATTTCCCTTTGACAAAGTCATTAAAGAGGCAGGAAAGCGTTCCAAGGCCACGCATTAGGAATTCCGCTCAAGGAGTCTGAGAAGGACAGAAGCAAGCAAATAAGTTTTTGAACCTGCTGTACAGCCGTACAACACAGGTTGCATTTTAAAAAGGTGACTCATTTAGCAATATCTGGCGGGGGGGTGGTGGTGGCTTTCTTGAGGTGGAAGGGGGTGCCATTTCTTTTCAGTAGCGTTATCTCAAGCAATAATATAAATGCCACTTCTAATATCTCCTTAATTTCCCCCCTAAGTATCTATTAGCAAATCTAAATATCTATTAGATTTGTTTCTCTGACAGGGACGTTATTTTTAAAGTAGTAGATGAGTTCACAGTCGAGCTGTTTTATATAAACTTTTGTGAAATCCTTCAAATTAATTGAAGCAACTAGCCACTCTGTAAAATAATTTCAAAGGTGATGTGGAGCAGAGCATATTTTCAGTGGTACCCACCTTTTGGGACTCTCTGTCCAAGGAGAGTCACTAAGACACCTTCGTGCTTTAGCTTCACCCAAAAGTGAAGACTTTGGGGTTGTTGTTGTTTTAATCAGCAGAGCCTTTTCTACTTATTAATGCTGCTGTGGTTCTTTTGCCATATATTAAATGGATTTTGTCTTTTAATGGAATGTTTTGTTAACTTTCTCATAGTGCCTTTTGAAATGCTCTGATTCTTTAAATTAAAAGTGACCAATGCTCAATAGATAAAGGCATAATTATCATTTTTGTTCAAGAGTTTTGAATAGATTGCTGCATTAGTCAATCAATCAATCAATCAATCAATCAGTAATGACTTTCAGTTAAAACCAAGCTTGCCTTGAATGTACAAGTCAGCTACAAAGAAGCAACAGAGGTCCTCAGAATGTCTATATCATCTATCTATCTATCTATCTATCTATCTATAAAATTGGAGCATCTATTAAGTGAAAGTCACAACAGAAAATTATATTTATTGCTGGCTGAATATACACCAACTTGCAAAAAGAAAAAGCCGAAAAATGTGTTAAACTTTTTAACCACGTTTATGCCTGTTGCTGATATATAAGTTACACTTTCTTTGTGTAACCCAAGGAGGTTCACCTGGTACTCACCTTTTTGGCATTGGGTGACCACCTTTTTATTCTTCCAGGTATTATAATGTTACAACATCCTCATGCTTTTGGTCCTGCTGTATAAATGTTTTGCTGCTGGTGATTTTTGTTTGTTTGTTTTATATTGAGGTTAATTTTATTCTGCTTTAATCTTTATGGTTTTTTATTTATTTATTGCTAACGTCTGCTCTCAAGCAGCAAATACATTGTGTAAACAAACAAACTGCTGGAATACAACACACATTCCCACATCTTTACTTAGCAAATGAGTTTTGCATGGAGGAGTTTGGGGGGGGGAGGGAGAGAGAGAGTGTGTGCTTTATTATCTCCCGGTTACACAGAAACCCTGTCTACAAGGAAAAAGAGTATATTTATATATATAAATATATAAATACCTGGATTCTTCAGCAGACAGCAGCCCAGGGCCATTTTTGATCACTTTGTTGTGCTTCTTAAGAAAATCTCCCAATGCCCAACAGGCTTTGCCTCTCCTGCATACTGTTCTCTGGATCTCAGAGTCCCAGTGATATGTGCAAACTGACCTGCAGAAGTGAGGGGGAGACCAGAGGGTCGAGGGAAAATCCCTCCAGGAAACACGCACGGCACAGATTTTTTATGAACATCTGCACGCCCTCCAGCTTCCCCTTCTAGACAAGCACATGGTTCAGCCCAAGTACTGGGTCTTTCTAATCTCTTCACCGTCCAGCATAAATGGTAAATCAGAAGAGTGAACAGTAATCCTACTGCTCTCACTCTCTGTCGCATGGAGGTGGAAGGGGGAGGGGAGATTTAACTCTTTTGTGGCTTGAAAGAATCTCTGGAATCTCTCTCTCTCTCTCTGTGTGTTTTTAAAGATGTTGCTTAAATGACAGGCCTGGAAAGAATTAACCAGGTTCCCAAGAAGTACAAGAAAAGATAATTTACCTGAGAGAAGGAGACTAAAAGAAAAATTCAGAAGCTTCTGTCACTATTTGTTTAAAAAGATTTATGCCCCACCTTTCCATAATAGATTTCTGCCATTAGTGAAAGCAAATAAAAGGGGGGGGGGGAATAAAATAGCATATATTGAACAATTTGAAACAGCAGAGAATAAAATCACACCCTTCATGTGCACAAGTGCTTCTGACCCCTATGATTCACCCATGAAAATGGCGGGAAAGAACAGTATGCTGAAATTCTACCCCAAAGTTCATCACATGAGCAGCAGTGGCATGTTCCACGAAAACTGTGGGGCAATTACAACGCAAAACTTCTGTAATGTTGTGGGTGGGCTAAAATATGCAAACATATATTTTTTTTCTGGAAGCAATTAACATGCACATCAGTGCTAAGTTTCTCCTTTTTTCTGGAAGTATATTTTATGTCATGCAAAATATTGCTTAAAACTCAATACAGTGGTACCTCAGGTTACATATGCTTCAGGTTACATACGCTTCAGGTTACAGACTCCGCTAACCCAGAAATAGTGCTTCAGGTTAAGAACTTTGCTTCAGGATGAGAACAGAAATCGTGCTCCGCTGGCGCGGCAGCAGCAGGAGGCCCCATTAGCTAAAGTGGTGCTTCAGGTTAAGAACAGTTTCAGGTTAAAAACGGACCTCCAGAACAAATTAAGTACTTAACCCGAGTTACCACTGTAGTTATTATGAAAGGAAACATTGGGAAAATGTGGTTTGAAAGACAGAGAGAAAATGGGGAAAGTACTGGCTCCTCCCACTTTGGGTTTGGGCCCCGCCCAACAGTGGCATGGAGCCAGGCTTCAAACCAATCGCCCCTAAGGGAATGAATGCAGCCCTGGGGTCAATATTTCTCACCCCTGACCTAAATTTTCTTCCATCTCATTTCCTTTATTTCAAGAGAGTGTTTCACACACACCCAAAAGCAATGTAACTGATCTTTATGATTCATCTCTCACCTCTGCTGTCAAGTAACTGGATTATGACATGCAGAAACAGTGTGAGGGGCGAAGGCAGCAAATCAGACATGATTATTAAATAAACAGAGAAACAGAGAAATAGGTACTATAGTAAGAAAAGCGCAATGAGAATCTGAATTCTCTTTTGTAAATGATAAGCACATGCAAAAAAAAAAATGTTGTCTAAGCAAAAGCTGAGAGGTGCAACTTGGATTCATAACAGGAACTGAAGCATAGCAGAGGTTCTCTGATGCATTAAGACAGCCCAAGTCAACAGAAAGTCTGGCTGTAACAGAGGCAGCGGGCTTGGAGAACATGACCTAGATAATATACTTCAGCCATCCAAACAAGAGGAATCAGCAGCTTACACAGCCATGCACAGTTTCCTAAAAGGCTTGTAATTGTAGCCCCCACAGACTGCTCTTTCCCTTCCTCCTGTTTTTCTTTTATTTCTTACAAAAATAAGTCAATGCAAGAGATGAAATCAAGGGAAACAAAGGCAGGGGCCTTCCAATAGACTTTATTTAAACATCTATGAAAATCTAGAGTGGCTGCTTCCTAGTTGGAAGTCCTTGTTCAGTCTCCACAGAAAATTTTTATGCACCCTTCCAAGCCCCCCACTTATTTTGGTGGTGGCAAAAAATATAAAAAATAAAAGTAGTCACACATTGAAGTTGGTGGAAACCACCTCCTCCCCAATCATCAGATCAATTATTATATTGGTGAAGAGATGTTGATCATCTCTGCTGGATCACCAGGCAAAATAGTTTAGCTATCCCAGATGTAGAACGTACATATTGATACATACAGGATACACACACGAAGTCCTCCTGCCCTGAATGTTACTTAGGCATGGCTTCAGGATCTTTCTAGCCATTTCTCCATTTTTATTTTAAAGAAGAAGCTCCCCCCAATAAAAAACCATGCTGAAGGAAGGAAAAGGTGCTTGACATTTTGTTTTCTTTAGGAAGTCATAATAATTTTTAAAAGGTTGAAATATCAACAAGTCTGCTTTCCCCTCAAAGTGACCTCAAATACCAAAGGAAACATACTTGCTCTCGGTGCCTGAACAAACCGCAGTGAATTAATTCCGTGTTGTTAATGGCAATGATGCAATTGCTCTGCAGACAACCCATCCAGATGTGGGGAAAATAACTTGAGGAGTTGGACAACTCAGCGAGCTGGGGCCCGTCACTTTGATGGTCTCCCTCAATCTGCCGCACATTTGCACACATCTCAAAATTAACCAGCAGTTTGGATAGGATTGCATAAACAGACCTCCAGACTACTGGAGGAGGGAGAACCTCTTATTTCTTTTCAAATGCCAGAAGAGGCCAGTTTATGGAACTGTATTTTTTTCACACTTTTCAGTATGTTTGCCAATCTGGAAGAGTCACAAGCGAATAAGCAATGAAAAATGAAAATGTGCAAAGTCACTCTCTCTCACCTCTCACAGGGATGAAGAAAAGAGGAGGAGAACCACGCCTGCCGCCCTGGAGCAACTTAAGAGGGCAGGTGCGATAAAAATGTAATAAGAATTATAGCAACGAATTATGGCATTTTGTTTCAAGCTTACACTTCTGTACCTGCAGGTTAAAACAGTCCGACCCAAAAATATTGTGGAGTCTATGAAGCAGATCCACCATATCCACTAGAGGTCAGGCTCCTGACAGGATACAAGTCTCTACTTGAGAGTAGCCCTGAGTTTTGATGCCTGTGTAGGAAGTGATAGAGACACACGTGAAGCCATTATCACACTATACTTTCCCCTCTGTCCAACCCAACTATTATTACCCATGTCATAAATGTAAAATTTGAAGTGATAACTAGAGTGGCTGTAGGAAAGGATTTTCTCCAATGTTTGTATCAAGAGACTTCTTGACTTTATACATACAGTCATACCTTGGTTGACAAACATCTTGCGAGTCGAATGTTTTGGCTCCCAAACGCCACAAACCTGGAAGTGAATGTTCTGGTTTGTGAACGTTTTTTGGAACCCAAACGTCCATCGCTGCTTCCACTGCTTCTGATTGGCTGCAGGAGCTTCCTGCAGCCAATCGGAAGCTGTGCCTTGGTTTCCAAATGTTTTGCAAGTCAAACGAACTTCCAGAACAGATTCCTTTTGACTTCCGAGGTACGACTGTACATTCCAACAGTATGATGGACCACGTTTTAAGCTAATCTCTTGAGACCACTCTAATTAGCTCCTTCTGTAGATGAGAGATGCTTCCATTTCTCCTGATCATCATTCCAAAACAAATCTCCTGTACTTTTAATTATTTTTCACCTCTATCACTGGACAAGGAAGGCTACGGTGGAGATAAAGCTGTTGCTCAATAAATATTGGGATTTCAAACAGACTTTTCCTCCAATTCACTTAGTTCTGAATTACACATGTATGTGCATCGCTTGATACAGGACATCACTTGTCTCACCTCTGTCCTTCACACTCATGGTTAGCAGTGTAGTGCTTCATTCATTTATATTGAATACATTTTTCTACTACAATGGTATAATGGCTAAATTGCATGAAAGTGTCTCAGTACAATGAGTTTGCCATTCACCAAATATAGGGTAAACAACACAGGCTGCTTGCAAAAGGAAAAGCAAGTACATTTTGCCCCCTTCCTTGTTAGTGTGTTATTGCAAAAAGTTTGCAAAGACCCTCCTTGCAATTTCCCTCTCCCCTCTTTATAAACATGTACTTTACGTATCAGAGAGCATTGCAATTGCCAACGGTCTGTGAAATCGATACAGTTATTTATTCCGCTGCATACGCTGTGTGTGGGTGTACGTGTACAAGACAAAGCTGTTGACTTACGGAATCGGGTTGAGTTTGTAATCCATGCAGAGAGCTCTGCTCTCCCTGGAGAAATCAGGATGTGAAGAAGCAAAGCTTTCTTCATTTTTGTTGATTCCTAAGTAGGCCAAATCACTTTGGAAGATAGCCAGGAGTTAATTTAATATTCATCTCTGACCTGTTTTATTCCTTCAAGGTTTCAGTATGAAGTTGGCTGAAAGCCTTTTTCTCTGTTTGCCTGAAAATGTATCACCATTAATGCTATCCCCCAAAGCACGGTCTGCAGTGCACACATAAATAATGAATTCAGAACTACTGCTGCTTTCTTGTTCCATCAGCATATTACTGCAGGACCTTGATAGTCGCTACTCAGGTAATAGTCATGTGCATATGTTAACATAAAAGTTTGGGGCCTGCTCTTAATTTCACTTCTCTCCTCATTCCAGTTTATATGGTAGGTTGCAGGAGAATCTCTTCGGTTTCCTCAAGATGGTTCCTCAATCATATTTGTCAGAGCACAGCAGATGAGCGTAGCTGGCGGTGTCATAACCCTTCTGGTAGCCACAGATGCAAGTAGTGACTGGACCTTCTCAGTCTTAAGTAGAGCAGAGTTGGGTTTGCATCTAGGCTAAGAACTTATCTGTCAGAAAGAGCATTTGCAAAATGCAAAAAGGCGCTACTGCAATGTGGAAATGGAAAAAAGGTGACCATAATTTTTCACCCAAGATATAGCACTTTGGGCAGGCCTTGTTCCAAACCAATGGAATCCTTTGTAATTGAATGATTTGTAATGTACAATGCAGAAAGAATGCATGTGCATTTGGACATTGATGTGCACAATCTTTCCTCCAACTTTCCTCAGTGGGAAGGAATCTTACACACAAAACATTTGCACATGCCCACAAATGTGTTGACTGCCTGCATGGCATGTAATGGGTCGTAGGCATGGGCTGGCTATTGTAATACTGATTCCTCGTTTGATGTGGGTGACATATTCATATTATAATCATTTGTCATTTTATAATACAGTGGTACCTCGGGTTAAGTACTTAATTTGTTCTGGAGGTCCGTACTTAACCTGAAACTGTTCTTAACCTGAAGCACCACTTTAGTTAAAGGGGCCTCCTCCTGCTGCTGCGTGGCAGGAGCACTATTTCTGTTCTCATCCTGAAGCAAAGTTCTTAACCTGAAGCACTATTTCTGGGTTAGCGGAGTCTGTAACCTGAAGCGTATGTAACCTGAAGCATATGTAACCCGAGGTACCACTGTAGCTTCATTATCTACAAAATCATCTTGGAAAGTTCTCAGAGCTTCTAAGGGCATCCGCTCACTATTTCGCTGCCCATCACATTCATACCACAACTTCTGGATAGTGAGTCTCAAATATTGCTTTGCAGTTTTTATAAGGTATATTACTATGGGTTGTTATGAGAAACAGGTATCAGCTATCATCTTATCACGTAACATTTGCAGTTCTAAACCAATGTGTTACTATGGCCACAACTCATTATTTTTAGTTTCAAAGCAGCGATCTCTTGGGAGTTCTTATGACAAGGGTGTACATGGACTACAGCACTGCTGCAGATTTGTAATCAACCTCCAGAAGACAATTATAGCATTAGTTGTAGGTGAACATGCTTTAGTGCAGGGATTCTCAAACTTTTGATCCCCAAGATCCACTTCAGGGAGCTGAAAATTAATGAGGCCCACCAGTTACCTCATGGCAACCAGTCACAAAACAATGGTGGACGGAGGCAGAGTCATAATCAGCTGGCAATTCTCTTGCCTGCTCTTGCCACACTGAACTTGTATTCCATTCCCTGCCCCTGCCAGTTTATTTGATCCTTTCTTCCCTGTTCTTTTTACATTCACTTCTTCCTCCTATAACGTATTTCTTCTCTCGTCCCCTTTCTTTCTATTCCCAGTATATTGTTCTAAGGTGAAATATTTAGTGTATTTCTCTTCGTAAGTTCCTCCAACAACTCTTCTCACCCCTTCCCCTCAGAGGAAGCAGAGTTCTTCTTTCCCACCCCCTCCTGACCACATTTCCTTAGCAGTTGGGGAGTTGCTGGTGTTACCATTGGGCCAAACAAAAGGCTACAACATGTGAGGAGGCACGGAATAAATTGGCCTTGGTGCTGAGGCCCACCAGAAGGTGAAGTGAAGCTCACTGCTAGTTCCATCCCACTGTTTGAGAGATGCTGCTTTAGCGAGATTCTTACTCTATACTCGCTCCATCAATAAAAAGGGACAAACATTTACAGGATTTGCATAGGAGGAGGAAGAAAGACTTGTGGATTAGCAAATGTGAAAACTCAGTTGTGGTTTCCAAGGGCAGACCTTCCAAGTGTCCCTGTTTTCCAGGGACAGTCCTGGATTTACAGAAGCCTTCCTGGTTTCCAATTTGATCCCAGAATGTCCCGCTTTTCCTTAGGACGTCCCTATTTTCATTGGAGAAATGCTAGAGGGTATGCAATGGCAGACTCAAATGTTAAGCAAGTTGACTTCCACTTGCATAACACGCTAGTGCAGGTGGAAGTCCGTTCTGCTTGTGCACGGCTGGTGTTGGTTGGTTTGTGTGTGTCTCTCTCTGTGTGTGCGCGCGCATCTAGATAGACAGACAAGACAGACACACAAAACAACAACAATGCAGCCACATTTTCATTGAAACTCTTGTGATTGTCTATTCCTGCCAGAGCATCACGGAGCTGACTCAAAGCAGCCCAACACAGCTGGTCTGATCCATCAGCTGTAGACAAGCTGTTCCAGTGTGTGAAGCAAACTGCTGCTTGTCTGCCAATAAAATACTGTTTGGTTCATTCTTACACGAGCGCTTGGATTTACAGCCCAGCCTGTCGAGCCTGAAGCGGAACAGCCGCTGCACCAAGAGGGGTGTAAAACTTTATTCCATCCATTCAACATGGCCTTAGCATCTGATCTTCAGGAAACAGGACAACACAGTCTTCAACATTTAAAAAAAGAGACATGGATGTAACAGATTTGGCTAAGCCCCATTTTATTTTTCTCTGATTGAAAGGGAATTCCCACTTGACTTGCAGCCAAATCTTCTTGGCCTGAGGCCATCTTCAGGCCATGTAAGCCAGAACAGACCTAGAATCTACTCTTGGAAGGGTGTTAGTGCTTGAATAAATGGCATCCGTCCCAATGAAGTCAGCACTGCTCCACCAGTATGTGAGAGCAGTCTGACACCTATTTTCTTGGTGGGATGTGTTAGATCTTTGACTTGTTTGTAAATCTCAAGGATACAGCTACTTGGTGCCCCAGTTCCACAGAGTCACCACAAGTCCCCAGCTCCACAGAGGTGTTGCTGCTTTAATCAAAAATACCATTTCCAAAGACTTCATATAACACAATGTATAACAAATAAATAAACCCAAGGAAAAGTCAAGGAAGAGCATACAAACATAATGTAGTACACTAATTTCTATGCAGAGAATGCTGTTTATAAACTGCTTATAGGACGTTTTGTTTTGTTTTGTTTTGTTTTGTTCTAGTAAGTGTGTGTAAATCCTGTTAAATAAAATAGATGTCATCATGGTTGTATCTATTTTTCTTCAGGATAGGGTGGTCCAACGCAAAAATAAAATGAAATAAAATAATTCTATACCTTTAATAGAAGAGTATATTTCGGCAGGTGGAGCAACTCCCTTCATTCCTGTCTTGGCTTTCCTCCTCCACAGAGTAGTCAGTATTACGTACCCAGTGAGCACGCTCAGCCCTGGTCAGCTCATTTTGGGGAGAGGTGTTTCCCTCCATGTTTAAGTTTTCTTCTCTTCATTTTGGGTCTGGATGCAAAGGTCACCCTTGTACCTTACCCTAGCGACAGTAAAATATTTGATTTTTCTCCCATCTATGTTTATGGCTAGCTCCCACTTCTGCCTTTGGGAATGCTTAAAAATAGGTAGTTAGAAAGATAAAAGCCAGAGTGGAGTTGTGTGTGTGATCCAGAAGCAAGAAGCAGCAGGTTGGGTAGCTGGGAGAGACAGAGCCATGCCTGATTCCTGTTTGGACCCAAGGCTGTGGCTATGAGAGAAGCAAGTCCCTCTTGGAGTGTGAACGCTGTGAGCCCCTCCATGTCAGGCTCACGTTGTATATAAGCATAAATAACCATATATCATAAAGACACCACAGTATGTATTGTCCCTCATTATGAGGAAAGCAAACCCTGGGTTAAGGGCCTGGCACCCTTAGAATCTCTCACCGCTCAGCGTTTGGGGTGGCGTGCAACAGTACCATCACAGAAAGTCAAAGTATTTGACAGGTACAACACAGCTACAATATTTGTGCTTCAGTAGCATCTAAAATGGCTTTAATTAGGAACAAGAAGGAAAGAAGGAAGAAGAATCCGAGAACAGTGGGACCGAAAGTTCATCAAGGACTGGACCAAATTTGTAAATTATTTGAAAGACAATTGTATTCCATCAAATACATTGGTAGGATTGCAAGAAGCTTTGTAAGGTACAAAAACCACTGCAGATAAGAATAAGAATGTATGATGTTTTAATGTTTTTGATTTTAAAGCAATGGTTAAATAGTGAAAATGCAGAAATTTGAAATGAAAGATAGAAAATCATAATAATAAATAATAAATTTTATTTATATCCCGCCCTCCCCAGCTGAAGCCGGGCTCAGGGCGGCTAACAACAATAAAACAGTATAAATAAGGAAGGGTTGAAGGAAGTCAGGGCCCTAAAAAGCCAAAATGTGTAATATAAGAGGAGACATTGCAATGGAAAGTATTATTGTAAAACTAATAAAAATGATATGAAAAAAAGACAGACAGACAGACAGAAAGAAAGAAAGAAAGAAAGAAAGAAGGAAAGAAAATATTCACAGTTATGTTAAAACAGCAACTGCTTAACCTCTCCTGAGGTGAAGAGGTCAAATGATAAGGCTCTGGATGAGGAATCAAAGGAGCGGAAAACAGAGTCCATAGAAATTAACTCCAAATCTCCTTATGACGATTAATTTACATTAATTTGAAAGTAGCTTTTTTACATAATTTTGTGGGGCATAATGCAAGACAGTAGACATACAATCTTTTGGGGGGGGGGGCAGGTTTACAAATTATTTGTATTATGTAGTTACCCAATGATTTTACGGTTGTTGTTTTTCTGAAAAGCCGTCAGTGAGGGAGGCACAGTCATGGATTTATCTACCACCTCCTGACCAGGCCTCAGGAAAAGATTGTGCTGATTGGAAAACTAAGTCAAGTGAATTAACCCATGTTGGATTTGGCATAAGCTAGAAAATCCTTCAAATATGATTACAAGCCTCCCCCCGCCCCTTATTTTAAATCCAAGTTAGGTTTCCCAATACAGTCACGGAATATTTGTTTTGCTTCAGACATTAAATTGGCTGTAGGTTAACATCCCTCGCAAAAGACTCCTCTCTCATATCCAGAAACAACTCTTTTTTTTTTTTTTTTGAAAAGACACTTTGTTCAAATGCTGTGGTGGCCTTGACAGAAACAGCGGAAATTCTTTTGCAATCTTGGGAAAGGACTAAAGCTCAGTGTCAGGTCACAGGCATGATAATACAGAATATCCCAGCTTCACTCCTCAGAACCTCCAGTTACGTCTGGGAAGGTCTCCTGCCTAACACCCTGGAAAGTTCCTGCCATTCAGTGTTGACAATAAAGAGCTGGGTGGAACAATGGTTTGACTCACTGTAAGGCAGCTTCCTGTGTTCCTCTCCTTGCACCCAAGGTCCAAGGTTGTGTGGCGTCAAGGTTCCCATGTGCTAATTACTGCTCCCATTATCTCGTCTCTTTGGCTGGACTCCATCCAAACCAAGCACCCCCGTGTAACTCTGCTCAGTGTCATGTGACTCCAAGCTTTAAGGGTCCAGCAAAATAATATAGGAAGCAGGGGTGCCAAAGAGTTCTGTCAGAAACAGAAATGGGAGCAGAAATTGCCACAATTTGCATGTCTGCCCGAGGTCAGGAACACAAATCACACAAGTGAATATGAGCAGTATTTTTCATTGTGTCTTTAGTCTGCAAGCACAGCATAAATAATTGTTATTTTCTGCATGGTTTTTGATGTTTCCCTTCCACTGAGATGTACTGAAGTTAACCACATAATGAAATGAATGATTCGTTACATTACATTTTGGTCATAGTGAATAGTGAGGTGAATGACATAGATTTTAGCAGAAGCCGAATAGTAGTGGAATGGAAACAGCGCTGATTGCAAGGATGGGACAGAAATCGCTGGCTCCTTACATCCCTAGCAGGAAGTAACTAGTCAACTAATGCAGATAAAAAGGTTCAGCAATAATCAGGTGACATATTTTCCTACTCTGATCTTGCTTAGGTGTGTTCCTCCTTAGTAGCACATTAACCCAGCCCTGATTTTCACATGAAATTTTGTACTCAGTTCAAAATATCAGCCCCTCAGAGGCAAAGCTAGATGTGATACTCTCCATGCCTGATCCAGATTGGGATCATAGTTGGAAGTGACAGAGCTTTAGCTCTTTGCCCATTGCCCTGCTGTAGTCTTGATCCAGATCATGCTCCAGCCACTCAATTTTGTTGCCTTTTTTCTCCACTGTTGGTCTTTCAATCAGATCTGTGTGCATGCAAATGTACTTGCGCACATACAGTGTGTTTGGGGCAGTCCTTGGCTTAGCCGCTTGGTTCTGGAACCATTACATGTTATTTGAGTGTCACTGGCAGACAAGGAGTCCAATTCCATTAATATCTCATGCCAGGTTCTGCATTTCTGGGTTCTGGTTCTTCACAATAGAGCCCTGGACCAAAGCATTCTATAATCTATAATGTCAATGCAACAAGCAAACAAAACAATGCTGCAAATGTAAGAAGAGGGTACAATTGTCAGACTTATTTCTGGGAGCAGATCCTGTGCTCTTTAAAAGCTGCATGACTGGACGAAATTCATAAGGTTGAGCTTTTCCGTGACTGCTGTGCAACGTTTGCCTTGCAACCTAAGTACCAGCACATGGTTACGATTCAAACTAATCTACAGCTGCATATCTGTACAGATATATTGTGAAGTACATGACTTAAGAGAGAGTATGGAAAATTTGTGCCATAAGTACTACCGTTACATTTCCATTTTAAATACGCTCTTTCTTCTATATACCATAGTGCTAAAGTTAGCAAGTCACTGTTCTGCTCACATGGCAAGGGGTGCTGGCCTATTAAGAAAACTAAATGATAAAACAAACGTCTGGCAATGCTTCAGATCAAATACCAAAAACCTTGAACTGCCACTATTCATTGGAGACTCAAAGCTCTGAACATGGAGGCCTACCCACATTTTTTACATTATGAAGCAGATGGAAGCTGTAATCCTCTCTACAGCACAATGGCGCTCCCCCACCCCTGCCCCACCAACAGTAGCAGATGACAGGCTCATTTTCACAAAATGTTTTCTGCTTCTGTCCAACAGACCAACAATGTTCAGATGGAAAGGAGATTAACTTAGTAGCCTCCAGATGCAGCGTAGAGGAAAGAAGCAACCAAACTATTACAAAACCTAGAACTCCTACACTGGTCTGATGATTGGCATCTAGTTAGAGGCAGTTTGGTGCTAACCAAGGTGCTAATCATGCTGTTGGAGAAAAACCTGGGTTTACAAACTTCGTTGAGCACAGATCTTTAAGATGCCTAGGCAAAGTCGAAGTTGGCGTTGTATCCATCTCTGCATCTCTGTCTACTAGACCAAGTTCAAATATAGACAATTTATTAAGACAGAAAACCATCCTTCCTCAACTTGGTGCTCTCAGCTGTTTTGGTCTACAAGCTCACTTGACCAAAGGTCAAGATTGGTGGGGGCTTAAAACATCTACAGTGCATCAGGTTAGCGAAGGCTGGTGAAGCAAAAACATTCTAAACATGGTGGATGTGAGTCAAACATCTATTCTCTGTGCTGAAAACAAATGCCTTGGAATGCAGCAAATGTGTATTCAAATAATTTCCAATGCAGCTGGAATGTTACTATTCCATCTGAATAGTACCCTGCTGGATGAAGCTTACTTAAGAGTCTGATTCACAACACTAGCTGTTGCATAGTGACTGGCTACTCATCTCCAAGAAGGCCCAATGCCAGTGCAGATGTCTATGTTGATACATAGGGTAGATCTTTCACATCAGTGTGGGACTACAGAGCAGCCACAAGCAAATCTGAGAAGATTACTGTTATGCAGACCCAACCTTGTCTATCCACAGCTCTGTAGGATAGACAGGCAGCAAAGCTTTGGAATACAGGAGGCTGGAAACCACAGGAGGGGAGAGAGCTCATGTTCTGCTCCCTTGTTTCCCATAGGCATCACTACAGCGTTTAGATCACATGAATTGGCCTCTACAATGAGAGGCACTCCAATATTGCATTGCTGATGAGGGCTTGCTTTAAAATGCAAACAACAAGCTTTGGAGAGGTAGTTTTTCTTGAGGCCAGGTATGCAGAGAATGTATTAAATCTTCCCTACCCCCAACAGTCCTCCACCTTTGCAAGGCTGTGCAGGCTTCCTTCCTCACAGCTACTTACATCATTTTAAAATGCCATTAGTTTCATTAATGCAATTGACTTCATGTCTCTAGTTTGGTCTTAGGTTTTTGTTTATTTATTTCTTTCCTTCAGTACTCCAAATATTCTCTAAATCCTACCCTTTATTAATTTCTAACTGTCCCTAACTCTAGCAGTTATGGCTGCCCTTGCACCTCCAAACTCCGTTACCCAGATCTGTAACAAATTGTATTCATTTTCGCTCTATTTCTTCTATCGACTTCTGAGAAAGCAGCAACTCTGTTTATTCCGTAATGTGTTGACAGCCGTTTTAAGGCTACTTTAGAATCTGGAGCAGACCTTTAAAAATAACCATCAGACATAGAGACATTAAAAATGTATAGCAGAGAGAGAGAGAGCATGAGAGCAACATTTGCTTTTAGTTTTCTTGTTCAAACTACATATTAGACAGCAAGGGAAGAGTTTTCGGCGAGTTAGCAGATTTAAATATCTCCAGAAATTAAATAAATAACTAATCAAAGTCTAATTTAGGGGACGGGGGAAGAAACAATTTCTTACACTTTAATTTTGGAAGGTGAACATTAGCATCTGCTATAGGCTACAATATACATTTCACTACAGTCATACCTCGGGTTACAAACGCTTCAGGTTGTGTGTTTTCTGGTTGCGCACTGCGCCAAACCCAGAAGTACCGGAACGGGTTACCTCCGGGTTTTGGCGGCTGTGCATGCACAGAAGCACTAAATCGCGCTTTGCGCATGTGCAGAAGCACCAAATCACGACCCGTGCATGCGCAGATGTGGTGCTGTGGGTTGTGAATGTGCCTCCTGCACGGATCACATTCGCAACCTGAGCGTCCACTATATATTTTATGCACCTTAAATGTTAACCCTTCATGTCAGATGGGGCATTGGTATCTCCATGCTACTTTAAACATGGGAAGGTAGAAATCCTAATCGGACCCCATTGTGTGATTCAGGATATTTTTGTGAACCAAAGCATTTGATCTGTGCTATGTCATGCTGAAGAGAGGCCTCCTCTATTGAGCAAACGCATCCCTCTCTCCCCCCACCCCCAATTCCAACAAAGAGCAGATAGATTGTGTGATTTAAATTTTATGTGAAATATAAAAAGCTTCAATGGAAACAGCATGTTTCAAACTCTGTTGGCCTTATTATTATTATTATTATTATTATTATTACCTCAAACATGCTGTATTTTCTATCATCAATCACCTTTTCAGGGAACTTCTCTTGTACTTCGAGCTTAACACTAAGCAAAAGTCTCAAGAAGAAGGGATGTGTCCTATTAAAGTTCCTACAAAACTAAATGGGATATGTGGTATATAGTCATAAAAACTTCCCTGCAGGAAAGGCCCACTCTTGTTTTGCTAACCATCTCTCTCTCTCTCTCTCTCTCTCTCTCTCTCTCTCTCACACACACACACCCACACCCACACACACCCACACCACGATTGCTTCTTTTTAAAACTGAAAAACCCTTAATGAGGACTCAACTCTCTGAACATACCAGCTGCCTTTTCCACCCTTGTTCAGCTCTACAATATCCTTTAATGCCATCATCAGAACTGTATACAGGATTCCAAGATTGGTTTCACCATAGATTTACAGTTGCAAGTTTTATTTTTCCATCCCTTTCCAGATAATCTGTAGCACGGAATTTGCCCTTTCCAACATTCCAGAGATGCATTGTAGCATTTAGAAAGATTTTCACACGGGAGAGTATTCAAAGATAAGTTTCCCCTCAAGCATCTCTGAGCTGGTAGTATCCCGATAGGACTGTCCCGTGTGCTTTGCTGAATGTGTGCATCACACCTCAGACAGACAAACTTTGTCTGCTCTCTGCAAGCACAAGCCAGAATAAATGAGTCACAATTAAATCCCATTCAGATCAATGGTTCAATATTAGGTGCTTGATGAAGGACTGATATGGTATGCAGTATCCCTTAGATCTCTCTTTGCACTTGACTGGGGCTGCTGTGAATTTCACCCTTCAAGTGAGGATAGAGGTGGCAATCGTGTTTATGCAATCAAGTTCCATGCCTATGAATCACAGAAGCATCATCCAATGGGTAAGGAAACTCTTTGTCGTGCACACAATTTTGTTATATTAATCTAGAACCATGTAATCTTCCCTAAAGAACAAGATTAAAATAGTTTATGAAATGCAGAATGTATCATCACTTTTGAAGTTTATTTTATCTAGCAAGTTTGGGGTTGTTGTTGTCCTTGACTGAACTGCGTAATCTTCTCCTTTTGGCTTTACTTTGTACATCTTCAGTTCTATCAAGATTTACTAAAAGCTTAGAAAGCCAGACACCGCCATAACATGTTGGCAAAGTTGTCAAAACAAATAAAGGCAAACAAGAAAGCAACATGCTTCAGAAGAGACTTATTTAGGGTGAGAACAGATTTACAAAGAAGTGCAGTAGGAAGCTACAAAATCTCCCCTGCTTCTCAAATATAGCTCAGACAAACAACAGATGTCCTTGCACTATATTCTGGGTTGGATCCAGACATAGTCAGGCTTAGAGCACACCCACGGAAATCAAAAGGACTAACAATTCTTCATTTCAATGGGTCTACTCTAATAATCCAAACCACTACCTCCCCCCCAAAATCACAGTTTGGGTCCCTATCATAAAATGGCTAATAAATGGCAGAAAGATTATTCTCAACTTACACTCCAACAATCCAACACCTTACACTCGAACAAGCCAACAATTCCATTTCTGTGACATCATTTCCTGCTCCACCCACATATCAGAACATGGCTTCCTGGTACTACAGAAGAGCCATTAACAGGACAATCCTATGCATGTTTACTCAGAAGTAAAATCCCACTGTGTGTAATAAAGTGTCCACAGGAATGTGGTCTTAGCTGTAGTATTTAATTCCCCCACTGTTATATTGGCTCTTCAATTATCCAACCTTATATTGACTTTTCTATCCCATTTTGTGAAATAAGCACAGCAATCCAAGTCCATATTTCAAATATCAACGCAGCTAATAACTTGGGAATTCTGAATAGCTTCCCACATATAGACATGCATGGAATACAGTGGATCATTACAGGGGGTAGCTTGGGTACAGATAAGGACTTTAAAAAATGATAGTTTTCAAAAGGCATTGCAATGGAGCAGGTGCTTCCAGTTGTATAACAGAAAAGTAATTGTAAGATCGGTTTTGGCCTACAGGCTCTTTTTATGGCTATGTCCATAAAATCTTTCTAGTAGTCTGTACTTAACTGTATGAACACACAATGGGGTCTTTCATTAACTGTTCTCTCTATGGAAAGTCAGGTCAATGGAGTAAATGATACCTTAATGTTTCTTTTTCAAAGTCAGGATGACTCAAAAAGCAGACTACTTATGATGCCTCTGAGCAGCCTTCTAGGACTCTATTCCTTCAGTTCATACTAAACTTCTGATTTACAAAATGATAAATATTCAGCCAACTGGAAAAAGACAGGGGGAAGCATAGGTTGGTTAAACTCTCCTAGGAAACACTAGAACCAAATGCAATTTTTGTTTCAAAGCCATAACACGAAGTATTGTAAACCGCTTTACAATGCAAATCTCCATCTTTGCATGCAACGCTCCTATTAAAATAAGTAGAATGTGCCTTTATGGGTAAGACACTCTGTGGTGGCAAGCTTTAAGTTGACTATATTAGGCATTTTCCCTAACTGAAACAGTAACTGGTAGGATTGTCACCTGGTTAAGAAAATCATGTTGGTCTAATAAACTGAGTGAACATTGTAGCTCCAATAAGTAGGCAATGGAACAAGTTCCTTGAGAAGATGTGAAGTTGTCTTCTTTGCTTGGTTATGAAGGCCAACAAACTCAAGTTAAAGCTGGTCCAGTTTTAAAGCCTCACACCAACAAACATTAAGCGATGTCACACATGATGATCTCTGGAAGCAAAAGTGATGGTTACACTTCTCAACCCCAGGGGAAGAGGATGGGAGATAAAGACTGTCCCATGAATATGACCTCTTTGTTTTAAAAGAAAGTTAAACTCTGACCTACTTTTTGAAAACATCCTCACTCTTAACAGCTCTTGCTTTGCTCATTTTCTTTTCTTGCTTCCCTTTCTTTCCCCCACGAGCCTTCTCCAAGGATTTATCACAACAGTTCGAACAGATCTGACCACGGTGTCATCTTAATAGACTCCAGCAATGCGGGGATATTGCAGATTGTGACAACATAAAACAATCCCACCCCCACTGCAAAAATAAAACAAAAACCAGAAAAGAAATGCCTGCACTCTTTGAAAACAAACTAATAAATAAATAAAAGCATTTGCGCTTCTTCTCTGGTGTGACATGGCAATATGGCGCTGAATACTTATATAAAAACACCAATAAACATTTCAGGAATTCTGTATTAAATTAAATGTAGCTAGTTTCCAGTCAGTAGTTTATTTCGGGCTTCTTTTTTTCATTCCCCATAACTAGAAGGCTTGAGGCCAAATTTTAACTAAATGTAGCATAGCCACAGGCAGTAGCGGTTAGCAGAGCATCTTATGCGTCACTGCAGCTTACTGGGAAGAAGAGGAGCAAGGTGGCTGCAAGGTGGAAACACTGGAAACTGCTCCTTTGCCAAAGTTGTCACTGCTTCACCTGCTCCTAGCAGTGCCTCCAGCAGCTGGAGATCAGATAAGCCCCCCTGACTGCCACCAGCCTCAGGGCTGGTTTTACTCAGATTTATGGCCCTTATCCTCCAGGAGCTGCGCAGTCAGTATTGTAGGCCCAACCCTTCCTTCCAGTTGAGGTCAGACAGGTCCTCTTCCCTGCTGAACTTCTGGCACCTGCCCAAAACCTTTAAAAAAAATTTCCAGCTAGCATTTTGACAGAAATCTCATTTTAATCATTTTTAAAAATCTTTTCTGCGTTTTATTACTCAAACACCCTTATGGGGCAATTAGTTAAGTAGTATATTTTTTTAAAAAATAAATAAATGGATAGATAGATAGATAGATAGATAGATTAGTGAAGCAGGTGGGGGTGTAATTTCTCCCTCAGGTCATTTTACTGATCTGTTTCTTTTCCCTGCTCCACCCTGCCTCCATGGGCTATTTCCTTGGGAGATGGGGAGGGAAAGGGTCCTCATGCTATTGCCCTGATCAAGTTCCCCATTTAGTTTTCTTTAAAAAGAAAAGAAAAGAAGTAACACTTTTTTGGTCATGGATCTCCTGGCAGAATCTCCTTGTGGTTTCGCCCTAAAACAAGTACCTTAACGATATGCATGACTTGCATAAATTAATTTGAACTGACATAGTTAATATCTTCTTTCCCTGCTTCATGCTACACACACTGTTACCTGTAGGAAACGCTAACATTCCTCAAGATGGGAGCAATGAAGATTTTAGACCTTATAACTTATATCTTGATTACCTCAGGACGCCCATGAAACAACCAGCTGTGAAACAGCTGCCTTTGATCTCTTGAGTTAGCCTTGTAGCTCAGAGACAGCTGCTTCTAACCGCAACCTTCAGCTGTACCTGGTCTATTAGCTCCACGTTTATGGGATGTGACCTTTAACTTGTGACCTTTGCTCATGTTTCAAGTTTGAAATTGGCTTCCTGCTTGCTGATTAAAGGTTAGCTGTTAATGGGAAGGCATTGGAGACCCTATTTATTATTGTGCTAATTTGCATGTAATTTCTCGGTTTAGAATGAATCTGTTCATGTACACATACGTGGAGATTTACATAGTGTGTGTGGCTTTGTTAAATGTTAAAGTTGCAAACATTAAAGCAGTTTCCCCGAAATCCTTTTGGATGCCTGCTGCATCTATCAACATAGGATGGAATTCCATGTCACACTATTACAAATGTTCTGTCTGCACAAGTATATCAGCTTGCCAGATGGAACAATCACCCTCCCCCCATATAATGTTCGGGGGTGTGTGTGTCTTCCAACAACCCCCAAGTGAATTGTGGGGGCACATGGGGAAGGAATGGGGAACCACATCAAATCCCATATACAGGTAGGAGAAGGGTTTTGATTACTAACTATATTTGTGAGTTTCTCTAAAATCTAAAGCATCGGGGTATCTCATCTCCTTAAAGTCATTGGGAGAATGATCACACACATATCTCCTGTACCCTCACAAGCCCCCCCCCCCATAGTCCAGTCAACACTTTGATTGTTGTAAATCATGGACTGGGAACCTGTGACCCTCAAAATATTGGATTACAGTTCCCATCATCTCTGACCACTGACCATGCTGACTGAGGCTGCGTTCACATTCCTATTTACTGTACATTCACATCCAGCGCTGGGCTTTTAATCAGTATTTGCACAATGTTATCCCAAAACCTCGTGTCTCCTGTAGCTTGTTACAAGATATTACCGTTCAAGGCATTGTTTCTCAAACTAGCTTAACACAGATTGGAGTCCTTAAGCAGTTCCTAATTCATCTCTAGCCAAGAGATGAACATCTGCGTAAAGACATCCTGCCCTGTTAATGCCTCCAAGGTGAGCACACCTTGAGGTTTATGGAGTCCAACAACATTGGGGGGGGGTTCAGGTCCTCCATCCCCATTGTAAACACAGAAAACTATGCATACTAACACACCAATCCCATATTTGCTAGCATGCCAACAAATAGTAGGCTGAACAGGTAGATCAATCCTGGACTCAAAATTACTGCCATGTGGCTCTTCTCCAACATTTAAATAAGACCACAATCCAGTAGTGAATTAAGTGTCTTTAAACTCTTGGATTTCAACTGACTTCAGCATGCCTTGCTAACTCAACGTGGGACTGCAAATGCAGTGTTTAAAGTCAATAAATTCATAGCTCTGGAATTTAACCTCCCACTCCCATCACTTACTGGCACATTTAAAACAGGTTCTTTCTCCTAAGCTTTCAGACAGAAAGGAAATTCTGAAAACTGAACTCCCAGGCTTGTTTGACATGATAAATTAAGTAAAGATGTCTAATTTGCAAGGAGAGCCAATGTAGTTGTCAGGACTCCAACTCCTATGATCCCTGACCACAAGCCATACCAGTTGGTGCTGATGGGACTTGCAGCCCAAAACATTGACGGCCCTGACTTATGGGGACAGAATAGGCTACAACCAATGGCTTTATTATTCAAAATGCACTTGTGATGTTTTGTCCAAGACACTGGTGCAAATTCAGTGACTGCCATCTTTTGTTTTTGTCCTGTTTAAGCAGCTATGTATAGTACACAACATAAATTTGCAGGGTGTTTCATGCCATTAGGTAAAGGTAAAGGGACCCCTGACCATTAGGTCCAGTCGTGACCGACTCTGGGGTTGTGGCGCTCATCTCGCTTTATTGGCCGAGGGAGCCGGCGTACAGCTTCCGGGTCATATGGCCAGCATGACTAAGCCGCTTCTGGTGAACCAGAGCAGCACACGGAAATGCTGTTTACCTTCCCGCCGGAGCGGTACCTATTTATCTACTTGCACTTTGACGTGCTTTTGAACTGCTAGGTTGGCAGGAGCAGGGACTGAGAAACGGGAGCTCACCCCGTCGCGGGGATTCGAACCGCCGACCTTCTGATCGACAAGTTAGGCTCTGTGGTTTAACCCACAGCGCCACCCGCATCCCGCGTTCATGCCATTAAATGAGATAGCTCAGTCTATACCAGGGTCCTAGCATGCACACATGCACCCCAAGCACTGAGTAACCTATGCTGGTAAGGCCTTCTGCTTTTAAGCCATAGGGAGATGCAGAGGCATCACACATGTTCCCAGCTCGGGCCTGGCAGATGCCTTAAATGAGGGACTCCACCGAATCTTGTGTGCCATACGCAGCAGACAGACCTAAGTTCCACATGTGCGATACGTCGGTAAGAAAAGCTAGCCTGAAATGCATTTTGCACAGTTGAGGAGCAAGAGTAGGCTTTATTTTTATTTTTGTAATTGTAGCAGTAGTTGCATGCTGGTAAGCAACAGGGGCAAGATACGTCTGAAGACACTGCAGTACAGAAAGCAAGAGCAAAACACACACACACTTCTAAGTCATCTGGCTCTTATTCCTCTGGAGATACTAACTTCATTGTGTGCTGTAACAGACAGAGCAGTTAATCCCCCTCCATCCGATTATGCCTGTCTTCTTCTCAGTGACCGAGTTAGCTTTCAGTTTCTAGCTGTCCAATGACAGAGGTGACACTTTAACTCTGTAATCTTTAATGCAATGCTTAGCCACAGAGCAAACAAGGCAAACAATAGCGACCTCTGATTAAGAAAATCCTTCTGGCCATTTCCTAGCCATGCCTATTTTTGCCAAATTTTTTTAAACCAAGCAAACAAACAAATACAACATGTTTCCATTCCACCATGTTTTGAAAACCCATGAGCCTCTTTGTTTCAATACAGAACTGGACAGCTCCCCTTCCTAAATCAGGAGAAGTGGGGACTCGTGAACAAGAACCGTTCCTTGAAATCAGCCCTCACCCAAACCTGATATGTTCCTGATGCTTTGGGATAAAACGCCCCACCAACACAAGCCTATGTTTAGACAACACACTAAACCAAATCGTGGCTTAGCTTTCTACAGTACAGCAGCAAAACAAAAAGCAAAACAGCTGTGAGCTCCTCTCTGGGAGCTTGCACGTTTACTTGTTTGTGCTAAACCATGGTTTGGTCTAGCACTGTGTGCAAACAAAGTCATGGGCAGAGCTCCTTGACAGTAACTTCAATGGAATATGAATGGCCTAATTATGTGCATGGTGGTAACCTTAACAGAGCTGTGCAGTTCCACATAAAAACAGAACTACTTCAAGCTTTTGTTTTGCTAACACCTTCAGATTTTATTTTATTTTATTTTCACTGGGTACTCATGGTTGGAATATTCCTGCTCAATGGCCTTTAATGACTGGTCCCTAGCTGCTGAAGTCATTTATCATGCCCTGAAGAAAAAGTCTGCAACTGAATGTAGCCAGCAAAGAAGGTGGACATCAGAGGATTTGCAGTTGACCAGGCAATTCCAAGGATATGCTGTGCTTTGCGAAGGAAAGCTTTCTGGTACTTTAAAAGCTAGCATTATCTGTTTTGGTGCTTGTTCAACTTGTGGATTTTTAAATTACTGAATAGAAATTTAATAAATAAATAATAATTAAGGAATAAATGAAGAGATGCTATAAAAATGTTAAAAGAAACTGGTCCTGTAAATAGTTCCACCTCTCCATCTCAGAATTTCTTACTTCTTCGGTAAGTGGAGACCTACATAACACAGCAAAACACTGAGCAGCAAGGGGCAAGGAGATGAATCCTGTAAAATTTCCCCTTTGCCCCTTATTAAAATCCCAGAAACCCTGTCAAATATGGCAACCTCGCTCTGTATTCTAACTCATACAAAGCCATACCTGCAGCCCACCAGACACATCTTTCCAAAAGAGATGACTTTCGAGGCTCCCTCCTTCCCTCTCTCTCCTGGTGATTTCTGCTGCCATTAGCAGAAGGCTGCTACTGCTGCCGCTGCCTGGAATTAAGGCGGCAGATTAGAAATGTTAAAAATATGCAATTTTTTCCCTCTTGCTCTTTCTTTGAGAACCTGCTTTTCAGGCAATGCATGCGTACTGAAAACAAACATAAAAGGAAGATACATCTCCTGTGCAGCAGTGAAAGTGTGAGTGTGTAAGAGTGGGGACCTCTCAGAATTCCTTGAAGTGCTACTGTTCTATGAAACCTTCCTTACATCTCACACCCATCCACAGACTTTCTGCATGCAGGCATATAGGAAAGAAAAACCTGGCTTCTCTTTTTCTTTTTCCTCTTATCTTTTTTGGGGGGTGGGGGTGGGATCCCTTAGCTGGCACAGTGGCAAGCCTTTCTTTCTTCAAGTGAGAAATCTACCTCAAACAAGAAATCATCACCCAAGGGGGATCGGACAAATTGATAGGAGGATAAGGCAACCTGCAGCCACTACTGGCTGTAAATACTGGCAGCTATGAAACATCATGAACAAGGAACCTTTGCATCTGCCCCTGCATGAACCTCGCATGGCTTGACTGTAAATCCACAGCCCAGGTTAGTTTGGAGGGACACGGAGACAAACAGAAATCTCTTGGATGCAATTCTGTGGATTCAGAAGTGACATGTATACGATCCCGCCAGCACCCATCCCGTATCAGCCCCCTCAAACTGTGGTTCACAGTTTATAGCTTTTTGTCTCTCACTTTATTCACACTGCCTGAAGGAGAGGAAAAATACACTTAAATACTACTGTGCTTAGCCTTTAAAACACACACACACACATACACAGCACTAAAGGAAGCAACAGTTTGAAAAAGATTCTGATCATAACTTAGTCATGTTCATTAATTTTAACGGATCCATTCTACACTGAACAAAACTTAGTTGAATGCCACCCACTAATTCTAAAGTGCAAAGAATTATAATACCAGGGAGATTTTGACCGTCTATGCAGGTTTATGTAGTTGTAAGTTGAATATGAGTACTGCCAATTAGGTTTTTTGGAGTAGGCTTTCACTATTTGGTTATGGGCATGGGGCTTAATTTGTCCCTTATAAAAAACAACCACCACGGCCTGTGAATTTATTATAAGTAGGGACATAATCCACTGGAGTAATAAAGACAAGAGTGCCTTTGAACATATGCAGAATGAAATCTCCCCATCCCCCTCTATCCATACCAGGGACAGGATCTGCAGGCAAGCATAATTCATTCAAACAGCTTTAATTTTTAGAAACACATATATCTTTTGCTAAACTCCTGTTCGTGTGAAAGTCCTTACAAGAGCTGGATATCACTAGATAACTGAACACCAACATGCAGGTGTGAATGGACCACCGCAGATACAAACCTCGGAGAATGCACAACCACCTAAAACTCAATGGTTTTCAATGGAGTTGACACACCTGTTCAGATGCCAATAATCAAGTGCACAGAAACGCAGTTTTGTATGTGAATGTGTTAAACAGACCTAAGACATAATCATCCCATAAGCATATTTTCTTCTCCATTAAAATCATACACAAAACCCCCAGAGGTTTATGGCATGGACCTATTATTTCCCACCAAGCAGGAGGAAAACTCCAAATGTGGTAGCAGGAAATTGGCTCTGCAGCTAACATGGCATGCCTAACCATGTCTGCTCAAAAGCAAATCCCATTAAATTCAATGGGACTTACTCCCAGATGAGTGGAGGGAAGTCTAATAGGATCAATGTCACATTGTATCCTCCTCGGTGATGCTACTTCCTGCTCTATCCAGTTGGTGTCCCAGAGATTCCCAGAGGCACCTACACCTATAAATTAGCATATGCAAATGTTATGCAGATTTGTGTGCCCTGAGTTCTGGAAGGAAATGCTAGAGTTGCATCACAAGTGGCTTTTAAACAAAATGCTCCTTTCAAACACTTCCCGACCTTACAACCCAAGGGCAGGGGGCAGGATTTGGATCAAAGCCTTGCTGTTGGGTGGAATATACACACATATTAAAAACGCCGTGAAAATGCTTTTTAAAAAAACGTTTTGAAAAATACATTGAATTTTGCATAGCTCACTGTCACCATCTAGTGTCACATTTGTATATTGCACTTTACAACACATTTACAACTTTCTATTTAGTAGCTGAGTGCATAGTCTCAACAGACACTAGGGCAGCCTTTCTCAACCTGTGGGTCCCCAGATGTTGTTGAACTACAACTCCCATCACCCCTAGCTAGCAAGGCCAGAGCTCAGGGATGATGGGAGTTGTATTCCAACAACATCTGGGGACCCACAGGTTGAGAACCGCTGCACAAGGGGATCAAACAGAGTCATTACTGTAAAGAACATCTTTAGTCTAAGGTCAATGCTTCCGACCTTTCAGATGACTGGAACTAATGCGCTGAGAGAGTTGCTGGCAGCAGGGCCATCAAGTCTGAGAGGGAGAAGAATTATTATTCTTTTCAGAAGGCAGCTTGGACTGACAAAACCAGATGTTCCTTCTTTCACCAGATTTTCGTCCTCCATACTTATGTAGGTCCAAAAGCTTTGTGGCTTCACTGAACTGCTCAAACTGGAACTCAAAAGGCACAATGAGCTTTTGTTGGAGATGGGTACCAAAGAGGAAAAAATGTCCATGCCACCAGAAATTTGCTATCATTTGATGAAATTGCATTTCGTATGTTGTCATTTTCCAAGTAAACAGGCAGACAGGGGTGACTGCATTGCTGGAGAAATACTGCGGTTAGTCAATTATGTGGTTAATATATAGCCACAACGTTCATGTGCAAGAGGAAATTCAGCTAGAGGCTGAACATGGCTGCCCTCAGGCTGTTTACTCAGCTCCAGAAAACATTAACCACAATAACAATGGCAATGCATTTTGAATGCATCTTTTTTATAAAAAAAACAAAAAACTAAGCCCATACTTCGCAGCAGCCAGAACCACCACAGGAAACAAGAAACATTTGAAATGACTTTGTAGCCTGTTCTCAAACTAGTGGTCTGTGTTCTCCTCCATTTCACTGTAAGAGAGAAACTTCAAAGAACTTTGCTTACAAATACAGACTCATTCATCACAATAGAAAGGAAAGACTATGCTTATTATATTAGTTTAGTATGTGCATTCATTTGTAGAATGCACACAAAACGTATTTAGTGGTTTGCTGAGACCACCATTAATTTTCAAGTAGTCTACTACTTTGAGCATCAGTTTGTGATACATATTTTTAAAGTCCTCATGAAAAAGCCGTAGCCTTTTAAGTGTGAACCTCTCATAATATACATGTGTTTGTATGCAGTTTTGCCCAATATATATATATTTGGACAACAATGTAATTCATTTTTTAAATATAATATTCATTAACGTATGCATTTTAAGGCACACTTTACTGCAGCGCATACATTTTTTAAGCACATTACTTGGCTGGATAACTGGAAACAAAAGCTGACCGTGTTTTGGTTTGCATATCGTTTCGCAGAATGCAAGTTTTGGTAAGTTTGCCTTTAAATGTGAACTGAACAAAAAATTCTCTCCCATCCCTAAGTAACACAGGCCTAGTAATTAAGAACATGTGCTATATTCTGGAAGTTCCCCGTCCACATCTCATCTCAGTCTATATTAGGAAAGCTTCTAACTCCCACCTAGCAAAATGGGCTTTATCAATTGACATATCTTACAAGGCACCGAGTGACAGATTCACCACTGCAGCTGAAGACCTGCCAGCTTCTGCTTGTTAGGGCAGAAGGCGGCTTCCTTCCACTTTTTACTTTATTTTTACTGTGCTAGCAGTTCTAGGCTTATGCCATGGAAGGACCTGAGTACAAAGTCACTATGGCAGTGGTGGCCAAACTTGGCCCTCCAGCTGTTTTGGGACTACAATTCCCATCATCCCTGACCACTGGTCTTGTTAGCTAGGGATGATGGGAGTTGTAGTCCCAAATCAGCTTGAGGGCCAAGTTTGGCCATCACTGCACTATGGGGATCTGCAAAGCTTTGGATCTGCATGGACTGATGGGAGTTATAGTGAGAAGAACATAAAAAGAGCCTGTTGGATCAGGCCAATGGTCCATCAGGTCCAACATTCTGTTCTCACAGTGCCCAACCAGATGCCCAGAGGGTACCAGATTGGCAAAGACTGCATTAGAGCAACCAGACCCTCCTCAGACTTGGCCAGGAGCACGGCCAAGTGTAAAATGAGGTGGGAAGGTAAAATGGAGCTTCATGAGAAGCTGCTCCACACCTTCCTCCTCTCCACTAATTCAGCATGTAGGATTATGACCATAGCCACTAGCATCACAGTGAAAGGTGCACCAGCTTCCCCAAAATACACAGCTTAGCATTGGCTTGATGCTAGTAAACAAATGGTATTTATACCCTTGTTATCTGCACAGAAACCACTGACTGTACTATACAGGAGCCCAATGCACATGGCTTCAGCTCTACTTGAAAGGCAACCCTGTGCTCTTGGGAGGGCATACCAAGGCCCCAGTGGCAGTTATGGCTTTGTGATGTTTGCTTGCATGGGGTGCATTTTGCAGAAATAATGTGAGAATACACTGACGCAATATTCTGCAGAAGCATTTATAATTGCAACCAGGATATTCAGAACTCAAGTGGCAAAGCCACTTAGCTCTGACAGGTGGCACCAGAGAGCTAGCACGCTGCTGCTGCCTTTTGAATACAGCTTGACCAGTTAACGTTGCAAAGGAAAAATGCAACAAGGAGAGTGTGCAGAGTTGAAAGTCCACTACAAACCTTGGAGGCTGGTGATTTTTTATTTTTACCTTAATCTCATTAAGGCACAGGAATTGCACGCCACTTTTTTTTTAAGGATATACATCATCAAAGAAGTTCACCAAAGCTACCATAAGGCATTTAACGAAAACAATGCCAACCTGTTTAAGAGGTGTATACTATTTCTTCCCACCACTTTTCCTTGATAATGAAGCCATCCTCTAGCAACAGCCATTAAAATGGATATGGGACTAGGCAGGAAATTTGATGTGCTCCACTGGCAACATTGTCCACAGTCAAGCTTGCCTTTATAGGAGTCTGGTTGTTGTTTTATTGCTTAACTATTACTATTTGTCATGTTGTGGACAGAGGAACTGACACATTGTTTATCTTTATCATGTTGGCTGACTTTACGGAATTTTTATTTTCTTAGTGTTTTACGCTTTAGCCTAGGAATAAAGCTGAGAATGAGAGTTTGTGCATAACAGCCTATTCATGGAGTTTCCAACCCATGATTTAAAATCAGTGTTTAAACCAAGTAAGGATGGGGAAAGGTTTCAGCTTCCCTCACACTTAGTGAAAGAAAATTTCATTTGTCTCCAAACACACAGGGTACATATGGATGTCATGCTAAACCACAGTTTAATGTGATGTGAACGAGCCTCGCTTCGTACTGGGATCATGTGCTCCCGTCTTTCCTTTCCCTGTCCAGCCTGGAGGTGCTAGGAGCCTTTAGTTTTTCCTTAATTGCAGTTTGTTGTGTCATCTGGTGTGACAAACTGTGGTTAGCCCTAACTGTGGCTCGTTTCATACTAGCCAACTTCAAATGGTGGGCTATGAAGATGGCTTGAGAGAGTCCTGTTGCACTCATGTCCTGCTTCTGCTAGTTGACCACTGTGAGAACAGGAAGCTGGACTAGATGAATCTTGCATTCTGGTTCAGCAGGGTTCTTCTTATGTTAATTCCTGGTTCGGATGATATGGAGAACTGCAGCTCAGACACTAAAGCTGCAGAATTCCTTCTCTTAGCCATGCAGAAATATGAGAGAAGAGTGTGTGGGATTGGGTGCATGCCAGGCTCGTTCACATTGCACTAAACAGTGGTCTGGGGTAGCATTCCAATGCAGTCATAGAGAAGTGTATCCTTTGGCTTCAGCAGACACATGGGAGATTTAAGCTAACCTCTGCTGCATACGCAAGCCAGCAGAGTCCCGTTCCATCAGCCACAAACCCATAAGATAGGCTGGGAGTGACCAAGGTGAAATTTGGATCTCCTGTAGCAGCAGCCTATGCCGCTGCTTTTCTTGGGAAAGTCCACCTCCCAGCGTGATTGACTACACACCAGCCTTGCTTGGGTTTAACTCTTGATAAGTTCTTTCTTTATACTTTATACTTCATTCTTTATACTGACAGATGGCCAAGATGACTGTCAGAACATCATTATTCCCCTGAGATATCTTCAGAATTCCATGTCATCACAGAGTCTTTCTTGCACTCCCACAAGTGACATCTGATCCTAATCCTTTTCAGTAAAAACTGTTATTTTTAGTAGCATAAGAAAAGATGGAAACAGAAACAGAGACACAGAGGCCCATGAGAAACATTGTAAGAATTCTTTCAACATATCTGCTTGTCTTTTTGATGGTGTTTTCCCCCTCCCTAGACTTGGCTGAGCCTATCTGTGTCTTTTTGAATGGCTTAGTTAAGAATATATTAGGGTAAGGCTTTGTTTTCAAGTGCACCTTTTCATCAGAGAAAAAGTAATTATTTCTAAGATCAAAAGCCTCTCTATGTCTTTTAAAAAAACTTTTTGAGCCTGGATTTGGTACTTGATCGCAATAAAATATTTCTCTTTAACTCTTGTGAAGCCAGGGAACAAATTTAGGACTCTAGAATAATCTTACCTCCTAAAAAATTCTGCCCTATAACTTTTTAACTTCTAAGTTTTATATTTGACTTGACATTTACTAAAGGGAAGAGATAACTCAATTCAAACTGCAATTCTTTGATTTATGTGTATTCACCTGGATTTCACGGGAAATGTGATATTTTCTAAAAGTCCACTTCCCCCCAGGTTGCTACTAGATTGACAAGGCAAAGCCTAAACCTCCAGTCCACTTCTCCTAATTACATACTATCTATGATGTAGAAGTTTTGCTCAGTAGCCCATTGACACCAGCCAATCGGAGCATCTTGCCCTGAACACCACCTGGTCTGAACAAGGATGCAAAATGGGCACAAGAGCATGCAATAAATTGGCAGTTATTAAAATAATGTGTTCTATGTATTGCTTTCTTTTCAGCATGGAAGAATTAAGCACATTTTCAAAAGCAGTCTATCTGAGCACTATGCACATGGGGTTTACAGAATCACAAAACTCTAGAGTTAGAAAGGACAACGAGGATCCTCTAGTAGTCCAACTACCTGCAAAACAGGAATCTTTCACCCAAAGTGGGGCTCAAACCCACAACCCTGAGATTTGCATTTAACCCTGAATACAACCCTTGAATATGACAGTGAAGGTACACAGCCAGTCTTACATCAGTCCTGTACTGGTCCCTGGGGGGTCATGAACAGGAAGTAATTACAGGATGGGTCCAGCTAATTCACAACAACAACCGCTTGATATTCTTTTGAAGCTTAACCCAGATTCTTCAGCGACGGAATATAGTTGCAGCAAGGCTAATTCTAAAGAGGTCAACTGGAAAGTATTTCCAAACAAATGTGGACAATGTTTCACACTGGTTTCTAGGCAAGGCACTTTAGACCAGACTATGCTAAATCAACCAATCACTCAATCAGTAAAGTATTGTTGGAATGTTTCAATTTTTGACCCAACTATATATTTGAGATATTTGGGCAAATGTAAAGATGTACATATTTATTTATTTACAGTATTTATATGCTGCTTTTTAGGCAGATCTCGCAAAGTAGTTTGCATAGGATTATTAGAATAATAAGCATTGGCTTGTTTGTTTTTAAAGTTATAGCGGAATGGAAAAGACATCCTGTTTGTTCAGAAAAAGCTGTTACTTTTTAAAAAACAGAAACCTTTGCACAAGTACCCCCTAAACCACCATCCACAGACCCTCGGAGGCTCATACAGTGCCCTTTGTGAAAGCTGAAAGCCACAAGCTAGCAGCTCTGCAAGAAATAAGCTGATCTGCACCTTGGTGACAGAGCAAGCGACACCATCACAAAAATAGATTTCAGTTTTAACCTACCATCTGCTTATTCTATACCACGAGTGAATGTATTTTAAAAATGATTGTTTTACAATGTGCATATCTGTCTCATTCCGTTGCGCTCCTTGGATATCAAATATGCGGCATATTTCAGATATGCTACGCTGCTTGACATTTCTTTCCATACGGCAGCCCAACATGCTGCAAGTTGCACTGCCTGCGTTCACATTTGCTTAGTAACTTGGGGCCGATTCACATATTCATGTGCAAATAGCCTCCTCGTATGTGTTGTATTTTTAGACACACAGAAGCAATCTTCCTCAGCAACACCAAATCTGGGCCAGAGCCCTTAATTCACGAAAACACAACACAGTCCAGCATTTAAGGTTGTAAGAAAAGCTTTGCCCTGACTTCTGGGTCCACCTCTCTTCTGAATATGAATGAGTCATGTCATCCATAAAGTGAACTCAAACGGCGCTTCTCCCATCTTGTGCACTTTTCTCATAATCAATGGCATGTGGTTGTTCAGCACATATTTATACTCTGTGTAACTGACAAGCCTGATTTGGCGCCTCGGTTGGGGAGTGGTGTAACCATCCTCTTCACAGGACTGCTACAAATGATTAGTTGTTAGCGGTGGTTTCTTTTCTTGGAGGAGGGACAGACACACACCCCTTTTCTCCATGCAGGTGGTACACACCCTTCATGTCAACACCTAACAAACCACTTGCATGAGAAAAGGCAGAGAAATCACATTGGAATGCTCTTCATGCAATTAAGTGCAAACCCTAGTCGTCGGAGGGGAGGAATGACCCCACTTCTTCAAGCATGGAAGAACAGTGCCTTGGCTAGGGCATAAACTGGGGCACAGAATACCACAGGCTGCAAAACCCACCTACTCTAAAACAAAGCAGAAAAAAGAGTCATTCATTGAAATACAGCTGGTGACCATTTCACACATGTTCAACTGATGCGTAACTGCTGACATGCAGGTCATTTTGGACCTGGAAGAGGGCAGAATGGGGTGGAACAGGGGTGAAGCATAATGGGGCATAACGGGGCAGGGTGGGTTTATGTGTACTCTGCTGATGTGTGCAGGGGCCTGGAACGCAACCTCCCGCACAAATTGGGGGTTGCCTGTATAATTTCTATCCCAATTTTTAGCCAAAACAAGGGCCCCAAGACATAACACAAAAGGGAAAGGAGTCAGAGAGGAGGAGGAAGCAGTCAAATTCATGTGCAAGTTCTTGGGTACAGACATGTTTTTAGCTCCGTGTACACAGTAATTTGTAGTTTTAGCTTAAGTCAACCACCCCAGGCTCTTCCCAAAGAAGGACGACAGATAAATAAACAAATACTTGCAGGAGAGAATGCATCAAGCTCTAAACAGGTGACGATGCGCATAACAAAAGCAAGCAAAATACATATTTATACAACTGCAGCAGAAAAGCCCTAAACATATTAAACCATAAAACCTCACATTAACTCTTGGACTCTGCATATCTTCAAGACATTGATTCCAATGCTAGGGAAGCATATACTTATTTTAAGAATTTTTTTCTCATCCCTCTTTCCCTTGAACTCAAACGCTCACATTGGACAGGATCCCAGAGCAATTCACACAAGAACTGCTCGGGGGCCCCTTCTAGTGGAAGATCCCTCCACCCCCTGGAAAGCTCCCAGAGGCCAGGAGCCCCCCAGAGTAGCAGAAAGGGCTACAGTCAGAAGGATGTTTCACCCACTCCCCACCCTTGGTGACATGTGGAAACACTTTCTGATCATGCATGAGAGGGTTGGACCTTACATGGCACTGATCATTTTTCATGCACAATTAGCCACGGTGCACCGAATCCTTCCCACAACCATTACTTCTTGGTTTGTCCCCCCAAGTACTGGATGAAATTAAACCTGCAAACTTGCAGAAATGGAAGCTCCCATCTACCTAGGGCTGACAGAAGCTGCTGCCCAAAATTTCTGAGGGCACCAGCTTTGGCAAAGACTGGTTTATATAATCTGCGGCATTCATACACTGGCATTGCCCATGTACACAAAACAACATTTTAAGAAAATTCCAAACATCAATCCCGGTTTACTAGAAATGGACTTGTTTGTGACAGCTCTTTAGATATCTGAAGATGGCTTTCATACCTCCTTAGTCTCCTCTTTACCAGGCTAAACATGCCCAGTTCCTTCATAAGGCTTGTTGCTGCTGATGTGTAAGAACTTGGTGGTGAATATACATGTCAGCAAGGCCTACGTGAAGGATTTCAAAAGAACTGGAAGATCTAGCAACACATGAAAACAAGTCAAAATAATGCCTACCCTCTTGGTCTTACAACCATAATTCTGTAACATGAGAATTACAAATCAGCACTTTTCAAACTTACCTCTCTCTTGAATTTTGTATGGCTACTTTTTATGTGGGATTTGTTAAAAATCTTGAAACAAAAAGTACGCACAATATGGCTGCTAAAATAATCAAGAGAGAGTCACAAGGCATATCCTGACAAGGCCAGGGGCTGTGATGACATACATACTGAGGGAAAGTGTTGACCCAGACTCTGCCTTGTGAGACATTTCCCAGTATACTTGAGATGTAGATTAATCTTGTGTACAAGCATCATCTGTGCCATATTGTTTTCCTGTTTTCTTCTAATTGCATATGCATTAAATCTGTGTGAAACTCAAGAGCCTTTTTCATTTTTTGCATCCCTTCCAAAAGCAACAACAACCCAAGTTAACAAAAATACTGTCTACCTCTTTGCCTGCCTTTCTCTAACAATGTTTAGGGTTATCACAACAAGAAGTCCTGAATCAATGCTTCTGTTATAGTGCTCTCATAACAAATAAAAAACCCCACGGAGGACCATAAGCAGCATCAAATGTCACAAACTTTGATCTTAATAAAGTAGATGTTATTCCTCTGAACTCTCAAAGTACCATCTTGGCTCAAGCATTCTAGAACTCATCTCATGGCGCAGAGTGAACTCTTATCGCCCTTTGTGGAAGCTTAAGGAAATGCACTTTTGGCTTGTTCCGTGTGTTACACTGGGGATGGAAAATGGGCTAAATTATGGATGAAGGGTAGAGGCTGACTCTGCTACAAAGGGAATAGGAGATTCACAGCTAGCACAGATCACAGGCCAGCCTTCTCAGGGATTCGTCCACCAGAAGAGAATTGGATCGACATCAAGGGAATGTTGTATCATTTTGTCCCTTGCCAGGAAATGTTTAATGACCACTGGCACAAAGGCTTGTGGTTCCTGGAAAGGAAACAGTTTAATTTGTTGGTGCATCCTTACATATTATGCTAGAACTTCTGTTAACATAATACTTTGCATTTATTCCACGTTTTCCCTTAAGGAGCAGAAAGCATATTTCCCAGGGTTACTCATAATAACAGACTACATTGGGTCATGTAAAACTGACTCTAGAATCCAAGTTTCCAAATTTTCTGGATCTAAGCATTTGTGGTAAACATTTTCGCTCCCACAATTGCCATGAAACTACAGATCTGACCAACAGAACAAATGCCAGACATCTTTTGTACCATCAGGAAAAAATATGTGATGCATGGGGAGGTTAACTCTTCTGTTGGCCCACACTCCACCCATAAGTCACAGCCTCATGTGCAAAGTTTCACATACAAAGGCAAATTCACTCAGATACAAGCATGCACAGAGAGGTGCCCTAATTCCAACCACCCCATCTTACTGGGCCATCAGACTAAAATGTTCTGAGCACAACAATTTTTCAGCTTTTCATCCTGCCTTGACTACCTGCTTTCTGATTTTTTCTTCAACTGCCAAGAAAGCATCCACTTGATTCTGAGTTGCAGGGAACGATGCAGGGAGCTATGGGGTAACTTCCTAGATTACTGCATCCTATCTAGATACCCGGTTTTTCTGGGCTCTGTCTGTGGACTCTGTTTCCAAACCATTAGTTAGCATGACATGCATGCAGCCCTGCTTTTAGGACAGAACATAAGAAGAGACTTCTGGATCAGGATAATACCTGTCTACTTCCTGTTCACATAATGGCCAAGCAGATTACTTGATGGAAACTCCTCCTGGTTTCAAGCAACTGCTGTTCAGAAGCAAACCACCTCCAACCATGGAGGCAGAGCATGGTTAGTATGAACACCCACCCAGTTATAGCACCAAAGGCCTCTTTGACATATTACAACACAAGTGACTTCAGCACAGTCACTGCACAGCCTGAGCTGATCAGGAAATGACTGTCTGTCTCTGCCATTTAGGTCACTACACAAGATGTAATGTGGAGCGGAAATCCTTCAGTTGGAAGCCTTCCTCTCTCAGGCTTTATTATGGGATTCTCTTATTACAGTGCATGAAATAAAATTGGTTTCATTTCCAAATGTCTCAAAATTTAGGTCATCTGAAGCATACTTAACATTATGATGAGACAAGTAATTAATCTTTGGCACTTTGAAAAGGACGGCTGGACCTGCCAGGCAGCAGGATGAAGTGACCTCCTTCAGGCGGCCCTCTGGGCGATAGGATGGACCCATTTGTTTGCTTAGGCGTTGGCGGGATATTAATTTTAGTTTGTTATTGCTGGAGGTTGTTGCCTGCTCTGTGTTTTAGGGACCTGGATTTTAATTATATTCTGCCTTGCCTGCTTTAAGTGTCTTTCTTACTGTGACTGTTTCATTTGGATGAGCTTTACTTTATTGTATCCTGCCCTGAGATTGGTTATGATAACCTGTTACGATGTTCTAAATAAACAATAAGGTGTCTGAATGGTACTGACCATAGTATTTGGGCCTCACTTCAGGTGGTAGAACGCCTTGGGCCTGTACATTCTGCATCAGGCAACACCTCAATGGAATGAAGCTAACAAAAGAACGATGATGTTGGAGGAAACCAGACAACAACGATCACCATAAACGTCTAATCACATACCTAGAAATGACCACAATACCCATCCCCTTACCAAAAACTATCAGCTTCACAGTGGTTAAACACAGGTCAATAAAGCCTTTCTAGAACCCTGTCTGGAATCAGGCTTGTGACAGGTGACCTTAAGGATGGCAGCCATGAATTTACCCACCTCCTTGCTTAGACAAAGGGAGCAACAGCACACAAAATGGCATTCTGGCCAGGAAAGTCTCCTTGCTTCTAGAAAGGCTTATTTTGGATCAAAGTTCTGAGCAGTGAACAATGCATTTGCTCTTCCTCATCCTAGACTGCACAGAAGCTTTGTCAGACACGCCCTCTGAACATCTAAAAACGAGTCTGTTCTAAAAGTATGCTCCTTGGCAGATTCCTTTCCTCCTTAAAAATAAGGAGAGGGGTGGGGTGGAGGAATCAAGCAGAATTTTATGTGAGCAGCTCTCCGTGTGAGGCTTTTGTGGTTAAGATATAACATTGCTAAAGAAATCCTCTATCCAAAATTTAATAGGATTTCAGCCACATCAAAGTGTTTCATTTTTAACAGTTTTAATCCCTTTCAGCCTCTGGCTGTCTCCCAACAAAAGTCAAGTCAATTAGTTAAGAAGTCATTAGAAAAGCTCTCACATGTTCCTACCCCCCCCCCCCACCAAACACAACATTGCATCTCTAAGTCCAGTCTCTTTTCAGAACTTGTCATATAGGCCCAAACTACCTCAGACTCCCATTCTGCCCACCCGCCACACTGGGCTGGAGCGCTAAAGCATTTGCAAAAAACAACAACAACAAAAAACACCAGGCACCATGCTAGGCTCCAGAGATCTCACTACAAAAAGAAGTGCCAAAAGCCTCAGTCATGTTTATTTTTAGATTGGCAATGCATACAGCTGAATTATAGAGAAGCGTAGAAAAAAGCAGCTGCACTGCTGGGCTAGTGTTGGCTGCCTAAGAATAATAACAACAATCATATAGATTAATATTCCCATAGAATCATATAAATAAGTACACCAAACATCTTCTTTAGTCTTTCTTGAATTTACAAGTTCTTTACAACCATTATGGAGCACACAAAAACAGGTCATTATTATTTCACAATCCCCTGCTTCATGAGCACAATACATACAAAGGGGAGGAAGAAGACATACAACAGAGCACCCATGTAACTTTCTGAGCTGGGGTGCTGAGTAGTGAACACAGAGCGTGCCTGGGATAAGGATTCAAGAACCACACAGGGAAGGAAAGACAATTCTGCCAAGGAACTGAGATCAATATCACAGAAACACAGTGAAAGTGGCAGCCTCCAGTGGCTCCCTCTGCTAGGCATGGGGTTGAGAAGCAGGGCATAGAAGTCTGAGCCCCTCTAGGGGGGAACTCAAGGCCCCAACGTTTGCATCAGGGAAGGGAGAATCTGACAATTTCAGGTTCTCTCTTTCCCATGTTTCCTCTCTTTAGTACAGTTCTCCACATAAGTTTGTGGGGTTTTTTAAAGTCCTTGTGAAAATTCACCAATATTTTTGTGCAAATTTATCTTAATATACGCATTTTTCCAAAGCAATTTCTCTTATATGATGCATTTTGGCATGCTAGCATCACTAACATACACATTTTTATGTCTGCTTCCCCCGTGCATTTTTGTACTGGAGAGCTGCAATGCAAAATTGGGAAGGATGGCTGTGTTTCAGTTCGTATATAATTTAGGAAAGAGCGAATTAGGCAGGCTTGCCTATAATTGCGAACTGAATCACATTTCTCCCTCATCCCTGGTCCGGAATTAAGAGAGGAGGCTCCTGCAGCTCAAAGGCACACTGCAAGCTGCATGGAGCGGTTTCCTAGCCATGGCAGAAGGCGCTTGTCTTCTCTCCACTTCCAGCCTAATCGTGGAGACCCCAGGAGCCCATCGAATGCAGGAAGAACCTTAGCCAAGCACAACAGCTCACATTTTCCCTGCAGGGGATCCCAGGCAGCAATCTTCCATGGAAGGCTTTTTCTGCTGACCTCAAACTGGGCGAAGGGCCTGCCCCTCCCAATGCTTGTTCAGTGGTAATATTTCGGCAGCAGGTACCATTCCCAAACCCGTGTCCAGCCTTGATCACTTATGCTGTTGAAAGCCCAGCTGGTAACGAAAAGGCTTCGTCTCCGCGAGATAATTTTCTAACCTGCAATCTCCAATAAGTGTGTGCTGCGTTGTGTTGACCAAAGCTCAAGAGAGTTTAATAACAGGTCGGCTGAAACTTTCCCACTGCAAGATTGGACGGTGCGGTGAAAGGAGGAAGAAAGTTTCCGACCCCTCACTGTGCTTATTGCACTTGGCACAAAGAGCGAGCGCTTCCTGAGCTCTGCCCCTGTGCGCTTCACGCATCACGAAATATCATGGAGATGCAGCCAAAGACACTGCTATTAATGTCAGTTCTCTTGAAAGCCTGACACTGTATGTGATGAAATATTGCTGCTTGGCAACAGAAAAGGCCTGATCATCTCTGAGTGGTGAGAGATTCCAGGCGCTTACCCAGGGTTTGGATTCCTCGGAATGAGGGACAGTGGAGACTGTAGTGTCTTTATGATTTACAGCTTATTTTCGCAAATATACAACCTGAGCCCATGATTATAATTAACTACGTTTATAGCCTGTCTTGATGCTTTTGAATTATGGTGCTGGAGGAGACTCTTGAGAGTCCCATGGACTGCAAGATCAAACGTATCCATTCTTAAGGAAATCAGCCCTGAGTGCTCACTGGAAGGACAGATCCTGAAGTTGAGGCTCCAGTACTTTGGCCACCTCATGAGAAGAGAAGACTCCCTGGAAAAGACCCTGATGTTGGGAAAGATAGAGGGCACAAGGAGAAGGGGACGACAGAGGACGAGATGGTTGGACAGTGTTCTTGAAGCTACACACATGAGTCTGACCAAGCTGCGGGAGGCAGTGGAAGACAGGAGTGCCTGGCGTGCTCTGGTCCATGGGGTCACGAAGAGTCGGACACGACTAAACGACTAAACAACAACAAATAGCCTGTCTTTCCTCTGAGAAGTTCAAGGTTGCCTTCATGGTTCTATTTCCCCCTCCCCTATTTTGTTTCCCAAGAACCCTGCAAGGTAGGTTAGCCTGAGAGCATGTGACTGGTTCTGAGTTACCCAGTGACTGTATGTGCTCTCACATGCTCTGAACTTCTCGGGGGATTTTGAGTTGACACGTCCCTCACAGTTATCTCTGGTGAGTGGAATTCACAGTGACCCACAAGCAGTTCCATGTGCAGCCAAAACATCTTGGAAGAATAACATGTGCAGGAGGACTGTTTCCAAGCACAATTCAAAGTGTTGATGCTGACCTTTGTACTTGTATACTTGAAGGAGCGTCTCCACACCCATCATTCAGCCCAGACACTGAGGTCCAGTTCCGAAGGACTTCTGCCAGTTCCTTCCCTGAGAGAAGTGAAGTTACAGGGAACCAGACAGAGGGCCTTCTCAGTAGTGGCACCTGCCCTGTGGGATGCCCTCCCATCAGATGTCAAGGACATAAATAACTATTTGACTTTTAAAAGACATCTGAAGATTTAAATGCATGTACAGGGAAGATTTTAATGTTTGATGTTTTTATGTGTGCTGGAAGCTGCCCAGGGTAGCTGGGGTGACCCAGCCAGGCAGGCGAGACATAAATAATAAAATTATTGTTATTGTTACTGTTATTAGTACTATTTTTTGTGAACCGCCCTGAGACCTCCAGGTACAGGGCAGTACAGTCGTACCTTGGATCTCGAATGCCTTGGCTCCCAAAGAAATCCACTCCCGAATGATCAAAACCCGGAAGTGAGTGTTCCAGTTTTTGAACGTTCTTTTGGAAGCCGAATGTCCGACTTCCTGAACGGATTCCGTTCGACTTCCAAGGTACGAATGTATATAAATTCAATACATAATAATAAATGATAATTACTTGGAATTCCTATTATTACTTGCCAGAAAGCTAACCTAGCGACTCTGCCCCACCCAGCAAGCCGATCATTGGTGAAAAGCCCACTCAGTTTCCAGTTCAGAAACTGTTCTTTTATCAGCTGTTTTCTTCCTCACATGAGTTAGTTCCCTCCTTATCAACTTGCGGTAGATGACCTGGCTTATGCGGTATGCTAAATCTGGAAGAAACCTGCCACAGAGAACTAAAGTTTTACTGATGCTGTTTGCACAATATTCAAAATATATTAGCAACATTATAAAATAAGGATGCCTGGCTCTACTGCCATATTTAAAGTACAAATTCAGTTGGGAGTCAGGAAGGCTTATCAGTCTGCAAATTCAGTCATTCTATAATCCATCTGCATGTCACAAATAATGTTCTCTTTCCTCTCCCTTATCCAGTCTCCTGGCTGGTTAATTGTTGGATTATCTAGAGCTCAGAAAGTCTCACTGCCTGGGGGAGGGGCTGTATTCTCTGGCACTTTCCTCCTTCCTGCTGGATTTTCAATTAGAATATTAAAAAGTATCAAAAAGGTGGGCACACTAACAGCATCTAAGATGCCAAAGGACCTACTGCAGAGAAAAGCAGATACTAGGCTCGCTTGTAGGGTCTAATCTCTCTTCGCCTGTCTTTATAACCAGTATGCTAAATTCCACTCACTGCAACAAGGTGCAAAATAGTGTGGTAGGAGGTAAAAACATTTTTAAATTGTTCTAACCCACCCTGGGACCTCATGGTGAATATGAATGCCAATAAATAAATAAATAAATAAATAAAGGACCTACTGCAACAGGAACCATATGTTGGGATGACCTATATATGCATTATAAAGCTGCTCAGTTACTACAGGTGAGTAGAATTACACAAACACCTGGTGAAAGGCAGCCATTAAATATGCCTATTATACAGGTGAGGAAAACTGAGGCTGTGAGAGAAGTGGGGAAGCAACTGCAGAGGTTTCTCCTTCCACTGCTAATTTGGTTTGCTATTAGGAAACTACTGGGACTCAGACACCCTCAAAGATCTACTGTAAATCTCCCAGTGACCTACCATAAGATCCCTGTTTACTTTCTTGGATTATTGCAGTGGAAGTTTGGAAGCCACACCTGCTAAACCTGCATTGGATGTTGTATCTTTAAAAATAAATAAATGTGAAAGGTCTTTAGTCTTTATGTGTCTTAAAAACTGCATAACAATTTATGACTGTGCGTCAGCTGGAACAGCAAAGGAAATCCTTACATGGCAAACTCCACCTTGGAGTTTTAAAATCTAATCTATTTATTTATTAAATTTCTATGCTGCTCTTCATCTGAATATCATAGGGTGGTTTACAATATAAAAATACATACCATAGAAACAAACGAAACACCCCCCCCCAAGTTTAAATGGCCACAGATTGTTTAATTAGTCAAAGACCTGGTTCAAGAGGAACATTTTCACCTGGTGCCTAAAGATGCACCAGGAGAGCATTCCACAAACAGGGAGCCACTGCAGAAAAGGCCCGTTCTCATGCTGCCGCCCTCTGGACCTCTCGTGGAGAAGGCACCTGAAGAAGGACCTTCAATGATTATTGCAGGGTCCAGGTCAGTGCATATGAGGAGAAGCGGTCCTGGAGGTATTATGGTCCTGAGCCAAAGCCAACACTTAGAATTGGGTCCTGAAATTGGTTGGCAGCCAGTGCTTTGAACTAAAGGATGGAGAGATGAAATACAAGCTTGCAAGCCTTGGCTGATGTTCTTTATCTGTAGCCAAGTAATGAGCTAGAAGTTATCATTTTATGTTATTTCATTTTATGCCTCTGAAACGTTTTGATTAATATTCAGGGCTGTGTCCCGTTTTTGTGAAAGTGACTGCTTTGGTTGCTTGGTTTCACATTTTAAGAGGAGTCAGCTATGTCAAGGGGAACCAGCTGGTACTTAGGCCTTTGAAAGGCTTTGCTCTCATGGTGCTTGTTTTTGTTTTAGGCTTAAAGAGAGGGTGGTATCATGATTCTGACTCAGGGTCTGCCTGCCCTTCTCTCATAACAAAAGAATAAAACAAGATGGCAGCAATTTTTATTGTTAGGTTGTGTTTTTATATTTAGTGCACAATCCCATGTATATTTATTTACTGAGAAGTAAGTGACATGGGTGGCACTGTGGGTTAAACCACAGAGCCTAGGACTTGCTGATCAGAAGGTCGGCGGTTTGAATCCCCGTGACGGGGTGAACTCCCATTGCTCGGTCCCTGCTCCTGCCCACCTAGCAGTTCGAAAGCACGTCAAAAGTGCAAGTAGATAATTAGGTACTGCTCCGGTGGGAAGGTAAACGGCGTTTCCGTGCACTGCTCTGGTTCGCCCAAAGTGGCTTAGTCATGCTGGCCACATGACCCGGAAGCTGTACGCCGGCTCCCTCGGCCAATAAAGTGAGATAAGCGCCGCAACCCCAGAGTCGGTCACGACTGGACCTAATGGTCAGGGGACCCTTTACCTTTAAGATCCATTTAAGTTAAGCATCCTGTTCTCACAGTGACCAACTTGGGTGCCTATGGTTCAAGCAGGATATGAGAGCAACAGTGCTCTCCTCACCCGTCATTCCCAACAACTGGTATTCAGAGGCAGGATCTGGTAGTTCCCTATAGCTATAATGACTGGTAATCATTAATAAACTTCTACTCCACGAATTTATCTAATTTTTAAAAGCTGGTCATCCCCACATTCCATAGATTAATCACCAATTCCTCAACAAAGGTTACTTCCTGGTATGTAGGACTACATAGGACGGCGGTCTTAGATTCTGAAGATGCTTGGATTGTGTAAGGCACAAGCATGGATGAGGGACAAATTCTGTTCTGTTCACAATATCCTAGTCCTAAACCAATCTGCACACTAAAACACAGCCATCTTTCGAAATCCTCTGAATGTGGTCATGCAGTTCTCTAACTAAAGATGCGTACAGAAAGAGAACGCCCTCTGGCATCAAAAGCTTGGATTGATTTTTTTGAACAAACATCAAAAAAAGTAGAAGTAAATGCCCCATCCAAGCTTCCCCACAACTTGCACTTTTGAACTTATGGGATGATCAAACAGTACTTTTCTGATCTAAGAAATTTCTTACCAGCTTCTTTGGCTCAGAAATGGAAGACGCTGCAGGACTCAAAATTCTCATTGTGGTAGAAGACTACATGGATTCTGGCTATTACACAGAAAAGAACTCACAAATTATGTGTTTCCAAAGGTAAGGAAGAGATGGAATATTTCCACACTGTTTGGTGGGATTTCATTTCTTATGTGTCAAATTTGGATAAACAAAAATATATTATCCCACCAAATCACAAAATCTGGCTTTTACAATGTGTTTTGCTACTTTTATTTTTCTACATTATCTGATCTCTATTTGGAAAATGCAACCTCTGTACTGCTGCTATGTTTTGTAACTTTTAATACATTTGTTTTTTTAATTCGTGTGTTTGATTTTATGTTAATAACATTTTTAAAAACTTATTATTTTGTAAAAGAGCATTTAGTAGAGAAACACATATACAAAACTGCAATGTACTGAGAGAAAATGATTGGAAAAACTGCCACCCTGCTGCTTCGTGGAAGAAGGGTGTGATATAAATATAATAAATAAATAAAATATTAAGCAATATATTGTTAATGATGTTAATGATAATTACATACAGAATTAGGTACAAAAATGTGTCTTTTGGGGAAAATGAGCATGAACATGTGTATAATGCAAAAATGAACGTAAGCTTTGAAAAAAATGAGAAACTGATAGAAACCAAAATGGACAGATTCATCTATTCCTAATGACAAGGGTAGTTGTCTTGCAGGTAAAAGGACAATAAGGTAAGAAAAACCTTCTTCCAAGGCTATGGGTGGTAATTTCTGAATCCTCTTCTTTCCCCCCATGCCCCCCATGTCCCTTAAATCTGCTCCAGAGGGCTGGGGAAACAGCAGAGAAGATATAGGAGGTGTGGGGAGAGGAGAGGGCAGGGAACTCACATTGCATGGCTAAAAGGCATCACACTCACTTAACTGTCTATCTAGATACCGTGCTGCATTTCTGCCTTGTGGGAACCCTCTCAGTGCCCCAACAACAGAGAAGAAGAGACAGTTCCTGAAAAATTTAGCTCAAGGATACTATTGTTCCTGATCTTCTCAAAAAAAGGCAAGACACAATGTGTGAGAGGCGGATTCCACCCCCCCCCCAATCTACTTCCTGTCTATTCTATTAATCAAAATTTCTGTTCCTCAAACACAGCAACTGTAACCATTCTGCCAGGAATTATACATCAGTGGGAAAACAGCGCACACGGCCTCAGCCTCTTATGCACAGCTTTCCACAGGCCAGGTCTTGAGCTGAATCAACTTGACAGCTGAGAGGAATGGGAAGATTCCAGCAGTCACCTTTCAGCTTGCCGGCCTGGCTTGTCATATGACAACAAAGTCTGGAGAAAACAGACATTGGCACCTGGGGAAAGGTGGAAGGGAGAGGGTACGTATGCTTATATTTTTGATGAGGGGTAGTAGCTAAATTCAGATGAATCTTGAAAAATTCTTATCCTAGAAGCCAGGACCCTTCAAAAGATTGTACTCTCCATCCCTTTTAATCGCAATATTAAAGTAGGGAATATCTATCCTATTCCTTATTGTATGATCAAGCTTTCCTCACCCCACCACCCCCGTTTTTATCACTTTAAAAATAAATGAATGTATTTATTTCAATTAAATAAATAAATAAATAAATAAATAAATAAAAACGCTTTTAAACAATATAAAACAAGCAGAAGGAGCCATGAAAGTTTAAGCCAGTTAGGTATCTGCCCAAATTCTGAAAAATTATATCAACAGGAGAAGTCGAAAAGAGGGAAGAGGTGCTGGGTGCTGCTTTTTTCCTTGAATGGAAGCCCCATAAAGTGGTGGTTTGAATAGTTGTTAATCATCATAAATAATGGTTGTATCAACCAGCCCTTAGTCTGCATGTATGCTACGTATTACCATCATCTAACATTTCAAGTTATGGTTTACTATGAGATGTCAATCAAAACACATGAAAGTGTTTGTGCAAATCCTTACTCCAATAAGTGGTTTTCTGAAGTCTGCAAAAATTATTTTTGCTGTAGTCAGGATGAGAGCCTCTCTTTGCTCCAAATAGATAACCACCACCGAAACATCTGAGGTTTAGCTTGGGAATGCCCTATCGGCAGTGTAAAATGCCCCTGCTTTTTTCCAAGCCAATGTTTTTAACACTAAATGAAATCAGCCCAGACTTAAGCCACAAGAATGCATTTGTAGTCATCATGTTGCGTTTAACTCCGCTTAAGGACTATTATCTGCTGCTTTTCCCGTTGATGGAAGGCTCTTCAAAAGAAAAAGTATTTGGAGAGTGTCCAATAATTAAGATGTTGTGTACTAGGGAACATAATAATAGGGTAAAAGGAATCCCATAACTTGTCAGCTCAGTAGACATATAAACAAACTTCAAAAAGCAGTCTGGCGGGGTGGGGTGGGGGAGCATGCTGTCTGCATAGACATTATGAAGATCTTGGATGTTTGAGTGCACCATTATTTTGGAGGTTTAAATCAAAGGCTTTTTCTGGGCCTCTCTCAGTCCCAAATTTGTAGATTTGCAGAAACCACTTCATTAAATAGTTTTGCGCTCTCTCTCTCTCTCTCTCTCTCTCTCTCTCTCTCACGCTCTCATTTTAAGACAAAACATATAGCAGCTTTTAAATAATTTGAAATCTTCTGGATTTAACTATCTCTGCTAGATAACCAGATTCTATCTTGTGTGACCTAATATACACAAACACTGCTGCGTGACTCCACCCCGCCCAATTTATTCCTCCAAACTACCCACACCCTTTGCCATGTATGATCAACAGAACTGGCAAACCTGGGCTAGAAGAGTGATCCATAGAGATCAAGCAAACTCTTCTATAGGCTTGGCTTACAGGAAACCTCTAAACATTTCATCTCCAAGAGGTTGTAAAGGCTACCTGCCACAAACACTATGGCTGCTTCACATAGCAATCATGTTGGCCATAACGTTTGTGTTGCCTTGGAATTTAATGGGCAAAATGTAAAGGTGAGATGTGCATCTACTCTTTACATATGGATCTAGCGGAACATGGAGTAAAGGCCAACATGTGGGGCTATTGCATAACTGGTGGTCCAAGCACTAATAAAGTTCAATTAGTGTAATGCACTCTATGTGGGGGCTATCCTTAAGATGCAGCAGGTGCAAAATGCTGATGGGCATCAGCCATCATATAACCTCTGTGCTGAGAGATGTGTGTTGGCTGCCAATCTGCTACTGAGCCAAGTTCAAGGTTTTTCTGTTGGTACGAAAAGCATACCAGGCAGCAGTGTATTTCAAAGAACACCCTACTCCTAACAGTACCCCTGCCCTGCCCTTAAAGTCTGCAATGGAAACATGGTTGAGGGCACCCAACTGTATCAGATTTATCTACTCACAATAGTGCTTTTAACATGGTGGCCCCCTAGATTACAGAAGCTGAGAAGCTGCACTGGAACCATCAGTGAGGCATTTGAGGTGTCCACTGAAAATCCTGCTATTGCAGGAAACTTTCTCGTGAGGTGACGCCTTATAATTAGATATCCAGTTGGCATTTTTATACCATTTGTTCTGATCTCTTTTTTTGTTCTTCTTTTAAACACAGCACAGATATTATTTATGATCTGCAGTAAACAAGTAGAGTAGCTGCATAAAGTGTGAAGAGACTCTCAATCAATCTGGATTGCTCACACTAGTCAGCAGCTTCGACCCTGCGCAGTAAGTAGGTCTCCAGGCAGCGCTCTAATTTTTGCTGCCATTGTGTACAGGAGCAGTATTTAAATCCTTATTATATCACCTTGTTCTAGCCTTCGCCTTACATTTTAGATCAAGTGGGACTCCTCTTCTTGTAGGAACAGAGCGTAGTTCTAAACAACATGGCCTCCTGACTTTCCAGCCTCTCTAAATAAATAAATAAAGTCAGTTTGCTTCATGCCAGATGCAGGCAGCCCAGCTACTCTTGCAGCTTAGATGTGAGTTTGTGTAGCCTGAAGGGACTTGCAGCCCTGCCTTGCTCTCGTCAGAAGTCAGCAAGATTTCTCAGCCTGCATCCCTAAGGAAATGGAGAGACCTCTTTCCTTAATGTGATGAAGGCAACAAGGAGCCTTGCTATCTGGTGTGTTCCATCAAGAAACAAGAGAAACGGGGAGGAAAGTAAGCTATTGACAACAACAAAGAATATAAAAAGACATACAATCTCCAGAGCAAAGGGGTAGCCATCATGGTGCCCTACAGATATTGCGGCCTACAGCTCTCTTCACCCCCTAACAATTAGCCATGCTGGCTGCAGATGGTGAGGGTTGGAATCTAGCAACATGGGGAAGGGCCACAGGTTCCCCATCCTTGATATATTCTACAGGGAAGCTTGACTAGGTGCAAGAGGGAAGGCTTCCAAATATTACTCTGAATAACAACACCAAACAAGATTTGCTTTCAGCAACAACAATGGACAGGTGAGCATCTTTGACTCAGCCACTGGGATGAGGGATTCCAGTGAAAACTTGGTACATGATGGCACATAGGCAAGCTTGACATCGGGCATTTCTCTGTAGAGCCACTTTTTGGGGGTGGGGGTGGGCAGGCAGTCATGGAAGCAAGAACGGCAGGGAAGCATTTTTGCAAAAATAATTTATAGGCCTCTGCTCCGTTACCTCTAGGTGAATTAGCAATAAGCACTATAGTTATGTGACAGCTTCTGCCATAGCGGCCACACAGTTGCATGATTATCTAGGTCAAACATGCTTTTGTTTAAACACATCAAAACCTTCACAAGTCCATTCCACATTATAAACTTTGGTAATTCAACTGCTATGTATCCACCTGTGGAAGGCTATACATGGTGTATTCTTTATACTGTGCATGGAAGTTCCTCATGCATTCACATGCCTGTCTTTCCATAGGATGAGGAACCCAATTTTGGGGTGTGAAGAACTTCTCAGCTATTGCAACTTAAAAAAAGAGACCAGCCTTTATTTATAAAATGGCATCAGCTGTGTTATCCCACCCAAAGCCATGCCTGCACATACACACAAGGCAGCCAAAATATCTGAAACAAATTGTGTAAACTTGACATTTTATACAGATTGTAAATCTTTCCCAATAATTTTGCTCAAGCAAACTGTTATGCCATTGGAAACCTAGTCTAAACTGGAGCTGTGCCATAAGGTATACAAACAAGGTTTCCCTCTTTTCCTATTTCTTTTCATCCTACAGATCCCTCATGTTTGTTGTCATGGTTCATGTATAATAAAAACCAAATGCTGGCAGATATTTGTTATAAAACTAAGCAAGGTCAACTGGGCTGGTGTTTGTTGACACGCCATTCCATGCACACACACACACATAGATCACTAGTCTGACTTTTTACAGGTGTAAGAAAGGTATCTGGATCTCATTTAAAACCAGCTAGACACATGTGGCACATTCCACATTCACAATCCAGAAAGCCTTTCTTGTTCACCAACAAAAAATCACCACAAATACCTCTCTTTGACTTGCTGTATTTTATATTAGCCACACCCAGAAGCAGGACATCAATGAAGAGTAGTCCTATTCCTACACTTCCTGAGCCCTACAAAAGCCTGGTTGTAGTTAAGAACAGCTTGTATTCTACAGTAGTCTCATCACTTTGACTGAGCTTACTGCTTCCTAGGGGATGAATGGCCCATTATTCCTGGGTGGGAGTGACACTGTGACTGAGTGCACGAGTAGCATTGAGAGAAAGCCACTCTGGCCAACTGCACTGAGTAGCAATGGGGAGGAACCATTATTGGTTATTGCACCAAATGAGCTTTTAATTGCATACACTTATGCAATATAAAAGGTATATAGCCCAGGGGGAGAGGGTAAACAGTACACTAAATCTTCACATGATTTAAAGATAAGTACACCTGCTGTTTCCAGTGCAAAAAGTTGGAAGGGAGAAGGCTCATTGTAAAGTAGAAAACAACAACACTGAGCTGCATGCACGCTGAATATGAACTTTGCAGCCAAAGAGCACAAGCTGACTGGATAACTGTGGAGGTCAGGAGCCTATGGGAGGAGCCATGAAATAATGGATTGTTTTTGTCACTCATAATCCACAGCACTTAGTCTGATTCCTGTTGTATTTGGCAATCAGGATGTAACGATAACATGGAGGAATGAAGAAATGTTTCCTGTGTGAGCTCTGGAATTCTTTATTTTTGTGGTGACGACATTATGGGGTGGGGGTGCAAGGGAAAGGGTGTGGATAATAGGAAAGAGTTAATCTTTCATGTCATCACTCTTTTAATTCAAAGCATACTCATGCTCAATGTTGCTATACCGCACAGGCTGGTCGTGACCATCCACCACCACCTGAATAAATAAACGGCAGGGTAGTTCGTACCAGAGATTTAAGGGGAAGGGAGAATAAAAAAAGATAACAGAAAAGTTTCAAAGCATATGGCACATAAAGGAACACCTTTTAAGACACTGGATTTCTAGGTAAAGCCGTAATTCTAAGAATGCTGAGTTGCAAGCATGCTTCTATACTTAATTCTCCTCAGGATTAGGATTTGGTTGTCAGACCCATCATTGCAACTCTTTCATGGCAATGCTACCTTTGAATTGCTGGTGCCTCCCCTGGAGGTGATTATAGGTGGGTCTACGACATTTTGCAGACAGCTGTTCTTTGGGTGGTGCTATGAGGGTTTGAAAATCCCTGCTTCAATCATCTAGCAGAAAGTCAACACACCTGTGCTAAAAGTGTGGCCCCCAACTCCTCCCTTGCTTTTACAGGGTCATTCATTCCCCTGTGAAGATTAGGCTTTTTGGGTGGCTAGGAGTCATGCTTGCAGGCTTCTCACAGGCATCTGGTTGGTCGCTCTGTGAACAGGATGCTGAACTGCTATTCTGCTATCCTAATTGCTATGGAACTGAATTGGGGGGGAGGGACATTTGGTTTTGTAATATAAAAAAGTATTAAAAATACAGCATGATCACTATAGGACTTGCATGCAGTGGTGTATCTTTCTGTAGAAAGAAGATACAGTCAATTGGCACAATTCACCTGAAATCAACTACAGTGGTACCTCGGGTTACAGACGCTTCAGGTTACAGACTCTGCTAACCCAGAAATAGTACCTCGGGTTAAGAACTTTGCTTCAGGATAAGAACAGAAATCGCGCAGCAGCGGCGCAGAAGCAGCGGGAGGCCCCATTAGCTAAAGTGGTGCTTCAGGTTAAGAACAGTTTCAGGTTAAGAACGGACCTCCGGAACGAATTAAATTCTTAACCTGAGGTACCAATGTATAAGGTTGGAAGGGACCCCAAGAGTCACCCTGTCCAACCCCATGCAATGCAGGAATACCTGCCAGATGGTCATCGAGCCTCTGCTTTAAAAGCTCCACTGAAGGAGAGCCCGCCACCTTCTGATATAGTGCATTCCACTTTTGAACAGCTCTTACCATCAGAAAGTTTGTCCAAATGTTTAGTTGGAATCTCATTTCTTCTGCTTTGAAACCGTTAGATCAGGGCCTACCTTCTGGAGATCAGGGCCTACCCTCTTCCATGTGGCAGACCTTCAGATATTTGAAGATGACTATCCTATCACCTCTCAGTCTTCTCTTCTTCAGGCTAAACATACCCAACTTCCTCAATGACCACCAGAGGCGGATTTAGGGGTGTATGACCAGTTTGCACATACTGGGCGCCAAGCCGAGAGGGCGCCACAGGGGACACTGCAACAATATCGAGCAATGGAAGGCGAGAGGCTGAGTGGGAGCTGCTGCGCAGGGAGCCGCTGAACTTGAGACGCCCAAAGTCCACCACGGATGACCACCATCATCCTATCTGCATTGCTAATTGCTCACAAAAACCACTTGGAGGTTTGTTACCTGATTGTTCTAGAACAACAATTATGCGCCCAATTAAACAGAATAGTGCCAATGACGTTCTATGGTAACACTTAAAAGAAAGCTGAACAGACCTAGATGCGGTTACATGGCTTTTCAGAGCACCAACCCAAAGTTTACAAACTCCAAAACAAAATGTTTACTGTAAGCCCCCTCCCAATCTCCAGAACTCTTGAGACCACATTTCCGCTTCTTCTCCCAATGATGTCACAATATCTAGGTCTGCAAAATTCCTCTTCCTTTGCCAGCCAAGTTCCTATCTACTTCTTTCCTGCACTCATCCCTAAACCACTCCCCACAACCACCAAATGTGGAAAGGGAGAGAAGATATTCACACAAACATGCTTGATCCTTTATTATAAGGTGAGGACTACCAGCTCCAGGCTTGACTGGGTGTTCCCAACCACCTGACAACAGCTTTGGTGCCTCTGAATGAGTGCTTGGACATGTCCCATCCAAAGTGTACTAGCCTCACAGATAGAGAACTAGTAGCATTTTCTTTTCTAAGACAAAGAAAACAACCGGCAACAAGAGATAAAAATAGATTGGCTGTTAATAGTTTCCATTGGAAATATTTTACCCGAGTTGAGCAACTGAAAGAATTAAGCGTTCATGTGGAATCTCTCAGCGGCAGCTGCAGTGTGTGAAAATAGGGGAGATGGCATAAATGGCTTAATAGCATGGGTCTAAAAAAAGACCCCTATATTTCAATGCCTTTTGACATCCATGATAATTTATCTCACGTTATTTTATTTTAGCAAAATCTATATACTGTCTGATTATAAGAACATATCAAAGCAGTTTACAAATAAAAGGAAACATTAAAATCACCAATAAAAGACAGTTAACAAGTGATACCTAACAACATTTCAATACTAATTAAAATCTACAAGAAGCTAAAAACAGATTAAAATGCATGTAACTTCTGCATGTCTGGATAGGCTTGCCTAAGCAAAAACGTTTTCAGGTTTCATGTAAAAAGATGGATGGAAACGGCTTCCTCATAAAAGGAACCTATTGTTAACAGAGTTCTCTGAGAGTAAATCACCAGTGCTACCTATTAGGAACATTTTTTTAAATGTTCAAAAATAAGGACTATGAAAATTAAATCGCCATCTCTTTAGTTGTTAAGGGGGCTTTCTTTGAGACACAATGCAATTTTCCTGGATCAAAATGGATATGCAACATATGGAGCCATTTGGGAAAAAAGGGGCACTTGCTATGATTTCCACATCTTGTAAGTATTCTATTCTCTCAGGGTCAGTCCATGCTTGCTATGGGCATAAGAAGAAACGGATATAGAGATGGCAACAGTAAATGCACACAACAGACCAGCCTGCCATTTGGATTCCCAAGAGTTCCAGATGCCAAAGACAACCATATCGCTCTGGAATTCTTCAAATACTTCTTCCAGAGAAGTATAAAGCAAGAAGACTGTGTGTATTTTGACCACAACTAATAATTATATGTGGCCATCTGTATCAGTGCCAAGCTGTGGTCCCATGTATCTAGCATCCAAAATGGCAACTGACAGATTGGTGGCTTCCAATGAAGAAGTTCCAGCAAAAGGGACTTGCCTGTATTCCTTTCAATCATTTACCATGCAATTTGAACTTCACCATTCATTATCTTCCCCCACCCCCACACCTATACAGGAACAGCACAGCTACTGATTTAGAAACCTGGCATCCAGATGTATATTCCAATCCTAGAGGCCCTGTGAAGTTCCAAGATTGTTGAGTGAATGGGTCCCAAGGGGAGAAAATGCCTCACAGCTAAGATATATAATTTGCCGGGCATCCATTAAAATAGTGAAACACGCTCCTTTTAACCTCTGAAAATGTGATCTATAGGAAAACAATGTCTCACCCAGGACTGGCCCAAGACATTTTGTTGTCTGAGGCGAAGTACAAGAGGGCCCCCGCTTCCCATTCCATGTGCAGAAGCCAACTGAACGGGCATTTGAATTTCATTTCAACGCAGGTGATATCAGAGCATCATTTGAGGCACCAGGCCATATTCGGAGCCACAGGAAAGGCAAGAGAAAGAATGGCTGGGGCGCTCGAGAAGAACAGCTGCAGGCTATTGTTGCTGTCCCCCAGGCACCTTCCACTAGAAGTGATTACTTCCCTTTGTCAAATGATAGGGCCAGCTCTGGTTTCACAACAGTGTCACTTGCAACAATAGTCTACATTTCAGACCTGAATAAAGAATCCCATTAAATCTGGGAAATATGTATTTCTAAGGGGTGAAACCTTGGTGAAAATCAACTCTACTAAGCCAGAAGCTGTAACCCAAGTGGTATGCCATGGGGCTACCACAAACGCCTGGCTTTAAAGGGATACTAATGGACAGAAGTGGAGTTAAGGAGACTCTGCTGCTTGCCTGCTCACTCAGGAGGCCTTGCCACTCACCAGAGGGAATAAGGCAAGGGCACATCTGGAATGTCACAATATAACCAAATAAGCACCATTGTTACGCTACTTTTACTATGTAGTCCGGTAAAAGAGAAAGGGAAAAAACTGTTCCTTCTAAATATTGCCAATGCGTCTTCAGTCTTGTCCATCCAGTGGACTCATAACTCCTTGCTGGCACTTTTGAGGCTGAAAGGGCTCTTGACAGGATCACACCTAGGTGCCCACTCTGGCACTGAAGAACTGAGAGAGCTCAGGGGAATTCTGGGAAGCTCAAAACAATGAAACCATAAAGAGAGAGGGTAGGTGGCACAAGTCCCAGGATCTTTATGCCTACCATGTGGTGGTGGTGATGGTGAAAAGAATTGCTTCTCTACCATCAATGCATTCTCAAGTAGCCATCCAGCAGAGCTTTTCCATGTGGTGAAAGAGATTGTGAGATCTGCCTGGGTTGAGGAGTTGAAAGCTTGCTGTAGTGGCTCCATGGCTATGCAATGATCTCCCCACAGAAGGGTACCTTGCCTCTGCAATGTATTCATTTAAGTGACAGCTGAAGACAGGCCAATGGGTGAAGTCTACTTCAAGTATGACACTGCTACTATATTACTTGTGGGTATTTTATGAGAATCGATTTCAGTGGATTGGCTTTTGTTGTATTTTATTTTGCTGTACATCTCCCTGTGACTGTTGGGAATGGCAGTATCCAAAAACCTAAATAAGTAATTAAATACTCTCCTCAGTCACTCAGTACTATAGAAATGTATGGCAAATTCCCCTGCGGCCTAATCAGGAACTAGCTCGAATAAATGGAATATATTTGGAAGACATCCATTAGCTGTTGAAAAATAACCTAGTTTTAAATCTAACTGATTCTGAATCACCCTCAAGCTACAATGCCATACACTAGACCCCAAATATGAAAAAAGAGCTACATAATAACAGTACATACACACAGAAGGAAACACACACACATTCAAACCGTTTCTCACGCCATGGTGTGGTTTTGCCTCCAAACCATTGAGCTGAAGACCAGGTAGCAGCAGCAGTTGGAGTGGCAGGCAGGAACATACATCTGTCTGCATGCCATAACTCACAGGAGCCTTCTTGTTCCTGTCCAGAGAGTGATCTCTCTAACACAGAGAGAGACACACACACAAACAAACATGCTGGTTGTAGCCAGGAAGTTCTCCCCTTGGCCTTGCACCAATGGTCAATTCCATTCTCTTTCCCCACAACAATGTGCTAGTAGCAGCTTTACTTTTGTTTCTCTGGCTGATCCCTCCATCTGCTCAGTGACTGCATCAATTCACCAGCCATTTTCCTGTCTCCTGCTGCTCTGCACCCCAGCAGCCGGCCAATCATTGTCTCTAATAAATCAGTCAATCCCCCTAAACAAAACCCTCCAAAGCTGGGCAAATCCTTCTGACAGCAGCCACACACTGAAAGGAGCTGAACTTGGGCTTTTCTTTCTTTCTTTCTCTCATTCCTTTTTTTTTTTAATTCAATGGTACAGGCTTTGCTGACCTCTACTCAAAAAAGGGAAAAAAAATCACATAAAGAAAAAGAACCCACAGACCTGGCATTCTACGTCTGTCCTCCCACTTTTCTCACTTGCAGTGGTTTTTCATTCACAAGAAAATGTACTAGAGGCCTGATTAAGGTGTACTTACTTGATAGAAGATTTGACAGCGTGGTGGGAGGGAGGGGGGTCCTCAGTCTGCCGCAGAAGTGAGGCTGCTTAGACATTAAACATTCTGTCTACCTACTTTTAGGGATATTACCATAGCGACAGTGACAGAACTATTCTCAAGTGCAGATGGGACCACATTTACTAAAAATGCATGGTGCACCTTGGCAGACTTTTAGAGTCTATTACTGTAATTGTCTGCAGGTTTCTGCATTTTTACAAAATAGCGCAGTATTATTATTCTTTTTAACGACTTACTCACCAGGCAAGGCTGTGGCTGCTGTGCAATGTTGTTCTACATACTCATTTTTCGAGTGCCAGAAAGAAGTTGTAGGTTTGGATTAGAAACCTCACATGGATCCCAATATAATCAGAAAAGGGAGAAAGAGCCTCGCCCAAGTAACCCTAAAAACAGCAACCAATGCTAGGATGATGCAGACTTCCGTAGGTGACAGGTTTTAATTAATGTAATTTTTAATAATAAATATTAGTATACCACTGTCATCATAAAAATATATCACTGTGGAGAGCAGTTAGTATCAGTACCTGTTGGTCTGGGTCACTCTGCCACCTGATCTGGGTAAAGGTAAAGGTAAAGGGACCCCTGACCATTAGGTCCAGTTGTGACCAACTCTGGGGTTGCGGCGCTCATCTCGCTTTATTGGCCAAGGGAGCCAGCGTACAGCTTCCGGGTCATGTGGCCAGCATGACTAAGCTGCTTCTGGCGAACCAGAGCAGCGCACGGAAACGCCGTTTACCTTCCCGCCAGAGTGGTACCTATTTATCTACTTGCACTTTGATGTGCTTTCGAACTGCTAGGTGGGCAGGAGCAGGGACCGAGAAACAGTAGCTCACCCCATCGCGGGGATTCAAACTGCTGACCTTCTGATCGGCAAGTCCTAGGCTCTGTGGTTTAACCCACAGCGCCACCCGTGTCCTATGATCTGGGTAGGTGGCAGTAAAATCACAGGCTTCTGAGCAGTTCTGATCCTTTGCTCAGCTCATTGTGTAGTGAAAACAGCAGCACAGGTGGAAGGAGAATGGTGCAAAAATAAGTGCAAGAGAGGAGCATCTGACAGTAGCCAGCTCAAACCAGCATCATATGGACATGGCAGAGTGAGTGAGCAAGATCGTACGCCTGTCTATGCTTCTTGTGGCTGTCATGGCTCAAGAGAATCATTTCATTACAGGGAGCAACGGATCTGTGGTTTCCCCTTCTCCACAATGGAATCAGGAGGCGGTGAAAACTACACATTCAATTCTTCCTGGCAAGAAATGCATGGGAGTACCACTTCTAGTTAAGAAGACAGCAAAGGTCCCTGTCTGGTTCCTCTCTGCTTCATTGGGGGAAAGAGCTGGCAGGGAGCACTGCGCAGCAGGTATTGGGAAGAGACAAGACACCCCATTTAATGCTATACTATTACTAAGGATGGGTTGATTTCCGTTCTTCTCTGTTTTTCATTTCCCCAAATTTAAATTCAGTTCTTCACATTTCCACTCTAGTTCATGGTTGTTGTTTTTTTAAAAAGTCATCATGAAAATCCTCCAGCACTTCAATGCAAATTTCTTCTAATATACGCATTTTTGTATACAATTTTTTCTCATATGCACATTTTTTTGCAAAGCAGCTCTCCTGTTATAATGCATTTTCTGTTATTTTCACTAATACATACACCTATATGCAGACTTTTCTGTTTTAAGTTTGCATATTGTTTCATAAACTGTGAATAAGGTAAGTTCACCTTAAAATGTGAACGGAATCCAATTTTCCCACATCTCTGTTGCTCCCAGTTTAGACCGCAGTGTAGGACTGCAGCTGTAGTATACAGAGGTTTGGGGTGCAAATCTACCTGAATATTTCATGGCAGGCACAAGCTCCTTCTCGGAGAACATTTCCTATGCAACTTGCATACCTTTAACACAGAGACCATTCTCCGTGAGTAGATTTGAGGAAAGTAGGAATATTGAAAAACAAACAAGTAAGAAAATACTACTGCAAAATCCGCTGTATGTTTACTCCAATTTCAAGCTGTGATAACAGAGAACAGATGCTGGTCTTGATTTTAACACATGGTTGCCTTACCAGTTCAGTTAATTGTTATTCATTAATTGCACAGGAAGCTATTTTGTTCTGGCCAAGAATCTGTCTTGAGCAATTACTGTTAATTATGCTACATTGAAACAAAATTTGGAGTTTTCTGATACTACAATGGCTGGTGACCTTAACCCATACACTGCTCAGAGATGGCGGTGATTAAGCGGAATAAAAATTGTTGTTGATATAATTTAAAGATGGTGGGAAGTTTTGGTGAAATCACTAAGAAGACAATCCTACATTTTAGTCTACTATCTCGAACATACCTTTACAACTGAAAATAAGCAATATGTGAAAATCTAATATATTTTAAAGCATACACTGAAAATATACTACAGTGGTGCCTCGCAAGACGAAATTAATTCGTTCTGCGAGTTTTTTCGTCTTGCGAATTTTTCATCTTGCGAAGCACGGTTTTAACGGTATTAACGGTTTTAAGAAAAAGGAAACAAACTCGCAAGACGTTTTCGTCTTGCGAAGCAAGCCCATAGGGAAATTCGTCTTGCGAAGCAACTCAAAAAATGAAAAACTCTTTCGTCTTGCGAGGCATTCGTCTTGCGAGGCATTCGTCTTGCGAGGTACCACTGTATTGTGAATGTGACCATTATTTGAGAATTGTCTGCATACATCATACAGATAATAGTCAGAGAGTTCTGACTGGATACAGGTCCCTGCTAAGTGTACACTTCATGGCACACCTGAGTAAAATGTGAAATAGCCTTGGCTGACATAAAAATGAATGATACTTCCAAAGAAATTTGACAGGACTGAGGTGGCCAAGGCAGAAGGTATTGCAACCACAAACGTTTCTTGTAGGAAGTGTGTAGCTGGTGTGTGTCAGCTAAGAGGCAATTAATTGTCCTAAGGTAGGGCACTGAATGTCTTTTGGTTATACCTGCAGACTTCAATTTTTCTTTGGAAATCAAAGGAAGGTATTCAGAAGCTTGTCTAGAAAGAATGTAAAGCAAAGGTTCAACCATATCACTCTAGTTCAGGCTTCCTCAACCTCGGCCCTCCAGATGTTTTTGGCCTACAACTCCCATGATCCCCAGCTAGCAGGACCAGTGGTCAGGGATGATGGGAATTGTAGTCTCAAAACATCTGGAGGGCCGAGGTTGAGGAAGCCTGCTCTAGTTATTGTACCCTGATGAACCACTCCTGTCTGGGTGCAGTGGTGGACTTGAGGCTTTCAGATTTCAGTGGCAACCTGTGTGATGTCAAAATTTGTCATCCCCGCCTCTAGCCTTCCATTCTACATAATTGTTGGAGTGCCTCTTGGGGCACCCTCTCGCCTTGATGCCCAGTGCAGGGGAACTGGCTGCACCCCAAACTCTACCTCTTCTGGGTGACTTATATCACATCCAAGCAAGTCTGCTTAACCTATTTTACATGGCCAAAGCTACTGTGACCTGCTGTGAGCAACCAGTGCTTGATTTCCTGTCAAAACACACAACTTGGTCATCTTGTGACCACATCTTTGCAACCTTGGTGAAAAAAGGGACTCTTTAGTTGCACTCACAATTATCTTAGCAAGCCACAGGGAACTCAATTCATGGGCAAAGAAACAGAGATTGGGGGAAGGGGGGAAGAAATGCATGTTGCCGTGGTTCAAATATATTACTGTGAATGATGCAGTCAGCTCCATGCTATATTACAACCATACTGAGGTCCTGTCACAAGTACATCCCTTATCAGAAGGGGACTCTGAAATTACAGGAAGCAACTGTTTCAGTGGTGGCTCTGGGATGCCCTTCCCTCAAGAGGCAATTCTGGCTCCTGCTTTACAAGCATCCAAACACCAGTTTGAGCCATTTTTATTTATCTAGGCATTTTAAAAAAAAAAAGGTGTAATGGAACATAGAAGGCTGCCTTCTATCCGATGACTGTTCCATCTATCCTACACCGAGGGTAGACATTGTGGTGCTCTCCAGATGTTGGACAACTCCCACCATCTTTCTCCAATGGTTGTTCTGGCTGGGGCAGATGGGAGTTTATTATTATTATTATTATTTATTTATTTATTTCATACAATTTACACACTGCTTGGTTGTATGAAAAACCTCAGAATGCTTGGGAGATGGAGTCCAGGAGCATCTGAAGGGCACCATGTTGGCTACCCCTACTCTACACTGCCCGATGCAGGTTCTCTGTCAGTCAGGGGACATTTTCAGCCCTACTTGGGAGGTGCCAGGGATTGATTCGTGGACTGTCTGCACGCAAAGCCACTGAGTGACAGTCCTTCCTCAAGGAACGCAACCAGCAGTGCTATTTTTTCTAGAAAACAAGGTGCTGGAACTCACCACAAACACCTCCCTCATTCTCTTAGAACGGCAATGGTGCTCACCTGAGAGGTGCAGAACTTAGTTCCGATGAGTTGTGGCTGAAAAAAAAGCCCTAGCAACCAGCGTTGTTTTATGCTTTCACTACTCTCTCTTTTTTATGCTTTTTTCAATGTTTTTATTGTATTGAGCTCTTTGTAAGCTGTACACTGCCCTGGATCTGATATGGTCAAGAAATAAACCACAGCTATCTTCCTTTTCCACTACAGCTACCAAAAACTTCTGAGTTTATTTTAGTAAGTATCAACAGGAACAGGAACCATTTCTGCCTTCTTCCTGATATATTTTTTTTAATAATACACTGGGAAATCTATTTTCTCAGCCTTACAAAAAAGAGTGTAACCCCCTTTTCAATGTTCACAAATGTTCATTGAACAATGCAAAAAAATAGAATCCTCTTTGTTTCCAGTGACTACCCCCAGACTTCTGAATTAACTCAGAGCAGCTTTAACAAGAGGGAAGCCAAATTGTCTGTGGGGGAAGAATCACTTGGAACATTTCCTCAATTAAAAATACTCTGCTAAACTTTTCTTAGCTCCTACTGACTATGCCAGAATGATAGCTTCCCACAGAATTTTTACATTCAAAATAGAACTTCCAAGACTTACCCTGTTTGGCTGGAATAATTTTTGCAAGAAAAGTCATTATATCCTTAGCAACTTACAGACTTTATATGCAATGATAAATAGGTGGGGTTGTTTTTTGTTTTTTGTTTTAATTAAGTTGTCCAATGTGCTCAGAGACACTTTTATTTCCAGGTCTTAGCCCTGTCAGATTCTGTGAGCAAGGTCTGGCTATACTCAAGTCCTGGCAACTGAATTTTCTAAGGGACTGAAATTCACCTGCAAATAGACATTTAAGTGGCGATGGATGACAAGGCATGGGAGAACAGTGGTTGAGAGGGAGGAAAGCAAAGAGGTTTGTTGTACATAGTTACTGAGAGATAAGATGGAACAGGAGAAATCCTGACTCCTTCCAGAAAGCAAAGGAACAACTAATGTTTGAAATACTTTCTCTCTCCTGTGACCTTTTCCAGGCTGATGGAGATTATCACTCTGCTTACATTTCTAAAATTATTCCATTGTTAGCATTAAATCCCAGGCAGAAATATTTTAACTGTCAAACTCTGTGTGGGGGGCTCTTGCTCTCCAAGTACACAAGTGATTGCTTCTAGTAATACAGTGGAACCTTGGTTGTCGAACGTAATCCATTCCAGAAGACCGTTTGACTTCCAAAACGTTCGACAACCGAGGTGCAATTGCCGATCAGCAAATTCCTTTTAAAAAATGGAAAAACATGCCTCGGAAGTCATTCAACTTCCGAAGCGCATTCGAAAATGGAAGCATTCACTTCCGGGTTGTTGGCATTCGCATTCCGCATTGTTTGGATTCCGAAGCGTTCAACAATCGAGGTTCCACTGTACATGGAGCTGAAGTAAACCACTGATAATGGAGAACCCATCGTCTAGCTTTCAGGACTGTGGATAGTCTCCATGGCTTTTGAGATTTTTCTCTGTACCGTTCCCCTTGCATTTCTCTCTCTCATGCATATCTTGTTGCTCAAACTCCCCTACATTTGCTGCGGAGCTCCTTCCCTCCTCTCTCCACACCCTTTCAAGCTTCGGCGGTTCCCTGTTTCTTTTCATCATTAGCTGGGCTTCAGTTTGCTCTTCTCACTGGAGTCACAGCTGCTGTCTATTGTTACCTTCCCGCCAGGAGATTGTTTGCCTTGTCTGTGGCTTGAGCCTTTTAGGACCCTATATGCTTCAGCAAGCCTGTGCTCAGTGCCAGAGATCTTGGCACACGCTACGTCATGACAAATGCCCTGCAAAGTCTCTTTTTTTCTTTTTCTTTTTTCAGGGTTGACCTACATGTTATAGGAAACCCAAAATGGCTGCTCTGAGTCAAACTCCTCCTTCCTCTGCTCTAGTATGGGGTACTCCTGCATCCCAACATTAAACTGTTTTCCACTGTACCTGTTTCACATCATGGGCAGTGACTGGTAAGGAGACAAATGCATATACTTACACTGAATGTAAGTAAATTAACAGAGTGACCTTGTGAATTAACTGTACATACTCCTTTAACTGCAGCCTAGCTTCCCATGTTCTCCTGTCTGTCTCTCTTTCCCAGCAGAATGGGAAAAATCCTGCTGCAGACCTGTGTAAAGAGCCTTGCCAGGGAGTTGTATAACCCTGGTTGATAAACCTTTCCCATTAGCAATACCTGCACAGAGCCTGAACAGTTCAACAGACAACTCAGTGACCTGGTTCATATGCTATAGTAAGGCAAAGTATGTGTTACTGGGACCGTGCAAACGTACTGGCTCACACACACTTTGAACCTTCCTTTAGGACAGGATGACCGCTAAACCAAGGTTTGGCTTAGCATGTTTTCCAAATGTGGAATCCTGGTTAAAATCGCTTCTTCTTAACCATGGCTTATAACAATGAGATAAAACTTGGCTACAGGTCTTAGTTAAGGACAAGAAACCTTAACCACAATCCCAGGTTCAGAGCTCAAGCTATGCCAAACCTTAGTTTAGCTGCTGTACTGCACTGAGCTAAAAAGCATCAAGGAACAGCAAAACAGATACAATCTCCTCCATGGGAGCCAGTTTGTTGACACTGATGCATGGTTTGGCTTCACATTACATGTGAACACAGCCGCTGACACCTTCGGGTCACAGGTAAAGCTGCGCCATACAGAGAAAGAACTGGGAATGGGGTGGCCTGTCCTGCTGTCAGTCTCACATTCCTTCATTTACAGATCTTAAAAAGTAACAGCGAGTGTACTTAATCATAGGGAAAATGTCTTGGCAACATCAAACCTTAGCATGGGCTACTTGATTTAGGAGCTATGGGCAATTACGGAAGCAGAACTCTGAAGCCAACTTGCTGAAACTTCATGGGAATTCTTCCGTGTGATTCCATTCCCTGAAGCAGGAGGGGGCATCAGCTGTACAGCCTTCTTTCTAAACAGTAATGGATATAAAGCTACACCTCAGAATCAAATTAGCTTGTTCATTATTTGGCAATGGTTAAGAGAAGATTGGGAAGATACTGCTAATCTCTCCCCATCTCACCATTCTGTTCTTGAAAGAAGGTTGAATCATCCTCAAACTAGGAAACAACTCAGGAATAATTGTTGCAACCTCCTCCCCGCACCCAAAAAAGAAACACAGCTGTTTCTTAAAACTGTCAAAGGCCTGTGTTTCCACAGAAAACAAATATATATATATATCTATAAATTAAATAAGAAAGGAGATGAATCCATTTGTGCAAACAGAAATGTTCTGAACAGATATTTTTAAAACTCATAAAAATCAGCAGTCCGTTTCCCCTGAAAAACAACTGGTTAGCTGTCCTTTTATGGCAGTGCTTGCAATGAAGGAGCCGACCCTTCACAGCCAAATACGGATCATGGCTTAGCAAAACGAGGCACCCGCTCTTGCCTGGATCCGAGCCACCGATTCCCTGCTTCTTCACAACTTGCTCTTTTCTGCTAGGAAAGCAGTCTGCGTGTAATAAAAGCCAATCGTTTCACACCACCAGCCCCCTATGCCTTCGGTCAACAGTGCATCCCGGTGAAAGTACCGCCTGGTCCTAATTAAATAACCACACTTGCAAGGAGAATGATCACACACACACACACACACACACACACACGAAAGAAAGAAAGAAAGAAAAAATGGAGCAGTGTTTCAGCTTACATAGCACCCTGCTTGACAAGCAGCCCAAAGTAGCTGACAGTACGCAGAGCACCAAGCTGTGCGCGAGTAATTCTGATGCACTCGGAAAATAAATAAATAAAGCAGCGCCACAATCGCCCTGAAAGAAAAGCCAGGCGTCTCCCTCCTCCCAACAGGCAGCACATTCAAGAAGCCTGTGGTTGTGACCTACTGCCAATGGTATCTTCTGAAAGGTATTTCATAAGGAGGCATTTAGAAAGCGATTAGAAACACATATGGATAGCGGTGCTGCCAAAAAATACTAATTGGAGTGCAATTTCAAGAACCACACCCCATGCTAGATCAAAGTTTCTTTTTAACAGTCTGGGCCAGAGACCTGCACCTCTAGAAGGAAACCAGACAAGCTGCAGGAGGTTTTGGGGTATCATTCATGCAGAAGCAAGGGAGAGCTGGCAGGGGGAGGTGATGCTTAACCCCACTCCCTCCCACTCACTGATTTCCCCCTGCAATTGCCCTCAGCCATTATTTTTTTGTTTTGTCGGGTCGAGATGCCTAAAGTTTCTCTGCACAGAAAATGGCTTAGCAGAGTAGGGATTTGGAGAAGAGAATCAGCAGCGGTAGGAAGATTTAAGCATCCCCTCTCCTACCCTGCAATGCCGCCCAACAGGTCTTTAACCAGTTTAGCTGATCGATTTAGTTCCTGATCATGTAACACCAGCTCAGAAGCACCTTATTTGGACTCCACCCCAAAGTCTCAGGGTTGTTTCAAAAAGAAGAAGCTCAGAATTAATAAATATAGTGAGGAAAATGAACCATCTCAGAATCTCAATGTGCAAACATTATATTTGCACAGCTGTAAATTCATCGACAAATGCGGGGAATCTTGGTTATTATTTTTCCTTTCTGGAAGAGATGCTGCCAGGCTGAACTCAGTACATGTTGACCCCAAGGTGGCAGTTTAGGACAGCACATGGCAGAAGGCAGTAGGTTTTCCTCCACCAGCATACAGGACAACTGTGCCTTCTGAGATGCTCCATTACTACATGTGCTCCTTCCACTGTTTGCTAGACCCAAAGGAATTACGAGGCAAAGGAAAGAGGTGAAAGTCAGGGCGAAGCAACGCCCCATTACCCCATCACAACCGACACAGCTGCCCAGGGATTTTTAGGACAATCTCATTGAGAAGTCCAGCAGTCTACCTTCTGCCAGGATAACACTGTTAAGGCAAGGCCTTTCCAAGTGACAGCAAAGTCACCTACCTAATCCTGAGTCTCTGTAGCTCTCCAAAGATGGGCCTCAATTCACTCCATCTTACACACAGTATATTTAGGCAATAATGGAAACTTACATGCCATGGAGATGTGTAGGCATGGATGGAATAGGACTATAGACATCAGGGATGCCCAAACTGGAGACTATGGTGAAAGTACAGATACAGCAGTTCTGGAATCCAAGGGTGGTGATTGGGGTCTAAAATATAGAAGAGTAGCTTTGTAAAATATGCAAGCTGCTCCCTGCTCAGTGTTGATTTTTCTGCCTTTGGAACACCTTTGTTCTAAACCTAGTATCACTGTGAGACAATGGGCTATACAAAGTATGAAATAGTTTTCTCCCATCCACCTGGCCCCAGAGCAGTGAGTGAATCTGGGCATGGATTTTCAATCAGGTGGTAAGCAAACCAGAGGGGATTCCAGCTCTTGTTAGTAGGCTATTTGTCCAGATCTCCCAAAGGAGCTTCACTAAACATATTTCTTTGCCTGCAGGTACCTCTAATAGGTTGCAAACTCTTGGCCAAATAACCCTTCATAGGTGGAAGTATTTGTTGACTCATGATGCAGCTGAGCTCAGAGGACCTTTTATTTCACATCACCCTCCATGGTCAAATGTGAAGTAGCACACCACTGTGTTGGCAAGTCTAGTGGTTATAATAACATGAGATATTCGATATCCCCCACTGTTTCCTTATTCAACAAAGTTCTGTACTACATAATAACAGGAAGTGTGAAATAGACAGTGCCTCTACAACCTAAGTGTATGCGTATTTACAGTGCCCAGTCATTGAACTCCAATGGGTATTTATTTATTTCCTGGTATGCCTTACTCTCACACCAAGGCACTTTCCTACACACTTTGTAATGGCAGATGTGGGTGGCTTTCTGTCTGGCTAGAAGATACACAAGGGAACAATTCTGCTCTGGCTGAAACAGATGTAAACACCCATCAACTACAGCCCACAGCATCAGCCTGATCCGCATCATAGGAAATGAGAGCAAACCCTCTTCTGCCTGCCCCCACTCCCAATGTTCCTAAGGAAAACAAAATTACAACAAAGCGCTGCTTGCTAACTGCAGACAGCTGATATGGTCAAAGACACAAAATCACAGGGGACAGGGGAATAATTAAGATAACTGACCTAAAAGAGACTTAAAAGGAGGAAGCACTTCTAAGAAAGTGATTCTGGAGATTCATTATGGCTATAGGGACAATAGATGTTTGCTTTTACAATCCAGGTACAGGAGTGGCCAAGAAGAGATTAAAAGGTGAGATAGTAGTCAAAAGAAAAGCAGAACAAACATCCTGGGAAAGCTTTTAATGAGAGCCATTTCAAATCAGTTTCTATAGTTCTTTTCAGGTTGGTTAGAGGAGGAAGTGTCGGAAGGCGTGGATGTTATTCCACATTCAGTGCTTCATTCATACAAAATAAGGTAATTAGAAGGGAAGCCTGAGAGATAAGATCAGTGAGGAAAAAGTGCTGATTGGGCCCACAAAAAATGCACACACCCGAAGAAAAACATGCTGGCTTAGTGCTTATTAAGGATATTTTTATCCAGCCAGACCTCCATCACAATAGTGCCCAGGCGGGGTTCAATGCACATCAGAGGACACAAGTGGCATAAAACCAGCTGAAAAACAATCCAAAGTATAAATCAACATAAACAATTAGAGCAGTTTAACATACAACATTAGAACTATAAAGGTTATTGAAAAACCACAAGGCTAGCTACTCTTGCTCAATAAATAAAGACTCTAATACCCTACATGTGGTTGGGTAAACAGATATGTCTTTATTTGGCACCAAAATGATACAAGTTGCAATCTACTAATCTTAAGAACGTAAGCCCACAACCAGGACCTGAGTGCAAGAGAACTCTCTGCACTTATATCTCCAGGCAACTCATACTCAAAGGCATATGGCCTCAGATAGTGGAGGCAGAACATAGTCACCATGACTAGTAGCCTTATCCTCCATGAATTTGTTGAATCCCCCTTTAAGTCACCCAAGGTCACACCCACACCATGGCTTCCCCCCCAAAGAATCCTGGGAACTGCAATTTGGTAAGGGTAGTGGGAATTGTGAGGTGTGAACTATAATCCCCATGATTCTTTGGAGGAGCCCATGTACTTTAGATAAATGGTACTGGACGTGAGCTAAGCGGACGGACATTGCTGCATCTAGTGGGAGCAAATCCCATAGTTCAACAATGTGCTGTGTGAATAAGTACTTTCTTTTTGTCTGTCCTAAATCTTCCAACATCCAGATTCAGTGGATGGCTAGACATTCTGTTATTATGAGAGTGGCCTATGTATCCACTTTCTCTATAAATTAAAAGTGCTTGCACTGTACGTAGATTAGAATTCGGCAAGCTGCTACTCAGTCAAAGGCATGTGTTGGGGTGCAATAGGACAACCAACTCACAAGAGGAACAGCCACAAAATAAGTGAAAGGGCAGCAAAACACACACACACACACACACACACACACACACCTGAAAAGGCCCACACACAGAGTTAAAAGAATTTTATGACAGAGATGGAGGGGACAAGAGAATGAAGGCGACTGCCCAACTCACTTGTGGGAAGTGCTTTTAATAACTGCCTGCACATATTACCAGTTCAGCATCTATCCACTTACTGCAGCGTATGCAAGTTGGACAAGTTAGTGGTCTCTCTTGATTAGATGAACAATCCTGCAGGGCTGTTAAAAGCATATGAACTTCAAAGAAGCCTCAGATCCAAGGCTCCTGAGTCAGAGTGCCTGGGATTAGAGGAGAACACAGATATCGAGTAGCAATACTAGAAACCTGATGGTGCAGTGATCATCGACAAGATGTACAGTTATCTCTTGCTACTGAATCTACGGGAAGGGCAGAGCAGGTAGCACGGTATCCCAAGGAGAAAATGTTGAGTTAATGGGTGATTTAATTATCCTCCCATTGGCTCGAATGACTTGTTGTTTATATCATAAAAGAGTAACCAGATACAGAAGAGGACAGCATTAGCGGGTGGTGGGGTGAGGCTGCCCCACTCATCTGAGCTCCAATCAGTTGTGCCACTGCTGTTTTCCAGGAGAGAAGGGGGAATGATGAGGCAGCAACAAGGTCAGCATGGTGCAAATGCACCAGCAAAGTAAATCTGGCATTCCTACTGGTGCATTTGTTCTGCACCAACATCCTTACCATCTCGCCCTCTTGGCCTCCTGGTAAGCAGCAGCAAAGGTCAGGTGAGCTGTGGCACCCTAACACAATGTCTGTTACTAAGGTCAGAGCTCTTGCAAAGTCAACAGCACATAGCAGAGGGAATTGCAGAAGGTGCAGCTTGTCATTCAAGCTACATCTCTCTTCCACATTCAGCTATTAACATCGCAGAAGCCCTAGCATTTATTTGCACCAAGCCACCCTATTACAAAGAGTAAAAAATTACAGGTACAAAAAAAAAGTCTTAGAATGCATACAATGCAAGACTATATGCGTATGTCTACTCAGAAGTAAGACCCAGTGAATTTAGTGAGGCTTAGTCCTGGGTAAGGCTGAAATCCTTACTCTATGTTTCTAGGAATAACTCCCGTTGATGTCAAAGGAATTTATTGTTGAGTAAACATGGTTTCAAAGACGGGTGGCACTGTGGGTTAAACCACAGAGCCTAGAACTTGCCAATCAGAAGGTCGGCGGTTCGAATCCCCGCGATGGGGTGAGCTCCCATTGCTCGGTCCCTGCTCCTGCCAACCTAGCAGTTCAAAAGCACGTCAAAAGTGCAAGGAGATAAATAGATACTGCTCCAGCGGGAAGGTAAACGACGTTTCTGTGCGCTGCTCTGGTTCGCCAGAAGCAGCTTAGTCATGCTGGCCACATGACCCAGAAGCTGTACGTCGGCTCCCTCGGCCAATAAAGCAAGATGAGCGCTGCAATCCCAGAGTTGGCCACGACTGGACCTAATGGTCAGGGGTCCCTTTACCTTTAAACATGGTTAGGACTGTGCTGTAACTGAATTGGGACTCACTTCTGAGTAAACATCCAAAGATTGTGTTGTCAGGTAGAAATCCTTAATGCAATTATTAGGCAGATTTATTTATGAAACAACATATTAAGGATTGTATTGTATCAAGAAGCCCTCAATTTCATTTTGAAAGGATGTAGCTAGGGATACAAGGGTTGCCAAGCCACTTGGGAAGAATGACCCCCAAACACAGTCAAGATTCAGCATGTATATGAACAGGAAACTCCCTAGAAAGTCTAAGGCAGTCACATTTAATTTCAGAAGAGGAAATTTCTCCAAAGATGGGGATTACCTAAAAGGAAGTTGAAGAGTGCAAGTCATTATGTTATTATTGATTGGGTGTGTCCCGTCCCCCCCCCCCGCCAATCTCACAGCTCAAGGCAATGTGCAAAAGCATCGCACAATATATTTGGACTGTATAGGTCTATGGCTTGTGTTATCATGCCACCTGAGTACCGTAGCACAAGGAGGACACCACCTCTCCTTCAGCAAAGGCTGTATTTTTAGATCTCTTCCCATGGGTTTCTGCTTTTAATTGCAGTCTGCAGGAGTGGAAAGTGAACTCATTGTCTGTCTAGATGTGAAAAATCAAAAGCAACTTCATTTCATCAGTCTATATGATATTATGCATGCAGCATGAATAGAAGAGTAGAACCCCAGATTCCTCAGAGACATCTTGTGTCATTTTCAAGATGACAACATTGATTCTGTACTCACCTGACAATCTGTTTTTCATTATATGAACTCAAGCCCACACAAAAAGTGGGGAGAATGTATTGCTGGCATTCCCATTATTAAGTGTGTAACATTAAAGGCCCTTATTCCACTAGCGATTTTATCCTCAGCCCTAAACCACATTCACGTTAGAAGTTCAACAGCAGCTGATGTTATTGCAGTTTTTATTTGGGTTTTAATTACCAATCTATATGTATACAAACTGTAAACTACAAACAGTTTCCTTTCTTTCCTTTCCAAACCCCAAACACCAGACCCCACAGTAAAAAAAAGAAAGAAGCAAAGAGATATTGCCAGACCAACAGCAACTGGTATTTATTAAACAGAACTCCTACATAAAACAGAAAGGAGTGTGTCAGATTATTGGCTTCACGCTGAGACAGCTTCACACAAGGTTGCCAGATCAAAAATATAAAATTAAGAGACACTGCAGAGTGGATATGTTTTGCTTTGATTGCATATTGAGATCCAAAAGACATTTCTCCCAAGGCGAAAATGCTTAGCCACCTGGAAAAAAATGTCTTACGGATGAACCACATGACAAAGCACGCTTGTTCGAAACAGACCAAAGTCATTCTACTAGTCCACATGAGATACCTTGATAATGATATGTCCCCTGAGATCCCATGGTAAAGATATCTAAATAAATAAATAAATAAATAAAGTCACATTACCATTACCAATCCCTGACATTAGTTTTAAAAAATACAGTTTGGGAGACCACAAGAGTCCTAGATTTGCTGTCCATCCATGAACACATAAAGAAACAAATACTCAGTCTGAGTAAATGTATTACACTATGCAAACACGGCAATATTTATCTCTGCACACATTATTGTAAAAAATTCCTGCTAATTTGATAAAAGATACATGTCTTCCTCCATCGCAAAACAACAGGTTTGTACAGTATTTTTCTTCGTGCATCATTTTGGCATCCAACCCATTCATAATTGTTTACAAAAATATGAAATGTGTGATATGTTGCATTGAAATAAGCAACGGCAACAAATTCAGAAGTGCATTATGACTGCTTTCTGAAAAGTCAGTTCAATTAATAGAATGCACTTGTCTGGAATGAATATGTATGTGTTTGCATGCATATATACACACATATATATGCGCACATACACCTGTGCCTTACAGAAAAAGGCAGAAGATACTATGTTTTACACATCATATATCCTGCACTACCTGCTACTAGGGCTTGTGCCTTATTTAAGCAATGAAATCCAGTTCAGGTTTTCCAGATGACCACAATACTGTAAAGTTCAGAGGAGCTGTAGCCAATGCTGGCATTCAATTTGTTCTGTAACAACTCCAGAGATGGCTGTAGCACAGTCTCAACTCATTTCTATCTCATATTATCTGGACAATCATCTCATAGGCACATCAGAAAAACACAAGCCAGCATTAGAGATCTGCAATGAATAATACTCCAATAATTTTCAGAAGCAAATGTACAAAGGACCAGTTACAGCACATCTACTTACAGATGCCATTGTTGCATCTCATATACACTTTAAAAATAAAAATAAAACTGTAGTTCTGCCATCAGTGGAACAAGATTAATGCACAGAATTGCTGTTGGGAATGTATATGTTGCAATTAATAAGAGCTGCATGAAGAAAAGTACATAACCCCAGGCAACTGTGCGCATTCAAATCAAGGCAAGGAAACGTACGGAAGCTGACAGCACAGCATCTTTCATATATTGTCTGGTAGATACATGCATCGCCTCCAAGAGATATTGGGAATATATGAACAACTTGACAATGGAAAGGCCATTGAGCAGTGGGTGCCTAATCAATATGAATGGTTTCCACTTGAGGTCTAGGTATATTGATTGGGCAGTGTGTGAAATCCCTTGTTTGAATTCATGTTCTTTAACAACAGTTGGGGAATATGCAGATTGATCAACCATCTGGGTAAAAATCTTTGCTGATACTGCCAATCTGTCCATATTTTCTATGCCTTCACATGAATATGCACATTCTCTAGCCAAGTCCAACCAACCCCTCTCTATATATACAATCTAGGGATGTTTTGACTATCGGCAGTAGCTTTAAGTGCAACGGTGCATGGGAGAATCACACTGCCGGTAGTAAAAGAGATCCAGCCATGTCCACACTCTGAAACTGAGGTCCCCTCAGAGAAAGAGCAGGGGACACACAAATGCACAGCAAACTCTATTTCCAGCAGTGACCCAAGAAAACCTAACCTCTCTGCATTAACTTCAGACCCTGACATTCCATCTGCAGGATCAGACATCTCCGCCACTGTTGCCTAGGCTCCTGGGTAGATCTTGGACACAACCCACCAGTTGTCAACCCGCAGGTTCACAGGAGACAGTGAACTAGGCAGATGCAACAGGGCTGTTGGGCAAAGCGCCAAGCTAGCTACGTAAGGCTAACTTTCTTATGATACTACTTAGAATGAGGGTGAAGCCTATATAGGCATCTGTCTGGACCAGAGCCAGTCTGAAAGCCAAGAAAGAGCGGAGTCTCCAGTTTCAACACAAGTAGAGATCTGGTTTGTAGCCAGCCCACTGCCAGGTTCATATTCTTGAGCCGCTCAGAATTGGGAAATGGACAATACAATAATTTGTATTAGACAGTGACCCCAAAAGTGTGCCCAGTTATCAGTTGCATGCCACCAGATACAGCTCACTGTGTAATTCTACCTATTTATAGTATATAGTGAAGAAGAAAAATGCAACTGATATACCTAGGCACATTGTACTTGATCTTTACACAGTCCATAGTGATAGAATTCTCGTCCACAAGAGGCAGGAATGGTCACCAACTTGGACGGCTCTTAAAAGAGGAATAGACAAATTTGTGGAGAAGAAGGCTATTAATGGCTTCTGATGACTATGTTCTACCTTCCACTTCTGGAGTGCCAATCTGGGTCTGGGTGCCAATCAGAGGTGTAAGGTGGGGGGCGGGCGGCTTTGGGGCCATGGCCCCGGGTGCAAATTTGTGAGGGGGCGCAAACAAGCATACCTCAGACCCAGCCACAGCAGCTCTGCCACCACCTCAGGCCTGACTTGGTGGCAGAGAGCTGAAGGAGAGTGAGCAGCAGCTTTCCTGGACTGTGGTGCACGGGAGGGCGCAGACCCATGGGGGCACAGACTGTGAGCCCACCCCAGGCAGCACGGGCTCTGCCACTGGTGCCAGTTGCTGTGAAGCACCAGAAGGCAATGTGCTGTTGTGTTCAGGTCCCATAGGCATTTGGTTGGCCATTGTGAGAACCGGTGCTGGACTAAATGGGCCACTGGCTCTTCTGAAGCTCTTACGTAAGCTCCCAGGGACAGGACTCTTCTTTTCATCTATGCTGCAGAGAGGCTCTGTGTATGACAACAAACTACAGTGTCCCAGATTTATTTTTTAAAACTCCCTACTGATAAATTCCCTGCAGAAAACCAGAAGCTGGATGAAGAACACAATCTATTTTAGCAGCAATTTTTCGTTTTACGTATGCATGTGTTCTTTCCCCCACCCCAATGGGAGGTTATGAAAGTCTCCTGGGTAAAATGACCCCCTTTTCTGATTGTGAATTCTGTTTACAACAGGGTGCCCTCTACAAGAATGATCGTTAATGATGTACTTTCAAGCTCTTTTCTGCAGGGTTTATACCCAATATACAACCCTCCTGAAGAAGACTCCATAGCACGGCTGAACAATAGATAATCAAACACAAACATGCAATCAGATCTTGTAGCGGCACTACATTACACCTGGGCAGCGGAGCTGATTCTTTAATTTAATTCACCAAGCATTTAACACTGAACAAAATCCACATTCTGAAAGCCGAATTTTCATCAGCATGAACTGTATTTACTATTCATTCTACCCACTGGCAGAAATCCAGGGACAGAATAGCACTCATCAGGTGTTTGTGGCAAATGAATGAGGGTTTAAAGAGGGCATTTGCAAGTCCAGCCCCCCAGATCCCCAAAGGCTCTTCCTGTTTTGAGAGAGAGGGTACTAAGCATGTGTGGGTTTAAAATCCATCTTATGGTTGGAAATCTAGATAATACATGTTCTTGATCATATGGAGAATTCTACTTGCCTGAATATGGCTTACATCTAACTGAAATGTTCACAGCCCACATTCATTTATTTGGGCCGAATATCACCATATACACACTTTCATGTGATCATCCACATGGAAAGAGGCAGGGGGTAGTTGACAACTTTGGGGGCAGGGAAATTCATTGAGTTTCAGCAGGGGGACTTATCTAAATGAATTAGCCACCTTTGTTTTTCTTCTTTTCAATCAATCAGCATCATCAATACTTTTAGCGGTCTAGCCACTTTCAATGGCATCATTTAGGGGAGGGGATACAGCTGCCCTCAATTTGCTATTAGTTTAAACAAAGCAAAACAAATATTTAGCCACATAATAAAGATATGACACATACATCCCTCAAATTTGTAAAATTCATTCACTGTTGGAGATATAATCCAATATTTGCAGGAGTAGGAGTGGGTGCTTTTGCCAGAACTTCCGAAATTCACAGTACTTGGAGACAGCTTCAGACCCTTTCTTTGTTTTGGGTGGTGGCTCTTGGAGATGTTCATGCGCATGGACCACTACACACCACACATCAACTGCAGCGTGACTTTATAAAGATGTGGGAAACTCATTTATCCAACAGTCTTTAGGACAAAAGCGTGAACTATCCCACTGGGAACTTATCCACAGCAGGTTCTGTACTGGAACTAATGAGAACCACATAGTGTCTTGGGCCCAATGTGTTCTTTTCAGGAGAATTAACTGGGGGGAAAAGTCCATTGTACATAGCTAAACATTAAGTGTTCCATGTTGACCAGAGCTAGATGTTTAAGAGGAAGTGTTAATAAATGGCAATGAACAGTACCCTCTGTTGTTCTGTGCTAGTTTCTCATACAGTTACGAAGGTGGGGAAAAAATAAATGCCCTCTCCTCTCCCGGTCACACCCTTTCTCACTTCTGGATCCTGGAGCTTTGTGGGGACCAGCCAGACCTCTTAATTAATCCCTACTCCACAATCCAATTCTCACCTGCTGGAGACCCTGGTAGGGAAGGACGCCACTACCAATTTCCTCATTTTTCTACTCGTAAATTCAGTTTTCCATATTTCCACATCCGTTTATGATGGTTTTTTAACTTCTCATGAAAATTCACTAGCATTTTAGTTGAATTTCTCACAGTGTACCTGTTTGTGTGTGTGCAACTTCACCTAATATACTCATATTTGTGAAGCAATTTTCAGTAACGTACGGGCTATTTGTATGTTACATTCACTGCATATGCTTTTCTAGTCACACTTTACCTCATCATATGCATTTTTTGGTACATGTGAGCAATGAATTGCAAAATTCAGATTGGTGCCGTGCTTTAGTGTATTGTTTTGGAAAGTGAGGATTTGGTAGGTTCACCTTTAAATATGAACTAGATCAAATCCCCACCCTAGCTCCAATCCCTAGACTCCTGCTAATGCTTGTCCCTTCTCCTCCCCTAAATGTAAGGGGGGGGGGAAATGTAAGAAAAATGAAAAATGAAGATTTGTTTATGTGCATTCACAGCCCACCCTTCAGGTCTACATGGGAGGATCCTTCAGATATTTGGTGCCCAAGTGGTTTAGGAGTTCCTATTGTTGATTTAAGCACCTTGAATTGATCCCAAGCACACAGAACATTCCTAGTAGATGAGAGAGTGCTGTCATATTGTTGTTAGCACTAACATATATCTAGAAGCCACAGTCTTACTCTGTGTCTTACTCTGAGCAAAGAGGTTAAATAACATGATGTGGTAAATTTAAGGTCACCCACAATTTCCTCAGGAGATTGCTACTTGTGGTAAATATTAAGCCTTTTGCTGCTGTCAGCTATCTAAGCTAATGGAGCCTAAGGAAAGGAAGTCAGCCTTTCTCTCTCTCTCACTCTCTCTGCAGCTTAAAGCAAAGCACTGAAAATTGTGCTTGCATTAATTCCTGTTTCATGGTCTCAGGAAGATAAAAGGCTGCAGAAGAATGCAAGAGGGGGAAAGAATCTTTTCCACATGCAGACATAGATGTTCCCTGCTTGCTTCCCTCCCTCAGCACCTTAAAATGAAAACCACTTGGCTTTGATTTTCACCAGTAATCAAATGAGTCACATTTAGCCATAAATTAACATGATTAATACTGAAAAGCAAGCAGCTATTTTAAATTTGCCCACTGGCAGTCACACACATTGGCATGCGCCTGCGCACAAGCACACACACAGTTATTCCAGGGCCTTTTATATAGTTTTGCACACACAGAGACACAAATTCCCAAAACAACCTTCCCCCCGCTTGACATCAAAGATTCTAACAAGAGGCAGCTTGAGCCAAAAGTGTGAGTTATTCCCTATTGTAATTCCCTCATTCGTTTTGTGAGCTGGGGTGAAATACTAAGGAACAGGATTTATGGCAAACTTGGACAAATTTTATTACTCTCAGTTGCTGCATGGCTCACAAAAGAGACACACCTGCTTTTCTCTGTGTTGGTGCCCTTCTCTGGCTGGTGCCCTTTTCGTATGGAGGGGCAGAGGGCAAAGTGGGGGGGAAATGGGCAAGGCCCGATATGCATATTTTCATACACCCTCAACTCACACACAAACACCTAAAAACAAATACAATAATACCTCAGGTTACAGACGCTTCAAGTTGTGTGTTTTTGGGTTGCACACTGTGCTGAACCTGGAAGTACCAGAATGGGTTACTTCCAGGTTTTGGTGCTCGCACATGCACAGAATCGCAACCCGCACGTGCGCAGATGTGGTGCTGTGGGTTGCAAACACTGCAGGTTGCAAATGTGCCTCCCGCACAGATCACGTTCACAATCCGAGCATCCACTGTACCTAGACACAGAATGACACTAACAAACACTCACAGAAGTTGAAGGTGGTGGGAAAGGAGAAGGGCTAGGGACTGAGAGGTGGGGCGGGGGACCTTACTCTCCTCTCCCAACAGCCACTGGCCTTGCTCTATTGGATAGAAAGAGTATTTATGTGCTGTGAGAAAGGAATACATCTTTTCATAGCACAGCACAAGAGCCAAAGGATCTGCTCAAACCCTTTAGGAAGCTCCTGGTTCAGGTGTTTATTCCTCCTGAGAGGTGGTGGTGGGGAGCTTTGGAAAGGGTGTGTAGAAGCCCAAGGCTCACTCAGGATCTATCCTTGGAAATAATTATGATGAAGAAAGGAAGTTCCACGGAGCCCACCAGATCTCTATGGTTTAAACAAACTCGGTGGGGCCATTTCTCCCATAAGAGCATTTCTGCAGCAAAAGCAACTCTGCTCACCCTTCTGACTTTTTTGTTATGGTTTACAGGACTCCATCTTTGCCATAAATACTGGAGGGAGAGTGGAATCCAAATCAGAAGATCCCTCTCCAAGGACTAGTCCTTGCTGCATAAAGTTAAAAGAAGACCTGCAGGCTGCAATGGGTGGAGTCAACCTTAGGAAGTTCATAGAAGGGAAATCTCCCATTCCCTACTCTGATGGTGCTCCATTTCACATTATTCAGAAGGGATTCCAACCACCCAGAGAGGCTTTTTGAGTGAGGGGGGAAAGAAGGATGGGGAAGCTTTTCTTCTGTGAACTTCCTTGAGTTAACTGACATTAGGATGCAAGCCAGAATGATCAGAGGCAAATGCGTCCCGCAGTCAAAAACTTCATTTTTTTTTTGTGGTAAAATTTCCTGTGGCATAAAATGGCTGAAGAATATAAAATCCCAGGATCAATAAAGTATCTGTCACTGGCTGGTAGGTCCAGGCAAACCGATGCCCTAGAAAGTCTCAAATACCAGACTTCTTCCTAGCAATGTTAAGGACTGCAAAACATCTGTAAAAACCTGACATCAGCTTCCTGATGCTTAAAAAAACCTCTGAGGTTATCAAGGCAATTAAAGAACACACAGATTTCGGCTGCAATCCTAGTACACCCACTTATCTAGGAGTAAATCCAATTGAGCTGAATGGGGCTTACTTCTGAGTAGACATGTACAGGCTTGCACTGTTAACTGCTTGCTCTGACCATAAAACAGTTCCATCAGCTTTCACAAGGACAAGCCCAGGCAAATACTGTCCACAAACACAGATCTTTCCTAATTCTTAGCCTGCTCTATTGTCTTTCACCCCACCCTGATATCTTCTTAGTTTGCCAGAGACATTCTGCCCTGCATGCTGACCAAGGTACACTTTCAACCTGAACTACTATAACTAGGAATTTTGGTCACTGATCCTTTGCCTTTTGATATAGGATATTGGCTTTAAGAAGCCCAGTGCAAGAAGTAGAGTTGGCAAATATTTTATATTTGGTGTGGCAGAGTCCTGATCTTTCAAGCCAGAGCGTGGGATTCTGAGCACTTGTTGTGTTCTCTGAAGCTACTGTTGCATACATACACACATAGCCAGAGAAGAAATAAAGAAATGAGGTATGGAGAGCCCACTAAAGAGAATCAGTTCATTAAACAATAAATGCAAAGAGGTAGAGCAAAAAAATGCAATTAATATATTGTTTAAACGAGGAAATGCAGAAATGCAGAGATTTCAAGCACACTCAACAAAATGGAGAACAGCAACAAAAGGTTAAGAAACATCAAAAGGATGTTACAGAAGACAGCAGAGTAACAAAATAAAGGTTCTCTTTGAAATTTACAGTTACATCAATGGAAGACATTGTAAACATCCACAAGTCTGAAAGTTTGTACCAATACAATTTTTGAGATACCATGCTGGTTCTAAAATGACCTTGGCTTATAATTTGTAGTTTAGACACTCAGGCTCTGTGTAATGTTTGGTTTGTAAAAAGATACACAAGACCATTCCTATTTATTGCCAGCTCAAACTCTCTAAATATTGTTGTAGACCATGGAACGCTAGGAAAAATGCCCCTTCCCCAGGGGAACACTCAATAGTAGCTTTCATTTTCCCTGCAGTGGCTGTTGCAGCCTGGCTAGGAAGGAATACAGAACTGAAAGCCCCACCCACAGCGCCTTCCCAACAGGGACCTGTCAGAAAAGCAACAACCCAATCGGCCTCTTGCTCATAACCTTATCCATCACTAGCATCCGTGACAAATGTCAACCACATGCCAGATGGCAGTGGTTGCTGGGCCTTCTGTGTTGAACCAACACAATGGCTTGGGGTGAAAATAAGGAGAGAGTGAGCGAGCACCGAATTCAAGTTAAAAGGTTATGCTAAAAGCAAGCAAGCTCTGGTCTGTCAGTTCTAGTTAGCGAAAACAGGACTTAAGATAAGAATGCATGGCCAAAGGACCATCCTAAAAATAAAAACTTGTGCTGTAGGACCTATAAACGAAAACTCCCGAGGTCACTGGCAGGCTACATCAGCAAAACAAGAGCTGGCATTCTGCAGATTTAAAAAATATATATACCCCACAATTCTTCATATTCACTGTCAAATACTTATGTAGTCTTCTCACAGACATGAAGAAGACATTATATCCAGTTCTGGGACTGTCACTGACATCACCTTCTCAGACGACCCAATGAACGTGCTGCTTTGCCACCTTTTCTACAGAGAAAAGCAAGAGAGTGAGCAAGCTGCCATTGTGCATTCGCACACACTACAGACTTGTCCGCACAATCCTGAAAAGCGCACCACATTCTCCTCTCCCCCACTGCCCCACCTTGATACTACACACACAAACACAAATCCCTCACACTAGTACGATATCCAGTCCCCACAGGGTATGATATATGGAATGTCTTGCTGAGAACCGAGTGTCAATTCACTTCCTCAACCTCGGGAAGTGGGAATATGAATCTGACAAGGCTTCACTTTTTTTGTTTTTAACATTCAGGAAGGGCAGGCACAGCAAGGAGGGAACACATAACCTTAAAAAAAATGTCAGCATACAAGAAGGGAAGGAAGATTCATGAAATGGCAGCCGCTGGGTTGCTGAAAGGGTAGGGAGGGGCAGAAGCCATGTTTGTGGCATTTTTAAAAGCAAAGGTGGTGAGGAATGTAAAGGTCTCTTCCATTCCGCTGCTTTCTGGGATGTCCATCTCTTCCTGGATGTTGCTTCTAAAAAGCTTTAATCCACCACCACTGAAGAACAGCAGAAGCCTATTGTTGATGACAGAAGGGGTGTGGGAACAAATGCAGTCCTCAAGGCCTCATTGCCCAGCCCTCAGGACTCTCTCCCATCCATGTTCCTCACCAACCCTGCTCTATGCCTCCTTAAATGTCATTGGCTGGCAGGAATGTCTTATTTTACTGTCAAAGTGCCTTTCACTTGCCTGGATGGAGAGATGTGTGCTTATAACCCTCTGCTTTTCCTGTCTGCAATGAGGTCTTCTGCATAAAGAGCCACCTCCATTGCATTATCCATTTTTGCCTCTGTCCCCACCCACCACTAGTATGTTCACTCATGAGGGAATGTGGCCCATGGGCTGAAACAGATTCCCCAACCCTGCTGCAAGTTGTTCACCTGTTTCTCTGATCTTGGGGCACACAATGGAAGGATGCAGGTTGGGTTAGATGACATGTAGACAGTACTGAGCTAGATTTAATAGTCGGCTAAGTATAAAAGATTTAGTAGTTGGCTAAGTATAAAAGGAATAGGTTCTTAGGACCACTTTCCTGTTTTTCAAACATGCTTCTCTGCCTCTCTCACATGAAGGAATATTTTGTGTGCACTCTCTGTTTGTCAGGGCTTCAACCATTTTATAACAGAGATTTGAAGGAAAATGCAAAGAGGATTAAGAGTAAAGGCAATCTCTAGGATGGGTTTGCACATGAAAAGCAAAGAAAATGTGTTTTTTTATTTAAAAAAGGAAAAATAAAAGCTATATGGAAATAGTTTTGACTAAGCTGGAATGCAAGATGTAAGTTATTGCAGAGTGAGGTTGTTGAGTAGGCAGAATACAGGTGAGGAGGTCAAAATTGTGCAGCAAAGGCAATTTATTTCACTCTTTGCAGAAAAGAGAGGAATTTATTCTATGTTAACAATAACCACATGCAGCATAGATATCACACACACACTGTTTTTGAACACAGTTATAAAGTGATAACACGTGGAACAAAAAATAGAAAAGGGGGAACACATGAAGAAAATAGGCAACAAAAAACATTACCCAAGAATTCAGAGAAATATGGACTCATATTCCTCCTTTCTTTAAAGTGAGGATTTAATTGACCAAAAGAAGTCACAGGCATTAAAAGAATGAGTCTCAGCTTGCCAGAAACAAAGAGTTCAGAGATGGCCATTCCCATTTAACAGAGACACATCAATATTCAGAGGGGTAGTTCTGTTTCTCTTTCAAATACTTCCTGATTTTTTAGGCATACAGTCATACCTCATGTTATGGCCACTTCAGGTTACGTATTTTCGGGTTGCAGACTGCGGGAAACCTGGAAGTACTGGAATGGGTTACTTATGCGTTTCGCCACTTGCACATGCGCAGAAGCACTGAATTGCGCTTTGCGCATGCACAAAAGCATCAAATCGCACCTGCGCCTGTGCAGACGCAGCGCTTCAGGATGCGAATGCTGTGGGTTGTGGATGTGCCTCCGTCATGGATTACATCCACAACTGAAGTTCCACTGTAATTAGAAGAAGTTCCATTCTAGCTCTTTTCATTTCAAATATAAAATACTGTGGAGCCAACTTGGATTTAACACCATCTGGCACCCCAGATGACAATCAAACTGTCACCCCATGTCTGCATCTTTAAGGTCTGAGAAGGATAACTTTCTGCTTTTGTTGCCAAAACCTATACACACACACGGCTTCTCAGTGGTTTGTTGTTGTTTTTTTAGGCTGTACATAGCACTGATTTGCTGACACACTTATGTTGTCACCAAGAAATCTCCTCCCAATCTTTAGAGCACTTTTAAAAGCTTCCTTTAAACAAAAGAAGAAGTAATGGCCTTGCAATGTCATCAGATTCCAAGAAGTAAAAGGAGAAATGGATGGATGAATAAACAGGTGAACTGTAAAAAGTTTGGTATTGTATGCATAATTCATGTGGCACTTAAAAAAAATTAGCGGCAGACAAGTTGCCTGAAGGTGGAAGCAGGTCTGGCAGCTAAGCATACATTCTGTTCTCTGGTAAGCACTTCTTTCATTTTAGTTGCAAAGCCAGAAGGAAACCAGGAGTCCTCACCCTATTACTTGAGCCCGTATTCTGATATCTGTTATCATATAATGCCTTTCTTTGTCCTAAGTTGTATCTGAGTGCAGGAGAAACAGAAGACCACACTCCCTTACAGAACCTTAGACATTCCCTTCACTCCACCCTCCAGCATCTTTTAAAATTTGTAACTTGCACCTTCATTATTATTATTTACCAAAAAAGGCAACTCTTAAAACACAAAGGGTTGCATCTAATGTTAGTCATACTTAGAGAAGACCCTTTGGAATTAATGTATATGACTAATTTAGGCACATTCATACACTCTACTCAGAGAGTAATTCCATCAGCTGCAACTAACACATGAACTTCAAGACATTCTGAAAACACTATTATTTCATAGATAAGGTGGCAAGGAGAGCACTGGTCCCTGTCTGATGAGTCAAGTAAACAAACCATTTTTCTCCTTCAGCTCTTGTTGTGCCCTAGGATTCTGTATCTGTTACCAGCCCCTATACTCAGCTTGGCCATTCAAGACCTACAGGTGTAAAAAATGATACTCTTGCTTTACTTTAAATGATCAAAGGGTACTTGATGTAAGCTGATGTTTGACAAATACTCTACTGCTATTATGCTTGTGTTTTCATAGTTACGACTGCAATTTAACTTGTTTTATCCTGCTTTTTTTTTTTTTTTTGCATTGTAAGCCACCCTGACTGTGCTTGTCACAGGAAAGCAGGATAAGATGTCCCTAAACAAAACAAGATGCATGCTTGAGCGAGCCATTTCTATATGATTGACTTACTTGTCCTGCTAGGATTTTTTGAGTACTAACTCCAACATATGCTCCAGTATTCTGAACTATAGGTTTTTGTACACATACACCTATCTTTACTGTCAACACACATCTCGCCAACAGAATCACACATTTTATCAAGGAAAACAATATCGCCCAGCTTATTAGTCAATAAGACCCTAACACCAGGCACACATTCAGAATACACCATCAGTAAATGGCATGGAAATGTACCAGCTTCAAAGATGCAATTCAAAGATATGGTAAGCTTGGTAGACCCAGATTATGACAGTGATGGGAAAGGGAGGAGGGGTATTACCCACAACCCACAATCCTTCTGTGGCAGAGGACTCAGGCTATTCCGTGCAGGGGAGAACACACAGAACTTCATTCAGAGTGCTTTTGGCTTGCAAAAATCACAGATTACAAAATAAAGCAGGCTCTTTTAACCAGCCAACCAGCTCTTCCAGATTGGTGGAGCCCACCAAACTTCAGGTCTGGTCAGCTTCATAAGGCTTCAGTTGGCTCTAGTTCTCTGTAGAAGCAACATCTTGGGTTTAGCAGGGCCTCTTGGAGCTGTCCAATGTCCTGTAGCCTTTCTGCTGGATCTACTCAACTGCTTGCTTCCCTTATGAGTCTCATGTGCTCATTGAACTGGAGGTGATAGTACTTAATGCTCTCCCATGGTGGCACTCCAGCAATCAAACTCTCTCCCTAGTGTAGCTTGCTTGGCATCCACCTTGATATAATTCTGAGGCCAGGCAAAGTCCTTTTCATCTTTCCAGGCCTTTTATTATGTCCCTGCTTTAAACCCATTTGACCCAAGCAATGTTTTTTTTTTAACATGGAGTTTATATATTATTATTTCTGTTACTATTTCTGGGTTTTTGTTTTTTTGTTTTGCTTTAAATGGACCCGATAACATGCAGCTCAAAGCTGACCAGCAATGGCCAGGTAACTGCCCATATTGTCCACGTTTGGAAGCACCCACAGTCTGAAACACTGCAGCCAATGCACATGTTCACCATCTCAGTGAGAACTAGGCCAAAGATGTATCAGATCATGTGTTGTGCTGCCCTTTCCCTAGAGGCTGGCATCTGCCAAAATGCATGTGAGTGCTTGGGGACGGAAGGACGCAGAAAGGCACTAACTAGCAATCAGGGATTCGCATTAAGGGCTGAGTCAGCTTACAGAACAATGAAAAGGCAGTTTTAGTTTATAGTATAATGAAAGGAGGGAGAGGCGCACACAGTTAATTCAGCATGCCATCTGGTGCAGCACTGTGCTTCAAAGCAATATTACTATACCATCCTCTGTTAAAGCAGACCAATCACCAGCAGAGACTGATACTCTCAATAGCTGGACTCAGACGCTGAATAAAACAGAGCCTGTCTGTAATCCATATGGATTTGTATCTCATACACATTACAAGAAAGCTTTTGGAGAGGGTCTGTTTACCCTTGCCTTTTCTGCTTACTCCTAAAAGAAGTTTGCTTTCTAATATACGAACAATTTGTCACAAATTAAAAAACATGTCCTTATTGAATGCTAAATATAACAAAGTTAAAATCACATATTTATAGCCTGTCTCAAGTCTTCACATACACTATAGTAATAATCCTTACAACAGCCCTATAGAGTAGGTCTCCTGTTATAGGAGGAGACGAAAGCTGCAGTTTTAAAGCTAGTCTTGGATTTTGGATTTTCTAGTGTGTGTTTTCTGTTCTTCCCAGGCTTAACATACATAGATATGATGGTTGTCACACCATCATAAGAGGCTTTGCCCCTCTACAATCAGCACACACATAGTGTAGTGTGAAAACAGGATCGCTCCAAAAAGGATACAGCTTTAAGAAGTAAGAACCACAAACCCTTGATTTTAAATTCTCTCTATGTGAGTTAGAAACACACTCTTTTCTCTTTTTTTGAAAAAAGTTGCCAATGAAGAAAATACAACTGCATTCCGCTTTCCATGCTAGGAGCAGGGTTTGGTTGCATTTCTATTTCTGTCTCCTTTGTTCCCTAGAAGGAAGAACATTAACTGGTCTGACAAGTTCTATTAAAACAAGGAAAGGCTATAAACAATGCAGAAGACCATGTATTTTTTACTGGAAAAAGAAACAGGCAGCAGGAAGAGGCAGACAGACTGGCCTAAGCTGCCGGCCAAATCAATTATTTGTCTGTAACAGACATTTATCTCCACATTTATGTCCTGAATAAAACAAATGCCTTGTTGGCCTGGTAACCTGGCAAGGAGGTACAGCTGCTCTGTTTGAAATCCACGGTCATCTCCAAAACTCAGTAAGGGCCAAACTCAACGTGATGGTGACTATGACCTTTATAAATCAGAATCTGCCCCTGATCATGAATACAGCTGGGGAAGGCCCCTGTTTTAATAGCAGGAAGAGAGGATTGATCAGTTCTCCCCTCCACCAACAGCAACTGGGCTCCAGTACCATATTCAGTACTGAATCCCGCTGGGAGAAACTACATCATGTGACAAACTACAGGGAAGAAAGCCATAGAGGGGGAGAGCTCAGCATCCTCTACCCATTTTATAGGTGACTGTGGTAGGCCTGCAATTAAAGAGGCATGTCTGCCATTGTCATGTCTCCCTTGGTTCCATCTTTTTCTTAAAATAAAAAAATCCTTCCAGTAGCACCTTTAAGACCAACTAAGTTAGTTCTTGGTATGAGCTTTCGTGTGCAAGCACACTTCTTCAGATACCTTCTTCAGATCTTTTTCTTATTTACTCTTCCAGGAAACACACAGGCTTTAGCCCTATCCAGTCACTCAATTCCATGAACATTTGTGGGATGGGGTGGCATTGCACCAGAGTGGCAAATAAGCATGGGGACTCTGCTGAGTTTTCAGCAACTGCACATAGGTTAGGGTCTGAGCCTGCTGCTATTGGGCTGAACTTGGCATTCCTTTAATGATTCTGAATGAACAGACAGGGCTTTTAGATCAGCATGTCAAGCAGTGCCTTTAAAAATATGTCACCACTCACTTTCCATATGAGGCTATCAACAGTCAGCAAAATACAAATTCTATGTTAGCCAACTTCTGCACCCCCAAAGCCCAAATTCTGGAACCAGTGTAAATTAAGCAAATTACATTGCAATTCTATGTGCGCTTCCTAAGAAGTAAATTCCATCGTATTCAATAAACCTTACATGCATGGAATTTTAGCCTTCTGCAAATGGATAATTCTGCTTCTGTTAGTCAGTGGGGATCTGTAGGACGTGGAGTCTGAACTCCATGATCAGAAGAAACATCCAAGGCTTTGCCTTTTTAGGTTTTACCATGCACAGCCCATGTACTTTCAAGTAAGGATGCTGGAAGACTGATCTCTACACATTTACCTGGTCTATACCTCTCAATGATGGAAAATGGGGCAGTCAGACTTATTATAGGTGAACACATGGGAGAGTACATCCCTACTTTTAAGCCTGTTCTCATGACAATAAGGACTAGAAATACCTTTTCTGAAATATGAAAGTTGAGATTCTCAAGATGCTGAATGCTGCTTCTATGTCAAGGACTGGCTGGATAACGAAAAGTGGAGGAAGTCTCCAGCCGAGGAACCCCTGAGGGAAGCAACAGGGGAAGAAGGCTCAGACCCAGGGGAGTGGTGGTGAAACACAGAAGATGGAACAGAGGAGGGAGGGAGCTGGGAGGTGGAAGACCCAGGAGGCTTAAGTGAGCAAGAAGAGTCAGAGGCAGAGAGCCCTCCAAGGACAGGACTGGATGCAGAGGAACACACTCTGAGCTCAGGATCTGAAGGAGAGGACAGGGAGGTGTCAGACACTGCAGCAGCTTCACAGCAGCTACCCGGACCCTCTGCATGGAGCTCCCCTCCCCCTTTCACTCCAAGATTGTTCAGAGCTTTACACATAGCTGAACACAAAGCTAGAAAAACCCAAGGGGGGGGGTCCCCTCTCCCCGCTTGCGTTAGCATCTGTTTGGAAGACATCCGGAAGAGGAGAGTTAGGAGGAAGAGGAGGTGCCCAGAGCCAGTCTTGGCAATGCCTTCACAGAGGCAGTAGTGCCTGAGTGATCTCTGTTGTATACTAATTTCCTGAATAAAACAGCTGACTTTACTTCAAGTCTCTGAGTCTCCCTTCTGACCTGTTGATGAACCTGTTCCCCTGACAGCCCCCTGACAATTTGGTGCTTAATTCTTTACCTTTTGTCAGAAAATGAAATATGCTTTAGTTTATTATTTTTTAAAAAATGAAAATGCACAATTTAGCATATTTTTTGGAATGGGTGGGGGAATTCATTACCTATCCACTTTTTACTTTGTTCAAACAGGAGGCTTTTGAAATCATTGCATTCATCAAAATACATCTCCTCCTTCCTACTGATTTGCTAGAAGCCTAAGCAGAGAAGTTCCCGAGATAAAATATCTTACCAATAAACATGTGGAATAAGTTACTGAGAAATGCATCTGAGAGAGGAAGCATAAAATGTATTAAATCACAAGGATTTGTTTCAGGAGAGGAAGGAGATTGAAGGGGATTGGGGGGAAACAAAAAAATGGAGACTAATATAAATTTTATACAAAGGAAACTTCCTACCCCATGGTTTGTTTGTGTTTTTTAATGCTTAGAGCTGGCCACGTATTTTTATGAACTCTTAAGACAGGATGTATTGCTTTGCTGATTAAAATAATAATGATAAAATGAGATGTGGGCCACTCTGTCTGCCACATGGCATTGTCTTGGTGGTCAGTGTACCCACAGGTAAGGTTACCAGATCCGGAACTGGATGGTGCATCTACTTTTTAACAACTACAGCACAGAAGATGCTATAAGCACGAATGTCAATTCATGCCTATTTCCCCAGCTTCCTCTTGAAGCAGGGGGAAAACCACCACCATCTGCTCTAAGCAAAGATACAAGTGCAATGTGGTGGACCCCACACACAACCAATTGAGCTAGAAACTGCAGCTTCTCATAATGTTCTGGTCCCTCCCCTAAGAAGCTGACACAGTCACCACGTTCAAGGTCTCTTTAGCGGGAAATGACTCAAACCATTACGTAGCTGGATTAGCTCAGCATGATCAGAAAGGGCCGAGGAGCAAATTTGTTGCAAATCACTCTCTGGAAACTGACATGGTCCTGATAAGTGAGCCAGCCCAGATGCTGGGCTCTCCTTCAATGGAGATACTTAACCAAGAAGCTAGATAGCCATACTCCAGGAGTGCTGCAGTTTTAACCTGCATTGTTGATCCTGTAATGAGCAAACCGCTTCACGAGATCAGCCTTCTCCAGCTCTAGGGTCCCATATCAAGTTGAACAAGAAGCCCCATCATCCTTGGTCACTGGTCACACAGGCAGAGAACAGCAATACCTGAGGACCCAAAGCTGTGGAAGGCTGGACTAGATGGTCCTCAAGATTCCGTACAGCTCTATAATTTTATGGCTATTCTAATTTCAAAAGAACACAGCTAAAACATATGCCCACCCCTCCACCAATGCCTCACACAGAAAACTGGGACTTTATTATTTGCATTAAGAGAAATGCATGCAAAAACAGTTGAGTCATATTACCCCTGCTAGTAACAAACAGAATCTACCATCTGTCAAGGGATATATTTCCAGATGAAAGTGCTTTATTGGAAGCAAAATTAGTATGCAGGAAGATACAAATGAAAGTATTAGCATCTCTTTCAAAACAGAGCTACATCAACAGGCAGGAGCATTTCATATATGCTGATTTCAATGGCCACATGCTGATAACCTGCTTAAACTGTAGCATTTGAAGGACAGGCGCATCGACTTTCATGTATTCATGTATACAACACCAACATGTGGCATGCAGCTGCAACTGAGCTCTGCTCCCTGGAACATGTTTCCGCAGCGAACATGATGTTAAAAAGTAGTGCACACAGTTCAAACTCTACCATGTAATAATATCAGCATGTTTATGAGGTATTCTTCCCATAAATACAACCTCTTACCTTGCACATCTGAAATACAAAACAGGGATTTCTAGATATCCCCAAGAAACCAATTAATTCCAGTTGGCAAAGGGTGTGTGTGTGAGAGAGAGAGAGAGAGAGAGAGAGAGTGAGTGAGAAGACTAATTGCATTAATCATATATACTTTAAAGAGCTGATTCACACTTCCTACTAATGTTTTACCTCTTTGCCTCATTTTATTTTATTTCCTGACTACAAGAGATAAGGAGACATATTTAATGAAGAATGTGGATGGTGGCAAGTCCAATGGCTAGAGAGAGATCTGGTAGTGGGTGACCACAGGCAACGCGTTCTCTCTCAGCTTCAGTTCTTTAACATAACGACTTTTTCTAAATCAGTTGCAAGGATGAAGTGCTGTTTTTAAAAGCCCCATCTTGACGCATCTTAACAACAGCACAATTCCTTTCAGGTGAGATTAGATTAATCATCTAGATTAATGCTAATGCTGAATTAAATAAAAATTAAATACAGACAGGTAGAGGTGCAGAGACTGCAAGAATGGGGGGAGGAAGGTAAGTTTCATTTACAGATATCCAGTTGGAGTATGAATTGAATTTGAAATGATTGAATGTATGTGCTGTTGTTGTTTTTAACCCTCCCTCTCTCTGTGTGTGTGTGTGTTGTGCATGGGGTGTTAGGGGAGGGGTAGTACCTCTGGTGGGGGGCACAGACTTCCCTTGCATGTGAAGACAGGCTCTGGCAGACTGATCAGAAAAGACCAATAGTAGATCCAACCATCGAGAAGGCAGTTTCTGCATGTGTTGTAGAGGGATGAGAGGGGCAGATGGGGCTTGTCAACCTAGGAAGGTAGCCCATCTAGGAGAAGGAAAACTCAGATCCTAAACCTCCACTGCCTTGCTGGAAGAAGAAAAGGCCAAGTAGTAAACCCTACACAAATCCAGAGTGGAGTCCCTAAGATGGTTGGGTGGTGCCTTGTATGCTTCCTTCCAGCAACTCCTGCAGCCAAGCTGGTGCCAAACACATTGCTCTGCTTTCTTTTGGACCACATCAGCAAGGCCGAGAGGCAGGTCTGGTTGTCTGGACAGCCCAGGAGTTTCATACACATTGCCCAGGCTTGGGCTTGGGGAGGTCACTTGAGTGCTGCTCATGCAGCTGTTTGACTTCACCCCCAGAGGTGCACTCCATTGTCTCTTGAGACAAAGGAATGCCAACAAATGTGTGTGTTTATATAAGTACCTCTTTTATGTATGCTATCATGTTGTAACTTACTTCAGGATACCTCATGGGAAGTTGCTTCATAAATGAAATAAATGCATACAATAAAATAATAATATGTGCAAGTGGAAGTCTGCCACGGAGGTGGTACACCACAATCGGATATCACCCCCATAACTGGGGCACAGAAGACATGGCACAGAAGCACTAACACATTAGTCTATCTGAAGATACCTAGAGCACTGCACCCACCACCTTTGCTTATAGCACACAGTGTGAAAGGGAAAGGAGGAGCTTAACTATAGGGACATCTGTGAATGGGCAGTTGTCCTTCACAGTGGGACTGAACTCATTTGATGACTTGAGCTGGGGAGAGACAACAAGACACTCTGTGGTCTTATAAACAGGACAAGAAAGCATTTATAAACACAAGAAAGTATTTCTTCATGGAAGGCAACTTAAAGAATCTACTGCCAGAAGATGTGGTCATTGCTTCAGGCTTCGATGGATTTCAAAGAGGATTAGACAAATTCATGGGAGCGCAAATCTATCAATGGCTATGAGCCATGAAAGGAAAAAAGGAACCTTCATGTTCAGGAGAGAGTTGTTAAAAGGGGTGCAAATAGCAAGGGTGTGCCATTGCCGTCATATCCTACTTGTGGATTTCCAAAGGCATCACTCACTTGACTTAATCCAGCCAGTTTTTTCTTCTGCGGCAGCTTCATAGCTCAGTGCTAGAGCATCTACTCTGCCTGCAGAAAGTCCCAGATTTAATCCCTGGCATCTCCAGATAGGGTTAGGATGGACTCCTGCCTCAAACTCTGGAGAGTGTCTACCAGTCAGTGCAGACAATACTCAGCTAGGTGGACCAATAATTTACCTCAGTGTTAGACAGCTTCCTTTGCTGTCCCAAGCAATGTTGGGCTGGCCCTTGAGAACATATTGATTACAAACTCTGTTTACATCCTCGGGGAAACTGACCCACTTTTATTCTTAGTAACTGGAAAGAAATGTGTTTCAGAAAATAAATGAATATTATAACCACAGGCATGTTTAAACATATTAATGCACAAGGGAGGGATTTGTCAGAAAAGGCACTTGAATTTTCAAAGGGCAATATTAGAAAGAAATGTAAGGAAAGAAAGTTATTTCCTCTCTCTGTTCCCGCAGTTTTCAAACTTGCACAGAAGTCCATCCCTGAACCAGGAGTTGAGCTGAAAGAATGTGCTTGTGTGGAATTTAGAAGGTGTTGATAAGGAGGTATTTGTTGACAATGCCTTGACAGCATTTATAGGGTGAGAATGAATAATGATTGTCCATTTGGTGAGAAGTCGATTTCAGGGCTCCAATGTAATTTGTCACCAGGGCTATTTTAAAGATTGGGAGGAGAAACGTGGCATGCAATGTATAATATTATATATATCCAAAGAAATCCAAAGAACATTGCAGTTTGAAATATTTCTTTTCACATATGGCAGTTTATCTGCCTTTCTTCTCCCTTGTCAACCACAAATAATATTTAGAAACAGCCACCCTTTTAATTTTCTCTAGCTCTAGAGGCAATGTATAGGAGACTGCTGGTCAGCTAACCTGTTTGCAACCATGGTCAGACAAGTAAATCAGCCTAATTTTATGGAGCAAGTTCAAGCTGAGCTGATACAAGGCTGTGCACACACTCCCATTTACTCTGCATCTAATGTCACTCCCACTGCTGGTTTGGGAAGCAGAGTACACAGAACTTTCGCCACAATCTATATTAATCCTATTGCTTCTTAGGAAATACTGCATTTTGAGGCACTTTTCCCTGCACCAATCCAAACAGAGGAAAATATTGACCTAGCTGCATTTGAGGTTGAAATGTATACACAGCCTTAGTTTAGGGGCTGACTCTTGGTACATTCGGAACAAGGTAGCTCTACTGAGTGTACATAATCTGGCCAGTTAATTAAAAGAGATGAAATATATAAGCTCCTACAGTTGAATAAGCAAATCAGCTTGCTTAACTCGGCAGCTTTTCTTCCTCATTTTCAGATATTTACAGTGCGTATAAGAGCACAACAGGATACAGAAATGTCAAACGCCGGGGCAAAGGTGCATTCTAAAAATTCTGTTCCAAAACATCTATTCCATAATGAAAACCCATATAAAAGACAAGCTACTCAGCTCTGCATTGATTGTTATTCTGGAAAGTTGTCACAGTTATGTCATATCTAGAAGAAGGGGGAAGTGCCTTCTCCTGCTAAATGTGCTGTTCAGCTGCTTGGAAAATATTATAGAAGAGTTAAATCTACAATGGTTTATGACTCCTCTGAGAGCAATGAATCTTTCTAGAACATTTCATTGGCCCCAGTGAAAATGGTTCCAAAGGTGTTAGGGTCTAGCTCTACGACTAAGCCTTTTATATGTGAATTCGTGAAAGTGCAATGACTGGGTGATTTATATTAACAGGGTGTCCCTTTGAATATCACAGTAAACCCAAGGTGTAGTCTGAAGGTGATCACTAGTTAACGGTTTACAGAACATGGAGATGGGTTTCTGCTTTGCTTCTCCCCTTGCAGATAAAAGTAACAAGTGTTCCATCCAAGCCAAAAATCACATTTTGATTTGTTCCAAAGCCAACCTTGGCAAAAACAAACTGAGTAAACTGGAGTAGGCAGAAGAAACTTAAACCTCTTTGCCAGCCTAGCACTTTGATTAGGATGCAAATTGTATTTTCACCCTCAACCCTCATCATCAGATTGATCATCTGGGAGGGGGGCAATGCGTGGATGAGCTGAGGGGACTATGTGCCTGGGTGTGTACACATGTGAGAATACAGGGAGGCTGCACCTATAGCCAGCAAATTTGGCTAAGGCAAATGCAACTTACTGTGACTTACTGTGACATGCAAACCGCACTGTTATTATCAGACCATTTCCTTTGTTTACCGTGATTTAAAGTTATGCTGAATCTGTGTGTCTGTTGTATCTATTAGTAGCTCTTGCTTTGGTAATGCTAAAGAAAGCTTAAAAACAAAGACAAAAACCTATCGAAATAAACCAGATGGACCAACTGAGGTCCACAATGAAGCAAAGCCTTGTTATTATGGATGCGCTGGGGCTATGACTGAAATCAGCAAGCTCCCTGAGTGGAATGAAGATATCTCCACTAGAGGGCTCAGAACCTTCATAATATAACTCTACTACAGTCTACTAAAATGACATGCCATTTCTCCCAAGCCTTCATGTCCACAAGGGAGTCCTCTATGTGTTGCTGTGTTCCAACCTCCTCCAGCCCCAGCCAGGCAAGGACACCGATTGCAAGCAGAGGAGTTGCAGCAGGATATACCTCCCGTCATAGGAGCGACTGTTGTGGGAACACACATGGGAAACCCCAGAGAGACGCCCAGGTAACTCTTGCTTATGGGGCAATACAAACACTATAAAGGAAGCAAATAAATAGGTAAGTCTTCTGCTTCCTACTCACTGAACCTTTGACAGCAGAAGAGGCAAGATTATGACCTGCGCTCTTCATTTGGTAACAATCTTTTCAATGACCAGGATCTCTGCAGTGTGTACAGCAGCATCAGTACAGTTCTATGCTTCTGGGGAAAATATTTCAAAAGGTTTCAAACTGGTTTAAACCTCTGGATTTACTCAGAGTGTAGGGGCAAGGAAGCCAAAGGTGGTGTGGAAAAGAAAGGTGGTTTTCTCGAAGCTAGCAATGCGAAATGCCATGCCACAGAGCCCTTTAGGAGCTGAATTGGCAGCATCCAAGTGTTAATTCCTCTCCACTGCAACCCGAAGAGCCAGTGGCATGTGAGCAGATTCCAGGTTTTACCTTAGCAATGTCCAGTGGAGCAGCTGCACTCCAGGGTGCTTCTTGCCTGCATGTCCTCAAGCTGTCACTTTGCAGTATGTCATTCCAGCCATCTATCTGAAAAAGGCCAGCCAAACAAGGAAGCCTCACTACAACCCGCCCAATAATGTGTCCTGCTGACTGGAAATCCCGGTCAAATGAAGTTCTGTTCCATCCTAACTTCTTGCAATGAAAACTCACAAGGATAACTAATTCCAGAAACTGCTAACCTCACCTGACCTTCTATTAGCTGCATCCATTTCAAACTTTTTGTATCGGACGGTTTTTCTATTGTTTTCTACAGATTTGTTACCATTTACACATTACAGTATTTGACTCATGACTTGTTGATTCAGATTACATGGTTTTATTTTTTACTTCTGCTTTTAAGACTGTTTCCTTGCGCTATAGTTAGGGATGGGGTATAAATATGATACAGTTCACATTTAAAAGCAAATCTATCAAGTTCACATTTTCCAAAATAATATGAGAACTGAATGAAACACAGGAACCCTTTGAAATTTCCACTAATCCAAATTTTGCCATGCAGTTCTCCATATGCATTAAAAATGCATATAGTAGGGGAAAAGCATGCATTAAAAAAATAATTCATTCGTGAAATTAACGTACAAAAATGCATTGTGTTGGGAGAAATTGCTTGCGAAAATGTGCACATAAGTGAAAACTGCATACAAAATTGTATTAGGAGAAATTCACACAAAAATGCTGAATAATTTTCATAAGGTTTTTTTTTAAAAAAAAAACAACCCACAAATTAATCAATTCCTGCAAAAATGTGAACAGAATTTAACACTGGAAAAATGAGAAACTAAGAGAACTGAAATGGACAAATCCTTCCACCCCTAGCTGTAAGTAGCTAAGAAGCCAGGAACAAGTAGCTCTATGCAGCATTTAGAAAACATTCTAAACAAAAAGGAAACCTGTCTCCAATATAACCAAACATAATTTATGGATGAACACCCGCAAATGAGCTACTCCTGTAGACTAATAATTTTTAATGCAACTGAGACATCTTGAGAGCTAACTGAAAAATTACTTGGAGGGTGGGGAGAAAAGTCTCTCTGCAAAATTTTGCTTTCAAGTGTGAGTAGAAACTTGTTTCAGGGTGGAAACGGACATCACATCAGAGGCAGCCAAAAGGAGAAACACCAGAGCCAGGCCCCCTAATGCTTGGCTTGTCAGACATCTTGCGTGACACTGTGATAAGCAACAGCCTGTGGGGTGGGACAGAGCCACAGACCTGCCCCTCCTGACGCCAATGTTGCTAAAGCATCCTAGCAAGGGGCTGGGCTGGGGCAGTGTGGGGCTGTGCAGACATACTGGCGAGAATGCCAGATATGCTCCAGCACTGCATTCATGTAGCCCCAACCTCCCTGCCCTGAACCAACCCCATCCAGGTGAGCTGCAGCAATGCCAGAATTGGGAGGGTGGTTCTGCCCTACTGCATGGGACATGGGACATTGGACATGTGGGTCTTTCCCCAACTTCCACATTTCTGGTTGCTGCTGAATTGTGTGCACTACAGAACACGACTGCATCTTGCCACACACACCAGGAATTAATTGCCATTGGGAGAAAACGGGAACTGGAAGGTAGAGTTGGCATCACATCCAGTTCTGTACTCAGTGTTTTTGATAACTGTTTGTCCTGCAAGCAGTGCCCATTTAAAACAACCTTCAGTGGTCTCAGAGCACCACGGCTTTGTCTAAACCAAAATATTTTATGCTATTTACAAAAGAATCAGGTGAACTCGCTGAGCAAGAAGATATAAGGAAATATCCCAAGTCATGTCAAACCTAATCAAAATGGCTATGTATTCACTTTCAAGAGGCACAAAAATTAATTAAAAGGACAATCACTTTTCACACAGTTTTACGGTCCACCTTTTAGAACATAAGTTATCACGCTGTTGCATTAGTGTATCTTTCTTGGCAAAGAAGCCATGTGAAAATACAGAACGTGATGCTCATGTGCTCTGGTGAATAATGTTGCTTTTGTGCAAATGCACCCCCTCCAAATTGTTTCTAAAAGGACAAATGAGGGCACACACTGGGCAGAATGACCCACACAGAGACACAAAACAAGGGAAACCTGGGGAAGCAGGGAGAAACAAAAGATGGACAGGTTTGGGTGCCTTTGGCAAGATGGTGCGATCTCATGGTTTTTTGAGGGCCTGCGGAGGGCGGGGGATAGCAAAAATACATTTCCTCTTCCCCTCCTAAAGTCCCCACAAGGGAGAGGCTGGAACACTTTCTACAAGGCACCTGGTTCAGGCTGGTTAGAGCCATGAAGAAGAGTTGCTCCTGGGATAAGGATACAGTACCGGTTTCACTTCCTCGTAGCTCAGAAATAATAACTTTAATTATTACTGTAAAAATGGGAAGGAAGAAGCCTAGACCAAAAATAATGAGCAATCTTCTAATTCCACATAGGAATCTTTTAATTTTCTTGAATTAGGCACTTTGAGGTTTTCAAAACAGAATGATGTAATGACTCTTGACTCTAATAAGTTCTCACAAGAAAATTAACAGTCTTACGGCACATGTAGCATTTATAGCACAGCATACGTTCTAAATCTTGGAATCTAATTTAAAGATCTGTTGAAAAGTGAGTAGTTTGATAGTTTTCCTTTGTGCTTCCACCTTTCTGTCTGAAACTCCCATAAAAGATGCATAATAAAAGTACAGCTTTCCATTCCAAGACACAAAAGTTTCCATGGGTGCAGCGCTCATTCCTTAACAATGTTAAAGTGTACTAAAGAGGGCCAAAGCTGACTGTTCTCTTTTCAAATACCAACGTCCATTGGTCACAAAATCATTTCAACGGCTCATTTAGTCAATGCCACAAAGAATTATAAACACGCTTTCAGAACCAAAGGTCTGAAGGAGACACAGGCACTGGTCAGGGAAACCGCAACCTTGCTAATTTGGTATGTAGGCAGTCAAGTCAGGCCTGTAACGCTGTCATTCTAACAAACTCAGGCTAGTTATAGCATGGAGAAGTGATAATTTCAACTGCTTTCTCCTCCACAGTCTGTTGAAGCAACAACATTAAACTGGTCTCGGACTACCTGTCTTCCTCTCATGCGCCCAGATTGAGAGAAAACCTCCTTGTTTGTTAAACTGCAAGTTTCCCATAACATCTGAACTAGGAAATTATAGCTTAAGCACTGCCTTCAAGCCATAACTAGAAATCACAGCTGTAAACGAGTTTTGAACTAACCAAGTAGCCTCTTTTCAGACTGGGTCCATGAGAGGCAGGGGTGGTCATTATTCACTAGGGCTTCAACAAACCAGTGTTTGTTGGAGTAGGAGACCATGTCTGAATGAGGCCTGAGATTAGCTTGGTCTTCACCTAAGCAGCATGTTGCTTTCAGTAAGAACCCAAGAGGATTTTTGAACCATGCAGGCCTCTGTTGGTTCCTCATGTTGTTTGGCCCATGTAGATCTGGTAATTCCAGTTCCTCTCTCCAGTCATCCATATTCGCAGTGCCAAAATGCAATAGAGAGGCAGCTAGCCGCTAGCTCCTTAGACAAACTACCATGACGGTGGAAAGAATTATATGCCTTGGTCTAGCTTTCGGAGGCCAAGTTTAAGACCCCCTTGCACAGCCACTTAGGATTAAATTTAAAAATTACTTTAAAAATCTTCTTGACCAAAGTTATTGGTAACACATACATATTCAGTATTAGGAATCCCAATTTATAGCTCTGCACAACACATACTTCCTTACTTTCAGAGCAGCTTTGTTGCAATGATTAACATAATATTCTGCTAGAACAGTTTGTTCTTTGGGATTTCTTTACATTCTCATAGAACAAGTAACTATAAATTATACTTTGAATAATGATAATGACAATAATAATGAACAGTAATGAAATGGTTCTAGGGGTTGCTCGTGCGTAAGCCGGTGCCAACACCTGGCTGGGTTGCCTGAGTGAACCTTTTCTGTCCGGACAGCCACTCACCCATGGCTGTCTCAATCGCTGGCAGAATCCGTCAGTGGGCGTTTCTTAAACTTCTTCCAGCTAAGAAGCTCTTTGACGCCTAGCCTCCTCCTACTCTCTCTGCACGAAAGCCTTCTGCGCAAGGAGGGCGTAGGCAGCGGAGGACCCTTACTCTCCCCGCTGGTCCCCGGCAAGGAGTCATGGGACCGCCTCGCCAATTCCCCCATCTGCCCCCCTTCTCCACTGGTGCTACACTGATTCTCTTCCCCAGAAGATGGGCTGCCTCTCCCAATCCCGGGACGCTCTCTGGAATCCCTCTGGAGCTTGCTCTCTCCCTCCGGCACTGATGGCAGTTCCCTGACAAGTAACCAGCAACCTTAATTTTTTTTGCAGGGCCGTATAAACTTTAACTGTTTTCTACAATGCTCCCGTATGATTCAAGTCAAGTAGTATTAATATAATCATGTTACTAAGAAGTTAACCTAGTTTTCAAATCCACTTTAGCCACATTGTAATCTACATGGGCCAGCTGTAGCCTGAAGGATCGAAAACCAGATAAATAAGCAGAACTCAACATTTTTTAATCTTACAATTTGGGAAAGGGGGAAGCAGCAGCTGTGGGTCTTCATGATTTTTTAATGTTTCATTTTGCAACTTTGCCAAACTGTTTTCTAATTAAAGAAAAGGGTTTTCACACTGTCATTGATTCATACAAAACCTGTCAGATCAGTTCTTGGATGGAGAGAGATGAGGGGAGGCCAGTCAACATAGGGAATATCATATTCTCCAGTGACACCAATACAGCACCATGCTTGGGGTGCGTGTGCACTCGTGTATGTAAAACTATCTTATTATAGTATTTTACACAAAGAAGATGTTTTGTGAAAGATAATTCAAGTTTTATATATTTAAGAGATTACACTCATTGTTCATTCTCAACTGTGAAAAACCTAAAAGTGAAACCATGCATTTATATTCAACCCCATCCCAATTTACCTCCTGCCTTTGTATGCCATGCAAAATGGCATATCCATCACATTATCAGACCATTCCGCACTAGAACAATTGAAAAACAATAAAGCAGCGTAGGATATGGCAGTCTTGATTGGTGCCACTTTACTTTCACAGGGTTACCAATATGGTGCCCTCCAGATGGTGTCAGACTAAAACTCCCAACAGTCCTGACCTCTGGTCATGCTGGCTGGGGCTGGTGGGAGCTATAGAGTTGTTGGAACAGCTGGAGGATGTTGGCGTACCCCTATCCCAGCTTCTCTTCCCCTCAATCCTCTCTCATCCCCATCCCCTTTTCCAAAGAAAACACACAGCTGCTTTGAATCCTTCTTGTGGTTTCAGAAGAAGCTGGCAACTTGTCTAGCACATGGCTGAGTAAAAGGGAACATAAATAAGCTAAATCTGAAACAATATGAGATTTCTGTCACGAAGGCAGCATGAAATGAGAGGGAAATGGCAAGAATAGAAATTGGGAGGGTGACACACTTCAATGGAGACTTTGTTTACTATACTTCTTGGGAAATGGAACCGCAAGGCAGAAAGCACTCTTAAGTTTCAGGCTAGAAATGACTAGCTTTCTGTCTAAATGGAATACCTCCTCTCCGAAGGCCAGACATTATAGATTTCTATGTGGCTAAAGTGGATTTTAAAACCAGGCTATCTTCTAAATGGCATAGTTATATTAACACTATTTCACTTGCAACGGAGGAGTCCTGTGGAGAAACCAATTAATGTTTATTTAGCACTGTAAAGACTGAACCTATGGATGTTTACTCAGAGATAAGTCCCACTTATGCACTTATCACACGTATGCAGAGGACGGCAGCACCAAGGTGCTTGTTACCATTTTATTATTATTGTCATCAAATGTAATTCTAAGCTGTGTAGTATGCAAGACCGAAGGTTCAAAGACTGTAATTTTGTAGGCTTTGGTCTGTTTCGTGTTATACATTAGAGGTGGGGAATCTCCAGCCCAAATGTGACTCTCAAAGCCTTTCTACCCGGCCCTCTCTCCAGAACAAACTCCCTCCCCAGCCATACCTCCTACTGGCCCTGTTTCACACGCCAAAATGTGACCGTGAACTGTGATCATGCCTCTTCCTTTTCTGGATGGAAGACAAAGAGGGGTGCGTGTACAAAGGCAAAATTTACATTGTTTGATCTCCCCACTTCTGCCTCTGGCCCCATCCAGCAGTAGCTTGGCGCTCCTGAAAGGTTGCCCATCAAGGAAAGTGGCCCTCAGACTCAAAGTCATTCCCCATTCCTGTTATATATGCATTTGTATTACATCCGTCTTCAAAACAGCACAGAAGAATAGCACTGCAGCCTCATAGCTACCCCATGAAACAGTCACGGCTGAGAATGTGATCTTACCAAGCTACAAAGTGCGATTTGTAGCTGAACTTGGGGTGGAATGCAATGTTGTGCTATTACAAATATTCCATCTGTGCAAGCATATCAGCTTGCCAGACAGGGCCATCTTTAGCATATGCGCCGCCGGGGTGCAAATATCTGCCCAGCGCCCCTTTGGGGGGAGGGCTTTTTTGGGGAGGGGGGAAGCTGAAGTTGTTGACTTTTTTAGGGGGCAAACTCAACCTGTAACAACGACGCAGCAAAAAAACCTGTTTTTGTTCGACACTACGGAGTAACAGAGCGATGGATGAGGGGGCGGGGACTTCAGCCCCATTGCTTTTCATTGCCGCCAACGAGAGGGACCAGTGTGCATTTGGCGCCCCCCCAGAGTGCGGCGTCCAGGTGCACCACACCCCTTGCACCCCCAGGTAAAGACGACCCTGATGCCAGATGGAATGATCTCCCCACACCCACTATTCTGGGCATTTTTCTGACCCCAATAGCCAATTTTTTTTTTTTTATAAGATATTTATTGAAATTTTCAAAGTATTACAAAATAAAATAAAAGCAGTAGAAAGTACAAAATAAAAATAGTTAACAAAGTAGAAAAAGAAAAAAAACAAACCCCTTCCAACCATATGAATACAAATTCAAAAATAAGAAAAAGTGACAAAAAAATACAAAAATACATCACAAACAATTAAAAACATTTAAAAACAAATTCATTATTCTCAAATCCTCAACTGTCATTACCTTCTTTCTTTGACCTCCTCCTCCTCCCTTTCTTTGTATCCTAGTTATTAATTATCCCAGCAAATCCTTTCCATATTTCATAATATTCTGTCATTACATTACCCTAAACTGTTTTAATCTTATCTTACTATAATAAAATAAAACTTAAAGCTTAAAACTTAAATCTTATCCTTACCAATTTCTCATAACCATAATATTCTCACATAATTCTTTAAACATCTTTACTAAAGCCAAGTAATTTCATTCCAACATTTTTCTGACATTCATCAATTTTATAAAACAGTTCTAATGGTAGAAAAAAGAGATACAAACAGATCCAATCTTCATCCAACGTCCTTTCCTCCTGGTTCCGGGTTTTGTCAGTCCTTATTATCCCGTCGATCTAGCCCATTAACCTGGCAGCCTTATATCCGAGGCCCTCAAGTCTCTTCCATGTCCCTTCCGCAGCTCTTCTTCATATTTGTAACTGTATTTTCCCTTGTCTCCTGCTTGTGGTAACTCCAGCTTGACAATATTTTTAACCCTTCTCGACAGATCAGCCCCTTTTCCATATTCAACACTGAATTCCATATGGTATTTAAAAGCATGTTTCAAAGACCCTCCAAAATTAAAATTAAGAGCCCCCACAATCCCAAACATCTCACGGCCCATTGCCAGATTTGAAAAGTCCAAACATCCCAGCATAGGGGGGTCAATCCAGCCCCCCATTTCCAAGCCAAACCAAACTTTTTCTTTCCAAATCTGGCTTTTTCCAAGTTCATTTGTCAAATCCGAAAACTCATATTCCTGTTGGGCCTGTTCTGTCAGGACACACTCCTGATTTAATTCCTGAGTGGGCTCCACATATTTTCCCACTGTCTGTTCAAAATTTCCCACTGCCTGTTCAAAATTTCTAGTCGAAGTCGCCATCCAATTCACCTTCTCATGTAACTGTTCCAGTAGGGCATTTGTTTTATAGAAAGCACACAACAAAGCTTCTGAATACATTGTCCTGCAAGGTCAGATGCCTGTTCCCACAATTGTAATCTGTAACAGCTGCCGGCTCCCTGGAGTTGGTTACAGTTTCACAGTCTCCCTCTAGGGGGAAAACTTCTATTTGTTCTTGCAACAAAGTTTCCCTTTTTGAGATACTTTGTCAATATTTGTTGCTTACAGATGCGAAGGGAAGCAGTGGAATCGCTATGTTTCTCTTCTTTTAGTTATCTGTCAAAAACACTTGTCTCTGGTCAATGAACTTCAAACGTCAGTCCTGACACCCCGCTCCAGGATCAGGACGGAGGAAAGTTACTTTAAATTCACTTTAAACAGTCCGAAAAAGATCCCCCTCCTTCTCCTGCTGTCGAAGGGGGGTTCCACAATTTTAAATGATGAAATCCAATCCTTTAAAGGCGATTTTCTAAGCTCTAGTTTACGTTGTCTTTGCTTTATTCTGTCTACAAAAGAACGGAAGGCTGACTTCCTGTTTAGACCTTCCCGTTTCGTACCAAATTAAAATAGGTTTTTAAAATCCAATTCCTTTCTGCTCGCAAGTCCTTATTTGATGTCCAGTTGTTCAAAGTCTAAGTACTCACGGGTGCTTATTTTAGAGTCCAAATTGTCCCAGGAAAAAGGCAGTGCTCTCCAGCAACGGCTATGCGGCTTCGCTCCACGGAAATAGCAGTTGACTCACAGCACCGCGCCACTTCCCCCTCTTTACTTCGGAGCCCGTTAGTGGGTTCCTTAGCGAGTTTGGGGGGGCGCTAAAGGTGCCCACCGAGTCCCATGGTCACAGGCTTCATCCGCCTGTGATTTTTAAGAGGGTCCCCGCTTCGCCGTAGCGGAGAAGACCCGTTTCCCGCGGAGCTAGTCCCTCCTGTTCAGAGGGAGTCCGCCATTGCCGATGGTGCCACCCCGGAAGTCCCTCCACTCCGGAAGTCCCAATTTTCGGGGGGTACAGGGGGAAGAGAGGGGAGAAAGCCCAGTTACACTGGGCTTCTGTTGACAGTGTCTGTTAGGTGAACCCCATCCAGTATTTAAGTCAGTACAACACATATATCATATGCCCTTCTTTTGAGTGCTGCAGCGATCAGGGAGAACACATTGTTTATATTTCACTTATACATCTTAAAATACAAACGATAGGCTTAAATAACTTTTATTTTAAAAAAGCCTGACACATTTCAAAACAAATGAAGCTACTACCAAGCCTATCTTGGGCATTGTTAGAAAGAATCTACTACCAGCAGCTCATAATGTTGAAAAGCCAGCCTGTGAAAAGTCAGTGAGAATACCAAACCAATAACTAAATTGGCAATTCCTTAGAGGGTTTGGAAGAAATACGTTCCATTTTCATCTTGGTTATTCTTTCATTCTGTTTTTATTCAATGTGCCACTCTGTGTTGATGTCTCTAGAATTTGTTGATATCTCCACGCCTGAGAACTTAATTCTCGAGACATTTAGGTCATCCTAGATCAGGCTCCTGGCCAGTGATGCCAATGGAAAGGGGTTGATATAGACATAGCATAGGCAAAAGGAGAATTAGGTCAAATGTACTCAACCCTTAGGTGGTTTGCTTATGGAGACAGCGGGGAGAAGTGTGTGTATGTGCCTGTGTGTTGCAGAGATTAAGACAGATTTGCGAAGTCTCTGTGACATCTGGAGGAACTCTTTCTATTACAGCCCATTAATCATAAAGCAGTTTTGAGGACTTCTCCCTCTAATGAATAATGCATCCCTGTGATGATGGAGGGTAATCCATTTAGCCAACATGGTGACTGGAGCCTCAAGACACAGAATCTTTCAATGTGTCAACAAGCCAGCCCCAGATTTACAATGTGAGGATGATTTCCTGGTGACTAAAAATGAGGAAGGACAAAGTACAGACAAAATCCTGGGATGACAGAGCTCATCCCAGCTTGATGAGTGCATTTGCCCAGGTTGCCACTATCAGAACACTGTCTTAAAGGGAAATGTACTGAATGCAACACAAATAGGTATGAAAGTGAGCCCAACTCCAGTGTGTTTCATTGGCCACATTGCAACTATTACAGCTGAGCCAGCTGCTCTGTCAGAGCTTCCTGTTTCACACATAGAAACATGTGTATTTAAATCCCAGAGGTGGCTCCATGCTGTAAATAAAAGCTTTGTGAAGGGGCAATTTTCAAAGAAAATAGGAGAGGGATACTTAAGTCTCCCTCATCTCCCCTAATGTGGGGAGGGGGACAAGGGAGGAGAAGGTCTCCACGCTTGCAGAATTTGAAATTCCAATATGATCTGACCTGATTTGCATGTCCTGGACTAATCTGGGGGTCACAGTTTGCTTATTTTTCTGACTTTTGCACTTCCTGAATCTCCTGATTTAGTTCTTGGCTCAAAAATGCATCAACATACATTTTAAAAATGCATACTTTGAAAAACAATGTTTTTGAGATAACATTTTGAGGGAAAATATTTTAAGGTTACACATCTGAACATGTTTCTAGCAGTGAATTCTTGGGCAGATTTTTTTAGTGTTTTTATTTAATTGCAGATCAATGTGGAAACAGGACCAATTTATGAGTGAACACAGGCAAAAGGGACACGAACTGGAAAGAGACAGATTCTTTCAGACCACACATTTTACCCGTGATTCCACAGTGTTAGCCATGTTAACACATTGCAGCAAAAACAACAAGGGTCCTGAGGTACCTAAAAGAGCAATAGATTAGTGTAGTCATAATGTGGGGTTTTTTCTTAGACTTTAAGCTAAAAGATTAGTCATTCCCAGTTCTTGCTGAATAACTACAGTGACCCAAACTATGCAGGATTAGCAGTTGAAGCAACTCAGTTACTGGCACAAAGGTTGGAACCCCAGCATATTTTAATTTCACAATATGAGCTCTGCACTTCAGTGACAACTTCCAGGAGGTAATGGAATGCTTCTGTGACTATGGGCACCTGATCATTCAGAGGCAGCGCAACCAGCACTGTGTAATCCCTCCAATTTCCCCATGTCTCCCATTCCTTGTACGTTATCTACGCAGCTTTGTGTATTAAGACTGCTGGGTTGCAAATAATCAAGCAAAAGTGGTAGTTATAGGGGAAACACCAAGGTAACACCAATCTGGTGCATTCTAAATGTTTTGGACCACAGCACTTATGAGCCCCAGCAAGCATGACCAATAACCAAGGCTGATGGGAGTTTTAATCTAACACCACATTGAATAACACTGGCAGAGATGCTAAAAATACTTTAGTTGATAGCCACCACACCTTGTCCCTGGAGCAGCATTTCACACTAGTTTTTCAAATACTGCACTCTGTACCATAACAGAGCACCATTTTCAAAGCAAGTCCAAGTTCAATGTTGCCGTTAAGTAGTTGGCACCGGGGCAAGGGATAGAGCTATGAGGAGGAAGCAGCAGTAACATGTTTTGGCTTTCACAGCAGAGATGGCAGATAGTCGAGCTTTTTCCCACATGGATAATTTCTTAATTATCTGTATGGATTTTCTGTCTATATTTGTTACTGCCACAGCTACAGCTCATTAGTAGCCATTTAGCTACAGACCGACTTGCTATTATGGGATATTTTGGCAATCTTAAGAAAATTACTTTCATTTGATTTTGGTTTATGTTAAAAAGCATTGAACCATGAATGATTTTGAATTATTTACAAATTATAAAATGTCAAGAGTTCATTTGAATGGATGTGAATAGAGGGCTGATTTGAACAACCATTTGGGAGGCCCATTTCTCAACCTGCAGAGACTTATTTATCTGCAGAGGCTAATAACATCTCTTGGGACAAGTGTTTTTCAAACTGTTTTCTGAACTGTGTAGTAAATTAGGTGAATCTCAAGCCAACCAGATCAGGAGACAAAACCTTGTTGCATTTAAATATGCATATTAGAGAGAGACATATGGCCAGGAACATAGAGATAATTTTCTTTTCTGTGTTTTCTAGAGATTTGAAAGTTTTGATATACAGTATACATGCATGAAATATGTTACAGATAATCTTCAGTCTAATTTATCAGCCACGCCTAACACTCGTCATCTCAATCATCGAGCCATAAAAACTACTGGCCCAGATAAAAATACTCCTGTTTCTGAAACCTGTCTATAAAAAAGAAAAAGAAACCTCACTAAACATCTTGGCTTAAAAAACAAACAAACCATTTCCTTTTAATTTTATTATGTTGACATGCCAGTATGAAGTATGTACACACTCTATTAGTCCTTCTGGGCAGAATATAGAACATAGGAACATGTAACACCTTTTAAAAACACTCTTGAATGTTCTTCTCATTCCCAGCAAACTTTATGTCCTTTAATTCACCCTAGTAATTTCCCAGATGGAGTGACCTTTATCTTTTACCTTCTTTATAACACTCAAGAAATGAAATAGCTCCCACAGCCTGTGCCAATAATTATACATAACCAGCTATGGCTTAAGATTGTGTAGCCTTTGTATGCGAAACCCAAATATGTTTGCCAAATTAAAAGTGCTATGAACAAACTTGAAAGAACTGATTTCCATTACCGTACCTTAGCCTTTTTCAACTGAGTCATCATGAGGCAATGCTGACCTTGGACTCCAAAGGTATCTTGGAACATTAGTGGCTACTCACTCAGTGGAAAAAACAAACCTGTTTTGTGCATGGTAAAGAGATCCATCAAGCTAGGAGGTTGTTTCCCATTCTTCGCAGACACCATTCCCTTATTAGTATTCCAATGTTTAATTGAACTATCGAATGAATTAATTTTTTATATATTAAAATGCTTTCCCTAATTTATCAGCCAACTTATTTCCCCCCCAAAAGTCCACTCTTCAGGAGTTACTTCACTTCACAACTTACCTGAGGGAATGGTCTGCTTTATCACCTCATAATTCACCTGAGGTAATAGCCTATTTTATCAACTCAGAACTCAGAGGAGGAATGGTCTGCACATGGAAAAGTTGGCATGCTGGAAGATGTATAAGTTCAGTCTTCTCCCTGATATTCATTAACCTGTTATTGATTTGTTCATTTTATTTATATCCCTCCTTTCTCCCAGTACAAGGGGCCAAGCATGAATTAAAACCAATACAGCTAAAACACACAGAATCAATATAAATATTTCTTTAAAGCAGTTAAATAAGTAACTCTATTAAAGACAACACTGAAAACACTTAAAATTGGGGGGGGGTATAAAAATGTGGTGTTAGCCTTCTGCATGCAAAGAGCTTTTGAGATGAGGGGTGCCTTCACATAATCCCATGTACACTGTTAAGGTTGAACAAGCCTCCCAGAGGGCTATTCTTCCTGCACTAGCTTCTTGAAGCTGGCTTTCTCCATGACTTGGTTCCCACCAAATGTGTCTTCCTAAAGGCCCACAGCAAATACCAATAGGCAAATGGGAGCTGGTAGGACTCCTGCTGGCAGCAGGACCCATTTTTTTTACAGGTTGCTTTCTCTTCTTCTTTTCTCTCAGCCAGTAAACAGACAATGGCAGTGCTTGTTTCTTCGCATGCAGGCCTGGCCCAAATCCAGACTCACGCTGGCAGGATCAATGGAGGGCTAGCATTGTACCATTCTGTTACACACACCACTCGTCTTGTCATCCTTTTGGGGGGCAGCGACTCGGATGTAACCTCATTTCAGGCTGGCAGCTGGTGGGACGGGCTGGGCAGAAAAACTCACTTAGAGCCACCACATCGTAAACCCAGACATAGGCCAAAGACAAGAAGCTGTTAATAAATAAACCCAAACAAAACCGCCACATAATTAACTGAATGCTGCCAGTTGAAGATGGCTTGTTTGGCTTCTTTCTGGGTGCACACGTTGGCACAGTCGCCTCAGCCATTTGCTAATTAGAGATGCCAGAGAACACCAAATTACGAGTGTGCTGGCCATTTCCTGACCTTCACCTCCCATCCTCTCCAAGCGCACCTCTTGAAGAGGTATATAGTGCCTGTTCTCACACTAACTGCACTGAACAAAGCAAATCCATTTGCTTCCCTCACGATGACTACTGCAACCAACACATCGACGGCGCTTCCATCTGCTTACATCCATCTGCACGCCGCTGTGCCTGACACCCCAAGCCTCTCATGCTTTTGAATAGCTACTGATTCTCTTCTGCAAGGTGTTTTTTTTGCATTCCCCCAGTCTAACAGAAAGGGTTTCTTTCTCTCCACTCCTTCCCCATCTATGAGGCCTGTGAGAACTTTGAGAAGAATGTCCACTGATAAGCCAGCCACAGCCTCCCTTTTCCCCCTCCCCCTGCAGAAAGAAAGAAAGAACACTCATATGTTTGTATGGGGTTATCAAGTCGGGAGACCTCCCTTAAGCTACAAGGCCCAGCCTCCTAGCTCACGGCAAGCTCCGAAGGGCACTTGCTTCCTTTGTTCCGTCTGCCTACCCCACCCTTGTGGCTGCTGCGATGTTGGGGATCCTAGTGTCCCCATCCCCCTGCTTTTCCCTGTGGGTGCCTCTGCACAATGAAGAACTCCAGTGCTCTTTCTGTGCAGCTGCTTTCCCAAGCAACAGCATACTTAAAACTGACCTAATTTCTGCCAGTTTTACCGCTGCCTGGAGGGTTCCAAGTAGCACCAGTGAAAACAAGCAATGAGAGCAGTGATCAGTTTTCACTCAATCCAGCACTATATACACACACATATATATCTCTAAACTTTCACTTAATATTTGACGGCTTTTTAAAAAACCAGCAAGATAAATTAATCTCTGCCTTTTGAATGCAGGTTGGGGTGGTTTTTTTGGCATTCTGAAGGAACGGCTTATGATTCTCATATTATTCCAAACCTTGATAACTTATTTTGTGTTTTCCTTTATACTCGGCACAAGACTTCTAGATGCCCAAAGTTCCCATCAAGCATGATTACCTATGCATGGGAGCAACATGCAATCATCCATCCCCAACTGGTTGGATGATTGAGCCACTCAACCCTTCCTCCAATACCCACATGTATACTGCAGGTGTCTGCAACCTCCTGCAATGGGGCTTGAACCCACAGACCTTGAGATTAAGATTCTCATGCTCTGTCGCTGAGCTATCCTGAGTTCCTGTATCCAATCGTACAGTGGAATACATAAATACTTCCATAGAATCTGGAGCTCCTGACTGTTTAGCGTTCCAGATTCTTTGGAAGTCTTCATGAGGATAAATGTATATGCAGAGCCTCACAGCACGTCCCCACTCCTCTACATAGTGACAAGGCTGCTAATCACATCCGAAGAGGCCACCTAAGCAGTATAACTATATACTTGTCTCCTCCTCATGTCCCTCCATACAGCCCAAACAGAGATCTCTGCCTTTTGTGATATAAAACTTTGGCTGAACTTTGGACAGAATATAAAGCAAATCGAATTTTGCAGTGTGTGCAACATGGTATTTGAACGTGCCTTTGCATTTGCCAATCTAATCAATTCCACTCACCAAAGTGTTTGTATTAACCTGCCAGTACCAAGCTAAAAGTAAACGAGAGCCAGAATTTGTGCAGGCACACAATGGATCTATAGTTTCAATAGCTGCCACAGATGAGGGAATATTGGGAGGTGACAAATTTATCAATCTGAGCCTTGTCAACCATTATTTTTTTGCCAGAACCAATCAACATCAAAAAATAGAATCCGTACAAGGGCATATGCACATTTTAAATGATCAAATGCATGAATATATTAAAAATCCTATCCACGTCCTTATGAATACTTGGCAGCTAATCATACTATACCTGCTATTGTCCAGCCCAAAGAGTTACAACCTTCTCTTCTTACCGAAATGTGAATCATTTAAAGTGTGGCAGGATTCTGGTCAGGGTGTACTCCAGCCCTCTCCTGCATTAACCCTTCAGTGCCCTGCAGTGCAACCGTTTACACAACTGGGATGACGCATACATTTTCCCTCCTGCTCTTCATTCACTTCCTTTAAAAAGTTACAGTTCCTTATTTTTTGAGAACTGCTATCAATACAGGTGCAACATTTCAAATATACAAGTCTTAAATAACTGCAGTTCCTATTTTCATACTGGTTATCATTTTGTCCTTAATAGGATACCATACATTCAGTTCCAGTGAAAAAACATACTAAAAAGTTTGCCAACCAGAATAGACATATGTTGATGACAGCAGATCGTTCAGTTTCCTCTTGCCAGTCCCATTCTTTGATCCTTAGGACGCAGCTCCCTTAGACCTGCAGATCCATCAAATAAAAAGCATCCACAATAAATAGTGAAGGCCTATTTTTCTTTTTAAGTGGGTGCTGTCCTCCATAAAAGTTTGAGGGGGGAATTGAAATATCTGTAATTTGATCCACCATTGTTAAATTTGAACCAGATACACTGACACAAAGTAGAACCACATTAAAATTTACAGACCTTCCAAAGGGCAGGTATCCATTGTAGCATGAATTAAAATGTTTCCATCATCCACCCTCCCCAGTATAAAGTGTTTAAATGAAGTGTTTCCCACAAAACTTTGAGTTTTTAAAAACTAAACAAATCTGTTCCAAACTCAAAACCCAAATAAAATTGGATTCTACAGCTAGAATAAATTGTGCAGTTCTTCAGGTCCATCCATATCTGGGCTTACTTATAACTTATTTTGCTTCTTCTAGTCATGGCAACCAAAGCCTTATTTCTTGATCCATCATAAACCTCTGGAAGGAGGCGATGGCCCAAGAGACAGGGAGATAGAGATGCAGAACTATGGTTCCACAGCCAGTTTGATGGTGCTGCAAATTCCAGACCCCAGACAGTGTTAGAGCTGCTGGTTCGGAGTTCAGTGGCTAAAGTGTAAGAACATGACCAGAAATCCTGCAGTTGAGGCAGAAAGAAAAAGTTGCTGCAGCACTAGCCTGCAGTAACTGCCAAGGCTTTATAGTTTAGTCTAGAACAGGGTTTCTCAAACTTGGGCCTCTACCTGTTGTTGGACTACAACCTCCATCATGCCTAGCTAGCAGGACCAGTGGTCAGTGATGATGGGAATTGTAGTTCAAAAACAGCTGGAGACTCAAGTTTGGGAAACTCTGGTCTTGAGTCTAAATACTGAGGCCTGATTCTCAGAGGAGATCAAGGCCAAGTTTTTTAGTCGAAAGGCAGAGATACCTCCTGAGCTCCAGGTGAGAGCTCTGGTGCTGGTGAGTTTATGCAAGAAGAGCCAAGCAATGGATTCATATTCTTTGAGTTACTGTCACTTGAGGACTTAACCCCCAACTCATGGAAATCCTACTGAGATACCTCTCTTTGGAAATATTGCTAGCCATTTCTTAAATGTTTTATATAATATTATCACAGTAGTAAGACCTTGAAACATTCTTTTAAAAAACCTTTGATTATTATGACAATGAATTATGCAGCTAATGTCAGCCACCAAAGCCAATAATCACTTTTGTGCCATTTAAAAAGTTTTCAGCAGCAAGATAATAGCTAAAACAATAATAAAAAGATAGCTAAAATAAACAGGAACAAACCAAGTCAAATTTAAACCCACCAGCTCGCTAATCAGTGTGTTTCATTTGGTAGATTTGATTCACAAAAATCTTCAACTCAGATACCACAAAATGGAAAGGTTTGGCAGAAACTAAGAAAAAAAAAGGATAAAATATTATGTATGTTTTCAATCAAAAGGTGCAGTAAGAACCAGAAATATAATGTGGGGAGGGAAAACATTTATAGTGCTGGGGGACCTCTGCATTATCAGATGGGGAATTCATGTGTAATACACCCATCCCTGGGCACTAGGTATTTATTAACAATGGATGAAAAATGTTCTGCCTCCAGCTGAATTCACATGAACAAAAGCAAACAAAGGGCGAGATGCTTTAACGCACCAGTACACTTGAGCCAGGGATTCTGGCAGCAAAGCCCAGGACACTTTTACCCCCTGTGCCACTGGGACAATTCTCAGGCTGAGAGAACGACTGCCCTGACGTCCGCGGTGCTGCAGACCCATCCATGTAATGCCCACAGAAGGCAGCTCATCAGCTTAACTAGATCAGGTGAGTTGAGAACCAATAGGGTCTGGCTGAGGGTTTCTTTTTACTGCAGCTCTCTGCTTGGTTCTTTAGTCTGATCAATTTGTCTGTCATGAGCCCCATGGAGACATCTTGGCAGGGCTGGTCCAAGCGGGAGGAGGAAGAAAGGGGAGGGGCCTTGTGGCCTAGTGATCTAGATGCTGAGGAAGGGGCAAGTAGGCTGTCAGGGGAGAGGCCTACCTCTTTGACAGTGGATCCCCTGGCTGCCACAGTAGAGGAGCAACCTGACTTGCCTCGGCCACTGCCACCTGTCAGTGAAGTGTTTCCTGCTCCTGGGAAAGGCCCTGAGTGTAGAATGACAGTAAGCTGGTGTGTAAGCCCACCCACATCACCCAAGAAGCAGCCACAGCTAGCAGACCCAGCAGACCCAGCAGACCGCCTACCTGTAGGAGTGCCCACTTGCTTGCCTGATCCCAAGGCTTAGGGAAATGACTACATGAATGGACATGCCCGCCCCACTCTTCCAAAGGTCAACCTGGGGGGCATGCCAGGTGTTGGACCATGTCTTAGCCTAGCCATGTACCTTAGAGCTCTGCTATGACTTCTGAACTGTGTAACCTGATATATATATTTGGACACTGTAGTGAAATCTGGAATAAAGCCTTATATGATTACCAAGTCTGAGTAATGAGTCCACAAGTGGTAGCCAAGATGCTGCCCTTGGGAGAAGCTCCTAAACAAATCACTTCATCTCCCTGCTCCAGAACATGACCACCAGGGCCATCTCAGACCATATCATCTGCTTCTCATCTTGCTGGGCTGTAACAGGCACTTCTTGAGGGTTGCCTTATTATGTGTTATGTAAAAGAAGGCATTCCCCACTTTCTCCCAGGTAAGAATATCATATTGGGCAAAGTTACTTGGACTTCCTTGAGAGGATGCAACTATTCTTTCTGCCTGAAGCAGATGTGGAGAGGGCACTAACACCAGTCATGCTTACATGAGGAAATCGCTCAGCTACAGGAATATTTGTTATAGGAGTGTCTAGGCTTCCTTAATGGGAAAAGCAGACACTGCTGGTGTGAACACAACCAGTGTGAAGGGGTCCTAAAACATAAACTTCTGTGTAGCACACATACACATGCATGCACACATACAAGCCCTGTTATGAATATGTCTATTTCATTTTCTGTTCTTTGGCACCAGTACAGCAACAATTATCCAGACAAACCTTCTCATATGTCTGAATAATTTTGTTCTGAAATACAACGCTTATAGGGCCTTATCGCTGGCAGCTAGAAAGGTGATGACTTGCTAGAATCCACATTAGTATTTAGTCTCTTCCAGCTGCTGCAGCTGGTGAGTGATGTGTCCTTAAGTCTTCCAAGAGAGAAGACAGTCTCATGAGAGAGAAGTGCATCTCATGGATTAACCTAAGTGGAACTGCTCACTCTAGATACTTCAGACAATAGCGTATTGGAATTTTTTTATTAGCATTATTAAACAAGCTCTTTCCAGTCTACATTATGGCAGAAACTTAAGCAGGAATACTCCGAACAGTGCAAAAATAAAGAATTTAGCAGATCCATATTCATATAGATGGTTTTGCTCCCAACAATTGTACTTCAGATTCTTCCCAACAGAACGCTTCTAGTATGTATTTCAAATAAATAAATCCACTCGAGAGGAAGATGAATTTAAATATTTTTGGAATGACAGATTATATATTATTATATTAGATCAACTGAACCATTTAATCTAAAAGAGGGAAGGCTGAGTAGATGTCGCCAGATAAGATTAGACTACTGACTTCACACAGTGCTGATTGTCAAAGCTATATATTTGATCAGACAAATCAGTTTGTAATATATCATCCTTCTTAAAAATGAAAAGCCACAACCAACAAAAGGGAGGGAGGTATGAATGTTGAGGGTGGGGTGTGGGAGCCATGGTAGCAGTTATGAAATTAAGACTGATTGACTCAGAATACTTTACCAGCCAACCAGTAACAATGCCGTATTTGGCCTCTTTCAGAATGCCTCACCAATTTTCAGTGTTTGCTTTTGCATCTTAACATTCTCTAGTAGTGCAGTTCTGGTACTTGGAACAAACTTCAGAAACTGTTTTAAAGAGCAAAGTCCAGATGTTACAGATACAGTACATGGTGTTTCTGCTTATGCAAAGCACTTGTGCATGACGCAAACTGCCATTCGAACTGTGTGTCAGAATAAGATGGGAGGGGAAGGAGAGAAAGTATGACAACACTGGATATGGCTCTCTTGTCATATTTCCCACTTCCCCAAAAATCTGTAACAAAATTTTGGGAGCAGGTGAGAAGACAGTACAACACAATTGTGTTTGTTTAGTCCCACCTCTGCCCACAGTATTCATTCTGAGGCAATGAACCTCTTCTAATTAATATGAATACCTTGTTCTTCAGGACTGGTGACAAGGAATAGGCAATAGGCAGTTGCATGGGATGGTACTCCAACTTCTTGTTGAAGAAGAGTCCCATCCTACCTACCTACCTACCTACCTACCTACCTACACACACACACACACACACACACCATTTCTATTCATAGCTGCCTGGGTCAGCAAGGCACAGCGCAATCGCTGTGCGCATGTTTAGAATACGATCCTGGGCAAATTGACTCATGAGCGATCCTCCTTTGCCTGCTCCCGCCCAAAGGTAGTCCCTGGAATAATCCAACAGCACTGATAATAATGGCAACTCCAACTGTAAAGGTTAAGTAGCCAATAATTTGTTACATAAGTCAATGATTCAGTAGTTCCCAGAGGGAGAACAATGATGAGATAACAAAGACACAGAATTCCTCATCCGCCTTCAGTCCCTTGCGGTCCATGTTGAACCATTTCCTCTTTACTATTGTTTGCAAGAGAGATTAATAGGGGTTCAGCCTCCCCCTGGTTTTACATGGGGATGTTGCCTTTCTTTGGTCTTCAGTGCACCTGTCATGCATATGAGCAAATCACAGGTTGGAGTGGGATGTGGGATTGCTGTCCCTGCCTAAGCCAATGGAGGTTTTCCTATTCAATGCAATGAAAGTTGAATCATATCCTCAAAGAAAAGGAACTGAGCAAACACCACCGTAATCTGAGCTAAACTGGCTCAGAGCCCAAGGTCAAATACACTGTCAAAACTGAGAAACAGCTAATCCTAACATGAACAGGAAGCATCCTGATAAGATTTGTGATAAGGAACTCTTTTATGGCTCTAAGGACTTTTCTGCACCTCCCAAGCCTCTTCCACAGGTTGAAAAGAAATATCACAATGAAGGGCTATTGTAAGGCAGCATTTGAAGGCTGTTTCTACTCAGAAACAATACCAGGCTTCTGTCTAGACCCTCAGCTGTGATGCTAGCCCCACTTGTGAGGTCAATGTGGTCTCTCTGGGAAACCTAAAAAGATATACAACCATTCTGGTGATAAGAAACTAGTTTGTAAGGTGCAGAATACAGCTGATGGTGACAGGCAGCTGACAGCATGTGACAAATTTGCGAAAACATCTGCACCAACTGCCCATACATTACCAGGTTAAGTTCAAGGTTCCTGCATCAATATACAAAGCCCTGAGCAACTTGGGTCCAGAAAAGAATTGCCTGAGCCATTATATCCCAGCTTGACCACTGAGAGCATCCAGAAGAGTACAGTTAGTTATTCTCCTTGTTACAGAATCATTTAACTGGACAGAATTCAGGCATTTAATGCAGCTGGTTCTGTGCTATGGATTACTCTTCCAGCAGAGATTCAGAATATATTCTTGCTATTAACCTTTGGGTGTCTCTTGAAGACTTTATGTTGAGAGGCCTGCTATGTTAACTCATTGCCAGTTGGGAACTATATTCAGTAGATGATTGACACACTCTGCTGCAATTCATTCCAGATTCTGTACATACCAGTTGTTGAAACCATCCTATCAAACGCAAATACAGTGGTACACTTCAGGTTACATACACTTCAGGTTACAGACTCCGCTAACCCAGAAATATTACCTCAGGTTAAGAACTTTGCTTCAGGATGAGAACAGAAATCGTACTCCGGCGGCATGGCGGCAGCAGGAGGCCCCATTAGTTAAAGTGGTGCTTCAGGTTAAGAACTGTTTCAGGTTAAGAACAGACCTCCAGAACGAATTAAGTTCTTAACCCGAGGTACCACTGCACTACATGGGAAGTCAAAGATTTTTGTCCTTGCTTTTTATTTATCTATCTCCTGCTTTGCTTCCATTGAGCCAAAAGAACTATAGGTAACATCCCCAAGTAGCTTCCCATCCAAGCATTGACCAGACCCAGACCTGCCTGGATAGCTCAACTGGTTAAAGCATGGTGCTGATAATGCCAAGGTTGCAGGTTCAATCCCCATGTGGGACAGCTGCTTTCAAAGTTGGAAGGGACCCTGAGGATTATCTCATCCTAGAAAATCCTCAGGGTTCTTTCCAACTCTGAAATTCTATGGTTCTATGGTTCTTTGAAGCTTTTTCTACATGGCTGCATGAGTTGGCAACATGAGCAAATGGTGCTACTGCCTTTCCTCATGAGGGAATAGTGCAGGCTTGTTATAGCTATCTTTGCAGAGAGTGATGAGAAAAAGCAGAGCCCACATGCATAAACAGCACAGGGATTTGCATAGTGTACGGTTCCCAAGTCAATAACAGCACAGTGTGCTGGGGATGTGGCTGGCTGAGAAATGTTTCATCTGTGTGCAATCCCTGCTAATTGCATAACCACAATACTTTATTATGTAGCTGTAATAGCAATAAATGGGATAGGATGTGGTTTCATAATACGCTACTGGAACAAACTGTTTAAAATAGTGTCAGGTTCATCTTGTAAATGATTTCCTGCATGCTATTTGGATAAGTTTTCTAAGTTTGCTATGTCATGAAGTTAAAACCTAATAAGTAATATATTAATGATCATTTGGGGTGGGGGTGGGGAGACAGGTTTACATGTTTTTGGTGGAGTAAGTAATATAAACGGTTTCAATTTCTGCATTAATGCCAATGAACTTTGTCCCTCACTTCAGCCAAGAAACAATTTATTTTTTCCTATAAAATCTTCAGCAGCCCAAATCCAGCTATGATTCCAAGAGGATCATCTAACCAAGGAAAAGGTACGGCTTCCATTAAATCCCTGCTTGATTTAGTGACAATTCTTCTTGGAAACAAAAGGGGACTTTCCTACGATCCAGTGAGTCATGGTGAAATGAAGAGAACAGGGATTGCAAGATTCTGGAATCCTTCTCAAAACCACAGAGTAGTTTTTCCAGGAAATGTTTACAGACTGGAAAAGAGGAAGTTTTTATTTTTATTGCCTTTCTCCTTTATTAAATGGCACGCTTAATAAGGGCTCCAGAGATTCATTGCTCAGGTTCGGCAATCAAACTCAATATTCATCCTTCCATTCTCCACTTTCTTTCCTTTCCTGCTTTTTTCATTTGATCAACATTTGATTAACATTTCTCATACCCGGGGGGGGGGGGGGACCCTGCAAAGCAAAGATTGCTCCATTGGGAGCAGTGCAGGGGGTGGGGTATTACTTGTTATAAGAACCAGCCAAGGAATGGCATAGCTGGCATGGGGAGCCCTCTGGGACTACACATTTAGGAGTCAGATATCTCTCTGGGTCCACCACAGACTCTCACTCCTGGCATCACAGATTGGTGTATATGAGGCTTCTGTGGATTGCTAATCCAAGTATACAGATGTATCTTATAACATAGGCTTTGACCCTTGCCCGGTTAACAGAGCAGCACTCTCCAGCTTGGTTGCTATGTTGAACCTTCCCACCTTGGACTCCTGCTTCTCTGCACAGGAGTTCCAGTTCTCCTTGGATTTATTCTTTCTTCTTGTTCTGTCTCTCCCTTTGTTCTAACTCACTTTGTCCCGTCGCCTCCGTCCTACCCTGTTTCACCAAAACTCTTGTTTGTCTTCTTGACTGTCACCAGTGTTTTGGCTTCCAATTCTGACTGTGCTCTCTCCAAGCTGGTTCTATTCTCTGTTACCTCTACCCAATCTTTGTCCCTGAAACTGATGCAAAGTAGCTCCATCCAACATAAAAGGACAATAGTACTATTGCTCCTACCACATTCTACAGTAGAGAGGAAGGATGGGGAGAATCTCAGCCCAGATTACCAAACGGTTTTCTCCTTCTTGGAGAGACTATATATTGAGAGGCATCTCCTTAATGAAGAGTGGGTACTTTGCCACCTGACAGAGCCATTAAAATTATCTCCAGTATCCGAACTGGTTCCAGTAATGCACTCCTGATCAAATGCCAATCTTACAAGTAGAATCATGGGGGGTGGAGATTGGAGAGGAACAGAATCCTTGGCCATGCATACCAATCATCATCCTATTCCTTTAAATAAATATAGCAATGCTGTTGTCAACACAAGTCAGACAGATAATTACTACTACTATTATTATTTATTGGTTTTCATACCTACCTTTCACCATGAGGTCCCAGGATGGGCTAAAACAAAATAAAAACACAGTACAGTGGTACCTCTGGTTACGTACTTAATTCGTTCCAGAAACTGTTCTTAACCTGAAGCACCACTTCAGCTAATGGGGCCTCCCGCTGCTGCTGCACTGCCGCCGTGCAATTTCTGTTCTCATCCTGAAGCAAAGTTCTTAACCCGAGGTACTATTTCTGGGTTAGCGGAGTCTGTAACCTGAAGCATCTATAACCTGAAGCATCTGTAACCTGAAGCATATGTAACCCGAGGTACCACTGTAGTAAAATCAGTTAAAACAATGGACAATCAGAAGAGTAGGGTGGGCTTCATCCAATACCACCTCACTGCTCAATATCCAAGATCTCCCTCAAAGGTCTAGAGGACCCTCTGGAGCTGACATGGTGTAGGCTGGGTGTGAAGAGGAAAGGAAGGGGATGTCCTGTTGTATGAAGAAGACACCAATTGCTTAGCATAGCTACATCTCATACATTTCAGGTGTCAAAAGCTAGGGTAGCTTATAGCAAAAAGGTTTGTGCTTTTGGTACAAAAACTAGTACACGGGCTCACCTTTTAATATAGTAACTCAATACACATAAGTTTTCCAGGAAGGAGTTCCAAAATACTGGGGTAGGGGTGGGAATTACATAATATGACTCCTGTTCATCCTCAGTTTCCCAGCAGAGTATTGAAACTTTCTTATATAGTCATTCCTGACCCACATTTCTTACATCTCTGCTGCCATCTAGCTCCCCTGTCCCATTCTCACCACACGTTTGGCAGCCACTGCCATGCCTCCTCCACCCAAGACCACATGGCTTCGATTCTGTATACGGTTGTCCCATCCTGACACTAAATAAAAATAAGCAGTAGGAAGTGGAGTGGAGATGGATAAAGAAACATGCTGCGCCGTTCCCAACATGTAATTTGGACCAAGGCACTTGCATAATGCGTCCAAAAACAGGCACCCAAGCAGGCGAAAGAAACACCACAAGGCAGCATACAGAGCCAAAATCAAAGAACTATGCACAGAGGCTCTTGAAAGCTTTTCTCTAATTAAAATGCTAAAAAGGAAAAAAAAAGAGTCCCCTCCAGATGAAGGAGGCGAAGAAGGATGGAGGAAAAGAGAGCGAGAGACTGAACTAGGCTTTCTAGAGAAGGAAGACAGAACAAGATAATGCTGGATTCTTTTCATCAATTAAGTCTTAATCTTTCTCTGTTGCACACCCTCTTTTGCACCCCCATCCTCACCGCCATTAAAGAAAGCATAGAAACCTCTAGAGGATTTTTTTTATAAAAAAAAGCCTAAAACCTTTCAAATCTAAAATAGTACAGTATTCCTCAGCACTCCTCAATGACAAAGGGTTAGGTTTTTGGTTTTTTTAAGGGTCCTTGAAGTTCAGTGGTTGAGAGTCATTTTGAAACGTTAACCTGTTTGACAAGATATTTGTCAAAAGTCATGCCAGAGTGTGCGAACTAATAAGACCCATATGTAACCGCTTAATGGTAAACACACTCTTAATCCTGTGTAGCTAAACGGTATAACAAAGGAATTAGCTGGTGACATCCACTTAGGAAATATGATCCAATCTATATTATGATTTTCTTTCTAACTGCTGAACTGATTTTGACACATATAAAAATGTGGCTTCAATCACAGGAAACTACACCACCATTAAGTGTGTGGGGAGTGTAAAAAGTAAGGAGACTTTCAATAAGCCTACATCTGTAGGGATCTAAACAACAAGAATGCCACAGCTGGGCTTTGACAGAGGAAGGTGGTTGATCAGGTTCATTCAGAGTCTTTCTATTAATCACCAGTGAGATCAAGAGATCACTCTTTTTGGACCAGTATTAAAATATGCCAAGTCAGGAAGGAAAAACAGTGAAACTTTCCTGACCGGCTTCCTATCATCTCCCAGAGCTTGGGTTCACTTACAGTAAATTCTCCATCCAAAGTTACATCTAAGAGAACAAGGATAAAATGCTCCTTCTGGCAAACGTTGAGAACTTGCTGTTGTATTTATAAAACAGGAGGATTCAATTCCCTCCCCCCTTCTCGTGTCAAGGAAATAAAAGCAACTTGAAATCTGAGCTCCAGCTTTACATATTACATGCAATGCAAAACAAACAAAGCAGAACGAAGGTGGCAACCCTAAATACTGGAAGGCTAAGTCCTCCTGAACTCGCTGGTTCTTATTTCTGAGTAAACATGCATAGGGCTGAGTTTTAAGCCCTATTAAAATCAACAAAACCTAAGTACATTAGTTAAAACCTTAAAACCTGCTGATTTTGCACAGAAGTCCATGCATGCATGTTTGAGCTCAGATTACTTAATTAGCCAGTAGCCAATTACTTGAACGAACTGTATGTACAAACATGGTCCACTGATTGTGGGTGACAATATGAAAGTGATCTCTTGTTCTCTCACTCTTTCTGGCAATTAATGTCTATTTCACACAGACAACTCCTCACTTTATTCTCCAGCTCTTCACAGATGAACATGGCCCATGTAGAAGTGGATCTTGGCCATGACTTAACTTGGTGCTCACTGAATTTCCTCTGTTTAGTTTTATCAGTTTGCTCACAGTGTATGCAGTTTGTTGGTATCAGCCGAACATGTGCCGATATTAGAGATTTCCAACCAGCATTACACATAAAGCTTCCTTACCCATTGGTCCATCTAGCTTAGCACAGTCCACACCAGGCATGGGGAACCTGGGCCCTCCTGTCATCCTTATCTATTGACCATGCTGGCTGGGACATACGGGAGTTGCAGCCACACATGCCCCATCCCTAGTCCATGACATTCATACTGCTAGAGCACTGGTCCTCCAAACTTCATTGACATGTGCCAAACTTTCATAAAATGCTGCAAATGTTAGCATTTTAAGAACGATGCTTTCTTGTGTGACCATAAATGTACGACTTTTCAAGATATGAAGGCACGCTTCATGGCTGCAAATAAATGTATGATTTCTAGTGGATATTTCACACACTCTTCAGTGGAGCATACCATTTGCCTCCTTGAAACTGGCTTGGTAAGTTGCTTTGGTCTCCACTAGACTGCACACTCCTTGTTTGCCCAGCATAAACTGCAGTTCCTTTTCCTCCGCATGTTGGTCAGGGGACTTTAAGTCACATAATTTACTATTTTGATGCAGGATGAATACAGCAAGGCTACTCCTTCCCTAAGAATATTCAAATATTTACTCAGAATTGCTTTCCTTGTAATATAAAGGAAATAAAGTTATTTTAAAGAAACACACAAAGAAGGTGCCTCTGATCAGAGCATAGCATGTATTATATCTCTCTTTGACAGTCAATTCCGAGGCCTGAAAGAAAAAAGGAAGGCAGACACTGATCTCTGCAGACAAGAATGACGTTTTAAAATGAAAAAGCAGAGCTGTTGGCAGAGAATAAAATCTGCTGCAGGATTTCATAATTAACATGTACCAAAACACTCGTAAGAAGTGTGCTGCTACATTTATTCAACATGCTGGGACTTGTTTTAATGCCTTATGGCACTGGGAGATCACAGGAAACATTGACAGAGGTTAAAGCCAAGGTGAAGTGGGTCTCAGACACCCCCGCATGCAGTTTGGGAGAAATTCAGAGTAAGATCCCTGTCCCCCATGCTGTTGCCTTCTGGCTGACAAACCCAAGTCAGCGAGGGATTGCTTATGAGCACTGCAAGGAGGTACAGTGAGAGTTGTGTATGAATAGCACTCATTTAGTTTATCCATTTTACTTAACATTTTTCACCTCTCACCTTTCCATCCCAAAGGACCTGCTAGGCAACTTAACATCAATGCAAAAGCATAATGTATACAAGTCCAAGAAAGCAATGTAATCACATAAAGCAACAGACCTCAGTAAGAGCATGAAGACAACTAGTTGCCCTCTGTCCCGAATCACCTTTCAAACAGAAGGGTATTAACTAAATAGCCATCTAAACTGCATTATGAGAGGATTCCCTCCCAAGAGAGGCCTCCTGGCTCCATAAACCAAGTCCCACCACTGAGAAGGCCCTGACTTTTGTAGGCACTATCGGTACATCAAAAGGCTAGGAATAAGAAACCGGGCCTCCAAAGATCAACGTCAGTTCATATGGAATTGGGGAGGTTTACCGCACAGTTTCTCTCCAGCAAAGAATGCTATAATGTAGCAGGAGTTTGCTCTCAACCTTATCTATTTTATTCATATCCCACCTTTCTCCACGTATAGGATCTTAGGCGGCTCACAACATGAATTAGAACAAATACAGCTTAAAACACACGATCAACATGATTTTTTGAAAAAACAACAACACACAAATAAATACAGAATCCTAGCAAAAACCATTCATGAACACAGAAGGAGGGCGAGAAAACGCAACACCTACCCTCAGAAGACCTTGCAACAACAACCCATTAGTGGCCAAAGGCCTGTCCTCACTAAATGTTCCTGTGAAGCTGGTGGTGCCAAGAAAAAGACCTTCAGTGGAAGTTCTCAAAGCCTGGACAGGCTCCTATAGCAAGATATGGTCCTTCAGAAAGCCTGGACCCAAGTTGTACAGGGCTTTGTGAGACATAACCAGCACACTGAATTGTGCTTGGAAATGGACCGGTAGCTAGTGGAGCTATTGCAACAAGGAGTTTCTGTTCTCCCTGGAACCTTGCCCCAAGTTAAGTCATTGATTGAAAATGCTGATGTGCAACAAGAATTCTCACAAAATGAAGAAAGCGTTCTCTAGCACAGCCAGTGCTTAGCGATCCTCATCCCTCTTCCTTAATATCTCATAACAGGACAAGTACAGACTTTTCAAAAATGGAGACTCCAACCAGACATTATTTCACATTTAGTTTTATAGTAGAGGACAGCACGCCAGGCTAGTTTCTTTTCCTCTTGAGCATGTAATTTAGTGGTGCATAACCAAACTAACCCGATGAAGTAATTCAGGCTTTACCTGGCAAAAGCTGCTGTGCAAAAAAATAATTAATAGTATCCCTTCATAGCCTTTATGCCCCTGTACCTTCCACCCTCCCTCAACAGTCCCAAACCCTACGAGTCACAAATACTGCAAGCAGAACAAAATTATTCTATCTCCAGAACTCAGGGGAGGCTTTCAGGAGTGAAAAGAGCTGCCCTAGGGAAGAATGGGTGGGGAATACCCTTGCGTGAGCAAAACATTAAATAAACCCCTTAGGGGGAGCAGAGGTGGGGGGTTTTGTGTGGCCTCTCTCTGCAAAAACGTGAGAAAATGTTCAGCTCCTATCAATTGATTAAGAATATTAGCTACGATTTTCACTTCGTCTGTGAACTCCGCAGGTAATGAGGCCAGAACCTTGCTGAAGCAAAGCAGGTCTGAGTACAGCCATTGCTTGGAAAAGCTGACCACCTGGGAACCACATGTCCACCACCTGGGGATGCATGATGGAAGAAAGGCAGGATATGAATGTAAATAAACAGACATAAAACATGTCTTTCAATCTCCCATGTGTAATATGAGGAAGGTATTACCAGCCTGTCTTACTAGAATGCTACAAACGATTGCTAAAATATGCAATTGTTGAGGGTGAAGTACTTTTAGTCATTCAGGAAATATACTATAAAAATGTTTTTTTGCTTATGCTGGCAAGGAGCACTCTACATAACTGATTTGACCAATAACTGCTCAAATTTCTTGTAACATTGTTTAGGATGAAAAGTGCATTGCAAACCAGGAAGGGTCCTTAGAACTCAAATGTAGCAAAAGTAAAGAAAAGGTTTTGTTCACCCACCAACTAACCAAAATTAGATTTGAACAAGAGAATGGTCTGTCTTGAACTACGAACTGTGTGCTATTGGCTCTTCCTTACTGCAAAATTTAAAGTCAACTAAAGGGTTGGCTGAATGCATAACAAAATCTGATGGGGGGGGGGAATGGTGGATGCCAGTGAACACTAACAGTGAAGTGGGTAACCATACCAATTTCCAAGGAGCAACTGCTGCTGTCGTCCAGCAAGCCAAGATAAGTCAAAAATGGGTAATGGAAAGGATGAAGAAACAACTTTTGGGAAACCTATGCTGGTTCTGCCACATTTGGCCATATGACCTTGGTGTCCTTCTATTCAATATTTCAAAACCTCCTGCATCTCAAGTTTTTGAGCTAGGAACAGCAGCATTCTCAAAGGCAGAAAGAAAGAATGGTGCTAGTGAAAGATGCTTCAAAAGCTAGAAAGGAGGTCAAGAAAAGGTCTCAGAAGAAAGTGTCTGGGATACAGTGGGAGGATTCTGGCAGAAAGGGGCAATTTGTGGATGAAGGGTGTGCTCCTGAACACAAAAGCATAGCTGCCATGGGCCATGGGAATCTGACAAATTCTGATCCTTAGAAGCAGGAATCACCTTTGTTGTGAAGCAATAAGAAAGCTACTCCCAATATCATCTTGTGCCTATGCTATTCCCCCATGGCCAAGAGTGAAGAAGCCGCAGCCCAGTGACAAAACATATCCTTTGCATGTAGAAGAGTCCTGGTTCAATCACTGGCATCTCTGTAAAGCAGAAGAGCATCTGTGGTCCAAATGTCCATGGGATTCCCATCAAGCTCAGGCAGCAAGGGCAATTGTCAGGGTTTGGTGGGAGGTGAAATACAACCACATCTGTTCCTCACACAGGCAGGAAGGCTTTAAAAACCCTGTCTAAAGGTTTGCAAAACCATAGCCTGGCAGTAGCAGACACTACTCAGATCAATGTACTATTTATCCCACTCGGATAAGGTTCATATGTTTACTTCCACTTCAGACTTGGACTGGAAACATTTGGGGAAGGGGGTGACAGACAGAGGTGAAGGTGATGCAATTGCATCATCATGCCCAGTGATGGGTGTGCTGTTTTTTCCCATCGCACCTTTACCTTTGTTCAGAGCATATTTTGAAAGGTTTTGCCGTGCCTCAATTCCCTACAGAACGCATTGTCAGTCACTCAAGATAAAAGGGAATAAGTACATCTGTCCACCAAAGATTAAATAAAAACACAGGCCCTGCCTCCAGGCTTAACAATACAGTAGGCATGTCTGGAGAGAAAAAAGGGGTGTGAAAAGGAAAACAAGAAAGTTCAGGCACCATTTCTTCAAGTTGCATTAAAGCTGTAACCCTGCAGTTGGCATTCAGCCAACTAAACCATATTAAGCAGCACTAACACCACTGGATGCACGCTGGAATGGTTCAAGTGTGTAGATATCCTGCCAGAAGCAGATCAAAATGGGGTGTTGGGACATGTGTTGAGACAGCTGTGAATCCAATGGATCCCAAGTCCCCACATTCTCCTGACGTGTCCCCCTCCCCGACCAAACAGGCCTGGAAACTACACCAGTCTGGAGCTACCATCCCATGCCCCTCCCTGGCAACAGATGGCCAGCAGGACTCTAGAGACAGTGGCTGTTGCTTCACCATGGCTTCTACACACACACACACACACACACACACACACACAGCTGGGTTGCTCTGAAAGTTAAATCATTGTTATTGCAATGACGTGCCGGCCACCACAGATATAGTTATGGATAAAATACTAATCCCCATACTGCTACTGAATGACTGCATACTTAGATAACTGCCACTGTATCCCATGACACAGCTTCCTAGCTTAAGGTGGAGGCATGTTTTGTACTAAACTGAGTCCATATCCTAGAGACATCTCTGGCATTGGGCCGCCTTCCTTCCTTCCACCATGTGTGACATGAGCATGCTGCACACTGTAACTGGGACGATCCCAGCATGTCTCCCTCATTACATTCATTTGTACACTCACTAGCTCTCGGGTATCTTCCAGCCCTGCTAGTTAAGAGTTCTACAAATTAATCCTCTGCACCACAAATAATGGTTCTCCAGGCTTCCTGAGATCATATGGCAAACCTAACTAACTAAACTGCAGTACTTTACATGTGTTCTTTCTCCATCCATTCATCCATCCTAAAATCTTATTCAAGAGACAGTAAACAAGAGCACTCATTCTACAGTTCATCTTTGTTATCTTGACTGAAGAATGCAACTGAAGCTCTGCCCATGTAAGTAAGATTTAATCTTGCAATCCTATGGCAGCTATGGCTGCCTATCTGTTCCTTGCAGGGCTCCTGTTCTATTTAACAGGACTGGCAAAAATTAAACAGGTTACATTTCCCTGCAACATTTTGAGACCCATTGTCAACATATAAATTCCATATTATCAAATAAAATGCCCAACAAAAAAAAATAGTTTTATCTTCTTCCTTAATAGGCAAAGGTCTTAACCTAGCAAAATGTGAAATTAGGAGCTCTGTTTTGTGATGGTCAGGTTTTTCGTGTGTGTGTGTGTGTGTGTGTGTGTGTGCGCGCGCGCGCTGTTAACACAATGGTTTTTATCCTCTTAACTTGAGAGATCAAATAAATATTTTATTCGTCTTGCTCAAGAGTAGCATTGCTTCTTCATCCCACCCACCCACCCCAGTGTGGCTCTTTCAGTAGGCTGTGGATCAAAAGTTACGATCTTCCTAGTTGAGGCCTCTGCTTCAACAAGCATGGATAATTATTTAAAATGGGAACTGGAAACCTATTATCAAAATGTTTATAATTGCAAGGTGAAAAGAACCAGCTGTCCAAGAGAAGGATGTCTCAGAAGGGTTTGCCAACGAGGCAGCCATGAGGCCCCTTTTGTTCCTCTGAGAAAATGTGACCTATTCAACATCAGGAAATGGCTCTCTCTTTGTAGCCCTTCAAATGAGGTTGTGAAAACACCTTGTGATTATACATACACAGAAGCATTTGTCATGGCACAAAGCAAGAATATGGGTGTTTTAATAAAAACAACAGCACAAAGACAAAACTATTGGATTTATATCACTGTTGCCTCATAGTCTTGCTAATATATTTCTATGCTACAGCACAATAACCTATGGAGCATAAATTGCAATCCACTATAAAGATATTTATTTACACACAAAAAAAGTGCTAAGTGTGTATTGTTTAAATGAATGAATACTAATTAACAACTATACAGATCTGTAAGTGCTTCATATACATTATTGGAGCAATTCTTTTGAGGTAGTTCGTAGTATTATCTCCATGTTTCATATGGGGTGGGAGATCAAGGCTAAAATACAGCAGCTTGCATGGCTGAAGTGAGGTTTGAAGTTTGGAAATTCCAGCTTGCAGCTCAAGCTCTTTAGCCACTATGTTACAGCTGCTCAATTAGCTCTGCTGAAACGAACGGGATCGGGTCCCTTTACTTGCAGCCAGGTTGCCATTGCTTTGGAGAGATGCAATCTTGTATGTCTTGCTACTGACTGTGTTTATGATACAATTATGAGAGTCAAGCAGATTGTATGGGCTGTTCATGTGTAATTGGTATCCCACCAAGAGGGAGGTTGCCAATTATGCAGGAAAAACACTATGCAATCTGCCCTGTCCACACAGCAACATCATTCATATGTGGTTGTCACAGGATCAAACCACAGAAATGCAGCTGACATGAAGCTCCATGCGAAGGGTACCATACTTTTAGGTAACCATGTTAATGATCACATCCTAAGGCTCTCCAGATAGACTCCAGTTCCCCATCTGTGCCATCCCGCATGGCCAATGGTCAAGGGGATGATGGAAGTTGTAGTCCCCCAACATCTGGAGGGTTACAAGCTTCCCATCCTCATGTCCTAATAAATATTAAATGTAGAGATGGGCAACCTCAAGTATCAGGGTGGGGGGGATACTGCCTCTTTATCCAGACTTTCAGGTTCTACCCAGACACATTCCTTACCAGCCTTACTTCAAGCTCATCTCCAGTGCTTTTGCTGAGCTTAAAACTGTCCCTGAAATGTGACATTATACCCTTGGGCTGAACAAGAGTCCCCCTTCCAATTTAACATGATATACACAGACACATACCAGTTCCTTGAAACGTCTCTGCATATCAGATCCTAGGCCAAAGACAAGGAGGTTATTGCATCCTGTCATAGTGTACCCCCATAAATATTTGTGCATGGTAAATGTCATGCAAAAGAAAGATATAAATATGAGTAAATAGAAAACAACAACACCCTACACATTCTTAGGTAATAAGAATAAGAATAATTTATTGTTATTTATATGCCACCCATCTGACTGGGCGGCTTCCAACAAAGTATTAAAAGCACAATAAAAGGGTAAATTCCATAACCCACATTCATTATATAAGACATACCAAATACCTGACAGACCTGCCTGGTCGATTATAAATCTTTCCTCCCTGTCTCCCACCAAAAACTGGCTAAATGACAAGCTGTAGAACGAAAGGATAGCTAATTAAAGAGGAAAAGGAAAACGACACTGTGAAAAGGAGAGGCTTCTTAGACAGAAACCAAAGCTGGATGTTTTAGAATAGATGGCCACTAATTGCAACAAACAGCTGGTTTGTGTTCCACTCAGATAAAGAACTGACAGACCACCAACACTATTAGAGAGTCAAGTTTCAATACACCCACTTGAAGAAAACAAGTCTGGCCAACACACCATTCATCAAAAGTGCTGGAAGCCCCTGGAAACGGATGCAGCTTTGGGGAGAGCAGAGACATTGGGAAGCAATAGTGGGATCTCTTTTTTGCAGAAGCGATTTAGACCAAAGGGCTAAGGAAGGGGGAGGGTGATGTTAAACTATAGTACGCTAAATGAAAAAATGAGAGGACTCACATGACACGTGAGTGATAAACCAAGGTTAGGGCAGGTATACCAAGCCAGACTGGTGGCACATGTGGGCCCCTAGTGCACAGTACACAACATGGTGTCCTCCATGTTGGACCACAGCTGCTGTCATTTCTGACCATTGGCCATGCTGGCTGGAGTTGAGGGGACGCTGACCAGCCCTGCCACTCCAGCTAGTAGTAGCTTCTCACAGTCAGAGGCATTTGTCCTTGCAGCTGCTGCGCGAATTTTAACTGGGGCTGCTGAGGCTTGAAGTTAGGGCTTTCTGCATGCAAGGATATGTTCTGCCAGTGAACTTCTCTTGCTTGCTTGGTGCTGCTTTTCATATTTAATTAGTGGTGTCTCTCTGAGGGCACGAACCATTATAAACTTAAGACAAATTTGGGGGGCTTTTTGTTTTTTTAAAAAACAAAACTATTTAGGCCCCCACAATTACTGTGATTGCACACCCAAACTGGCTAATTGCGCTTGCAAATTAGCACAGTTTCCTATTTGCACATACAGTTATTCAATCTATATGTATAATCATGCTAATTGCACGCACAGCTTGTTGAAAAATCAGGTTGATAAGTGAATTATAGTAATTCCGCGAATCCTTATCTTGCACATTCCATCCGTACTGCTATAATTTTCTAAGCTGGTGCCACATGTAGCAGGAAGTGTTGAGTGTTGGCTGCCCTCCCCCCTCCCTTAGATTCTTTGAAAACATGAAATGTGTGGGAGCGGGGGGAAGGGGAGCCAGGATGCGTAACCTCACATGGCTTTTCTGGCACACGTTCCATTCATGTCTACAAAGCTCGCTTCAACAAAGAACTTGAAGGATCAGACTTCAAAAATTTATTAAGAGGTCATATTCCCCCGCCATGACTTCAGTAGCTACTGTGAAAGCAAATGTGATGCTTTTTACCACCCCACGGAACCAGAGATCACGTTGAATTTTAAAAAGCAGGAGAACTGGGGCTGACATTCGCCTGAAATGTCTAGCAACCCTGCCACAATGCCAAACCAAGAGTGCCAGATGAGGACCAGGAAGGCAAGGGTGCATTCATTCATTCATTTATATCCCATATTTTTTCTCTAACAGGCTCAATGTGGCACACATGGGTCTCCCCACTCCTTTAATCACCACAGCAACCCTATGAGGTGGGTTAGGCTAAGAGGCAGTGACTGGTCCAAGGTCACCCAGTGAGCTTCATGGCCAAGTGGGGATTTGAGTCCTGGACTCCCAGGTCCAAGCCCAACACTCTAACCACTACACCACTGTGACTCTTGCCCCTGTTAAAGTCCCTGTTCAGCCATGAAGCTCATTAGGTGGTCTTGGGACAACCCCTCTCATCTTAACCTCCCATGCATGGTTGTTGAGAATAAAACTGTGGGCTCTTTAGAGGAAGGATGACATTTTTATAAAAATGTATTTTTAATAAAGTAATAATGGGTGGGAAAAGTAACATTTGAGCATAGGCAGGGTGTGACTGCTACCTGATATATTCTTGAGCGCAGCTTGCTGTGTGTTGAATCTGGTGGCCCAGAGTCAAAGTAATCCTCTTCTATACTATGCAACTCTGTGAGATCTGTGGGTCTTAACTAACCTTCCACCAGATGTGAAATTAAGGTCTTCTGGTAGTTTACTATATGCTTACCACACTTCTAATTTCAAGCCCCACAAGCAAATTAATTTTAAAAATAAGCCACAAAGATACACATAGAATTATGTGACTGAACCACTGCAATATTTGAATGGAATTAGCTGTACTCTGTTGCCTCTTACCTTCCTTTCCATGACTGCAGTCTCAGCACCTCTCACATGTCAGAATAACAGTTTTGGAAATTTGGGTTTAGGTCCTGGTTGGACTACAAATCCCATCCCATTGGAATTGATTTATTGGTTTGGCGTGACCCCCGCTAATTGATTTACGATCCACAATTAGCTCTTTATGCCCGGCGCGCTTCCTCCGAGCTGCGCCACTCAGCTTCGTCTTCAGTAGCTCTCCAGTCACGCCTCAGCAGAGTTGAACACAGCGGTGAAACTGTCAAGTAGCTTCACTTCGCTTCCGACAAACACACACAGAGATCAGGTTTGTCTAATATCAGTTCTTTATTCCGACTTTCCCCAGGAAACTCCCGGGCTCACCGCAGCCATGACAAACTGCCACCTTCTCTCTCACAGAACCAGAGAAGAACAGAACGTAACTCCTCCCAGCCTCCTCCCAGCTTCTAAAGCTGACGTCAGAATGCTGAGGCATCATGGGAACTTCTTAACCTGTTAAGTTCCAAACCCAACACCCCCTCTTGCCGAACCATTCTGACAAGACCTTTTTGAGTTCAACACCTTCCCCTTTGCCTTATGCCCCTTCCCGGCATCTTTCCCAGGCACCTGTTGAACCCCTTCAACACTCCCAGAATCACACTGTGCGACACTTTTCCACGCACTTGTGACCTGATACCCTACTGACCCATTTGGGCCAGCAGTTGTGTCTTCTCCGTCAGATCCTTCCCCCTCTGACTTGACACCCTGTTTGTGAGCTTTCTCCATTACGCTAACCGGAGATGAAGCCTCACACCTGGACACTCCTTTCACAACCTTTGGAGATGCCCAGACCTGCCCTGAACCCTGATCTTGGACCTGGTCCCCATCACCGGGTTCTGAACCCTGATCCTGGACCTGGTCCCCATCACCGGGATCAGCCTCTGGCTCCCTTTCCTCCTCAGAATCAGACAGACATTCTGAGAGAAAAACAGAACCATTCCTGAGTCTTGAACACACATCCTGTTCACAGAACTCAGCCTGCTTACTGACCAGCAGCTTGGTTTGATCACCCTCTGGGTATGCAAACTTCCACCCATTGGTTGCAGGATCATATCCACAGAAGATCATTTCCTGAACCTTTGGACCACCTGCCCCAAAGAGCTCAAAGGGCTCTTTGGCTACCCTCCCAAACCCGGGAAAACCATGTACCTGTGCACCCTTGCATGCCCTGCACCCTAGGGACCTCCCACATTTCCGGAGTTTGTACCCTTTTGTGCACCTGTGCAGCTTTTGCACATGACTGGGAACCTTAGCACACTGCGCCTGTGCTTTTCCAGCATTCCCACCACCCTCCAGAGGTGACTCCAGAACAAAGAGATTGTTCTGCCCCCTTTTCACGTTGGCCACTTGTTTCCCCCCAACGTAGACCTCTAGCTCCTCCTGTAAAGGAGAAAGAAACATGTTAGCCACAGCAGAAACCGACTTTCTCATTCCGTCTGCTAACATCACAGTTGTGTCCTGTTGAAACAGCTCTGCAGTTCCGCATTTCGCCAGCAGGCTTGCTTATCAGGTGCTGACCAACAGCAGTATTCAACACCCAGCGTGTCACCGTGTCCTGGCTGGAGTTGTTCTTCACAGTTGCCATAGAAGCAGTGATAAGAAAACAACCCTCCCCAGCGTCTGAACCACGTCTTTCCCTTGCGTCCCCACGCTGGCCTCCTCTCCGAGACTGATTCCCATGGGAACTCAGCTGGTTGACCTTGGGACCTTCCTGCCCAGCTGTCTCCGCTCTCCATGGGCAGCAACGACGAACTCCAGTGGAAAAACACTGCCCGGGGCTCCTCCCAGCTGGCTTGGCCCTCCTTCTTCCGGAAAAACACTCCTTGCCAGCTCCGCCCCCTCTGGCCTGGCTCCCACTGCGGCTTTCTGGGAACCTGCTTTGTTGACATTCCACTCCAGCACGCACAGTGGACAAGCCTTTACACTTGCCTTTGGAATCCTTCGCCCCCCCGATCTGCTCACTAGCACTCCTTGAGGCTAAAACATCAGGAACAGGGGCTCCAGCCATCTCTAGGCTTTTCTCAATACTTTCTCCAGGGCTCTGGCCTCCTGCTGAAGCTTCACAGCACATCCCAGGCAGCCCTTGCTGACTTTACGCCCTTGCCCAACTTCTTAGAGTGAGCTGTTCAAACGCAATGTCCTCCAAGACCTGGCTGCCTGCCATTGTCTTCCGTTCTCCCAAGGGGCCCCAAGCTGTACTCACAGATTACAAGCTCCTCCGGCACCCATCCGTGGAGAAACGATTTTCCAGCTGCTCTCAGCTCCCAGCACTCAGCTCTCAGCACAGGCAAACACTTTAGTGTCTTTCGGCTGCTCTGAGCTCCGCAGCTCTCCTTTGCCTCTTAACACCAGGCAAAAACTCCTGCCAGCGACTTCAAACGCATTCCGGCACTTCAAAGCGTTCCTGTGACAGTTTTTACGATCGGTGATTAAGGGTCCATAACCTGTTGGAATTGATTTATTGGTTTGGCGTGACCCCCGCTAATTGATTTACGATCCACAATTAGCTCTTTATGCCCGGCGCGCTTCCTCCGAGCTGCGCCACTCAGCTTCGTCTTCAGTAGCTCTCCAGTCACGCCTCAGCAGAGTTGAACACAGCGGTGAAACTGTCAAGTAGCTTCACTTCGCTTCCGACAAACACACACAGAGATCAGGTTTGTCTAATATCAGTTCTTTATTCCGACTTTCCCCAGGAAACTCCCGGGCTCACCGCAGCCATGACAAACTGCCACCTTCTCTCTCACAGAACCAGAGAAGAACAGAACGTAACTCCTCCCAGCCTCCTCCCAGCTTCTAAAGCTGACGTCAGAATGCTGAGGCATCATGGGAACTTCTTAACCTGTTAAGTTCCAAACCCAACAGCCTGGTCATAGATCACACTTTGATCCTCTCAACTGACAGTCACAGGATTGACTGGACATTGGTTGCGAAACCACTATGTTTGATCACATCCTCAAAAAGATGGAAGAATACTGGCGTTTGCATCTCTACGGAGTCGGCAGTGAGTCATCCCGAGCTAAAACATTTCCTCTTTGAGCAGGTTCAGAGCAGTGCCCAGACTTCTGAAAGCATTTCAGCAAAGTAAATTCATCATTCCTTCTCATTTTCCACTGTTCACTTGCAAGCAGATGCCATTGCTTGCAAAAGCACATTCCAGAGGGACTCACTTAGTCTTTGAGGTGCCACAACATTCCATCATTTTGCTCCTGCTCCAAAATACAGCTATTCCCCTCCTCCCCTCTTGGAATTCAATGAGAAAACTGTTCCACCTATAGAACAGCAGTCCATTATTAACAGACCTGGACAATACAATGCCAAATACTATGGTGTGGATGGGATAGCCACAGCACACCAAGGAAACAATACCAAGAGATCTCAAGAGGAAAAGAGCTTTCTGTATTTTCTTGATTTCATCTGGAGTCGACAATGCACATCTTGTATGGCTAAATAAATGACCGACTTGTTACTGGTGACCCGGTTGACAAGTATTGACGTCCTCAATCGGAGAAAAATGTTCATGGATTTCAACAGAGCTTTGTTCAGGCAAATGGTATTGTTGTCATACAATTTAGAGCACAGGTCAAGGAGTTAATAGTCTTACGTACAAATCGCCATGCTGCCTACAACTTATTGTGTCACCACGGAGAAGTCACTTGCGCTGTTTACTCATCTGCAAGAGACATGCAAAAATAATTGCCTCCCTTGTCGGCCTGCTGTGAAGCTTTATTTCACAGGAATCTAACACATTCTTGATGTTCCATAAATAAAACAGGCCCATCATGATTTTTAATAAAAGAAACAGCAGTAATTGCAGAGCCTTATTGTTAATAATAAAGCACCTAGCTAATAAGCACTCAGTAATTTCCCTTCATAAATCAACTACTTTAGCAGTCAATTTTGCTATGTTCTAAATGTCCTTCCATGTATCCTTAATAATGGAATGCTGCCCCAAAAAGGGGTGAAATATTGGTTGCAAGTAGGGCAACAAAGGTAGCCATGGCTCCAACGAGACTAGAATTTTGTCAAAAGCATTCTGAGCAGTCACATTGCGTTACACCCCATTACTCCCATTGCGAAGGAGGACACCTCCAGTAGCCTTTCAACCACAAACTACTAGGTCTCTTTCCAGAGTGGTCAGATGTAACATTATTTGGGGGGGGGGATTGTGCTTCAGCTATCTACTTACATTTTGAAAGAGAAGCAGCTATGTGGGACCCCAATCTGGAATGTGCTGTCAATCTGAATCAGGACCCACGCCACTTTTTTGCCCAAACAGCCCCCAGCAGTGCTGGTTAGTGCTAATGGCACCTTCAGAAACAATGAGCAGCTGGCAGGCAATTGGCATGGGCTCCCAATATGAATCACTTTCCCTTCTAAGTAAAAGTGGCTAGCTTAAGCATACTTTTTGAAATGTATGATCCTCATAACACGGAATTTGTCCCACAGTCAATTTAAACTCCTTCAAGTGCATATACAAAATAAAGATGTTGTTGTTGTTAGGACTCAAAATGAATCACACTGCTGACACAGAATCCTCCTTTTCTCCCAGTCTGGAGAGATCCTTTTGAACTCTTCACAAAGTGCCTGGGATTTCACCATCCTAAATGATTTCGTGCCATTTGCAAACTTGGCTGTTTTGTGGTGTGCTGCCTAGTCCAATCATTGAGTTAAAAGAATTATGAAAAATACAGAGTAGTCTTCACTCCCTCCCCCCCATTTCTCCCATTAGGAAAAACTGTCCACTTATTTTTACCTTCCGATTCCTGTTTTTACAATTGCTTACTATCTGATAGGGGTGGGGGAGGTTTAGGGAAGGGGTAGTACTTTTGGTGGAGAACAAAACATGCTCCTTCTGGGGTAGTTTACATTCTTTTAAACTGCTTTTTAATTTTTTTCCTTTAAAAAACTCAATTGTTTTTAACTGTTTGTATGTTTTAAAAGTGTATGGGGTTTTTTTTGGTGGGAGGGTTATTTGGTTCTTTCTGTTTTTATTTTGATTATGTATTCTGTGTTTTTCTGTGTTTTTATATTGTAATTTTATCCTGTGAACCGCCCTGAAACCTGTGGGTATAGGGTGGTATATAAATTTAAATAAATAAATAAATAAATAGTAATAAAAATAATAGTTTGTCCACTGTTGGACCCCACCCTGCACTCAGCTCTCACCTGTGGTACCTAGAAGCTGTCAGCATACAACAGTGGCCCCAGGAAACGGCTTCAAGTGGCTGGCTGAACAATGGAGACTCATCACACAACAACTAATAAAAGGAAATGATGCATGGACAGCCCAGTATAAATCCACCATGAATGCACTATTCTTGCATCAATGATGTTTCACAGAACACCCACCCACACCCACACCAGACTGGGGGTATCCTATAATGGCATGAAGAAAATTAAATAAACCTGCTCCATTTTTCTGTCCTATACAGTGCCAGATTTTTTCAAAGTGGTTTACAAAATGAAACCACTATAGAAAAATAAAAACACAAGCTTCAAATAAACCACATCCCAAAAATATAAAAACAGAATAAAACAAGAATCAACATTTAAAAAAGTAATCCAGCAGAAATCAATGATAAAATGCCTTCTGGAATAAAAACGACAATGGTCTAAACCGAAAACGAGAAAGAGCTTATTGGACCACTTCAGGGAAAGAGTTTCATAAATTTGGTACCACCCTCAAAAAGGTTGCGTTCTTGGTGCCTGTCAAATAACCAGTGCCATTGATGCTAATCGTAAGGCTCAGGTGGGTTCATAAAAAGAACGGTGCCTATCAAGTCCAGCATTCTGCTATCACAGTGGCCAAGCAGATGCCCAGATGAAGATAGATAGCATGATATGAGCGGATCTGTTGCTCAGCAACTGATATTCAGAACCAGGCCACATCAGATCCTAGAGGGAACTATACAGCCATCATGACTAGAAGCCTCTGATCAGTGCTATTTTTCTAGAAGAAGAATGATTATGAAAAAGAAGTGATGAACACCTTCCTCGTTCTCTTAGAATGGCAACGGCACCCACCTGAGAGGTGCCGGGACTGAGTTCCTGTGAGTTCCCCCTGAAAAAAAAAGCCCTGCCTCTGATAGTCTTCACTTCTGTAAAGAAAGAGTTCATAGTATGTAGCATGCGAACTTTCCTATTTTAAATAACTCCTGGACACACCCTCTCCATTTCGGCCATAATGTCAAAGTGGAGGTGGATAACATGTGGCTTCCCACATGTTGCTAGACTACAACTCCCTTCATCCTTATCGACCATTTTGGCTGGGGACGATGGGAGTTAAAAGTCCAACACCATCTGGAGGGCCACAAGTTCCCCATCACCTGGTGTAAACAGGTGATGTTTACCCAAAAGCCAGTCCCATTGATTTCACAGGGACTTGCCACCTAGAACTGCAGCTCTTTGTGAGAATAATCTCCATGTTAGGTTTATTCATGAGCTGCTACCAGCACGGACACTTTCACACCTAAGTCTTCATTTTCCACTGCACTTTCTACAACACTGATGGGTTTCTTTCTCCTCTCCCAAAATTACACACCTGCCTATTTTACCAGTTCTCCCAAGAGAGGTCACATGTGCAGCAAGATGAAGGAGTTATTTTATGGTAGGTGGGGAGACTCTACCTTCTTTCCCCAAAAATAATTTTTAAGAAGTTTTCAATTTCACGACTGAAATAAAAAAACACCAATAAATTCTCCTCCTCTGTTTTCTCTGTGGTTCTTTCTAGAGAGTTATATTCTCAGCAGGGCTTCTTAGATGCCTTGGATTTGCCTGAAGAAACACTTGCTGTTTCTGTGGACCAAATCAAAGTGAATTAAACATTAAAGCACCGTGATAATATTGCAGGTCTGAAGTAACTTGATGTATAAAAACAATGATAGGGTGAGAGCAAAATTCATAATGGAGTAAACTGGACTTCCCCTCCATCATTTCATTCTGGCAGCTTTTCCTTAATTTTAATTTGCTGTCAAGAAAAGGATTTCTTTCTTTGATATTTTAAGGCCTCCATCCCATACACACTAATCTGGGAATAAGTTCCTTTGAACTCTGTGGGACTTAGGTCTGACTAGATCCACACAGGATGGCACTGAAACTTATAATGGCCTAATGTCTGTTTGTCTATATCTTCAGGCTTACTTGGCAGTAATTCCCATAGTACTTAATATAGGCTTACTCACTAGTAAGTGTGCCTAGAATTTTGACCTAACAGTGCAAATCTATACATGTTTACTTATAAGTAATTCCCATTTACATTCAAGCAGTACATAAATTTTGTGGTTAAGGAAATAAATAAGACCCTGCTGTGAAACACTGCTCCCGTTTTCCTTCCAGGGCACTCTCTGTATATACGTGTATAAAAAACACCATCAAGTTACAGCTCATGCCCAGGAAAGATCCTGGAGCACAGCACATAGCTTCAATTTATTTTTATCTTACTTTGCCAAGGTAGTAGCAAATATATATATATATAGAGAAAGGCTTTTTATGTAGCCCATTTTCTTTTCTCTCCCTCAGCTCTTTCCTCTCTGTGAACACACTCACACATTTCTCCTTTCCTTTGGCCAGACCTGGAAGATTATCAAATGGGAGTGAAGCCAAGTCCACCTGAGCAGGCAGTGGTTATGTAAGTTCAAAGGGAAAAGAAGCCTGGCTTTGAAACAAAATGATGAACACTTAAAATTCCCAACCGAGGGCAACGGAAGGAGAACAAATTAAAGAATATGAGAAATGCACCAAAATGTAATTTAGGGCCCTGAGCAGAAGGAGCCAAAATCATGTTTCTCTCTTCCCCCACCCCAATCCTTTTTCTAGTTCTCCTGCCTCAATCTGATTTGCTTCTTTATATTACACCTGGAAGAGATTTAAGTCACCCTAAAGATAAACATTTGAACATGTTCTTTGTGTGGACAACGAACCTCGTACATGGATGAAACATGTTTAGACTGGAAATAAGCCGAGCCATTCCCAAAACTTCCTTCCGTCGCACCCAACCCCGGTACCCGAACACCCCTTCCGTTTTTCCTGCAAATCACATTTATTGGCTGGGCCAGTAGCAGAACTGGCATCCAGGACAGGCCTTCAGGGAATGTCTTGCGAAAACTGGGTTTCCCCAAGAGCCACTGGGGTCAATGCAGCAGCTGGCTAGAAAGGTCAGAGAGTCACTGCTCCTGCCACTAACTCAGTCAAGTATGTTAAGTTGTGGGTTAACATATCAGACAACATAGCGATTCTTCAGATAGCTCTTGTTTATTCACAGGTCAGAACAGAACTGAACTGAAGGGTTCAGCCAGCCTGCTTATATAGAGCTCCACTACAACACAACAGTAACAACTTTCTGTAACTATCCAATCACTGAACGTCACTTTCAATTCCTTATTTGCATATGTGGACCTGAGTGAAAACTATCTACAGTATTCTTCTGCTGGCCCAGGGTGAGAACTTCAGTACATAACAAAGCAGCCTGAAGGGAAATGTGGGAGGAGGAATTAATTGTAGGGACAGCCAGTCAACCAGGAATTCTTATCTGGCTCAGATTTTAATCTGAGAGGAAGAATTCAGAGGGCCTGTGATGCTCATTTCTTCTTTGGAACTTTTATCTGGGCAGTTTCAGCAGAAATTCTACTTTTCACCACTGAAGGCAGCAAGCATGTAAAGGGTTAATAGGGTACACGGATGTCCAGTGTTATCCAGATTCCTGTATGATGCCCACATTTTATGTATTTTCTACCAGAAACATCAATGTTTCCCACAGTGGAACTGTCCTTACTGAAAACGAATATCCAAGGAAGTCAATGGGACCTGCTTCCAAACAAATGCATTTAGGATTAAGGTATTTATCAGGTGTTAAATTTAACATCCTTTTTGAAAGCTGGTGAATGTTGACTAATCCAGATAAATATTGTGGTTGATTGACAGATAGGATAGAATTTTAGCCTTCTCCTAACCATGACATTTAAAACAAACAAATAAAATAAGAGAACTTTTGTTTCTATGGTCCAGGTTGTCCAGAAGGGACTGAACAAACACATTATTAACACCTTGTTAACTACTGAGCAGTTCCCAAACATAAGCAGTCAATGAAACTATTCTCTGCAGTTTTATAACTAGAAAAAAATAACAGGTGGTAATTCTCAGTAAATAGTTTCTCGTTCTTCTTGTCAGCCTTATCTTCCTGAAACAGCACAATGTTCCCTTCAGTTAAAAACAGCAGGAAAGTTATTGGGAAGAACCACAGTTGCTTGAAATGATATTGAATTAAGTTATTCAGCAGAACAAAAACAAGATTGCTTACTGATTCCAACTGACAAAGAGCAGCACATCTGATGTCCAGCTTTCTATCATAAATTCTAAAATCCTAAAGAAGTTCACTGAAATGGTTCCTCATTTCACCTCTGATGAAACGAATAACTTTTCTATTTTAAAAAGTTTGTTTGATTTAGAAAGAAATTGCCCACTGCTTTTAACCCCATTCGAAGGGTTGCCTGAATTGAACTACATATAAAAAGGCCTGTGGATTTTTGTATAGTTTAGATCAGATGTGGGGGTACCTTTGGCCCTCCAGATGTTGCAGAATCGCAACGCCTATCATCCTTGGCCATGCTTGCTGAGACTGATGCGAGTTGCAGTTTAGAAACATCTGGAGGGCAAAATGTCCTCCACACCTGATTCAGATATTGACAATATTACCGTAGCCATATCAGAAAGCCATGCTGTAGGGAATGTAGGGAAGACATGTAGAGTGAAAAGTGCCCATTACTTTAATCTGAAAATATGCTAAGCATGATTACCTTCTTTCAGAAGATGCTCGAAGCCAGATAGGAATAATAATAAGCCTTTGCCTATGACTTAGCTTGTGAGAAAGCTACTGAGGTGTGTGAGAAAGCAGAAGTTTTGGGGGCTCTGCTGAAGGCCGGATGAGGCTGGGCCCTTGGGCTTCATCCGGCCGCCTTCTCTGCCTTACATCAATATTTGTAACCAGGGGGGAGCTCATGGCAGGTTTGTGAGCACATCTGAGGGAAGAGAAGGAGCTGAAGGATGTCCCACCCCCCCTACTGTGAATCCAAACTCCCAAATCCATGCTTTGAAGGCTCAGCTTCTTCAGAATGGCAGGCCCATGGGATTCCTGAGGAAGAGACAGGCATATGGAAGCCATTCAGTCTGAAACAGATGATTCTAGAGCAGCCTTCTCCAACCCTTGGTCAACAGATGTCATTGCACTCTATAACTCCTGGACTTCTCAGCATGGTAGTTGGAGATAATGGGAGGAGGGGATTGTAGGCCAACAACATTGCAGGGGTGGACTAGATGACCCTCTGGGTCCCTTCCAACTCTGCAATTCTAGGATTCTAACAACCGGGGACCTGGGATGGGGGAAACTGCTCCAGAGCAACCATGTGCAAAGCACTGAGTGGAAAAATGGATCCAGTCAGTTAACTATTTTCTCTTTCCAATGGTATATCTTTCAAGCACCTTCATACAATACTCTGTGTGTGTGTGTGTGTGTGTGTGTGTGTGTATACAGTTCATGGATTGTATCAGGAGGGGGGAAGCAAGAAACTAGTTTAAGAGGAAAATCAGAACTAGAAGATCTGAATGATGAAAAACATGCACTGCAAAGCTTCCAACCTTTTCAAATATTCCTGGGTTTTCTGATATCGAAATCTTTCTAAAATATTCAAAACATTATTAGATCAAGCATTTCCCTGCAAAGCACAATGAACGAAATACGGCATTTCAGCTGACAGACTAGACACAATAACAGAGTGAAGCCTAGAGGGAAGGAAAGACTTCAAGCTTTGCCGGCACACACTCCATAAAAGGGATGCTCAGCAGACTTTTTGGGTCACTGGTAATCAAGAACATTAAAGCCCAGTCAGATAGTAGTAGAAGTGGGAACAAATCCTTTCATACTCCTGTAAAGGGAGGCAACAGCACTATCTGGGGGAATAATCAGACAACCTTTTCTTATAAACAAGTAATGCCATGGCAGACAGTGCTGTTACTCAAAGCCTGTTGCATAAGGGGAGCTGCACTGGCTCCAGAATGCAGACACACAGCTGTCCTGAACAATAAACCCTCCACCTAAAAGCACACTCAGCTGGCGAGTGCCAACAGGACTGCAGACACAACAGGGCCACGGAGAAACAATACAGAGGTGCCCGCCTGCTCAGAGGAGCCCCCCCATTTTACAAAAGGCACAAAACGTCTTTGTAGGGGAGGGGAAGGACCTAAAAGCAGGGCCGCAGCAGATGGGAAGCAGGTAGAATGCAGAGGGTTGTTTAACTTGCTGCTCTACATTAGCCCTATGCAAGACTTTTTCACTCTTGTTTTCAGTAAGTTTATTATTTATTTCTTGCCCTTCACCCTAAAGGAACAAGAAGTGGGGATACACCTAGTAGTCCTGCCTCCAATGTCATACACTCTTATCTAGGTCCTCCTCCACATCTGTACATACAGTGGAAATTGCCCTGGGAAGGGGTTATTGTTTTTTTGCGTGTATACTTCTGTGCACAAAAACTCCCCGGAATTTGGGAGCCTGAACAACCAGCATTCCAAATTCCATGGAAGCATTTGCACATACCACCCTAGTTGTGAAATGATCCCTCTCTACAGACCTTTGCACTGTACAAGTGTACACTGGGGAGAAGTGCACCAAATTGGGATAGGGAAACTTGGCATGACTGACTGACACACTCTCTCTCTCTCTCTCTCTCTCTCTCTCACACACACACACACACACACACGTGTCTTGCTGTTGTGTTGCTGGGCATGGTAGTGAAGAATCCCTGAATTTATTTATTTATTATTATTTATGTTTCAGGTCCCGGTTCTGCATTTTATTTCTAACAGCAAATTCAGACATTACCCTGAAACAGTCAAAGTGTATGAACAAGCAATTCATGATTTCACTTTTCCTGTTTCTGCTTTCTGGTGTAATATCTAAAGGAAAAGCTGCACATCTCTTTTTGCCCTCCACTGTGGTGAGATGGGTGTGAGTACCACATCGGCAGATGCCTCAGATGCGGAAATGCAAGCTCTCCCTGACAAATAACGCAACCAGGAATACAGTTCCATACCATTTTAAAATTGCAAACAACTTGGACTTCAACATGCAACTGGTGCAAGAGTGATAAGCATGGGCCGATGCAAGTTCCAAGTTCAGAACTTGCCTTCCTAGATTACTTTAGCCCAACCGCTATCTCTCAATCTCAGAAACAGACACACACGCTATAGCAAGGTGGCTGCAAGAATTCTGAGGCAATAGAGGCGAAGTGTTTTGACGGCTATAAAGTGCTTTATACATGCAAAGTGTTATTCTGCACATTGGATGAAGTGATGGTGGATATCCCTGTGCCATTGGCAGTATACTTCCATCTCAGTCGCTGCTTTTAATGCATCCCATGCTGCAGTCCTAAGCACACTCACCAGGGAGCTTGGCCATATTCAACTCAGTCAGGCTTAATTCAGGGTAAACATGTTTTAAGATTGCACTGAATATTACACTAGCATAAATAGATATACTTAATAATTAAAGTCTGAAGTGAATATGGTGTATTTCTAGGCCAAACTTTTACTTTTCCATTAAAATTTCTCATTAATGAGTCCTTATTCCAACTGAATGGAGTGCAAGCTATGAGCAATTTCTGAAGAAGAAAAATGAAATATGCATACATGCAGAACTTGGGTAGACTCTGCACTTAAGTCTATGCAAATGGTCTGTAGTGGAATGTTGTTCTCGTTAAGAGCCGGGGGCTCTGGGCAGCCTCAAATATAAATTTAGAATGAAGCCAAGGTAAACCAAGCTGTTTCTTGCAGAGATAAACTTTAAAAAGGAAACTGAAATTGGTTAGATCAAAAGGTCCAAATGTTAGCTCAGAAATGCAGACTTTGTAGAGAGTGTTTTGTAGCCCAGACTAACACAGTTTTTGGTTAGTACATCCAACTGCTTCCAGCTGGTGGGATAAATGGGATTTTATGGATTTCCCTTGAGGACGGTCTGTTACATTGATCATATAATAGAGCTTTGTTTCCAATCGGGGCATCCTAGTTTAATCCTAACCACAAACAAATTTGCTTTTTTCTTGATTGACCACATTATTTTAAGCATCTGCATTTTAGGATAGGACTGGGATCTTCTGGCGGGTGACTGTGTATCTGGCAATACTGTGGCTGTCAAACCCATGGGAACGTGACTTTTGTCCAAGTACAGATAAGACTCCTAAGTGCAACGCTGGAGCCAGCAATAGCAGCAGGGGGCCATGCCAAGAAACAAGGAGGCGTAGTTCCCAGTGGACTTTCAGGGGGAGCAGGTCAAGCCCACAAGGGCAGCCACACCTCGTCTACATTGGCTGGAGGACCCCCCCCCTTGCAAAGCCAACACAGGAAATCCCTAAGCTACATAAATAACTTAAGTTTACATATTTGTGTGGGTGTGTGATTTGTTCCAGAGAATATAGAAGTAGGTTAGGAAGGATGGACTCATGCACCAGAATAAAGTGGAAATGTGGTAGAAGGATAGACAGAACCCCTTAAGACTGCAGGTGAGAGATCACCTTTCTGCATGCTGCCCCTTCAGAAATATACCCCTGCAAGCAGAAAAAATAGACCTGCAGCACTGGTGTGCTAGTTTTCCATTGAGGGGCATTCGTAACAGATCTGTATCACCCCGTCTACATTTTGATTCTACCACCTCATTCTGCAACATGCTTATTCTGCCACTGTGCATTTGGCAGAACCTGGCTATGGTTCTGGAATCTGAAAAATTATAGCCTTCCCATAAGAGGTACTGATCAAATTTGCCTGTTTCAATATATTTCTATCCCACTTGTCTTCCATCATGGATCTCAAATCCCATTCAGGCACTGATGAGACCCAGATGCACTTAGCTGTAGCATGGTTACTGCATCATGCGTCTTCAACCCAAGGCATGCCTGAAGGCACGCCTTGAGTTGAAGGCACTGTGCAGAATACAGTGGTAGGCTGTGGCATGAATACTCCATCAGAGAGAAAATGCAAGGTAGTCCTGTCTTCGACTTGCTAATTCACGGCTCCTAGGAAGTCTTCTCTGTACAAGAAACATAAAAAACTTACAATATTCTATCTGTGGTACAACCCAGAATTCTACTACCTTATTCTGCATAATGTGTATAACAGCTCTCAGCTCAGAATGAGGTCATAAATTCTGGGCCATACTAAATCAAAATGCACACATGGAGTGAAGAGATGGCCAAATTTTGACCATTAGTTTGGTACGTTTCAGGCATATTCAGTTGTGAACGGAAAGCTACCTGCTGGCATTTGTGACCAGAGGAACAGGAACATTAGAAAATGATAAACAATGAAGCAAAATACATCCCTCAAGACACAGTCAGCATGAAGGCTTCCACATTGGGTTAAATATTTACAGACTATACATCAGCCTAACACTTACAAAGTCAAATGTGGTGCTTAAGGATTATGTATGTGAGCAATACTGTGCTCTGGATTTGACAATTTCTGTAAATCATAGTTTCATTACGCGCCCAGGTTCAAACTGTAAACAGAGCAGCCAGATGCACACAGATAGGGTGGGATGGTGGGAGAGAACTGTATTCCTATACCCTTAACAAAATGTCAGAACATGCAGTTTTTCTCCTGTGTAGCACAGCCTCTTCTGCATAGCCCCTGAAAGGTACAGAAACCCTTCTTTTCTCCATTCAAGTGGTCAACAAAGGTAAATTCTGCAACTGTTTGATAAAGGCACAGAGCTTCTTTTGTGACAGGACTCACCAACACAGAGTACCACCACCTCTCTCCTTTTTTTGCCCATGGTAGCCATTTTGTGTTGGCATCCACAACACATAATTAAAAAAAACAAAAAACACTGTTTGTATCAATTGACACAATCTGGGCGGAATTACACTCCTATTAAGAGATTCAGTCTGTCTTTAATTACTTTAGAGACCCACACACAACTGGTAGTGAAATCATCCCAGAGAGATCAATGCAAAATTTTCACACACACACACACGCGGGAGAAGGGGGGCAGTTAAGTATATAGGACATTAGAACTGCAATCTTGCATCTGCTCAATATGGTGTCATCCAATTTAAAGTTAACAGGAGATAAGTGAGTCCAGAACTTTAGTTTTTGAGTCCATAGCCCCTATTGTAATACAGCACAGCTGCTGGAAAGTGAGTGAAGCAGCTATCAAGGGAGATTATGTGGAAATGTTCCTAATCACAACATCATTCTAAAAATGTCTCTTCATCTAACGCTGAAATACCAGCGCTGAGCCCCTGGCAACTAGAGAATGTCAGCTATGAAGGGCTGTTTGCCAGTTTCGTCCTGTAGGCAGACACATGCAAGGGGCTAAAATTTAGCCGCTAAATTAAGAACTCGTTAACTGCCATGTGAAAAATGTGGCTACATATTTACTTGCTTCTTACTGAGTGGCAAATCTGGAAGTTTGTGGGCCAGTCTTATGAGAAAGCTAACTCCCTTTTCCCTTTTCAACAGAAAGATGAGTCACTGGCAACAGAGAGTTCATACGCTCCCTCGTTGTACATGGTACATTTTAAGCTTGACAAACACCTTTGAGAAAATGCACAAACCATTGTTTGTTCCATTTTGCTTGCTCCTTAAAAACATCCTTCATGTTTTTCAGGTTTTCCTTCATAGAAGCCAGGGTTGTGCTGAACTTCTACAAGTCATGAAAATCATGACTAAGGCCCCCACCCCAAGCATCACTGAGCTGTGGTTTGGACACATTACTTGCTCTGCCTTGTGAGCATCACGCCTGATTGCGGCCCTCTGGCCATCAATTCCAGGGGGGCTGATTTACTGTTGTTATACAGCCCCCAATGGCATGAGCATAAGATGCATAGCAACAGGGCTTTGTGGATATCACCATGGGAGTTTAATTATAAATAATCCTAATGGCTTCTAATCTACCTCCCACCCACTTCCAATTTTTTATAAAAAAAACCTGTTAAAACTTTTTTAAAAACACAAATTAACATGATCCTAAGATGACTGCAAAAAGTGTGGGCAGAGGTACCTAGACAACCTTCCAGGCATTTTTGTGAACTGAACTATGGGCTATAATTATGATTAAAACCCCAGAAGTCTTAATATTATACCCAATGACTACAGGGTATATTAATCAGTACATTAATGTTTGGCTATGTTTTGACATTCATAATAAAGCTTAAGAAAGGAGTGAGCAGGGAATAATTATGGGTTAGGAAGAGAGAGCAAAAGCAATCTTGCCAATGCCAGCTAAAATACGTTCCCATCAAAAGCAAAAATAGATTCTGTGTTGTTACTGTTAGCAGCTGGCATCAAGTTGTTTGCTTGGATTTTTAAAAATAAAAAACATCAAGGGATCAAGATTTTTGCGTGGTACTGAACCAGATAAACATATAACTTTCTGTATTTTTACAGTCATGTCATGGGTATTAAAGCAACTGATTCTATATATAAAGGTAACAATTTTAATACAACCAACCTTTTCATTTTGTATCATATTTAGGCTGTAGTCCTCTTTAGTCTTTCTCATATGTATTGGAGAGAAATCTATCTAGTTTGCAACCAAACCTTTGCATTTCCTGAACAAATGGACCAGGAATGGGGAACCTCACACCAAAAGGTTGTATGTGATCCTTCTAGTCCCCTCTATCTGGCTTTCAGGACTGTTCCCTAGGCCACACCCTGCACCAACCCTGCTTTGCCTCCTCGAGAGAACTGCCTGGATACAATGTGCCCTTGATCTCTTTTATGAATTTTAATGATTTTTGTGTGTGTGAACGTTGTGCAGCTGGAGAGCTACAGTACATCACACGATTCAGATTAAGTGCAAATTTCAAAAGTTGACTGAATTTTGCTTCTCGTTTTGTTTCGGAAAGTACAAATTTGATAAGTTCATCTTTAAATGCAAACTGGATTAAATTCTCACCCCAACCCTAGCCCGAATTTACCCCAAAACACAATTTGAAAACTATCCAGGATCCACATCTGAGATACCAAAAAAATTCCCATGGGACTACATAGGAAAATAAAGGGACAATACAGTTAACCCTCCAGAGCTGGAATAATTAGTCGCTTTTAACCCTCTCCTTGCACAGTGTTTTGTCCGACAGCTGGCACATGAAATCCCCCGTTTAAATGAGCCTATGCTCCAGCAAACAATCCTGGAGCCCACATGGAGTGCAATGGTGCCGTCACCAGACTGCCATTTTATACACGGGAAAGGGATATTTCGACTCTTTACACCAATAGCCACATTACATAGGTGTCCTAAATTAGCTTTTAAAAAAATAAAATGACACTGTCATACAGACAGGAAACAACTAACAATCCAGTATTGTTAACAGAAGAAAGGAAATACTGTTCTTAGGTTCTGCAACAGTAGCCCTGATTATCGCCATCCACCAGCCTATCTTTCCTACTCTGCAGCCTAGACATCTTCAAGGTCTATAATTAGTGTCCTCTATTGTACGGACGGAATCAGCTCTGGTTTCAGAATTCTTGAAAGAAATTTCTCAGCGCACACAGCTTTTCACATAAAAGAGGCCACTGTACTGCTGCTGTGCCTCTCTGAGTGGTTCTGTAGGTGGTCATTTAAACAACAAAGAGAGTTCAAGGGTTTGTAACAGATTTCTGCTGCTTAATAATTTCACAGACATTTACATTCGAGAGAGACTCCTGCCATGCAATTATGTGTAGATTTAAGACTAGCCCTCTTCTCCCCCCCCCCCCAGTCCTTGTTAAAAGTCTGGGCCGTGTGTAGTTTGCAGAAGAAAAATCAGGTCACACAATCAAGAGAAGCAAATTGCCCCAGCTGTTGGGGTCTTGGGGGAACCAAGTCCCTGTTTTCATTCCCGTGTTCTTCTGCACAGTTCACCGGTTTCTAACTGTACACTTTGAAAGTCTTGTTTTGCTCCCCGTGAAGGGAGGAACTAAGACAACAGTGTAGCTAAGCTATCAAGCTGCACTACGGGGAAATTCTTAATATTGGCAGGACAGGCATTAAGAGGAAGGACCACTCAAAGATTGCCTTTGGATTATTACTTTCATTATATTGCAACTGTCTTAATGATGGGATGGCCCTCCCTTCTGAGACTGAAATCTCAGTGGCACTGTACGCGCCTCTTGAACATTCATTGAAAACTCTGTGCCACAGAGAAGGCTGCCAGTTCCGCCAATTCCCTGAATGTGCCATGTCTTTTCCTCAGCCCCTCTCACATGCACAAGCTTGAAATCAAAAGCACCCTGTACAATGTACCACATTTACACAGGAGATTTTCAGCGAGTTGCACCAGTTGTATTCACAAACCACCACCCCCTGGTTCACTTTGAAAGGTTGGGAGATTTCTTTGGAGGACATTGTTCCACAGCCTTAAACAATCTTAGGGAGCACTTTCCCCCACTTTCTTGTTAGTCACTGAAGATCAGTGAGAGACTCCCTCCTTGTCCTGCCACCATCTTGCAAGGTGGGAGCTTTATCTGTTTGAGAGCCTTTTCTAGGGAACAAGCTCCCCTCCGAGTTGTGGCAGGCGCCAACATTTCCGCCATTTTTATTTTCCCAACTGCCTATGCTGCCAGTTAATACCAGTTTGTTCTTCCTTTTCACAATTACTTTTGCTTATGTGCTGGTTCCACTGGAATTTCATTTCTGACATTTTACACCACTTTGAGATTTTAATGAAGAATGATAAAAATAATTGAAATAAATAAAATTACAGTAGTACCTTGGTTCTCAAATGGCTTGGCTCTCAAACAGATCGGCTCCCAAACGCCGCAAACCCGTAAGTAAGTGTTCTGGTTTGTGAATGTTTTTTGGAAGCTGAACATCCGACACGGCTTCCGATTGAGTGCAGGAAGCTCCTGCAGCCAATCGGAAGCCGCGCCTTGGTTTTCAAATGGTTCTGGGAGTTGAACGGACTCTGGGACCAGATTAAGTTTGACAACCAAGGTACCACTGTATATCTAGTGGTGTGTGGGAATTGATGTGGGTTGGGAGGGAGAGAGATAAGCCTTAATGTCAAAGACTATTTCGCCAAAAAAACCCTCCACCTTTTGAACATTCAGAAAAGAAAGATTTGAAAACTCCAAACGGTTTCAGTACAGCCCCACCTCCCCTGGTTGTCTCCCCCTTCAACAACAAAATGCCTTTTCAAATGGGGAGGGGGTGCCAGGAGGGGCTCACAGAGAGGCACCTGTCTGATTCTCAGTTGAAAACGATACGCCCAAGCATTGATATCACTTCCTTCAGAGCGACAAGCTCCATGATTGCAGGAGGAACTGATATTCCTGAGAATGCTCAGGAGTGCCATTTTAATAGAAGCACCTGCATATGAGCTCCCCCTTTGCAAAGGTAAGGCATTTTTACTGGCAATGAGGGGGGAAACTGAAGGCTGGCGGTGGCAGTGATGAATGATGAACCCCTTTTCCAATCTGTTCTAGTCTCCAAGCAGCTATGGTCAACTGGAAATGGGGCATACCATTGTAAATGGGGGGAGTTTCAAAGCCTCTCCACATTTATCTAGATCTATAAACCCTAACCAATGAACACTCCCCAACCCAAACAAATGTTTCAATTATAAAGGTAAAGGGACCCCTGACCATTAGGTCCAGTCGTGGCCGACTCTGGGGTTGCGATGCTCATCTCGCTTTATTGGCCGAGGGAGCCGGTGTACCGCTACCGGGTCATGTGGCCAGCATGACTAAGCCGCTTCTGGCAAACCAGAGCAGCACACAGAAACGCCGTTTACCTTCCCGCCGGAGTGGTACCTATTTATCTACTTGCACTTTGACGTGCTTTCGAACTGCTAGGTTGGCAGGAGCAGGGACCGAGCAATGGGAGCTCACTCCATCGTGGGGATTTGAACCACCCACCTTCTGATCGGCAAGTCCTAGGCTCTGTGGTTTAGCCCACAGTGCCACCCGCGTCCCTTGTTTGAATTATACTGGTGCTTCTTTTGAAAAAGATTTGGTAACATTTTACTCGCTTCCTTACACCTTCAGAATGCAATAGGCCCTAACTTCCCAGTTCTGCAATGCGTTGCAAGATAACCTTTTTAGATCTGCTCACTGTTGCTGCCTGGGTCTCACCTGTTGGGCCCACACAGCCTATGACCCAGCCTTTCCACATCATCTTGGAGCAAAGACCTCTGTTCCAAAGACGACAGCTAAGGAACTCTAGGTAGAAGAGGGGGAAAGATGTGAGGAAGCCACAAACTGTCCTATTGGCACTGCAACTCCCCTGTCCCAGTCCTTTCCACCATTTTCCCTTCTAGAATGGCTGGTGTCACCATGATGAGCAGCCAGGGATGTGACAGGAAGAAAAAGCAGCCAGTTGTCCCACACCCCATTGCATGTACTGTTGGGCACGTCTCCCATTAAGCTACTAGACCCATATTGAGATCCAAGAGTGTACTAGGCACAGTCCCTTCCAAAGTTGCTTTGTGGCCGCAACCTCACTGCTGCCCCCACCCACCCCACTTGGCAAAGCAGCAGCTGTACTGCCTGTGTTAGAAGGCACGTCACTACTGAAAAACCTGATCCCTATCTAGTAGCCTTACATCCCTTTGTGTTGAGTACAGCACAAGCATAGTTTGGCGCTGTGTGAATCAACTTTCACTTAAGCAACCCCCAAAGACTTAGTTTCCCCCAATTTGTGTTGTGAGGCATCTAAATTTGCTTAAAATAAACGTAAAATAATTTAAAACGAGAATGTTTGGCACCATGGAGCTTCTTCTGGTATGAGCACCTAGTTGAGTCCTGTGCAAAAGCTGTCTGACCTACACAGCTTTCAAGACAGCTAAGTGAGGGTGAGAGGCAAGGCCCAACATTTTCCCTTTGATTTTCTGACAACTAACCTGAAAGACAGCAACAACACTAGTAGTGTCTGGGAAAGGCTGGAAGAAACAGACGGGCTCTTTGGCAAATGCTTCATTTCTAAAGCAAAGCATGCTGGTTAATAGGATCCCGCCTTCCAACAATAAGGCTCTTCTCCAGACCCAGGTCTCCAAATGTAAGGAAGTAGCTCATGACTACTCTGTTGCAAAAGAAAGGCATTCTGAACATACTTAAAGGATTTCCTTTCATTGTTCATCATTCAATATTCCTAATAATATTCCCTACCTTTTCAACTCATTTTTTTAATTAAACAAATCAAAACACTTTGAAAACCTGAAATTTGGGGAGAAACTATATGACAGACGTCCATATAAAAATAAGAAATTGACTTTGAATGATTAAAGCAACAACTCTGTCCAAACTTGCTGAACGTAAGTTCTATTGAACTTGGTCGAATTTACATCTGAGTAGATGTGCACATCTGAGTAGATGGTTTTTCCATAGTGAAAAAACAGACATAGATAACTGCTGGCATGGACTTTCATGTCCAGCATCAAATTCATTGGCACTAGTGAATTTTTTGTTGCCTCTCCCCTAAATATCCAACTGTTTTCATTTGAAAAATATTTCTCTTTTATTTTAAAGGGAATTCAGTCCGATATCCAAACAAACAGACCTCCCTCCCATTACGTCAACATACAATTGGGACTCTCTGATGTCTGTGTTTCTATCGGCGGAAAATACAGTGTGCTTATTTGTATAACTGGCTCACGCTGCAAAATTTGTATTCTTGCCTCTTCAGTTATGGTCTGCAATTTTCTAGAGCGGAGCTAATACCGCAGACAAATGTTCCTATGTCAGTACTAGATATACGTTTGTTGTTTCAGCTTTGACTCAGAAAGCAAAGCAGGCAGTATCAATATGGTTAGGGCAAGCAAAAACAATTATGAGAAACATCAGCAGAAACAAAAATGTATTTTTCTTTTATTCATAGAAATAACAAAGTGAGCCATTAGTTCAAAGGTGCCACTAATTTTGAACATTTATCTCCATGACTTTGTGAGTGTTCAGGTGAGCTTTCTTTATCTCTGTTGCTTTTAATGTATTTTTATTAAAGATTTCTTGGTTTACAAAAGTATGTGCAATGTCTCTTTTTCAAGTTACATTTTCAACAGGTCAGTTTCATTTGTTGAGACATGAGTGTTCTGCCTTGCAGGACACAGCATGAACTGCTGTAATGTAATAGCTAAATCTGAGATCCTAGCCGTATTAACCTGGGAGTAAGTTCCACTGAACTCACTGGGACTTACTTCTGAGTAGACATCCATAGGATTAGGATACATGAGGCTGATCTATAAACTGGACAGGGTTGTTACTCTTAAAAGGTTGCATGCAAATCGTAATTTTAGAAATAAATAAATAAATCAGAACAGCCTCCAATTCAGACTTCTGCCATGAACATCTGCCATGAAATCATACTCCTCAACCATGCAGGCCTACCAATAGGCAGCCTTCCTCAACCTGACGCTCTCCAGATGTTGTGACTGCTGGCTGGCTGGGGCTGATGGGAGATGCAGTTTAACAACATACGGAGTTTGGTGAAGGCTGAGGTAACGTGAGGCAACTACCTTAAGGCAGCTGACTTTGGGTATTGTGGAAGGCCAACGAATTGTTACTTTTTGATTTATTCTTATTGTATTTTTAATCCCACAAGAAACACATTTATGGAATTTTGTGCTGAGGGTGCCAAAATAGCCCGGGCGGCCTTTCATGCTATGCACCTCGATCTGGAAAGGGAGCATTTTCTGTTCCCCCTCAGGCAGCAAGATGTCATGGGCCGATCCTGCTATCTGCAGCAATACTACCACATGCCTGTTCCTTACAAGGCTGCTGCAAGGATTCCGATATAATATACATTAAGCATTTCAGGCATGCTCACTTACTATATAAATGACAAGCACAAGCACAGACTTGAAGGCCAACTTCCCTCAGAAACATTGAATAAATAGAAAACCTACTCTTTAGCCGTGCCCACCCAGATTTTGAGTACATATGGGGAGGTTAAAAAAAGAGGTAAAGGTAAAGGACCCCTGACAGTTAAACCAGTTGCTGCCGACTCTGGGATTGCAGCGCTCATCTCGCTTTACCGACTGAGGGAGCCGGCATTTGTCAGCAGTTTTTCCGGGTCATGTGGCCAGCATGACTAAGCCACTTCTGGCGCAACGGAACACCGAAACCAGAGCAGCACCCGGAAACGCCATTTACCTTCCCGCTGGAGTGGTACCTATTTATCTACTTGCACTTTTTTGGCGTGCTTTCGAACTGCTAGGTTGGCAGGAGCTGGGACTGAGAAACGGGAGCTCACCCCATTGCGGGGATTCAAACCACCGACCTTCTGATCGGCAACCTCAAGAGGCTCAGTGGTTTAGACCACAGTGCCACCCGCGTGCCTCTATGGGGAGGTTAAAGGGTGTTAAATAGTAATTAATCCCAGGTAAGTGATCTTGAGTGTAAAATTAAGAGTATGATGATGAAAAGTTCAGAGCTATGCTTTTGTATTTATGTCTGCAAAAACAGTTTTATTGGGTTGTGGTTTTTTTAATGACACCCCTTTTTGAATTACTTAAGGAATTAAAGTAAAGCACACCTAGGGAGTTCAAAGGATGTCCTTCTAGATGGGACCAGTGTAGGACAATATCTGTCTAACCTTGCACATTCTTCTGTTACAAAGGATTCCAATTCCACAAAAAATTATTATTATCAGATCGTCTGTCTCTCATGAAGTTCCTCCCTCTTTCAATTCAACTTCAACAGGTATTACATGAAGAGGATTTTCCCCAAGATATCTTTCATATCTTTTCAGCATTTTTATCCTATTTTAAAATTTGTCCATCATTTTTCATCTTTCTGGCTCTAGAAAGCTAATAAAAATTGATAGTCTCCCTGAGGAAAAACAGGTGAGGAGATAAGAAGAAGAAAAAAACCTACATTATGTCATCCCCATAAATCTTTCCAAAATAAACAGTATTTCCCTTTCTTGTTAAATGCTTTTTAAAGATCAGATTCTGGTTTGTTTTATTAAGCATTCTTTCAGTGCTGTGGTAATCTGACAACGGTCCCGTCATTAACTACAGTACTTAGTCTGCTTGGTAGGTTACTTTCTAAAAGCAACACACGATGCAGGTTCTACAAGAAGCCTGCAACACACAAAGAGAACTGACAAAATTCTGAGCCAACAAATTGTGCCCGGAGAGCTTTCAAGGGTAGGCTTTGGTCGAATCCAATAAAAGCAACTCATAAAATTAAAGCTGCAATCAACAAACACTTTATCTGGGAGTGAATCTCATTAAATGCAGACTTACTTCTGAGAAGACATCTATGGGATTGTGCTGTAAATTAGGGCCAAGACTAGTAACAGAGCAAATGAAACAGATTCAGGGTCCTGTCACAGGTTAGGGTTCCAGGACCATATACTGTATTTATTATACTCCAGAATCTCAAGTGTGCTCTAATGCACAGAGCTCTTCCATGGAAATGGACTTCCCAGTTCACTGCAATTCATGTGAGATAACCAGCCTCATATAACCAACAAGCTTAAGTTGAATTAATGCATGAAGGAGTTAATACCATAGAATAAGCAGTCCTTTAGCTATGTACGTTTCTCTTATATTGGGAGGAAAAGGGTAATTGAGTCTATTGTGCACCCCAAACCTATAAACCTTTGTATACCCAAAGGTTTGCATGGACCAAGCAGACTTCGGATGTCTTTAAACTGAAGCCCTCACACCAAGTATCACATTACACGTGGTTTTCATTTTTTTATTGGATTCTGTCTATGAATCGCTTCCTATAAAACACACCCCAAAGCGTTTTCACAGCAAAAACATCAACAATAAAAGCAGTTCTATATATACAAACAATTACAACAACTCTGCCTGTAAAAACATTTTCAAATCTAATAGAGATACAGATTGAGATAAAAAAATTCCACTTAGAAGACTTGGTGGAAAAAAGGAAAGCAACAGAGACAGTGCCTGTCTGACAAGTAACAAGAGACAGTTTGGAAAAGTAGGTGTCACCACACTAAAGGTCTGGTCCATATAACTACCTGATGAGATGGTATCTGCAAGAGGCTCAGTGATTAGTTGAGCATATAAGGGGTGAGATGGTCTTTTAAAATTGTGTTAATTTTCAAAAGCAAATCACCCTGTGCCCTGGGATTTTCAGAGAAGGAGGGGAAAGAGGAGGGAAATCAAACACCTCACCAGGTAAACAGAGTTAATATCTGAATTGTCGTCTCACTCCTGATTAAATTTTCAGATGGAAACATGATATAATCTTAAGCAACGACTCCCAGGCAATTTTTGCCCTACAACTATAATATTTTGAAGGGATCAAAGCTAGAAATGAATGCATAACAGTGATCTCATGACAATTTACAAGCCACCTGTGGGTGGTAATTCATGCCTTGATCAAATTTTGTTGTAAAAAAGAAAACTTTTACAGTGACTAATCTTGTCTTTCTATGGACTTTTTCTTCATGGTCTACCGCATTCAGAGTGAACCTAAATTGTCCTCCAAACGTGTTCAGGGGAAAGAAACATGGCACCTCCTATGCTTCCAATGGTGTTGTGGCTGACCAAATTCAAAAGAGGTATTCCATCCATTCTATGTGGTCCAGATAGGGAAATCTTTGTCAACTCGAGAGCCACATTCCCACACTGGAATCCTACCAAAAGCTGCAGGCCAGTGGTGGATCAATGGCAGCAAAACATCTTGAGGTGGTTCTGGCCTAGCAAAAAGGTATTTGTGACGGCTGATCCAAAAATATAGGCAATGCAAAACCATTCTCTTTGGATAGCCATTTGGAGCCAAGCCAACATGTACTTCTTTCAATAACACCCAGTGTGAGACAGATGTGATGGGGTAGCATGAAAATCTGAATCAACAAAACAAAACACAACTGGACCAGCCAGTCTACAATTAGTATTCCTGTCCAGTCCTTTGAATCTGAAGTTTGTTTGCTTTTTACTGACACGAGATCAAAGTCTCCTAAAAACAGCACCTCCGGCACTCAGCCATCATATAGCCCACATCAGATCTTTAATATACTTTTTGTCACTGCTTTTTAAAAAAATTAAATGAACTCCCATGGCACCATCTCATCTCAACGTGACTGTAATTAAAACGGCACATGTGGTCCATAACACTGGCAATGAGTATTGCAGTTTTCTTTCCAGTCTTTCTGATGGAGAGTTTGGAAGACTTGTGTGCCATCACTGTGAAAACAAAGGCATTTTTTTTTTTTTTTGCCCTTGAGAGATGGGATCCAGTTGTTGTCAATAATAAGCTTGCTTGCTTGCGAAAGGAATGAAAATCATCACATCCCTGTGTCCCAGTCATATGCTCAAACCCGTTAGGGCTATGCAGTAACTGGAAACACACGGCTATTTTAAAAATAAAAATTTCACCATTGCCACTTGAGAGGTGGTAACCCACTGAGTATATTCAGTTCCATAGAGAGAGCCTCTTAAGAAGTGATTGGTACCATGCAGGCCAATGGGCTAATGCATCTAAATGCATTCTGACTGGTGCTTGCATATTTCTCTGCTAAGGTTCATTACATAGAAAGCTTCACACCGTTTCCTCCAGAATCTCAAAGCCACATTATTTCTGTCCCACTGCCCCACAGCCCCAATCATATCCTTCTATTTCAACTTTAAAAGAAATGTCACCCAGGGGTCTATCCCAGGGGTCAGCAACCTTTTTCAGCTGTGGGATGGTCCACCATCCCTCAGACCATGTGGTGGGTTGGACTATTTTTGGGGGGGCGGGGGGATGAACGAATTCCTATGCCCCACAAATAACCCAGAGATGCATTTTAAATAAAAGCACACATTCTACTCATGTAAAAACACCAGGCAGGCCCACAAACAACCCAGAGATGCATTTTAAATAAAAGGACACATTCTACTCATGTAAAAACACGCTGATTCCCAGACCGTCCGCAGGCCGGATTGAGAAAGCAATTGGGCCACATCCGGCCCCTGGGCCTTAGGCTGCCCTACTCCTGGTCTATCCCATTCTCTGGCCAATCAGCTCACTGCACTACTCAGGCAATCCCAATCCAAAAGGATTGCTATGGCCAGGAAGTCTCTCTCATCCACCGCCATGCATTTTACTTAGCCCTAGCAGTTTCACGGGCTCCATCTCTCCTGTTTTCAAGAGGGCAGTACACTCAATCAAGGCACAAGAATCAGCATAGATGGGAATCAGGAGCTGTCGAGAGAGTTATAATTCTTCCTAATCCCTAGGCTGGCTGTGCAAATTATAATTGCAAAAGTAACACATACATAAGCAGAAGGTAAGGAATTCAGGACTGTCAGAATCCCATACAGTTTTCAGAACCAAGGTTAGAGAAATCCTCTAAAAAACAGGATGTGCATTTATCAAATGCATGGAAATGCCCCATAGGCCACACCAAACCAAACTGTTGGCCAACTCCAGAAGTAGCAATACCAGAATTGCATTTTAGCAGGCAAGAGTATCCTGCATAAGATTGCCTGAAACAGTTCCCAGGTTTGAGGGAACTCTCCTCCCAAGGCAGCCCTGTGAGACACAATCTGAAGTCCAGTAGGTTCCCTCCCCTCTGGAGAGGCTTTTCAGTGGGTGCAAGGCACAGGAAGGCGGATAAAGGAAGATCCATAAGCTCAGGCTCATCTTCCACTCCGGCAGTATTAGGAACAATCCTTTATTTTAGCATTGTATTTGCTCAGATATACTTGGGAGGGTTAAATATAATGGTGCTTAGTCTAAATTGGCACTCTAACTCAGTGTAAACTAGTACAGCCCACAGGGTGTGAAAATTTTAATCAATAAATATAACTGTACTTAGATCACACTACATCCAGGAGGAGACTTTGCTGAACACCAGTAATGATTCTGCATATCTAGGTCAGCCTTGATTATATGCTGTAATAAACACTAGGGAGGAAAAGGAGCTAATTCTTGAGTTTAGTTACTCTTTACAGATTCATGGCTCCATAAACAGGCCTCCAGAATTCAAACTTCAGGTGTTTGGCCTCACAAATAGTTTTATTTAGCACATGTCAGTCATACCACTCAAACCTTAACCACCTCCATGTCAAGAACTGGAGGCACTTAGAAATCAGAGTAATTGATGCTCCTTCATCCTGAGATCAAAAAATTGCAACAGATGGAATAGGTACAAGTGGGGAAGAGAAGGAGGCATACAGAAAACAGAGGATAACTGAAAGAAGGTGGGGCTGATAATAGCCAAATAATGAACCAAACTAGCAAGCCCTAAAAAATGAAAACTGAATGTCTATTCACTCACACACAAATATAATATAAAGGATTTGAGATTACTTGATGTTAAAAATCACGAGGAACTGGCAAAACTAAACCATGGAAACTTCCGCTAGTCAGACTGCACTGAGATGAACGGGACACATGTATTTGCATAAGTTTTTCCATTTGTTTCTATGGCACAGCAGACTGCTCTGTGGGATTGTGCCCAGTTTGCATTTAGACTAGCAGAAGGCAAAGGCATTGTTGAATAATCAAAATGCTGAGAATATCCGCAGTAATGTGACAAACAGTTCTGTGGAACCTCAAAGACTAACAAATTGGTTATGGCACATGCTCTCGGGGCTACAGCCTCCAAACTAACAAATGTGGTAGTCATGAGACTGTCGCTTTTGCTGCAACAGACTAACAAAGCTACCTTTCTGGAAATTGTTGCAATGGAAGACACTTGGCAAAACAGATTCCAGAGCAAGAGAGGTTCTTGCACCCATTCCCTCTCTGGCATTTCATACCTGAACTTATATGAAGCAGTAAATACGGCATGTTTGAGAAAACTGATTTTTGTGTATTACAGTGTGAACTGGCTTGCCCTGCATCTCCAGAACTAATGTGCTGATCAGAACATAAGTATCTGTTCTATTTGCACTTCTCCAACATTTTATGATACAGATGTAGAAGGAAAGGAACCACAGTGTGTTGAAATTCACATTTTAGAATAAAATGTTTATAAATGTACATATTTGAAAAGATATTTTATACATGTTTAAATATATATTGTACCAGAAAATAGCAGTATTTGAATATGAATTTTCAGGTTTTTTAAAACAATGCAAATTAATGTGGAATTGAGACAGAACAGAATTAACATGAATGAATGATCTGTGAAGTTGGCATGGACCAGATATAGACTGATCAATCCACCCCTAAATGAAAATCAATTCAGATCTTTCTGTTCTATCTGAAATTAGCACATCTCTCCAAAGGGATCACTCCAAAGCATGGAAGAGTGTTGAGGCCCCCCCTCTTTTTCCTCTTCTTGTGAGAAGAGCCAGAAAAGCTGTCTGCCAAACTGTAGTCATATAACCTCATTTCTTTTATTCCAAACCACCTGCAAAGGATACAAATGGCACCAAAGCAACTTTTAAAAAATAAAAATAATTAAGTTCCCATTTATCAAATGGCATGGAATACAGGGAACTGCTAAACTGTAATATTATGTTGCAAAATTTCACTGCACGGCCCCACCCTAATTTTTAATATGACAATTGTGTTTTATTGCTGACTTCCACATTTCTATTACCAGAAAGGCCCAGCCTACTGCAGTCCTATGCTGTTGCTTCTAACAAATGGATTGTGACAGCATTAGAAGACAGACAATAATCAGCTTTTTAATAATAATAATAATAATAATAATAATAATAATAAATTCAATTCGGACCACATTATTAATTTGCAACCTTTTTAATGGATTGAGCCCAACAACCCCATTCTGTGTTCACCTTATCACCTTGTACCAGTGCAATGATATAGCCTGAATCCCTGATTTACAATAGCCAATAGAACTTGTATACTCATGTTCAGAAGCAGAGCAACTGTGTCATGAAAGGGTCTTCAGAAGGGGAGAGGGGAGAGAGCAGACTGAGAGGAAACCGGGGGTAGCATATCCATATGTCACAAGGATATGCTGTAGCCCTGATACGAGCAGAAGGTTGCACATACAAAACCTACACAAATCTGAGCAAGAGATTTCTATTGACTTTTTGATGCCAAGTATGTGCGAAAGAGAACTACACTGGGCCAAGTGCGGCAGAACGACTTCACGGCATAAGAGCCAACAGTATCATAAGCCAAGGGTTGTAATGAAAATAATGGTGGTTAGATGTATCATTCATTTTTTAAATATAAACCTGTACAAGGACAACTATGAGGTGGTATGGAAAGAAATTAAGAAAGATATGGATATATGGAACAGACTAAAATTGTCATTATTAGGCAGAATCTCTGTGATAAAAATGAATATACTACCTAGACTGTTATTTCTATTTCAAGCAATACCAGTGGTAAAAGGGATAAGACAATTTAAGGATTGGCAAAAAAATTTAGCGAAATTTGTCTGGCAGGGGAAAAGGCCAAGGATAAAAATGAAGATACTAATAGATAAGAAAGAGAGAGGAGGTTTTGATTTACCAGACCTGACTTTATATTATGAAGCTTCGTGCTTGGTATGGTTAAAAGATTGGCTGACTTTAGAAAACACTGACCTATTAGATCTAGAGGGCCACGACAATAGATACGGTTGGCATTCGTACCTATGGTACAACAAAGTAAAGGTACATAAAGGTTTTCTAAACCATGTGATTAGGAAATCTTTATATGAAGTATGGGATCGGAATAAAAACCTCCTGGAAAGAAAGACACCGTGGTGGATATCACCAACTGAGGTGTTGACAACAAAAAAAGTAAACATGGAAGGGGAAAGAGTAACATATGAGGATATTACTAGGAAAACAGACCAAGGGATAAAGCTCAAACCATATGACCAAATTGAAAATATGTTAACAGGGTGGCTGCAATACCACCAGATCAGTGACTTATTAAAGGAAGATAAAAAGAGAAATGGGTTCGAAGATAAAAAATCGAAATTCCAAATCGAGTTAATAGACTGTAAAGATAAAATTTTATCAAGAATGTATAGTTTATTGCTAGAATGGTATACAAAAGACGAAGAAGTAAAGGAATCAGTGATAAAATGGGCAATTGATATTGGGCATAACATTGAATTGGATGCGTGGAAAAGATTATGGAAGGAGGGTTTGAGATTTACAGGATGCATGACTTTAAAGGAAAACTTGCTAAAAATGATGTATAGATGGCATTTGACACCAGTAAAATTAGCTAAAATGTATAGGAAAAAAGAAAGAAAATGTTGGAAATGTAAAAAGGCAGATGGGGACTATTTCCATATGTGGTGGACCTGTGATAAGGTAAAAAAATTTTGGGAATCAATTTATAATGAACTCAAAAAAATATTTAGATATACTTTCCCCAAAAGACCGGAAGCGTGTCTATTAGGCTTAATAGGAACAGAAATTAAAATAGAAGATCAAAATCTGTTCATGTATGCTACAGCTGCCGCGAGGACCCTTCTGGCCCAAAGATGGAAAGTACAAGACATACCAACTATTCAGGAGTGGCAGGCAAAGTTGACAGAATATGCAGAACTTGCCAAAGTGTCAGGGAGGATCCAGGACCAGGGAGATCAAAGATACCAAAATAACTGGAGTAAATTTATTGAATATTTAAAGAAGAATTGTAAAGAGGTCAAGACACTAGCAGGATTGACATAATACCTCCACTGTATAATAGTACTAATATGAGAATGATGTGCGTGATGGAAAGAGAATAAATATACCAGTTGTGGGGAGGGAGGGGGGTCGCGACTCGGCAGAGTCAAAGGGAATGTATGGTGCTATTACAATTTGTTGGAAAAGAATATGTAAGGAAAACAATAAAAATTCACTTGGGGAAAAAAAAGATGTATCATTCATTTTTTAAAACCTTTCAATAAGCCCTGACTAGAAGGAAAATGTTACCGTTCCACCTATTACAAATGTAAAGATCTGACTATAACAACAAAACTATATAAGAGAGTTTATATTTCATCATAAGTCAGCAATTTGGACTTTTTCTAGATTGGCTGAGGCCTTCCACGCACTGCCATGTTTGCATGCAGCATTAAACCATAGTTTAGTGCCATGTGAATGAGCCTTCATCAACCAGAGCATAGTACTGGGCTTGCTTCCTCCCCTCCCAATCTCTCCTCTTCCTGTGCAGTTGGGAGGACAGTCTGCTAAGTTTACTTTCAAAGAATCTCAGCTTAGCACTAATAGGCGAAGCAGAAATTCTTTTTTTAATCAAACAATGGAGAGTTGCAAAACCATGGGTTATGAAAATGAACATCTGCCAATACTCCTGCTGTGCAGATCCAAGGGGCCTTTCAGTTCCATGTTGTCCACACCAGCAGAGAACTATGCCCCAGGTTTTCAGAGATTCCTGGGTGAAAAGCAAACATGACAGATTTTAAGAGGGGTGGAAGTGGTTGGCTTACATATTCTCCTCATTGAGTCAAGTGGGTTTCCAGGACAGAAACTGTGCCTTCAAAATATTCCACATACTTGCGACACATCTTCCTTCAGCCCAACAGTGGTAGGAGACCAAGAGGGGGCACTGCACCAGCCAGATATTCCCATCATCCCCCAACACACACAGTCCTGACTTCAAGATCCACTACCGTCAGGTGCTTGAAGAGTGAACTGCTACAGATGACACAAACAGGTAAATGAAAACACATACTACAGGAAAGTGCTTGGGGAGAGTGGCAGGGCGCTTGCTAGACCATGGAGGTTGCTTCAGCAGAGGTTGTCGCTGCTTGCACCACCATGACCAGTGCAGATGTACATTGTACAGGATGCCCAGTACAGCACTCGTAAGTAAATATTCCCTTATAGTCTACCATACTCATTAATTATAATCAGATTCTAAGCACATTTCCACGCAACTGAATGAAGTTGATGAATGATTCTCCCAACTAAGCACGCTTAAACTCACAATAGTAGGCAATCATTGCTAGGAAGAAAATTCTATTGAATTCACCAGGGTCTACTTTCCGGTAAAGAAGGTGGTTAGAAGTGAAATACAAATCTAAGCTTACACGAAACATATTTTCCCCTTAAAAGACACCTGATTACCACTTGATTTCCATTCACAGCTGCTTTTTCTCCAATAACTTTGATAAAACAAAGTTTAACAACGTGACAAACTGAGTGCCTAACTAGAATTACACTGGTAGCATGATCTGCAAACATGTGGTGAGATTTTTCTTAAATTCTGTATAAGGCAAGTGGGGGGTGGGTTGTCCACATCAAGCTGTGATCTTGCAATACCTCCCCCACTACACAACTAGCTTTGTTGTGGAGGAGGAGAGACTCTCATTGGCACTAATGTGGTTTTTGCCTAATGCTAATTGCTGGATGGGGAGGGGGGCAGAGATATTTAATGAAATCATGACTAGAGAGGACTTAAAACTCCCCCCATGCCCTGTGGCGTAGATGATGACACCCACCAAACACATCCCTGGTGTTTAATATCAAACAAGACGAACGAAGAATAACTATCGGGGAAGCTAACTATTAGTTCAGAGATGGGGCACTCTGCATGCAAAGTTCTAAGTTCAATTTCTGGCATATCTAGTTAAAAGGAGCAGGTAAGCTGGTGGTGAAAGTCTGAAATCCTAGGGAACTGCTACCAGTCAGAGTTGGCAATGCTAGACTACAAAAATCAAACAGTCCAAGGTAAGGTGGCTTCCTACTTAACAGGTGGCACTGCAGTCCCATATACTGGGATGGGCAGAGGGTAGATTGGAATCTATTGGTAGATCTTCGTTTGATTTGCAGTAGATTGGCAAGGGTCTCCGACTCCTAATTTTTTAACAACAGCAAAGCAACTTTTTCTACCTTAATCAAGCTGCTGAAATGAAGAAAGCTAACTTTCGTGGGAAAGGGATGTGACCTCAGTTCAGTTCTGTGACAGAATATAAACTCCCAGGCTCAGAGGCATCCTGTTGTTTTCAACTCTTAACTGTGGGCATGCAGTTGGTCACTCCTGGTTGGGAGAGCTTGGGTTTCTAGTCAAAACAAAGTAGATCCAGCAACACTTAACTCTTGTCTACCCCTTCTATGTGTGTCTACTCAGCAATACGTTCAATTCCATTCAGTTCCATGGGACTTACTGATAGATAAATGGGCATAGCACTCCAGTCTCAATATAGCTGTCCTACATGATCATGTGAAGTTCCAAGTTAAAACATGGTCTGCATGCACCTACTTAGTTGCTCTGAAATATTACAAGTATATATACCTATTTGCTGTGAACCAAATTAACTATCAGCAAAACACTATTTTCAACATACAGAAACGCTGTGACTTGCCCTTTCTCTGCACATTATACGCTTCTAATTTCCTTACATTTTCACTCGTCTCCCCTTGAACACATAGGAATTTGTGTATAAAATTCCAAATCTTGAGGCAATTAGAAACACTGCTAATCTTGCTTCATGCTAATTACATCAAAGGGATCAAAGACCGCATCATGCACAGCCTATCTACCACTCAGATACGCTGAGAGAGTTCATCTTCTCCATTTAATAGCTTGGGTTTAATAGCTGGTGCAGTTCCAGCGGAAAGTTTTTATATTGACATTTGGTTAGAGGATATAAAAGCACAGCTTTTGGGAAAGAAGCCTGCCTTAAAAAAAAAAAAGTTGATAGAATCAATTGCATTTGCTCTTCTTTAGACATCATAATATGGCCATCAAATATTGCCATGGGAGTGGTAATCCCGACAGTTGTCAGATGTCATCATTGGACAGGCCATAAAAACGGGTGGAGCAAGGAGATCTGGGCAGCCAGGCTCATTACAGTCTCCAGAGCAGTAAGGAATGTGTTTGGAACAGCACAAACAGGCTCTAAGAGACAGTGCAATGTGTTCCCCGAGAATGGGAATTGTTTCTGCTCCACTCATGGCATGGCAAGATGCTTTAGAAACTCACTGGTGATCTGCAACGGAGGCTGCAATTTGAAAAGAGGGGTAGCAGTAACTCCATAGAGCTAGCACAAGTCCCTTTCATGAGTCAACACAGTTCTTTAGATTCAAAATCACAGCTTCTCATTTGGGAAACTCTTCCATTTTTCTGAACACAACTCCCCACCACCTTACATCATCCCATTCTTTCACAGAGCCGAAGTGATTTGTTACGCCCATTCCTTTCTCACCCACACCTTTGCATACCTATGTTAAAGGCCAGACAGAATCTAATCCTTGGAGTATAAATCACAAGACAGACTATGCAAGAAATGTCAACAAAATCTGATTCACTTGAACAAGAGCAGAGTTTGAAAGGCATAATTACGTTTTATATTCACAATTTCCCCCCAAATAGTCCATTCCTTCAGCCCCAGCTCATACTAAACAATAGTTTTTGGAAATATTCCAGACATTTCTCCTTTCCAATTTCTCCCAAAAAGTCAAGCTAAGGCATTTATTATTTAGAAAAAGGAATCCCACCAACATAGTGCGTTACGTCACATTTTTCCTGTATAAAAATAATCTCATTGTAGGAAGGGAGGGAGAGTCTCGGTTCATGCAAACTATGTGTGAAAATAATCCCAAAGCCTATTTTGCTCTATTAGCAACAACATAGCAGTCACATGATAAATTGCACACTACATTTTCTCACACTGAGATTATTTATCTCTAAACTGTCTTGTAAATGAATCATACTGGGAGAGACAGAAATAAGAAGAGATATTATGAAAACAATTTATAACATGCATGTTCGTGCATATTAGTCTTAATCGCTTTTTACAGCAGCCATAAATCATGTAGAAATCATATTTCTAACAGCCAAAAGGAATTTAAATTCTGGTCTAATTCTGCTGAATTGTTCCCTGTACATATATTATAAATGATTATACATGCAACTTTATGGAAAAATTCCATTAAGAATATCTGGTCGAAATTCAGTATCCCGCTGAAGGAATCATCTCGGTAAAGGCAGTTCCAACATCATTTTTCCATATTCATCTGTCATGGGATTATCACGTGCTGTACCACAGCGAATCCCTTTTCTCACTTACGTTGGTATGAAGCAGTGACAGGTTCTTATAACACTATGGGCTGAAGCATAAAGCCTAAAGCATCTTCACAAATTATGTCCCAACCTGACTATTGCCATTTTAATGCTCCTGGCAATGTAGAAGACAGGAAAATGTCACTCAGTATAACCCAAGATCCACAGCATTCCCAAATAAACAGCAACTCTGTGGTCATAATTCTGAAAATCACCATGGGCTATAACTAGGGACACGCTGGGTGACATATTTCATCCTCAGGGTTTGTGTCCCTGCAGGAGTTGTAGACCACATTGTGGAGGCTTAGGCCATGGGAAAGTTAGCAGAGCAAGAGAAATCCCATGAGTATTTATTTCTTAATCCAGCAACAACAGCAGAAATGGAGAGAAACTTGCTCAGCAAAGTATTGCAGGTTATAACATTTTCACACAGTTCTGCGCCTATAAAAACAATGAAGGTTTTTACCTAGCTCCTTCAGGCTGTTTCACACATCACTTTGTAGGAGGACACACATGACAGACACATATGGCAACTAAAACATTTCAAGCAGCTACAGTCTGCACCCTCTTCTTCTTTTGACTGTGTACAGGTATCCTCCCCCCCCCCCCGACCATGTATACATGCGGTGCCTGGAAATTAAATCAAACCAGGAAATGGCGGGAGAGACCTCATGGCTCACAAGGAGACCCTCCTGGAGCCTCAAGGGGACTTGTGAAGGCGGAAAAGGCCCTGAAGAGACCAGAGGCGCAGTGGGGTTTAGTTTAGGCTGCTCAGCCTCCTCGTCTAACAGCTAATGCATGCGGTAGCGCAGCAGCAGCAGCCACTTTCCCACACGGCCTCCAGCTCACCCCAGTTCTTCAGTTCTAGATGCTTTGGTCTGGGTTGGTGAAAAGGTATCAATAAACCTTAGTGCCCACTTCAGAAAATCTTAATACTGCCAGCATTAAGCCGGAAAGTTGGCAAGCAAGACTTCAATATGTGCAAAAATGCAAACCTTCATTTAAAAAGAATTATAGGAACGACATGTGCTTGGGCAGAAAGCCTCACAGACACAAAACCCTGCTTCCCCCACCCCACCCCCGAGTCTGCATGAGGTCGGATGGAAATACGTTTTTCTCCTGCACCGGATCAATAACCTTTCCCCATGTCTTTCAGGTTTAATCTTCTGGCTCAGAAGAGTCCAGTGGATTTTCCAAATTCCTAATATAAAAGAAGGGAAGCTGCTTCAGTACAAAAGGAAAGTTCAAGTTTAAATGGAAAAATAAACAAACAAGCTAAACCTACCATGAGTTTTTATGAGGTTTTGTCTGTTACAGGAAAGACAAGGCTGGAAAGAAAATCGTAGCATTCAGTTTACATTGTTACGCTAGGAGGCTTTATCTTGTCAGTTTTTAAAATTAATTAAATCCAACTCTGGTAGTTTGGTATTACAGCTATGTTCTTCATTTGGATGTTTTGTAAGTAATCCTCAAGTCACTTTCACAGGCCTGAACCCTGCCCCAGGCCAGCCTAACCCAGCCAAAGTAAATGTGGAATCAGGAGGATTTTGAAACTACCTAGCAAAATGACAGGAATAAGTTTTGTACAAAAACATTCTCCAGCAAATTTCTCACTTTGTAACTCTTTAACTGACAATATCATTGTTTATTTACTGCGTACAAAAGAGACAAATTCTGTCCAGGCTGCGTTACAGAATGCAACTCAGGAAAAGAAATAGAGATGCTCTTCAATCATTAGCTGGCTACACTAGTGTCATCCTATTTGCATGAACACTTTCACAATGTTTTGGGGCATGATCCCTCTCCAGCTTCAGCTACAGCCAACTTGGATCAAGACACTAAATACAAGACAGAGAGGCATGCATATAAATCAGGCATCCTCAATGACTGACAGCATCTCCTCCATTTGACCCAGGAATGACCTAGGTCAGGTGGATACCATTTCATGAATGGAGGTTATGAACTGCAGAGGGGCCATGGATGTTTATTACCCAATGCTCCAAGAGTTATACTGTCAGCTGAACTGGTTAAGACTCTCAGAATAATGTCTTTGCTCTAATCTTTGTTGTTGTGCTCCTTAACCTTCACCGTGTGACAGGGTCATCCTCATCATAAGTATCTACTCTCCCATCCAAATTGCTGTCACTGCAAGCCACATTTACTGCATTGCCACAAAGTGCTGAAGGGGGTCTGGAACCTTTTACTACCAAGCATGAGAATGGACCGGGGAAGGAACTGTATCAGAATCAGTCTTAAGGGGGTATCTTCTACGTGTATAAGGTTTTCTCCGAAGAGAGAGAAAGTCTAATGGGTCAGGTTTACCATCCCCACATTGGAAAGCTTATGTATGTAGAGGTAAACTCTTTCTGAATGACACCAATAACACATCAATTGGAGTGCACTTGCAGGTGCTTGGGGTAATGTTGAGGGAATAGGGCTAAGCACAAACATTCCCAGGGGCTCCTTCACGGATGCTAAATATGTAAATAGCGGCTGGTCTACACAGGGAATCGCTTGATGTTTCTCAACAGGGCCATTCAACCTTCAAGTAGGTTTGGCTAGAAAACATGGTTTGAGTGTCCACCTACCAAAGTAAAATAAAATTAAAATACTTCCTGTGAACAAAATTCACACATGTCATGGAAAATATGGTTTGAGCCTAGCCTCTTTCTTTCAGACATCCTAGTTTTCTATGATCTCAGATTTGTTTTTAGTTGTCTCCTGCTGTCAGTCTGATATATTACGGTCCAGGGTGGGGCTGGGGAATCACTGTACTATGGAATTGTTCTGCATGTATAGATCAGTACTAAAATGAGTGTTGAGTTGTATTAATTCTGAAACCATCTTGCTAGTGCTTCACTACTGGCTGAACCACCTATCCATGGATCAACCCAACTCATTTTTCACATGACAAGTTAACCTCCCATCCCCCCCCCCCCAAAAAACCAACCCTGTTCCTACTTAGAAGTTCAGTGTAAGGATGCTCAGAGACAGAAGCTGTGTACATGCTAAAAGCTTTAAAACACAGCTATCTATCATACTTTTTTCTCAGTTTGGATCAAAGCTGGTTTGGAGGAAAATGCATCCAAACACACTATCTCCTAAGAAACAACGGGCTAGATATGGAATGTGACTAATTTCATGGTTATGCTGCTTGCCAAACCAGCAGTGGGAGAACAATGGATGAGGAGTAAATGGGAGTGTGTACACAGCCTAGATTTCCCATTGTAGGGGAAAAGGCACATCTAGGACGGATGCACTGCAAGAGCAGGACCTCTCCTCCAACTGGGGCCACACTCCATTGCTTACTTAGCACAATGGTGAATCCGCATGTGGCTGGAGACAAGACCCAGCTGTGAATTGAAAAAAAGAGCATGGCACCGTGTCCCTTTGCTTTCTTTCCCTGTCAACCATTTGGATGGGCAGCCACTGGGAGGATTAAAGGAAAGGCAGCCCTAATACTCTGAGCAGTAAATAAATTAGGTCAAGCCAATTCTTGACGGGCTTGCTATGACAATATAATGACAGCTAGATGCATGCTCTCCTTTTGACCAAACAGAGCTAGTTTTTTCTAATTTCTATAGAATTAGTTCAGCACGGAGGGGAGCAGCAGTTAGAAGTCGCATTAAGCTATGTTGTACTGTCCTTCAATAAAACAACTGGTGCAGGTAGGGAAAGGAAGAGTTAGGTCAAAGCTATTATTACTGTGTCAATATAATCACGGACGGGTTCCATTTCAAGGTCGCTTGCCTTTTGCCTGGATGGGGTGTTACCGAGGAATCATCATTTTGAGCTTTAGGCTCAAAGTGCCCATGCCAACCTCTACCTACAGCAGCCTTTGCCAACCTGGTGCTCTCCACACCAGGACCACCATTTTGGACTACAACTGTCGTCAGAACCAACCAGCACCAGACTGGCAAAGGCTGACCTCAGTCAAAAGGAGGGACTCTGGCCAGTTAGGCACAGCAACCCAAGACAAGCAAATGTCTTCCTCTTTACCTGCTTCCTAACCTAATTAAACCCTTCAAGGAACATTATTCAGAGCCCTACCAGAGGAGACTCTACGCTTGATATACTGCAAGCCAGCAGTAGACACATCATAGAAATACGTGTGAACATCCATTACATTCATATGATGCACACTGCAGCTTTTGAACTCCACACTTCTGCACTCAGAAACCATGGGAAGAAAGCTTAGGTCCACTAATATTCCAGACACCTTATCCACCTTCTCTTTTTTGTTTGCTCTGGAAGAAAACCCTCCCTTGAATACAAAGCCTCCAAGAGTTTTCTCTTCAAAACCCTCAGCGTTCAGCCCTACCATAGCCAAGCCCAGTTCATTCAGCCGTGGTGAACAAGAGGCCGGTCTGTTTCCTCCCTCCTAGTTAGCTCAGCTGCTGTTCCTACTTTCTTCCCCTAGTGATCCCTTCCATCTTCTACATCTTTGCTATTTTCTTACATGTTTAAAGTTAGGACACAAAGCATTCGAAGCAGTTTTGTACCATACTGAGCTCCAGGAAGCCTATGAGGGCCCAAGGTATCCTCAGCCTTCCATCACAGCCTTTTCCCCAATTGTTCACCAACAAGGCACCTTGTTCTCCAAGAACCAGGCTTGGGAAGTCACAAGGAGCAGCTCCAAGCAACCACCAGTGTCAGAGTGTTGAGGGCAACTGCTGATTCACTGCAGCCACCTGAAGACAAGCCTTTCCCCACTCTTCTTGCCTTGAAATAGGCAATATCTGCACCTGGTTCCTCTCTTTAACGTCTCATGCAGGTACCTGTGCTGCTATGCAGCAATGTGTACTTACACCCCAAATTTCCTTACCTAGCCTGGTTCAGTTCCACACCTAACCTATCGAGCACCCATCATCCTCTCCTTCCTATATTTAGTATCACGACCATCGTGTAATTCTCACTGCCTGTATTTAGCCAAATAATTGCTGCCCCAGTACTGAGCAGACCTTTGTAATTAATTGATCTTTGTGTTTTGTGAGAAACAGCATACCGCTTCTGAACTCCGATCTGTTGTTGTGTTGCTCATCTGCCCCTTCTTTAAGTGTATAATTCGTCCCATCTCACACTGTCACTCAAACTAAAGATCTGAACAAGTGTTCGTCTTGTACATGTGCATTCCTCAACATGCGTGGACAAGGACACACAGTAATAAGAATTAATTTTTCCTAATTAAATCTTTCTAACTATGTACTCAGTATGAGAGGGAGGGGGCTCAGATATAGCATTACTAGATTTCTAAGTATCCTCAGCAGCACTGCTGGTTTTTTAAAAAAATATCCTCAGCTCCCTGTGCTGCAGTTTGGAGTGAAATTGCACCAATTGTCTTTACAGCAACAGTGACAATCTAATGACTTAATAACACATTTTTTAAAATATGGGGGGGGAGAAGGGTGTGTGTGTGTGTGTTTGCAGTTTCAATTAAAAACATTATTCCTCAGTGCCTTGGGAAATATAACCAAACAACTTTGTAGTACAGGATGTTCAGCAGGAAACATGAGTTTAGTGGCGATTTGGAAATATACCACATTTTTCCCTGTATAACATGATCCCATGTATAAGACAAACCCTACTTTGGGGAGCCCAAAATTAAGAAATCAGTATTTTTAAGTTCAGTTTTTTAGGGAATCACCCAAAGAGTTGAGCTTTTTTTTGGGGGGGGGGAATCACCTTTTGTGTGATCCCCCATGCTTTGGCACAGCAGGTGAGAGCTGACAGAATCGTGGCCAAGTTCCCTCCTCGCCTCGGCACCATCTTGCCTCTCCAACCAGCTCCACAGCACTGATGACTCAGGAGCCACCAGTTCACCCAAGGCTTACTGTATAAATCCATGTATAAGACGACCCCCAATTTTTGACAAAAAAAATTGGGGGGAAATCAACATCTTGTACAAGGAAAAATGTGGTGTGTGAGTCTAGGGCAGGCTCACCAGCTGGATGCCCTTCAGATGTTTTGGACTGCAATTCCTATCAGTTTCACCCAGTACAAATGTGCTGGCTGCAGCTGATAGGAGTAGTCATTCCAAACATCTGGAGTGTGCCACTGGTTGGGACCAATGACATTATAAGCCATAACATCTGGAGGGCACCAGGATGGCAAAGGCTGGCCTAGGGTGTCCTTAAAGAGAGGATACAGCAGTGCTTCCTTCCCAGATGGTGTGACATGATTCATTTCCATTTTCCTTGGCCTATCATGACCCATGTTACATGTGCCAGAAGAATCAGGTTTGAGTACAGTCACTTCATAGCATGTTCTGGCTGCCTCCCATTTGTGATACTTAAAAATGGATGCTGTGTTGCCATGTATGTTTCTACCACAGTCCATTTTAAAAAAAGAGTTCTTCTCCAGGTTGAGGAGTTGGGAACCCTTCCATTTTTGGTGTAACTCCATTATGACACAAAGGAGGCAGCTCACTCCATCCCAAAAATGGTGTGTGCATGCAGTGTAGTGCAATAGTTGGAGCAGAGGTTCTCAAACTGTTTTCTCTGGGCCACACTTGCAGAATAAATATTTGCTCTTGCCAAATTTTTAATTGATAAGAAATACATTGGGAAAACACACATTAAAAAAAACTTCTGGCAGTTGTTCCATTTATTCTACAAATTACGAAATAAAATTTTTTGATACTATAATATACTAATCTGAAATGTTTAATTGTTTCTTTGATTGTCCTTGAATATTCCCCACCACACTTGCCATCCTCTTCTGCCACACCCTTTGAGAACCACTGGTTTGGGTGTTGGATTATGGCCCAGGAGACCATGGGCCATTCTAGTTCAGTGTTGTCTACACTGACTGATAGAGGCTCTCCAGGGTTACAGACAATGCTCTCTCCCAACCCTACCTGGAGAATTCAGGGATTGAACCTGGGACCTTCCACATGCAATGCTCTACCACTGAGTTGCAGCCTAAACTGGATATGAAAATCAGTCACTCTGCCCAGGCGGCCCTTGGTACCATAGCTCTGGAACAGACATCTTCAGCAGAGAAGGTTCAGACCTTTGGGGGAAGCAACACCATTCGAACTGGTATGAAACCAACCTAAGTTTGTTGTGCACATATACATTTCCTGCAAAGACTTTAGGTGGCACTACAAAGAGCTAAAAAAAATAAGGCTAGTTCTCATTTGTTATGGTACCACATTGCAAGACTACAAAGCAGAGCCTGAAGCTCTAATCAACTTGCACAGCTTATCTGCCTTACATTAATGCTCAATTATATTCTGCTGATTAGCACACAAAGAACCTGCACTTCCTCAGATCATACTGGTTGATGTTTCAGGTCAGGAAAAGCCCCGTGAACAGTTGATGTTAGTGAGAGGGTTTCTCTCTCTCTCTCTCTCTGTAAGCTTTCGCTTTCACTGAATGGCCACAAACTGCCTGTGGCCACAGAGTGGAAGGTGTGGGGCTGCTGGCCAGGAAAGCAGCCCTGGAACTCAAGTACAGATTTCTGTACCTCTCAGGGCCGTCTTACCCATAGACACTAGTGGTGCGGGGTGCCAGGGCACCAAGTTCTGGAGGGCACCAGGCGAGAGTCCGGGGAACACCAAATGAGCGTGCAGAGTGAGCGAGGGTGCATGCACCGCTCCCACGGAGTGTCGGCTCGGTTTTTTCCCTTTTAGCCTGCAGGCGCCGAATTCTGTGGGGCGCCAAAAGGCTAAAAGGGAAAAAACTGAGCCAATGCTCAGTAGGAGTGGCGCACGCACCCCTGCTCGCTCAGTGTGCTCGCTCGCCCAAGGGGTTGAGGCACAAGCACACACGGCGCCCCTCCTGCTAGCCGTATTCATCTTCGAGCAAGGCATCAGGCACCAGGGATCTCCCCAGGGCCGGCTCCCCCGGCCCGCTCGCCACCCTCACCTGCCTCCATCATGCCACGCCAAAGCAGCGCCGCGCCCGGAGCCTCTGCCTGCCGTGGCCACCGCGGCACGAAGTAGCCAGCTGAGCCCGCCTCCTCCAGCCCCCGCAAAGCTGGGCATGTCACCAGCAGTGCCATCCCGTCCCAAGAGGCTTCCTCCGCCACTGCTGGTGTTCCCTCCCTAAAAAAAGGTTGACAACTCTGGGACATGTGATGTGGGGGGGGGGCACTGGAGGAATCTTTGCACCACAGCGTCGGATATGCTTAAGACGGCCCTGGTACCTCTCAGTGGAGACTCACCTCCTGTGTTTCATCACAATGGCTGTAGACATTTACAAGAGCAAGAGCGACAATCATCTAGCCCAGATCATCATTCTGCAGCTATGCTCCTTTACAAAAGTGGGTGGGTAGGAAATCATTGTTTTTTGTATGTAACATCGACCCAAAGCTTGCTCTATAAAGATAAAACCACTAGCATGAAATTGCTGCAAAGGAGGATCCACAATGAGGACCCAACCTGCAGGCATCAATTGTTCTGCAAGCCACATCCAGATGTTGGCAACGGCTGGAGGTCCTGTGCCTGCCTTTTGCTCTTGTCGCTGTGAACGATGAGCACATATGTTGGGAGCCTCCAGCTCACTTGAAAACAACATCAGAGATCCCTCCTTAAGGTAGCTGCCAGCCAGTCGCTCACCCAAAATCAAGGCACCCACCTTGGCCTTAACAATGAACCCTGCACCACTTCAAGTCTTCAAAGGATGGTTGATGGGGAGAGCTTAAAGAGGGTGGTGGAATTTCGTGGGGGAATCTAAGCGGGAGGGGAATCAGAGAGAGAGATACAGAGACGTGCCTGAGGAATCCCTCAAAGCTGCCCCACCCCCTCCATCATCGCCTCCTTGAAAGCACTTCAAGACACCGATCAGGCAGGCAACCTCCCAGAAAAACCACGAAGAGCTGCCTCAGAAGGCGAAGCGGGAAGCCAGGTAACGAGGGACGGAGATCAGCTTTGGTAATGGTCACCTTGCGTGTCCATTCTCTACACAGGAGAAAAAACGCTTTCGGAGACTCACGCCTTCACGCACAGGCAGAAGGAGCTAGCCTGCTGCGAAGGAGCCCCCTCCCTTAAGTCTCCAGCATCAGCAAGAAAAGTGGGTCAGGCAGATCGCTCGTTGCACAGGGAGTAGTCGCGAGCTGGAAAATGCCTGCTCCCCCCGCCCGGACCCCTTTGCTTATCCTCCAGCGCTGGATCCCCTCCTCCGCTCCTCTTTCACCTTCCCAATGCGATTAGGTATCGATTCCCGCCTTCCCTGCCCGACCCCTCTATAGGACCAGGCGCCTTCGCCTTATCCAACCGCTCAGCCATTCCACCTGCAGAAAACCACTCGGTTTGGCGCGATTCTGCTCGGTAAAGTCACATCCTGGGCCCCGGGCTCGCGGGAATGTGGATCCCGAGGCAGGTGGGGAGGGAGGAGGGAGGCGAGAGCAGGCTTGGAAGAGGCGATCCATCGCGGCTCCTCTCCGTACCACCCACGGCGTTTTAACAAGGAAATCGCTTCTCCAACCAAAACAACCGCGAAGGCGCCTTCCACACCAGTAGCGCGTCCTGGAGAAAGCCTCTCCAAACGCGCACACCCCTAAACTTTACGCACAGTTCAATCCGCAACCTTCCGCCCTACTTACTTCCACCTACCCCTCCAAAAAACACCCCTCCAAGGAATATCCTTCCCTTTGCTTTACATTCCCCCGGAGAGGGGTAAAAAGTTCGGTACACACTGCAGCTTCACGGACAGCTATAAACACTGGGAGGGGTGTGTGTGTCTTGTATATACACTCGACAACCTCCATTTCTGTCAGGGCCACACCTCCAAAGGGTCCGCGCGCCACAATTTTGGGGATCACCCCTCTTCCTTGCCAGCAATCTCGCCACCTCAAGCAAATCGCCACTCGGCCCTCCTCCCAAAAAAAGCCACCCAGAGATCTATTCTCCTTTTAACACCCCCCCCCCATCCCCATCAGGCCCGCCTTGGTGTGCAACTGGCCAGAGGTCAAGGTGAACCACCGCTAAGGTCGCACCAAGGGGAACGAAGGAAGGGGAGAGGCGCATCTAGAGCTCTATAGACGGAGAGAGATAGGGAGAGAAAAAGGTTCCACTTACGCACTGCCTCCTGCTTGGGATCCAGGCTGTGTATAACCCCTTGGACGCCGCCGATCCTGCCGTGCAGCGCCCGGACCCTGCGCTGGGTGATCTGGATCTCGCCCTCGATCTCCTGAAAGAGGGCGCACGCATGCCGGGCCACATCGGAGAGCTGCCGGAGGATCCGCGACAGAGCCACGTTGCTGAGCGAGCACAGGTCCAGCACCATCAGCGCCGCCGCCTCCTTCTCCTGCCCATCGGCCGGCAGCACCACCGCCAGCCCCGCGGCTTCTTCCTCCGGCTCGTCTGTGGCAGCCGACGCCGCTGCCGCTTCGCCCGGCTCCTCTCTCGGGCTACTCCCCGGCTGAGGAGGAGCAGGAGGCGGCGGCGGCGGCTCGCCTCCCGCGCCCTCGTCCAGCACCGAGGCGATGGGCTGCCGGCGGCACAACCACTGCGGCTCCACGATCCGCTTGGCGAAAGGCATGGCTGGGGAGAGAGCCTGGGCGAGCGCCGCGCTTCGCCCTCCGAAGAAGCCGCTGCCGCCCTCGCGTCCCCGGCGCCGAGTGTGTCTCTCCGGGCTCTTTCCAAACTCGCCTGGCTTCCTCCTCCGCCCGAGCGCCCGTCACTTGCTAGCAGCCGGCATGGGAAGGCGCCGGGTCCCCCATGATCTCTCTCCGCGCGGGCTCCGGGGAAGCGGCCGCGGCCACCTTCGCTGCTGCTGCTGCTCAGTTCCTTCCTTCCTTCCCACCCGCCTCCTCTGCCGCCGCCTCGCTCTCCTCCTCCTTCTCCTTCTCCAGCTGCTGCTCCCGGCAAGCTCCCTCCTCTGCCGCGCGCCCCTTGCTTCGCTACGCAGCCCGAGCCTTCGGCGCGAGAGGTGGATTTTAATAGGGCGCCTTGAAAACCCGGAGAAAGGAACGCGCGCCGCTCTTTTGTGAGGAGGAGCAGAGCAGGCAGGCAGGGAGAGACACCCACTCAGCGCAGGGAAGGAGGCGGCGGCGGGCACAGAGAGGCATTCCCCCTCGCGACCACGAGGGGACACTGCAGGCTCCGCGCAGCGCCTGGTTGGCTGGCTGGCTGGCTGGCTAGCGGACTACCACCATCAGTGGATGAGAACTTGGGAGCTGGAGGGAGGATTTTGGAAGTTTGGCAGCCCAAGGAAAACATCGCCTTCGAGATGCGCCCAGAGAGAGGAGAGGAGAGGTGTGCGCTGGGCCAGGGGGTTTCGAAAAGCAGAAAGGAGGTCCTTCCTTAGTAATGCCACTGTGTTAATTAAGGCTGCAGTCTTTTTTTTTCCAGGGAGGAAGCGCAGACCAAGTTTGACAGCATTTGACAACTCGGTGCCCTCCTAATGTTTTGGAGTTCCCATGTTCCTGGCTTCCAAAGGGTCACAAGCTGGAGAGACCAATCAAGTCCCACCTCTCTTCCATGGAGTCAGTGAGTGGCGTTTGACAAACGGGCTAGTCTCACAAGAACAGGGGGAGCACCTTAAAACACTTTGCAAAATTACAGCACAGTGTCAATAATCAGCAGCCAGGGATTGCTTGGATAGCGCTCAGCCCTGGGACTCCAAAAGACCTTCTCCAGAAGGACAAGAGCATCTAAGAGCATAATTCAGAATGAATAATTTAGTAAGTTTAACGCAGTGTAGAAATTACAAGCGATGTCCTTTGACATTGGACAAGCACGTAGGAGATAAAATGCAAAGCTATTTCAGCTTGCCCTGAATGCATTCTGGCTACCACCCTTCATTGACCTATTTTGCAGGAAGAGGCTGCTGACTTTGGTGCTCAGGGATCCCCTGGTCCTCACTTGGCTGTTGCCTTGTTTGATGCAGTTCATAAACAAGTTAAAGCCAATGAAATAACTGGATTGAAGGTTCTAATCCTGAATGCAAGCCCTGCAGTAATTACACTAGGGACCAGTCTCCAGGTTACGGTCAAAACATGGCAACAGTTTGAAACAAACTCTTTCTGGCAGGTGGACCATAGATCTGCAGAGACGAAATGGGCAAATGATCACCAGTTTCTGCACAGTCCCCTCTTTATGCACACACACATAGATGCACCTGTGGGCATTTGGCATTGCTTTCTTGCTGAAGCTGCGCAGGTCTTGGTCTGGTCAGTACCTAACTTTGACGGGAGATTGTCTTGGGAACCCCTGTACGCATCCAGTGGATTTAATGACTGAGGAAAGGCAAGCTATAATATAAATGTGGAAAATAAATGCAACACTAGGTATGCACTCATAATAGTCTCTTTCTCTAGGCGGTCTGTATCCTTTGCACAGATCCTGCAGGCCCAGCCCTATCACTGGCAGAGCGTGGCAAGTACTTCAGGTAGCAGATGCTGGGAGCAGGAAATGTAGGGAAGGTGTAAGAGGACAGAGCTGTCAGCTGTGCATGTGCTATACAGTCTGCCCTTTGGACAAGCCTGACCAAGTAAGATTCAACTCCCAATTGGTTGGGCTCAAAGGAGACGGGCTCACCAGCTTGTCAATTTCCCTTGATGCAGCAAAAGGTCGGGAGTCAACCCTGCATGTTACAGAGGTTATCTTTGCACCTCTTGGCAAAGGACCATAACTCAGTGGTAGAGAAGCTAGCTGCTCTGAGGGTGGAAGATCCCAGATTCCAGGTATGGAGAGACTCGTACCTGAAATCCCTGAGGGCCACTACTAGTCAGTACAGACAAAGCTGAGCTAGAAGGACTGCACAGCCAATGGAGGGTTAAATTCTGCCCTCCCACCCATCAGCTGATATGTCAGCTGGTGGGTGAGTGGGCGTGGTTTAAGAAAAATGGAGCCGCAGGCTAAACTGGATCCCCCGGGAGGCCAAAACTGGCCCACAGGCTGAAGGAATCTACCCCTGCCCTAAATGGACCATCTTATGCACCATATTCTGATTCGCACAATGGCTAACCCACTGTTTCCAGAAAGTCCACACACAGGGCTTGAAGTTTCACTCGCACACACTCCTGCCATTGCCCCCAGCATCCTGCCGCTGAACAGAGATGCTTCCTTTAACTATATGACTATACTAAAAAGGGCAGGGAGGAAAGAGGTAACTTCTGTTATTGCTTCTATTACTATGACTTGCAAACCAAAACAGTAGCCTCCTTAGGGAAGCTGTATATCTCCCAAATCCAAACATAACTGCTCAGGCAAGCACCTGGAAAAATCATCTAATGCCTTTTGGCTTAAAAACTGTAGCATTTACCCCAAAAGCCTTTGCTTTTTCAGTTTCATGTGTACATATTTTCTTATGTAATATTCTTATTTTCTTAGGTGGGGCATTACCCACCCTGGAATTGACATTTCATCCTCCTGTGCATATAAGTTAAGGTGGTAGTTGCCCCTCCCTCACCCTCCCAAAAATGTTCAATATCTTTTTTAGAAAACCAGCAGTTAAACAAGTCCGATTTGGACCATTTTGGCCTCTTAGGACTACAGTAAATTGGAATCATTATTTAAAATGAATGCATTCTGAAAGGCTGTGTTTTTCTATACTTTCTTTAGGCATGGTTTTGATTTAGTTTCTTTAATGAACTGAGCACCAGCTGTTTAATTTGGTAATGTTCCTCATTGCTCTCTGAGCTCTCCAACTCATCACCAAGGCCTGACTCATTTATTAATTCAGGAATAGGAAACCAGTGCTCTAGCCAGATAGTGTTGAACTCCAAATCCCATTAGCCCCAGCCAGTGGGTCCAATGATCAGGGGTGATGGAAATTGTAGTCCAGCAACCAATGATCAGGGGTGATGGAAATTGTAGTCCAGCCTACAGCTTCCCCATCTCTACCGTGTTTTGGTTCTTACTTAACGATTCACATGTATTCATGATCTGAGTATCTCAAATGTGTTTGCTATGGCAAAGAAACAGATTTGTACTCACAGAAGCTTCTCCAGTTCAAGGTATTTCTGTTTATGAGACAACAAATTGAAACAGGACACTCTGTAAAGCAAAATGTAGTATATTAACCCATTTGATAATTTGGTGCTATTTTGTTATACATTTCCCACCTACTTTGCTCTAGAAAAGGAACAGCCCTAGATAGAAGACCATTAACTTTACTATTTGGAAGATATTTACTACAATATGGCTGCCTGGGTAGAGAATCCAAGAGAGATTTAGGTGAGGCAAAGAGAATGGAATGCTTTGGTCTTTCTTAAAGGTAAAGGCACATGTATCACATGCAGTAGTCACTTCCTTATGACCTGGTCCTACATCACCTTGGTAAAGTTAGTAAAGGAGCAGTCAGTGACTACTAACAGTAGATTCTTAGCTATTTCAAGTTAGAGCATTCATTCATTCACACTGAGGTTCAGCTCCGAGGGCCTTCTGGCAGTTTCCTCCCTGCAAGAAGCGAAGTTACAGGGAACCAGGCAGAGGGCCTTCTCGCTTGTGGCACCTGCCCTGTGGAACGCTCTCCCATCAGATGTCAAGGAAATAAACAACTATCTGACTTTTAGAAGAACATCTGAAGGCAGCCCTGTTTAGGGAAGCTTTTTATGTCTTACGTTTTATTGTATTTTTAATATTTTGTTGGAAGCTGCCCAGAGTGGCTGGGGTATTATTATTATTATTATTATTATTATCAATTCATTCCTTGAAAGTAGTTCAATGAGAATTAATCAGAAAAACACCACCAGACTTTCCTAATTTTTTTCAATGTGGGCCCTGTTGATGGATATAAAGCCAAAGATGTTGAAGTCTTGATGGGTCTTTGGATAGGAAGTCACCATTCTTTTCCATCACAAGAGGGTAATCAAGGTCAGGGTGCTTGTGCCAATTGTGATAAGAATGTAAGTCCTGCTGACTGTAAGCCCATCTAGTCCAGCATCCTTTCTCACGTTGGCCAACCAGGTGCCCATGGGAAGCCCAGAAGCAGGTCCCAAGTAGAACATTGCCATCATGGATGGTAGCCAATGAAAGCCCTATCCTCTTTTAAAGCTGTCCAAGTTGGCAGCCATCACTACATTTGGGGGGGGGGGGATTCCACCGTAAATTATTACATGTGTAACTTACCTTTTCTCATAGAAGTTCAAGGCGATGTAAACATATGCACTGTGTAATTAAGTACTTTTTTTTTTTGGTCTGTCCTGCCTTTTCTAAGTACAGTGGTACCTTGGGTTAAGAACTTAATTCGTTCCAGAGGTCCATTCTTAACCTGAAACTGTTCTTAACCTGAAGCACCACTTTAGCTAATGGGACCTCCTGCTGCACCACCGGAGCATGATTACCAAAATCCATTGAACATTTATAAACAGCTGCTGTAGGTTTAGTTTTCTGTAAGGATCCCAACTTTCTGTCCAACAGTTTAGGACAGGTTTCCTAAACCTCCGCCCTCCAGATGTTTTGAGACTACAATTCCCATCATCCCTGACCATTGGTCCTGCTAGCTAGGGATCATGGGAGTTGTAGGCCAAAAACATCTGGAGGACCGAGGTTGAGGAAGCCTGGTTTAGGAGATGCAGAAGCACTCCAAGCAGATGGGCCATAAAAAGACACCAGCAGATGTTAAGTCTATTGACCTTGTTGATGTTTAGTCGCTTTCTTGGGCTCCATGATCACTGCAGATGATGACAGCAGCCACGAAATTAAAAGACGCCTGCTTCTTGGGAGAAAAGCAATGACAAACCTAGACAGCATCTTAAAAAGCAGAGACATCACCTTGCCAACAAAAGTCCGTATAGTTAAAGCTATGGTTTTCCCAGTAGTGCTGTATGGAAGTGAGAGCTGGACCATAAAGAAGGCTGATCGCCAAAGAATTGATGCTTTTGAATTATGGTGCTGGAGGAGACTCTTGAGAGTCCCATGGACTGCAAGAAGATCAAACCTCTCCATTCTTAAGGAAATCAGCCCTGAGTGCTCACTGGAAGGACAGATCCTGAAGCTGAGACTCAAGTACTTTGGCCACCTCATGAGAAGAGAAGACTCCTTGGAAAAGACCGTGATGTTGGGAAAGATGGAGGGCACAAGGAGAAGGGGATCAAATGGTGTTTTTTAATCAGTTCCTATTTTACAGCTTAAATAATACAGCTTGATAATGTATATATCCCACATTCCCCCCATTTCTGCCACAGAAAAAGATTCTGGCCTCTAAGATGTTTAAACCTCCACTCATCCCCCACGGTCTCCAAGTTATCCTTTGGGAAGGGTTTAAAAAGCAATAAGGGTGCTCAGGTCAGGAGAGCAGAACTGTTCTCTTTCATTCTGCCCCCCTCCTTCTTTAGTCACCTTCTTCGTACCTGACTTTGACATTAGAACTGATCCTTATGGAAAGAACACCACTTGGGAGAAAAAGACTGGAGCGAGGGAGATGCCATGCAGAAGGTTCTTTTCACCTGTACATGCCTTTGCTTTTAAAATTGTGAAATAATACAGGTTATATATATGTTTTTAGAACATTAGCCACGTGTTGCCTGTTACTGCTTACGTTTGGTGTTTAAAAATGGAAGTGCACTTTTAAAAGCAAGCTGCCATGATCACTTTGGTTTGGCCTCTTGAAGGAGAGTTGAATGGACCTTACTACCTGCCTACAGCAGGAATAGGGAATCTGTCCTCCCCTCCCCCCCCACACTGTTGGACTCCAACTCCCATCAGCCCCAGCCAGCATGATCAATGGTCAGGAATGATGGGAGTTGTAGTTCAGCAACATTATTTTTGGTATAGACTTGCCTGTTACTTCTTCAGTTTTAAAAAGCTCCATATTTTTGTGTGAGAAGCTGAATGCTCTCTACCACACACACAAAATGTGTTGTCAGATTTCATGAGGAAATTTTAAGAATTATGTGGGAGGGAGAATTTTAACAGTGCAGCTTTTCTCCTATCATAAGGAGAGGCTGCACTAACCAAACTTTTCCCTTTTATGCATTTATCAGGGAGAAGTAAAGTCACAGGGATTCTCACCCAAATGAAACCTGACAAGTCCTGCAAATGACGTTCCCCCCTCTTTTAATTGACTGCATAGTCAAAGGATTATACAGTAAAAATATATCCAGAAATACACAATATAAGAAAAACTAAACACACTTGTCAGCATTTGATGTTTTACTAGAGCATTGTATTTGCTAGAAGTTTCCAAATGATGTTTACCAAAATGCAAAAGTAACTTATAGGTAAGTCCTCTTGAGTTCAATAGGTCTTAGTCCCAGGTAAGTGGGTTTAGAATTGCAACTATTTAACTATTTCATATTTCCAGTGGTGCTTACTGCAAGTAGCTATAGAAGTGCAGACTAAAGAACAATTTCAAATTTCCAGAGCACATTCAAGGTATGCAAGGCTTTATAAATGGTACCTTCATAATAACCCTTTGAAAGTAGGACATTATTATTTCCATTTTGCAGGTGGGGAACTGAAGCTGAGAGACAGTGACTTCCGCAAGGCCATCCAAGTTGAGACTGAGCAGCAATTTGAAACAGAACCTCTCTCAAGGCCAAGGCCAACTCTCAAAGCTGCCATGGCTCTCAAATTATGAGATGACGCATCCATTCTTTTCCAGTATCATTCTCAACAGACTGAAGGTAACATTCTAGAAAATGCATAAGTAATCTATATATTGAAAGAATGCTGTGTTCAAGGCAAATCTTCCCATCTTCTTTTTATACATCGTGGTCCTCAGCAGAATCTTCACTTGCACAATAATTGCAGGATAGTTCCCCCCCCCCCCAGGGCAGACTTTATTGGAAGTGTTGAGTCAGTGCTATTTCACAGGTGATCACTGGTTTACAATGTGTGTGCTCAGGAATGCACTTTCACACTGATTTCCTGTAATTTAGCATATGCTAGTACTTGCAGGTTTCCTGCTTTTCTGTCAATCTAGCTGTTCCTTTTATTTGCATTCCCAAAACCATGAGAAAGGCAGGAAGTGGTACAAGATTACCAGTCCACCACCTGCAGCTCTCTCCATTGGCACACCAGGTATTATTGCATAACTCCAAATCAGGTAGCTGCAGTTGTTTTTTCTAAATATAGTCTTCTGCAGCACATTGGTTGCAGTGCATTTTAAACAACACATGCCTTATTTTCTCCCACCCCATCCATAAACACCATCAACACCAAAGCTTAAAATAGAATACAGTGGTACCTCGGGTTACAGATGCTTCAGGTTACAGATTCCGCTAACCCAGAAGTAGTACCTCAGGTTAAGAACTTCAGGATGAGAACAGAAATCACACGGTGGTGGGGGGAGGCCCCATTAGCTAAAGTGGTACCTCAGGTTAAGAACAGTTTCAGGTTAAGAACGGACCTCCAGAATGAATTAAGTTTTTAACCCGATGTACCACTGTAATACATTTGTGACTGTGCATTTATACAAATGTGACTAATGAGGTGGCTAATCTACCTACCTACTTATCTGTAAGAAGCATTGGTGCTGGTGTTAGACCAGGGTTTGCAAGAGCATCACTTGGAACGAAATGTGGATCATGCACGCCTTGTTTGATTTCTTGGGCAGTGGAAAGGTTTGCATGATGAGCTTCATGTGTAACCCCAAGCATTTCAGGTACCTGGTTTCACATTACTTCCTCCATGGAAGGGATATGTGCCCCCTCCAGAAGAGGTTTGGAGGGTGGCAACATGAGAACGGGGCTCTTTAATGGTGGTTCCCCACTTGCAGAATGCTCTCCCCAGGGAAACTTGCCTTGCACCATCACTGCACACCTTTAGGGGCAACCGGTCTTTATTTTCCACCAGGCCTTTAGCTTTCGATTGTCTGTGGCCTCTAAGTGGGTGGGATGTTTTAATTCTGCCTTTTAAAAATACGATGGTTGTTTAGGTTTTTGCTTTCTTTTGTTTTCTGCTAGTTTTAATGTAGGTGTTTGCTTATTTATTATTCTATGTTGCCTTTGGGTTGCTTTTGCAAGAAAATCAACTAATATTTTCAAATAGATACCGGTAAATTAATAGTATTGCATGGAATCTGAATCCAGATATCAATTAGCTACAACCCCTATTGACTTGTATCACCATGACCAGCAAAATCAACTCACTCTTGGGGAAAGAGCCACTAATTATTCTTGTGTTCTTAAAATGCTGCACATAAAGACCGTATGATAATGTGATTACCATTCCAAAGGCAAACATGCTGTATAGGGGCACAATTAGTCATTGGCTCATAAAGAAAGTGGATGAGCATGTACACTGGAATTACATAGAGATTTCTGTAAAAGAAAAATAAATAGATGTGGAAATATGTTGAGCAATGGAATGCTACTAGGCTTGTTACCTTTTCCCTGTGGCCATGTTTTACTCTGTTTTGCCTAATGAGATCCTTTGCTTGTATTTCAGACCAAGCAGACCAACCTTATCCTGTTTACTGTTGAGGCAATATTCAATTCAGCATAATGATTTGAGATCTTGCGCGCGGTAACTCTGTCTGCTGGCAAGAGAAGAGCCCTCTCATGTTATGTAATTATGGCTTAGGGCTGCAGTAATGAAGAAGCTGTGCAGGCTGGAGCCTGTTTTCTGTTGTCTGGAGGCGTCGACAGCAAGCTTGTGGTTGTGGTCACATGGCGTTTCAAAGAGACTTGGCTCACCAGTCAAAACAGCAGGAAGGCTAGAGTATACCGTTCACTCCATTCCAAGTGGCTAGAACATCCTTGTTGGGCAAATACTCAGACAGGCGATATTAAGGAGGACTTACGGATTTACAGTGTGACCAAAAAGGGTATTTCCTTCTTTTTTTCTCACCCAAGTGTGTTTTTATGTCTTGTACACAGTTGCCAAATATGTGTCAAGAGAGGCCTGTGCCTGGTTTCCTGTCTTCTTCTTATGTGGCCACCATATTGGGTTTCATGGAGCACCACAGCTCTTTCCAAAGGGGAATTCTTCATGCTTAAACAAACAGTTCCTGGTAGGTAGACATCCTTTACATTTTTTGTTGGTGTGGCTATGTGTCCTATTTAAAGGAGTTCTCTTTTTGAAAGGCTATCTGGTCTAAATCCAGCTTAAAGGAAGGTTACCAGATTTTTTTCAATGAATCCAGGGACACTTCATTGAAATGAGTCTGAATGATAGGATTTCGTCAGGGGACTGATTTGTAAATCTGGGGACTGTCCCCAGGAAACGGGGACGCCTGGTAACCTTAGCTTAAAGAAGGGAAAGCAAGAGGAGCCTTGAAGTTGCCCATCAACAGTTAGCAGCCTGAGCAGGCACACTGGTCACCTGGCCACAGTCCAGCCTGGTCCATACAGGAAGTTAATATTGGCTCTGTTGCTTCCTGGAGAGGAAAAACCAAGGTGGTGGTGCTGGGGCACTCCTAGCTTGGCCTCCAGGCTGTGGAGTCCCTCAGGGTTCTGTTCTGCCCCCATGCTAGTCAACATTTACCACTGAGAAAGGTTGTTTGGAGTTTTTTGTGGTTCAATACCACCAGTATGCTAATGCAGCCCAGCCCTCTCTCTTCTTAAGAGTTTGAACTTGATATCCCGCCTTAAGGAGTCTCAAAGTGGCTAACAATCTCCTTTCCCTTCCTCCCCCACAAAAAACACTCTGTGAGGTGAGCAGGGCTGAGAGACTTCAGAGAAGTGTGACTGGCCCAAGGTCACCCAGCAGCTGCATGTGGAGGAGCGGGGAAGCGAACCTGGTTCACCAGATTACGAGTCCACCGCTCTTAACCACTATACCACGCTGGCTCTCAGCGTTAATCTCAGGGTTATAGGTTTGTTCCACCAGAGGTGAAGGCCATTTTATTTTGGCAGGCTTTTAAGAACTGACTGCTTTTAAGGAAAGGTCCCTTAATACTGTGCTATACTGTGTTTGTGTGTTTTGCCTTTCTAGCTGCGCTTTAATAGATACCCATTTGCATTGTTTTAATTCCATCATTAGCTTAATCACTTTTTAGTCATACATTTTTTTCTTTTTAGTTGTGTGTATTTTATTTGTATTGGTGAGCCAGTTCTGGGGGGGGGGGGGGGAGATGAGATATAATGAATAAATTATATCAGGCTGCACAGCTGTACTAATTTTTCAGCCTGCAATGGGCTGAAGGACTTCTTTCCACACACTGTCACCCAAATCAACCTGTCCATGCTTCCCTGTGCTCAGTGTAATGGATGCAGATAGAGATTGATATATAACTAAATTGTCTAATATGCCATTTGCAGCTCCTAGTATCCAACCCAAACATCCCAGACAGCACTTTTTTCTGGTTGGACTTTGTCTTTGAAGAAACCATGCCATGACCAGATTTTAGATCTGGTGCCTTGTGAGCTATGCTTCAGTGCTCATCCGTCTGCCTTGGCCATGGCAAAGCCAAGGAGGACTATTTATATACAAACAATAAGAAAATTCAGTTTTGTTACATTCAAGTGATATTATCTATATAACTATGCTAAACATGATGAGCTATGTTTTAGGTTTTGGCAATAAAGTGAAGTATGGTATTATAAATATACTGCCTCATCTATGTTTAAATATTAGCTACGAGAGAGAATAATTTTCATTTCCCCTCTGTTTTCACACTAGGCCTGAGGATATCTATTTCTTTCAGCAAGCTATCATCTCTCCCCACCCCCTGAAGTTATTTCCCCCCTAAGCCTGATAAACTGCCATTCTTTCACCTGTAGGCTACTTATTCCAATTACAAGACTACTGAACAAGTCAGCACCAGCCATGTCCCATCCTGTTCTGTTCAGATGAACTCAAATATTGCCTACATTGCCTGCGTCTTAAATCCCAAATGTCTCACAATGACAGTTTCCCACCAAGACTTCCTTTTAAAATTTGAGATGCCCAAAATTGTATCCTGCTGTTTCCTTGGAAACCAGCTGCTGGAAGTCAGATAAGTGGAACGAGATGCTTCCAAAGGTTTGCAACGCTGAAAAGGGAGGGACAAGATAAAGAAATAAAATTGAGGTTCTGAAAAGGAAGCCATGGCTGGCTTCTACATATGTTCGAGTCTACATTCAGTATTCACTGCAAATGGTGGCTCTTATAGAAATTTCTCAAATGTTTGAGTATGCTTTAAAAAAATTGATTTAGTCCATACATACATACATACATACATGCATGAAATGGAATCTGATGGAACACTGAAGAACAGTAAGGAAACATAGGAGAGAAGAGCTGCTTGAATAATTCATAACTCAAAGGAGCTCAGGATGGCAGTCTTAAAGCTATGGTTTTCCCAGTAGTGCTGTATGGAAGTGAGAGCTGGACCATAAAGAAGGCTGATCGCCGAATAATTGATGCTTTTGAATTATGGTGCTGGAAGAGACTCTTGAGAGTCCCATGGACTGCAAGAAGATCAAACCTCTCCATTCTTAAGGAAATCAGCCCTGAGTGCTTACTGGAAGGACAGATCCTGAAGCTGAGACTCCAATACTTTGGCCACCTCATGAGAAGAGAAGACTCCCTGGAAAAGACCCTGATGTTAGGAAAGATGGAGGGCACAAGGAGAAGGTGACGACAGAGGACGAGATGGTTGGACAGTGTTCTCGAAGCTACCAGCATGAGTTTGACCAAACTGCGGGAGGCAGTGGAAGACAGAAGTGCCTGGCGTGCTCTAGTCCATGGGGTCACGAAGAGGCAGACATGACTAAACGACTAAACAACAACAACCCTGCCCTATTTTATTCTCATAAGGCTCAGTGGGGATTTGAGTCTAGGCCCCCACACTCAGTGGACAACCCTCTAATCATTACATCACACTGGCTACAGGTGCATGCAATGAGAAATGCAATGGTGTTTTGTAAAGTAGCAACAAATGGCTACCCGTATGTGCTTTTTCTTACCATGAATGTGGGATTGTGGTGGGGATACAGATGACATGTGAAGAGAACATGCCTAGTGCAGGACTCTGTCCTCCTGGCTTTGAGGTGCTTTGGAGAATCAGACAGAGGAAAGGGGAATAAATGGAAGGGAGGGCATATGACTGGTGGGACATGGAGAGACCTTTTGCTACTGCTTATATTATACGGACTGCAATAGTTCTTCCAGCTGCATTTCACTCTAATGCACACAACTTTTCACCTTCATATAAATATAAACAGTAGCCGTTTATTAATACAGGATTAATGCTGTTCAGCATGTTTTCTTTATTCGTGATTGAACATCTACAGGTGATTTTTGAATGATTGCCAGAACAGCAGCTTATGCAGCACAGTTCAGGAATTGTTGAGAATAAAAAATTTTTAAAAAAGATTTTAATGGCATCGCACCAGTGTTTATATTTCAGGCTGACACATGCAATATGCTCTCCTTCAGCACATGCAAGTTTAGTGCTAGCTAAAATTGTTTCCTTGTTATAGCAAGCTAACCATTTTAAGATCCCCTACACTGTTGCCACATTTTTTCCTGCAGAAATTGCCAGCTTTAAAGCTGACCCAAATGAAGGCAAAAAAATGAAGTGGTAGATAGATTAACACTTCAGACTGAAGCTGGTAGATTATTATTTTTTAAATACCTGCCAGTAGAAAACTGGCATAGCAAAGAGCAAATTGACTTAGAACCCCTTTATAGGGTTACTGTTGTTTTTAATTAACAGGTAGGATATCTTTGTTTTCCACATGGGGGGCATTCAAAAATGGTATCCTTCACCTGAAGTGGTACATATTCAGAGGAAACGGAAACTGATGTGACATTGAACAACGGGGTGCATTATCAACTGGAAATTAAAATAAGGCTGCAATCCTACGTATGCTTGCTGGAAAGTTAACTCCATCAAATCAAAAGGACTTTACTTCAGAGAAAACAGCCTAAGGATGAAGCATTGATGTGAAATATACTTTTACTTTTATTTCTATTTCAGGAATTTAACATGGGGCAAAGCTTCCCACCACCAAAACACACCAAAACCCTCAAAAAATGAGCCTCTTCTGCTGTGTCTGTGACCCTCCATTTATTTGCAGGGACATATGTTCCCTTGGAGAAAATGTTAGACAGTCTGATCATGGAAATTGCTGCTGGTGGGAAAGATGTAGCTGTATCCACAGACGGTCCATTCACAGGTTTGGTTCTCCATATGGAGTGCATGGAATTTCAAGGATACGGTGGTACCTTGGTTTAAGAACACCTTAGTTTATGAACAACTTGGATTAAGAACGCTGCAAACCTGGAAGTAGGTGTTTTGGTTTGTGAACTTTGCCTTGGAAGCAGAACATGTTCCACTTCCTGTTGAGTGTGTTCCATTTGTAAATTGAGTCCCCAGCTGCTATGGGAAAGCATGCCTTGGTTTAAGAATGTTTTGATTTAAGAACGGACTTAAGGAACAGATGAAGTTCATAAACCAAGGTACTACTGTACATAGGAGCCATCCCTAAATTTTTAATATAAATTACATTCAAAATAGTAAACTTTTAAAAGTTCATTACAGTCTATATTTTAAAAATGCAAATATCAACAAGAGTTCCTTTTTCTAGACAGATTAGCAGTGGGGAAGTGGGGGGGGGAGAGCATGCAACATGGTCAAATTGTCCTGTTTCTATTCTGTATGATAGCACAGTATAGTTATCAAAATTGAGATTTTCTATATGTGTCACTAGTAAGTATTTCAGTATGCAGATAAGTTGGGACTAGTGAGTCATGATCAGTATATTTCTTTATAGCGGTCCCTCATTCTCCCAAATGCCTGAGTGTCTCTAATTTCCTTTAAGTAATTTATATTTGTCAAAACATAAGTTTTTATATTAATTTTCCAATTTTACAGGTAGCATAGCAAAATTGAAAATAAATTTCGTTTTGAGTGGTAAATATACTAAAAGCTGCAAGAGCAATATGGAATACATTAAAGCTTTAAGTAAAAACAGGAGAGAACTTGACATTGTGCACTTAGCAAGTCTGCCTGTAATTAAACATATTCAGTAGCCTGAATATTTTATGGTTAATATTTGCCTAGATTCATTGGTAGTAATAGTGAAATGTTATGGACTATTAGCCACTTAAAATTTTATGCCTTTCCTGTTCATGAAAGCACTTCCCAGTAGGAACAAGCATGAAAACCACGCATAGAAAGCCATATGAATGTATACATATTATGCTACAAGTCCATGGACAGACACTTAAATGAACGTAGAGCTTAGTGAATATTACAGGACTCACTTTTTGAATAACTGGACACCCTCAACACTTGTATGAATAATTGCAGTTAAATGGGAACAGATACAGCACACTGTGGACAGGAATCTTTGAAAAGGCCCTTTGAATTCTATATTTTCAGTTCTGAAAATTGAAAATTGACTCTGAAACCATTAGGTTTAGATACAATTTAGCCTTATCTCACCATAGCATAGTCCTCTGAAGCCTAATGGAAGAGACAAATTCTGAGAGGAATTAACAGCCTGCAAAAACCATCTAGCAAAAGCTGCTCCACTATCTGGGATGCTTTACGATACACTTTAGATCAGCTTCTCAGCATTATATAGTTCTACTAGTATAAACCTAGAATAATTCCACACATTTAAACAGATTTGCAGCCTGATCTTATGAGCTGCTACACCAGCCAATAATGCCCGATTCGTACAACACCCTAATTCCTACAGAAGGTGGAACAGCAAACATGGGATTCCCAACCTGATAGGAAACAGAGATGGGTGGTTGACATGAATTCAAGTCAGAGTACAACATAAGAAATAAAAGAAGCAAAAAAATACAATTTTAAAAACCACAAAAGAATGTTTAATGCCGACATGCTATGGACCACCTGATTAAGGTTGCAGAACCACAGTTTGGGAACGCCTGCCCTAAGCCATCTAGGGATGGTGGCCATCACTATTACCTTGTAGTAGAGAATCCCATCATTTAACTATGAACTGCATGAAGAAGTTCCTCCTTTTGTCAGCCCAGAATTTCCCTCTGTTCAGCTTCACTAGATGAACCCAGGTTCTCACAGTATGAGAGAGGATGAAAAACCATCTCCTTACCCTCTTATGTGCATACCATGTGAATCTGGTTACCAAAACACTTGATGTTTGTTTGTTTGTTGAAAAAAATTCAGCCTAGCTAATAAGTGTGTAAAGGTAAAGGTAAAGGGACCCCTGACCATTACGTCCAGTCGTGGCTGACTCTGGGGTTGCGGCGCTCATCTCACTTTATTGGCCGAGGGAGCTGGCATACCGCTACCGGGTCATGTGGCCAGCATGACTAAGCCGCTTCTGGCGAACCAGAGCAGTGCACAGAAACACCATTTACCTTCCCACCACAGCGGTACCTATTTATCTACTTGCACTTTGACGTGCTTTCGAATTGCTAGGTTGGCAGGAACAGGGACCGAGCAACGGGAGCTCACCCCGTTGTGGGGATTTGAACCGCCGACCTTCTCATCAGGAAGTCCTAGGCTCTGTGGTTTAACCCTCAGCGCCACCCGCGTCCCTATAATAAGTGTGTGATATGGCACATATATAGCACTCAAATCCTGGAGATTATAAATAACAACATTAAAACAAACTGCATTGTCATTCCACACCCCATTCAAAAGCCACAAGTAAAGCACACCAAAACTTAATTTATACAGCTTGGGTCACATGCAAGGTTTTTGGGGTGAGATGAAATCATCTGCTACATGGCTATTGCTACTGAAACCACTTATCTTTAATATCTTACATTGCATAATTAATATATTTTGAAGATGGCAAGGTTAACTCGGTTAACTCTCCGGAGAGAGGGCTATTATGGCGTAACAGCCTCTAATTTTTCTTTAACAAAGTGTTCAACCTTCTCTCATAGCACAGAAAATAAATTTCATAAAGGTGGGTGCCAATACATTAAGGAGCAATTAGGATCATTTATGAAAGCTGCCAAAGACTGCAGGCCGAGTCAAAGAAAGAAGTCTTCGTGCTGCTAATGCTTGCTCTTTGTAAAAACAGCAAGATGGAAACAGGAGGGCAGGTATAAAAGTCAAAGGAAGTCCAGGTGCACCTGCAGATGTTTCCAGCCATAGATTAAACATTCCCTTGAACAAATAACAAAAAACAACAACAACTGTATGGTACAGTTCACACATATTTTACAAACAGGAGGGAATAAGTCAGGAAAATGGCGATGCAAGAAAATATATGCATGGATAAAGATACAGAGGAGAGGGTGTGAGAGAGAAAAGAGACAGTGCTTTTGGTTTCTGCTTCTCCACCTTAGAGCAGATTTATGCCACAAGGTGCCATAGGAAGGCACTGGACATAGTAAAAGATCCATCGCATCCTGGTCACTGTCTCTTCGAGCTCTTGCCGTCGGGACGGAGATACAGGACGATGAAGACAAGAACGAGCCGTCTTAAGAACAGCTTCTTCTCCAGAGCGATCTCGGCCCTGAATGGGAAGCCCGGACTTTGAAAGTCATCTAATCTCCCTTGCTGTGTTATACTGTATTGATTAATTAGTGTTTTTATGGAGCAGTCAAGTAATTTCGTTGTCCCCGAAGGGGGCAATGACAAGATATTATTATTATTATTATTATTATTATTATTATTATTATTAAAATGGCTGAAGACAGGTTTGGAGTTCTGTGTGTGACCGTTGACATGAGAGCTGTCAGAAGCAAGGCAAGTAGGGAAGGGGAAGGAAACAGATGGATGACCTAGTTCCTCAAACATGGACCAGACAACTGCAAAGAGAAAAAGTTGAACTCTCAACCTGAATCCCACAAACAGGACTTTTGGAACTAAAAACAACCCTGGCAGGACCCCTCACCAAATTACGCCCTGGTAGGACTCTTCACCCCCTTCAAGAAGCAAAGAACCATATCAGCATGGAAAAGAGAGTGATCAAGATGTAGCTAGAACTGGAGGGCAGAGGTCATCAGGCTTCAGAAACAGATTCCAGATACTCCGGAGAAGATTTGGAGATGCAATAGGGAGAGAAGACAGAGAAGTCTCATCATATTTGCTTGCTGAGCATTATATATTATCACATTAGACTAATATTCTCAAAAGTGATTGAGGTTCCCATTCCAAATTTAAGGTTGTGCACAGTGTGTATACTCAAAAAATAAATATCCCTATCCTCAGGAACATTACCGTATATTACATGACGTACTTCAACAGTCAGGTATATAAAATGAACTATTAATGCTCATCATGATACAACGATTAATCTGTGAAACCCCCAGGAGGTGTTACATAATCTGTCCAAGATCAGTATCTGGCAACCTACAAATAAATACCAAAAAATTAAATAAGCACTCCAATATCTTGATAAATAGATTCAGCAATCTGATGCTTGCCTGATATAAACTGCTGTTGCTTTTCATACCCCAGTCAGATCTGGAGGACAACATTTATATTCATTTAAGAGAGACTAGAAAATCTAGTTAAACTGATACAGGAGTAAAAGACATGGAGACTCTGCTCAGCACATCTCTCAGCACATCAGATCTGCCCCCTCTTTCAGCAAAAGGCATCCATCTACACTGAAGAATTGCTTTTAAAACTGTTTGCTTTCAGCAATGACTCCACAATAACCCCTGTGTGATGCGGAAGGTTCTGGGGAATATTTCTGGGTTATAAAATCAGTTCAGATAGGAGGGGCTGGTTAGGCTACATTGCACCAAATGCAGTCATGTTGTTGCTGTTTAGTCGTTTAGTCGTGTCCAACTCTTCATGACCCCATGGACCAAAGCACGCCAGGCACTTCTGTCTTCCACTGCCTCCTGCAGTTTGGTCAAACTCATGCTGGTAGCTTCGAGAACACTATCCAACCATCTTGTCCTCTGTCGTCCCCTTCTCCTTGTGCCCTCCATCTTTCCCAACATCAGGGTCTTTTCCAGGGAGTCTTCTCTTCTCATGAGGTGGCCAAAGTATTGGAGTCTCAGCTTCAGGATCTGTCCTTCCAGTGAGCACTCAGGGCTGATTTCCTTAAGAATGGAGAGGTTTGATCTTCTTGCAGTCCATGGGACTCTCAAGAGTCTCCTCCAACACCATAAATCAAAAGCATCAATTCTTCAGCAATCAGCCTTCTTTATGGTCCAGCTTTCACTTCCATACATCACTACTGGGAAAACCATAGCTTTTACTATACGGACCTTTGTTGGCAAGGTGATGTCTCTACCTTTTAAGATGCTGTCTAGTTTGTCAATGCAGTCATACTGCTATGCATTTCAGGAAAATACTTTGATGAACCCTAGATGGGTCGCCAAAGGAATCCCACATTTCCTCAGAACACAGTTTGGACACCACTTTTGTGCCATCACAGCAGAAAGCACAGTCTACCAGAGTTTTGAAGTTGCTTCTCTACTTGGAAATGGAACATGGATAGATAGATCTCTGCTTTTCTACCAAGGCAGCTAATATAGGATACAAACACAAGTTATTCATTTTTGAAATCACCAAGAAGAACAAGCTAAAAATATTGCCATTGCTGCCCTGCTGAGGAGAGGGGAATTAAGATATTTTTAAATTGTTGCTTTCATAAACAGGAATGGTAGGAGAGCTGCGGACCCTTTATCAACACAAAATTAGATGCATAGGACACTATCCAACCAAATTAAGCACTGAAGTACCACTGTTTTTAATGGGCACACCCTTAATTCTGTTGCACTGAAATCAATTTGGTTTATAAGCGTTTACTTTTAGCTAGATTGTGTCCACAGTCATACAATAAAGGTCTATAATTTGGGTGGTGCAGTTTCATTATTTTGCACACAAACACGTCAGCTGTGGGACTTGCCACCGAGCCGCGTTCTCAAGAGAAACCTAAAAGACCCCTGCCACTTACATAGAAGGCCTCTTCTTTATAAGGTCAAGCAAAAGATGGGTTTGGGATTGCAGTGCTTTTGGTTGCTTGCCAAAGTGAAATTTAAACTTAGATAGCAATAAAGGAGCTTTATTTTAAATCCAGCTAATCCTGAAATGGTGATTGGTACATGACACAGAAGTAAGCTGCATAAGCTTAAGAGTTTGACCAGAAAGAATGTATAGCTATTGTTCATATTAGGGGTCATAAGAGAACTACTTTCTCATTGCCAGTCCTTGAAAGCGACTTTCTCCCAGAGTAATGGAAAGATATGAATAAATTCCAAGGCATAGTATGTATTTTATGAAATGGCGGTATAAAAATATTTTTATAGATAAGTAAAAAGTATTTGATTCTTTCTACTTTTGCTGCAACATGAACCTGTAGACTTTTCAACACCTGGGAGAGGAGGATGGATGCAACACAGCATCAAGAACGGACCAAAAAAAATTGAGACTTCTGCTCAACATGGAGCACTTTGAGTAGTGTTTCTATATCTATATGTAATGTTTCTGAAGAATGAACATTAAGGTTGGTTCAGAATTGATGTTTTGGGTGTACTGGACCCCACAGTGTCTTTATGAGATGGAGTTGGCTAGTTGTGATGTAATGCTTGTGATTTACTGCTGACAAGGCCTCTTGGAGGCATATAATGGGCCCGTGTTCTGTAGTGTCTTCCTTTTATTCAGAAAATGTTGTTCATGTTAAGTTTGTTTTGGAAAATCCTTCCGATGTTCACACACTTTTAAATTATATTCCTGCGATGCTATTCAATGGACGGCAAAAGTGGATCCTGCAAGTCCTTGTGGCTGCAGCGAGACTTAAGATCTTGATGCACTTTCTATATTTGAACATGTAATTTATCATTGTCAATCTCATTTGGCTTTCTATTTGGACACAGGGACTGCTTGTACTAATAATGCACATAGGTTTAAATTAAGACAGATGGGTTATTATTGTTTATGTGAGCTGACATTTCTTTTTTCTATCTGTTATAGTTGCAATAAAAACAATTCTTTTTATGTTTTTTTAAATAAAATAGTAGCATGAGATGACGAAGCCATCTGCTTGTTTTCGTTTCGATTCAGGGCTCTGGTGTTTTGATTGCATTAAGTTGTGTGTGTTTTGGGTTCGTTTAACTTCTTTATAAGCTGTTCTGGAAGTTTTATTTATTTATTTAGAAGGCAATCCTAAATTCCCTGGAAAGGTGACAGAGATTGTAGGATGTTATGGAGCTCTCTTTTTCTTTGTGGATAGAGAAAGAAGCCCAAAGTCTCCTGTTGCAGAAGTGAAAAGGTCTGCCATCATTCCTCCTCTGCCACTGTTGCCCTGTTGGTGGTAGGGACTGGAAAGGGGAATGTCCGGGTCAGATCAGTCTTTAGCTGGCAGAGTTACTAAAATCCCAACCCTTCCAGTCAATGGGATGAAAATTAGGAAACAACTGTATTTGGCAGGGAGAGGAGGAACAACCTGTTCCCTCCCCAGTTGGCAGAAGCTAGCAGACCTCAGGAACTGGTGGTTTTCCATCAAGAACACAACCACCCTGATATCCATAGGATCTTGCCTGACCAAAACAAGAAATGTAATTTACACAGAGATTCAAATACTCTACAAATTTGAGGAGTTATGGTTCATAAGTGTAATAAAACAGTACCAGACTTAAGAAAAATTGTCCACCAATATATTCCTTTGGGTAAGCATAGTGCAATATCCCATCATTTGTGATACGAAAGGTCTACCATGAATGGGCTTGAGAACTTCCATGCCTTTGGCACAAGCATATAGGTGACTCAGGGTGTGTCCACACTAAGGCATTAATGCAAATGTGGGTCAATTTTTCCATGTGCAAATCTGTGCACCTTTTCCCACACATGAATGCTTTCAGTTTTATGTCTCAAAATCCACCTCATTTTCCCCCGTCCTCATTAGTAGGTGGGGTTTGACAGGATGAATTCCTGCTGTGTGTTGTCCCCTCCCCTAAATTGTTACTTGCCCACCCACCATAAGTCCAAGAAACCCAAGGTTCCTTTTGGGCATGCAGGCTAGTATTTGTTTACCCGCTTGTACCTTTTAATTTTCATTTAAAGAAAAAAATAAACACAAGTTTTCTTATATAGCAGATAGCCACAAAAGCGCAGTCAACAAGCAATTCTTCAAAGTGTTCATCTCTGCCAAGTGATGAAATTTCAGATCCCTTATAGGACTGCATGCAAGTATTTGTTTACCTGTATATGCGCTGCTTAATTTTTGGAAATACAAGTTTTCCGATAAACCAGATTTGCACATAAGTGCACTAAAAAAGAAGAAGGGTGCGTTACTCCAAATAGAGGACAGATTTGGAATCACTCAGTTGTTCCAACAAGGTTCAGACCTACACTACAAACCTAACCATTCTTGAAAGTAATATTCAGCATGCCACAAGCAATGTGGGCACATGTTAAAAATGTATCTTATGAAATAGTCCTTACTCCAAGACCACCCAGTGAGTGGCGGGTGGTGGGATTTAAACCCCAGACTCTAAGTTCCAATACAATATTTTATCCACTGAACCTCATTGGGTGTTTTACTTGCAACTGAGGTGGTCAGTACCCAGGATGCATTTTTCCTTTCCACACAACTGTGTGTGGATTATGGGTATCTTGGACTTCTTATCACCTAATGTCCTGATTTTACTGGGCTTGCACTTCTGAGAGTTACTATAAAACCTATTATTTATGTCAGACCCCAATGATCTCTAAATGTTTTTAAGGATAAGGTTTCCAAAGAGTTCTCTCTTCATTGTGGTTTATAGCACAGCTGTTTTTAATTTAACTGGGGTTGGTGTGTGTGTGTGTGTGTGTGTGTGCGCACACAATTCCATTTGGAATCAGCACTTCATAATAAATAAGGAAGCGTTAGATCAAATGAACAGTATCTCCTGCGTATAATTCTAATTTTATTCTTTAGCAACAAAAAACCGTAGGAGAAAGGGGGTTCTATGTTTTGATGAAGCCAAAGGCGGCCAACACAGGACTGGCTTGCAAAGGTATATAATATGTCCCTTTCATGTATTTTCAGCCTCCCCAGCCCTTTTATTTAATATAAATGAGATAACATAACTTTCTTACATATACAAAAACAAAAGCAAGCACTCTGAAAATTCATATGTCATTTAAAAAACATAAAAAGTAAGGCTCTCCTGTTTTTGTTTATGGGAGATATAAGACAACAAATACTCAGTATTCCATCTAGTTGCATAGTAAAAAAGGAAGCCCTGCCTACACTTTCCAGTGTTCCAGCCAGTAAGTGTAAAGGTTTTGGAATGAAGGACATGTGACATTTCTGTTTTTCAGCTGTTTGATATAACCCCTGGAGGCACACTCCATTGTCTCTTGAGGCAGATGGATGTCAACAAGAAATTGCTTTATTTTATTAGGGTGTTTAACAATTGGTGTTCAATACCTGTTACGTTTGCTTCAGGTTGAACATTTTCAGGTTGCGTCCCGTGGCAACCCAGAAGTACCAGAAAGGATTACTTCCGGGTTTCTCCGCTCTTCGCCACTTGCGCAGACGTGCAAAATGACATCACGCGCATGTGCAGAAGTGGCGAATCGTGACCCACGCACACACAGATGCGGGTTGCATTCTGTTCATGTTGCAAATGGGCCTCCAGAACAGATCCCGTTCACAACCAGAGGTACCACTGTACTGATTTTATTTCATCATTTTCAAGAGTTTGAAAGCCTTTGGGAAAGTGGCAGAAGGGCTCTTGGACCCCCCATCGGAGCATCAGGACTCTCTCCCTAAGCTGGACAGAAGCTTCCTGGGCTTTGGAAAGGAGGCACCAGGCTTTAATTCTCTAATTTACCGGGAACATTTAGGTGACTAGCCTAGTTCCCCTAGTCCACTGACCACACACCACTGCTTATTTTTGCTTATTGTTTTGCTGGTTGTTCAAAAGTGAGACAGAGGTTGTAGCTTTCTTTCCTTTGTGCAAAATGGAGGGATGTACAACATCAAGGAAAACACTAACTTGCCATGGCCAAACTACAAATGAACTACTACTTTTTAGTTGGAGTCCATCACTCTTTTGGGGCTCTTTTGAAAAGCAGGCACCACCAGATTAGTTTGGAAAAGGGTGGGTTCTTTTCGGCTGGCAGGCATATTTTCTATTTATTAGCTATACAGAAGCTTTTAGCGACAAGATGCATGACTGTTCTGCAAGAGCAAGCCACAAAGATACCATTTTGCTCATTAGAAAGGAAGTATTTAGGTATAAGCTTCAGATGTGGGGGCAGTGGGGGATAAAGTCCCTCCTCTAGTGCTGTAAGGGTACTATTACCCCAAATGAAAACTAAGCAATTGTAAAAGGATTGGGAAGCAATTAAGTATAGTGGATATTGCAATTTTCCTGTCTCAGAAAAGGCCCAGCTGGGAGGCAATAAATCTGGTTTCAAATGAAATGCACAAACCGCTCATTCTGGAGAAATCGTGGAGTAGTCCCAAGACTTCAAAGGGATTTTTCATGAGGCTACTTACAAGTAAGCGCTTCATAGATTACAGACTCTGTCTGGAATTGGATTTTAAACAAGAGCCAGTTCTCATGACCCTTCTTTGCATATTGAGATGTGGGTTGAATCCAGGCCAGCTGAAATTCACAAGATCAAACTGGAGTTGGCCGTGCTCATCGTAAAATGAGTAGGAGACTCTTCCAACAGAAGGGCAGCTTGCAACTTCATTCACATTTGCTATGCTAGCATGACACACCCACCCACTATGGCCCAGTGCTTGCCAAGCTTTAGGGCTTCCCACACTTCCCATTGTTCTGCTGCTTTTTCCCAGGGAAAACCACTCTTTAGCATTCAATCAGAGCAAACGGCAATTTTGGTTTTCTCCAGATCGATGTTTGCTCCAATTTAGCACTAAAGAGCAGGTTTTCCCTGGGAAGGAGTGGGGCACAAAGAAAACCACTTGGATCCATGCTTTCTAGGCACAGGGCAAGCAGAAGTGTGGATGGGCCCTTAGACTTGTACACAAAATACCCAGTGTAAAACAAAAAATGAAAAGCCTTCACCTATAAAGCAAACTTGAAGAATCTAGGTTCCATATCTGACACTTTCCTAACTCCAAACAGAAAGATTTAGAACTGGATGTATAGAAGGCTTAGTTATTTGACATGTTAGTTGAAAGCTTCCAAGCATTACTGGGGCACCATAAAAGCAGTTAACCAAAACCATACCCTGATTAGGTATTGGGTTTTAATATACATCCCTTGCTACACTGAATTTGTGGCTATCTACTCCCGCTGCCCCTCTGCAGAAGCATTTGCTCTTATGTTGCTCACAATTAGTACTTTGCATGTATGAATAGAGAGTTCAATCATTAAGAATGCTCTAGTTATCACATTTTAGGTATTATGTTGCAATAAATATTTTCCGCTCTTAATCCTTAGTGCTTCTGAACATTTTGTAAAACCTGGACTGGAACTGCTTGAGACTCTGGTGAAGTGAAACACTTAAAACACTGTCTGGATTTCCTTAACACTGCAGCAATCAATGTCTGTTGGTTCTAAGGCTACTTGCTTCTGGGTGCCTATCCTGTCCCTTGGCATTTTGGTAAAAGAAAAGTAGCAATTACATGTATCATGAAAGGTTGCATCCAATGCTATTCCTACTACAGTGGTACCTTAGGTTAAGTACTTAATTCGTTCCGGAGGTCCGTTCTTAACCTGAAACTGCTCTTAACCTGAAGCACCATTTTAGCTAATGGGGCTTCCTGCTGCTGCCACGCCGCCAGAGCACGATTTCTGTTCTTATCCTGAAGCAAAGTTCTTAACCTGAAGCACTATTTCTGGGTTAGCGGAGTCTGTAACCTGAAGCATATGTAACCTGAAGCGTATGTAACCCGAGGTACCACTGTAGACCCGTTTTGTGCAATGAAACTGCTGAAGAAAGCATGTATGAATACAGTGTTACCTCGGGTTACAAACACTTCAGGATACAGACTCCGCTAACCCGGAAGTAGTACCTCAGTTTTAAGAACTTTACCTCAGGATGAGAACAGAAATCGTGCGGTGGCAGCACAGTGGCAGCGGGAGGCCCCATTAGCTAAAGTGGTACCTCAGGTTAAGAACAGTTTCAGGTTAAGAACGGACCTCCAGAACAAATTAAGTTCGTAACCAGAGGTACCATTGTATCTATGAATAGTTTACAATAGTTTTCATTCATTCTGTTCCTTTAAATAAAGTTCATTTTTGGGTGAAGAAAAGTGTTTTCCTTTTTTAAAAACCTCACTATAGGTGCACATCATCTCATTAATTAGATATGAAATACTGTTCAATAATATAGCAGCAAAAATGATAACCCATGTTATTAACTAACCTATTCTTATGCATTTAGTTCTGTCATATTTTCATACAGACACACATTAGTGTTTGTCCACACTTAGTTTGTTCTGTGCCTAGAAAGGCTGGGTCCAAGTGCTTTTCTGCTTTCTAGGCACAGGTCTGAGCAGTTTTTTGTTTGCCCCACAGCTTTCCCCAAGAAAACAGGTTCTTTAGCTCTGAATTGGAACAAACAGAAATCCATGGAAAACCCAATTGCTGCTTCATACAATTCAGCACTAAGCGGCGGGTTTTCTTAGGAGCAAGCAGTAGGGCAAAGGGAAGTATGGAAGCAGCACTGTTCAGGTGACAAATAGAACCCTTTAAAAGGGCTGTGCACAGGGCCCCACAGACCATAATGCCTCACAGCATTTCTAGTTGAAGTGACTGTAAACTATGCAAGTCTCCCGAACCCCTGGCCTACCTGGCAGCAAGTCAGTATGTCAAGTCCAAAGTTCAATGTCCGGGGATCAATCCACACCAGCAAAGTCCAAAGGTCAGGAAACACAGTCCAGGGTCAACCCAAGTAGCCAGGTCTGAAGTCCGGCAGTCAGGAGACAGTACAGAGTCAAGCCTGAAGCAGGTCCAGTACAGAGTCAAGAAGATGAAGAAGCAGAGTTTGGATTTGATATCCCGCCTTTCACTCCCCTTCAGGAGTCTCAAAGCGACTAACATTCTCCTTTCCCTTCCTCCCCCACAACAAACATTCTGTGAGGTGAGTGGGGCTGAGAGACTTCAGAGAAGTGTGACTGGCCCAAGGTCACCCAGCAGCTGCATGTGGAGGAGCGGAGACGCGAACCTGGTTCCCCAGATTACGTGACTACTGCTCTTAACCACTACACCACACTGGCTCTCAAGCCTTCTAGAGGTCCAGGAGGATCCAAGCCAAGGCCCACCAACATGAGCAGCTGAGCAGACACAGCCCCTCAGCTTTGCTTCCCTTTTGTACTTTGCATGCTGATTGCAGCACCTGGGCTTGATGAGGCAGGTGACCCTCACCTGTTCCAAGCCTACTCCAGCTGAGGAATCACACACTTCCTCCCAGAGCTAGCTAGCAAGCCCCACCTGGCCAGCTAGGGAGCTGGGCTGTGAGTCCTTGCCTCCTAGAGCACCTCTCCTGCTGCTCCCTGTGCCTCAGAGCCCACCATGTTTGTGGAGACAGGTGCCCCTCTGGCTCTGGTGATGCGTCCTGCTGCTCTGGTTCCCATGCATTCACCCCCAGTGGCAGAGGGTGCGCAAACCCCACCCAGGGCTCACATGCAGGGTGGCCCCCAAGGGAAGCGGGGCATGAGGCGCAGAGGGACCCCACTGTGGCTCCCCTCGCAAAGTGCACCCAGGGCACACCTGGGAGCAGAACAGTGGCCAGGCGCAAGGAAGTCGCACAGCTTCCTCGCACCCCACAGCACTGGAGAGTGGCATTGCTGCTGCGGCCAAGCACAAGGAAGCTACAATTTCCTCTCACGCCCCAGCCTCTCTCTGGAGCTGCCAAGGCCGGGCGCAAGCCAGGCTCTGATGACACAGCCTGTCGGTGGGGGTGGCTGGTCGTGCCCCCTCAAAAAATGCACCTGGGGCCACAGCTCCCCCAGCCCCACCACGCTGTGCCACTGTTCACCCCATCCTCTTGCTATCCTCTGTCACTTTGAGTACTTTCTTCACCATCCCCTGTTGCTCCAATCCTGGCTACACTCCTTGCCAAGATTCTCTTCCTCCTCTCTGTGGTCCTGCCAGTTCATGACAGCAAGAGCTAAACTTAAATTGCTTTCAAACCTCTAGTGAAACATTCCGCCAGAGATGCTTATGTTTAGCCTCGGAACTGACACCCATGTTTTGAAATCTGTAAAAACACTGTTGGCACTATATTGTCTTATGGATTCTAGACATGGTGAATCACAAACTCTGGATCCCTTTCCTACTGATGCCTATGTGAGACCATGTGTCGTTTATTCCAGTGTATCATTTCAACACAATGTAAGACATGGCTGTGTCTCCTGAGACAGGACCTGTGACTTTCAAAGGTAACCTGAGGGGCAGCCTGCTGTTTTGAAAAGCAACATTAAAAAAAATAATACCCAGGAACAAAATGCATACGTAATGGTATTTCTTTGGCATTTCACACTGTAGGAAGGAGAACTTTAATGCTGTTGTGGAAGGATATTATGCAATGGTCTATTACATAATATTGATAAGGTAACAGACAATTTAAAGATTTGGGAGGAGCAGCCAAGATCAAACAAAGTGATTATAGTGTAGACGGGGACGTTTTTAGTGTATATCGCAGGATGCCTGCAGAACAAACTGGATTATCATAAATGACTTGATCATTAAAAAAATACCTAATATTATAAACATTTATTCTACCTTATCCATTTCAAATGTATAATTATTTCACACTGTCAGTTAATGGAAGACAGCCAGTGTCTGATATTGCCATGAATATAAATCCCATTTCAACTAGGAGGGCCACCTATTTTTGCAAATGGACTTGACCTGCTTTCACTTTAATCCTCTTGGGCCAGAAACTTGCTCCCTGAGCACACATAGAAATGACCATTTTGCTCTCGCCATTTGCATTCCTATTCAAAGCTTCCTTCTGAAGCAAGATGCTTTCAAAAATGCTATTTTCTTTTCAACCCTATTCATGAAATATGAACTCAAGAGATCACTGGGTATGGATTATAGCTTTTCAGGGGCTTAAGATGGTATAATATTTTCATGTGGCCTATGGCAGTCTATGCCCCCCCCCCTTTGGTCTTGTCAAACAGGTTTCTGCAGTGCTTCAGAAGTGGATCATAGAGTCATATCCCACAGAATCATATGTCTGAGGTAAATTCTCGTCCAACTTTCTGCCAATCCACCCTCATCTTAAAAACTTCTAATGAAGTAAAGTCTGCCATCTCCTGAGGTAGTCAGATACTGTTCTACTCTCAAAGAATCTTGTACCATGAGGAAGCTAAGGACCTACAAACATAGAACATAAGATGAGTCTTGGTGGTTCGGACCAAAGGCCTATCTAGTCCAGTTTCCTGTTCTCTTAGTGGCAAACCACCTTGAGTCCCTGTCAGAGAAAAAGTGAGGTATAAATAAGAGAAGAAGAAGAAGAAGAAGAAGAAGAAGAAGAAGAAGAAGAAGAAGAACCTTCAACATATTTCACCATTCACTTTCACCAACAGACAGGCTGTGTACATACTACCACTTACCCCATATCCAACGCAATCCCACCACTGGCAATTGAAGCCCAAGTGCACATGATATTAACCACAATCCATAGGTATTCTATAGCTTCTTGAGAAATACTCCTGCCTGATGTGTTTCCCCTCAAACCAGCTTCCATCCTATTTGAAAATGGAAGCCATGGTTAAGCTGAGGTGTGTACATTTCAGGTGGGTATTGCACATGCACGGTTAACAGCTCACGTGCAGATGACAGCTTCAGTGAATTGCAGTTTGTCGCAGGGAAACAAATTGGGTAACGGGCATTGAGTGAGGACACCTACCCACCTGATCTGTATGTCACTGTAGGAATGAGACTTGAAATGCGTTGCCTCAGATATCGTGAGAGCTGTAGTCTGGTAGTATCTGGAGGGCAACAGGTGTTCCCTCCCTGCCTCAGCATCACATGGCTGGCCAATATCTATCTCTTCATTCCCTGTGTTACTGCTTCCCATTATCTAACATGAAATGGTTATGTCCTACAAGAAAAAACCCTGTCCTTTTCTTTGTGCGAAAGAACTATCCACTGGTTTTAATAATAAAAACATGGGATTATCATGCAGCTGGGCACTTTTGAAATCTGAGAAAAGAAAAGGAGATCAAGGGAAAGGAGAACGCTCAGAGAAAAAGGAGAAATATTATCTAATGGCTGCAGCCAGGCCTTGTTTTTGTGAACTACTTGCTCCAGTTCAAATTAAATATGAATGATCAAAATGATATAAGAAAGTTCAAATCCCCAGGCAATGACTTTTCTCATTTTGGGGTTATGCCTAATTAAAATAATAATAATGGGACAGGAATATTTAAGCTTAAGTTTAAGTAAGCTTTAAGTCAACATCCTATGTTGAAATAAAATTCCCCAAAATTCCCAGGAGAGTCTGAACTGATTCTATAAAATCCAACTGCATAATCCAACATAAGCCTGCATGTCAAAAAAAGTTTGAGATTTTCCTGTTTACCTCATGAAGCTAAGGAATATTATTTCTCACGTCCATTTTGGGTGCAGCAAAGATACCACGTGGATTTTGCTTCGTGAGGTCTAAAGATGGTTTTCAGTCTACCTTTTATACTCAGGTTTGAATACCCAATGACCTTGGAGCCTGTACACTGGACGCATGCTGTTCATTTAAGTCCCACAATGCAGCAGGAGGCAAGACTTCTCCTACCTATTCAGTTCACTCTGCATTGAGTCATCTACCTCCCTGTCCCTGCTGCAGTGAGGAGAACTCTGTCGCAAGCCACATCATAGGTCTTGTTTCATTTGTTACATGTACAGTGGGACCTTGGGTTACAGACGCTTCAGGTTACAGATGCTTCAGGTTACAAACTCCACTAACCCAGAAATAGTACCTCGGGTTAAGAACTTTGCTTCAGGATGAGAACAGAAATCGTGTGGCAGCGGCATGGCAGCAGCAAGAGGCCCCATTAGCTAAAGTGGTACCTCAGGTTAAGAACGGATATCCAGAGCAAATTACGTTCTTAACCTGAGGTACCACTGTACAACCTGCCATTCTTCCAAGGAGCTAAGAGTGCTTTTCACGGTTCTCCTCTCCATTTGCTCCTCACAACGACCCTGCGAGGCTGACAATGAGTAGCCAAAGGTCATGCAGAGAGATTAATGGCTGAGTAGGGGTGAAAGGGCAGATAACAGTACTGTGGATGAAATTAATGAACTGGGAAATCTTCACGTTCATTTAAGACTGTAAAGACTCCACATACAAAATAAACTGCTTCCTGTCACTTCAGAATAACACCAATAATGATATTTACATCACTTATTTGAGGAAAAACATACAGAAGTGGCCACAGAAAAAGGAATCCGACACCCTGGATCTTTGGGCAATATCCAACAAAGTGCTTTCACTAGCACATGGTCTATTATTATTATTATTATTATTATTATTATTATTCTATACCATCCCTCATCTGAAGATCACAGGGCAGTTTACAATATGGCTGCACAATGGAACTTCCCCTTGCTGTCCTTTGCCCCTAAATCTGTTCTGGGGTTTCCCTCAACCTTCTGTAGGAACGTGGGTGATGCTGTGGTCTAAACCATTGAGCCTCTTGGGCTTGCCAATCAGAAGGTCGGCGGTTTGAATCCCTACGACAGAGTGAGCTCCCATTGCACTGTCCCAGCTCCTGCCAACCTAGCAGTTCAAAAGCATGCCAGTGCAGGTAGATAAATAGGTTAATAATAATAATAATAATAATAATTTATTTATATCCCGCCCTCACACAGCTAATAACAGTAAAAATAGCACAATTTACATAAAATGAAGTTTCCATGTGCTCTGGTTTCCGTCACATGTTCTGTTGCACCAGAAGCAGTTTAATCACACTGGCCACATGACCCGGAAAGCTGTCTGTCGACAAATGCCGGCTCCCTCGGCCTGAAGGCGAGATGAGCGCCACAACTCCATAGTTGCCTTTGACTGGATGTAACTGTCTAGGGGTTCTTTACCTTTTTACCTTTATATGCCATATGGTCCTGGCATCCGATTCTTCAAGATATAATAAATATCAAATCATAAAACATTTGAGCACTCAGAGTAAAGGTTTGTCATGAAGAAAAACAATAGTGAAAAGTCACTTTGTGATGACTTTAGCTTAGCCAAGAGTAACGTGGGAATCAGACCGTTGTCAAGAATGACTGTCTACTTGCATATACAGGAAAGAAAAAGCAAAGAGTTCACTTGCAATATCATTTAGATATTACAGTGATATTTGGACAGATCGTTCTTGGCTGAGCCGAACATCCTCTGCATAACCTTTGAAAACTTCATTTCATCTTTGCTCTTACGTCAACCCAGCTGGAGAACTGGGTAAGAAATAAATAAGGAGTAGAAACTGGCTGCACACCAGATGTTTAATATGTGCTAATCCCTTCCAGGTAAATACTTTTATTTTATTTTTTAAAAAAACAGTAATTCTAAAAAGGAGGTTAGACTTACTACATGCTATTTTTCACATTTACTGCTGACCTAGAGCCCATTTACTCCGAGACGATGAATATATTGGTGCCAGAAAATATGGTAAAGTTTCAAGGGGAAGCACCACCAACCTTTGTAGGGAATATTATCTGCCTGCCAAAGACAACACACAGGATAGCTTTATGTTCCACAAACCTTCCCAGTCTCTGTGGGCTAGGATCGAGTATCTAGCCAAGAAGCATATGAGGATCCAGCCTACCTAGGAGTCTGGGCTTTGTGAGGGATGGAAGGATGGAGGAAGTGAAGCCCTTGCCAACAGGGACCACCCGCCTTCGTCACCATGGCAAGCTGGCTCTTCGAACCCATATCTGCAATTTCCCTTCCCCCTGGCAATATGACTTGTGTTGTGGTTGTGTTGCCAAAAGGAAGGCAAGCTAAGCCGTAGCCCAAACTAACTGCTCAGGCTTGATTACATTCCTGATGCACCACAAAAACTCATTTACAAAATAGTATTTTCAAGGGAAAGTTGAAAGTATGTTCCCAGAGGTGGAAGAAATGAAATCTTAGGGGGCTTCTTGTTCTGTTGATTTGCCCTCTAGCTAAACTATCTTACCATTTGTGTTCATTTAGAGCTGCTTGGCAGGCTGAGTGTACGTGTGCGCGCGTGTGTATGATTCATACGGAACTGTAAAGAAGAAATGTTGGCTAGTCAGTCTTATAAACCAAAGTTCGTTGTGGTTTATAAAAACTAAGCAGCTTGTCAATTATCATTTGCAAAGAATGGCACGTGCCAACTTTTTTCCTGCACTAGGACTCATTAGCCTTTGTTATGACATGCCAGGCAGTGAAGCTCACTAGATAAGAATTTTCTGTTCTGAGCAGTAGTTCTGTCCTGGTTTATACATTCAGCACCTCTGTAAGAAGAGCATACTAGACTGGAATCCTATACACAGACACTTAACCTGGGAGTAAGTCCTATTGAGTAGACAAGTATAGGATTGCACAGCACAATAGTGTACCATTTATCATTAAGGATGCCTCCGTTTGACCTGTTCATTAACCAATCAACCTGAATTGTTTGTGTGGCGATTATATGCAACTCAGAACCTCAATACTTCAATGACTGTGTCTCCCCACATGAAATAACTTGGACCCTGAACTTGGCATCTGAGACCCTTCTCCATGTGATCCACACTGAGGGAGGTTTGGAAGGTGGCCTTCTCAGTGGTGGCTCCCCATTTATAAAATGCTCTCCCCATCAGTATCTGTTTCGGGCTCCAGGCAAAACCATTATTGTCCTCCCATGCTTTTCAATCTTAATTTCCTTATCTTTTAGCGGGGTGGCTTTGAGCTTGATCTGCTCTTTTATATTTATTACTGGTGTGATTAAAGTTGTTTTTATGCTTGTTTTTAAGTGTTTTTTTGTAGGTTGCTTTAACTTTTCTGAAAAAAAGCAACTTAATAATAATGATAACAGTGACTTCCCTTCAATTGATTGTTATCCCACACTTTCTAGTGGGTTTCCCCGCCACTCTCCTTATTGCCACTCTCCATTCTCCTCGGCCCACTATACCTGAAGGAGTGTCTCCACCCCCATCGTTCTGCCCGGACACTGAGGTACTGCGCCAAGGGCCATCTGGCGGTTTCCTCACTGCGAGAAGCAAAGCTACAGGGAACCAGGCAGAGGGCCTTCTCGGTAGTGGCGCCCACCCTGTGGAACGCCCTCCCATCCAATGTCAAGGAGATAAATAGCTATATCATTTTCAGAAGACATCTGAAGGCAGCCCTGTTCAGGGAAGTTTTTAATGTGTAACATCTTAGTGTATTTTTGGTCTTTGTGGAAGCCGGCCAGAGTGGCTGGGGAAACCCAGCCAGATGGGTGGAGTACAAATAATAAATTATTATTATTATTATTATTGCAAAAAGTCCATTTTTAAAAAAATTAAAAGACTTGTTGTGGAAGAGTGCCAGAGCACTTTAATCGACTTCAATTGTAGAAACCTAAACTTTTAAGTATGCAATTGCATCTCTACTGCTAGATAATGACAATTGGGAGGGGACCAGAGATGGTTGGAAAGAAGAAACACTTAAATGAGCCCAAAAGTTTCTACAGGTTAATGGGAGAATCTATCTTCTCAACGTTGTTTTGAGACCCCAAACATTCCCTGCCACACATCAATGCCTTTGCTGCATTCAACATTTACTTTCATTAACTTGTTAATATAAAACTCATCACTTTAGTTGCTGCCTCAGTACTACTTCTAGCCTATCATGAATACAAGAGGCTGTTTGCTTGAACGGGTTCAAATGTCCTGCTTTGAACCCTCCTTTCTAGCTATATTTATTCATGTTATGTCAGAAAATCAGATTAGATTGTATGCTCAGAACATACTAAAACTGTCTTTATTTTAGCTGTTTTCTCCTTAATGACACAGTTTTGGATGTAGTCCAAATACGGACAGAATCAACAACATTTGCTTCTAAAAGCCCTGTAAGATCTTTCCTTGGAGAGATTTGTGTCACAGGAATGACAATCCCTTAATGGTCATCTCCGTTTACCGCAATATTTAAGGATTTTTAGCCGACCCAAAAAACATTCTGCTAAATCCAAAGTAACAGTCAGATGATATTATGCTGTTCATTTTCTAAAAAGGAAAACCTGTATTATACTGTGCATTGAAGATGCACGTTTAACATTTTGCTAACAGAAGCATCACACAAAGCACAAGATTTTGAGATATCTCAACAGGGGTTTTTAACTGGAGTTGGTAGCTCAGTTCTTTGGACATATTGCTAGTTTTATTTCTCACAAGAAAGACACAGTTGTTCTTTGGCATCCAGATAACTTTACTAAAGATGCCCAGATCATTCTGTGGCACTATCCTGCCCCGATCTCACGTTGTGTAGGGGTGAGGTGGAGTAATAATACCAAAACAGGCACAACAGGCATAAAAGATCAAGAATGAACATGGAAGAATGTTCAGAGACTGACAAACGAAGGGGATGTGGGGGTGACAATGGCTGCAGAGGAGAGGAAGGTGAGGGAGATCTTCCTCTTATGAAAAAATCTGGAAAAGGAGTCAAAGGCAGCCTGGAAAGAGAAGGGGAAGCAGTTCCAGAAGGTCCCAGGGAACAACTCCTGCTAGAAATCCTAGCAAAATTCTGCCAGTCATTGTAGACAGCACTGACTTGGTATATGGCAGTTTCTCCTGTGTAGTAAATAGATGCTGGTTGCGTTAGTCGTGCCATGAGCATGAGTTGATGCAGCTCTTTTCCCTTCAAAAGTCATAGAAACAGCAACTGGGAAAGTTGGGGCTCTCACGCCATGTACTTTGAAGGGGAAAATTGACACACAAATGCCCTTCACAACTAATGGAGCATACACATATCTTCACAAGATGGGAAAAGATATGAGGCGCTCATATCCACATTTTGAAAAACGTAACATTATATTTTGAAACAAATGCAGCAGCAAAATGGGTGTGCGCACACAAACAAATCAGCAATACAAGAGGACTACCGATTAAGGCGAAAGGAGGTAAGGAAACTCACAAATCAGGATTATCATCGGTAAGTTGTGGGCAATAGAGTGAAGCAGAATTTAGCTATGCAAATACGCTAACATCATGCATCAATGGCAAGCTTTTGCCAGAATATATGCAAAAGAGATTTTGAGGTGTGGAGACCTGCTGAGCACAACAAAACCTCTGCTAGTACTCAGCAAGTTCTGTCAGAAGTCAAACAATTCCTGCCTCCCTGCCCCGTCTCAGTTCCGCTCTTTGTCACTGAAGCACTTCATGTAGGAACAAGCAATTACAGCTATCGGTGAAACAGTTGACTACCTCTCAAGGCTTCATAGCACATGATTTGATTTGTAATGGGCTAAACAGTATTATGTGCTCTTGATTATAAACTGGAATAATGTTGCCTTAATGTTCGCCTAAATCGAAAAAAGAGAAGTCGGGAGCGAAGACGATGTGCGGAATAATGGCGTATGCCTAATTACTCTTCTCAAGAGCAGGCTGTCTAGACAGCCAAGCAAGTTAGAACAAAGTAAGATGGAGGGTGAAAATTCAAAATATAACCATAGCAACAATAAAATAGTAAGAGAAGCAAGCAAATTATGTCTTATGCTAATTCTACAGGGAGCCTTAACAATGTGAAAGGAAAAGGAAACATAAAACAACCGACCGAATTCCCTCAAACACACACACACACATTTCTAGATGATAGAAACGAACTTTTGTGGACAGTTACAAGTATGTCACATGTCCTATTTAATGGGTAAGGGCAGGCTTGAAAAAAACAAATTCTTTAGATGGTGAACATTTACTACGTTTTGTTAATGGACCTCTCTGTGTTCCTGGCACAACAAGTTTGGGGTTGGGAGGGGAGGGGGCGTTGCTTGTTTTTACATCAAATCTGACTCTCAGATCTACATTGTGTGAAAACATCCAGGAGGGGAAGGGGGAAAGAAAGGCAACGGATTGGCGAGGTCTGCAAACACAAAAATAATGAGAAGCAGATCCTACATAAACAGTCAGAAATTATTAGTCCAGATTTAATACAATACTAGGGAGTAACAGTCCCCTAAATAATTTATTTCAAACCAAAGGCCTTCAAAAATCATAAACATTTATAAGAACATGAGAAGTGCCTACTGGATCGAGCCAAGATCCAATCTAGTCCAGCAGCCTGGTCTCATAGCGACCAATCAGATACTTGTGTGAAACCTGAAAGCAGGATTCGGACACAAGAGCACTTATCCCTTCCCGGGGTTTTCAGCAATTTTGGGTATTCAGTAGCATTGCTGCCTCCATCTGTGGAGGCAAAGCATAGCCCTCATGGCTAATAGCCATCACTAGTCTCTTACCAATTTGTCTACAGTGATAAAAAAATAAAATAAGTAAAGGCAGTGCTGGGGTGGGGCAGGGAGAAGGGGGAACTCACCTGATTTGCATGGATCAGCTGAGAAGGGGAACTGTTTTGCCAGAATGTGTGTGAGAGCGTATGGAGTGGCCACACCCACTGCCAGCATGTGGACCTCAGAGGTTGGTCAAGGGTGAATGTGGCCCATAGGCCAGAAAAAGGTTAACCACTCTTGCTTTAGGGTCATTCATATAAATGATTAGCCCCATCCTGAAACACCACATATATATCATTCCAACTACTAGAGCACATTATAGTCCAGCCTAACAGATATTTAAGTTACTTCTGTTTCAGATTAATACACGTACATCTAAAACATGTGTTGTCCACCAATGAGTTATGTTGCAGTCTGGATTCCCAATGGCTGATGATATGTAAACGTGCTTCCATACCCATGAAGTTGGCTCTAGGATTTGACATGCCGTTCAGCAGAACCGGACTGGTTTCCAATACTTCTCAGTACTTCCTTGCACTGGCGGAATGTTATCACCCAATTACTGCCATTTATAGATGGGATTTGTAATTTACACTGGTGGAGAACATTGGCCCTTCCGGTATAAAAGAGCTTCCTGCAGGGCAGTACGAGAATGGGGTAACTGTAATTTGATGTCACACATACATAACGTTGTTGTTGTTTAGTCGTTTAGTCGTGTGCGACTCTTCGTGACCCCATGGACCAAAGCACACCAGGCACTCCTGTCTTCCACTGCCTCCTGCAGTTTGGTCAAACTCATGTTAGTAGCTTCAAGAACACTGTCCAACCATCTTGTCCTCTGTCGTCCCCTTCTCCTTGTGCCCTCCATCTTTCCCAACATCAGGGTCTTTTCCAGGGAGTCTTCTCTTCCCATGAGGTGGCCAAAGTATTGGAGCCTCAGCTTCACGATCTGTCCTTCCAGTGAGCACTCAGGGCTGATTTCCTTAAGAATGGAGAGGTTTGATCTTCTTGCAGTCCATGGGACTCTCAAGAGTCTCCTCCAGCACCATAATTCAAAAGCATCAATTCTTCGGCGATCAGCCTTCTTTATGGTCCAGCATACATACATAATATAACGGCCAGTTCAAAGGTTGTATGAAAATATAGAAGAGGCTAGTTGCTCCATCCATTGCTGGCGACCATCTGGAAAATGCTATATATTGGACAGCAGAACTAGGTTGCCTATCATGCATTCTAGATTCTACTTCCCGTCCCTTAAATTTGCAAACTGTCCCCCTCCCCCAATTTATTGCACTCCATCATTCATATTTGTCTGAGCAACCCATGCAGAATGTCAGGCTTTGTCACTGTTGATGTATCACTTCGTATCGTCTCCGTTTTTTGAACATTCCTGCATTAATGTTTAACATCAGTGATGATTGGTCCTCCCATGCTTTGACCAAAGCAAGAAGCTAGTCTGGCAAGGAGTGTGGGCGTTGAGTGGCTTTTCTCAAGCAGTAGCATCCCATGCCTTGTGGGAAATGCTTTTGAAATCAAGAAGCATTCCAAAAAGCGGCGTCTGATAGGATATGGAGGGAGAGGCCAGCTGTTCAAAGAAGAAAGCCAAAACTGGGCTAGCACAAACCTAAATAGCTCTTCGGATCACAGCTTATGTCAGCAAAACAATTTCTCTGAAATCCCTGGAAAACAGTACTATCTGGAATGGCTCTTATTAGCAGAAATTGTAGAGATTTGGTTGCAGTGGAATGCTGGAGTGGAAGCAGAGGCGTTGCTGTGTTGGCTAACAGATCTGTAATTAGGACCATGCATGTGCTTCACAAACTGTGATGTCATGGAAATGATAGTCTTCGCCATGTGGTTCCTCAGCCACAGTTATGATAATTAAACCTGTTGACTCTGGGGCGTGGCTAAGTAAAGCTTGGATTCATGAGAGCAAGAACAGCTTTAGGATTTTTCATATTCACTCAGTTTCAGCTTTAGATCGCTAGCCCAACTTCATTTTCTGCTGCTAATCTTCATTCTCCAGTGTTTGAATCTAGAAAACTCAATGGTGTGTAACTAGGGCTGCAATCTATACACACTTAGCTGAGAGTAAGTTCAATTGAATTCGGTGGGACTTATTTCTGAGTAGACACATATCAGATTGCACAGAATAGCAGCGCGAGCCAGCTTTATTTAGTCTTCACTGTGCTCATCACTGTCAGTGAGGAACCACAAAAGGAGAGAGTGAACCTGATTTTAGAAAGATTCAGATGTTGCTTTGTTTATGTAACTCCTTCCAGAATGAAATTTTACAGTGAAAGCAAAATTGCTCCATTTCAGATAGCAGAAACCAAGTCTAGCTCATTAGTATTTGGCATCTATATCAGGAAGAAACTAAGAAATCAGAGACATCCTGGAGGTGTGTGCTTTACAAAAAAATCAGCCATATTGAATTTATTTTCAAATCTGAGAGGAGCTCATAAGTTTCTGATCCAATTTTCTTTAAAGCAAACAAAAAAACAAACGAAACTCTCATACATAATATAAATCTAAAACACTGTTCCAGATTTTCTAATTCTCAGACAGAAAAAAGCTTCCAGGAATAATTCTCCATTGCAGAATATGATTTTGTTTCTTAAGGAGTCCAGTTTTAAAGCTTCCAAAAGTGTTATTTAAGTATCCATTAAAAAATGCTAATAAAATAGAGACTGTTGAACTGTTCAGATAAAAGTAAAAAACTGGTGGCTTTTCTTATCATGGCTACATGGATGGTTGCTGCCCCATCTGTGAAGTCAATGGAGAATCTTAACTTGGAGTTCTGAGAAACTACCCTTTTGGAAAAGTTAACCAAACAACTCAGAGCTACAGGAGAAAATGCAGACAAGGAAAAATTACCATGAAATTTGGCTTGACACCCCGCCCCATATATAAATATTATAGATAGTTGACAACCCCCAGATTATCATGGGCTGCTTTGCAGAGATACTTTCAGTGTCATTAAGGCACTCAAATTAATCTGACATTTTTGTATGAAATGAGATCAAGGCCGTTCCTCAGATTGCTTATTGCTTATTGTTTATTGTTCATTTTTATGTTGTTTCAGTCGTTCATTGTTATAGGAAAAGCCATTTACATAAATGAAAGTCAGAAACCAATCAAATGTGAATTGCCCATCCTCCATTTCTGCCTGCTATGAAACAATTCAAAAGTCAGATTACTGCCAGGAGATAGAGGGAGGGGGAGGGTGATGGGAACAGAACACAGCAGCAGTGCCAGAGAAGCCACAGCTGAATCCGCCTTTGCAGCTGTGAAGTTGTTACAAGATAGGGTAGTTTTCAAGGTTGGGACCTAGAAACCTCAGTTCACTGCGAAGAGCAGCGTGAGTGGCAATACACTGCTAATCCAACACATGGCAAAAGTCTAAATGGTGATTTAAAAAACAAACAAAACCCTAACAGTGTCACAATAACACTTGTATTGGCTTTGGACGTCACCTCTTTCTCTAGAAAATATAGCTCTGCTAGAATCCAATGATGAGCAAGAGTTTTATCTGATTGTATTTTATTTTGTTGTTAATTCGCTTTAGGAAATTTTTTTTTCCTTTTTTTTTTGTATAAATGGTAAAGGGACCCCTGACCATTAGGTCCAGTCGCGGACGACTCTGGGGTTGTGGCGCTCATCTCGCTTTACTGGCCGAGGAAGCCAGCGTACAGCTTCTGGGTCATGTGGCCAGCATGACTAAGTGGCTTCTGGTGAACCAGAGCAGCGCATGTAAATGCCGTTTACCTTCCCGTTGGAGCGGTACCTATTTATCTAGTTGCACTTTTGTGCTTTCAAACTGCTAGGTTGGCAGGAGCAACGGGAGCTCACCCTGTTGCGGGGATTCGAACCGCCAACCTTCTGATTGGCAAGCCCTAGGCTCTGGTTTAACCCACAGCGCCACCCGCGTCCCAGTTTTTTGTTTTTTGTTTGTATAGTGACTAACAAATTATTATTTATATCCTGCCCAACTGGCTGGGTTTCCCCAGCCACTCTATGTAATAAATAATAACAGTAAGTGAATGTTCTTTTGTGTAACACGACTTCACCTTCCTCTTCTCCCCAAACAAATCCTGTTTTAGTTCTGTTATGTACTGAGTTGAATAGGATCCAAACTGTAGCAGTCTGATTGGTCCTAGAACAATAGGATCCAAAAGGCAGCAGTCTGATTGGTCCTAGAACAATAGGATTCAGAATGCAGCAGTCTGATTGGTCCTAGAACAATGCAGCAGTATGATTGGTTGGCAGGAACCACCCAATCCTGCTCCAGATAGAAGTGAATCCACAACCTGATTGGCTTACAGTAGAATTCCAGAATTAGCCAATCATGTGCAGCCCATTGTGTAAATAATGTATATAAAGCAGATACTGTGAGGGGACATTTATTCATTCCTCCTCACCACTATGAGCTGAATAAAGAGCATGAAATCACTTTGCGACTCTGAGTATATGTCACTGGCGACGAGGATGGGATTCCGCTGAGCTGACTGCCACACACAGCACCGCAGCACCGCCAACTGCCGCACCGCTGCCTCGCACCGTGTATCCAGGCTTCAGCTCCGGGGCACAAGGAACTCAGAATGGCAGCCAACAGCAGCTTCTCGCCATTCAACCCAGCATCTGGAGACTGGGAAGCGTACGCCTCCCGTTTCACCTTCCTCCTAGAAGCCAAAGGGGTCACCGACGAAGAAGACGCCAAGAAGAGGGCGATATTCTTCAGCGTCTGCGGAGAGGAGACGTTTGAAATCGCCCGGGCTCTCCTTGCGCCTGAAGACGTCGCTACTGTTCCATACAAAACAATAATGGAACAGCTGAAGGGGCACTTTTCGCCGCAGCCCTCAGTGGTGGCTCGTCGAAATGCCTTCTACGCAAAGCGGCAAGCCCCTGGGGAAACCATAACTGGGTTTGTGACCTCTCTCCGCCAAGCCGCCCGGTTCTGCAACTTCTCAGAGCTGGAGAACATGCTTCGTGACCGCCTCGTCGGTGGCCTGAAGGATGAGAAGCTGCAACGGCGCCTCTACGCTAAGAAGGACCTAACGTTCCAGGTCGCTCTGGAGGAGGCCCTGGCAACAGAAGCTGCCGAGAGGTCGACCCAAGAGGCACGGCCGAGCCTGCCATCCCAACCGAGGGTCCACCATGAAGACCTCACCGACGACTCAGGATCCGACAGGGAGGAGGTGCACCGAGTACAGCAGCGCACTCAAGCAGCGCACAGACCACAGCTGCCTCGACGAGAAGGAGGGAACTGCGCAAGCTGCGGGGAGAGTCACGAGAGGAGGACCTGCCGTTTCCGCAACGCAGAGTGCAGGCAGTGCAGAAAATCGGGACACATCGCCCGGGTGTGTCGGGCTCGGCCCACCCGACACCAGGCATCAGATGACCAATCCAAGAGCCCCAGGTCCCGGGGCCCAACGCACCAAGGCAACTCGACGGAGCTCACGGACTTCCAGGTATACCAGTTGCCCCACCCCAACGTAGAGAAAATTTATGTAGAGGTACAGATAGAGGGGGCCCCATGCCGCATGGAGCTTGACACGGGTTCAACTCTATCCATAATCTCGGCAAGGACCTTAAGGAAACTGTGTCCCACTGGGGGTCCCAAACTCAGGCCGGCCCCATTCACCCTCCGGGACTTCCAGAAACGTAAGGTCCCCACAATGGGGGTGGGGACCTTCAGGGTGCAATACCGAGGGCGGACGCGGCAACTGGACTTGCTTGTGGTCAAGGGCCCCTACATTAGCTTACTGGGATTGGCATGGTTTGGACCACTGGGGCTAGCTGTCACCGGGGTGAACCACACTAGCTTACAAGTGGACGTGGACACCATATGCAAGGAATTTCCAGGGGTTTTCGATGGGAAATTGGGACAGTATACGGGCCCCCCCATTGCGCTACAGCTTGACCCCGCAGTACGACCGGTCAGGCTCAAGGCCCGCCGGGTCCCGTTCGCCTTGAAACCCCGTATAGACGAGGAATTGGACCGACTCGTAGAGCAAGGAGTGCTGGAGCCGGTGCCTAATGCTCCCTGGGAAACCCCAATCGTCACACCCGTCAAGCCTAATGGTTCGGTCCGCATCTGCGCAGACTACAAATGTACCATAAACAAGGCCCTCACGGCCCACGCATACCCAGTGCCAGTGGTCAGCCATGTCCTTGCCACCCTGGCTGGGTCGAAAATTTTTGGCAAGCTGGACTTGGCCCAAGCATATCAACAGCTGCCAGTAGATGAGGCCACAGCAGAGGCACAGACGATTGTGACGCACAGAGGAGCGTTCAGGGTAAAGCGGCTGCAATTCGGTGTCAGCGTGGCACCAGGCATATTCCAGAATATAATGGACTCTCTCCTTAAAGGGATTCCTGGCGTCACCCCCTTCTTCGATGATGTGTTGATTGCCGGCCCCACACCAGAGGAGTTTGAGGACCGCCTCCGCACCGTTCTGCACCGTTTCCAGACGGCGGGTCTCAAGGTGAAGCGGGAAAAATGTCTACTAGGAGTGCCTCAGGTGGACTTTCTGGGATTTATGGTGGACGCAGAAGGGGTCCACCCGACTGGGGACAAGGTACGGGCCATTTGTGATGCCCCAGCGCCCAAGAGCAAGACTGAACTTCAGGCCTTCTTGGGACTATTGAACTTTTACCATTCCTTCCTTCCCCACAAGGCGGCGGTAGCGGAGCCCCTACACAGACTCCTGGACAAGCGGGCCCCTTGGGTGTGGGGCCAGCGCCAGGAGGCCGCATTCCAGGCAGTCAAGGACTTGCTTGTCTCAAACTCGGTCTTGGCACACTTCGACGAGAGGCTGCCGGTGGTGCTAGCATGCGACGCCTCACCCTATGGCATTGGAGCTGTCCTGGGGCACCAACTCCCGGATGGAAGAGAGGTACCGGTGGCGTACTTTTCCCAGACACTCAACACAACCGAGCGGAACTACTCGCAAATCGACAAGGAGGGTCTGGCAATCGTAAAGGGAGTAAAAAAATTCCATGATTTCTTGTACGGGCGGCCCTTCACCGTGGTGACTGACCACAAGCCGTTGCTTGGCTTGTTTGCCCCCGAAAAGCAGACCCCCCAAGTGCTGTCTCCTCGCGTCCTCAGGTGGTCAATTTTCCTTGCCAGCTACCAGTATGCACTGATTCACCGACCTGGGAAGGCGATGGGCCATGCGGACGCCCTCAGCAGGCTACCACTACCGGAAACAGGCCCTGACCCAGCACCTGCACAAGAGGTTATGAGCCTGGAGCTGCTTCCCGACCGCCCCATTCAGGCACAAGAAGTTGCACACCATTCCAAGAAAGATAGGGTCATCTCCCGGGTCCTGGACTGGGTGTGGAGGGGATGGCCCAGCAGCAGCCCCGGGCCAGAATTCGCCGGCTACACAACCCGCAAACATGAACTGTCGGCCCACAAGGGGTGCCTGTTATGGGGAAGCAGAGTCGTTGTTCCCCAGCCCCTCTGCAAAAGGGTCCTCACAGCCCTACACGAGACACATCCAGGGGTAGTAAGAATGAAGGCCCTTGCCAGGAGTTATGTGTGGTGGCCGGGGATCGATGGAGAGATAGAGGCCTGGGTCAAACACTGCCAGGCCTGCCAAGAATCCCGCCCAGATCCCCCAAGGGCCCCAGTCCAGTCCTGGGAGTCCGCCCGAGCACCATGGTCACGCCTGCATGTGGATTTCGCTGGCCCCTTTCAGGGGAAAACATTCTTCATAGTGGTGGACTCCTACACCAAATGGCTGGAAGTCGCACTGGTACCGTCCACTTCCACGTCCGCAGCCATCCGGGTACTACGCAGGCTGTTTGCAACCCACGGGCTCCCTGACACTCTCGTCTCAGACAACGGGACTGCATTTACGTCAGGAGAATTCCAAACCTTCACAGCGCAGAACGCCATCCGCCACATCCGTTCGGCGCCGTTCCACCCTGCCACCAATGGCCAAGCAGAACGCATGGTGCGGACCACCAAGGACACCCTTCGCCGCATGACGCAAGGGGACTGGGAGTACCGCCTTGCCACATTCCTTCTAGCACAGCACAGCACCCCCAGCTCAACGACTGGCCGGAGCCCCGCTGAACTACTAATGGGTCGGCGCCTTGCAATCAGATTGGACCGCCTTCACCCCGATAGAGCTCAGGATGAGGTAGTGGTGGGGGAAGGCAGGAACCCCCGGACCTTCGAGGCCCAGGACCCAGTGTACGCAAAGAATTTTGGGGCAGGCCCAGCATGGGTACCCGCCACAATCACCAGGGTCACTGGCCCCGTGTCGTACGAGGTGCTAACGGATGGGGGGCAATGCTGGCGCCGCCACTGCGACCAGATACGGCGACGATTCCCGGGAGAAAACCAGGAGGAGGACAGGTCAGAGGAGTCCCAAGGGAACAGCGGGGCAGTGAGGCCCATAGAGCAGGAGGGGCCAGCAGGAGAGGCAGAATCAGTAAATACAGAGAGGACCCGTGAGGCCGAAAGGACACCGGAACCAGAACCACGACTGAGCGAGCCGGTTGCACCAGACCAAACAGCCGCATCACAGCCAGCATCCTTGGAACACGAGCCAGAACCCGGAGCCCGGACCAGGGAACACCCCAGGCCACAACGCACACGTAGGCCGCCGGCATACCTTGAGGACTATGAATGCGACCTCCCGGGCAGGACTGGAACTTAGAGGGGAGGGGTGTTATGTACTGAGTTGAATAGGATCCAAACTGTAGCAGTCTGATTGGTCCTAGAACAATAGGATCCAAAAGGCAGCAGTCTGATTGGTCCTAGAACAATAGGATTCAGAATGCAGCAGTCTGATTGGTCCTAGAACAATGCAGCAGTATGATTGGTTGGCAGGAACCACCCAATCCTGCTCCAGATAGAAGTGAATCCACAACCTGATTGGCTTACAGTAGAATTCCAGAATTAGCCAATCATGTGCAGCCCATTGTGTAAATAATGTATATAAAGCAGATACTGTGAGGGGACATTTATTCATTCCTCCTCACCACTATGAGCTGAATAAAGAGCATGAAATCACTTTGCGACTCTGAGTATATGTCAAGTTCTCTTAAGAGGAAGAGGAAGTTCTATTGCATGAGCAGAAATACACTCCACGCACACAGACAAAAAGAAAACAAGAAAGTTATTCCCCTCACACATCTACAACATTGTAAACATTGAAAGAGTGAGGGCACAGGCCATTACACAAATGTGCATAAAATCTGCATATGCTAATTTATATGCATAGCTAAAACTTTAGGTCTCTGATGGTGACTAGGGTCTCACAGCACTGAGCTTTTGTGCTGTGCTTTCTAGCAACCATGCAAGTGATAGGGATTGTTGTTATTGTTGTCTAAAAAAGGAGTGAGGGAAAGAGGCAGAAAAACTGGGACTCTGGTAAAATGACCTAGAGCTTACCCCTAACAACGCCCTTAGTTCCTACAACGGAAAAGGCTGTGGAAACCACAATAGAAGTTTATCTCCCTTATATGTTATGTCTCTTTTTAAGAAAACCCACAAAGCACTGCACTCAATGATCACAACACACACCTGAAAAGTGTCCAGACCCAGATGTCTTGATGTTACTGATTAAACACACCAGCCCTAGAAGAACCCATGCCAGAACTCACCATGAACGCCTCCCTTGTTCTCTTATAATGGCAATGGCCCCCACCTGAGAGGTTAGAAAAAGCCATGGGGATTCTGTCCATGTTTGCACAGATGGGTGAAAGCCATGCCACCCCCCCTCTCCTCAGATTGACACATAAATGAACCAATGTCTTTCCCTCTCCCAAAATGGGAAACAATGCAGTTTCATTTCCCAAAACAGTCTGATATAACAATGAGGTCTTCTAGCGCTGCAAGCCGCCATCTTAGATTATATCCTGTAAGTTCCTCAGCTGTGAATTTGCTATAGCAGCCAAGGCATTATGACCGAAATGTTCAAAAGCAACACATATTTGAACTAAGCAAAAATGACTGTTTCCTTATAAACTTGAAGTCATTGACAGAAATATTTTAACACGATTTGGGGATGTGAAATAAGGGAGGGTAAAGTTCCCATTAGAAAAGGTCCCAGACCACAACAGTTGGAGCTGAGCTGAGATTTTCTTAGCATCTGGATAGTATTCAATTCTGGGGTTTTGGTCTGGCTGTTCTTATGAATTGAGACTAGCTACAAAGTTTGGAATTTTGACTATAGCTCTCCCAGAGGAGCCACAGACTTGAGTCAAACCCCTTCCAATTCATATGCCTCCAAATAATACAAGTTAAACTCTTTGAGCTATGTTTATTCTAAGCCTCATAAAGTGGGTGGTCTCATTTTTTCTTCTTTACCCACAATTTAAATAAAATACATCTTTGATAGGTGTCTCAGATTAATCATCACCACCACCCTTCTCCTTCATTCTTTCCTGTGCTGAACAGCAATTAAGAACATAAGAAGAGATCTGCTGAATCAAATCATTGATCAATATTCATTGACCACCCACCTATGCAATATCCTTTAAAAAGATCTCAAAACATCCATAGCACGATGACACAAGATTTCTTTACCATGTGAATACATGCATGCATTCTTCACTTGGCAAAAAAATGTATCTGTTCCACTGGGGAAGGGAAGATAAAGATTAATTAGTTCCATAACACACATAAGAAGGTTTGGATTAACTATTCATACTGGTTTAAATGGGATGCAGCTCAACATGTTAGATCTAACATGCTGTGTCCCAACTTGGCAGTTTCATTCTTGGTCATTCTTGACCTTGTATGTTCTTGGTCATACAATGACCTTGGTCATTCACAGACTTTGTATATGTTTTATTAAAAATCCAAAATGATTGTGATCATCACAATTCTCTGTAATTCCAAACCCTTTGAGTTAATTGTAAGTGGCTTGAATAGAAACTCTGTGCAGCCTCAACTGTTGATTTTAATAAACTTTTGAACCTTTTGTGTTTTCTGTCAATAATTTTTCAAGTTTTATTTTATATTGTTGCAAACTGCTTAGAAGTTTGGTGGTTTGGGTTGTTATTTTACAAACAAATTTTATCAACATTTTATTAAATGTCTGGTTGTCTCTGTTTCCATAGATGGAGAATATTAGGAGTCCTACCAGGTTTGATTTTGGGTCAATGGCTCTAAAGGAATCCCCATCTCAGCTTGTCTGGTCTCCTTGAGGATCAGGTGGTCATTTGCTTTAATAACTAGAACAACAAATACAATGAACCCTACCTTCCACCCAACCACCCCCAAAAATACCTGCTAAGACTGCAGAATTGATTTACTCTGTTCCTTTCCCTCTTGCCTTGAATTGTCTTGAGGTGGAGAAGAGCAGCCAGTGCCCAGGCTTCATAGCTCTAAAGCTACAGCACAATACAAAATTATAACTCTGCTTTGATCCTTTGTTTTGAAAAATGAAAGCATTGTGTGAGTCACAATGTTCATCTCTTTAGGTTCCTTTGTTTCAACATTTGTATCTATGGCATCTGTGTTTTTTAATTATACACGAATGACAAATGTCTGTTAGTTGCTGCTCTCTATTACTGGGATCTACTGGTAGTTCTCCTGTGAAGTTGGGAGTCCTAACTCAATTGCTCACAATTTTGGGGGGCTGCAGCCTGTAAATCCTGCCATCAGCACCAGCCCCCACTGTCCCTGGAATCTCAATGTCCTTGAAGAGGGTTGTCTTCAACATCCTTCCTTCCAGCTCACATTTGGTGCCTGAGGCAGAACAGCAAATGGCACCCCCTTCAAAAAAATATAAGCGAAGGTGCATAGTGCCAAGGTCAGCCAAGTTATTTTGACACCTGAGGCAAGAAAATCCCACAATTACCTCTCACTCACTCTGACAGTAATAACAAATAACAATTTGCTGTCCTTTGGTGAGTCCCCAAATCTGCTGCCTGAGGCAGCTTCTCACTCTGCCTAATGGCAGGGCCATCCCTGGGCTTCTGCAGTCAGGCCCCAGCCTTCACTTCCACATGATTGTTTCTGCCTCTCAAAGTCCTAGAAGTGAGGGAACCCAAGGTAGAGAAACGCTGGTCCAGAGATAAATTATTACATTGGGGCTTCCTCCTGACCCAGCTTGTAAACCAAATGGTTGAGCTATTCCTGTTTGTTTAAAAAAGAAGGAAACAGCATGCTGAAACTGGCCTTCTTCACCTTTCTATACCAGTAGAACAAGGTGGCTACTGTCCTGCCTTGGCTACTCAGAAATTGTGAGATAAAAGTTTGGGGGTTGTGCAGCCTTAGCAAGTCCACATCAGGCTTGTGTTGAGGGGCATAGCATATAGCACAGCATTTCATGTCCCTCTAGGAACAGTTAATGAATCTATTATGGTTGCCTTCAGTCACCTGGGAACTTGTAGATCAGGCGCGTTTATTACCCTCAACAACTCTTCAATCCTAAAAAAAGCTCAACAACTTTGGGGTAAAATCATAAAGAACAACAACCAACTTTGGTTGGCCCTTATGGCCCTTTGCTTCATCAATTCTGGCCCTCTTTGAAAAAAGTTTGGACACGATTGCCTAGGTGTTTTGGACTACAACTAGAGTGCAACTTCCTTTTTGTATAGCATTTGAATTAATGCTAAATTTTCTCCAGCTTGATACAATCAACCCTTCCTAATCTAGGCCCATGTACATGAAACTATATTTCCTTCATGTTCAAGTCTTCCCATATAGCCAATAATGGTTTGTTCAGGTGGACATTAGCTTTTGAATTATTTCCATGTATCGTTCTGTTGAAAAAATGGAACAATAGGGAGAAGGGGAGGGGAGTATTTGCAATCTGCTGGTTTCTGCCTCAAACTCCAACATTAACTGCATGGCTTTGCATTCTTAGGAAGGAGATTGGCCCCAAGAAACAACCAAGATGCTCATCTGATGTGGCACCGAGGACAGTTTTCTGATGCTTTGTAACTGCAGGTTTAATTTAAGGACAAAGTTTTGCTCACTGTGAAATCTTTTCCTGTTCACCTGCCGCTGTCATACTGAGCAATTAAAGCGCCATGCACTTCATTCCATGGGAAAAGCAAAGACAGAAGAGAATCATAGTTACAGTATTTCTGACCTAGCTAGGTCTCGATTAAAAATGTAGATTTGTTTATCCCAAATATCATTTAAATTTACCTTAAATGTGAACCTCGGTTTTTATAAATGGTTCCCATTTCCAATTAGCCAAATTAAACAGAGAGCAAAGAAAATTAGGATTAGGTAGATTCCATGTGGGGTAGGCTCACTAGTACATCTAGTTTTTTTGTGCAATCTGTTATAGTTATGTATGTATTTATATGTCACCCATCTGACTGGGTTGCCCCAGCCACTCTAGGTGTTTCCCAACAAAAAATAGTAAAAACACAATACAACACCACACACAAAAAACTTCCCTGAACAGGACTGCCTTCAGATGTCTTTTAAAAATCACATAGCTGTTTATCTTGAATATTGAATATCATTCAATATAGACAACATTTCATGATCTGCCACTTTTCATGTTCTCTTTCACCATCCATTTACTAACCCTGTATGCACCAAAGCTTATTACTCAAACGTTTGTGCCACATTCACTCATACAACTACGACCCAATCCCTCTCTGACATTGGTCTCTGGCATTTCAGAAAATCCATGTAATCCAATTTAAATATATGTCAAGTGGAGTTATAACCTGCAACCTTGTTCGATTCAAAGGCAACAACATGAATAGGTCTTACTTTCTTGGGTTATGTTACATCGCACCTTAATTTCATGAAGTCCTCTGCAGAACTGGAAGTACGTACAATTAGGAACTTGCAGCCTTGGGTCGTGTAGCCTTGGGTGAACCGGTGGAGGTGGTGGCATGAAGCCTGAAGTTTGTGCCAAAGAGCAAATGTAAATCAAGCTTGGCATTGAGATGAACTTTCTGGGGAATCTGGCCAGATCTGGCAATAAATCCAAAAGGTAAAGCAAAGTCACTGTTGGGGAACAAACTACAAAGTAAATCTCAGGGAATGATCAAAGAAACATGGTGCAGCTACCTTGCTGAAATAAAGCAAGTCTGAGTCTGGCTTGTGCTCGGATAGGAGACCACCTGTATTCCCCCTTGTAAAGTATATTGAACTCCTGAGATGATACATAAAACAAATCTGCTATTAAGGCATCATAGCAACAAGCATGAATGCAAAAGCTGGTTTTTATTATGTTGTTGTTGGTGGTCATGAGAGGCAAAGGGGCATTTTTGAAATTGCTTAAGTCTAATTAATGCATGAAGGGGTTAAGACCATAGAGTAAGCTGTCCTGCCAGGCTTAGCTCACCTTGAGAAGGATTGGGTAATCAAGACTTTGTCCCCTCCAGTCTACTCAATGTGTGCAGAGTTGGTCTAGTTTAGCTGCATGGCTCTCACAAGTCATTTGAGTGTTCCTATACTAACAATTTAGGAACTTTCACCACTTTGGATCTAAGTTACATTTTATTGCCTGTGCAACTTTTTAGAAAAGCACATGAACCTGGCCTTTGAAGAGTTTGTAAGGAAGCCAATTTTTAATTTACCAAATGTGTGCTCTCTTCCTGTGCTGAGGAAAGAGGGAAGTTTTGGAACACACAAGGGCATATTTTAAAGGTCTAACAGCCTCTATTTTCCTCGCTTTCCTTTGCTGCATATTTTGTGAAGCTAAATCTCTGCTTGGGTTCTCTCAGCAAAGAGTGCTTGCCCCAAACTTGGACGGCATATCAGGAATTCTCCTTTTTATACCTTTTAAAAATTATTTGCACTGACAGAAATGATGTTGACTTTTGGATGGAGATGGAGGAAGGAACAGTGACCTATTCCCCCCACCCCCAGTGCTTGATCCCTTAATTTCATCTGGTGGGGTGAGGGAAGATTAGTTTAGCTGAGAACTCTCATTGTGGGAAAGGCAGGCTACCTGGGAACCAGTGCTGGAGTGGTGCAGAATGCCCTTAGGCGCAGATAAAGCCCACAGATTAGCTAAATGGTATTTCTTATTTACCATTTTGAGAGAGATCAACAACACTGCAAATCCCAAGAACACAGAAGTGATGAAATCAGGGAAGCAAAAGAGATAACCCCCCACCAAAACAAAAACCCCAAACCCACTGAACAATTAAGTCAAGTAACACAAAAGTATTTTATTCAGATGCGCATGGGGTGTGTGTGGAATTTTCATTATGTTTAATGATTAAGAACCCCCAGTGTATTTGATGCATACAGGATAAAAGTAGTTGCCAGCTGTTTTCTGGCAGAGTTTCTAAACTTTTAACAGCTGTGTGGCAAGCAGGTTGATCCTCCCCACCCCCACCTGAATTATCAGGTTCCTTGTTTGGACAATGTAGTCAAGCCTCCATTCTCAAGGAGTTTACATACTGGGGAAGTAACAGGAGGATTAAAGGGAGAAAAGGATAGGTCTCCTTGTCTTCTGCCCTACCAGTCCCAATGGGCACCAGCCACCACTGGTTGCTGGACTCCAACTCTCATCAGCCCCAGCCAGCACAGCCAACATCCCATCCACCAACATTTGGAGCACCAAAGGTTCCCACTCTACCATACGGAAAACAGAAGTTTGGAGCATAGTTGTGAAGGAAAGGAAAGAGGTGGCCCCAGGGGTGGTCAGAGGTGCTCTGTGAGAGGTCAAAATTTGGCAACCCACCACCTCTCACCTTCCGTTCTGCTCAGTCCACTATGTCATTGTTGTGACGCCCTGCAACACCCCCTAGGCTCAGCACCCAGTGCAGTGGGACCAATCCTGCTGCTCTAAATCCACCTCTGGGTGGTCCAGTATTCCAGGTAAGGCAGGGAGTCCCACCCATGGGTTGGAGCAGGGAGGGCAACCAGAGAGAATGTGCAGAATCACTTTAAGGGAAAGGAAATCTTAATTGACTTGCGAGCAGTAGTCAAAGCAGAGAACGGCCAAGACACAGCCAGAGTTTCATCAGCTAAGGAGACAAAGATGGATCATGGGTGGATTTTTGCCAAGTTGTGCAGGAAGAGCACAACCTCGGCTGTGTGCACATTACCATTTACTCCGGCTCCAGTGATCTCCCAGGGCTGGTGTTTGAAGCCAAGTAAACATGGCAATAGGCATAATCCATCTGGACCCTGCAGTTCCTTGAGAAATACTGCTGTTTGACGCATTTCCCCTCAAACCAGCTTGCATATGAATTGAAAATGCAAGCTGAAGTTTGTAGATCTGAGACAACTGCTGCACAGGTGCAGATGACAGCTTCATTGAATAAGAGCTCTGGGAAGTTGTAGGCTGGAGGAAACCAATCAGGTAACATGAGGTGATAACATCCTCACCCTCCCTCTGGTGTGTCCAGCTATGTAAGAATGGGACTTGAAACACAGCAGGAGGAAACGACCTTGCTGTGTTTTAAGCTGCTGGTGTGTAAAAGGTTGAATGTGGGGAGCAAAGAAGATAAAAGAATCAAAGATGAAGCTGTGTGCGGGATCACTGGGGGTGAGTGCTGCTGCTGCTGTTGTTAAGGGGTCAAGGAGAGCAAGCCTTGAGAGTAAATATAAGCAGTTCCATCTTGTCCATGTTGACTTTGAGTTGGTGATTAAACATCAGTCCAGTTGCAGCATTCACCTGCAAGCATTCTCAGAATGGGTGGAGGATGGGGAGAGGCAGCAGTGGATGTCGTGGTGGAGTTACACCACCCACTTGCCCTCCATCCAGCTGAGTCACTGCAGCATATCAGGATGGAGGAGATGTGGGTTGTGACAAGAGGCAAACATGTTGGCAGAGTCAATCAGGTGCTCCTGCTAGCATGTTGGCCACCACACGGACCTTGCCACTGTACCTCTCCCTGTCGCCACAATGTCAGCCAGATGGAGGTCAGGCACAACCCCATCATGCCTGATGCTAGGCCATGGTCTGCCCCTACATCCCTGTATCTGCTGATTCTACTCCACATTGAGCAGGAAGATCTGAAGGGGGGGGGGAAATCTATGAATGTTTGGCTGAATGTGCCTAGACTTTCTGTGTCATGAAAACCTTTTGGCATCACAGAACCAGCAGGGAGCCCACAGGAGTAGTCAGTAGTGACTACTTACAGATGGATCTATCGGCACAGTCAGTTAATTTTTTTAAAAAAAAGCAGAGGGCATGGATTACAGTAACCTCTCATCATAGTGGGGGACCCATATAGACAATCCCTTTAAAAAAAATTATTTATTTAAATGACAAATGGGAGATCTTGGGGCCAAATGCTATGGATTAACCACCCCTGAAACAGTGAGAGAACCAGCTAAGGCAGGGTTCACCAGTCATTTTGGACCAGTTGGCACCTTTTGAAATTTGAGAGAGTGCTGTGGGTGCCATTCACAAAATGACTGCCATAGGAGTGTGGTGTAATACAATATGGCTACATAGGAGAGGGCATGGTGTAGCACACAATTAAGAGCACACAAACATGGTGATGCCCTGTGGTGCCCCGTAGTGTAAATCTCCCAATGTTTTTCTCTGGCCATAAACCCATAGGTAGGATGAAGACCGCTGTAATTCAGTGTTCCCATTCCATAGAGCCTGCCCAGGAGAATACTGTGGCCAATGGAATGGACTGCCATGGTGGGGGGTCAAGAAGCAAGAGAAAGTTTGCAGTCCCCCCGTCCTGCTCTCTGGAAAGGTCATCTGTCAGGACGACTGAGGCTGACTTAGTCCCATGGCCAGGCCTGAACCTAGATTGGAGCAGATCTAGGTAATCTGTGTCATCCACAAAATGTGCAGCTGTCTCACCAGAATTCTCTCTTCCACCTTCCCCACAACTGAGTATTTGCAACTGGTCAATAGTTATTCCAATCCAATGAGTCCAGGACCTTTTTCTTTCCTCCAAAGTCACTCTGTTGATCAAGAGAATAACCAGAGTCGATGAATGGGCATTATAGCTAGTCTGGAAAGTTGTGCAACAGAGAACTTTTCATGGAACAGTGTAAGAAATAAGCCAAGAGTTTAGGAGTGGGAGAAGCCGTAGGTGGAGACCACAGCGAGGAGGGAGTCAGCAGAAGTTGCAGAAGAGATAAGAGGGATAATGTTTCTGAGAAAGTTGGTGGACCGCAGGTCACAACAGGCACAAGAAGCTGGAGTCACAAGGTAATGACCGGAGAGGAAAAATTCCATTAATAGAGCTAACACAGGGCAAGAGAAAACAAGATCAAATGAGTGAGTGGAGGAGTCACGCCAAGGCTGTAGGCCAAAGAAAATCAAAGAGAGGAGAGAAGCAGCAGTAACTATATTGGTGAGATTATCAGCATGAGCACTGAATTTATGCTTGTGCCTTTATTAAAGTTGCAGGAGTCTGCCAAAGAAAAAACCAAGCCAAACCTGGCAACTTCAGGCTCAAGCTTTCATCTTTACGGAACAAAATGTAACGTGTTTCTTGCCTGGCCTTTTAAGTTAGCTATTCCCAAGTTAAAACTCTGTAAAGCTTTTGTGATTCATGAACATCCAGATTCCTCTGGGCTGTGGCCTTTCATATCAAGCTGATATTATGCACCAGTCATTGCTATCCATGTCAAAACCTAGACCAGCGTTTGAAACAGCAGCTACTCTACTCTTCTAGTTTGCATGTTTACTTTATAGCCTGACTGACATTTTCAATCTCTGTATTCAGGCTCTGATTGGAAAGGCCATCTAGCAGAGCTTGATGAGATTTGTAGTCCAAAATATCTGGAGGGCACTAGGTTGGTGAATGCTGAGCTGGGCAGAGCCACATTCCTCAGCAGGAGTGACAATGCACTTGCAAATGGCTTTGCAAAATCAGAAGCTAACATGCTGAAGATCAGTTTACAGGGGAGTGGTCATTTTTAACCCCGTCAGAAAGCAAACCATCAAGTATTCCTTGAGCTTTGTTGTTTGGGCAAGGGTGTTGGATTTGGCACTGCACAATAAAGTTCAAATGAAGCCCAGCCCTGAAACTCTCGGCTGTTGAACTGTGAGAGACAGACCAAGCCTTCCAAGAAAAGGATCCACAAACCATTTATTTGGTTAACCCTCCTTAATTGGCTGGCTGTGAGGATTAAATAGGATAAGAAATAGAGCTACCACTGTTTTTTTGTATTTCAAAGAGCTTGTGCCTACAACAGCTGCTTGGCAGGCCGAAATTCAACTGGTGCTGTTTTCCCCCATTACAGTTCCTAGGATTGTCAGACTGCGTGGTGTGTGTGTGTGTCCGCTTTAAACTATCAATGCAAAAGTCCCCAGTTTGAATCTCACCTCTGCAATGAACTCACTAGGTGGTTTTAAGGCAAGCCACTCTTTCTGTCAGTTTCAGCTTCCCAATTTGTAAAATAGGAATAATAAGATAACATCACAGTAGAAAATAATAATTGATCTGAAGGGCTTTGAATACTCTGATTGTATGTTACACATATTAGGTATGTTATCATTATCACCATTAACTAGATGAAACTCTTGTCAGATTAGCACTTTTGCTAATCTCCCTCCATTGCAGGGTGTGAAATAGCACCTTCCAATTCAGAAAGGCTCCTGCAAACAACAGCAGCTGAGCTAGGAGGGCTTTCTGAGTCCCTTGCTTCTGTCTTTGAAGATAATCAAGAGTTATATAGCCCTCTGGCTCTGCATAGGCATAGCAGAAGGCAGCGGTGATGCTATGAACAATGTTTTGAACTCCCTTTCATATAATACTTTCCCTCTTTGGCTGTTGTACAGGTTGTACCTCCTGGGTATATTCGCATGACTTCTTTTCCACAGTCAAGCATTGGAAAAAAGCTGCGTCTCGGCCAGCACGCTCGAAGTTTGTTTGATCTGTGCTGGGATGTAACTGTTTTTCTAACGGAGTCATGGCCTCGTCCAAGAAACAGGTGCAGATAGGAATTGCAGAATCTACTTACCAAAGTTATATAAAAGTTCAAAAACATGGGGGGAACGTGGAGAAACGTTTGTTAAACCTGAGACAAGAGAGGAAATATCGGATAGTGCAGCCTGCATGAGAAAAACCCAGGGAATGGCCCGAGAACTGCCAAGGAAATTTATTTTGTTGTGCAATCAACCTGGACTTGATTATGAGCTAGTCTGAAAGCCATTCCCCAAGGCTGTATTTGTAGTTCTTTGCCTCCCCTTCTAGCCACAAAGGAAACAAGCAGCACAGAACTAGCAAATGAAGTGGAAAGCCGCATTCACAAGCCATCAGCTGGCTGATATATCATAGGGCTCCCTTGCCCACTTGGGTTTTATTATGCTGCCAGATGCCTCACCATTGCATCACAATTGCCACTGCAGTGCTGCGAGTTCATTGCAGTCAGGTTGTTGCTCTTGACTCGGTGCCTTTGGCTAAGCCACTCTGTGAATCCTTTTCCCAAAATGGGCAGGACTATCTTTCCTGTTAGCTCACGAAGATTCCGGCAAGGATCCTGCAGGACAGCTTGCAATTCGATGGGTAGAGCTTTTCTCAGCAGAGCAACATGGCAATGGGAAAAGGTTCTCATTCTGAATTACGTTTGTTGCATAACAGCTAAAAAACATGGGAGTTCTGGGTTAGGAGACTTTTAAAGGGGAGGAATTCTGGGGTTGGCATGGAAGGCATAGTTCATAGGATGAGAGGAAGGTTGCTCTGGGCACTTATGGTTTCATTAGGATTATTATTTAGTAAGACAGTGGGTGGCATCTAACAGTTGCTATTTCAACAGATTCTCCCTTAAACTCTTGCAAAAAAAAGAGGGGGGCTCCAGAGAGTTGAAGATTCTTCCTGAACAGTGTAGGTGTCTGCAGGGAGAAATCATCAGCCTTCCATGAGTGGAAGTGTCAGGTGGATCAAAACACCTTCTATGAGGTGCCATTTCAAAGCTTTGCCTCTTCTTTTGCTTCCTCTTGTCCATAGAAGGAATGTAGCACCAACTCAAGTCTGGCCCAACATTTTGCTGCCTGACGTGAAGGACAAGATCTCCCTGCACCGCTGCCAACTGGTAATTGTATCTCACTTCAACACTGGTGATGGGATAGTGCCTTCTACAGCACCCAAAACAGCAGGCTAGTTCAGGGGAGCTAAGACAGATCTCATAGCATGACTAGAGGAGGTCCTTAGGAAGGATAGCCAGGGGGGTGTGTGATTGTTGCTTCCACCCCACCTCCCAGCATGTGTCACCTGCGGTGGTTACTTCATTGGTAGGGGTGGCCCTGTATGAACAACATTACTCTGGATTAGCGTGGGAAGATAGTTTGCACAGAAAAGCTCAGACAAGCCTTGTCACCCAAGAAGGTATTATCACTTACTAAGCACTTTCTTCATTAGGTCCCATTCCACATACAGCCCTTGCCCAAAATCCTGGTTCACTTCCACACTCCTCTTACACCCCACAAGCCTTTGAGTCCTACTGTGAAATACTGAGGGTGAGTAACTTCTACGCATTTCCGTGAAGCTAACTAATAAAACTAGCTTGGTGAGAGGTGACAGAATGGGATCAGAATACGAGTAATTAGTTTTACAAAATTTGCTTCCAGTGTCACTGTAGGAATGGCACTCTTTAACAGTTGTTAAATCCCATAATCCCTGCTGAGGATTTGGCCTGTTGAGTTTTATACTGCACCTCGTGCTTTTCATCTTGATGATCCTGGGGAATAGAAGGGAAGGAAGGGCATTTCTTCAGCGAGACCTGCCAATGCATCAGAGAAGCAAGTATGAAACACAAACTGCAGACTAGGACAAAACTGAAATGGAGAGGAACAATTCATCCATTTTGCTGAAGCAAAGCAAGTCTGTGCCTGGTTAGGGTCTGGACAAGAAATCACTTGGCAGCCCCACATATACTTCATGACGCAAGAAAGATGGAAATAAATCTACCAAATTATATTTGGCAATAAAAACTAATAAAGCACAGAAGGAAAGCATCCAGGGAGAGAGCACTGGATCTTACCTGGCTAAAGCCCTCTAAACATGGCAGCTCTGTGTGAACATCTGTTGGAAAACAGATCAAACTGAACAGCTTAATGCCAGGGATATTTTTTATCACTGCATAGGTTTCTGTTCAGTGCAGAAGGAGCTGTTCAAGACAACCATGAAATGGTTAATATTAGGGATGTTCATACATTACATTCAACCAGTGTATAGTCCTTTGTACCTGTGTACACAAATACTGTACATTCGGTACAGTTATGCACATGTAACATTCAATGAGTCTGTCAGGTCAGAGGCATTTCTGGGGAAATGAGGGCAGCAGGCTGCAGCACTTTAGAGCAGCCTTTCTCAAATTTGGGTCCCCAGATGTTGTTGGACTACAACTCCCATCATCCCTGACCACAGGTCTTGATAGCTAGGGACGATGGGAGCTGTAGTTTGGGGACCCAATTTGAGAAAGGCTGCTTTAGAGTGTCTGCTGTTCCTGCTGGTTTTCTCTCTCTCTCCACCCCTCTGCATTTATCTGCTGTTCACTCTCTGGCATCTTTTGGACCCCCTTGGGCTCCGAAATCCACACCAGACAGAGCCATAGCGGGTTGGCAGGGAGCAGAACAGCCCTGCCAACCCCTCCAACATTTTGCTTAGTGGGAAAAATATTTGGGCATGTGGGTAGACAAGACACAGCCAAAAAGGGGGGGGGGGGACCAACAGTAGGCCCCACATGTGCAAGCATGCATGTACTTCAAATCACTAGCAGGGAGTTACAACTCAGGCAGCGATTCTGCCTTTGCAAAGACCTAACAGGGACTTGGGACCGCAATCCTATATGCAATCTGGGGGTAAGTCCCACTGAACATGACAAGCCTTAAGGGATTGTGCTGCTGGTGTAGTTTGGTTCTGGTGTCTAAATCCAGTTTGGGGAGGTTGTGGAAAGTTCCCCAAATGGACCATGAGAATTGCTACTATAATGTAAAACAAGAATACCCCCACCAAAAGACAAAAGCAACCCAAGATGCCCCATAGAGAGGATATAAATTACCAGGCAGCCGATGAAACTGGAAGCCACTGTTTTAATGTAAGTGACTAGGCTCCTCCAAGGCAAATCAGAGATTATGGATATCAGACACAGCCGAGGTCCTGTGCGTGTTGTTATCATAAGAGTAACAAAAAAGGAGAAAGGAATTTACGGTAAACAATGAAAGCTCTGTACCAGGCAAGGCAGGTACTGCCAAGTAACCACACCTTAAACCTATGGCAAACACAATGAAATGCCTGATTGTTTAAAACAAATCTAGTACGAAATAATTAGAATATTAAGTTGCTGGCCTCTTTCTACATCTCGGAGTTGGAGGTGCAATTTAATGGGGGGGGGGTGCTAGTTATGTGTGCAAGAAGTGGGGGAATCAAGGGAAGCATTGTTTGCCTGTCTACCTAGGAAACATGAAGACTGTATCTTATCATTTTTGTGCTCTCCGATTTTCTCATAAGTATAGATGACAGAGAAAAAGCTGCATTTTCACCTGTAAGCCCTCAACATATAGGATGCATTTATATGCATTATACACTACACTCTGCTATTTTGCAAGTTTTTTCTGACCACTGTCCCCCCCCCCCCCAATTCTTTGGATGAAGATGTAATTTAGTAGGCTTGATAATCTACGAAAAGGCTGGTTTTTGTCAGCCTCTAAGCACATTTTAACTAGATGTTTGTAGCTCAGAAACTCATTCACAACTCAGGTTAACCTTTCAGGATCTTTGGGAGACTTTCAGCTTTGAAACCTAAGGCAAAGGTCAGGAAAAAGCAACCTAGGAACTGATCTTCAATTTCTGGAGTTTAAATAAGTGAATCAGGAGCATGCAAAACACTTAGGACATGGTGCATTTAGGGAAACCTGGCAAGGTGTCTCACAGGATAATTTGCCATTGGCTGACGTAGCCTAACCCTTCCCAGGAGACTGCCTCTTCACAGCTGAGTGCTTTGCCCCTGAACATTATCCAAGTTATGCTTTATTAATCAGACCGTTTTCGTTGAGATTATGTTAATTACTTGGCAGATTAGGTGCTTATCTCAGAGAGTCACACTATAATCATTTACCAGGGTCTGAGCCTTTAGTGTAGAAGGCCTTGCCCTTCGGAACTCCTTGCCAATAGAGGCTCAGTAGGAGTTGTCCATATTCACTTGCAGACATCTTCTGTATTATTCAGACAGGCCTTTTGAACCTGAGATTCTTTGCCAACCAGCTTTTACTGATGTGTTTTGTTGTGTTTATTGTAATCCTGTGCTTTTAGCCTGTATACTGCATTGCAATATTTTATATGAAAGTATGTTTTAAATGTTTAAATAAACAAGCAGTACTATATGTATCCTTGTGTGTGGTCTGAGTGCAGAAGGCAGGAAAGGAAATATTACGCTACTTTTCATAAGTTGATTGAATTCACTAGGTCAAGGAAATTGCATTTGCCCTGCTTATGTGCTATGGTACTTAATAATAAACATTTTAATTTTAAACGTTACACCAAGTTTGTATGTTCCGGCCTCCAAAAGATTTCACATGCATAGTATATAAACTACAGGTTTACTGCCTTATACTTCTGCAGTTGTGAAGACCATATATTTTCGATTGTGTATATGCTAACATATAGCAACATGAAGAAAACATCATAATGTTCCCCGTAATATTTTGAAAGTCAAAAAGTCAGTAGAGGAGCAAAACGTATCACATAATTTTATTAACACAGTATCAACAAAATAATAGAACAAGGAAAACTTCAAATATATAATTTCTTCCCATCTTAGTCACTTGGGGTAACAATGTTCTAACAAAATAAATTATCTCTTATTTCATAGAATACACAGGCTCATTATCAGTCTTTCCTAATCAGATGTTTATCACACAAAATATTTATTTCTGAATGTGTGCACGTATGTGCAAAAAACTATAAAGATTTGGCAGTATTACTCCCTTCCTGAATTCAAGAATGGAGTAGCAGTTTTTTTAAACAAAACCTCTTCCATGGTCTACAAAATACTCACTTCTCAAGAACAAACTCAATAGCCAGAAAAAAATATTTCATACTTTCTTCATGCTAATGTGGATCAACACTGACTCCAGAACAGTCCAATATAGAGATTAATTGCTGTATTGTGCATTTCCCAGATTTAATTTGTTTACAGTGGCAACAAAGCTATAAGAGCAAGGAGAGTTCACACTGAACTAATCTGGCGTAATTCTTCCTCAAACACTGTTTATACTTTTATAGAATAATCTTCCTACTGAAGGTAAACAGACTGATGAGAGTCCGTTTTGGAGTAATGTGATTATTAAGGTTCTACCATTAACATCTGAAGGATGTATATTCTGGATCTTATACAGATAGGTTATGCAATCATGGGAATGTTTAAGGCGTCATAAAAGTTACACTGTAAAATACTTGCCATTAGAATCTAATTTAATATTAAAACCAGGCAACAAGAAAATTTATAATATTTAAACAACTTCCATTTTTTCATCCAGCTGTTCACTCTAGCAATTGAGTAGAATACCTGAAATAATCTCCCAATAAGAGTAACTAATGAGACGACAGTAGCTGATTACCACCAAAAATGGAAGGGGTGGCTTCCAACCTAATTTTCTCACTGGTACTATCATTTTGCAGAGGATTACCATTTAGTTAAGAAACTAACGGTTTGATTCTTTTATACGTAAGGATCCCTGTTTCAACCAATGTTTTATAAATACTAGCAAAGGTGTTTTATTTCTTGTTAACTTTAAGTATATTTGCATTGATGGCATTCATATTGTGCAGCTATTTTAAATTTTTAAGTAAACTGCAAGTAAATTATTTTCCTTTAATGTGTACACACTATACAGCTGAGAAGCCACTATAACCCAGTCTTTAAAGTTCTATTGTCATGCTGCATAGCTTACTTCAATATCAAAATAGAAGGGTGGAGAAGCTAGCAAACTAGCCTGAAATCTGTCAGCATATGCTAAAACATTTATAGGCAGCTTCCTAATACTAAGTCAGACCATCAAGCTCAGTTCTCTCTAAACTGGCAACAGATCTCCAAAGTTTTAGTTGCACACAGAGATGCCAGGAATTGAGCATGGGGCATTTTGCATAAACTGCATGTGCTCTGTCACTGAGCTACAGCTGAGAATCTGTAGAAATGACTAAGATTTTTACTATTCATTTAAGTTATTTATATACTGCTTAATCACCAAGGTTTCTAAGTGGTATACATGAAGAATTTTGTTTTATGAAAACCAGAGCACAATGTATTGGAGCATATTCTTGTCTGTCTAGTTCTGGGATAGAGAATCTGCGCTGGCTGCCCTTGCCCCTTTCAGCTAGCATGGCCAATGCTTTAGTGATGATGCAGTACATCATCATCTGGGAGGGCCACCCTGGTCTGGGCGAAGTGGGCAGGGTTTTCTGTCGCCTGACATTATGCTTACTTTGCAAGGCTATGGAATATTTTCAGTGAATGGTGTGGGTCATATAATGCAGGAAGAGCCCTACCAGATCACACCAACAGGCCATATAATTCCATATCCTGTTTTTAATAGTAGCCAGGTAGGTCTGTGCGGAGCCCACAAAAAGGCCTCAACGCAGTAGTCCTCTCCTTTTATTTTGCACCGAAATAACTGGTGCTCTCTGCCACACTGTCAGAAGAGGCTCCACATTGGTGCAATGGCCTAGTAGCTGTTGATAGTCCTCTGTTCCAGAAATTTATCAAATCTTCATTTAAAGAGATCCAAGCTAGAGGACATCATCACATCTCGTAGATGATGCAGTGAGTGTGTTATGTTAAGGGATGACTTTCAAAAACATGAAACTTAAGGGAGGAAAACGAAGTTACATAAATTTACAGTGGTAAAAATATTTCCCTACCTGCAGCTTCCCCCAAAAGATCACTGTCCCCGTTGCCAGTGCAATTCTAGAATGCAATTCAAGGAATACTTTCTATTAGAATTCAGTCTGGACAAGATTATATATGCTTATGAATGTGTACTGCCAAAGAGTCTTACTAGGTTAACAGGACTTCCTTGGAGTGAAGTGTATTAACTGAGTAGGATAGACGACCAAAACAATAATTGCCATAAGGAAACGAGATCCATTACTCCGAAATGGAGGAGAAATGGATATGTGGAATTCACTGATAACATCAACTCACCAGAATACAAAACAAATATAATTCTACCAAAAAAAGTAAATAAGTGGAATTTTACCAAGTCACATACAGTTAGCCAATGGATATTGCCCACTGCTAAGATATAATAAGCCGAACAAGTTAAGAAATAAGCAAAAACATCTAATTGCCAAAAGCAACGAATCTCTAAATTTTGCATTTAATTTTTTTCATCACTTGATACTAAGTTAAATACAAAAGGTGTAATATGAACAGACATGAGGCACAGTTCACAAATCCTATTGTGCTGACATACCATTGCTCCAGCATGTCTCGGCCTTGCATAGCATACAACTGTGAGTAAGTCTGCCCTGTATGAACTATGGCACATTCCTTGTACTTAGCCATTCCAAGACATGTGGGTTTCATGCTGCAGCAGTAAGAAAAACTCACATAGATACTAGTGCCAAGGCACCCACAAGTCAGTTCAGGCAGACCACACACACCAAACCCCATGAACTAACACTACAGGGAGTTATATAACCCACACTGCCACATAGTCTGAGGGCAATACAGTACCCACCAATGCTGTTGAAATGATTGGAGTAGCTGCAAAGATTCCCAGTCAGGGAACATACCTCCATTCCTTCAACACCAGGTTTGGACCAATGGCAACTACTGGGGTATGCACTGCTGTTTTGGGGGGCCAAATAAAAAGGCAAATTGGGATGATGTGGGGGACTCCCCTACTCCCTGAGTCGAAGCATGGTGTAATTCCCACCCCTTCAGTTTGATCAGGGCACCAACAAAGCCACAGAGCTGCTTTGTTTCTGTGCCAGTACAACTCTATCTTTTCCTGTATATCTCTATGCTTCTCTCAGTCCATGGGCTTTGCAAGACGTGAAGGGGTCGAAAATGTTGTCTGCAAAGCACAGCATTGGGTGCATTTTTTTTACAAAAATAAATAAGTAAAACATTTCATCTTAGGGGTTTTTTTAAGTGTACTTTGCTCTGCTTTAATAAGAACAAAATCAACAACCCAGAGCTCTTTAGAACTCTGCAAGCAGCATTCTAGGCTCAACATTGTAAAGTATATTAGAGACCTGTGCAGGTCTACTGGGAGGCCTATAAAGCCTGTTGGAGGTCACAAACAATCGTCAGGAAAAAGGCTGATGTGAAGCTGCGAAGGTCTTTTAAAAATGTACATGCTAGTATATGCACCATTTGGCAACCTCTTAATTATTTTAAGGTAAGAAAAAGACAAGATCCCCTCGGGTTATGGAGAAAAGTACATTCTTTTTACTTCCCCACAAAAAGCACCTGGAATTTGTCTGCAATTTGGCAGGCCTAATTCACTCTGGAGGCACTTCTGTGCCTATAAACTTAATCCACCCTGTCCAAAAGGGAAACATTTTACCTGTTTTTAGATTCCCCATTATAGTGAATGGGGAACACAGGCTTTCATTTTATACTAACTGGCTCAGGAGCCAAACTGCAGATTGTAGTGGAGAAGTACACAGTGTGATTCAGCCATGGTTCAGAATTTTGAAAACAGCAACACAGATAACAGATATCTTGGGACCTGTGCACAAACTCCAAGCAACTACTGCAGAGCGGCTGAGATGCAGGCTTCAGGAAACAGGCAGGGAGTCAACACCCAATGGTAGTTTGTAGAAGGAGATGTGTGTGGGTTGCAAAACCACAGTGGGTTGCAAAAGCACACTAGTGTTGCATCCAGAAATGGTCAGTAATCACAAAGTTGATTTTTTTTTAAAAAAAGATAATGTACATAAGGAATACAGAGCTTTGTAGATGCTGCTTTCATTTATTCTAAAACTAGAAAGACTTTAAAGATCACAGATATGTAAAAAGTGATAATCCCGGATGAAGGTAAATATAAGCAAATTTTCTAGACATATATACTATTTAAATATCCCACCCTAACACATATAAATCAAGAATTATTGGAATAAATAAGTGTTAACAGTAAGAGAGAGATGGAATTTGACTGAGGCATTCTTGAAGGGTCGGTGGGAAAACAAGTTCAATTTCATAGGCATAAGGTTTGACATTCAGATTGTGTACCTTCCTCATCTGCAAGGTAAACTGGTGCAAGAAATGCAAAAGAAACATGGCAGTCACTTTTCCCAAATGATGTTGCCTTAGTGAAAAAAGCTTCTGCCAATATATTGTGCGGTTAAAGGTACTTGAAGCAAAAATTCTGTTACAGAATTTCATAAGACAGTGACAGGTCGGAGCTGCTCCAACTGAGTTTCCAGTGCAGTTCGTTCTTTGTGAACTTCCTAGATCATGCAAACAAACAAACAAACAAACAAACAAACAAACAAACAAACAACAATTAGAATATAGCCCTTAAAGGCATAAATGCATAAAAACAATCATGTCTTAAGATGCAGACTTATAAAATCCACTTTTACAATCACTCCATAATTAATATACTTATAGCACTCACGCCCAAGTAAACTGATGTTACAACACTACAGACTTTACACTCAATTGGTGGCTTGGTGCAGCAAGTATTGCCTAAATGTCCCACTGACATTCCCCTATGCCCTGAATGCAGGGTCTGGGATCCTCTTTCAGTTTAAATCTGGGTGTTTAAGGAATCAAACACAACAGTGTATTAAAGTACACAAAGCTTCCAGAAGATGGCTTATTTGAGATGCCACAAACATTAGGCTAGCTCTCGCCAACTGATTTGCCCAACATTATTCCGAACTCTGTTATAATACTAATGTCTACAGCCAGCTGTAACGAGTTAAAGGGGCCACCTCTACACAAGCAATCTTGGAGCAGTGGCTATGAGAGACATCCAGTTAGTCAATCACTGGCCTTATTTTACTAACCACCATTATTAATTTGAATCTTTTTTCTTTCAACTCATACAAATGTAAAATTCACTGACTGGAATATATTAGGCCAAGCACCTCACTGAGATCATTTTGTCACCGCTTGGCAGAAAAGCCAGAACTATCTTTTCTGTTCCAAGATTACAAAGAAGGTGGGTTGGGTGGGGAGAAGAAAGCTGGCTCCAGAGTTCTACAGCAGATTTCTACTCACAAATGGGGCGGTCTGGGATACTGGCTTCCCTTTCCCTCTGCAGTCCCCTAAAAATCTGATCTAGATGGTTGAGGGGGAACCCTGGAGCAGCAAGGGGCTGAAGGGGAATGGTGGAGGGATTGGCTAAAATCTGTACTTTAGTTTCTGCTGGATCCAAGCTCCTTCCATTTGTGAAAGGGCGCTTTGGGATTTAACTAGCAGCCCCCACAGCTTAGAGTGCAAGTGATCCTGCTGCTCTCATATTTCAAGATGGGAGAGAGGGTATTTGCCTCGGCAAGGTGCACACACTTTGGTTTGCTTCCTGTATTTAACAGTGTAGATGGAGGCATATGACATAGGCTTCAGAGAGCTTCACGACATGTCTAAGCATAGATCCCTACTTGAAGTGTCCTCCTTACCTTCAGCTGTTGCTGGAGTTCACTGTTCAACCGAGCTAGGACCACGTTCGCTTCTTTATTTTTACGGATAGCTGTCTGAATAGCTTTCTTCTGTTTTGAAGACTGTCTGCCGGAGAGTAAAGACAAACCACTTTCAGAAAATGTATCACAGGGCCTTCCTGCTGTTTGGTAAAAAGGGATGCATTATGATACTTACACCTGAGACTAATTAAAATCAAAATGGGGTGGGGGGGGGAGGAAATGCATTTACAAAAGAGAGTTGCTATGCAGAAATAAATATTTATGAAATCAGGACATTCAATTAGAGATCATGATCTTGTGGAAATCAGAAATGTAAGGAAGAAATTGTAGAGAATTGTAGAGTTGGAAGGGACCCTGAGGATCATCTAGTTAAACCCACTGCAATGCAAGGATATGTAGCGGTACCATATGGGGATCGAACCCACAACCTTGACGTTATCAGCACCATACTGTAACCAACTGGCTATCCAGGCATTTTAATAGCCCTATCTGTAGGCCAGAATTCATTTACTATGTTAACCTGGCTCAATTTCCTCATTAAAGCTTATTTCCCTATATACCACTGAACTGAGATCAGCTCAAATGGAGGGATCTCCAGTCTAACACTGCCAATTTCATGGACAGTTGACCTCCTACTACATGACCTGACATGGACAATGGCACGCTTTTATGGATCAACACAGCTGTCCCCTATATATTAAGGGGGAAACTCACCTTAATAGGTCTAAAGATAGCACCTGTGTTTAACTTTCAGTACAAACAGTCATAAATACGTTTTTCTGTTTAGTATAAAGAATGAGAAATATATTTTAAAATGTAAGAAGAGCCCTGTTGGATCAGATCAAAGGTCCATCTGGTCCAGCACTCTATCCCCACAGCTGCCAGTTAGATCAAAGAATCTAGTTCAACCTCCTGCAATGCAGGAATCTCAACTAAAGCATCCATGACAGGTGGTCATCCAACCTCTGCTTAAAAACCTCCAATGAAGGAGAGTCCACAACCTCCCGAGGGAGTCCGTTCCACCGTTGAACAGCTCTTACTAGAAGCATCTTATTAGATGTTTGTGGGAAACCTAGAAGCAGGACCCTACTTTTCAAAGTACAATAATCTATTTGAAGTCCTCTGCTACTCGCGTTCACCAGAAATAAATAGCCATCATGACTACTGATATTATCTTTGGTTTTTAAAAAGCAAGTTTTTTGGTTTTTTGTTTTACTAGCATATCTGCACCTACTAGTATTTCCCCTATGGAAACCTTATTAAGAACATTTATATACAGATATGTTTGCTGCCCCCCTTTATTAGTTAATATTTTCATGGTTTTTTCCACCTGAGAGATAGAGGTAGTTTGCATGTTACAAAGCAGTAGTAAAAGCATAAATAAAACTCATTTGTACTCCTCTGCTTCTTTGTAGCATGCAAGAGACCAAAGTTATGATGTCACAAGGTAAAACAGAATTTCCAGTATGAGTCTTTAGATTTTGTACATCCATCTGTTCTACTTTTTTTTTAGTGAATATGTTAGCAATTTTCATCTTGAGAGAAAACCAAGAAACTGGAAAAACAGGGGAAATATAGGCTAGATAAGCAGAATTGTTCCTGAGAGAAGCCTTTTATGATTTTCTGCAAGGTGTTAGCTGCTCTTAAATGACAACGTGATCAAAGGCAGATACATTTGTTTTAAAAACAGCACAAAGTCCATGTGAAAAAAGTGGAGTTAGCTTTCCCACTCTCTAAAAAGAGAGGTGACAATTTGATCTTTGGAAGAGAATCCCAATGATTTTTCCAGAAAGTCTTCCCCCTGCTTCTTCACTGCCCTCCGCCACATCCTTCAACACTCTAGCTGAGGAAAACAAAAATATGCTTATTTGACTGATAAGTAAACTTCAGCCATTTACTGTTCTCAAAATAGGACTAATTTGTTATGCCAGCAGCAAATGCATCTGTTTTGAAAGAGTCAATTAGGCTCTACAAACAACACTAATACTTTCAGTTCACTCAAAAACTCTTAGGAAGAGTTCCAGCCTTCCACATTACTTGCCAGAAATGCATACTTCAGAAGGGTGTGGCTTTATACCACCACTTTTCAGGTACTACATGGGATTAGAAAACTTAAAATAAAAATAAAAAATGGCTGCATGGATTCAACGGCCAGGCAGTTATTCCTTCATTGTACTGGTTCCAAAACACATTTCAACAGCCCTCAAAATCATGGAGCCAGAACACTAGAACAGGTATCAAAGTTCATCTATTCAGTCTCTTGCCATACACCAGGATTTTCCGCCTACATCTCTCCATAGATTAACTGTCCCTTTCCAGATTCCCGCCCCTGCCCACCCCTAATCCACAGAAGAGTATTTCAGAAGGCTAGATGTCTTTTTCAGTGAGTCTGCATGCTCTAAGTACTAAGAAAAAACAAGTGAGTTGCATAAGCTGTGTCAGCATCTGGTGGTTGTGAATTGCCCAAACAAAATTATTTTCAAACTTCACATCTGGAAGACAGTAGAAGGAAGTGCAGCTCACTTGCACTTTTTCCACATTCCTTTTTTTTAGAATGCTTTATATCCCTCCATGTTGCCACAAAGCCCTCTCCCCAATTTCTCATAAAAGTCAGCCTTTTTACTTTGGGATTGTATGGTGGGATTTGATGGCAGGCAAGGAAGGGGCTACACTTTTCGTGGGAGAAAGTTCCTGGTTCTCTAGCGTCTGGCTTTCAGGCCGGAATTTCCTGCGAATCGGTTTTGATGGTGGTTGAGTAAGCAACACCTCCTGTGGGGGGAAAAAGAGAGCAATGATTAAAATAACTATTGATGATTCATTAGGAAAACAACACAGCCATCAGAATCTCATTAACAATTTTTTTCGGACCCAAAAGGTATTGTTTACTTTGGCTCTGTCTATCCTCATTCCCTAGACCACTTTATCTCTGTTATGGCATCATCTCTTAGGAACTAGTATCTTCATACCTGGAGTTCCTCAGGAATTAAAAGAAACCAAAAAATCAGTGCAGCTTGAGAGGTTCCATTCGCTATGTTGATTCAAAATGGCATCCAAATTTTATCTAAACATAGATGAAAGTTTGCTCCTTGGTTTCCGGAACCATTGTGCAAAATTTAGCTGCAATTGGTGCAGTTCTGAAAATTTCAGTCTGCCATCTAGATTCAAAATGGCACCTAATTGTAGCCATAAAACACACAAACAATAACAACAACAACCCATCCTGCTTCTTGATCTCAGAAACCAGCATGTAAAATCTGGCTACAATATCTTAAAGAGTTGTCCAAACTATAGCAAACAGATAAACAACTTTCCATAATACATAGAAGTTTCCTGGGCAAATCCATTGCTAAGAATAAGAGTTGCCTAACATCATAATTATGCTCTTAATTTTTGTTTATTTCAGTAGGACCACCACAATGAAGATTCTTCTGAATCAGTTTATTTTGGACCGAGACAATATTCCAAATGCAAACTGGAAAATTACATCACAAGTAGTCACTAAGAGATTAAAAAAAAGAGTGGTGGTAGAATGCATGGAAAGGAAAATTTGCATTATGAACTCATAAATGAACACATTCAATGGAAACATAGTTGATGACATAAAAACCCTAACTTTGCAGGTTGAATTTTAACTACTGTATTTTCTGTATCAGTATAGATATAGTGTAAACCAATACAGTATATATGCATTGACAGTATATACAGGAGCCCATGCATTGACAACTAAAACAGACTTAGAGCTGGAAGAGGGGGGGGGGGAATACATCTTACAGTATAACATTGCGTATTTTCAGCTGATCAGGTTTTTATATGGTCAATCTGCATTGGTTTCCAATTTTCTGTATGTACTCCAGGTGCAATTCTCTGCCACTTTTGTGGCAAGGATACCTCATTTTTCAAGCACTGGATGTACTTATATACCTGAGAGAACATTATTATTTCTTCAGATAACTCTTACCTATTGCCGTTGCTACAAGGAAGGTGCCTTGATATTGTTATAGCACCCATAAGATACTACTTGAAATATGAAGGGTCTCAGGCTGCACATCACTTCCTTTTCCTCCATGCATGTATTTATGCTGTCGTGTGAATTTATTGCTACCTATCACCCACTTTTCTGAAGCAATCAATAAAGCAAGAAGTATGATCCCAGCCTGAATCTTCCTTCCTACTTTCCTTCTCCTCTTCCGGTCCCTGCCTCTACCTTCACTCAGCACCAACAGTCAGGAAGCTAGTGTTCAGCCAGTTTCCAAAATACGTGGTGGGAAAGTCTGAATAACTTAGTACTCCAGTTAACCCCCCTTTCCTTAGAGCCCCCTTCCCTTTGTTCTAGTAAACCCCTCGCTTTAGGAAACAGAACCGTAGGAACCTCAGTGTTCAGCTCTCATCAGTCCCTCTCTCACCAGTACTGTTCCAACTTGCTTCAGTTTTCATGGGATTCTTCCTGGGATACATTGCTCCAGCCTTACAGCCTCACTCCCCTATGTCCTTATCCTGACTACCTTTGTCACATTCCATTTCTCTTATCTGTGTTTCAGATTTAGCTAGGAATGTGAAGGAACACACAGCTGCCTGCTCCCTCTTTTAAGTTGCTCATATTTTTCCATTACTTTGAGAAGAACCCAAGATGCATCGCTTAAGAAATGCAGAGTGTGGGGCTCAAGGGAACCAAAAAAAGGCTTCTCTCCATTCAGCTTACACCTTTTGCCTCCTGGGAAATGAAAACAATCCATAGCTTGTTTTCATGGAGGCACTGCGGACCACCACAACCATGTTTTCTCCCAAAGAACCATGGTATCCAGTAACCTTCTGTGAACTTTACATATAAAGCATGAACTTTACATATAAAAATGACTATCAGTTTGTCTGTGGTAGGAAAAATATACAAGTTGCACTCATGGGGTGCCACAATAGATTGCTCCTTTTGGAACAGTGATGCTAGTGCTATTTCTTAGTGTCCTGATCTTCAGGAGAAGTCAGTATGTGGAACTATTTATCACCTTTATGGGTTTGAAATGAAAAGAGAAAACTATATGCCTTGACCTTACCTTTTTTGCTGGGCTGCCTTCTTCAACTTGTGATGAGGACCTGTTCATTGGCAAATGCATTTCAATCTGAGATTCTTGTTCCATCTGTAACAATAGACAAGACACCATAACACCAAAATTGCTAGCAGCCACCCACCAATCAAAACTAGTTTTCAACACTTAGTCACACTCCAGTGTGACCAACAAAAGAAATAGGAGCAGGCTTTGATTTTCAGAGGCTGGGAAGCTGGTTTAGCTGCTGCTGCTGCAGTGATGTCTGTGAATGAACCCCAGAAGTTAATGGCTGCCATTCACTCTAATGAGAAAAACAAAAGTGTGCTACATTTGTGAGCATTATTACAGTACAAGTGAAATAAAATCTGCTCCCTATCCCTGACACTAGGTGGCCTGCTTTCCACCAACAAGAGATTCAGAGGCGCCTTGCCCCCAGCCAAGGATCCACAAAATATACAAGTCCTACTCCCAACTGAAGTATACACAGTCATACTGCTAACATATAATGAAAAGAGATGTGATTCACCTAGCACTACAGCTACACAACCTCCAGTCCTTTTAATGCTGCAGTCCTTACCTGGTAGCAAGCTCCCTGAACATAATGAGAGTTACATCTGAGTAAACATGCACCATAAAACAGTTTTCAGAGATCACAGAGTCTGAGGAGCAGCAGTGCTTGGTGAAAACAAACCCAGATTAGGAAATTAGTACTGCAATTTTAAATATGCGAGAGCATGGCGAAGGATCACATATGTGGTTTCCTCCGCTTAATACAATAAAAAACTTTCTTTACTTCCAGCAACAGTTTAATTTCTGACATGTGGTCCCCACTGGCTACATGGAAAGCAACGTTATGGAACTGTGCAATGGGACTTATTTCCAACTAATCCAAGAGAGTTTTAGGATTGCAAAACAAACACACAACAACAATTATATAATCAAATTATGTAATGAGGAACATTCTAAGGGGGAAAACAATGGTGTCTTATTTATATTAAAACAAATAGCTAGTTTTTAAGATCCTGCCCCTGACAAACATTCATCATGTAGCAAATGAAAACAAAGTTAAACTGAAACCAGCTAACCAATTTGATAGTCCTCTTTATGCAAAGACATAGTTTTAGCGAATCAATGAAGTGACAGTTTATGAAGCCTGACAGCTTCCTGGAAAGGCTTATTGGTGTACATAAGTAATGTAATATCTGCCTGCACTTATTTTACACACACTAAAATTTGGCATTTCTAACTTCTGCAACAATAAATGACCCAACTGCATACAGTGGAACCTCAGCTGTCGAATGTAATCCATTCCAGAAGACCGTTCAACTTCTGAAACGTTCAACAATCGAGGCGCAATTGCCAGTCAGCAAATTCCTTTGAACAAAGGGAGAAACGCGTCTCAGAAGCCGTTTGACTTCCGAGGCACGTTCAAAACTGGAAGCATTCACTTCCAGGTTGTTGGCGTTTGGGTTCCAAATTATTCGGCTTCCCAAGCATTTGACAGCCGATGTTCCACTGTATATTCAAGTTGCCATGTGAAGGTGCCAACTTGCTGAAGGCAACTGTATCTGGCTCTGGTCAGTGCCTAGATGGGAGGCCTTATTGGAAACCCCCCCCCAATGTACACCACCTTGGGTGCCATGATGGAAGAAATGTGGAATATAAACGTAAGAAAACGTATGAAAGTTAAAAATTAAATAAAACCAGTGACACTGACTATATTGTATCTCTCATTATAACACAGTAGTAGCTGGGGAAAGATTGCTGGCAGAAAATGGAAGCTTACTCTCCTTTAGCAAGGTATACAAACGTAATTAAAATATACATCCAGGGCTGAGCCATGGAACTGAAAACAGAGGCAAAATTAAACTCCAGCTTGGTCCAACTTTTCTGAAGAACCTGACATTTTCCAAGCACCTGGGATGAAAAGTCACTTTGCTTCTGACATTTAGTTTGTGTGCCTGTGTATGCATATGCAGAGAGTCATAATCTTTGAGTCAAATCAAAGGATCCAGAATTCAGAACATTGTAGATGCATGAAATACATAGGCATACCTAGGGATTGGTGAAACTGGCCCTTGTCAGGGACGCAGGCTGCATGCACAAAAATTACCCCAGAGACGAGGGGCTCATTAGTTAATAAACTAGCTAATAATTTTCCCATGTTTACAAGGTTTTGTACTCTTTTATTTGATTTGTTTTACTTCTTCTACAGAAAAGCACTGTTTAACCAGTCTAACATCAATGAAAAGAGAGACCTTCTAAAGAGGAGTAGGAATCAATGCAGCCTTTTGCTCCTTCCTTGGGTATGTGGGCTCTGGCAGATGAAATGGCTCAGTACCAAATTAAGGGGGAGAGGAGATGAAGAAAGCAGCAGCAGCAGCAGCAGCAGCAGCAAATCTGTAGCCCCAAATTTGGGGAGTGGGTGGAGGGTGACATTCAGCCCTTGGGGAAGGGGAAGCAGCAGCAGCAGCTACTGTGGCTGGCGGAGCTGCAAATCTGTATTGCCCCTCCATCGAAAGAAGCCACAGCCTGTGATGAGCAGGCAGGTCAAAGAGAGTTGTCAGCTGAGCACTCCCAAGCAAGGCCTCCCGGAGCATTGTAAGGCTTGGGCTCCCTCCCTGTACAATTCAGGGAGCAGCCTCAAACTCTCAGTTATTTTGCCCCTACAGATGACCAGTTTATTGAACATTCATTCTGATTTGTTTGCACAAAGCTCACACGTTAGATTACATCCGGCCATTATTGACCTGTTAGATGACTGTGAGCTGATGATTTCTCTGCATTCTTCCTGATTTGCTTATAGGGTGTTTAGATGGCTTCTCGTTACTCATTCTTTTATCCCACACTTGTCAATGCATTTCCCTGACACTTTCCAAACTGCAAAAAGTCCATATTCTTTCCTTCTTTCTTTCTTTTTAAAGTGGATTGGTTGTGCTAAAGTGACAGAATCCACTGTTAACTGCACCCGTTGAGAGTTTACCTACGTGGCACTATTTCTTCGGTCTTCTCAGTACAACCCTGAGATAAGAAAATGTCATTTGAAACACAATAAGCCTGCTCTTCTTTTCTGGCAGCCTTTAATTGTCTTGCCCTCTCTGGTGTTCACATCAGCCTCAGCACAGTGTATCTCTTGTTGGCATCTGTCTGTTTCAGGAGACAATGAAGGAGTGCACCTTTGGGGTTGGAGAGTTACAGCACTTGCTGTGGCTGTAGAGAGTGATACAGGAAAGACATGTTTTGTTGCAGCTGGGGCAGATGAAGGTGCCTGGATGTGCAGTTTTAGATGCACCATTGCTTTTCCCCCCTCTGCGCTCATCCCAGTGGTCATTCCTCCTCTGGTCACTGCTGTGGATACACAACCTGACCGTCTCCAGGTACTGCAGTCTTCTGCAAGGGATTCCCACATGGCGGGGTTGATATTACCAGCCTGCATGTCTCATTTGCAGGGCGTCAACTGTCTATGTACGAACATGATCAGTATATCTAAATCTCCAGAGGCATACCTAGAGTCCCTTGTACCAGCAACGCACCACTGCTATTGCAGCAAGATCAAACACAGGAGAAGTGATGGGGGTGGCACCGATATAACTCCTTGCCAAGGCCACCAGGGACCTGAGGTACACCTCTGATGAAATCTAGATAAATCTAGATTCAGTGGGCACCTTCTGTGCCAGCTTTTAAATGCCTGCTGAAAACTTCTCTATTCTGCCAGGAGACAATTAGGAGTATATTCCCCACAATGGTCTACTGATGTTTGTTTTTTAATTCATTTTTGCTTTTTACTTGTTTTTTACTTTTTGTGATTTTATTGGTTTTATGTTTTTAAATTGCTGTAAACTGCTAATATATTTTTATGATACGGCAGTTTATAAATACTTTTATACATCATAAATAGATGAATGAAATCCACACAACCTGTCATTATATTCCTGGCTGCCCAAGTGCTGTATTCATTAGAACCATGATAAACTTCTTCCCCACATAAGAAGAACCCTACTATATCGGACCAAAGGCTGATCAAGTCCTACAGCCTGTTCCCCAGTGGCCAACCAGGTGTTTCTGGAAAGTCCACAAGATAACATGAAAGCAATTAGCAATTTCCTGATGTTTTCTCCCCAGAACTGGCATTCAGAAGCATACTGCCTTAGTTACTAGAAGATGCATATATAACCTTCGTGACTGGTAGACATCAATAGCCTCATCCTCTGCTGGCTTGTCTAATTTCCTTCCAAACACATATAAACTGGTGGCTGGTCACCATATCTTATTGGCAGCAAATCCCATAATTTAACTATGTGCTGTGTGAATAAGTACCTCATAGAGACTGTCTTCACATCAGAAAAAGTATTGTGTGACATTGTCCTAATTTTGTAATATATTAGGAAAAGAGAAAAGTCAACAGTGCGGATGCTAAATATATCTGTAGCTCTAGATCACAGAATTATATAAAACCATTGTTTGTTCCACATTAAAGTTGGACAATAAGATGGTTCTGACAGAGATCGTGATGATTTAAGAACAGGATTAAGATACGTCCACCCATTTCACAATCTGTTAAAGGAACATAGTGCCTAAGTTTCCCTTCTATTTTTTCTTTTTGGCTGCTGCTACATATACAGATATGCTACTACTACTGTGAGCTTCCTGTACTCCCAACTGCATTATTTGCCAAACAAGTATAAAATATATTTTCTCTGGGAAGCTTCAACAACAAGAGCAGGAAGCCAGCTATGCATTCTGCTGTGTGTGTTGTGTGTAAATTCCCAAACTGTAATGGGTGCTAAAGTCCTGTTACATGTGGACTATCAAGATCAGATGCAGAGAATGAGTGCACCAGCTCCATTAAAAAAAGCATCATGCCGACATGCCCCGTATGCATCTGATTAGAGAGAAACAAAGCAGTATGTAACAGCTCTGCACCAACATTGTACAGGCACCACAGCTGTATTCCTTCATGATGCAGAACATGTGAGTCAGCTGTTCATTCAGTGATGAATCCATTGTGCAGTGTAAACTGAATGCATAATCGGCACGTTGTGGTTATGTAGTAGTGCAGATACATCCTTATGGCAGCTCAACACTGTACATTTAAAGCATATTCAATGCACAGTTAAAGCACAAATAAATCTGGGAAGTGTAGTCTGTTAAGGGTGCTAGAAATTATATCTCTGTGAAGGGGAAACTACAGGCCCCAGGATTCTTTGGGGGAAGTTGTGTGCTTTAAATCCATTAAGATACCTTAAATGTCTAGTGCAGGGGTCGGCAACCTTTTTCAGCTGTGGGCCAGTCCACTGTCCCTCAGACCTTGTGGGGGGCCGGACTATATTTTTTTTGGGGGGGGGAGATGAACAAATTCCTATTCCCCACAAATAACCGAGAGATGCATTTTAAATAAAAGGACACATTCTACTCATGTAAAAACACGCTGATTCCTGGACCGTCCACAGGCCAGATTGAGAAGGCGATTGGGCCGCATCCGGCTCCTGGGCCTTAGGTTGCCTAACCCTGGCCTAGTGTGAATCTGCCCAAAGATAAATCATGGTACACGTAAAATATGAAAGGATGGCATTCAATTACTACATCCTGTCAGCATAAGGATTTCCACTTCTGCAACGGGACCCACCCCCCGTGTGTGCCCTGCACCCCTCAAACAGATTTCACTTTGCGAGAAATCTTTGTGCCACTGGAACTTTCATATAGCACAGCACTGAGTTTGGCTGATTAACTGAGAACCACCAATAATAGCGTTAGAGAATGCAATGGAGGCAAGTTACCTCACTCAAAATAAAGGTTTAAAAAAGAAGAAGCAAGGAAAATGGGATAAATGGTTCTAAAAAGTTATATTCCCCAGAGTTGCATTAGTTTCTGCCTCCAGATTCTGGCCAGGTTTAACAAGCTAACACTTTGCAGCTGCACACCTAGCACTCCTCCCCCCATTTCTATCTGTCCATCTTATTTGCTTTCAGCTAGTTGTTCGCTTCAGTGGGACTTCTAAAAAGCGCTCAGAACTTACGTAACACTGTTTCCTGAAAAGAACACAGTGTGACATGCAATTTAAAGGGCATCTGAAAGTGTCACTGCACTCATTACATAAAACTGAATAAGCTGCTGAATGAAAAATTATAACTGCTCTCCTAATTAAAATACTATTTGAATAGTTGTAAAATATCAATTATTCCATAAATATATTCCACCTATAAGGCAGCAGTACTGTCATCCAACTCATTTCCTGAGATTTCATAGTGAATTGTTCAATTTTTTCTATCTCCATTAAATTCAAGTGTCTCCGTTTAAAGGTCCCTCCTTCTCAATCTCATATTCTAAATGAGACTAGAGTTATGCTACGAGACTTGAGGATGTGTCCCCCCCACCCGTTACCTTAATCCTGGCTGACACTGAGGAAGCTGTACAAAAAGCAACATAAATATATCACCAGGCAAGGGAGTGGAGTGCTTGCCAGTAGAAAAACAAGCGCCAACATTAAATGATAGCTTTTATGGACTCCTTGCAGTTTTGACATCAAAATAATTGATGAGGCAGCATTTCTTACTGTTTTCTGGCTTTTTCTGTGCCATTGAGATACGACAGGAACAACAATTAACCTTGGGTTTTTCCTTCTGGGCTAGTACAGTACTGTGCACTACCACAGAATCCAAGGACTGATAGGGACCAGCATAATCACTAGGCTAATATTGAAGGTATCAGCCTCCAGGCATTAAAATCATATCCACAGTGATATATTTTTTTTTATACCCCCACCAAACCTTTCACAGACTTACATTTCCCAACCTTGATTACAAGGGGGTGGGGGCCTTTTCCAGAGATGCCCAATCAAGTTCATGGAACAACCTAGGAAAAACCAAGTTGCTGTTTAGGGGGGTAGCAAGGAGCACCAGGCTGTGAGGACCCTATTCCATTGTGGGATGCTCAACTCAAAATCTATACTACACTCAAGCTGCATGGAGAGGTCTGGTGCAACATAAATATATAAATATTATTTCAAGTAAGAAAATAGCCAGGTATGAACATGAGGTTGACAGTCTAACTGGTTGTCATATCCTTAAAGTGCCACCTAGTGGAAACTGTCACAATAGTTCAATAAGAGTGAAACACACACTCACAAGGTCACTTGCTTGGCAAAAGCTGGCAGTTTCAAACATCTACAGGTGAAACACGTGAATTTAGTTAACTCTGGAGCACATGTATGAGAGCAAGAACTTAACTGAACTTTCTAGTTACTCTGACACCTTTCTTATCCACCACTATCTGGCAGCTGAAATGAAAATATGTAGATGCACCTGTGTTGTGCTAGGTAAAAAAAAACAAAAACAGGCTCACAGCACAATAGATTTATGTTCACATGAAGATGAACCTCAGATTCAACTTCTAATGTGCTTTACTTGTTCTGCTGCCACTGAGAGCGGCTTTATGAATGAACTAAATTCACCTATGTGGTCACCATGATTGGGCATGGCTTCCCAGTCTGTATGCAGCATAAATCAGCTTGCATGTGTAATGCAAATCCGTAAGAGAATCAAAATGAATTCTGCTCACAACTGAATTTAGTTGTGTACAACCCTAAAGAGCGATTCATATGACCATCTCTTTATGTACACTTTCTTCCTGACTTTATTTTTCAGAATGGCTACACACATAGGCATGTTTTTCCTAAACAAACATGAAAGAAGGAAAAAAACCAGTCCACGTATACCATACCCACCATGCACGAAAACTGAGCAATCATCTATTTCTCTGCATATACAGGTACAGGCAACTCCCCATTTGCGTGGGGTTGCAATCTGGGTCATTGCGTGCATCAGCTGTCATGCGTAAGCCCATCCTGTCGCCTCCCAAAACAGAAAATGACACACATGTCAGCGTTCATGTATCAATTGGACTCACCATTGCATTAAGAATGGTTTATTTTCCCTTTAAAGTGTTGCTAATTTTAGGTCCTTAAATCTGTTTTTCCATCTCTTCCTCAGAAGCAGCTAGACTTTTTCGGTTCAATTTGTGAACCTACTATTTAGCACAGTGAAACATCAGATTCTTTTTTGCAGCTTGTTGTAGAAGCTGAAAGTGATAGCATAGAAAGAAAACCTATAGGGATGCAAATGCAACAAGCTGCCAAAATCTTGCTGAGCCAACTGCTTTTGCAGCACTCTGCAATCCTCAAATTTTGATAAGCTGCTCTTTAAAAAAAGAAAAAAGAAGAAGCTGTCTGAGAGTCAGTGATAAGGTTTAGGGCAAAGGAAGTAACATATATAAATCACAAGAGTGCTCAGCGCTTTTAGAAGCAATGAATAGGACCTTGATGGAAATATTACCAATCTTTCATACTCCAGCTTCACAAAACCAGATTAAAGTAAGATAGAAGGCGGTATGTGTACTCTTCTATGGCTGTATTAATAGGTTCCTTGGTGTGGTTTTTTAAAAATACATATAATACAGAACGAAAAGTATTATTATTATTTTTTGCAGTACCAGAATTCCTTAGGAAATATTTCATGTATTCAGTCAACAAGCTCTGTAGTACACAGAGCTTCCTCTGCCTTTAAACCTATTTTATCATGCCACTGAGTATTTATGTTATTTTATAGAATAAATAAAATGAAATGGTATCAAGACTTGCACTTTAAATCTGACTGAATTGTACTCAGGTGATGGAGGATAGCATAAGTAATGCTATATAGCAATTTCTATCATTTCATTAAGGCAATGATTGCAATTAATGTCAAATGTGCTGTTGACTAGAGCAAGCCCACAAATGTTATGGAAGGTAAGCTTCTCTTACACTCTGTAAGGTGCCATGCATACTGATGGCGATATATACAAAACAATACTATTTTTTTTTGTTATTAATTATATATCCATATATTGTTGGACACAGATAAAGGGTAACGGATTTGGCTGTCTGTTGAAGCATTTAAACAGTGCCTGCACCTATGCTCAACCAGTTTATTTGTAAATAAACTTACTTACTGCAAATACCAGAAGCTTCAAGTGAACTCCCTAAAAAGGTAGCTAAAATCAGATAAGCACTGTGCCCCTAAAACTTTTCACCACTCTGGGAAGTTGGGGTGTACATAACATTACTGTTTTTTCTTATTATCTTGTGTTGTTAGCTGCTTTGGACTGTTTAACAGTTGGTAAGGAAACAACTGTTTTCCCTCTCAATAAACAATAAACAACCATTCCAGCTTGATACATAGACTACTTTCATTTTCTCTTTCTTTCTTTCTTTCTTTCTTTCTTTCTTTCTTTCTTTCTTTCTTTCTTTCTCTTTCCTGCCTTCCTTTCCCTTCCTTCTCTTTCTCTGTATCTACAGATATATTCATACACACACATGCATGTATATATAGCAGACAAATACAGAATGCAGCTGCACTAGATAAGTGGTGCTTCACACCCCCCCCCCGATGTCCCCAGTCCAAGAGATGACACCTGACTCCTGCTAGCACAACAAATGCTTAAGACATGAGTAACTTTGCTAAGCAATTCTCCTTGACACACTACAAACGCCATCTCTGACATCATTACTGACACCCAATACACAATTCATATTTGTGCAGATATAGTACTTTTTCAAAAGGTTTTCTCGTGTGTGGACGCAAGAGAGTGAGAATGCTGTGCATATATATCCTTTGCAGCACAAAAGCCCTCATGTAGCCCTTTTGTAAGAAAAAATAAATGTGAGGCTACAATTTGACCTTTGCAGTAATGTCTTGCCAATATATGAACACTTTCCTTTTCCTTTGAAGGGCATATAAACCCTTTTCATAGCACCAGAATCTATACCCCCTGTGGGTTTTAAAAGAAGAATGATTTCCTATTCTACATGACATAATGTCAGAACTGTTGTGGGCAGATGATGAATAAAGCAGAGCGATGTGAGTACTTTGGGTAGCAAAAATAAACCACTTCCTTAATTGAATGGCAAATATTACAAGGCTATAATATATGTGTACGGTATATTCCCCCCCTTCTTTTGCAGGACTCTGAAGTTTCAAGATCTCTAGCATACGTTAGATTTATTCCACCTGAATGTACCAGAGATGCAACTGAAGCTCATACTCCATCAACTCTGCTCAGACTCCACACTACTCACTGGGATCCAAATTTAAACCCTGGACATAAGCAGCTCCAATAAAACTATGGGCTAGACCCATACACTTCAGGGAGAGGGAGAATTCAACCTTAGGGACATCCGAATCTTGCCTTTCCATAGATAAATGGTTCATGTTGCGCAGAGATGTCACTATCCTTATCAGTTTACTCTTGCCTGTCTTCTTCTTTGTTACCTAGGACTGCCCAATCAGTCTGAGGTGGGAAACTTGTGGTTGTTGTAACGGTGGTGACTCAGCAAATCTCTCTCTTACATTGGAGTATTCCTTCTGTCCGGCCTCAGCCTCAACCTAATTGCCTTCTGTCTCAGGTGCCCCTTTGCCTCAGGCAGTCAAGTCTTTGGCTATGTTGCCCCAAGAAGCCACTGGGGTTTGGGGCTGCTCCATACTTTTGCTCAGGTTTGTTTGACTTTGTGGTGCCTTAACAGGAGTGGATTGCCCTAGCTAGATCTCTTCCTTTGTCTCCTCTTCCCCATTCCCCTGCCTCTTTTCCATGTTCGTTGTTTTCTTCATGTTAGGAAGGAACCTCAAAGAGCGAAACCAGTGTAATGTTCTCCAAGTTTCTCTACAGAGCAGTGGTTCTCAAACTTTTTTCTCTGGGCCACACTTTCAGAATAAAAATATGCTCGTGCCAGACCAATCTTTTATTGATAAGAAATACATTGGAAAACAAAAACAAACAACTCCTAAAAGTGCTTGTTATATAAGCTGTTGGTGCATGAAGGTGAATTTGGGTAGCCTGTGCATAATCTTGCAATAATTAACCATCCCGCCATTCTGTAACATTTATACTTAGCACTTCAAGCTACAAAACCATTTTACATATTGACCACCATTATGAACATTATGTCTATATACATAAACAAACCAACTTATCTGAACCCAAATTGGGACTCAGTGGTTCTTGGTATTTCCCCACAAGTAATCGAACTGAAGAGAGGTACAGCGCAATGGCCCCCATGCTGTGCAACAAGCATCAGATTAAAGATCTCAAATATCATGCCTATATGGTTGCATGAGTTAACGCATTAATAAAATGCAAATAAGGACGCTTGTAAAATTGGTAGCAGCTGATTCATCCATTACAGATTGGCCCTGATATGTGCAAATAATTGCTCATTCAACTGTTCTATTTGTGTGAGCAAATCGGCTGCCCAAGAAGCATGTGGGCATGGAGGATGCCAACAGAACCCTTTGATAGCAGGAAAGCTGCCACACAGGATGGTGTCCCAAATCTCTAGCATAACCCACATTTCTCTCAGCCACCTAATCTAAATTTGGAGTCTTTGAAAGAAAATGCTGCTCAACTACTGCATTCATATAAAAAGAGTGTGGTAATTCTTTGTAACCAAGTGATTGGAAGGAAAATATTTATTTATTTTGCACTGGTCTAGAAAACTAGTTACACACATACACATACCCCAACCACATAAAATTACATAATGCCAAGATTCTGCTTCTCTTTGAATCTTTTCCATCACTCCACTCCTCTGAAAACAAATCTTTCACTTCTAGTTATGTATGTTCTTTTCAGCCAAGGGCCCCATTAAGTAATGTAACCCATATGCTTCTAACAACTCCAGTTGCTCTACTTGAGCAACAGCAAAGTTGAATTACAATCTCCAACTAGTATGTATAATATTTTGACCACTTTAAGGCAGGTTTTTATTGCAAGACATATAAGGTGAGAGAAAGGAATGGTGCTTAACCACAGCCAAAATACCAAGATTATGTATGTAATTTTTTTGTAAAAAAAGATTGAATTATTTGATACAGAATGTTAATCTCTCCCAAACTGCAAGTGTATAGGGAATAAGTGTTTAACAGGCAACAGTGCTTATATTTTTTTAAAGGAGGAATCTTACCGTTGCTAGCCCAATCCGTACCCAAATCAATTCTACGCTTACAATTTAAAGGTGTACCTGTTCTTGAAGCCTGAAGTCTATGTAGCTTGATTTGAGTTGAGCATTTGTTTCAGCATTTGTGCCAGGATGAGAAACCTGCAACACAGGACAAGCTTTTAGTTGTGATATATTAGGTGGCAAGAATGTCCAGAATAATATTAATTAATTAGAGAAAATCTAGCCAACTCTACATCATATGATCCCAGGGTGGTTTATGACACAATAAAAAAAGTAAAACACTAGAATGAATCCAATTTGCCACAACTTATAAAAACAGGCAAAAATACAACATATCCTTAAGCATCATGGTCACCTCACTTATGAGTGATGGAATTCTGAATGCAGTTTTAAGGCAGAAAACAGAGCTAAAATGATAAAACTAGAGAACTAGAACTTGCAGATCAAAAATCTACTCAGCAAAGTGAACAACTTGTACTACATTATATCACATTCAAAAGAACCTGCACAAGTTTATCACTGAGTTGATCTAAATCCCAAACTCCATCCACACTACAAAACAAAATCCGGGTCAAGTAAGCCAAGAAGCTACTCTGAAGCCTGCTGTGATGCCATGCCTGCTTTCTGCAGGGATCAGCTGAACTACTACTTGGTTGTGCAGGTGATCCAACAGGCTTGATATTACCATCTATCATTTGACAGGGGATAACTCCAAGCCGGCTTTCTGGAGGAACAGGCTGTATGACTGAATTCTTTGGGTGCACAGCTGATTCCTGAAGAAAGCAGGTACCGAGTTGCCACCTACTTGGGTGGTGACTCAAAGCCCACTGTCGTTTCCTATGCCCTGCTTCCCAACAAGCTAGCTCCGACACTGACTGTAAGCCTCTCATGCCAGTGCATAATTGGGGATGTACTTTAAGGCTCCTGGTTATTCACTGGCAGCTGTGTCTCTACCTGCCTCACACCTGGCGTCATGTATGATGTCAGTGTGCAGCAGGCGGAATGGTTTGGGAGAAATGGTCCCAAGGCCCAAATTGAGACCTGTGCCAGGAAACATTGCTCTTTGCCTTTCTGGAGACTCTGCCAATGGCCACTGCTCCTTTTAAAGACAACACTAAGCCCAATATTCTCATGCTGAAGTTTTATACGTACCTGTGTTACAAAAGGCCGAGGAGGTAGAGCAGGTGGTGGCAGTGGTAGCCAACCCGCCCGAACTGCAGAAACAAAAACACAAAACAGAAGGAGATAAACAAATGAATGAACGCAAGCTAGAACTAAACAAATCTATTAGCACTATTTGATTTTCTAAAAACTCAGATCAATTTAAGAAAACACACTTCAAGTGAACCTATCACCACTATCTTCTATGACCTCACAGAGACATCTCTATTCAGAATAAACATGACAAATACCGTCAATGCCGATGCAATTAACAAATTTCAGTGAAAGATACAGAGCTCGGTACATGAGAGTTAAACTCCCCTTGAGTTTTCTGTTCTTTGTCACAAACACTCTTGCCTTTAAAAAGTGAAGCAATATTCTAACATGGACATTAGAGAGCATTCAAAATAAAATGCGATGATGTGAAAAAGTGGAGTTGTACAGAAAACATCTGTGCATGGAATTAGATGTTCTGGCACTTGGATGAGCTAGTTGTAGCTTTTAAATATTTTTGGCAGGAGCTGAAGAGGGAAGAGACCAAACAAGTCAGTTTAGGGCTTTATGGTAACATAATATAATTCAGTCTTCTACTCTGAGCCAGAAATCTGAGATGCTAACACCCATGATGGGACCATCTATTATACTTCCCAATCTGGCTTCAGTTAAATCCATAAACCTTTAGAGGCCAGAACTGCAGAGAAGACAAGGCTTTGTGAAGCAATTATAATGACACATAGATTATACGTACACATGAAGCACGACTGAAGAATCTCTTGATAGTTAACCTTCTAGCAACCCCTTATAACTGCTGATCCTTTTTAGCAAACACAATTTGAAAAGATACTTAGCAACCTCTTTTGTGTTTGTTATTTGGACATTTAAAATTCTAGCACTAAAGTCACACCACGAGAATGCTACATAGATAAATGTATCCTAAGCTATGTATCTTACTGCACATGCATTTTTTTAAGTATACCAAATCTTAACCATGTTCTCATTTTTAAACTTATTTGGGCAGGAATATTTATAAAGCATATGGGAATAATAGAAACTTATGCATTTTAAGATTTATAGGAAAATAGTGAATGCTGGCCAAGGGTATGTGTAACAAACAAAGAAAAGGAATAAATGAGAATATTGAAGTCTGTTAATGTCTGGTGACATGCTGAAACCCAAACACCAAGGTAGTGAGCTATTAGAATTCAGGTAACGTTAACCATAAAACCGACAAACACATCTGTAGGATGAAAAAAAGTCAAACTGCAGTCATCAAATGTAAGAAAAAACATGTATTATGTTAATGATATTTCCCCCTCCCCATTTAGCCAGTTTTTATTTTAATTTATCTAAAATATTTATATCTCACTTTTCCACATGTGTGTTTAAGGCCGCTCATGTTTTTGGAGTGAAAAATCATATGAATGTTCAAACCAAAGGTTATGGCGAGAAATGTGTTCTCTGCTTAAGGTTACGGAAAAGAACAGTCCAGCTGGATCAGGCCAAATGCCCATCCAGTTCAACATCCTTTTCTCACAGCTTGATACCTATGAAAAGCCTGCACACAGGCTTCAATTAATGTATATATAGGAATCATTTTTCTGTTTAGCATTCCCATGACATTACCTTAATACTAGAATTTTAAATGTTGAAACAACAAACACTAGAATTGAAATGTTGCAACAGCAAATGCTAGAATTTTAAATGTTGAAACAACAAACACAAAAGGTTACTCAGTTCTGAAATAGACTTCAGAATGGCATCATTCATTCATTCATTTCATATACCACCCTTTGTCTGTAGATCTCAAGGCAGTTCACAGCATAAAAATACAAGATAAAAACACAAAATGCATAATAAAAACAAAACAAGCCAATAACCCCCCCCCTCCTCCCACAAACACAATTAAAAGTATGTAAGATGTTAGTCAACCAAAAAGGCCTGGTTGAAGAGGAAGATTTTCACGTGGCACCTAAAGGTGTATCATGAAGGTGCAGATGAACTGCCAGGCAAACTCAATACTTGTTCAAGCTCAAGGGTATCACATCGGCCAGTTTTAAGTACAGTGGCACCTCCAGTTACAAATGCCTCAGGTTACAAACGCTTCAGGTTACAAACTCCCACAACTTGTAAGAGTTACCTTGAGTCGAGAACTTTGCCCCAGGATGAGAACGGAAATCGTGTGCTGGCAGCGCAGCAGCAGCAAGAGGCCCCATTAGCGAAAGCACACCTCTAGTTAAGAACAGTTTCAGGTTAAGAACAGACCTCCAGAACGAATTCAATTTGTAACTAGAGGTACCACTGTACATAAAACATTTAACTTGTTTCAGCAGAACATCAACCTAGGTACAACTTATAATTTTCCAAGTGCACTACGAGGCAACCTTAGACGTCTCCAGTTAAAATAAACTCAGTCACTGATTCTTAGGGAATGGTCAGTGTGGTTTAGATTTCAACATTTGGAACTTTGTGCTACAAAGTTTGGATTGCTTTTCATATCAAAAGAGGCATTTTTGTAGCATTTCCAGCTTGAGAGACCGACATAACCATGCAATTAGCAATTGGATGGATAGCTTCTTAATAGTAAATAACTTGCTTACTTATCCCAATGAAAGTATCAAATGTGACTGCCCTAATTCAGGGTTTCTTGTATAAGATTTTTAAATTAAACTGATGGCTATGCAAGAAAGTAGATTTGCCCCTGAATTTCACTTCTGTGTTTCTTGTATCCCTTAAAGTGCATCCTTAGACCGCTACTAAATAGTTCCTCCCCCCCTCCAAGAGTTGCAAGGGTTGTACATATTTGGGAATGACTGTTTTCACATTTTAATCTTTCCTCTATAGGAAAGCCTTTCCGATAATTCTTCACACTATTATCCAATTACTCCTGATACCAATTCCCCACCGATAAAACCATTTTCTTACACATCACCACCCTTCTCTGCTGGAAAACCTTATTCCCACCCTTCTCTACACGCAGGTGGAACTGACAACCACTAAGGAAAGCCTTTTAAATTTCACTGCCAGCCTGATGTCGGTGGTGATGTTTATTTCTTTCAAAAGGTTGTGTGTGTGTTCCTCCTCATGCATGCTGAGGATTCCACAGATTAGTACTTTTATTAATACTTGTTTTATCTTTTGATGTTGCCTTTTATTTTGTATTGTGTATATTTTACAATTGTCAGTTGCTTTGAGATATTTTCTGCAGAAAGTGGAGGATAAATACAATAAATAATAATGCAGGGTACAGGACAGCAGCCCCCACACAGCGACTCCTCTCCAGAGGATATCTGCCAGATATCTGCACAGGCCTAGCCCAGGTGCATGTTGCCAGGACAGAAGTGTGTGACCCTAATCATCATGTGAACCTTCTTCATGTATGTAATGTATGAAAGGGTCTTATATGCATCAGATATTCATTACAGACACCATGGGAAAACAGGTGTGATCAGCCTTCTCTTTGTAGCACCCTTGTATTTAATTTGTCAACTGGGAAAATTATTTGTTTATTAAATTTGTATCCCACCCTTTCTCCCAAAGGAGCCCAGGGTGGCAAACACAAAAGTGATAAAACAAAAAATAAAAATAAAGAACAATATAAGGACATACATAAAGCACTTAAAAAACGTGCAGCCACCAATCACATAACAGGGTGCAATGATCAGAGCTGTGGAGAATGTGAGAAGAGCTCAGTAGGGGAAGCAGCATCACTATGGTCTCCTCTTACTTTATCACAGAAACAAAATTGTATTGGGTATACATTGGGTATACATATAGTTGTGGGTTATACCTGTATTTGGCTGGTGATTGGGAAGAAATGGGTATGCTAAGAAAAAAAATCCAGCGTATATTGTGCACATAGCTGGAGGTGAAAGGTAACTCTTTAAACAGCAACATAGAAACCCTGCCAATCTTGAATTAGCCAATCCCCAAATTCTTCTAGGTTGCATAAAGAGTGGAGTGGCAGAATATTTGATTAAAATAATAAAACTGGGTTCTAGTCCTGGAAAAGTTGGAGGCTACAGCATATGCAACCTGGGTATATATTGCAGTCATGTCATGTTATCCTTACAGCTAGACAAAAAGTCAAAGGATGTATCACACATCAGATATCTCTTACACAGAGTTTCCAGAGTAGACTTGAGTCCATGGAAATGTAAGTAATAATGATATGGGTTAGTCTTTAGGTGACACAAGATTATTTGTTGCAAAACAGACATTCCTGTGCTGGAATTCACAAAGCCCATGTGTAGAGGAACATTTGGTCCTCCAGATGTTGCTGAACTACAACTCCCATCATCCCTGGCCATTATCCCACAGTTGCTGGGACTGATGGGAGTAATCACGAGTGTGTGTTAAGTCTGTGTTCATAAAATGTATATAGGTATATAGGTCAGGAAGTTCCCCAGATCTTCCCAGTGTGCATACAGAGACTGAAAGTGAAGCAACATCACAAATGAATCCATCATGTTGCAATCTAAAAACAGGTTTCATAATCAGTCCTGCATTCTTTCAGTGAAGGTGCTCTGAAATGCATTTAGCAGCACCTAAATGAGAAACTAGTTACTTTGAACTATGTGTTGCCAATAATCCATAGTTTTTCTTTATATCTTGAATTCAATTTCTTCTGAAAACTCCATTTTTGACCACAACAGGATTACAAAAAGTGTTCATTTGCTGTCCTTTTATTAAACTTGCTGTAAAGCCACTGCAAATATTTATTGTGTGTTCATGTCCTGACCCTTATCACTGCCATCTGTGGGGTCAGGTAAATCCCCATGGAGAAATAGCAAATTGTATTAAAAGGAAATAATAAACTGGGGCTTCTTCCAAGCAAGGGTTTCATGTGCAGTATCTTTTCAGCACCGCCAAAGGTACAGAATGCAGTTCATTTCAGAACATTAAGTTGTTTCTCTCACAACAGGATATATATATGCGCTACATCTTGTTCAGCTTAGGAAAATATGCTGTATCTGGGCATTCAGCATTCTAGGCAAGCAAAATGCTCAGACCAGGCATGTTTGACCCAGTTTCCTGCTTTTTTTTAATCCTAAAATTCTAACTTAAGCTATTCATGAAATATTCATAAAATCCTGCTGTTTCAGAATATCTCTGACCTGTTTGAAAGTAGTATGCTTATGTGAGCACTATTCCCAGGCACAATCCAGAGTTCTTAGAACAGAGCATCAGCAAAAATCTCTTCCGAAGCAGGACAGCAGTGTGTGTGTGTGTGTATGAGTCAGAGAGAAAGCAAGCAAATATGCACATGCATGTGAATGTGAATGTATTTCTATATATTATAATATATATGCAGTAGACAAGCAAGTATAGTGGCATGCTAGATTTGTCACTGTTGGGTTCTGCTTGTTAGAGACAGTAATGGCATGTGTGCATGCATTTAGGAACTGAACTCATTCTCAACTGAATAAAATCTGAAAGTCAAACTCTAAAAATATTCAGAACAGAGGCTGTGGCTTTCAATTTTTATGCAAATGAAAATACATCCCAAACAATGCAGATTGTACATTTTGTTTTATGGAGAAACTACTGTATTAGAGGAAGGGACACGGGTGGCGCTGTGGGTAAAAGCCTCAGCGCCTAGGACTTGCCGATCGAAAGGTCGGCGGTTCGAATCCCCGCGGTGGGGTGCGCTCCCGTCGCTCGGTCCCAGCGCCTGCCAACCTAGCAGTTCGAAAGCACCCTCGGGTGCAAGTAGATAAATAGGGACTGCTTACTAGCGGGAAGATAAACGGTGTTCCGTGTGCTGCGCTGGCTCGCCAGATGCAGCTTGTCACGCTGGCCACGTGACCCGGAAGTGTCTGCGGACAGTGCTGGCCCCCGGCCTCTTAAGCGAGATGGGCGCGCAACCCTAGAGTCTGTCAAGACTGGCCCGTACGGGCAGGGGTACCTTTACCTTTACTGTATTAGAACTCTTGCTTATTTATGCTCACTTGGGGCCACTTCCATGTGGATATCAAAGACGGGTATGTAATCCAGCGGCTTAAATTCCACAAAAAAGATGTAATAAGCATAACAGACATTTCTGTTTCTATGAGAAGTGCCATGGAAGTAGGTGGACATCTTGAAGCATGCTAAATTTCTGGAAATGCTTGCTACATTTTTATGTAACTTTAGGGCTCTGTAGTCTAAGTGTAGTTAGCAATAAAAATTCCATAGTGCAGTATATAATCATCTTAAGTCCAAAGTGCTTTATATAAAGAACAGGAGGGGGAGAAGGGTCAAAAATGGAAAGAGCAATGGCGCAACACACCTGCAGCTGGTGCTAGAAAGTACTGATTCATAATTTCTACAAACAAGTTAAGATCTTCCTTTGATCTTACATAAATGCACACACATAGAAACAATTCAGTTCAGCACTACACACAGAGAGAAGAGAGCACATCACAGCACATCCTGCCAATATAATCTAAACCCCATGGCCTTCATATCAAGATTGTGGAAAATAGATATTCAACAACAATCCAGAAATTGAGTCTGTTTTTTAAAATTATTATTTTTTGCATTTGGGGCTGTGAAGATCTCCAGGGGATTCCCTTAAAGGGACATGACTGCCCCTTTAAGAAGTTCCCAATGCAACTCTACAGGGCAACTCAGTCAGTACAGCCCATGACAGGGAGCCGCTGTTATCACCAAGGCCTAATGAAGAGCTCTTGGAGCTCATGGGCTTCAATAGCCCTGAGAGGATAAAGGCTGGCTTGCTGGAGAAGGAAAGAGAGAGCCAGAGACCCAAGGAATCTCCATCTCTTGGCTTCTTCCCCTGGCAGCAGGGAGGTACAGGGGGCACTGATAAGAGGCTTCCCTTACGACTCCAAGCTGGGGAGAGGATACTGTGAGACTGGGATACTGTGTGACCTTAGAATGCCCTAAGAAAATGCCAGCATAACTGCTGGAGCTACCATTGTTCAAATATAATAATAATAATAATAATAATAATAATAATAATAATAATTTATTATTTATACCCAACAAAAGATTAAAAATACATTAAAACATCAGTCATTTAAAACTTCCCTAAACAGGGCTGCCTTCAGATGTTCTTCTAAACGTCAGATAGTTGTTTCTTTCTCAACATCTGCTGGGAGGGCGTTCCACAGGGTGAGTGCCACTACCGAGAAGGCCCTCTGCCTGGTTCCTTGTAACTTCGCTTCTCGCAGTGAGGGAACCGCCAGAAGGCCCTCGCCGCTGGACCTCAATGTCCGGGCTGAATGATGGGGGCCGCGACTGTTTAGGGCTTTAAAGGTCAGCACCAACACTTTGAATTGTGCTCAGAAATGTACGGGGAGACATTGTCAGAAAGCCAAAGAGTATTGGGAGATGATATACTCAGAATTAAAAAAGATGTTAAGGGGCTCGTTTCCCAAGAAACCAGAGATGTTCTTATTGGGTATAGTAGAGGGGAAAATACCCAAGAAAGTACTTAGTCTTTTCCTTTATGTAATAACAGCAGTGAGAATAATTTATGCCCCAAAGTGGAAGGACAAAAATAGATTGGCAGAATAAGCTAATAGGATACGCAGAGCTAGCAATGTTGACTGAAAAGATAACAAATCAGGATGAGTCCAATATAAAAGAAGCGTGGGAATACTTTTGGGAATATTTAAAGAAATATAACAATCAGATAAACTTCCAAGTGGGATTAGATATATGAGCAGCAGTTAAAAATAAGCAGAAGATGGGTGGCAATTAAGGAGATGCAGCTTAACAAGGACTAAATAAGACCCCACAGAGGGATGTGTGTGGAAGTCAAGTGTGTGGAGTGTAAGATTAACGATGGCAATTGTATAATTGATGTACTAAGATATGTAAAATACATACCGTATTTTTCCGTCTATAAGATGCCCCCATGTATAAGACGCCCCTATTTTGGGGGACTCAGATTAAGAAAATGGGAGGAGATGTATAAGATGCTCCCTAATTTTTGACTTTTTTAAAGGGGAAAGACCTAGTCTTATACACGGAAAAATATGGTAATTATTAGTTGTTGTTTTTTTAAAAAAGCTTGCATTTCCCTGTCTTGTTTTCAATGGTGGCTCACATTTGAGCATATTCCTCCATGGACCAAGAAGCATTCAATGTGTCACTCCTTCAGGGGCTCTGCTAGGAAAGGGGCTATTAGATGAATATTAAACCCCAATATCTGCATGGAAACTTCCTGCAACAACCTTGGATTCTCGTGTTTATTATTTAATCTACACTTCTAGTACGTGAAATTACAAACTCCTTAATACTTGTTTAAATCAGGTCAATTTGAAAGGACACGATCTTTGTTAAAATTCCAGTATGCCAAGATTATCACTGAGGTACCCTTTCAATTTTGAATTACCCCTTCTGATTGGAAAAAAACTGGTAAGGCAAAATATTTTGCTTCTCTTTCATCAATGCCAGTCTATAAGTAAGTTCCTGTATTCTACTGTTTAAAGCTCTGCTTTACTACTTTCTTCAAGCATCCAGCTCCAAATACATAGTTTGTGACTGTGTTAAAATTTAATTACCTAGCTCCAGATTCTGAAGCAGGAGTGTACGGCTCTACTCATTTATTCAGGACTTGTACAAGTTTTTCAGGGGGGAAAGGTGCCCTTTCATCCACAGCCTGCTGTCATAAAGCAACTTGAATAGAATAGTACATTTAACATGAATAGGAATTCATGATTTACAGGTGGAACCTTTGTATGACTTTTCCCTGTAATTATAGAAGGCTAAGGAAAAACCCCAGATGCCTACTCAGTTCCTATTTCACATGCATTTGTGGGCTTTCTGAATAATACAACCCTAAATGCAGAGCTATATGACAGAAGACTACATAGCAATGTGTATAGGATCTAAATGCTCTGATTCTGCTTATATTTTACATAACCCATTTAATTTATGTGGCTTCATCACAGTTTGATGAAGATTTAAATTATACTAAGCATGCATAGCCGGCAGAAGATTGTACCAGTATCTTAAATTTAAGCAATACCTTAACTGTTCTGTGGGTGGGCTTTGTTGGTTTTTATCCAGCCATATAAAACTTGAAAGACTAGTCTGAGTTGCCACCTTTCTTAATTTAATGTACTGATCAGACTATTAAACACAGCATGATTAAAAGGAACACAGCATAGGAAATGCAGCATGAGGCAAATTGCTGGCACACACCAGCTCTTCTGTTAAGGAATTAAGCAGCCATTTGCACAGTCTGTAGCAGAAGGAGCAGTACAAAGCTGGCCAGGTGGAAGAAGTCCTGGAACCCGAAATGTTCAGTATGCAAAGCAGAGACACAGAAGGCAGCATGATGAATTGTTGAGAGATGCTTTTTTGGGTCACTGCATCATAATGAAAACATATCACAGTGCTGCGGTCTCCACTATTACCAAAGATAGTTGGATGTGTATGCATCTATAAAATTATATATGCAAACATATAAATACACACATCAAACCTTTTGGATCATTTAGTCCAACCCCCTGCAATGAAGGAATCTTTCACTCAACATGGGGCTCAAACCCACAACCCTGAGATTAAGAGTCTCACGCTCTACTGGCTGAGTTATCCCTTAGGCAATATTCGTATGTATGTATAAGAAGAGACATACATTTAATAAATAAATCTCCATCAATGGATAGTAAGCAAACAATGAAAAAGAACCCCTCCGAAACAAAAATTGTATGATTGGTTTCTCAGATGATTACAAATGGACAAAATCTCCATACGATGGAGGCACAGATTTTTTTCCTAGCCAAAGTCACCAGCAACTTTGCAAAATGATGGCACTGCTGAGGTGAGAGCAAGCTTAAAGACATAAATGATGACAGTTTTGCCAGGCATCTAAAGTGGCAGCTTTGGCTTCACCTGAAGTTTGACATCATCTGAAAAAATGTTTAATTTAAAAAACCCAAGCAGCTACCATGTGCTGTTTTCCAAGAGGAATATGCAAATAAGTAGTAATATATTAAACTTGGTCCATAAGCTACAGAATTTGCTTTATTTTTAACATAAAACTATTCTATTAGTTTTGAACCAAAGGAAGAGTCCCTCTTACTCATGAGCTTTAAAGTGTGCTAACATGCAGTTGCGTTTTCTTAAGCCATATCTGGCATTGCACAACTGTCATATATAGTATTGCAGCCTATCAATTATCTGATAAATATATGCAAAAACCTGGGGTGTATCAAACACCAGTCAGGCCATAATATTTGGCTAGCATGCTGCATATAATCCAGGAGGAGAATATTTGACAAACTTCTCTGTTTACTAGAAGTTCTCTGGAAGCACTGGACATTTCAGAGCAAGATTATATAAAGGAATGCACTGTTCAACCAGTATACACGAAGGGCTAAGCACTGGTTCACCAATGCAAGACATGACTTCATTTCCCATTTTTTGTAAACTGCTTTGAGGGTTTTTACAATCAAGCAGTTTATAACTTTTATAAACTTTTATACATCCATCCCCGACAGATAACTCCTCACCTGAGAAGAATCTGTCTTAGGGTGATTTAGAGCCCACAGAAGCTCAGGAATGGCTCACAACAACAGTCAAGGAAGAACCAGGAGGGCCTTTGGGTGAGACTGGCAGGCATACCACCCCCCAGAAAGGAAGCTCAGCTTCTGAAGCAGAGACAGAACCACCCCTGAAATCCTGGGAATGATGGCACCTCAAGAGGCAGACCAAGACCCGCACAGTCAAGTAGAATGCTTGAGTGCAGAAGAGGACCCTCGTAAGCTGTGACTTAGGACTCTTCCTTATGAGAAGGATTCTCTGTAGAAACTTCTAGGGGGCTGCAGATCTGCTGCTGGAACAACATCTTGCTACTAGCCCTGGGTCTTGTATCTGATCTTGGCCTTGGCTTACCTGCACCTTGGAATGCCCCTCGACTTGCCTCTTGCCTGAGCCCTTGTTGGAACCTCTGATTGCCTGGAATTGGACTCTGGGCTGCCTGTTGCTGCTGTCTATGCCCACAACAGCCTTGGTTGTTTGGAAGATCCCCTGGGACACCACTGGGCAGGACACATTTCCTCATGACTCCCGGAAGAAGAGTAAGTCCAGCAACTCAGCTGAGTGGCACTTTCAACTCACACTGACAGTGAGTGAAAAGGAAGTTCTATATGTGCCGACCCATTGAATATTCAAATTGTCATCTGATGTTGCAACATCAAGAAATGAAGATGTATATGTGAAGCAGCTGTAAGTGCCTGTGCAAATAACTGGGAAATTGTTTACCTTGTGTGTTTTGCTGGAACATCCTATTGAGATCTAAGGAGGATGCTCTGGAATGTGATTTCTGTGGCCTTGGTGGAGGTGTTGGTGGTTCTCCCCCCTTTTTCATCGCATCTTCTATAGATGTGCTTGAATAAGATCTTGGGTAAAAAAGACAAGATTAAAAGGGGGAAGCTACTGGGGTTTTTATGCCTACTGCAAAGGTTGTAAAAAACAAACACTGGAAGAATGTATTAATTAAATATGACATACCCCCTGACTTTATGTTTAGAGACGGTGCTTTACAGCCACATGGTGGAGCCAGCTTGAGTCCACTCCACAATAATATTTAATGTGAACTGTGTGTGTCATACAGACAGAATTCTGATTCATATTAAGCATTATTGTGGTGTTAGTGGAAAGGATGTAATTACCTACCATGTGAAACTTCTCTACCATATGAGGATTGTAACACCTCCTTCAAACACACATAAGGCATAGTACTGTGCCAGGATGTTCTTTGGGTAGAACTAGGATAAGCACCTCATAGTTATCTGATGACTTGGCTCCTCGCCTTTAGCTATCATCAGCAGAAATCACACTTAAATGCACTTTATTTAAGGATAATATATGGTAAACCTATATATGGATGAAAATGTGTACATAAAACATCGGAAACAGGTCATTCCAGGGATTACATACTGAAGGCTTTTGAATATGGTACAGGCAGGTGTACACAACACATATAGTGTGTGCAATTCTTTATAGTAGGGAGTCTTACGTATAACTGACATTCTAAATACTGTGGCTTTTAGAGATGGGTAGTTTTTGAAAACTCCTTAGTTGTATATATTACATTGCGAGACCAAGGCATGGAATGCTGCAGAGCTAGACTTTTTTGTTTTTAACCTAAGGGCCACATTCCCTCATGAACAAACTTCTGGGGCCTTAATCCTAGGCTGGGCCAGACACAAAAAGTGAGGAGCAACTGTTGTGACTCTTACCTTTGTACAACAGGCCCATGCAAGGGGGTGGGGGAGCAACTGGGTACCCTTGCCCTGGGCCTCGAAGGCCAAGGCAAAAAAATTAGGGACAGGCTGGGGGTTTTGTTTGAGTTTATTATTTATTAAATTTGTATACCGCCCTACGCACAGGTCTCAGGGCAGTTCACAAGATAAAATCACAATATATAAATACAAAATACATAATCAAAATAACCCCCAAAGCACATTTTAAAAGGGCAATAAAATTATAACTTTATTCCAACAAGACTCTTGTCCCAGGCCTCTGATAAGCTCTGCACAAGCCTGATAGGCTACACTGAAGCTCTGCAAGTATCAAAGGTTTCTACACTACCTCTACCCACACGCAAGTATCCTCCATTCAGGCAAATAACAGAAATCACAGTTAAGAATGTAACAGCCTGTTGGATTAGGCCAAAGTTCTATCTACTCCAGCAAAAGGTCCTCACAGTGGCCAACCACTGCAAGCAGAACCTGAGCACAACAACGATCTCTCATCCACATGCACCTTGGGCAACTTTCCTAGCAACTGAGTGGTTGCAAATGAGGCACAGGGAAGTCTTGGGGATGTGCAGAACTCTACACATAGGTCTTTGGATCTAAGCCAATAACTGTTTTCAGTGCTGACTAGAATATAGTTGATGTTTGTTACCGTTTCATTAAAAATGGAAACAAAACACTAAGATCATTCTGAATTTTCATGAGGGTTCTTAAACACTGCAGAGTTACACATGCTTAAACTTCTGTTTTAGGCATGCCTAAATCTGAGTTTTGGCCACATGACCTGGAAGTTGCACGCCGGCTCCCTCGGCCAATAAAGCGAGATGAGAGCCGCAACCCCAGAGTCGGTCACAACTGCACCTAATCGTCAGGGGTCCCTTTACCTTTAAATCTGAGTTAGATTTAGGCATCATTGTGAGCCTTTACCCAACCAATTATATTTACATCTACTTTGCTCAATTCAAACCATTTCACTTAAGCTAGATAAATTCCCCTACCTGTAGCTGTCTTTTTCACTGCCAAGGGATTCAGATGGATTTCCTGAACGTTTTCTAACAGGAATTTCCATTATTTTGCTCTGCACGATTAAAAAATCCATCTCTTCAATTTTAGTTCACTCTCCCATCATATGCGAATAGTTTATATATATTACGCGATTAAGCATACAAATGCACTAGCTATCACTTGTAGTTCTTACTTTTACCCTGCCAAGAATTGCTAACTGGTTAATGATTCATAGCAAGCAAGCCTCCATTTTTTATAATGATGGTTTTTTTTCTTTGCAAGGGGGGAGGGGAAATCATCAAGTTATTTTCACACCTGGATGCATAGACTGCGAACCTGTAGAAGGCAGCAGGCAAGAACAGGTGCACACAGAAAGAAATGAATTATTCTTTATTCTTGCCTTTGCTTACCTGGATCTTGGTCTTGCTTTAAGTGTGTTAGATTCCTGAGCAACTGTAACAAAGGATCACTTGTTAGGAATATTTTCAGGAAATCAGATCGCCTAATTATCAGTGATGCTTCAAGATGAATCACTGTAAACATGTGCTGCCTATGAACAGCGCTACTGAGCACTTCAATATAAGGCATTTCACATTTAAAAAAAATCCTTGACTGTATTCTGAGGTCTGAACAAACAGACTGCATTTGAACAATCACCTCTCAGTGTATTAAGATGAGATATGAACAAGCTTTGTGCTCCCGCATGTGAGCTAAGAAACAAGAAGGGAAGATTTTGGTTAATCCAAACTGGAAACCTCTGCTTATTGACTTCCAAACAAGCCAAGTTACTAAGCCATGGTAAAAAGTTGGCTTGCTAACCTGACTTGTTTGGAAGTCAGTAACCTTAGGTTCCCTGGTTCAGACATAATGAGAAACTATACTCTATTTATTTAGCAAAATGTATATACCACTTACTGGACAGAAAACCTGTTTGTTTGTTTGTTTGTTTGTTTGTTTGTTTGTTTGTTTGACACCCATCTGACTGGGTTTTCCCAGCCACTCTGAATGGACAGTTTGTTCCTGGCCCAATAAAACCATCATTTATTGAACTAAGATTTTTATGTCTGCACTGGGCCATTAGCAGTATGACACATGAACCTCTCATGTTACAGCAATAATATACAAATTGGCCTGTGCAGCTATATTCTATACATTATTACACTGCTGCACCTGTTACAAGTTTTCATTGTATAACCACATAAAATTGCAGCCATGGGAGGAGAACTCGAAGATGGTTCAATTGGCCATGACAAGCAATGATCTATTGATTGTTCGAAAAACAAAGAACATAGAAAACTTACAGAACAGGAAGATACCTAAGATATACTATTTCTTCCTGAGATACTAACTTTTTATATATAGAGTGGTTTGGTTTTAACATGCAGGACCATTCAGACATATACATCTGCTTTCAAGTGGTATATTTTTCTGTATGTTTATATGAACTATAAGAAGGCAGTATTATACTAAATGAAAGTGACAGTTAATAAAGTTCAGGAAGAGAAGTAGATTTTACTAAGTGGCTCATCACTTTAGATCATGTGTAAGTTCAGGACTTTTTGCATAAGGAAGATGGGATAGTTATTAATTCATTAATGACAATCCTCTTATGTTGGAGACAGAACTTCAGCAGCAGGTGCTCAGCGACCCAATTTTGCTAGGTGTGTTTTGGATTATTTCTTTTTTGAAACAGTTTTTAAAATGTAATAAGAGAGGTTTTATAGAGAGATCAAAATAAAGTATATCTTTTTCTAACAATGTGAGAAAAAACAAGTGCTATTAAATTCTAATGATTATGCATAAGATTGAAGTTTAAATGTAACAAGGAATAAGCTTCTTTTCATTTTTCTTCCTTCATTCACTAGACCAACAAATACACAAGTCTTACAAAAGCTTCTCTAATACTTCACACAGTGAAGAGGAAAAATATTCCAAGGTAGAGCCAATTAGTTATAACAGGCAGACAGCTAGGTATGCACAAGATTCTGGTCAATACTTTATATATACTGGAAACCCTTGAAGCCATTTTCTTTATACTGCTGATAGCTAATAACCCAATAATAAATATATTTTATGCTGAAGCAAGCATAAATGCACCAATGTAAGTAAACTTAGAGATTCCACATTAAAACAAACCTGCTTCTGTGTTATATAGGAATTTTTCCATACCTGTTTTGACAGCCAAGTGCTGAGATGCTTTGACTTCCTTCTGTATTGTCTGGGAAGAAGCACTAACTTTCAGACCTTAGTAAAAACAAAAACCGGAATGTTACTTGTTATTAATTATTCCACATAGGAAAAAAGGTTATTCCAGTTACCACTTCTAACTCTTATTTGTCCCTATAAATGTCCTTGTCACACGTTAAGAAGAATTCAGCTCACACAGAGAGTTATCAGGGCTATCTAAGACCAACGCTGAAGTTACATAATATAGATAAGCTTCAAGATACATTTAACTTCAATAATGTTTGTTGTTTCCTGCATAGACTTCCCAACAGTAAACTACCCTTATGAGTTTTTAGTTGAGATGTAAACCATTGGAAGCCCAGGATAAAGTATGCAGGAGCTTAGGAAAAACATTTAGTAGCTAAATGGATAAGAATAGTACATATATCATGCATAACTTTACCAGAGCTTAGCCTTAGTTCTTATAACATTACTATAATGTTGTTCCACAGATGGTTGTGTGAGAAATCAATACTGTCTGAGGTAGTTATGCAGAAGCATCAATCTTGATTAAGAAATACAAGCACTGAGCTTTTTCAGTAGGTAAGAGGACGGGGGCGGGGGGGAGCCCTCATTGACAGGAGCCACATGCCTTGCCAAAGATGCCCAGTTTCGTTTCGTTTTCCTAACCAAGAGGAACTGTATAAATTATCCATTTCCAGCTGAAACCTAATTAATTAAAAGACAGCAGTTTGCTATTGTACCTTGTTTGTCATCATTAACTGTGTCCTGTGTCAGGGCAACTTTATCAGACATCTCTTCAAGTGAAGTCTCCTTATAAAAGAGAGGAAAAGTAAGCTTGTAATATAAAAAAGAAATAGAAAAGGGCAACCTGCAAATCATTTTAGAGGTTACAGGCTGACAGAAACCTGTAGGTCTAGAGAGACCTCAGGAGAAGACCTTAGAAGAAGAGTACAATCAGGACAAATTTAATTTCCTATATTATATAATCTAGTTTTGAAGCTAAACTATGTGTCACAAAGCAAGCTGGTGGGTTGAATTTGAAAGGAAGTGAAACAGCAAAGGAATTGCTTCACAAATGTGATATAAACTGCAATTCTACATACAGTTATTCAGTAGTAAGTTCCATTGTGTTCAGTGACTTATTTACAAGAAACTGTGTTCCATATTGCAGTCAAAGTCTTATTTTCTTCTTTTACTACATCTAACACAGTACATTGCAGCAAGAGTTCTGTCCACAGTGAAAACCTGAAACTTATGCTTGTAACCCAACAATCACATGATGACTGCCTTGTAATCACAATCAGCCTGTTGGTTCATCTCATATTTCAATCGTTTTTCAGGGTGATGTGAACAGGTCCTATTGTATGAGAATTGTCCAAATGCAATTTGTTAACAGGTTATAGTTCCAGCATTGTATTTGCCAGGAAATTATCTAATGAAGTAAGCTCTCTTTCTCCTACTATTCCACAGTCATCTTTTTAAAATGCACATGCAGTAATACTTTTCCAGCAAGGATACAAAAGGGTATATAAGTAAAATCAAAACTGAGGGAGGTTACTGTTTTTTTCTGTTTGTTCGTTTGTTTTTGGTGTGCTATATCTTTTGTGTTTTCATTTTGTACTTTTATGCTGTAAATTACTCTGTGGATCTTTGGATGAAAGGCTGTTTATAAATTTAATTAATAAATAAATGCAATTCTACACAGCGACTAATTCAATAAATATAAAGAAATGGTCACCAACTGGGTCAGTGGAAGTTGCCTCAAAGAGAATCAATGGTTCCGAGTTGCTTGGATCTTCGCGAACAGTTTCAAGCTGGTTATTTTTAAAATTGAGGGATAAAATAAATGAGAGAGAGAAGCATAGATCATCCTCTGTAGTGTGAAAAAGCACATCAGTATAAATTCTAAGACTAGAAGCTTTCACAAACAGTTATATAGCAGTGACAATTGAATAATTCTTGTTCAGTTTTGAAAGAAACTTTTAACAACAAATCTATTGCTGAAGCCAGGCAACCAAAGTTTCCCAGTCTCGTATTTATTGTAGCTTATAGTGAGAAATTGTTTCTAGAGTAAGAATAAAATTATGTATGGGCAGGCCATATATAGGTGGTATAAAGAATTGAAACATGGCCTCATACTAGAATTGAAGCTCCACCCTCATACTGAAGCTCAACCAGGTTGGGCATTGCCTGTGCGAATATTGGGGGCTCATTGGCAGCTCCATACTACCGGCTGTCCAAAGTCTGGCGCTGACCTTGTCTTTCTGGGTTTCTCCTTGTTATCTGTACTATCACTCAACACATTCTACAGCTGATCCCAGATGTGGGGAACCTTTGGCCCTCATCTCTGGTCATCAAATATGCTTGCTTTGGCTGATGGTAGTTGTAGTTCAGCAACATCCGGAGCACCAAAGGTTGCCCACACTACACGTTTCTCTATAACCACTTATAGTCCATTATGCATAGAAGGTCTAGCCAGGAGCACAGAGAGTAACCTGCTAAAGGTAAACTAAGCATGGAGTGTTGATTATCCAATGGTTAAATCAGTCTCATACAGGATACAAAGTCTCTCTCTCTCTCTCTCTCTCTCAACTGTTTGTTTTAAAAATTTAAAATTAAAATTAAATTAAATTTAAAAGAAGTGACAAGCAAAACAGAGGTGTGTTTTTAAAAAACACACCAGCAGGTGAGTTTTTCTTACTTCAGTCCTACTGAAGTCCCTTGTTTGTTGACTTGCTGCCAATGATTCTGAATAAGAATTCACGACACGATCACTTTTAGGCTGAAGAGGAGCTAAATTGAAGAAAAAGATAGAAAAACAAATAAGTCCTTGCATTAACCTTTATGTGAACTGTGAACATTTTCTGTGAGCTGCACCACTGTATTAACGTTCTTCCTTAATATATTGTGTACTATTATCTGACAAGTACTTTTTATTTTAAAATGCTCTTTTATTCTATTCCAGGGCTATGGACATGCCATTTTTATGGAGGAAAAACTATTGATTTTTATTTGGGGCCACTGGGGGACCTGTGGCCCTCTGGATGTTTCTGAGCTCCAACTCCTAATACCCACTGGTCATGCTTGCTGGGGCTGATGGGAGTTGGAGTCCAACAACTTTTGGAGGGCCACAGATTTCTTCACCCCACTATGTGCTGCTGGGGGGACAACTCCACTAAAGTTAGTTTCATATTCTAGGGTTCCTGGTTTGTTGTTATGTGCCAATAAAGGACTGTGTTCTTAGAACAAACTCTGGATGTTTAAACAGTGCCATTTCATAACTCACTGATTAGTTTTGAAATTGACTGGGAAATCTGGTTTCTATGTAATGCCAGAAATATTGGAACCTGAAAATAACTTTCTTCTCTCTCTCCCCCCCCCCCTCAGTTTTCCATTAGTATCTGCTGCTCTGGGCCGTAACTGGAGTCCAAGGGTTACACACATGTGAAGGTGGTGGATAGTTTGTGTTAAGACTCTGAGTGAGAGGCAGGGAAGGGAAGACTTCCCAGGGTGAGAGCTGGGAGGGTCCACCACTTTCTGTGTGAGACAAGGGTTAAGAACTACCTTCAAGAGAGGACTCTGCGTTTTATCTTCTCTGTCTCTGGTTTTGTTTGTGTTTAGAATAGTTTCTTTTCTCTTATTACATTATGAAAAAGTTTTAATAAAATTTTATTTTTAAAAAGAAAGAAAGAAATTAATTCTGGTGAAGATATTCTCCTTGTAGTGTAAGAGGAGGAGTGAGATGAGTGCTATGTTCATACACATAGCACTAAACCATGGTTTAGTGCACAATCATCAATGCATATCATCAATGTGTTAGTCAAGCCAAGCACATCTTTTATGCTGGTGTTAATTCTGCTAAGCTGGTTCCTTCAGCTCTGCCATTTAGATGCAATTTAGAGCCCATCTTTTCCCAGAATTGTACCTCAAAATAGACATTGGTATTTTTTTTTTAAAAAAACCCCACAAATACTAAAGCTTCACCTGCTTGAAAACAGTCAGGCAGCAGAGTCTCTGGCAAGGTATCCGGCAAAAGATAACCATTTTTCCGAGCAACAACAAGGTGAAAGGCGGCACAAAACTCTGGTAATGTCAGTGCTCCATCACAGTCTACATCACTTAGCTCCCTGTGAATAAGATAGCTGAGTGCATTATTGAAATAAAAATCTTTGTTTGCATGCACAATATATATAATTGTGGGGAACGCTGCTTTTGAGTTATAGATTTGTTTTATTTTGACATTTAAGATGTTTTTCTTTAAAATTTATTTCATTAAACCATTGTAATTTTTCTTTAATACATTCCTTTTCTGAATATTTTAATGTCTCTCTCTCTCTCTCTCTCTCTCTATATATATATAGGCCAATGCTCCTCCTTACAAGTTTAGAAATTTAATAGGATTCATATAAAACTGAAGTTGCAATGGGCCATATGCAATGTCAGCTAGATAGATTTCTTTAAAAAAACCAACAGGGTAAGGCCTCATTAGTAAAGTGTTGATGAATTATGCAGCAGTACTTTTTAGATAAGTTAGGTATTAATTAGGTTTCAACTGATAAGCACAGCTAGAACTGAAGCTTATGATGTTATCTTAACTATTCTGAATGTATGTTTATCTGAATCCATTTCACAAAAATATCTGTTGAATTATTGTGCTAATTATGTTCTTTAAGATATTCTTCTAGTGTGCATTGCTGTTCAAATCTCTCTAGTCCTGCTGAGAAGGGACAGTATCTCTACAAAGATAACAAGCATAAAATAAAGATCAACATACACCCTGCTGTGCCTGGACCTCAAAGTGATTTTGATGGGAGCAATTACTGTGATTTCTTTAGAGATAAATTGTAAGAAGTATGAAGAACTTTCAGCCACAGTAGTTTCTCTCACACACAATAAAATTAATCTGAATTACAAAACAGTACTTACCATATGTGCGAAAGCTCAGGGATTGGCAGCTTAGATTTTGTGAAGAAGTTCTTAGCCACAGAGCCTGTCAACAGAAATGGCTTGTCAAACAGTGAAATAATAAGCGACTGAACAACACATTTTCCAAAGCATTTCAATATAAAGAAATTACTCAAGAGTACTGTTTACTATGCAATGCTATTTAACACTAGACATGTTTGTTTGAAATATTTTGCTCCAATATCACTATTCTAATCAGAAGACATGAACATGTTGTTGGAGGAACTGGACATGGAGGAAGGGGTTAATTTCTTTTATAGGCACAGATCACTCCATGTATGAGGTAAAGACAACAGGAGAAATCTCATCTGCATGTGTGACTGGGGCTGCTTTTTTAGGTTTGTAAAATCCTGTTAAGTTTAAATTCTGGCCAAGGGTGAGAGGCATAATACAGTTTCAAATCTTCTGGAATATTCCAGAAATGCAACAACATGCCTAAAGAAAATCTCTTGGAATGGGACTAATCTTTAAAATTAATAGCACAGCACAAAAGCTCAGCTTCTTATTCAGCTGATTTTTTTTGCTCTAAATTGAACTAAATTGCTCAGAATTGGGAGTGCTCAAACCCCAATTTCCTACTTCCAGCATCACAACGAACTGATTTTTTAAAAAACAGGAAATATGCAATAAAATCAGGTGTGTGAAGTAGGGATGGAAAGGGAAACCCCTCAAGGGTGGGTTGTTGGAATGAAAATGCAATGTCTGAAACATATGCAAGGAGGGGAGGACAGGACGGAGACATACACATACACATACACACACAAACACAAACACACACACACACACAGAGAGAGAGAGAGAGAGAGAGAGAGAGAGAGACTGCTGTTACTGCTTGCTCATCCCTCAAGCTGCAACTTGTTTTTCTTGCCAGAAAAAAAGAAGACAAGACATAATTGTCTACTTCAGAGACAGCTTCGGAAATGGCCTAGAGATGCATGGTCACTATATTACTGTTTTCATGCAAGGAGATAAACTCCCTGAAGAAATTACAAGTTTAATGTGATGTGTAAAGTCCCAACCGAGTATTTTTTTAAATCACAACTACATTTATAAGACATAATTAAAATGCAAGTTAGTCTAATAAGGCTACAATAATGAATAATTTTAAACTCTTATTAAATAAAAACATACAAGGAGTAAAAAACCAAATGGCAATTGTACCATAACATATCTCATGTGAAAACATTCTTCACCTATGATTGAATCTCTTCTACTGAACGCAGTGGAATTTTAAAGCATTTAACTTTGTCTGGAACATGCACAGTATATTGTTAAAATATTTTTAAAAAAACAAACAAACAAGAACACAGTAACTCACTTGTGACATTAAAAAACGGAAATAAGGGTCTGTGCGCATTACCATACATACAACACACCCAAAACACTTATAAAAAAATCCAAGAGGCTTGCACTTAGCCTGTGTCAGTTCCTTGCCCTTTTACTCTAGCCTTCCTTGCTGTGCATACAATGAACATTACCTGAAATGAAAGAGGTCAGGTCAGGTTGTAGGGACTTGAACTGATTGGTGTAATATTCTCGTTGCTCCTCAGTTATTCTCCAGGGGTCATCTGAGTAATTACTACTGCCGTCCTGTGGTTCTCTCTCTACTGAAAGAGACTTCAGGGGGAGAAAGGGCAAAGCATCATTTTGAAAGGTAGAGAAAATGCTGAGATGTCTGAAGTTTCAAAGTATTGAAGTTGCTTTGTTCTTACTGTGTAGTTCTTTTTAAAAGAAATTGATGGGGAAGGCCTGATTTCAATAATAGTCCTGTTGGGTTTACAATAAATGCCTTTATTCATAGGACTATAGGAAATCTTACATACATCAAACTAAATCTGTATGAATATAAACATTGGACTGACTCGAATGAAACACCAAACAATGGTTCAGTATTATGAGAATTAGCCTAGTTGTGCCTTGGATTCATGCGGTTCTGCCCTCTTCATTCAGCACAATCATAAGGAGATTGGATGCTTTTGCTTCCATTTTTGATTAGGAACAGCTTGTCTTGAACCCAAGAAACTGTGATTAATCGTAAGTATGGTTGTTGAAATCAGACTTCTTCAAACTCATTAAATTCTAGTCCCATCAATACAATATGAAACTCAGTCCATATAACTGCTCATGCTGTATTTCATTAGTAAGAAGTCCTCACTTTACCTTTGATACATTGAAGTCACACATAAAAAACAGAATCTAGAGTTCACATATTTCATTGTGAGTTTGTTTCAACTGAGCCCCTTCTCTACCTTAAATGCTTTCTAGGAGTCAATTTTTTCTTTTCCCACAGGGAAAAAATGGCGCTGCCCATTATATTATAATATTGTGTATCCATTTGACTGATTTTATCATATGCTGCATGTGCCTTGAGAAAGGCAGCTAACAAGATTGCGAAACAAACTACTGAAAGTTTAGTTTTACATCCATATTAGCCTGTGGTAGTTTTCTAGTGAATACCACAGTTTGAGCTATAGGGTAGATCTGTTTGTGGCTACATTCAAGATTATTTCAAACATTATTGATCATAAAATCATGTTGATTCTCAATAATTATTTCAAGCAACATTGCTGTTTTCATTTTAAACATCTTACATCCTAAGTAGTTCATTACCCGAATGAGAGATGAATGTGGTGGAACTGATTTAGACCCATAATTCCCTGCAGTTGGTCCATCTTGTTGGACAGCGGTATGTCTAACTTCGTATGAACCTATGGAAGATTAAGGGGAAAATAAAAACTGAATACTTGCTAATGTTGTGCAAAATCAAAGATGACAAAACATATATCATCCTTCAGTCTCAAAAAAATAAAATAAAAACACAATCACACCTCCTATGAAAGGTCACTTTATCACCCAAATCCTTCACTTATGTTAAAGCCTGATTCTCAAAATGCTACTGCTCATGCTGTTGACTATTGACCAAATACTCACTTAACATGTTGAAAGGTGATTTTTTTAATCCACACTAAAAGCATAACATCTGACTTTTTGCCTAAGTATCCTATTGCAAAGAAGGAAGCAAGTGCTCTTTCATGAGACATGCTAACATCAAGAAAAACATAAATGAACAAGGATTCATTGATGGCAGCATAAGAGTTTGATTCAAAACAACTAAATTCAGTGTTAGCCAAGAGTAAACACTGGTATTTGCCAACTAGGGAGAACTACACACCATTTTGGAGGCATCTTTCACTGAAACCACTAAAGCTTGCGTCCAAATATTGATTCTGAACATTCAACAGTCTGTTATGTCTTATGCAAGTAAAGAATGAGACCTAGAATTTAAACGGAACTTTAGTTCATTAAATCACTTAAAACTGGAACCCTCTTGAATGGAATGGGCCCTTCAAGAGGAACAGGGCATTGAAAAGAATAGAAGCTCTGCTCATGGAAGGGGACTCTGCCTGATTTTCAGCCATTTCTCCTTTCCTCTCCACCCCACAGCCCAGAAAAGGTTTTGCAGTGGCTGAGATGCTGCTGGGGGGGGGGGGGGATGTAGGGGTGTTACCTGCTGCCCATTCTTCAGGATCTGGATCCACCTTCCAGCCACTTATCTGGATCCTAGCTTGAATTCTACCAAGCTTTATCAATACACCAACAAAAATAGGCAGAACAACTGGTGTGCATGTATGCAGAATCCATGACAGAGCAAGTGTCACATCTAATGCTGTGCCAGCCGGCTGAGGCCAAGTTACGAGGTGTGTGTGATGTGCCTCCGCACTTCTATTTCTTCTTCTTTTTTTAAAAAAAATCCTCATTCCACTGGAAGGCCATTACTACACCCGGAAGACTGCACTCAGTGGTGAAGTTGTTCTCAATTCTATCCACCATAACTTTAAAATGGGTTGATTTACTAAAGTATATAAAGAAACTGGCACATCCTTCCTCCCAATCCCTCCTCCTCCCTGAGATTTCTCATTACCTGTACTTAGGTAAGTATAAATCCCTTATTCATTTGGATGTTCACATAGTATACCGTATCCTATATTTATCTTAACAGATTTTCCCAAAGTTGTCCATGTGTTGCCAGCAGGACATTCATTATTTAACTTTTGAATAAATTCAATAAAGTACTGCTTTTGTTCAACAAAATCTATGGCTACAATAACCCCCACCACACCCTACATTGAAAAGGGTTGAGAATATAAATCTGTAAACAGATGCTTGTTCTAATTTAAACTGATTCTCAGGAAGAGGAAGACAAGACCGAATAATGAGAAAGCACACAAATCAAGTCAGTTTCTTTTAAAAGAGATGTAATTAATTTATGAAATTGCTGGGCTGCTTCCGTGCTTTTATGATTTGATTACTCCAAAGCAGACCTCATCTTACCTCCATGCTGCTGCTCAAGCCCACTTCTCAGGACACCATACCCATAACTCAAGGGAATCCTCTGGTAGGTTGATGGAGAAGCAGGAGGTGAATCAATGGGAGACATAGGGGGAGACTTTGCTTCTTGCTTCAAAATAATTTTTTAGAAAAGAATAAGGACTTTGAATGCTGGCTGTTCCATAGTCAAAGTGATTTCATCTAACCACAGTAGAATATTAAATTGTAAAAATAAATAAATATGCCCACATAAAGCCTCCTCTGCAATTTTTGATATTGCTGAAAACTCAAAATTTCATGTCAATATCTGAGATTCATTGTTACATGATTTCATGATCTGATATTTGACAGATGACTTACAACAGTATGATCATATCTGACTGTACTTGACACTTGACATGGAACAGTATTTATTACCTGATATGACTTGATAGCCAATAGGGCCTATCTATCAAGTGAAAAACTACTGACTATCAAAGAATGTCAGTTTCAAGCAGAGATAAAACTTTGAAATCATTAGTTTTTTAATTTGAAATTTGAGTGCATTGGACAGTCTCCTGTTTGGTTTTTGTTATCATATGAAATAAATTAACAAATACCACATAGGAAACTTTCTAAAGTACTTGTTTAAAATTCAAAATCTAAATTTTGATTATTTCAAAGTCTTCTTTCTTGTCTGTCTGAAATTGGCACATCACATATTCACTCTTGCCCAGTTCATAGTTCAAGAAAGAACAGGGATGACCATTAGCAAAATTAATGTGTTGAAAGACCTCAGCGTGGAAAGGTGTTGATACAGCTAGCCTACTTTTTATTTTTTATAAAAAAAACAACGGCCTGCTTTTTATCCATTAAAGGAGCTGGCAAAAATGGGATCAAGTGCTCTGTTCTGACTTCCCTTAGCCCTCATATGAGTAAGATATAAAGGGGGGGGGCGGAATACAGGGCAAGTAGTAACTTTCAATGGCAAATTTGCTAGGTGGCTACAGCTTTTGTGTCACTGTATTCCACTGGCCTTATAAGCAATTGGCAAAACACATACATTGGACCTGGAAGAAAAGTCTGTAGCATTGACATTCCATAGAATAAATTGTATTCCATTCTAATGGCTGAGCAATTTCACTTTTTTGTCTCAGTTAACACATCTGGACCATTAAAGACTATCTGCAGTTCAAAGAGGCAGCAATCAATTGTAAAAGCCAAATAATCATGCTGATAAATAATAGTGTACTTTAATGAGAAATCTCAACAGTCAGTGTGTATAGAAAATAAAAATAATCTAGTGCCTTATAGTTAGTTGTGCACCAAAATGTCTACTTTGCAAAGGGCCTTTACCTGCTTTTCTCCTCCATCCAATCTTCTGAAGCAATTTTTTTCAAGTGTTGCATGTGGAATCTGAAATTTAGTTCCATGAGCTTCTGCTGGATGACTGTACCTTACATCACTATCAGTTTTCAGTGCCATAAATCGAGGCAAGGGCAATTCTTAAATAAATATCAGAAATAAAGACAAAATAAAATTTCATGGAACTATGCATATTGAAACAAAGCTCCCCACCACAAAAGTCAATTTAACACTAAGCAGTGTTAAAAGAGAACAGAATTCCTATCCAAAAGTATACTCATACTCAAAACACAACCTATAGCCTCATTGACTGACCAGGAAACGTATCTCACAATATAAGAATTTCTAATGGGGTACTTGTACATGATATATAAAAATGAAATTTGGTATACATGGCGATTCAGTGAGTAGAAAAGTGCAAAAGAGTGGACATTTTTGCATTTAGCAACTTAACGGAGGATTTCACGTTTGCCTAGAGACTGGTTTGTGGAGTACTAGAACCCTTGTTGCCATGAAAAGGATTCTCCCTAGTAAGTGTGAGTAAATATGCATAGGGCTGCACTATTAATCAAGTTAATCTGTCTAGTGCAGGTATAACTCTCAGCAAGGTTAATGAAAACTATTGTTTGCAATCCTTTTCAAAGCACGGCTTTACAGCTGGGGTAATAGTCCATATTTAAGCATAGTCTAGATATATGAGCATAACACTTAACAATGGTTAAGTATAGGAGAACAGCTTTAAAATCATGTAGCATTTTCCCATTCATTATACAATACATCCTACACATTCACTGAATTTACACATTTTGTAATTTATAGTTACCATCTCAAATGGGGTTTTGGAATAAACACCAAGGAAGACAACTAGGGTTTGAAGTTCAGGGAAGTTTTTAATGTGTGACATCTTAGTGTATTTTTGGTCGTTGTGAAAGCCGCCCAGAGTGGCTGGGGAAACCCAGCCAGATGGGGATGGGTGGGGTACAAATAATAAAATTATTATTATTATTATTATTATTATTATTATTATTATTATTTGAAAACAGTTACCATTCTGAATGCTTTCGATCCGTACTGGGAGGCCAGACTGCGCAGCAGCGATTAGCTTCAGAGCAGCATAAAACTGAGCACGCCCAAAATAGCCAACACGTTTAGCACCACACAATTCTGTAATCTGAAAGGAGAGAAAGGGGTGAAGGGTATTGGGAGACAGAGTTCAAATAATTAAAACACTTAATGCTTTCAATGTAAAAATTAGTTGGAGATGAAACTGTAAAGATGCAAACTACTGAAGAAAAGCTGGAATTGTGTTTGCAAAGAGACAAACTTCTGGTGCAGGCATCTGACCTACATTTGACACCCCAAAAGGCTAACATTCCATTGCAGAGGCAGTTTCCCCATATCCTCCCATTCACCCATTACAAATATACCTTCCCTGACTAGAGACTGTGCTACACATAATCTATCTTCACACAACTCAGCTCTTTTGCCCATCGTTAGGGGGAACAGTAATCCCTGTGTGGAATACCTGAATATTGTATATAACCAGTGGGAAGCATGTAGAAAAGTTTCTTCTTTTTTAAGGAAGAAAAACAGATGTTGAGCTACAGAAATTTCCCTCACTCAATTTAGTCAGGAAGAAAATGTTTCCTCAAGAACAGGAAAAAAATGTTTCATTAGATGATTTCAAAAAAATTACTGTCCCCCAGTATTAGGAGTCCTTTGGCTGTCAAAATAATGGGTCCAATCGTCATGAAAGAGGTTTCTGCATGTGCTGTTGAGGGAAATGAGGGACAGATGGGGCTCATCAACCTGGGAAGGTAGCTCATCTAGGAAAAGTAAAACTCTGATGCCACTGCCTTTTGGCTACACTCATTAGTGAGAAAAGCTTCAGGAGTAAACCTTGAGGTACAACCCATACCTGTTGCCTTGTGCAACATTTTTAGGAAAAGAAAATGCTAAGGAGCAAACCCTGCACAAATCCAGAGTGGAGTCCCTAAGAGAGTTGGATGGTGCCTTGTACGCTTCCTTCCAGCAACTCCTGCGGCCAAGCTGGTGCTAAATGTATTTCTCTGATTTCCTTTGGACAGCATCAGTGAGGCTGAAGGGGGGTATTGTCACCTGAGCAGCCCAGGACAAACCTCCATATACACTGTCCAGGCTTCCACCATGGAGAGATCACTTTGGCACTGCAAACACAGCAAAAATTAACATGGATGCTGTCAAAGGGACTCCTCTTGAAGGAAGGGAACCTTTGGAAACAACCCATTGTCTTCTAAAGCAGGGATTGCCAACATGGTGCATGTGGGTGCAATGATGACCTCTATGCCACTCGCCCCACTCACTATCCCGTTGGTCATGAGGTGTTATGGGGTGGTTACTTTTTTCTACTGTTAGAAGAGTTGACACTCTTTCCCACTTCCTTTTCCAGATCTATGCACTTTTCAAAGCTCAGATTAATTCTACTGGACATCACTTTTACCCTGATCCCTTGGGAAAGCAAAGTGTGTTTGTGCATGCACTTTATTTTTGTTTGTCTTGATGGGGGCAGGGCAACCTCTGTTCTATCAAGTGCACAACTAGCAGCACCATAAAGGGGAACAGCTCCTCCTTAGATTCTTCAAGATTCCACCACTCAAAATTCATCAGAGTAAAAGCTGATGAATCCTGCCAATCCTAGCCAGATCAGACTGGCTAATCACGTAGGTGAGAGGAGCAAAAGCAACCATTTCCTGACATTATCGTTCTCAGTTTCTTTTAATAATAGTTTTTCATCAATTACAAGACAACTTAAAAACTCACTCTAATTTTTATTATACAGTCTCATGACTTAAAAAGTTAACACCTCCAACAGAATTTTTGCTATATCATCACTTTGCCATAAAGACTTCTAACCTTGCTGAGCGCAATAGAGCAACAACAGCTGTGGTGAAAAGATATAATCACAGAACAGGATAAATTCTTATATTTTTATAAAATAAAAAGGGTGTATGATCTCTACTCTAAAAGGCCAACATCTGATAAATACTTTCAGAAATGCAGTAAAACTTTTCCTGTTTGAGCTGGCAATCAACACAAATACAAAAACACGTATCCAATTTTACTCTAATTGGGTATTGTGCTTTATTTTTAACTGTTTTAACCTTCCTGAGCACAGAAACAGAACTAAAACATTTTCTAGTGTGTCATAATTGTTTCATCGTAGAATTTGTGGACTACTATGGAGAACAATCTTGTACAAGCTTTGACGCCTGTTGCTGTTGTCCTGTTTTTCGCTTGCTAGGAAACAAATGACAGAGTGAATTTGTTCACATCCAAAATGTTTTTGGCTTCTGCGGTATTTTTTTTTTTAAGCATGTACTAATCCTGTCACAAGTAGCAGAGTACTTCATTAACAAATGTACTTGGGATTTGGTAAGCAAGTTAAAGCATTCTTAAAAACAACTACTTTGAAGAGAGAGAAAAAGCTAGTGGTCTTTTTCTTTAAGTTTTACAACTGCCAGTGTAAACACTCCTGCGATAAATAGTCCAAAGTGCTTTGTCCCAAAACACAAGGTTCCAATTCTGGTGCATCAATCAAATTATTAACTTGACAATTCCAAGTGGGTTGACTGCTTTAAGGTCCCAAACAGAAAACAGGATGTGTTGCTGGGTTCTTGTGAGCCATTCTTTTTCATCTCACTAACCCTGCTTCAGCTACAACCTTGTCTAAAATAAACTCTGAAAATATTGTCACCTTTACATCTACAGAACTACTTGAGTGGCAGGCCAACAGAAACTGATGGGCTATTACTGCCTATAAACACTAGCCTTGGAGGATTCTCTTTCTCTGCTAGGCCACTCTGGTGAGTCCAATCCAGAACCCTTCCTTTTCCCTCTAGAGCAGGGGTAGTCAACCTTTTTATATCGACCGCCCACTAATGCATCTTTCTGGATGGTAAAATTTCCTTACCGCCCACCAGTGCTCAATGGAAGGAGGATTCAGCTTGTGCCGTAGAACCCCCTACCGCCCACCTAGAATCCTGAAACGCCCAGTAGTGGGTGGTAGGGACCAGGTTGACAGCCCCTGCTCTAGAGCTAGAGACACTTGGGGTGGGGGGACGGGGAGATTGTTCAGGAATGTACAACATCAGAATGGAAGTGCTGGGCTGGCATGAGAAATAACTAGATCACAGATATGCTCTGAAAAAAATCTTTCTATCAACCCTCAGGACTTTCTAAAAACAATATAAGAGCATTAGTTGAATCCTCTGCTGAGAACAGCATACATTTCAGATTGCTGCTGGAGATTAATGTGGTGTGATAATACCATGATACACATCACATAGTATTTTCTACTAGAAAATATTTCAGGCACATCATTTTCAAGTGGTAAAATATTTCCACTCTGACAGCATTTGAGTATTTTATTTTGACACCTAAGGTATTACTGTAGTCCTTTTTTTAATGTATTTATATTTTTGTGCCAATGTTATTCTTTCTGATGTGATACTGCATTTCATTGTTTGATTTGTGTTGTGCACCACCTAGAGGACTAGATAATTAATAAATGTAAACAAATGAAATATCACTGATAAGAGAAAGTGAGAGCAGCTTAAAAAAAATAAAAGCATTTGAAGCATCAGCTCACTAGGCAACTTTCACCACCACAGCCTGAAATTACACTGCATCCACAACAAGAGTGGCGAGTATCCTGTGGCCCTCCAGAGGTTGTTAAGACCCCAACTCCCATTATCCCTATCCATTTGCTACTGGGAATCCAATAATTTCTAGAGGGCCACAGGCCATCCACCCCCATCCTATAGTCTCCCAACCCCCAATAAATGTTCATACTGGTATCTGACTACACTGAACCACTTAACATCCTAGGAAAATGCACACTGTAAATGTCTAGAATTTGACATGATCTTAGAATGCAGGCTTGTGAATTCTTCCTGAGATAAACAAGAGGCTAACATGCAACCAGAAACTGTAATTAGGAGAGATTCAGCTGAGCTTGCTCTATTACTAGCCCAAGCCCAAGGGAGTGAAAGGAAGAGAAAGAAACTCTTTGTTTTGGGAAAAACATTGTTAAGGCATCCTCCTCAATTTTCATGTTTCATTTTTGTATTTGGCCAAGTAGCTCCTTCCTGTCTAACTTCTAAGAACACACCAAATATAAAGTAGATATTACATATATGTTCTTCAGATACATTTTGGTGTAGGATTGTAGGAAATGGAAACCAATGTACACATGAGAAGCAGCTTTTGGATAAGAAATAGCTTCTCTGTTGTTGTTGTTGTTGTTGTTGTTGTTGTTGTTGTTGTTGTTGTTGTTGTTAGTTACCACTACTAGCTGGTGATTTGGCTGGGTTTGCTTTTAAAAGAAAAAAAAAACACTCAGCCTTAACCAAAGGCTAATTGCATTTTTATAGACACAAACATTTAACTATATAACAGCACAATGTCAACATGTCAACTCACAATAACTTCCGTTGATTTCAGTGAGGCTTAGACTGCATAAGCATTACTAGATTAAAACACAGCTTGGTTGCTCTTTTTTCAATTTGGATTCATGGTGGTTTGGAAAAACACATCGAAGTAAAGCATTTCATTTTTTAAAAAAAGGAAACAGGATAGATGTAGATTGTGGTTAACGTTGTGTGTACACAACTTCATGAACCTGTGGTGGGAGTGCACTGGATGCAGAGTAAACAGGAGTGTGTGTGCAGTATTAGCCATATAAATAGGTATAGGACTGCAGCCTAAGTGCTGACTGAACAGGACTGACTCATGAGTCACAGAACATATTAGCTCAAATGTCTTTGTGAAGCAGACATCCTCATCCCATTTCTCATCATGGCACAGTATCCAATCAAATCTCCCCACTCCTGCTGACTGAAGTTTATGTGGGAGGAAAATACAACAATATTCTTAATCTTTCGTATTTTCAAGGCATCCACTCAAGGAAATACTCATCAATACCTATCAAGTAAATGGAATGGGTGATAATATTTATGATCATAGGGGTCCAGTGCTTAGGTATTGCGTCCGATAAATGTATATATTTCAATCTGCATTCAATGTTGTTTCTTTATTTCCACCCCCACTAATTTCCCCTTACTCCACAGGATCTTGATAGGCTGTCTGGGGGCTAAGTGTTCTTTAAAATGGAGGGTGGGAATCTAGAAATGCAGTAGAAATAAGATATAGGTTTTTCAGAGCACATTTATGAGCCCTGTGGCTTAGTAAGAGCATGTTTTAAGTTGAGGATGAAAAGATATGTCATTAGCACACACTACAGTGGTACCTCAGGCTACGAACAACCTAGCCAACGAACTTTTTGGATTACGAACACTTCAAAATCGGAAATGAGTGTTCCGGTTTGTGTATTTATTTATTTTTTGGATTGCAAACGTACTCCGTTTGGGGCTGCACTTCCGCTTGCTCCGCTCCCTCAGCACGCTCCGCTCTCCCAGCCTCGAGAGGTGCACCTTCCCCCGCCGGGCACAAAGCACCAGCTTGGGAGTGAGCGTGGAGCTCAGCCCGGCAGCAGCGGTGAATGAGGGAGCCACCTCCAGCCCAGAGCAGTGCACCGCAAGCCCCACACTTCACCTACTGCTTCCTCCAGATCGCCCCTCCAGAACCGGGCTCCCGCTCACTCTTTCCATAGCTATCTTCCCACTGGCAGAGCGATCCCCGACTCTCAGCAGAAAGAGGCAAGGAGAGGAGAGGCAAGCAGCAGTTGGCGCCAGCAAGGATGGCCCTCCAAGTGGCTGCCTCGCTCTCTGCTTCTGGGTCTCTCTGCCGTGGAAGCACTGATTGCAGGCAAACGGAATGGCAGGCGTGTGGCTCTTTGGGCTCCCTGGCTCCAGCTGCCTGTCTGCGTTGCCGCACCAGGCCCGCTCTGGGAAGGAGGGAGGCAGGTGAAGCAGGGTTCTCTCCTGCCTCCATCGCAGCCTGACGGAGAGAGAGATCGGGGAGGGCAAGCCTGACTGACCCTGGAGACAGGTGGAAAGGTGACCATGGGATGCGCAGGACGGCGTGAGCAGGATGCTGGTGCCGCCGCTGCAGTAAGGATTTTTATACAGTGGTACCTCTGGTTACATACTTAATTCATTCCGGAGGTCCGTTCTTAACCTGAAACTGTTCTTAACTTGAAGCACCACTTTAGCTACTGGGGCCTCCTGCTGTCGCTGCGCCGCCGGAGCACGATTTCTGTTCTCATCCTGAAGCAAAGTTCTTAACCCGAGGTACTATTTCTGGGTTAGCAGAGTCTGTAACCTGAAGCGTATGTAACCTGAAGCGTATGTAACCCGAGGTACCACTGTACTGGATAGTAGATTGCAGCCTGGTCTAATGCTTTCATTTTATGGATCAATGGCTTTGTTAGATAGTAAAATTCATGTTAAAATGTTTTAGGGGTTGTTTTTCATCATCTGGAACGGATTAATCCATTTTCCATTACTTTCTATGGGAAAGCACACCTTGGTTTAAGAACACCTTGGTTTAAGAACACTTTGGTTTAAGAACAGACTTCCAGAACGGATTAAGTTTGTAAACCAAGGTACCACTGTACACTGCATTTGTTAAAAATCCCTCTTTCCCAGGAAGGAGCAAGTCCAAAGGCTCCATCCATGAGTAACTTTAACAGAGAATAGCCTGACAAACAGGTCGGGACACGATACATAGAAATATTTTAACTATGAGACTTGTTCCACCTGTTACTCCACATTTATGATCCTGTGAGACAAATCTTGAATACATTTTTTAAAGCTCTTCAATTTTTGCATGCATACACAAAACCAATTCTCAGATGAGAAATTGTTTTTTTTAATGTTTTTGCTTAATGAGTAACTTTGTAGGACACTACAATGCAGGGGATAAGAGAAGGAAAACATCCTATCCAACACAATGCATATCTCCCTCACATTTTCAGAGAAAACACACAGACACACAGTGAAACCCAGTTGGCTTCATTTTGGTCAGAAATTCAAGAGCAAGAATGAATTTGCACCCCAGAAGACCTTATACCACCGCGAAAGTGCAATGGGAACATTTCCAAACCAAACTGACCTCAAAAACTTTGACACCATGCAGAGGAAATTGATTTTCTACAAAAGCTATGAAAAGGATTAGTCTCAGATTTAGGCCAGTAAGAGATTTATATTCCATTTGGGCCCAGATATATAACATGATGCAGAAATGAGGGCAGTATGGAGGAATATTTTCAATAGTTTTCAGCATATAAGAAATTAAACTCTTGAGAGCAGAGATTTGTAAAATAAAATTGGTAATATAAAGCACAACAATATTATTGGGGCTTTCCTTTACAGTTATTCCTTTAAACATAACATGAAAATGTAATTTTCACAACCACAGTCCAATCTGCAGCTACAGAAAGCAACCTTTTCACAGGCGAGTTATATCATCCAATTAGTTTGTCAAAGTGACTGAGAAACTTCCACCCTTCAAAAATAAAGAAAATGGATTGGTACTCCATTCCATCATGGATGATTCCATTTCAGTGCAAAATATCTCCAACTTTTTCTTTTTCCTTTAAACTTGGCCTATGATAATAAAGTCAGGAGTATTGCTTCTGGATGGCAGCCAAGGTTGGCTTTAGGGGCAAGCAGCATGTGACTACAGGAGAGAACGGCTGGAAACAGCCACGATCCTTTCCTCAATTGGGAAGAAAAACAAACCTGGAAACACTTACCAGATGTTCCATTGTTTTGTTGGAAATATGTGACATATTACAAGTTAAAATGTGGATAGGTTGAAGCCAAAGGATAGCATTATTTATTTTAAAATGTGAGGCGCTATACAGTACCTGGATATTGAGCACATATTTCTAAAGTTATGCAGCAACATCTTTTATATACTGTAACAATGAAGACAGACATAATATTTTAAGTCATGGTAGAGATTGCCCTGGAAACACATTCATTATTTTACCTTGGAGTAAGCTCTGTAGATAAATGTTTCGGCACATTTCCAAAGGGTTGTAGAAAAGTCAACTGAATATTGACTAGCAACAGTATCAGCACACTGCCCTACAATTCCTGACCAGCTTTAATAACTGATTTTAAAAGAGTTTTATTTTAGTTTAGTAATATGAAGAATGAACTTACATGCTACTTTAACATGGCTTCTTAACAGGACCATCACCCACACGAAACAGGGAGATGCAAGACTAACAAGCTAAGCCAATGCATTGATTTTAAAAAAAAATGTATGTAAGCTTAGGCATTTGATTGGTCCCCCAAAAATATTTTGATCACTCGACCAATAAAAATAATAGTCAGTTATTTTCTAAACATTCATACTATAAAAACTAATAAGATAATCAAACACAAGTTTCATAATTATGCCAACTACAAAACAAAACAAATTAACTGTTGTTATGAAACAATGGATTGGATCCAAAAATGACTTTCCAGTAGTGGAAAGGGATTTGATCCAGTGGAGACTCTGGCAAATGTCAGAAAGGAAGGGCAACATAATCCAAGAGCCTAGGACTGCAGATGCAGCCACAGGATTATCTCTTTATGGAAGGATGGCCAGACAATCAGATAGACAAGAGACTTCATCTGTTGTGGGTTGTCACCAGGAAATGACACAAAACATTGCAGCAACTCGGAAGGATAAGTAGAACTAATGTCTTCACAGCCCAGAAAGAATCACATTTTCTCCGCCCTGTCAGTAGGTCTTCTGTATTCACTCCAAAGTTACAGGCAGAGAACAGTTGCTCCAGAAGGTAAATGTAATGATGGTATTTTGGAAAGTTATCTGTCCTGCAATAATCCTACAAAACGCTGTAACTTGTATAAGTATACAAGATACAGAGAAATAAGACTATAGTGGTGGTGGTGTTTTTAAATCCCAAGTAATACCTGTACTACTTCCAACAATTTTAATGCAACTGATTTGTCTACCTTTGATATACAATTTTAATCTCAAAAATAAAAATTTGTGCTCCTCAAACAGATAAAGGGGGGGGTTGTACATGTGTGTGTGTGTGTGTGTGTGTGTGTGTGTGTACATACCCCTAACCATAGGGAAACATAATTAACATTTAGTGGTCTGCGACTCTAATATAACTTGATTACTATATTTTTCGCCCAATAGGACGCACCGGCCCATAGGACGCACCTAGTTTTTTGGGGGGGAAATCAAGGAATTTTTTTTTATTTCCCCCCCAGGTTTGCACAGCCATCCCCAAGCTAGAAGAGGGAGACGGAGCACTCCGTCTCCCTCTTCTGCCTTCAGGGACAGCCTCCCTAGCCTCTGTAGGGCAGCGGCTTGCCCCGCTGTCCCCTGAGCTTGTGGGGCTGGCGATGGGGAGAAGCAAGCTTGCTTCTCCCCCCCCCCCCCGCCAGCCACCAGACCAGGTCTGGGAATAGCGGGGTGGCGGCGCTCCGCCTCCCCGCTATCCCCCGAGCTTGTGGGGCTGGCGATGGGGAGAAGCAAGCTTGCTTCTCCCCACCGCCAGCCTCCAGATCAGGTCGGGGAATAGTGGGGTGGCGGCGCTCCGCCTCCCCGCTATCCCCCGAGCTTGTGGGGCTGGCGGGGGGGGAGCAAGCTTGCTTCTCCCCCTCACCAGCCTCCAGACCAGGTCGGGGAATAGCGGGGTGGCGGCACTGCACCTCCCCGCTGTCCCCTGAGCTTGTGGGCTGCAGGCTGCTGCCCGCAAGCCTTGCGAGCCCGCGAGACCTCCCGCCGGGCTTGCAAGGCTTGTGGATAGCTTCCTGAAGCCTGGGGAGCGAGAGGGGTTGGTGCGCACCGACCCCTCTCGCTCTCCAGGCTTCAGTGAAAGCCTGCATTCGCCCCATAGGACGCACACACATTTCCCCTTCATTTTTGTAGGGGAAAATGTGCGTCCTATAGGGCGAAAAATACGGCATGTTTGTAAAGTCTTCTCAAGTATATACACATATATACGTATTCATTATTTAAATGGTCTTACATCCTCGGTTTACTAGGATACATGAGAAAATTGGATTGTAGAAATATCTAATTTCTTTTGTAGCAGTACGTGAATCATAGTTACTCCTTAACCTTTTAGACATATAAACCCAATGAATAAAAAGTAAATAATACTTACGCCCTCTACATCTGTGTATGCAACAAACATTTGTAGAAGCAAAAGTCACTTGCTAGGTTTAATGCTGGGTCACTTATCAGGCCCATAAAGGCTAAATGAGCTTGCCTTGCATTACATCAGATCAGTTAAGAGCGCTGTGATTCTGGCAGGACTCCAAGCAACCTTTCCTTGTTGTTTATTTAACCCAGTGAAGAGGAAAACATACTGGTTCCTTTCAGATGTCACACGAGTTAATAGGAATGTGCCATGGGGCCACAGATTTCCTCCCTTCTCAATTCTGGTTCCCTTCTCTTTCCTGGCTTGCCTAACCATCGTTTGCTTACTTCAAACATAGCTGCAAACTATAGTTAAGACCGTCTCTAAATCATAGTTTTGATTTTAATTAAGATATGGTCTAAAGTTTGGCCACAGTTTCAGTTGTTGGGGAGCGGGTTGTTTTCACGCTGTGAAAAACAAGAGATTTTGTTTATTTTTATTCTTTACTACAAATTGTAAGACACTAGTCCTGAAAACGTGTGCTCCGCAACTATAGAGTACTTACTGTGAGATGGCAACAACTTTATCAGGGAGTCAGCTTGTGTGGCCAAGCCCCCAGGCTGCTTTCTAAAGAATGAAAAGACCCTTTAGAATATAGAAGTCTGTTATACATATATAGTTCGTCTAAAATGCTGTAATCTGTTTAGCCTATATGTTTAGTCTATATATTATCGTAGTGCTCTAAAACTGTCATCATGAGCCAATAAAATGGTAGAAGTCATCCATTCAGTTGCAAGCATTTTGCAGGGTACAGCCGCAGATAAAGAAGAACTTCCCTTACCAACCTGATGCACATTTTTAGTCAATTAGGATAGATGACTTTATGATAAAGGCTGCTAGCAAAGAGCCAAATCAAAGGGAAATGGATCTCTACAGCACAAAATAAGACTAGAGGGGCTGAGCACAGCAAGGGTAAGGATGAGAAACAGCTGCACATCAGGCATGGCCTGCCCAAGACATTTTGGCACCTGAGACGAACCATGTACCCCCGCCTAGCTGCCAGGGAAAAAGAGCTGAGTGAAGCTCTACAGTAGGAACAAGGCGGAAATAAAGATCTACATCAGGATCTGCTGCCTCTGTGGATCATGCTGCCTGAGGCAGTTGTCTCACCATGCCTTATGGGTGGGGTGGGCCATGTCATGGGAGGCCCTGACTCCCAGAGAAAAGGGGGAAATGTAATGATTAGCTTAGCTGAGAGGATATCAGGTCATGGCTGTGAGAAAAAGAGGAATATCCATTTGGTTTGGTGACTACAAAGCAAGAAGAGTTAAAGAAGAACTGTCAAGTACAGGAATTTGAAAATCCAATGGAAAATAATATATTTTAATGTTTCTCTGCAGGGGATGTGTGAACTGACTATTAAAAAGTTCTGTCTGTGCTATGTGACCTGTGATGCTCATTGAATCATATAAGTTACTGCTTGATGCTGTAGTCATCAAGGGAAGAACCACCCTTAATGGCAAAATGCCAGTCTTGAAAATAAATACTGCTGGTCACTCTTTCAGAGACGGATAATCTCACTAACCAAGTAAATAGCAACTTCTGTGTAACTGCAAAGGGATTGAACTATATTACTCATGCTGACCATTCCAACTTAGTTGGTAGAGCATTAGACTCTTAATCTCAGGGTTGTGGGTTCAAGCCTCACCTTGGGTAAAAGATTCCTGTATTGCAGGGGGTTGGACTAGAAGACTCTCATGATCTCTTCCAATTCTAGGATTCTATAATTCTTCAAGTGTGCTGTAAATATGACATCTCTAGGTCTTAGTTTGTCAGAATTACCAGAAAGTGTGTTTTGTGTGCAAGCTTGCCTATGGTTCAAGTGAAAATGTGCTTCTACATATACAGTATGCAGAAAATCTCTTAGGGTCAAACCAGAGGTTTCATTTGTTGCATGAAAGCAACTACCATGCTTTTAACAAAGTAAACGGGAACACCTGTGCGGAAGCAGAACCGTAGTGTGTGGGAAATGAGTTAATACTTCTTCCCACCATGGTTCCAACAAACTCCCCTTCCCAGCTACTATTAGCACTATGATTTTATGAAAATGGGACATGGAGGGAATGATAATTTAATCTCGCTCCCAGAAGCTATTTGAGTTAAAAATAACAATGTTATTTCACCTTACACAACCAAAATGCCTAAATGAACGAAACCTGAAAAGGAGACTCTGAGTTTGCATATTACTCAGTATACCCTATGAAAGTACTTCTCTTTTCCTAAGAACATGCAAGATGACTACTCTTCACGAAATAAAGCTCTTTCCTCAGATTTTCCCCCCACATTGAAAAAAGTTTCATGCTTGTGCTTAATTAACTGGCAACACAACCCTATCCTCAACTCATGCTGGCTGGCCAAATCCCAGTGGAACCCAAAGATATGCCAGCATCAGGGAGACGACATAGCACCACACTTATAATGGCACAAGTGCAATGCTTACACAAACCCTAAAAACAGGCAGCAACAGAGCCACAGTGGAGAAGGAATTGAATTTAGTCACAATCCTATGCTCACCTACAGATGGGTTTGACCACTGGTGACTATAACACAGGGTTGCCATATTTTAAAAAGCTTTTTGGGCAGAGTTGTTGAGCTTTTCCTTAGGAAAATAGGCAAAATCAACACTGCCAACATTGGTTGCCATACAGATTTTCCTGCGCATTTAGCTGATTTCCACCCAGACACTCTTTTCAGATACTGTACAATATTTCAGGTATGTCCGAGAAATTCCAGACATATGGCAATTCTATATAACATTATGTCATCAAAAGAGGTAGTAGAAGTTAAAAACAGTGCCATTATAGTGCAGAGACAAGAGTCATGGTTCAGATAAGGGCCATGCCCAGTCTAATCTGCAAATGCCAGAGACTGAATGTGGAGCCTTCTGCATGGAAAGGAGGTGCTCTACTCTAATCTTTCTAATCTGCAATGTAGCAAATATAGACTTGGATATCATGAATATTTCCAATGTAGTTTTCAACACTTAAGCTGCTGACCACCTCTGTCATGACACACCTGCTTCCATCTGTTTGTGAACAACTAGATTGGAAATAATTAACTGGACAAGAAACTCAAGCTTTCAAAATGCTATAGCAGCTCATATTCAAGACTGACTTAAGAAAAGTGCGAGCGAAAGATCAAAAGATTGTGAGGGGGAAACTGAAAAATTTGAGAGACTGGTTTAAAAATACTTTAAATGAGAGCCAGAATTGCAAAACCTCAAAGCATATTCTGCCCTTTATGTTCTTATATGGCTTATTTCTCAATATAAATTGAATCTTCAATGCTCTGTCATATGTGCACTTGAGCTGAAAAACTATGAATTGAAGGGAAAATCCAGCCACTTGCTACAACAGATTACTGCTGCTAAAAGATATTGCTCTCAGTATCTAGTGGGCCAGCTCTAAGTGAGGCACTGCATAGAAAATCTGGAGCTAGTTAGGAAGAACAAGGGTTTTCGTGAACCCATCACCAATTTTTTTCCTTTTGAACAGCCAGTTACCATTCCAGGACAGAATGTGCTTTAAGTCCCTCTCCTACATTCCAGAAAATACTTTGCCCTGATTTTCATTTTGATCTTTGTGGAGTTTTGCCCCAGATTTTTTGTTCTGCACTTACCATCCTTATCAACCCCCAGCTGTACAATATTTGCCAGCGGTTCCATTGAAGAGGGTAAAACCTTATTGGAGCATACCGACATTAAACAAAACCAGAACACACACACTCACAGGTGGGCAAGCAGAATTACATTCATAGTTTTTGGAACTGAGCCTAGTTGCTGTTGCTATTTCTTCCACCTTTCTGCTACCATCTGTAAATATAAGCAGGTGCCATTTTCTGGGGGCCATGTCAGCATTTTTCACAGATATGAACAAACATTGTGGCCCACTGCAGATGCTTTCAATGCTCATGTGATTAATGACTGTAATTGGACAAAGGCACAAATTCTATGTTCCAGCACCACCACGTGGGGCAGGGAAAGCATGCCCCCTTGCAATTTGCACAATTACAACAGCTCAAAAACAGGTCCTTACAACTGCAACACTGTGTGCCTATTGACATTGTGAAGACATTATATCATACAGTTTAATTTATGCCCTTGCATATAAGTCTGTGTAGTTCATGATAAAAACAAGTTACATAATTGAACCCTGGGATATCTGAAAATTAAAAAATAAAAATTTAAAAAACATTGTCCTTAATAAAACACTTTCCTATGCATGAATAAAAGCTCTTTACTCTAAACATGGGGGAGTTTATGTTTATAAAAACAACAAGTATTTTTTTAAAAAATTAAATTTATATACCGCCCCTCATTTGAAGCTCTCAGTGTGGTTCACAAGATAGATAGCTAAAACTAAAGCAAAACATAACAATAACCCGCTCTCCCACAAAAACATTTAAAAGGCTGTAGAATATTAATCAGCCAAAGGCCTGGTGCGCTACTTGAGGTTTAGCTTAGAATTATGTCTGAGCCTGGACTCATGGATTATCTTCCCCAAACCAAAAGCAAACTTTGATTACACCTTGTGGTTTGCCTTGACAAACAACAAGTTCAGGTTCAAATGCAATGCTAAGCCAAACTATCATTTAGCCCTTGGGTAGCACAGCACAGAAGGACAAAGGAGAAGTGCAGTGGCTGTGATCTTCATACGATTGCCCATCTGCCTTAGTGTGACAGGTAATCTGGGTCATGGAATATGAATACAGAAAGCTGCCTTACCCAGAATCAGCCTAGGCCATCTAGTACAGCATTGTTTAATTCTGAAAGAAAGTCAAAACTCCAAGGTCTTAGACGAGGATCTTTATCTGTCATGCTACTGGGAAACTGATAATCTGGGGCATCAAGGATTTGAGGTCTACTATTTGGCAATGGTCCTTCCCTTTGTTCAGCAAGATCACAAAGCAAAATCAGCCCCTGCATCCATATCTCACAGTATTATCAAGATGTTGGACTAGGTGTTGGACTATAAAACAATATCAAATGTTGGAAAAGGCATCTCTATCCACTGTATTAAGTGAATAGTTATTGACTATACAACATGCTGTATCCCCACAGAAAATAATGGTATAGGAGCATTTTTCCATGACAACACTGTACAGTTTGGAATAAGGAAAATACCAGCAAACATCCCATCACAGCAATAACTATTCTGAGAATCTAGCATCAATTAGCAACCCAGTATTTCAAACATAGGGTTATAGCCAATGTTAGTCCTTGTAATAAGCCTTTGAAACTGATGAACATAGCAATTCCAATTGCTCCTCCAAAGAAAGCCTGGTTGGATATGATCCATTATTTTTACTTCTTGTTCCCCATATGAAGATTTTAAAAATTATTAATGTCTTTGCTAGAATAGTTTCAGCAGATGTTTCATAACACTGCAAACACAAAATTTGGGTAGGAATCATGCACATGTCCTTCCAAGGCTATATTCCTGGATTATAGTATGACAACAGCAGATACACTACTTACTTGCAGTCCCTTTAAAGTCAGGTCACACATGATTGGCCATAAAAGAAAGTGATGTCGCTACAACAACAGTAGCCACCTATTGAGCAGCAATTTCGTATCAGCATCTCATTAAGTTCCAACAAGCATAAACCTGATAGTATCAAGTTGATGCAGGTGACAGACTTGTTCCACAGGTATACAGCTTTACAAAAATTCATAGTTCAGGTTTCCTGGAGAGGTTCCATCAGATCAAATTAGGTTAGCATTCCATCTAAAACACTACCTTCAGATGAAATTCTGAGACATGTACTGTGGGCGATAATAAAATAATGTATTTGCGATGTGCATTTTCTCCAGCATTCAGATCTGAATATTGTCTGGCTAAAAATGGACTGTAGTAATTTTGCATTTCAAATTATAGCTACTAGCTATTAACTCATTGCTGCATGAGATTAATCACGTCCTAAACTTGTAAGTGTGATGTAACCTCATGGTAGACATTTGGACTTTTAGTTCAATATTGCTTCTTCCATAGTGCTTTGAGATAGCAACTTGATAAAATTAAAACCACTTTCATAGTGGTATTCAAAGCAATATAAAGCCTATTTCCTGTGGGTGTTATGCCTATGTGAAAAACAGGAATTCAGTTTTAAAATATGCTTGTATCAGATTTGTAAATAGACATGCAGGAAGTAGATACATAATCTAATTTCACCTTTCCTGAACTGTACATCACCCACAAACAGATGGATTCTATGTGAAGCACAATTCCTTCACCCATCACTTTTTCCATAGACTTGTACACATTTGGGAATGGCCTTTTTTCACAGCTAACCTCACCTTCCTTAACTTTCTTTCTTTCTTTCTTTCTTTAGTATACCACCCTATATCCGCAGGCCTCAGGGAAGTTCACAGGATAAAATCACAACATAAAAACACAGAATACATAATCAAAATAAAAACAAGAACAGCCCAAACACACACAACCCAATTTTTTTTAAGGGCACTGAATGTCAGGCATTGAACGTCAGAAAAGTATGTCTTTGTACATTATTAGCAGATGTTTCCTTTCTTGGTTCATCTCTTTTTCTGTGAATGTGGATATCTCCAAAACTTCCATTTCCTTCCCCCATCTCCTTGCCCTTCTGTTTTCCAGTGAAATTGGCAAGGTCAAGAGAAAAACCTTGATTTTTATTTCTTATCACAGCACCATTGCACTTTTTTAAAAAGAAAAAGAAAAAGAAAAGCCGGCCATGTTTCCATAAAATTGACAAAACCTTCCCCCTAAACTTGTTAACCTCACTGAAGATTGGAGTGGCAATGGTGAAGGAAATGAAAGAAAAATCTAATGCAGAAAGATGCACATTATCAGAGTTACAGCCAAGGTTTTTTTTTCAGGCAGAGGTCACCAGAGCTCAGCTCCAGTACCTCTCAGGTAGACACCATTTCCATTCTAAGAGAACAAGGGAGAAGTTCACGGTGAGCTCCAGGACCTCTTTTTCCAGAAAAATAGCATGGTTACAGCCACATAATGACAGTAATCCTGTACTGTAAACTTACCAAAATCTTACAGTGTTCTGATGACAAAACAATGAAAGACCACCCGGCAAGACAACAGCAGAGACTTCAAACTAGATTACGTATTACTATAGTCTCTCAAAGATCACCTGTACTCCAAAATTAAGCCAGGGCATCTAAACATAGGTATCCTGCATGCAAATTTCAAACAGCTCTAAGATTTCTTCAGATGCTAGGTACTAATGAGGAAACATTTTAACACTCAGTAACTTCAACTGACAGATTTATTTCAAAATACATAAGCTATCTATTAAATGCAGTTGAAAGTCTTTTCCTGAAATGGGTGCTTCCTCCTGCCATCAGCAGCAAAGCTAACATACAAAATTGTCACCTCATATTCCTAGCACATTTTTAAAGCATTTATTTCCTAATGGTTAAAAAAGAAAGTTTTGTTTGTCTTAGAGAAAACTGATAAAAAGAAATGTTGAATAATGAAATCATATATAGCAGTTCATATGATTACCACATAAATTAACACACACACACACACCCGAATTCTGTGGTATCAATGAATTACTTAATGCTATAGCCGAGCATTTTAAGCATAACTTAGAAAATTAAGAACAAAAAACAGAAGACTGTAATGTTCTACACAGAAAAATAAAAACCTGAAAAGCTTTCTTATCACAAATATGTTTTTAAAAGATGCATAAAAAGAACCTAATATGTTGCTGAGAAAGCCCAAGATGGTATTACACTAAGCAATGAACTACTACTAATTCACAAAAAGCCAAATACAACACAACACAACACAACACAACACAACAACACAACACAACACAACACAATACAATACTTCATGTTGGTCTATAAGGAAAAAATCTAACATCAACTGTCAGGCAATCTACGCTATTAACAAAATAGTGGGCAAGCTTTCAAGTTTTTCAGAGCTATTCATCAGGCTGGATGTTTGGATGTTAAGCAAAGTGGTATGGCTGTGTGCATGACAGAGAAAAGAAACCAGTTTGAAGTTGAAGCTACAAAGTCTGCATTTTTAGTCAAAGTCATATGATGGAGTGTAAGAGGAGATAGCAGGCTTAAAGGGATTAGTCTCTACCAGGTGCTATGCAGGCTTCAAATTACACCTATGAAACAGACGGTAGCTGATCCCCCATTTTTAATAATATAACATCCAGCAGCTCTGCCTCCAGCTTTAAGTGAAACAGACAGGTTCCTTGTTAGGTTGAGAACTCAAGCAAAACAAAGAACAAAAAATGGCAGTTTCTATATTACCAAAGCTGGAGCTTAACTTTATGTTGAGTACTAAGTAATAGGAGTCATTATTACCCAAACTGGGTAACGTTACCTACTGACTGTAGAATGCTACCCTCAAATACTCTACAAAATCATCCAACCAACAGAGACCAGCCTTGCCGTTCAGTTCCATAAGAACTGCTTTCATCAGGGCTAGCACAAGGATTCAGGGGGGCATCTGCATGTCCTGCTGATGCCTGCTGTCCGTCCCCTCTATAGGTCTATAGATAGGGTTTTAAAGATTACAATGTACCTCAAATGCAGGGCATTGCATTTGAGATACATTATGATAGTGGGCAGCCAACCACAGATGGAACCCAAGCTTCACTCTCATTCATAGCTGCTGGCCACTGAAACAGTTATGTAGGGGCCCAGTGGCAAAAGGAGTGATGACATGGCTTGCACAGGCTGGTAAGGAAGTCTTCTGAGCACCTAGAGCCCTTGGCCAGTACCTGACCTTGCTGACTATTGGTGCCAGGTCTAGCTTGTGCTCTAGCTGCCTGAACTGCTACAACCTTTAGGACTCATCTAACCTGGAGAACATTTGAGGCTTGAATTACAATAGTATTCAGTGTTCATCCAACTTTTACAAGTCTGCATACCTCAAATCTGACCTGCTTCCATCTGCACTACTAGAAGGATCATTACAATGTAAGGGTGACAACTTTTCCCCATAATGACATTCCTTCTTATCTCTCATTTTTTAAAAAGGACTTAGGACAAGCACTGTGCATTTTTGCAAGTGTCAAAAACTAATGAAGATTTTATGTACGGCTAGTTCAAACCATATTCTTTACCTAGGTCTGAGAAAGATTTTTTAAAATCTACCACTTCTGTATAGATAACATCAAGCAACAATGCAAGAACCAAAACTGGCATGTTCAAAGATAAGCTTTTCTTTACATCATAAACCACAGGAAGAGGTTTGCAAAGGAAAAATGTATTTCTGTGCACTGGATCAGGGCCACTATTCGCTCTCCTGAAAGGTGATTAGCACAATGCAGAGGAACAATGTTTGGTGGAATAATTTATAGATAACATTTTATGCAAATGACATCTCAGAATGACATCTCAAAAACTTAACACAGAACCACTTGAAAGAGTAACAAGTGCCCATATTGGTACAGCAGCAAGCAACAAACAACAACAGACAGTTTCTAGGGAAACAGGAGACAATTATTAGTGCCTTTAAGGCCTAGCTAGCTTTACCTGCATCCCAACCTAGATTTTAAAATACTTCTTGCTATATGATTTACAACAAGTGTTTTGAAGTTATATTCTTATATATGAACTACAGTCTGTGTGTTCCTCTACCTTTTCACATACTATTAGAAGCTTTGTGATAATGAATCAATACTGCATAGTTCCACAGGCAAAAAACAATAAAACCCCAGGGAGGTTGGTGCCCAAATTGTTGCAGATATGCAATCAGTTTAAAATACAGTTGTGTCTATTGAAATGGGTAGAAATGTAGATCCAATTGAGAAATATCATTAATAAATCTGGGGGTATATCAGCCTTTCCAACCCCCACCCCTATCCCCAAGAACATTCTGTTCTAATCCACTAACAAAAATGAGAACAGGAACATATGACTATGTCCGGATCTGCACAGTATGGGCGCAGAAGGCAGCTGCTGTGGGGTGGGGGTGGGTAGAGAACTATAGAATCCATTAACTGGCTTTTGTGTAAACTTTACTCTTTGGCTACAATCCTGAACTTACTTGATCAGAAATAAAACCAACTTCAATCAATAGAAGTTGTCTGTGTATGACTGATGCCAGAAGAACACGGTCTGTTGCATCCACTTTTTTATTTTATTTTTTTGATGTCTACTTATCCTCTTGGTTCAGTGGATTGGGAATGGGGAAATTAAATGCTGTTTGGGCACATTCCTTTTCTTCCTTTGACAGTTCTAATTCTTTCCAAGTTAGGTTACAGTGGGCTGGAGGTCTCGAAATGTGGAAACAGCAGTGGGTGTACAGTTCTCTACTGTATTCGGTGTTCTTTGGATCAAGCAAACAACTTGATTCTCAAAGGCAACTAAAAACTCAACTTCTTCTACTCTATCTTGTAACTGGAGTGGTATGCATGAGTAACGTTTCATTTGTATCCCAAAGGATCTCAACCTTTAATTCATCCCACAATAACACAAATGCATACCACAAGTGTCTATCTTCCACTACTAGCAAAAATATTAGCCCCTTGAAGGTGAAATAGCATCTATTGTTAGTGCAATATTTTTAAATTAATATTTAAAGTAACGATGTTAAACTCAGGAGCAAAATTTTCAGAGGCTACTGCTTGCCAAAAAATATTTTTTTAAAAAAAGCAACAGGAAATGTCTATTATATAAAGACAGCTGCAACATTTTTGCAGCTGGGAGAGGAGGAGGTATATATCAAACAATAACAAACAGTGTGTGCCTTTACAGCTGCAAGTTACTACAGTTTTCATTTGTTTTCACCTCCCTTTGTGGACTTCTGAGGAAATAAAGGAAGTGGGATGATGAGACAGCATAAAACTAAGGCTCCCTTCCATTGCAATCTACAATCTGACTCCCAGTGTGAAAAATTAGCAGTTACAATACATGTGAACTACATGACCGAATGAACAGCATTCTGGAATCAAACACCAAGTACCAATAGGTGCAATAGGTAACAAAATTCAAAAACAATTCGGAAGTGAGATAGGAGCTGTAATGAGATCTACTCTTGTGTGGGTTTTATTAGGATTACTTCTTGCAAAGATCAAACCAAGAATCTGTATACAGGGCAATGGGAACTAAAGGGTGAATTTGCTTATTCTATCCTCAAGATGTTCTTGAGTATAAAATAAACAGCAGTTCACTTTTACAAGCTAACAGCACCCATATTTTCTACAACTCTGTACTGAAAAGGTTTGTCTACCTAGACTCTGCAATCTGACAGGAGCCACAGTTTAAACACCACTCCCTGTACTCAAAGGCATGTGTGTACCTTACTAACGAAAGGAGACAGAAGAAACAGAACAAGAGCGTACAAAAAACCAAAACAAAAAAACCTTGACACAGAGAAAGACAACAGAAACAGATGTTTCTGTTCTTGCACCACATATCAAGGTTTGCAAAGGGGGCGCAGGAAAGCAGATCGCCTTCTTTTCTAAAACCGCACAACTGGACTCGTCATGAGGCTGGGGGCACATCAGACAGGCGAATCACACAACCTCGTGGGAGAAAGTCACAGCATCTCTCTATTTTTAGGCACAACCAGAGTGCAACTCTCCGACCTGGGGAAAAAACCTCACCCGCTAATAGTTAGGATGAAGGCACTCTGCACATGCCCAGAAGACACTCTGCATGTGTGTGTGTGTTTGCGCGCCCCTCCTACTACTTTACCTGATGAAGCGTCTCGGCAGGCAGCTGCGACGCCCGGAACAGCTCCGCCACTTTGCTCCCTTCGGCGGCGGCGGCGGCTGGGGTCGCTCCCGCCGGTCCCCCCGCCTCGGGCGCAGCTTGGCCGCCGCCGCAAAGCGAGAACAGCTCGGAGTAGCCCTGCTGCTCGCTCGCAGCCAGGAAGAGCGCCGCGGCTCCGGCGGCGGCTGCCGGCCCAGCAGCGGCGGCGGCTGCTGCTGCTCCAGACTCCATGGCAGCGGGCAATCAGGCAGGGGGCGGCGCGACTCCCGAGGCCGGGAGAGAAACTCCTGGCGGCGGGCGAGAGGGGCGAGCGAGGAGCCTCTGCAGCAGCCCCCGCTGAACCTCGTCCTCCGTCCGGCGGCGGCCTCCCCCGCCTCCTCCTCCTCCTCCTCCCCAGTGCGGAGCGGAGCTGCCTCTGCAGTGCTGCCCGAGGGGGGAGGCGGAGGAGGAGGAGGCGGGAGACGGAGAGAAGCTTTCTTCTTCTTCGCGCCTTCTTCTTCTGCTTCCCTCAGAGGTTTTCCTCAGAAAGCCGAGAGCGGGAAGCGGCGGCGGCGGTGGCGGCAGCTGCTCGGGAAAGGGAAGGGGAAGAAAAAAAGCTTCCTCAGGGCACGTGCCCCAAACGGCGTTCCCGCTCCGCAGCCTCCACCTCCACACGCCGGGCTGGAGCAGGAGGCAACCGCAGCCGCCGCCGCCGCCTCCGTGGGGTGAGGGGGGTGAGAGCCACACTCTGAGGAGAAACGCTAGACGCCCACATGGCCACCTCAGGGACGGGCTTGCTTGACCCTGACGCCCTACTCTTCGAAGAATGGCGCAGTAGGGCTGCGCATCTGAGCATGTGCAGAGAGCCCTCCCCCCCCCATGAAAAAAGCAGCCCCACAGCGTTTAAATCTCTCTGGCATCTGGGCACCAAGGTGTGCCCAGCAGAGGCCACCAGGGGTTAGCTGTGGAATTTCCTCTCACCTGAAGACTTAACTTGAAGCCCAGTTCAGAGGGTGGGTGCAGGTGACCGTGGGGTAAAAGCCTTAGCAAAATAGATACTTCTTGGCCAGTGCTGTTTTTCTAGGGGGGGAAGGGGGTGCCGGAACTCACCAGGGACACCTCTCTCTTAGAATAGCAATGGCACCCACCTGAGAGGTTATGGAACTGAGTTCCGGCGAGTACCCCCGAAAAAAGCCCTGGTCTTGGCAAGGGTGCCCACTTGAATGAAATATTGGGGGGGGTCCAAAGAGACCCCACGTCGCATAATCGATCACAAGATGCGGCGCACGCACACCATTTGAATGGCAATGCCTATCACTTTGGGGTGGGCACCCCCTCACATATTCTATTGGGGAGGCCAAAGGGATATCAGCCCCCAGGAGTTGCGTCTTGGAGACCAACATGGTTTTCCAGAAGTAGTGCAAAAACCCTTGTGCTCAAGCTTTTATTTTGGTGGGCCAGGGAAAGGTGACCAACAGGGCAAGAAGATTTTGCAGTTAACTACCTCAGGTACTTGGAGTGGGATATAAATAGACATGCAGTTTAAAAGTGGTTTGATGACATTGGGTTGCTTTGAGTTTTTGGCTTGCTTTGAAAACTGCTTTAGAGAACCCTATCTTTAGAAAAGTGATTATTAAATAAATAACAGGGAAGAGAGAATGGCCTGCAGTGAAGTTTTCAGACAAACACCTGCTGTCTTCCCGGTTAAAACCTACTATGCTCCTGTTTGCCTTTTAAAAACAACCTGCTGGGTGTGCAGTGCATTCCACTGCAAAGATGGCAGATTTGCAGGGATAGACCATTTTCCCAGTATGTTATGTTATTTTACCTTTACTACACGTAGACCTCAAATAACCCACCCTACTGACATAAGAAACCATTCAAGTTTAACAGATGCAGGATTATATTTTAATAGGAATTGTTTCTTGAACTACAGAAGAGTTATTAACAGACAGACATAAAATGAAACATATTTTAATACTTGTTTATGCTTCGATTCTCCACATACCTGACAATCAGAATGGAGATGAGAAGAAAAAAGAAGATGTAAGGAGAAACAGTGTTTGGGTTAGTTTCAATGGTATAGAAAACTGAGGAAATGTTTAAGTTGATATTGCATCCTTTTATTAACCTTCTGTTGCAGGCATTTGTGCCTTAGGCCAAATGAAAACAGAGACACAGCCAACTGCATATTTAAGTATGGCCACAGCTGTAGAAAGTTAAATATGTGCTTATGGCTTGAGCCTCAGCTAATAAATGTGCATAAAAACAAAATAATCAGTCTTATTTGGCAATGAATCACATTTGGTGGAATACTATCATGCATAAATTAAACAGTTCTATCAGACCTTTCTTTAAGATCATAGTTGAGCAAATGTGTGAACCAATATTGCCACCACACATGAATTTGAACAAGTTAATTTTTAGCTAGCCGTTCATCACCAAATTAGATCCTAAACAATCCAGAAACTATTCAGTCCAATTTCACAAAATGTAAGACTGGTAAATATGTCAATAATGATTGACAGGAAGTTGATAAACTCAGCACTCATATTAGCGATTTTGTTCCTTGTTAAATTGTCAGCTAATGTAAAGTCAATTTTAAAAACATTTTCTACTGTACTTTTCAGTGTTTTACATTTATTCTAACCACAACCTTTCTCAAGGCCACCACATATGTTCTATGAAGATACAAGCCTCGATTTAGTCAACAGGTTGTCATCCACTGCAGCATATTAGTCACCAGTTTTGAAATTGTCACACTTCGTCACCAGCAGTTAGTTGCCTTTCCAAATTACCCATTTCCAAATTATTACAACTATGACCATCTATTTCACATTTATAATAAAAATGAGTTTATTTCAAGTTTTAGATTACTTACACTGAATAATGAAATGGCAAGGTAATATGCTATGCCAAGTATATTCAATGGCTTTGTTATTTTCTGCAATAATTCCTGCAATTTCACACAGTGGAAATGGCATGATCTCAATCCCATACATTCACATTGTCCAAACACATATTAGAAAAGGGGTACTATCCTAAGTTTCTTTTATAGGTCTATAAAAAGGTAAATACTTAAGCAGGGGCAGGTACAGCAAAGACACCTGGTAATCCAGGCACAACAAAATCTGGGTTTGCAAGTAAAGCTCAATACAAATAGAAAATATGCAAGCAGTTCCTATGCAAATATTCATCCAAGGAGCATGTGAGTTTTATACTGGATTAGAGCCATATTGGTCCTGCTGATGTTAACAGAATGTCTTTATGGCTGCTTTATACAATTACTAGGAGGATAGCACACCAGTATATGGCAGCTGTGAATAATATGAATTCCATTTTTGTATCGTTAAGGAAGGAATCAATCAATCAATCAAACAAACAAACAAACAAACAAACATACAACTGCTAATATGCTGTTACAGAAAGTCTGGAAAGAGACTACACTTAGAATATTTTGTTCAGTTCTGGTCTCCACATCTCAAGAAGGATATTGTAGAGCTGGAAACCGTGCATTAAGGTCAACCAAAATGATCAAGGGGCTGTAGCAACTCCCTTACAAGGAATGGCTTTTGATCTTCCCGTAATCTTGAGTGTGCATGTCAAGATTATTTAGAGTGTTACTTAACACCTGTTTTTTTCCTTTCATTGAAAAGGATACCGCCAGAAGGCCACCCAAGCTGTGTTTTATTTTAGTGGGTGTTCTGCAATTGCCTCTCCCAACTCTTACATTCAAGATGAATAGTTAAATGTCTTCTAAAGCTAAACAAAAACAGCTAGAAGTAGATGTAAAACCCAGGATGTGAAAGAGGGAGCAAAGACTTTGATTTAAAAATGTATTACCTCCTGTAAGGATTTGTGAACACAAAAAGCAAACAAACTATTGAAGCTCTATCTAACCTTACTTTGCAAGCAATAAATATGTCATGGCAGAAATAATTTCCAGGGAACCAGATCTTGCAGAATATTTGACTTTGGAACAGCACCAGCCGATAAAGCAGCCGTACACAAATTCTTAAATTATTTAAACCACTTGGCTTTATTTCCATATTACCCTAGTCAAGTTTGAAAGGGAGGTTGGGAGCAGCAGTTCATATAACTTAAAAGTCTATACAGTAGTTGGTTCTGCATGGACAGCTTCCTGAGTGAAAGTGATTATAGCATCAACCGCCTTTGTTAATTCTTGGTGAATTTCCTGAAGTATAAGTGAATAATGCAAAGAATGTTACTGCATCTCTGGGAGGACACCTTGTTTCCAAGGATGACCTATTAAGAAGATATGAAAAACAATAAAAACAAGGAGGCAGGCTAAGGTACATTATGCCTCATTATGGTTCAAAGTATGCTTGGAATTTACTGTACTTCTCATATATAAGAATTTAATAAATAAACAGTGCCTGAGAACAAGAGACATTCCTTCATATTTGCTCCATTCTTCAAATCCCTTTCTGAATGGTCAGTGATATATATTTATGTTAGGCATAAAGCAGTTAATGAGCCTTGTGGAGCTTGTTTCACAACCTTCATGCTCTGCTCTAACATGGAAAGAAAATAGTGTGAATTTATTTTATCATATGTGTAAATCAGGGGTGGGGAACCTACAGCCCATGGGCCAATGCTGGCCTACCAGTGGATCCAATGCAGCCAGTGAGGCCATTTCCCCCAAACCTTGTCCATTGGCTGACATCACCAGGCAATTTGGGGTGATGGGTGGAGTTCAATTCTGTGTTGGCTGCTCCTGCTGGTTCTGCAAAAGGAATTGGCATGTGCAGTCAAAGCAGCAGGATTTAACGCCTACTCACCAGCTGAAATATAACAACTGAATGCCCTCATATTTGTGCATACTATACCTAAATACTGATCAACATGCAGACAAAGCAGAAGAAACTTTGCATATTTAGTTCTTCAGACAGTAATGTAAACCTGATAGCATTCTTCTCGCCTTAGACTTTAATATTGAGGTTTTCTGCCCCTTGAGAGCCACTGAATATAAATCCACAAAAGGAGAGTTTTCAAGTAGAGAAGGCATTTTTTAAAACAACCACCCAATTATTAAAAATGTCTCTCTGAAATATAGGTTGGTATTAGTTAACAAATGTAATGTCTTTTTTTAAACGTGGCAATTTTTTTGTAGTGCATTCAATTCTATTAGAATGGCATTTTGAGAAAATAATTGAAGAAACAAAAGATAATGAATTAATCCAGTACAAAAAGAAACTTGTTTTTGTGCAATAGATTTGTTCATTTTAAAGAACTAGAGGAAACTAATGGATTAACAATAGCGATTAACAAGATTTAGCATTATAATCCTGGTTCAAGGGTACTTGAACTGCCCAATTTGTCTTCACTTAGCAAAACACTTATAGCAGAGCTAGGGAAATAGCTGAAATGCCTTCGAGTAATAATATTTCGGATTCCAAAGCACCAGCAAGCTACTGAGTTAACTGACTGTTCTCCCATGCCCAACTCCTATGCTTGGGGAAAAGACATAGGATCAAGCCCATTTCCCCCTACGTAGCATAATTCTCTGGTCAGCCGGATCATCTATTTCAAGGTGTCAGCTTTGAACTCTGTATGTCAAAGAAAGCTTGGAGTCTAGCAAGCTAGAAATCCCCAAAGGGGCAACCTTCCCCACATAATCGTGGGTAATTTAATCATTTTGTACTAGCAGCATGCTATCATCCCCTTCATCAAAATGCTCGAGATCTTGAGAAGAAGAATGAAATCAAGGAAGCACCCGAAAGAGGAGACATGGGTGACATCAACTACTCTACATATGGCTTTAAAAGAGGATTAGACAAATTCATGGAAGTGGGGGCTATTGATGGCTACTAGCCATAATGGCTATGCTGTGCCTCCACAGTTGGAGGCAGTAATATCAGTTGCTACCACAGGAAGCTGGAGTGCTCTTGTGCTCAAATTCTGCTTGCAAACTTCCGACAGGCCTCTGGTCGGCCACTGTGAGAACAGGATGCTTGGCTAGATGGGTCATTGTCCTGATCCAGCAGGCTCTTCTTATGTTTTTAACTATGAAAACCCAGTTGCGTAGACCCCACAAGCCCAGAGAGATTACCTCGCACCTTTCATCATGAAAGGAAAACAGAAGACAACACACTTGACACTTTCTGGGTTTTCAGTTGACTGAAGACACTATTTGCTAATGTTTCCATAGACACCTTTGTCTGGATTTAACTGTCCAGGGGTCATTTATCTTTACCTTACCAATAGAATTTACCTTTTGTGGCTTGAACTAGAACAATGTGAAGTAAGGTCATGCTTCTTGTGGAAGAGCTGTCCCTGTCAGACTTTGTAGCTCTTCTGTGACATAGGGAGCCAGGGGTCATCTAGTCCAACCCCCAGCACTGCAGGAATCTTAGCTAAAACATCCATGACAGATGGCCATCCAACCTCTGCTTAAAAAGCTCAAAGGAAGGAGAGTCCATCACCTCTTGTGGGAGTCTGTTCCACTGCTGAACAGCTCTGTCAGGAAGTTTTTTTGAACATTTAGTCATAAACTTTAAGCCACTGTTTTGAGTCCTACCCTCCAGAGCAGGAGAAAACAAACATGTTCCCTCTTCCATGTGACAGCCCTTGGGATATTTGAAGATGGCTATCATATCTCCTCTCAGGCATGCCTAACAGTAGTGTGATTGGGATGCTTTCTCATAAGGTCACTTAGCAAAACAGGTATTTCCAAACCACCAGCTGCACATTAATGTAGAGAGAGAGAAATACTTTATTTTTCATAATCGTGAAAAAAACACCCGGCACAACTTGGGGGGGGGGGGCTGTGAAAATACACATTAGGCACCTTAATATGAAGCACTGTTTGGTTCATTAAATCAAATTGCTCCCTGTAAAGGACAGAAGGGCAAAATACTGCTTGTTCACACTGTAGCGACAGTGAGTGGTAACAAAAATGAATGTTAGAATGACATCCTGACACTTTCAATCCTTAACTTCTTCCTTTTTGATTTATAAAAAGAGAATTTTGCTTCAATTTATTAGTTGATATGGAAGAAATAGTACAGACCACAAGTTCGATAGATAATTTAAAGGGATTGTTGTCCTCAGTTTTGTGTAAGACATATACACCCATAATAGATTCTCATTAAGACTCTCTCTTTTGCCACTAGATGGTGCTGGTAAACTCTTTTGATGCACTACTGAAGGAAATTGAATGGAATTTTCAATCCCGTTATTAAAGGAATGTTTAAGACAGCTATGGTGTTTTAACATTTAGCTACACTAATGGAAGGGCTTTGTTTTCAATTCTGAATCCTTAGGATAGCTATGGAAGTGCAAAACTGCATGTTTACAGTTCACTTAATAATAAGTACAGTGAACACCACCCATCTATGGACAAGACCTACAGCCAGAAAAGTGAAATTTAGTTGAGAATTAAAAAAAATAAGACACATAGCCTAGTATATTAAGCACACATATTTACTTAATTTATACAGAACTGAGTAGATAAAATTTCAGATTCACATTAGTGAAAAATCTCTACAAAATGTTCCTGAAAAGCAAAAACAAGACTGGCTATTTTATTCAGCATTTCTTTTTCATGAAAGCAGGTATGGGTTGTAAAAATAAAGCAGAGTGTTCAGCACAAACTAAATATCTGCATCACTTTTCACAGTTATTTCCATCTACAGTCTGAAGAGGTAGATTTTCTGCAACACCTGAGAACTGAACGGTAACATAACCAGGTGTAATAGAGAGGAGAACGGATTGGAAAGATACAGCCCCCAAGCATGTATGCAAATACACTTAAGAATTACAAATGAAAAAGAGTGTTGGCTTTGAGGGTCCTGTGTGAGAATAGTTTAGGATTCTAGGGCTTAATCGGCAGATTAACTGCATTTGAACCACCGGTTATGCAATAGGAAAAACAGTGCACTCCCCCCCCCCCACACTGTACGCATCATTGCAAAAGGTATAAAGAGATGGACGGTACAAGCAACAGCCTTAAATTTAGCACATGATTACTGGAATTCGCACATTAAAGCAGCTGCCAGTGGTAAGCATGGGTTGTACAGAAGGAAGTACACTGGAAAAAAGCTGGAGAACAGCAGTGCAATTCCAGATCAGACAAGGACTGCGCTTATCCCATGCTGGCCCTCTCACTGGTCAATGTATGGAATGTCTTAAGATTTCAGGAAACAAAATTTAGTTCTACACTTAGAAAAGACAGGAACCAGAAAGAATAGTCAATGCAATTCAATTACGTTTAAGTATTAGTGGCCACAATCCTTAGGGTGTTTTTAGCTATAATGTGGAAGCAATTTTTAATGCACCGTGACCCAAAGTCTACTCTTCTCTAAAGAGAGCAAATGTTACACCAATCCTGGCTACAGGCAAGGCAACCACATACATTGGGTTGGTGGGGTGGGATGGTTCAGATACACTGCAGTTCGGTCCTTCAAAATTGCATTCCGTTTCAAATTACTTACTATGACGTCTTTGCTTGCACATATATGCTTTAAAGTACTGGACAAGGTTTTTTTTTATAAAGGAAACATCAGGAAATTTCTCTCCAGAATCAATTACAATCAAATGGTTATGACTGACAAAGCTCATTCTACCCTTCCTCACTATAAAACCTCCCACCAGCTTTGCTTTCTTTTACTATACTTGAAATGCATACCAAAAAAGAAAAGACTGCAAATGCACCTTATAAGGAATATTAACTGGCCAGTTTCCAAATTAGGTCACTGCAGATGCCAATTTGATTTTGCTCAATGGTATTAGGTAACATTCAGTCGGTGTGATCCAACCTTTATTTCCTTTCAAGACATCTATTTCCATTCTGTACATTTCATCAGGAAAAGGGTAGCACATAGCAACATAGCCTGAACATTCAAGTAATCTGCAACTCAGAGAGAATGGGTAGGCAAGGAGAGAACCTGCCAACAATTATGTGCTTGAGTCAGAAATCCCTTAAAAATGAGAACCAAATTAAATACCAGAAATAGGAGTATTTGTATTTTTCAAAACAACCAGCAACTAGAAAGCTACTAACTGCAAGGCAGAGTTAAACAGCAGCTTCTGACCTAGTAGCGTTCTGCCTAACATTAACAAAGAAAACACTATTGGTCCCTGTCTTTTAAATAAATAAAAGAAACACAAGTCCAAATTATGGGGGTATCTGGGCTTTTCCAGGTCAATCTACATTCACAACACTAACCACAAACACAACAGAAATAAAGTGGAGCCTCGCTTGCTGTATATTAGTTAACTGATGTGCCAAATCTACCAGGTAACCTATAGATACCAGAAGGCACTTTTGCTTACAGGTATGTTTTATCTAGTCATACATTTTTATTTTACAAAAAGCAATAGTTGAGAAAAAAGATCAGAGTATTCCCCCCTCCATCCCTAGAGGACAAACTGTATTATCTATACTCTTGACTTATCCTTGTTAAATAGGCAAGTAAGTTTTCATGGGAACATGTTTCCAGTCAAATATGTGCATTATGGTCTGCTGTACTGTCTATTAAAGGGACCAACAGATGGAGTGTTATTGGTCATTACACCCATTTTCAGTGATGAACACCTTTGTAGCTGTTCATTATTTCACGCTAATTAGGCACCAAACCTAGTGAAGAAATAATGGCAGAAAAAAGTACTTTTGCCTAGCACCCACAAACCAAAAACCCATTGCATTTTGTTTTATCAGACAAGCCACAACTACACACATGCATTTGTAGGCAGTAGGTTTTAACTATTAAGGTTTTATCTCCAGGATGTTGCAAAAGTGTGCTCAAAATGCATCTGAGTTTTGGTCAGTGGTTAATTGGACAAACTTTTGAGCGCCTGTTTTCTTCCCTTTTTTCTTCACTTTAACAGGTCAGGCAACAGTCACTCTGTCTATGAATTGACTGTGCAGGACAATCCTGAGAAATATGTGAGTTGTACACCCTGTTTTCCAGTTGCAAAATTATATAGATTTCAAAGCTGTAGGCAAGACTGCAGCTACACTAAACCCTGTAAGAGTTTTTAGTTTTGTTCATATATGAATCCAGTAATGAGCTCCCACTGGCCATCACATTTCCAATTATAGTTCACTGTAGTATTTGGTCATTACAATTCAATACTAAGCCTTAATTCACTTAACAGAAGCAACGATTCCCTCCCCCCCCTCAAACCCGAGTCTGCGACACTCTGGCCACAGTTGTTCCCCTGACATGATGTTAAATCTGTACACGAGTCTTAGATGACATGGTGATGTGTGCTATGGGGTCAGAAGGAAGGAATCTGCATGCATCCTTTATGAGTTCTGTTTTAAAAAACGAGGCAGATGTGCAACACAGTTGTGGAAAATTTATAGATAAGCTATTCAATAGCCGCTATGCAGCTTCCTGTACCAGGCAAGTTCTGTTCTAAGAAAATACAGATATGGTAGAAAAAGTAAGAAAATTTTCACCACAAAACTAAGAGTTACCACCACCAGTTAAAGTTATACACAAAATATATCTCTCAATACAGTGTTTACACTTTTAGTCAACAAAATCTGCAGTAGGAATGGAACCCAGGCAAACAGTTTTTTCAGAGCCTTCATTTGCCACTGATGATTCAGGATCTGGCTGAATTCCTTCTTGCGCTCCATTGGTAGAACTCCCCAGTTCCTCATGCGAATTGAGTGTGCATGACTGCAACACATGCACAGCTAGATCAACATCTGTTTCTCTTAAAGAAACCTGTTCCTTAAGAACTTCCACTTTCTCATTCAGCTCATTCCTTTCTGTTTGAAGAGCCCTGCACAGCTTTTCCAAACGCTCCAGTTTTATTTGGAAGCCTTTGTATTCTTTGTCCTTCACTGTTTTCTGCAGAAAACAAGCAAGAGATTGCACATGATGATATCTGTGTGACCTGTTTCTGATTATTGCTTTTGTTGCTGCGGATGCTGTAATATTATCTGCTCTTTTTATTTTAGGATTGCATGTTTGGTTGGTTTTCATTTATATATTGTTGTACCCTGCATTAAAATGAAGAGCATGCTAGAAATACTTGAAATGTTCGGAAACAAGATAATAAATTATATGTTTAGAAGTATTAAGCAGGGCCCTCCCTTGTCTACCAGAAGATATTAAGAAAAGAGATTTGTATAAAAATAACCGGTAACTATTTCACAAGAGAAAAAGAAAGACAACAGGCAGTACAGAACAAAGAGCTTCTGCTAGTGTAAGGACTTTTGGCTGTGAATCAGAACTTCGCCTCCCTCTGTGCACCCCCTAAATCTGTTCTGGGGTCCCACCAACCCTTTGGAGCTGATTTGGGAAGGGTGCAGGGGGTACATAGGGAAGGCACGTTAAACTGCACTAGTGAAATCACCTAGTGGCATACACTGCCCAATGTATTTAGAATATGAATGAAGACATCTATTCAAAATAAATTTGTTCACTAAGTCAGCCAAATTATTTGTATGGATCATGACATCAACAAGCTTATCCACAAACATTAAAAAATCTAAAGCCTTTCTCAACCACTTTTGTACAGTCTGCTTTCCAATGACGGGTTGGAGACCCGGTGGTTTTGATTCAACTTCACATTCTACAAAACTATACAAAACAGGCTACCTCCATAATATATAAGGCACATTGGATTTTTAATCATGAAACCTAATACTCACTTCTTCAGCCATTTGCAAGAGAGCTTTGTTGTTGTTTTCCCATTTTGTGCGCCAAACTATTATTTCTTTTTCCAGTTTTTTTATCTTCTTGGTCATCTGAAACGTTAAAGTTATTGATTTCTTTTAAGCAAAAACATTTCACTACTTAAATCCAGGATGACTAACCTTTTGGTGATCACTAACCCCCAGGATCACTAACTCCCATGAGCCTCAGCCAGCTGGTGCCTGAGGCCTAAGATTAGCCAATCCTACCTTTTAACTCTCAATGCCTCTTTATTCTTAAGTCACTCAAGCTCACTGTTTAAAATGAGATGTTAAACTGAAAAAAAGACATTACGGGAGGAATTTGACACAGTGCTAAGGTGAATGTTCCATCAGTAGGAGGATTTTCCCTTGTGCAATGGAGCTTTCTCCCCTCTCCTCCCCCAGTGCTCCCTAAATGTTTCATTTAAAGGTTTTTGTTTTTGTTTTAAGTGCACTATACTATCTCCCACAAGAATAATCGAACATACCAAGATCACTCAGTTATTGGCATTTTAGTAATTAAAATCATTAATAACTCTAATGGTGATGATTTCAATAATTAAGATCTGCACAGGCTGGCTAGGTCCTTCTCAGTGCAATTCTCTACCTCTTTTCTCAGAAGTCAAGTTTCACGTATATAGGATTCGGCGACTGGGAGGGCGGACTGTAGCAAGAGTCTATGGCAGGTGGAACCAACTCATTCTAGTTTTGTGTCTGTCCACCTCCCTGCTGCATTCCATGAGGGCAAAACCGAGGCTAAGGTGGAGGATTCTGACAGGAAATGCCAACCCTGGAGGCAGGCAGGTAGCTGGGAGCTGGATAAGGGGAGAGTAAGGTTGGTGGGGCACTGTCCCATTCACCCTCATGGAGCAGCCTCCACTGCAAAGGCTGCAGTCTTACTACGATCTCCCCACTGTAAATGAATGAATGAGGCAGATCAGAAAATAATACATGTAAACAAAGTACCTTTTCCATCTCTTGCCTGAATGTTGTGAAAAGTTCGTTGCTTTTTGCCATTGTTGTCTGGAATTCTTCAAATTTATCCATGTAGAGAGAAAGCTGAAGGAGACAATGCTTAAGTCCTCTATACATATGCAATTTTTAGAGTTACACATAAAATGTAGTAGCTACACAATGGAAATTCCACTATTTGGTAAACAGTGAAATACGTGATTTCAAAAGATTGAACTTCACTTATGTGACAATTACCTAAGGATGAGGTGGCTTTCAAAGCATGCTAAAGGAGTTAAAAATAATGAGAATAAAGGATTCTTTGTTTTGCTGGGTTGTAGTCAATTAAGTCCTACTCATGAGTAGTCCCACTGAAGTGAACTGCTTTGAGCCCATTTCCCCCTCTGAAGAACTTTTATCTAAGCTCTATTCACTCGAGTTTTAAACTCAACCACCACCTATGCACATGCCCTAGGAAAAATCTTGCAAACTAACCATTCGTTCTCCCACTCCTCTCTTAGAACCAACAGATTAAGGATGCAATGCTACACACAGGTACCTGGGAGAAAGTTGCACTGAACTTAATGGTGCTTTCTCCTGAGTAGACGTGTGTAGGACTGCACTGTAGGCTACCTAACCCATATTAAAGTAATACAAATTCTTTTATTTGCATAGTATGCAATAATGACACAAAACCTGAGGTGGAAGGGAAGGTACTACCGGAATAACAAGTTCGTGAGTGGTTGGTCTGTCAAGGGTGAACATATCTCCTCAGTCCTCCACAAAACGTGACATGTAAATCCATCACAAACCTTTCAGGACACCACACAAGACATGTTTTTGCCAAAATCATTCTAGAAACTAAATTCCCAATTGAACTGCTTATTTGTGCCACTATTGACCAAGATCTCTTTTACTTTAAACTGCAGAATAAGGCATAGAACAAAAAAGCCAAACCACTGGGTGCACAAAAATGGTTTTAATATTGTTAAGTTGTTGCCAATATTATAGGTTAGTATGCAATTTGTTTCAGCACTGAGTTTCTCAGGGGTACTTTCCCATGCACTATTAGTAAGCATTGGAAAAATGAAGTAAATCCAGCAGCATTTAGATTTAGGCAGGACACTACCAAACCAAGAACCAAGGCATTAGAACTTTTTGCCACAAGGTAGAACTTTTCCACGTGGCATCATGCAGTGGAGGTTCATATTAAAATCTATTCTTGTTAGTGGGATCATCATACACTAGGAAAGTCTGATTTTTGAGACTTACCTAGCATGACATAAGAGCAGCCACTTTAAAGTGATAAACCCACTCACAAGAATGGTTTCACAAGTACCTGCATTATGGCCCAAAAACAGCCACCTTGGGGAAAAATAATAGTCCTGTGAATTTGCCAGAGACCAGCCAAAACGTACCCAGCACCATCAGAACAAGAAATGAGTTAATATACTGTTTTCTAACAACAATAACAATAATGGGCTCAAGCTAGCGCAAGGATTTCCCCTTGTGCAACAGAACTACTCCCTCTCCTCTCATGTGCCCCTCCCCAAATCTAGCTGGAAAAGTTGAGGGGAACACCAGAACAGATTTAGGGGGCTAGGTAAGCAGGAAGCTACTCATTATCTCAAGAGTTCACCAATCTTCCAAGGGGGGGGGGTGGAATTTCCCAACTGTTTTATCTTCCCTTTCCCATGGGCTTCTTGTGGGTTTCCAACTTGTTTCACTGATTTGCTACTTTCTGAAAATGTTTTAGAAATTCTAAGAGAACAAATTATTTTCTCAACCAAGTTTGTAACTAAGTGATTAACATCCTTAATGCAGCAAACGTTTAAATTAGTTTACCTGCTGTTTTAATTGAGCTTCTTGCTGTTTCATCTGTTCACACTTGTGTCTAGACTCAGTAGCCTCTTTTAGCAGCTGAAGAGGAAGAAAAATTGTATTGTCTCTACATTACCTTTGTACCAAAGAAAGCACATCATCTACATTTTGCTAAGCCTTTATTCTTCCTATTTTATGTAAGAGATTTTAAACAAAGTTATTTATTGGCAGAAGATGAAGAAACTTACCTGCCTGCATTCAAATTTAGAGCCGTTTTTTCAAAGTCAATTAGAACAAATGTATTTGTTTTCTTAAGGTTAATTAATGTGGTGATACATGAAAAACTAAAGAGAGACAAATTTACAAATAAATTCAAAAATATGAACATATTTAGCCAGTCTTACTGTATTTGGTTTTGTTTAGCAGTTCCTATTAACACTAGTGGAGATTTCCACTCCTATATAGGATATAGTATCGCTGGTTACTATATCCTAACTACTGGAGATTCCACAACACTCCCTGCAAAGGCAAAGGTTTTGTTTTGGATGAACATCACTGGAAAGATGTTCTGAGTTTAAGTGCACTGAAGAATTTAATGTGCCATGGATTACACAATGTGATGATCTGGTGTTCCACAACATACTTTAATTGTTCACTAAAAATACACAGCTTTTGTTGAGTAACTACAGAATATCTGTTCAAAATATTTTGAATTTATAGAATTATAAATATGTTAATCTAAAGATTTTCTTGTAGCAGGTTTTTTTAAATGCTCTCATAAAACTGCTAGGCATCCCAGCCATCAAGAGTTAACACATCTGTATTTCTTCCGAGCAGAAGAAAAAATAATGGAATGTAGAAATGCATTACAGTGGGACCTCGGGTTACATATGCTTCAGGTTACATACGCTTCAGGTTACAGACTTCGCTAACCCAGAAATAGTACCTCGGGTTAAGAACTTTGCTTCAGGATGAGAACAGAAATCGTGCTCCGGCGGTGCGGTGGCAGCAGGGGGCCCCATTAGCTAAAGCGGTGCTTCAGGTTAAGAACAGTTTCAGGTTAAAAACAGACCTCTGGAATGAATTAAGTACTTAACCCGAGGTACCACTGTACTAAGCTGCTAAGAGGTAATGAGACCAGCAAGAAACAAAACTGCATATATATATATGTATACCTGAAAGAGCATCTCCACCCCCATTGTTCAGCCCGGAGAGATCCAGCACCGAGGGCCTTCTGGCAGTTCCCACACTGCAAGAAGTGAAGCTACAGGGAACTAGGGAGAGGGCCCACCCTGTAGAATGCCCTCCCATCAGATGTTAAGGAGATGAGTAATTATATAACATTTAGGAAACATCTGAAGGCAGCCCTGCATAGGGAAGCTTTTTAAGGTTTAAGGTCTTATTATGTTTTTATATGTGCTGGAGGCTGCCCAGAGTGGCTGGGCAACCCAGTCAGATGGGTGGGGTACAAATACATGCATAAATAATTTTTATTATTTATATATTATACATTTTAGTGCTACAAAGACTCTCCTCCCTGGAAGAGAGGGGAGTGGTTGTGGGCGGGAGCCCGAGCACCGCCCCTAGCAGGGGGCATTAGCCCCCTGCCTCCTCCTCTCACCTGGCTGGCGCCCACGCCCCCTTGGCAGGCATCCAACCAGGTGCCTTCGAGGGGGCGTGTTCAGCAGCCTTTTGCAGCGGTGCCAGCCTCTCCTCGGCCTCATTCTTCTCCGTCCTCTCGTCGTGAGTCATTGGCATTTATTCCATGCCAGTGAACTGTGTAGAAGTTGCCAAACTGCCCATTCTAGAGGACTTATGACCTATACAGATTACTGATAAGTTTGCTAACATACAGTAAGCACGAGACAGAACATTCAAATGGAGCACTTTACCATTTGTTCTAGTTATAGTTTCAGGCCTAAAATGCACTACTGTACCAAGTTACTACCAGAGGGAAAATTTAGGCATATCCAAATACTTTTCATGCAATCAGAAATACTTACAAACTCCCTCTCTCTCTGATGCTTCTCTTCTGCTTCTTTTATAAGTTGAGTTGTCTGTTGAAGCTTGGCATCCACCAGCTGCTGTTGTAGTTCTTTATGCTTGAAGACTTTGTCCATGTGCTAGAAGAAAGCATGAATGTTGGTACCATCAATACCTAGTAAACCTTTTCAAAAGATTCAAAACTGAATTTGCATTTCAGACTTTTTAAAAAAAAAACCTTTAAAGTTACCCTCATGTTCATCATGGCTCCTACCTGGTTTAACTAACTGGCCACCACCACGCTTAACCTGGAAAACACGTGCTAGCAGTTTCGACACCATCAAAAAACCCTTGAAATCGAAGTGACCACCACCAACGTATGACTGACGAAACACATGCAGGCTGCAATCCTATGCACATTTAGTAACCCTGCTTAACAGAGTAGGCTTACTTCTGAGTAAACATGCACAGGATTACACCATTAAGCAACAGGTGCTGCACATACACCCCACAAACATAAATTCTGCTTCTAACACAGAATATAGTAATCTGCGGCACTTCAAAAACAAGTAAGCAGAAGTGGGCTTGAGGAAATGTTTAATAGCTTGACTTATAGTAGAGGCTTTTTTATTTTATTAAGGAGCAGGATCAAAGACTGAGAAGTGCAGCCATCGAGATGAAACAGAGAAAACCAGAAGCTGATTTCAAACAATATTGTTTAGCAGCATTAACTCTGTAAGACGCACTATACAGTGGATTATTCAATACTAAATAGAACAAGCAGTAACTGAAGTTTGGAGAGGGTGGTAAAGAAAATAAAAATTATGATTATGATTATGATTATGATTATTATTATTCTTATGCCATTCAGAGTTTCTATTTAGTTAACTGGTGCAATTTAAACACTGTGAAATTTCAATAAGAGAGTCTTATGGATCCCTGAAGGAATGCAACAGCATTTTAAAAATGTAAAAGGAGAACATCTGTATGTCTTCTCTCTTAAGGTAACTCTTGGACTGGTACTTTCTCTCAACCCAGTTTACCATGTGTACCACCCCCTTGCTTCCAGGAGGAAGGGCAGGACAACAAGAGAGGGTTTGATTTAGAGCTGCACTGAGCAAAACATGGGACAATACTATGGAAGAAAGCAACATTTGTGAATTCTTCCTTCCCCTGATACCTGCTGAAAATCTGATTGAAGGGCAGGGTAATGGATCCTCCATCACAGAGTAAGAGATGACATGGGGTGCTGCGGGTGGAGTCAGTGAAAATAATGGCCCTCCTTGTTCCTTCAGCAGAACCTCCACTGGAGCTCTGCCCTCTCTGTAAATTGAAGGAACTATTCCATTCACTGAAAGGCAACTCTGGATACAACCCAGAGTGTCTGAAAGAGCCAGAACCTGTGGCTTTCCAGATATTGCTGGACTGCAACTCTCATCAGCCCCAGTCAAATGACCAATGGACAGGGATTATAGTGTCAAGAGCACAGGTGGAGGACCACAAGTTCCCCGCATGGCTATACAGAAACATTGTATAGATCAAACATTTGCTCCTAAGTTGAGGTAAGTAGAATTTGTATTCCTTTCTGTATTTCTTTATAGTGTGCAAGTACTGCATCTTATAATGTCAAGCTTTAAATGACGTCTCCTTCCTTCTACGTGTAACCTTTGATTATTAATTACTTTGTCAAATGCATTTCCTGCAGTCAGAAGCCACTGCATCACATTCAAACCTAAGAGTAAATATGTTCATGTGAGATAATATCATCAAGCTGTAATAATCCAAAATGAAATGCTATTGAATAACAAAGCAATGTCTAAAACAGTGAAGGACTAATAAATCCACTTACTTCTTCTCGCAGTGTATATTGTTCTACAAGTTTCTTCAGCTTCTCTCCTAATTCAATATTTTCCTGGCGAAGCTTTGCATTGTGTATGCCATGCTGTTCCAGCTGCGCCTGAATTTCATTTAGTGTGATCTGGAAGTGGGCAGTTGCTTCTTTACGTCTCTCTTCCTCTTCACGGGCTTGTTGCATGTTCTCTTCCTTTTACCAAAAGAGATTAAAGCAACGTGTTTTTATTTTGGACAACAATTAAAAAAAAAAAATCAGGCCAATGTCATCTTAATGGTTTAGTCCCTTGGAATGGATGCTAGCTTCCACTTCTCTGGAACAATTTGCCTGTAAGACACATGAACATGCACTGTTTTGCTCTCCAACCAGTATACAGAAGCTTCTCAGTAGGTTTTGTTGCTGAGGCACAATTATTAAGTTATACCTCTTGAACAGAAGAAGTGGTGGCTATGAGCTTGAATCAGCAAAAGAAAGCAGCTTATAAATAAATTCTTTTCCACGTACCAGCTACTAGGCACCAGACAGTTATTGGCACTTCATTTGCAAAATAGGCTGGTTTCTACTGAAGCAAGCAAGTCTATATTTTGGGGGAACAAGGAGCTATCAATTGTTTTCCACAGCAGGGCCTTTGCTGTTGTGCTTCCACCCCTCTGCCTCATGAGAATCAATAGTCACCACAAGATCTACACCAACACCCAGCATGAGGTCTAACTTGCTGTTCTTGCTCCTGCCTTAAATATGCAGACAAGCTCCTGCCTCCATTGAAGTACAAGCGCACGGTGTGCAAAATAACTCTTTTATCTAGAACCAGGCTGGTCAAACTTTGTGACTAACGGGTCTAGTCGGACACCCTAATTTTAACTTCTACTTAACTACAACTATCAACAAAAGTGAGTAGTAGCACATTTCCATGAATTAAGAGCTGATCTAACTGAAGAATCAGGTTGTTTTTCCCAGAACAGTTGCACGTCACTACAGCTACTTCCCAAAGTGCTAACAATATCATAGCTTTAACTTCAGGATGGAATGAAGAAGAAGAAGAAGAAGAAGAAGAAGAAGAAGAAGAAGAGGAGTTTGGATTTGATATCCCGCCTTTCACTCCCCTTCAGGAGTCTCAAAGCGGCTAACATTCTCCTTTCCCTTCCTCCCCCACAACAAACACTCTGTGAGGTGAGTGGGGCTGAGAGATTTCAGAGAAGTGTGACTAGCCCAAGGTCATCCAGCAGCTGCATGTGGAGGAGTGGAGACGCGAACCCGGTTCCCCAGATTACGAGAGTACCGCTCTTAACCACTACACCAACACTGGCTGGCAGGGAAGGAGGATACAATTCACACTTGGAGTGAAGCTATCTCCACAGGAGCTAGGAAAAGAACAGTATTGCCTTGCCCCCCCAGAGCACAAGAACTTAAGAAACTTCCTTATACTGAGTCCACTGGCCCATCTAAAGCAGTAGCAGTGAGTCCTCTGGCAGAGGGGGGTTGAACCTGGGACCTTCTGCATGCAACGATGTGCTTTACAACTAGTAATGACCTTTCCCCAATGTTCAATTTGCTAGGACTCTATGGGATACTGCATCACATAGACTAGACTTTGTAATGCAGCAGGAGGCACCAGCAGATCTCCTTAAATGGGGGTGATGCTTAGTTACTTAGAGAACTAATCTCCCCAAAGGATGCTAGAGAGTGTCAGGGAGAGTCAAAAACTGATTTCCAGAGCTGGGAACAGGGAGGGAGGGGTGGGCATTCCTCCCTCCCTTCGCTCTTGTTAAGTTTTTTGATGGTGTGAGAACAGTCTTTAATGTACTGAGAATGTTGGGAGGAGGTGAACCCCCACACACAGCTGCCTTCCTCAGTTGTGGAGGATAGTGCTGGGTACCTTCTTTGATGTTTGACATTGTTTTGAGAAAGTGAAGCATTGGGAGGGGGTGGCTAATGGATGATCTGCACGTAACCAGTCTTGGAAGCCACACAGGCTATCTATAAAGTTGGACAGTTTCGGCAGGTTTTTTTGAAGCTCGTGCATGGACTGATCAGCTGCGGGCCGTGCAGACTGAGGCTACCTGGGGGAGTCGCTTTGCCGCTTCTTGAAGGCTTCCAAGTGGCAGATTGAAGTGCTTGCTTGGTATGCATATATTGCTTGCTGTTTTGGAATAAAATCTTTAAATATTCTTACTTGTGTATTTTGTATTGCTTCTGAATCTGATTATAAAAGAACCACCTTGCCTTTGGCATGACAATACCCCATACCACCTTTCTGTATGCTGCTTAATCATCTCAAGGGCTCTTACTACTACATCCTTGTCACACTGTACTTGCAATAATTCATTGCATCCAATATGGGTTTAGAGCTGGACACAAACTGAGAGAAGCCCACCTGCTTGCTAGCCTCTTATCCCTGGGTCCCAGTGTAAAATGTATTAACAACCTTCTTCAGAGACACATTTCCAGGGGATAACCAGCAGTCAACTTCTAGAGGATCAAGCATCTTTGCTATAACATAGCATCAAGGAATAAACTAAACTGGTGCTCAATAGACCGTGTTTCCATCCACTCCCAATTGTTTTCCATTTTGCTATACTATTGTTTATATATTCCAGCAGCCACCCTATTTTTAGAAAATCATATTGCTCTCAGAATCTGCTTCATGTACTATCTTATCAAACTGACCTTTAAAGTTTTATTATGGCGTTGAAGCTCACGACAGAGAGATTCCAGTTTGCTGCGTGCTAGAATGGCCTTGCTGTGCTCACTCTGCAAGTGGACCTTCTCTTTCACAACCTGTGCTTGTTTCTTCTGCAACATCTTCATTTGCCTTTGAACATTTCGGCTCTCCTCCAACTAAATGAGAAAAAGAAGAAGAGGTTAAAAAAACAACCCAACCTATTGTTTGCCATTACCCTTTAGAACTGAAGTGGTTTTCTGTAGTTACAGCCTCCAACGGATTGCATTTGTTTTTAATCAATCAGATACAGAATAGGCCATAAGCCAACAGAACCAGAACCTCACAATCACAACTTGTTACAGAATCTTAAAATTGTAGAAACTGAAGGGAGCCTGAGGATCATCTAGTCCAACTCCCTGCAATGCAGGAATATGCAGCTGTCCCAAATGGGGATCAAAGCTGCAACCTTGGAGTTATCAGCACCAAACACTAACCAACTGAGCTATCCACTTGGATTATCTATGTTTCATTTCATTATAAATGAGCATAATCAAATCCAGGTAAGATTGAGGACTGCTAGGGCCTCTTATCCAGAGTGGAGAGATCTACAGTGGTACCTCTGGTTGCGAACGGGACCTGTTCCGGAGGCCCATTCGCAACATGAAAAGAGAGCAACCCAAAGAGCCGTATCTGCGCAGGTGCGCGACGCAATTTGGTCTTGTGCACATGCGCGAGTGGCGAAACCTGGAAGTAACCCTTTCTGGTACTTCCAGGTTGCCGCAGGACATAACCTGAAAGAACGTAACATGAAGCAAACCTAACATGAGGTCAATACCTCCCAGTTATTTTAGTTGGCAATCTTTGCTACCCTTGTAGTATAACTGGAAGCTTGGACTGTGGTGATGGCCAGGTGTCCTTACCCACATCAACTCAGCCACCACACAATGCATACACCTATAACCATTATGCCTCTTTACTTCTGAACTAGCTTCAGAACAGGTTTCACAGTGCTAGTTTCTTTCAGAATATTGTGACTTTGGAATCCACAATCCTTTCTTCTTTCCACATTGTCCTTCCATGAATTAAGGCAAATTTCTCACCAACTTTTTAGAACTTTTTGTCGGACAAGACAATAAGTGCACATAGACAACCTCTCATATGCTGACCTTCATCTATAGAATTCTCTACTCAAGATTTGTTACATTCTAAATATTTTCGGAATTGAATACACAGATCTGGGGTGTGTGCAGGGGGAAGGAGAAGAAGGGGAAGACCTGTTGCATAAGTAGAAGTCCAGTCTGCTGTCACGCAGACATGTTGGATACAACCCAGGAACTAGGGGCATGATCCCACATAAACAGAAATTGCATACACTCTTTTCTCGAAGAATTATCCATTGTGCATATGAGAGGGAACAGGCAGTCAACAATACTGCTGAATGATAGCTGGTGTCTTGACTAAAAACAGCTAGCCAAACACATGTAAATACCATTTCCTCTGTATTTATACATATTCCAATTGCAGCTTGGATGTGGAACCTATGACTGTCTAGTTGCTGCTGCACTATATTGCTTCTGAGTCACAGGTTTCCCACCCCTGAATTAGAGTCTTTGAATGAAGAAGCAATAGGGGCAACAGAAAGTATAGTTCTGCTTCCTCACCTTTATCAAAACCAAATAATGTCTTAACATGCAACCAGGAGCTTAAAAAGTTCCCGCACTTTAGAGAGGACAGTGCCAAATAACAAACATAAAATCCCCCCCCCCCATGATCCCGTTTTAATAAGCTTTAACCAGGGTGATATTAAGCAGTATAGAAACGGTGCAAATAACAACATTAAGATGTTTAATTGTTCTTGACATTTGACATTTCAATCTGTTTCTATTGGTTGTAGGAACATTCAAAGGAATGAAACTCCAATGCTAAGATACCAATGCATGTTTACAAAGTTAATTTGCAACTACAGAGAAAGCATGTGACTTTAATTGTAGTACATAATTACCAGATCAGCATATTTCTTGCAGAGTGCAGCCAACTTTTCTTCTGGAGTAGCAAGAGTATTTAAAGCTTGCATCAATAAGAGTACTTCTTTCCCTACAGACCAAGAAGAAAAGTATTTTAGCAGTATTACCAGAACATTTTGTGCTGAGTAACATATGTTGACAGTAGAAAATGGAACATTTATAATTATGCCTAGAAAATGCAAAGTATTAGGCAATTATCAACAAAAAAAGCAACAGGAACTTTGGTACAATACAAGGCCAGATTACTGAAAAAGGACCTAAGAAGTTTGATACAGTAGGAATACTGGACATTTCATAAGATCTCTGCTTCAAAGACAAAGTGATGAAACAGAGCAAAGCATTCTTCAAAGTACCATAAAAAAAAACATAACAAGAGTCTTGCTGGATCAGGCAAAAGGCATATCTGGACCAGGATCCTATTCTCACATTGCGAACCAAAGGCCTATGGGAAGCCCGCAAGCAGGACTTGACTACAACGGCGATTTCCCCACTTCCGATTCCCAGCATACTACCTCCAACACTGAAGGTAGAACATAGCTTTATTCTCCAGTAATCAGAATGTCTCACCGTTTTCTAAAATTAGATTTGATAAAGCAAAGGGGGGGGGGAGCAAAGAACAAGGCAGCAGAAGAACCTTCTGTTGGGTGTCCTAATCCCCTGATCAGCACTGTGAGAGGGAGTTGGGCTTGAGTGGAAGTGTCTCTCTGCCAGGTTCTGCTCAGGGAGGGAGATACTCCACTAGCACAGAGTCCTCCACTGTGACTACCAAAAGCACAGGATGTTGAAAAGCTATTGCTGACACAAACTACCATAGGGTTCCAAAACAGGGGATAGATCAGGGACAGGGATGTATCCACCTGATCCTAAGCCAGTCATTTTATTAGAGAAGGGCCTGATCTGAGCATGTCTCCTGCACCAGACTAGAGCTGCCACAACAAAGACTCCCTCTCCCCGCATACACATCTTCTTCGGTCCTAACTGGCAGGGCTATGGCAGAGGATCCACTGCTTCACACCACCTTAGCCCCTCTTTCGACTGCTTTGCTAAGTATGTTATCAAGAAATGTAAACAAGTGTTCTATTTTTTCAATGCTGGACAACCTAACTTCAAAAGTCAAGGTGCAATTATTTGTCCTGGTTCAGCACTGTCGTATACCTAAGGTTTTCTCTTTGCCCTTCTCACTTTCTGGGTCTTGCTGGCCATCAGGTGGGTCAGTACGAGTCTCTTCTCTTCCAGGGGTCTCCTCTCGCAATTCCTGAGGGCAGAATGCTGCTCCCAACACATTTCTGTTTCTGGGAATAAAATCCTCTGCCTCCTCCAACGCACCTGCATTTTCCGCACCATCGCAATTTGTATCTGAATGTTGCAACATTGTATTCAGCGCAGTGCACTTGCTGTTCCTCAGCTGCCGGTCCGGGCTGCTCCTTCCAAATTTACAGTTTTGCGGTTCTTCCTCAGTAAGCAGCATATGCTTTGAAGGGAGAGAAAAGAGCTCAGGTTACCCAGGCGGAAAAGACCCATTTGTATTTCGTCCCGAGATTAACACACGCATTGACAAAACCCCATATACAGTGGTACCTCGGGGTAAGTACTTAATTCGTTCTGGAGGTCTGTTCTTAACCTGAAATTGTTCTTAACCTGAAGCACCACTTTAGCTAATGGGGCCTCCTGCTGCGCCGCTGGAGCACGATTTCTGTTCTCATCCTGAAGCAAAGTTCTTAACCTGAGGTAATATTTCTGGGTTAGTGGAGTCTGTTCCCTGAAGCGTATGTAACCTGAAGCGTATGTAACCCGAGGTACCACTGTACTGTATTACGTGTTATTTGTTTTTTTACAAATGACATAGCAGCAGGCTAGGGATGCCAGAGCAAACCCTTCTAGTTAACCGCGCCTCGGTACAATCCCTCGCGGTACAGTCCACTTCTCCTGAAAAGAGCTGAGGATTGTGCGGGGCAGAAAGAGCGCGGCGGGAGATGCTACCCGCCACCCGAGGTCCCTGACAAGCGAGGACCGGGAAGGGACGGCGCCGAGACGGGAGACGACGACCGGCGCCTTTTGTCCCGATGCGCGGCTGTTGCTCAGCTGAGCGCGTGAGGAGCGCGCGGCGGGAAGCGGTTTACCTGCTCCGCCACCCGCGTCGTCCACCGCCACCGAGGACCCGAGGAACCTGCGAAGCCGGAAGCTGGCTGGCGCAGGAGCTAGAAGGGCGCCAAGGGGAGGAGGAGGGATTTCCGCTCCCTGCTGCTTAAATACCCGGCTATTGCCGGAGCTCCGTCGCGTGCGCCCCCGTGGGCGGGGCTTGGGCGCGCACGCGGGAGAAAGGACGTCAAAGCGGCATCTGCGGCGCCGGCTGCCGGCGAGGAAAGCGCAGGCCAATCGGGGGCTGCTTTGGGGACAATGGAGTTCCATCCCCAAATGGGAGGGCAGCCCAGGGTTGTTTTTTTAATGTGCACACACTCGCTTGGAATTTCCAAGCAAAAATTAGTTGCACGTTTATTTGAAGTCTATTTAAGAGGAAGCCTGATGCCGGGTTTATTTTTTGAAAGAGGCTTTCTTAATAGCTATCGGAATGTCCCGCAGGGGAAATGAATGTAACAACTGTTCAAACCCGACGGTTCAATTACTCTGCAGTTTAAAAACCCTATAACAAATCAGCAATATGCAGTTTCAGCATTTGAAAGATTCCATCAGCACACTCGATGGTATGAATTGATTTGCGGGTAAGGGGAGAGATGCATGGTTAACTGGGCTCCAGCTTTAGGAAACAAGCTACGGATTAGGTTGGGAAAACTTATGGAATATATTGGCCACAATTTTTATTGAAATAGGATTATGAATGGAAATTAAGGTAATGAAAATATACGATGCTCTATTTATTAGAAAAGATAAAGCTATTAATTTAGCCTATTAGAATTTTTGGTAAAGACTGGCAAAAAAAAGGGAAGAATGAAAATAGCATGGGGGGAATGGGATATTATGTTATTTAGAACCTCTCTTTTCCTGACAAACTGTTGCTGCACAGGAAAAAAAAGGACAAGGAATCAACATTTCTATATGCAAAATATTGGAGGCTTCTGAGCATATCATCTTAAACAGAAAAGGTCATGTGGGAATTTTCATCTATAGTTCAATGACCTAATTAAGGGTCAAAGAAACAAAGAGTAAGCTTGCTAAAATGTGGTCATTCTTTAATTTTTGTACAGTAAAATCAATCTACAGTAAATGCACAATTATTGTTTCAATGTTAGATTTATCTTGTTTTACCTAACAATTCAGTTTGCATCAGAAAAAATTCTGATGTCCTAGAGAGCAATCTAATTTGCCTTGTTAATTTTACTTGTATTTAATAAGCAAAAGTTTTTAAAAACTATAATATATTATTAAATATATTTGCAACCGAGAACTCAGAGCTAGTTGGTAGTTATGTCTATTTTAGATTAGAAGCAAAAGCAAAAATTTATACCATACTGGAGTTCATGGCTGTGCTAAGATACAGACTTTGACTATGCTAAATAATACTGGCTCTACAGGCTAGGGGCCTGTGGAAAGAGTAACAGTTGCTTTTCAAAGCATGTTTTAAATACTCCCCTACCCAGCAACTGAGCAAACAGTATACAAACAACCCCTGATTTGCGCAGGGCTTGTGTTCTGCATCATCATGCATGTCGGTAGATCGCGCAGAAGCCTGACCTGCTATCTTCTGGGTTTGAAAACAGCGCACTTGCTTTGAGCACACACAAAATTGTCATCCCCTGTACTTCTAAACTGCAGTGACATTTACACATACTTTTAAAGCAATTATATTAAACTACAGCTCTTCACGCAAAAGCATGGTCTCTCAAATTATTTATGGTCTGAAGTAATCTATGTTAGATGTTACCAAGATATTCATGTCCTTCCTGACCTTTTGAGACCTTGGAAATCTCTCTCTATGTGCCGCTACCTTCTGAACTAAGGTGGGTGGCTACAAGAGACAGAGCTTTTATTTTGAACTTTTCCAACCTTCCTTGAGTTTTAAGAACCAGTTAAAATTTTGCTTTTAACCATTTGGTGAGATTTGAAATGGCTGTTGTTACTAAAGCTCACTGTCTAGTCAGATTTAATATTAATAAATTATTCTTCTGCAGCACCATCTACTTAAAAGTCCTACTGAATTCAATGTGGTTAACTCCCCTCTAACTAGGGTGAGGACTGCAGTCTTGCTTTATTATCCGGATGTTGCTTTTATTATATGTTGTAAGCTCCCTGTTCAGTATGCAGGATTAATTCATTTTACATAAGCAGAATACTGGGAGAAGTAAAAGGTGTCTTCCCGTTTCCCACATTTTGCACACTTCACATCTCAGATATGTAGCAAACTATAGCCAAACACCCTTTTCCACATGATACATTTTACTGGTATTTACCACCCCACATAAGCAAATTTTTCTTCCAATAGTACATAATAGATATCCAAGCAAGTACTCAAGTCTTTTTTGTTCACTGTAACAAGTGTCCCGCTGTCCTTGGACAAACTTGATTAGCAACCAGTCTTCTAACTCTAAGATTTGCTTTGGCAAGCAGGGTCATGTCATCAAGTCATCTGCTCTTTTAGGCTCTGGATCAGGAAAGGCCAGAGGAAAGGCTTCCTTGGCTGCTGCACAGAGGACTCCTGAGTGACAGTGTCCAAGCAAGCATATTTCCACTTGCCTTTCATGAAGGACATGTTGTATGGATGGCTTTCTTGCCCACTGCTCAAACCAAACACACATCCTAGCCTGTTTTTCCAACGGGGAAAAAATTCACAGGGGCTTTTAGTGTTGCTTTTGGACAAAGCTGTTTCAATGCCTTTGTCCATCCTTATTACCTTTCTATACTGACCTAGGGCCTTTGCAGTTGCTGCTGGGCACCAGCGTGTGAGAGAGAAGCAAAAACAACGATCCACATTTTTGGTTTGGCTAAAAGAGGCAGATGGGCAACCAGTGCATAAACTCGCAAGCCTTCCTTCTGAACAGGTGTTTGTTAGCAACGCCTGGGAGATCCGTATGGCAAACCCATATCGATATTTTGTTGTATCTGACTCCCATCCCTCGCCAGAAAGGAGGGCTGGAAAATATCACCTTGCTCACAAAAGCCTATTAAGAGACATTTCTTCCTGCTGCTGCAGTCGTTACGACTTTGTGCGGCTACGCGAGAACGGCCTGTCTGCCTGCCCTTTGGCGGGGAAGCCATAACGCCCTGGGAGAAAGAGAAACGCAAGAACCGGATTAGCTGAGCTGCCGTTTACCAAGCGGCCGCCACGGGCAGCCTAGCTTCGGTTCCTGCGCCCCGAAACGTACTTGAAGCCCTCACTTCCCCAAGGGCCTCTGACCCGAGTCGCCCCACACCCAAGAAGAGGAGGCGCGCGCGGCGCTCCTGGGGGCACCGTGCCCCATTTCCTCAGGGAGCCCTTCGAGAAGCCCCTTGCCGTTTCCACTGCGCCACGGGGCAGCAGCAGCGGCCGCGTGGAGAGCAGGCGCCCCTGGCCCGGGCAACGGAGAACGGTAAGGGCTCTTACCTCAGAGCCGCCTCCTGACGCCCGCGCCGCCGCCGCCGCCTCCTGCCCCTCTCGCTGCTCCTGTGCAGGACTCGGTCCGGTCCCCACAGCGCGGCTGCCGTCGACACACGCTAGCTCAGCTCTGCGCGCCGCCATAGTGTGACGGTAATACCCAAACAAGCCGGCCTACGCCGGAAGCGCCTCCCCTCAGCCAATCACCGACCACCCTTTCCCGTGTCATGTGACGCAGAAGAAACGCCCACCGCTTGGGCCCGGGTGAAGAGGCGAGTGAGGGAGCGAGCCAAGGACTCGCTGGAGAGGCGGCCGTGAGAGCAGCTTCGGACTACAACTCCCAGCATGCCCTCTCGCCTTCCCTCCCGCCCGCATTGCTTCGCGGGAGTTGTAGTCCAAAGCGCGCTTCCTTCTCTCGCTGGTAGCGGCGGGGTGCGCACATGTCCGCTGCGGGATGCCTTCCGCTCCTGAGGCGCTTTCTCAGCAAAGCGCCCCACTCCAGGCTGGGGTGAGTCCACTTCATTTTCAGGAGTTGTTTTGTAAATCCTGGACAGGCATTCCGACGTTTCCTGAAGCTGGCAAACATGGAATGCTGGCGGGTGAAACCCTGGTCTCTCAAGGGGTGGGGCAATTCAGTGTGAACACAGTACCGCGAAACAGCCTCATTAGCCCTGCTTTATCCAGGAAGAAATGCACTTCGCATTAAAGGAGTAGCATCAGCAAAGAGGAGGCCTGGAGACTTATTTTTAAGATCACGGTTTCACTTCCACACTTTTAGAACAGTATGCAACTAAGTTAGAATAGATCCCGGAAATAATGGACCCAAGGGAGTCGTGTCCATATTTTCAGTGGATCTACTCTAGGTAAGAGTAACTTTGGATACACCCCTAGTGCCCATCTAATTTCAGCACAGTGTAGTAAGTGAACACTAACTTCAGTCTAGGTACTGTTTATACATCTAAAATAAACAAGTTTTATTGAAAGCAGGCATACAGGGACATCAAATCCTTGTATGTATTCCTGTGCGTAAATCATACCCCTAGTAGTTGTTTTGGTAAGGGTGAAGAATATTACAGCCTATAAGACATCCTACAAGATAAGTTAAGACTCAGCTTGGCTACACCTGCTAAAGGAAAAGGCCCCCCCCCCATCCCAAGCCTAGTTTTGCAACCAGTGTGCCCTTTAAAGGAAAAACGTAATTAATCCAATCTGGCAGTGTGTAACAGAAAACTCAATCTGCATAGAAACATCTCTTAATAAATATTTTTGGACTTTTAACATTTGTTACATTTTAAAAAAAAATATAGGGTGTCTATTTTTAAAATTGACAACACCGATTACCACTTCAGATAAATTCTCTTCTAATGCACAGTATCTAATTCATTTTATATAATGTTTCCATTTTGTATTAGCCTTCTAGTACAGTAGTAGTGTATTAAACTATATACATTAGCATAATGATCCTCAGAAGTGCAGACTTCACACAAAGCCAAATAACTTGCTCATGTATTACAGAGAACCAAGCTACTTCCTGTAGGAAAACAACAGCTTATTTATGATTCTGTGAAATCTTTATTTGGGAATTAGTAAGAAAAGATGTCTCGTGAATTCTTTACATCTGGACATCAAGCAAAGTTAACATTATGCTTTAGCAACCATCATTTCAGTTACTAGTAACCAGTTTATTCTCCAGCAGTTTGCTCAAAAAATCAAGTTCCTAGTACTTTACATTTTAAACAAAGGCAATAGAAGTCAATTACTGACCCAAAGTTAGATGCGTAGTCTCCTGCAACACTGCTAAATATAACATATTACCTTCCATTCAGTTCTGACCCCTTTATCCAGCTGTAGTGTTGTCTTGTCAGTCTAGGATGGCAGTCATATTTTGACTTCTGATTATTCACACTATAGTGTTCCTCCCACACCTTAATAAACATTTAACACTTATGAGTATAGCGCTACTCAACCACACCCACAGGCCAAGCCTGAATTTCTTGCTACACTTTGGTTCTACTTTTTAACCTATGCTTCACTCTAAAGTATATTATACATTTTAGCAATTAAATGAAGAGATACTTTTATCTTAAGCAGAAGAACTGAACCGTTTTTCTTCTAAAACGCTCTATTATTCTTGGAGTGAAAAAATCCCAATAAAGTAAGTGAACCCTGAGCCAGTTGATGTGCCATTTATGTATATCTTGAGCGGTCATTGTTTTATCTGTCTAGTGACTAAAGTGAGGAAAATTGAATCACTGAATTTTTGATTAGCCACACCATATCATCACTCTAAACCTTCACCGCTTTTGATGTCCAGGTGCCGAGGTTCTGCTAAGATAAAAAAAGCTATAGACAAAGCCTGATAACACTTTCTAAGAGAACATATGGTATTAAGGGACTAATACCTAGATGTATTATGAACTTATATTTATAAATGAGCCAAAAGGATCAAAATATTAACATGACTTCCTATTACTTGTAGGAATATGGTTAGAAGTTTTCCATTTTCACCCCAGTACAGAAAGCAGCTCACAAATTATTTTTAAAATTCACTTCCGATTATCCAGTTAACATTTTCCAGCAACTTTTGTTGTTTCATTAACTTTTAAAACTTGCCTCACATGCCACTGGATTATTAAGAGTCCGTTCTTTCTTTCTTTCTTTCTTTCTTTCTTTCTTTCTTTCTTTCACAAAGAGCCATTTTATGCCTTAGAAAAGTCTCTGAAGCAAGTATAAAAACGGGTTCACATCAGTTTCCAAAAAACTTTTATGCAAAGTGGTTAATTTTCTCCTTGTAGCATTTCCTCTATTTCTTTGTCCCAGTTATCATCTCGTTTTTCTGACTCTGCAACTACTTCATATTCTTGAAGTTCTTGTTGTAGTTCCTTTTCCCAGTCTGCAGTTTCTTCTAAAAACAAAACATACACAGGTCACAGGACTGAATAAATGTTGCACTAATTTAGTACTAATTTTGCTAGTAAGGACTAGTCCACCCACACAACAAAGTGTTGTGTACCAGTTCAAACTGCAAGTAAGGGGAAATCACAATTGTTTAAATACTTCTCTACTTTGTCAGTTTACACTCTGTTCTCTTTGGCATTCACATTTCCAAGCTTTCTTAAGCATGAACGTGTAGAAAACAAACCTGTACATCAAGAAATTACTGCTATATTTTTGACTAAAATATCTTCCAAATGCTATGCATTTGGGAATTGCTGGTGTCCCAGATTATCTAATCACATGCAAGGCATGCCAATTGAAAGAATACTCTGGAAGGGCCAGAGCTGAGCATATACAGAAATAAAACCCTTACTTGGAAGTAAGTTGTATAAAAAAGCTGATCCCAAATTAGTGACATCTAGATTTCCTTTTCAACACTGTTCTCTTCCTTGGGATATGCACTTCCTATAAACCTAGACATCCAAGTACTCTAAATCTGCAAAACCAGTTTCCTGTACATACTGCTTCAGCCACAATCCAGGAAATAAAGGATACTGCTGTTAACAATTATGGTAAGATCCTTCAAGACTTCAGAATGCAGGGAAGATGAGCAGTGTTAAGAAGAGGACGCATTTCTAGCTTTGCTTATTATAAACCACCCTGTGAACTTTGGATAAAGGGTGGTATAGAAACTTACCAAATAAATAAATAAATCAAATAAGCAAATAAAGGCATAAATCTTACTATTTCAGATAGCCTATCCTCATTGGGTAAGGGGATATTTCTAAAGCTATTTTTGATTCAAATATGGAATATATTTACAAATATACCCATAAAGAGAGGGAGCAGAATTTGCAAAAAAAAATAAAAAAAAATTTTTACCTTCTACTATAGTTGTTTCCTTGCTCTTGTCAAGTACAAGTTGTTCAATCTCTTTCCTCAAATCTTCCCGATTCAAGCTGCATGCATCAAAAGCGTCACTCACAAATTCTGATACACCTGGGCTAGTTGAAATTTCTTCTTCCTCCTTAAATTGGAGATGAGAAAGGAAGGAAATCCTTATTTACAGGAGATGGTGAAGGAATTTAAAAGTGTGTATATATATACTAATATCGTGGGCATTTCTCCTTAATGTTATGCACCGTTTCCCTATAGTGAAAGGGAAAACAATGAGGTCACATGCACAGAATCTCTACACAGAACAAAGGCCTCATAGGAATTTGTAAAATAGCTTATCTTCATGAGAATCACCATGGCAGGTAGAAGGGATAGACAAAGTCATTTTGCCCTCATTTTCCTTCTGTATTACTTTCTTAGGAGATATGCAATGCAGCAGAAAGCATAAGTCAGATGTGGAGAATCTCTGGCCCTCCACATGTTGCTAAGCTACAACTCCATCAGTCCCAGCAGACATTGTCAGGGATAGTGGGAGCAGTTGTTGGCATCCATCTGTCTCAAGAGACAGTGGAGTGTGACTCTGGGGATGAAGTCAAACCGTTAGCAGCACTGAAGTGACCTCCCCAGGGTGCAAGCCTGGGCAGTGTGCTCGAAGGTCCTGCAACATCTGGAGGGTCAAAGGTTCCTCATACCTGGTGCTGGCCAACATTACAAAAACAGCTACCTTTGTTTTCCAGCTGGAAAATTCAGCACTGAGCTATGCCCTTGCACTATTCCTTTCCACGATCCCATCCCACATCTGGCATTAATGGTATAAATAAAATACTTGAATCAACCATAGTAAAGTGCAAAGTTTCCCAAAGAGAGGAAGTGCTGTGATACAGGGTTGGGGAAGGGAAAATTGCACTTTAGCTGTTCAGCTAGAACTTGCCAATCATAGGCAATCACTTGATTAAAAGGGTGACCTCCTTTGCTCAGGATTCTGAAGGTCCTCACACAGCCACCATTTTAAACCTTGTTTCAGCCAAATTCTTGATTCCTCCAGTACATTTGTTTAAGGGCTTTTTGTGAAGCAATTTTGGAGTTGGCCAAACTAACATGCATCTAAAAAAACTTAAAGTATAAAAAATGGTTATGCTGTAAATACACATATTAATCTTAACTGGAGAATAATGTTACCTCTTGAGGCTTTAGCTGAGATTTGATCGCTACAGGTGGTGTCTTTGGTCGTACAGTTTCTAGGAAAAAGACAGAAAGGATAGAATTTAGAAGAGCATTTAAAGCTTAAGTTGTGGCTGAGTGAACAGTGACTCAAACATAACAAGCCAAGTACAATACACTCACACACTTCCTCCCCTTCCTCTTTCTCTCTTCACGCTAAGGATATTTAAAGCTTCTGGTTCTGATTTGTAACAAGCTGCAGCTTCCCTTTATGAATAGGTAAAATTGTGGTTTGTACAAGCCATGTTATCAAGTTTGATTTTCTGGTTTGTTAACTATTGTTGAACAAAATGTAGTTTGAAGCTTTTTGGTCAGTTTGCAATGTCTTTGCTTTCTTTTTTGTGGAAGAGAAGGTGTGTGTGTGTGTGTGTACAAATTCTGTGCTTGCTGCAGCTCATATGCATATGCATGACTTATTCACATGTCTGATTCCACAATTCTTGACTGGCCTTGATAGCTGAAATGGATTTTGTCGTTGCCAGGAGCTACCCATCTCCTTGTCCCTGGCCTTATACTGTGCTATAATGTGAGATTAGAGATAATACTCTGCTTCCACCTCAGGCTCCAAATTTGGAGCCTTGGTAGTTTGACCTTGTGCTTTCAAGGCACTCCTTGTGTTTCAGTGCAATGGCCAAACCACTCTATCTTCCTCCTAGCCTTAGAGCTAAGGAAGGAACAATGATAATCCACACCCCCATGTTCAGCTCCTGAGGTAAAAGGCTAGGGCTTCATCCCCACCAAAAGGCAGCAGGACAAGCTTTCATGAAGAGCAAAACTCTCTACATGAAACTATTTTTAATTCTTAACAGAGAAAGTAATATAACTGAATTTTGTGAAGAAACTGAACTATAGTCCTGAACTTGTGCTATATTGTGGAAATATGTATCTTAGATTGCTCTTCCTCAATAAGAATATCTGTGGAACTATAATGGAACTATTTTGCTTGTTCTCAAATGGTTGAAGGCTAATAATTTATGAAACTTCCACCATAAGAAATGTTTAAAAAGTGACGGAGGGAGAAAGTCTGGAATGTGCATTTGTCAGCCAGGTGAGAAAGGAGTCGCCACCCAACATAGTGAAACAAATCTCTACCTGCTAGCTGTCTGTCCTCTTGGCTGCCATTCTGCTCTTTCCTCACGGCTTGCTGTTGTGCAGCCAGTGCTGTGAGCTGTGCAGACTGCTTAATCAGGGAGACACGGTAAAAGTAATTCCTCCAAAACACATCTTCTTTTACACTGGAGACAACAAAATATATGGTTTTGATAACTACGCTATATAAATATAACATGAAACATGCATGCAAGGTGGGAGTTTACTGTATGCATAGTGGAGGGATGAGTGGAGCAGGAGATCTGCTTCGGTTTCTTCCCCGCAAAGCAGCTCAGAAGAGCTGTAGGACCTTCCAGAACAGTATGAGAGATGGCATGGAAAAAGGGGGAATTGACAAAAATCACTTTTCCTACTTTCCCACTGGAAGCCTCTGCTGGATTGGAGTTTGCAGGTGGGCATATCTGGATCCAACCTGATGGCTATAAACCTACATATATTTGGCCAGGAATAATTCCCATTGGACTAAATGGAACTTGCTTTTGAGTAGTTATGCATAAGGTTGTGCTATGAGCTTACACTAAACAATTACTAGCTCTGACAAAGATAAAATAAAATTCCTCAGAGGTAGGCGTAACAGTATTTGGCAAGTTAGGTTTCCAAAAAAACAAAAAACAAACAAACAAAAACACCACTGAGAAATAATTTAATGTTTAGGTTTAGACTGCGACTTAAATTTCAGAATAGAATACCATGAACTATTTATTGTCACATTTTAATGTACAAATGGAAACACAGTATTAGTAAATATTGCAAGTTACACAAAGCTATTATTTTTACTCAGACTTAAAAAATTGTTCAACAGCTTATGAAAATATAGGCAGATCACTCACTGCTTTGGAACAAGATCAAATCTCATTCTGTTCAGAAGTTCATCTTCTTGGAGCATTACCAATGCCACTGGATACATCTGATCAAAGTCAAAATTAAATTGAACCCCAGCCGGTGGGTCACGCAGGAAGTTTCTTCGGTCCTTTGCAAAAAAAAAAAAATTCCATCTGTCAATGGTGAAAAGGTTACGCTTCTGTTTCCAGAGAGCACTTGTCAATCAATTACTTTGAAAAGTAACTGATAGCACAAGCAGCTCAGCTAGATACATGGGGAAACACCTTTCAATAAAAGAAGTCTTTATATCATCAATTAGCATGATCTCACTAAATCCCATAAGCAGTTTTATTATTTAACACATTGATGCCTCAAAATGTAAAGTACTGTTTTAGGTAGGCAAAAAGGAGGAGGAGGAAGAATCTTAAACAGAAACAACATAACACTACTTACTGCTGATAATGCCAGTATTTGTTGCTGAATTGTTTCTTCTTCATTGCTGTCCACCCAAGGAGGCACAGCTGCTTCTGTAAGGAAAAGGGGAGCACATGTATATTGCATTCAGTATTAGAAGACATGTGAACTACAGGCATTTTTGATTGAAAAAGGCCGCTTGCCAAGATCTGTGTGACAAGTGTTCCCAACTAAATTTCATTTTAGCTGAGGGAATTAGGATGCTCCAGGTGTCCCCTGGCAGTGTGTGTACATGTGTCTGCTGCCACAGAGATCTCTGCTGTGCTATCTGAAAGCATAGGGGAATGCATGCTACTACTGCCAGTGTTCCCACTGGCAGAAAGAAATCACTGTTAAGGCTCCAAAACAGGACACTGCAGTGGTAGGACAGGACCTGTGATGGACCCACTAGATCCAAAGCTGGTTCATTTCCAAAAGAGGGACCCAATCTAAATACCTGTGCTCTGCTGTGCTGTCCTGCAACAAAACCCAAAACCTTTACACCTTGGCTAGCAGGGCTGCAGATGCAGCAGGGATTCCATTGCCCTGTGTCTTCCCAGCCCTGGTTAAGATTACGCTGTTATGCATTACCTGATTTCTTTGTTTGCTGCTGTTGAACAAATTTTTTCTGCTCCTTCTGAAAATCTCCTATAATTGTCTGTAAGAAAAAACAAAGTTATATATAGAACAGCAATAAATTTGCCAGACTACTTGGGTTCTCACTGTTGCCAACAACTTATTTACATGTAAAACTGGAATCTATTTGTATTGCCCAAAGTCAACCAAATTCATATCTGTAACAAGTATATATCAGATCCCAATAGTACACCCAAATACTTGCACATTGTATAGTGACTTGAATGTAACTGCCTTCAATACAAAGGTTTAGATCCAGACTACGCACAGATGCAACTCCATCCATGCAGCCCTCTTCTGGAGGAAGGTTGGGGAGGCTATTTTCATATATTTGCCCTGCTGCCACCTGAAAATCTAGTCCATAGGACAGGAGTATGTCCTGGTACAGCATGGGAGATGGCACAGAGGGCTGTAGGGGGAATTGGCAAAAGAGTCTCTACCCATCTTTCTTCAGCAGGAACCTCCACTGGATCTTGATCTCTTGCTTTCATGAAAGGAGCTCTTCCATTCATAAAAGGTGGGTCTGGAGCCAACCTAAAGAACTTCAGGCTGAGTACTGGGATACCTCCACATACCTTCCTCTCTTAACCTGTCAGACACTGCCCCTTTTCTTCTACCAGCATAATTATTTGTTATGATATAGGTATGAGAGGAGAGGAATAACCAATAGTATCCCATAAACTTTTTTTTAAAAAAAACCTTAAAAAATGTGCAGAGTGTGTTCGCAAGCTGTGATTGAACAAACTGGGAATTTTCTGTTGTCTCTGACAAAAACTGCTAGAAGACCCAATGCAGTTCTTCTTCCAATCTTCTGAGCTAGCATAGGGACACCTACAGCGGTCAGTATGCAGGCTCATGTGTAACAGGCTTCAGAAACAAATAATAGTTTGAGGGCAGGTTTAACTGGCTGCATAGAAGAGAAACATTATCAGATCTCTTTTGTTAATCTTTATATCTCTTAAAACTGTTTACACAAAGAAATTTGCATATTGTTGACAATAGCTTTCAAATATAATACTCAAGCCATGTATCTCTGTTTAATAAGCTGAGACACCTTTTGCTCATCTACGCGGTTCCTTCCTGGTGTGAGGAAACCTACCAGTTTCCCATTTCATCCATGCAGGAAGCAATGGCTGCCACATTTTGAATAGGTCAGGATATTAAAACATATCTTAATATGTTTAATTTTAAACCTAGTTTAATATCCGGAGTTTCTTGGAATCTGGTAACCAAAGCTTCCTAGTTTGGATGAAATCAGAAGCTATAGTTAATTAGAGGCCTTCTGGTTTGATTGTTTGTGCTAAAAAGGAGCTGTGTCATTGGGAAAAGGTTCACTGACATTTTGGTTTAACAAGTCAATGATGGTCAGATCTGGGTCTGTCATGTCATATTTGCTGGAAATGACTACTCTTATTTCTAATAAAACATCATGGAGAACCTTAACTGCTACCGCTGTGTGTAGTTTTAAAACCACAACACATCAAAGGTTCTCATTCTAGACTGGTGTTTCAAGATTTGGTGCCTGCAGACTGTACATTACAGTGGTGCCGCGCAAGACGAAATTAATTCGTTCCGTGAGTTTTGTCGCCTTGCGATTTTTTTCGTCTTGCGAAGCACGGTGTCGGGAAAGTTTTGGAAAAGCTTCAAAAATCACCAAAGTCTTTAAAAACCTCAAAAAAGGCTACCACACCGCGTTCTATGAGTTGTTCCTCGAAGTCAAGTTGCAACTGTATTAACGGTGTTAAGAAAAAGGAAACAAACTTGCAAAACGTTTCCGTCTTGCGAAGCAAGCCCAGAGGGAAAATCGTCTTGCGAAGCAGCTAAAAAAATAAAAAACCCTTTCGTCTAGCGAGTTTTTTGTCTTGCGAGGCATTCGTCTTGCGAGGTACCACTGTATAGTGTCAACAAGTTTCTAATTGCTTTCAGGCCCACATACTACCTTTGATAAACACAAACAACTGTGAAAAGGCAGTATAAATATCAAATAGTGGCCTAACACATAATATTTTTTGCAACACAAATTGATATATTTCTTGTAAACTGCTTACAATTGTTCCAGGATATTTCCTGTGTGTGTTTGGTTTGTCTGAATTATATTACTGCATTATTAAGTATAAAAATTTAAACGAGTGGTACTGATTAATTCTTGTGTTTAAAATATTCCTAAATTAGCTCAATGAAGTTTTTATTAGCTGCTGATCTGGCCTACATTTCAGTTTTTCTTCCTTGAGTACAGTGCTTGATCAAAACACTTTATTGGCACTAAACCCATAATGTCAATAGCCTTAAATATAAGTAGAACATGCAAAAGCAGATACTAAATTTATTAACAAATTATTTACAACAGAAAAGTTACCTTGTCAATTATATTTTCTATTTTTCCTTCTTCTACAGACTTCTTTATAGTTTGGGCCGTTTCAGCAACTGACTCAGATATCTTTTTTGTGGCAGTAGTGGCAAAACTGAAGAGATAACCTTTTGGAAATAAAACAATTAAATTTTTCTTTATTACAAAGTCCTTAAGATATGCTGCATGATCACCTACTAAAGCCTTACAGAGTCAGTCATTCAGTTCTTCCAATTCCTAGAACAGTGTGGTCTAATGTGCAGGCCTTGAGGCATTTTTGGTAGCCCTCAGCAACAATTCACACCCCCATACCTGCTTTGCCTTGTGCTGCATTACCAAAGCCAGGTGAGGGATGGGCTTTGGTAAGGTAGTGTGAGGGCTCTGACAGGGTCCTAGAGCCCTCCCCTCTCCTTCCCAAAGCCTGGTACCTTGCCAGGGGCGAACTTTGGTCTTTCAAATTTCAGCAGTGCCCTATGCGAGGCCAAAATTTGGCACCCCCAGTCTCCCTGATTTTAATTTTGCTCAGTTCACTACATCATAGTTGCAATACCCTGCAGTGTCCTTAGGCTCAGTGCCAACGGCGGCTGAACTGGCCATGCTGCCCTAAATCCACCTCTGGCCTCACCCAGCTTTGGGAATGCAGCACAAGGACTTGGGGGTGTCAAATTTTTGCCTCTCTCCCCATGTGATAAGGCAGTGTGCGGCCTGTGGGTTCTGTGCCAAAGCACTCTTGCGGCCCACTTGATATGAAAAGTTGGACCACCCTGTCCTACAAAAACACATGATATTGATGCACAGGCCACATTAATTTCCATCTACCTATTTGTGTGTGTGGCAGATGTGAGGAATTCTGGACTGCGCATCTTGTACAGTGGGAAAGAGCAATGTGTATTATGTAAAAATTTAAGGTAACAGTACCTTTTCCAAGATGCTGCATTTGAAGCTGTTCTAAAGTACACAGCAATAGAAAAGGAATCCATTATGAAGACAATCTGTTTTGCAGACATAAAAAGCTAACATTTATTTGTATCACTGATAACCTAATGCCTTATTTTAGCTGGATTTGTTGTTACATTAAGAAAAATCTAACTACTCCGGAATTAGTGCTTTACAGCTTACTATCCATTCCTCAGTTGTAATTTAAAGTCAGTTGTGGTAGTTTCTATTAAATTCAAAGCAAATAATGACAATTTAGTAAAGCTCAAAATGTTGATAGAGAAATCTAGATATGTTCAGAGAAGTCACATACTACTTTTAATAACTCAAGCGGTATCATTATTGCAAATTGGAAAGGACCAACAGGGCTTGCATAAAGATACAGTACTGTTATTTCCCTTTAATAACACATCCAGAGACCATAATTTTGAAGTGTTCCTATTTTTAAAAAGAGTCATACCCCACCAAACCACAGAAAACACTAGGCACAAAGATGACACCCCACTGTTTTTGTTAATGTCACTTATGTTTTAAGATGTATGGAACTGTAACGGAACATATCTGTTTTAAAGAAATATCCACAGCATTGCATTTCTTGAACCTTTTCTAGTGTCCCTGAAAGAGGTGAGCAATTTGCGTTTTTCTCGTGCTTAAAAGATGCAACTCTTTAAGAGATGTTGGGGTGCTCACTGAAGGAGAAGCAATAATTTCAAAAGGAAGTTTGCTCAGAAACAAGGCCCGCAGAAGTGGGTGAAGCTTACTCCCCGAGTACTCGCACATAGGACTACTTAGCTGCAACCCACAATCCATACTAACGGAAGCAACTTCCATGGAGTAAAACAGGCTACAGGCTGCTGCTTTGAAAGCCGCACTTAGGTTGGCAGTAATCCCTAGTGAGCACACTCCTGCGAAGCTCCACGCTGCGCAAGTGCACGTCCAGGGGGGCTTAGCTCCAAGCAACTGCGAAGAGCAGTATCTGAGCAGGTGTCTTGTTACATTAATAGGGCGGCTGTGGGGGTTAGTTATATGAGCTGGGCTGGCTTGAAGGGACGCGAGGAAGGCCTTTGGGGAAAGGGCGTTAAAGGGGAGCAAGGGAGACACTCACTGCCCAGCCCCTTCGCCTGGTTCAGAAGCGGGTCCGAGTCCCTCTGCAGCTCCACCTGCTCCGGGCTCCGCACTGCCGCGTCCCCTCCAGTCCCCTCTTCTCCCTCCTCGGCAGCAGCAGCAGCTCCGGCTTCCCCTTCGAGGAGAGGCGGCTTCTCTTCCTCGCCTTCCCGGCTCATGCCGAACCAGCCGCTCAGGCCGCGCAGCATCCTAGCTAAGTGGCGAAACGCCGCCCCCTTCGAGCAGGTCGCCTACTAATGCAGCGCCAAAGCCCCGCACTCCCCACCTCTTCAACCGTTTCCAACGACTTCGCGGGAACGACGCCCCTTCCTGAGAGCAAGGCAACGCTGTTTGTTTCCGGAAAAGGGTGCTCGGCTACTTCCGAGTTACGTCACCCTGACGCGTCACCACGGGCACCGACGCTCTAGGCTTCCTCTCCACTCCTCCAAATGGCTTTGGCTGGGTATAGTTAGATTGTCGCTACCGTTCGTGTGCGTTTGTTCGAAAGAGCTCCTTCCTTCGACAATGTTAAGATTGTTTCTTCAAAAAGATTTTTTTGAGACTTTTTATATTTATACCTTGCATTTAGTAATGTTGTAGTGGAAGTTCCCCTCCCCCCAGCCTTAAATGCAATATCTTTAGGCGAGCCTACGAAGAACCAATCTGCAGCACCTGAAAGAATGAGGCTAGCCCGCGCTTAACGTGGGCACAGCACGGGAATTTACTTTCAAACAAACATGCAGACGATTGCGCTGTAACATTATGATGGCATAAGCTTTCATGAAGGGAACTGAAGCCCACAAAAGTGTGTGCATCATAAATACGTAGTGGTGCAACACTACGCTTGTCCGCTCAAGATGCCCCACTTAGTTCAATGGGACTTCTTCACATGTGTGCATTGGTCTGCTGCCTTATCAGCCTTTCAGCTATTACAACTCTCTTGCTTTTTTATTACTGTAACAGATTCCCTTCTGAAGGTTTTCAGCAGTGATTACTAGTAATCCTACATTAATCGTGGCTTAATAAATACAGCTAATTGAACTTCAGTTCCCATCCTGAACATGTTAAGGAAGACTAATGCTAAAGGGACTAATCAAGGCTGTCACACTAGAGTTTTGTGCCAAAAAAAGGAGTGATTATAATAGAGCAAATAATGAAAAGCACAAATGAATAATTAGGTCCCAGAGTTGTCCAAAGAGATCTTAGGATAAACTAGCACATGATACAGCCATCTCTTCAGTCCCGTAGATTTAAAAGGAGAATTAAATGCATGCTAGTAAAGCTGCAATCTCTATGTGCATTTTCCAGGGAATAGCTCCTAGTAAACTTGTTCTTGGCCATATAAAACATGCAGGATTGTGTTGCGATCCTATAGCTTGGTACTAAGCATATTAACAGTGCCCGCAGGGCTATTGGATGGGTGTCTGAGGGGAACTTTAGCTGACCCTGTTGCTGGACTCCAACTCCCATATTTCCCGTTGGCCAATGCTCACTGATGCTGATGGAGTCCAACAGTATCTGAATGGCCACAGGTTCCCACATCTGTCTCAAGGTAATAACTGAGTAGCTGAATATTCAAAAATCATATATTTGCCTTTAGTGTAGGCCAAGGGACAATATTATAAAGCAGACATCTGCTATGGACTCCTAGGTCTTTGCAAATCATTCAGCCTCTTTTGTAAAAATGGGCCTTAATACACTTCTAGTCCACTCCTGCTTCTTCCCTGGCGAGGAGGGGGCACCATTTTGTCATTCGCCTCATGTGCCAAAATGTATTGAGCTGGCCCTACGTATTAATTTTGTGGGCCAAAAAACTCCGACACAGATGGCAGGCAGCCTGTGGCACTGGTACTCCATAAGTGGCAGGAGCAGCTGAAGGTAGTCTTGGGGACCTGGTTATGGTGCGAAGCCAGCCCTCCTCCTTCCTTGCTGCCTACCTGTCACCTCAGTCACCCACAGACGTGATCCTTTCATCACTGTGCATGCGAATGGTGCACAAATCTGCCCTGTGGGCAAATCTGGCGGCTCGCATGCATGATAGAAAGCGAGTGTCATTATTAACAGGTTACAGGTAGGTAGCTGTGTTGGTCTGCCGTAGTCGAAACAAAAGAAAATAAATTATAAAATTCCTTCCAGTAGCACCTTAGAGACCAACTAAGTTAGTTATTGGTATGAGCTTTCGTGTGCATGCACACTTCTTCAGATACACTGAAACAGAAGTCACCAGACCCTTATATATAGTGAGAGGGTGGGGAGGGGTATTACTCAGAAGGGTGGTGGGAATGGGTGGAGGCAAACGGCGCTGCCTCTGTGCGCGTGCAGAGCGCATTCCGCCTCATTCCTTCTGGGGTTAAGAAGGCAGGACTTCTGCGCCTCAGGGACCCGTTTTCCTGAAGGAAAAAAACCACAGCGGCTGGGCTTGAGAGTTTTGAGCCCCCCCCTCTAGCGGCTGCTCGGGATAGGGCTCCTGCGAAAGCGGCCGTCTCCTTGCAACCAGGCGGCGGGGAGGGGGCGGCGACGGCCGGGGAACTTGGCTGCGACGCCGACGCCGCTTCTTGGACTGCGCCGGGCGCAGGTAAGCGGCCTCTCGGGCCTCCCCACCAGGGCGAGCGCGCTGGCTCTGCTGCGCGACCACGGGAGGCCCCCGCGGCGGCGGCGGCAGGAGGAGGAGCGCCGGCCAAGTCCCTCTCCCGCCCCCTGGGGCGCAGTGGGCGCTCCGTCCCGCGGCCATGGCGGCTGGCTCCTCGGGGGTTGGTTCCTAGAGCAGGCAAAGCAAAGCTTCGGGCCTCCTTCTTGCTTAGATCCCTCCTCTCCGCGACTGCGATAACAGGTGCAGGATTCGGGTTCCGCTCGTCAGCTACCTACCGCCCGCACTCAATTCCCGGGAAGGGGGATCTTTTAATACGCCACACTTTATAGAGTCCCTTCCAGAGCGAGTTTATTTATTGATTGCGTTTATTGCTCCGCGGTTCGCCCTCCAAACAGCCCTGCGAGGTAGGTTGACCTGGGAGATTGCGATTGGCCCAGCCGTTGCTGTGTCCCAACAGTACAACCGCTGCACTATTATACATGGTTGTTTAGCTTTGGCGCTCTTAAAAAAAGTGCAGTGCTGTGCCACAAAACAAGTATTTATTTGTTAATAAATAATTCGTTGCAAGGGTGGATAATTAAAACACTGGAAGGATGCATCTGGAAGGCCTCATCCCTGGCATTGGCAGCTGTTCCCTAGGATGCCAGATAAGTGTTTTTACCAGAGATGCCAGGGATTAGACCTGAGACCTTCTGCAAGCAAAGCATATGCTCCACCACTGTCCATTTAGCTCAGTATTTTGCCTTCCGCAATGCATCATGTACAAGAACAAGAGTAGTGTGCGTGGACCCTTTGGAGTTCCCTTGTTCAGGGTTTTAGGGATCCAGCCATACCTTCTTTCAGAATTCTCCATTCTGTTGCTCCCAATCAAGTTTAGCAATCTGTGGCCCCTCACCGTACGCAGTGCTCATTGAACTGTTATGTTTTCCCCCACCACTTTAATGTTTATTGTTAAAAAGATTTTTTTCTACTATTGTAAGCTTTGAGGCACCCTCTCTCTTGTTTCTCATTAGCCCAGTTTTGGCTACATAGCTGTCATTAACTTAGCACCTAAATTTGTTGATTGTCGATATGATTCCTGTCATTAGGAATACTCTGAACATCATAGTGCCTTCTTGGATACTCTGCCTTGTTGCTGGTGATGTTGAAGATCCTGTCTTTAGGCATTTCTCTGTCCTTCCTTGAACCTATTTATATTGCTGTCTTCTGGTGTCAGTGAAGAATTTTAGAACAACATAAATTTCACAGGGAGTTCCATGAAAAGCGTGAAAAACACTTATCCATATTGAAAATAGCTCCAGCTTTTCTTCTTTTTATGGGGAAATACATAGTATTTCATAAGTTCACTTTTAACTCTTCATTTTTAGATTTCAAGCTCAAGTACCACAGTGTATCCATAATTATCCCATGAAGTACATCCTGGTAACTGGTGGTGTCATCTCAGGCATTGGTAAAGGAATTATTGCAAGCAGCATAGGCACCATCTTGAAATCATGCGGTCTACGAGTTACTGCAATCAAAATAGATCCTTACATTAACATAGATGCTGGAACCTTCTCGCCATATGAACATGGTACGAGTGACACAAACGTCTTTTCCCTGCAAATTTGGTTGCATTCCTTTTTATTGAGAAATTGACCTCTCTTTTTTGGAATATGAAGCTGTGAAATGTCCGATATAGTAGAGACTTAAGTATTGTATTTATGCATGACTATAGAAACAGAAGTCATGCTGAGTTCAATGAGGTGCCTAAAACTGCAATCCAATGCACATTTAACTAGGAGTAAGTCTCATTGAACTCAGTAGGACTTATGTCTCAGTAAACACACTTATCTTGCATTTCTCTCAGTTAACTGCCCAGTGTGATATCTAATATGTGTTTATCTTGCATAGGATTGGTTCACATTTGTTAGGATCTAGTTCTCTGCTCCTGCCAGTCCTCCTACATCATTACCCATCTTGTGTCCTCCTGCACTGGGTTTTTTCTGAGACATCTGAACTGTCTATAGATATTTCTGAATTGGATTTGGTCTCTGCAGAGTTTCTGGATTCATGACATATGAGAATTAGGGGAAGGGGGAGGCATTGCTCTTGCTTTGATTATCACTAGTAACCTCTGATCCAGCCTAAGCCTGCATAACTTTTGATGTTGATGTAGACCAGTTATATATTGTCATAAATTTGGGGGGAGAGGAGAGACCCCCCCCCTAAACCCAGGAAATTAATGAATGTCAGAATCTAGTTAATATTTGTACTACTGAATGGAAGATTTCAAGCCAGTGGAAAAATACAGGCTAAGCTTCCTTTCCAAGCAAGGGCCTTGCCTGGGCTAGAGAGGTTAACATGACAAAAGGTGTTGATGACCCACATCCAAGAGGAATCCTTGGGCCTGGGCAGACAGGAGTTGCTTATATGACAGGGAGGGGCCAGGTTGTACTCAGAGGAAAAATTTTCCTGTAAAAAACTAGATTTGGAATAGCAGATGGACGAGGAGGAATTATTTGGGCAAGAGGTGTGCTGGGAAGGAGAGCAAAGGCAGATCCATCTTGGTAGACTGGCTGAACGCAGGCTGGGAGAGATGCCTTGGAGTCCAGGGTTGCAGTGCTGTGGGGAACAAACCCCTCTTGAGATGACCATGCTGTAAGATCTGAACTCCCTCCATCCAAATTCAGGTATAAATATGCCACATCTTGATTCTCAGCAGAAACACAAACCCGTGGTGAGCACCTGGAACCCCCTGTAATCTTGCTACCACTCAGCAGAGTTTGGGGTTGGCGTGCCACCTATGTAACAATATAAACAGGAGTTAGATTTAAAGCACCAGAAAGGTATGCGGTTGGGTGATTCTGAACCTTGGCCTCACTTGCCCCCAATGACTTTTTCTTTCAGCCAGGATCACTTTTACTATTTGAGCCTGTTTGGAGGAAAGGTCTCCCAGGGTTTGATGAACTTTGGGAGTAGCTGGTAGGGAAAGTTCAATATCTCCCACCATGTGTTCCTTTTGCATTATAAATCAAGTGTTTTCTACTATTGAGGCCAGTCCATATTTGAAGACAGATCTATCACAATCATGTCTAATTTGGGCCTCTGTTTTCTATGTGGTTCTAACCAGGTTTACTAGAATAACTGGGACTTGTGAACTAATATAATCTTGCAGTTATAAGAAAAGGAAATAACTTGCAGACAGAGGTTATAAGGACATAGCTACTAAGACGGAACGACTAATTTGTAGGATTTTTATTCTCATACATTACAGGGCAATTAATTTGAGATTTATTGTTAAGAATCTCAACAGCATAGAATCACTCAAAAGAGCTGGTTGTAAAATGTGATGCATTCTATATTAGACCTAATGTAGTAGGTGAATTTTTAACAGTAGCCTTTGGCACTGACATCTGTGACATATGATTTCTAGTAGAGGTAGCTGACCATGGTAATGCAGATCATGGAATATATTTTATGACTTAACTAATTATTTTTATTTTGTAAGAGATGATGCAAGGTGGCCTTTCTGCCGAGCTAATCATTCTTTTTGTGTTAGTTAATTTCTCCTTGACCCAAGCATACAAGAAGAAAATGTGTCAGGGCATTAAGGATATATGGTAGGCCCAGAGCAGAAAAACAGTGTGGGAAAATGGAAATCCCTTTTCAGCCTCATTCTAAAATATAATGAATGTTCATGTAATTTCATGGATTTGGATATTTTTACCAAATGATTCCCCCCCCCCCCATGATTTTACCACCCCGAAATGGTATTAAGATTTCTCCAAGTTGTTTACATTGCATCTGCTAGTGGAAATTAGTTTTGTTTTTAGCTTATTTTTAACCATTATACATTGCCTTTCTGCTACTAAGAAATTACCTCCGTTCAACATCAGTACTTTTGAAATATGCACTGTGTCTCTTAAAAGTAACTTGTCCTTCTGTCTTATTTTATGTTTTTGTGCTTCTTGTTACTTTTGTATTGACTTTGGGTTTTTTTAAAAAAAATTTTTTAACGTACTTAGAGCAGACCTTTACTTCTCTGCGTACTGAAACTAGTAAAAGCTCCTGGTTCACAGTCAAATATAAAAGGCATATTCTTTAATTTGGACACATAGAACGGATGTACTTGAAATATATGTTTGTGCCTAACATTGTGAGATTGAAGAATAAATATGTATGTTTCACCAAAATATGTAAAAGCATGATTTGTTTCTTTAGGTGAAGTTTTTGTGCTAAACGATGGTGGAGAAGTTGACCTCGACTTGGGAAACTATGAACGATTCTTGGATATTAACCTTTACAAGGATAACAACATCACCACTGGAAAGATCTATCAGCATGTCATCAATAAAGAAAGGCATGGAGATTACATGGGAAAAACAGTTCAAGGTGCTTTATCATATTTATATTCTGCCCTCCCTTCCTCCCTCTGTCATCATCCCAAGTTATCTTGTTGACAACAACCCCTGGGTGTTAGATTAGACTGAGAGATTGTGATTTGGCCAAGGCCACCCAGTGATCTTTGAGCAGAGGTTTGATCAGAGGACTTCCAAATCCAAAGTCTTCAGTCATCTTCATATGGATTAGTTTAGTGTCTCATAACCAAAGTGTGGTATAATTGCCATTTTTTTAAAAAAAATTATTTATTTATTAGCTTAGTGTTCAAAACACACACCTAATGTATTTGACTGATGAAATAATCTTTGCAGGGCTGGCATCCCACTTGCCATATTTGTCTCTGTGATACTTTTTTCTTATTTAAATGCATAACCTTGCCTGGATGCCAAGTAGCAATAAAACTGTTCAAAATGCTGAAAGCAAATGACGACGACGTATGTACAGTATTTATAGAGGCATGTTTTAAAAATCTTATGCAGAAGTGTTCAAACCACTTTATCAGTGTTTCTAATAGTATAAAACCAGCCCAAATTGGGTGAGTTCCAACATTTCACTAGCTGATACTGTGGGACTTCTCATTCCTTTTCTCCCTCCTGAATCACCCTGTTACCTTTCCCCCAGGTTGCGTCAGACAGTCCCCCAACCCTCTAAGCATATTGTTTCCTCCCTTCTAAAGAGGAAATCATGTTTGTTCAAGAAGTAGTCTGTCGCACAAGTGGAATGCTACTCCTAGATATCATCCGTTGCATTTGTACTTTATTTTCACTTCATTTATTCTTTTTTACTTTGGAGTTGTTGAGGGACCTTTTCAGATTCATATATGAAAGGAATTTGCTATAGCTTTAAATGCTATCTTTTTATTCTAATTTCATTGGATTGCATCAGATTTTTACTTTGAACAGAATTGCATCTTGTCATGCATTTTCACCTTTTCTAGCATTACCATGTGGTTTGCCTTGCAGTTGTCCCACATATTACTGATGCTGTTCAAGAATGGGTAATGAATCAGGCAAAGGTTCCTGTGGATGCTGATAAGAAAGAACCACAGATATGTGTAATTGAGGTAAGTAAGAAATTGTGTGAAATAGTGGATAAAGACAGGGTTTGTTTTATAATGTGAATTGCAGAGTATTTTTCCTCATTGGTTTTATTCTGTCATTCTAAAGCTACTTTTAATAACTGCAAGGAAATAATTATTAAACAATCATTATTTATTGCTATTACGTATGTGGGTTGCATTACAGAAGCAGTTGTCATTATCTGTCAATAGCTACTTCTCATTGACCTATGTTATTTTTGGCACTCTGCATAAGATGGTAGTTCTTTCCTTTTTTTAAAAAAGCAACACTAAACTAAAATTGAAGCATATAGAGGTGATATAAGTCAATTTCCTTTCGTGTTGCTCCAACTAGTTGACTATAGATATTCCTTTTCAGCTGGGTGGAACTATTGGAGATATTGAAGGAATGCCTTTTGTAGAAGCTTTCCGACAATTTCAATTTAAGGCCAAAAGAGAGAACTTCTGCAATATCCATGTCAGCCTTGTACCACAAGTAAGTCATTTTCATACTCTATTGTGCTTTATTGTTTTACACATCTAATTTTTTGGGGGAAATATTCATATAGGGTATTTTTAAGGACCGTGAATAATGAGCAAATTACATTAACTTGGTGATAGATGCGCTGATACCTGTTCATCCTATTCTCACCCTAGGTTTGATTGCGAAAAATATAGTATCTTTGGGGGAAGGTTTGAGAAGCTAAACATTTATTACAGCTGGTGAAATAGAATAAAACCTAAACATTTTAGATGGATGGCACTGAGCCTTATAACAGATTTTAAGCAATCATTTAATATAAAATAATCCATTAGCTATATACACGTTACTCTGTTTGAAGATATGCTTTAGGAAATCTGGGAGACTGTATGACTTCTTTTTAGAGAAGTCCAACATGGGTCTGTGGCTTCATACTAATGAGACAAAGTAGTGTACAACTCTTACTGTGGATGTTTGTGCTCAGGCAACCATAGAACAAGTCATTAAAACAGAGAAATAGCTACTTTAGTGGCTTCCGGGCATATTAATATAGTTGCCTATCAGATTTTAATTTTGCAACGGCAGTCAATGGCACAAAACATTTATTTTTCAGCCTAATGCTACTGGAGAACAGAAAACAAAGCCTACTCAGAATAGTGTCCGGGCTTTAAGAGGGCTTGGCCTTTCTCCTGACTTGGTGAGTTTGATAAAATTTTACAATATCATGTTAGAAAGGAAGGCCAGTATAAAGGTAGCAATATAACTCAGGCAGCAGGAGTGACTGGTTGGGGGGGGCGGGCATTACGACATACCTAGTCTCTCTTCAGCATCGTCACTGCACTTATCAAGAGGTTGTTTGTGAGAGATGGCAGGGAAGTTGGCACAGTGGTGGATCCAATCCACCAGCTGCTCCTGTCAGGTTTGAGTAGAAATGTGTTCAATAAAATCATGAAAATGTGTTCAGAATCCAAATACTTTGTTAAATACAGCAATGTATTCTTTGATGGAACAGGTAATATGCTAATGGAATGTTAAGCTAGGTGTCCAGCTGATCACACAACTTTATGTTTCTTGCTGTGCCTGTTTGGTTTTCCACCTATTATACTTCACACTTAATTCTGGGGAAGTTAAGTACCTTAAACAGACATGCATATAAGTTTTCTCCTTGAAGGGCTTGCCTTAAATCTTTGGCTGTGCATATTGGTTTGGATCTGGACTTCACTCCCTCAGGCGTGTTTTGTGAGTAGAGTTCCACTAGGGGGTAATTCTTGTCCTGGAATGATGAGGTGTGAGCAGGCAACATTTGCCGATTTACTCATCGCTCTGCAGCCCCAGCAACACCTCACAGCACATCTCCATCCACAAAATATTTCCTTTGGATAGAAAGAGCTTTTCCACTTGTGGAAGGCAAATTCTGGATCCAATCTGCTTTGCTTATTTATTAGTCAGTGAACCCCCTCCCCTCCAAAAAAAGGGAACACATATTATTGAATGTTCTCTGGCAAAAGTACAAGACCTGCAAGCGAGGCCCCAGTATATAAACGTTTAACAAGTCCATTTGTTTCAATCAGATAAGCTCTTAACAAGGAGGCAATTTGTGTATCCCCTGCTCATGCAGAGCAGCTCATTGTAGGGCAGAAAAAGAAACTTAAAATCGTTTAGATGATAAGATGCTGTTGTTTGACTGTAAGTTGTTCAATGGGAGTGTGTTTTTTCTTCCATGGAAAACAGGACATTTAAATATTATGTTAATTATTTAAATAAATAAAAAGGAGGAAGATGTTGGTCTTTTTGCAATTTGTGCTGCTTATCTGTAGATTTGTATTTTTGACAGATAGTCTGCAGAAGTACTAAACCTATAGAAATGGCTGTGAAAGAAAAGATTTCCATGTTTTGCCATGTGGAACCTGAACAGGTTGGTAAGGTCTTTAACAGTCACAGTTATTCTAATGTCTGCAATCATTTTCTAGGTGTTTTATTTTTAGTTCATGTGACCGAGTATGTGGGACATTGGAGGCGGGTTGAGGGGGACAAACAGCAGCTCATTGAGATAATCAAAAAGCAAATAGTTATTTTCAGGATTCCTTTATTCTGTAATTTATAATAGTTTATGCATTATGCTACATACAGTAATATAGGCTACAAACCTAGCTCTATTTGTCTGGGAGTAATCCTCCTTGAATTCAGCATGATTTATGGAAGCTGTACGCCGGCTCCCTCGGCCAATAAAGCGAGATGAGCGCTGCAACCCCAGAGTCAGTCACGACTGGACCTAATAGTCAGGGGTCCCTTTACCTTTACCTTTTTAATCAGGTGATTGTGCTGTTCATCACTAGGACAATCAACTTATTCAGAAATCAGACTCCCATTACATCCCAGCAGAGGTCAGTGTTGCATTCTTAGACAAGCCTGCAGATTACAAATTTACTATTCAAAGTTGTCTAACCATGAAATGAAAACAGATTCATGAGCTCCCTCCCGCCCCGCCAGTGCAATTGTTTGTTTAGAGGCTGATAACTCAAAGGAAGAGGTGACATAATAGAAGTTTATGAAATTATGCGTAGCACGGAGAAAGTGGAAAGAGAAAAGTTTTTTCCCCTCTCTTTTAAGACCAGCACTCACTCTCCTACGAGGCAAAGATGGCTTTAAAAGAGGATTAGACAAATCCATAGAGGAGAGGGTTCTCAATGGCTACTAGCCATATGACCACCCTCTACCTCCTCAGATGGAGGCAGCAATGTGTCTCAGTACCACTTGCTGGAAATTGCAGGAGAGAAGAGTGCTCTTGTGCTCATGTTCTGCTCCCTGGTTTCCCACAGGCATCTGGATGGCCACTGTGAGAACAGGATGCTGGACTAGACAGGCCATTTGGCCTGATGCAGCAGGCCCTTTATATGTTTGATAGAAAATTATGCCTTCTCAATGCAAGTTAAAATACTGGACCCATCAGATTTCCCCCCCCAATGTGGGTTTGCAGGAAGTGCAATTGTTTAGCGTTAAAAATAATAATGCATATTGGACGGCCAGTATATTACAAGCTTATTTGCGGTGCAGTGTTACACATGAGTACTCAGAAACCTGGGGTCCAGAACAATCACAAGCGTTAAGAAAGAACAAGTATTAGTTCCAGCTTGCATTGGTTCAATGCAACGTGCAGCACCTTTGAGCTCGTCTCCTCGCATTGGGTTTGCTTGGTGTGATGTGTGAATCAGGCCTTTGTGTTTAGATTATCTGTGTGTATGTTGCACTAGGCACCATAGCAGAAGAGCCATGTATCAGATTCATTTGGGGCACTTTTTAATGAATTAATTGAACTGATTAATTAATTAAAATGATTACCAGCTAGCTTTAAAGTATTTTCTTCCTTTTTAGCAAGATTTTAAAATAGCTATATGATTGTATATGATTTGTATGGATGTACTGTATCTTTCAATTCTAAGTTTAACGTATCAGTAATTTAAATTTTGTGTTTCATAGGTAATATTCATCCATGATGTTTCTTCCACTTACCGAGTGCCTCTTCTGCTGGAAGAGCAAGGGATAATTAAATATTTTAAAGAGAGGCTGAATTTGCCAATTGATGACCAGCCAAGTGATCTTCTTTTCAAATGGAAGAAAATGGCAGATAGGTACTGTTCTTCTGTTTCTTCTTCTTCTTCTTTTTACTTTGCACCTGCAAATCTATTTGCCACAGGGTAGCGAATAACACAATATGCAAGCATAATTTTAATGATAGTCCAAAATCTCCCATTTGAGACAGAGGACTTTGCCCTGCTTATTGGCTGGAGCCTAGTTGTAATAGAGGTCTTAGCAATCTGAATTTAAAGTATGCAACAACAGCAGCAAGAATACTCATCGCGAAGTATTGGAAGACACAAGATTTACCCACTCGGGAAGAATGGCAGATGAAGTTGATGGACTATATGGAATTGGCGGAAATGACTGGCAGAATCCGAGACCAGGGAGAAGAGTCGGTGGAAGAAGACTGGAAAAAGTTTAAAGACTATTTACAGAAATACTGTAAAATTAATGGATGTTAGAAAAATGTTGGAATGAAGTTATATGGCTTTAGTAGAAATGTTATAAGGAATTAAGTATAAATAGATCAATAGAGTATTAAAGGGAAAAATAAGGTTAGAATCTGTTAAGATAATTAAAGGATAGAAAGCAGAGGAAGATGGAAAGGAATTGCTGAAACAATCAACAGAAGTGGAATACAAAAAGGGAGGTGTGAGGAGGTTACTGAAATAAGTGAATGAAAGATAAGATATTGAAATTGTTTGATGTCTTTTAAATTGTTTTTGTTTTGTTAGTTTAAGGTGTTGTGTAGTGTTTTTGTAATGTATTGTATTCTTTTTTCTTTTTCTTTTTTTTGTGTGTTTAAATTGTTGGGAAAGTAATAAATATTATTTTTTTAAAAATAGCAATCTGAATTTACAGCACTTCAGATTATGTTTTTCCATGTGTTTTTTTAAAAAAAAAACCATATGTAAGAAATAGTTATTTAGACCAAAGGTAATTCAAGTTTATAAGTGGTTTAGTGACTTACTAAATATACAAAAAAATGTCTCCCCCCTTCCTTGTGGAAATTTGCAAATTGATTGATCTTTTGTATTGTCAGGTATGAAAGGATGTTGAAGACATGTTCTGTAGCTCTGGTTGGCAAGTATACAAAGCTGAGTGATTGCTATACCTCTGTTTTCAAGGCCCTAGAACATTCAGCCCTAGCAATTAACCACAGACTCAATTTAATGGTGAGGACTTACTGTATTTTTCCATGTATAAGATGACCCCCCTTTTTTAAAACCCAAGATTTAAGAAGTCTTAAGTCTCCCTAGGCAACTGTGCGTGCTTCCTATGTTTCTCCAATGCCGCCCGCCAAGCAAAGGGGTGGGGCAAGCCCAGGATTCACTTTCCTTACAGTGCTCCAGTTGCTGCCCTTAACCTTGCATGGTTTGCAGCATTGCGCTACCCAGCACCCATGTGTGTGCGAGAGAGAGTGGCACATGCATCTAGGGAGGGGGGAAGGAGAAGGAGGAGGCAACACTTGCGGGGAGCTGCGCCTGCCTCCCATGTGGAAACCTGTCTTTGGTGGCGGAAGCTTTTACTGCAGCTGGGAAGATCAAGGAAATCTTGGTCTCTGTGTTGCTGAAAGAGAGGGGCTGTATTTTTCCGTGTATAAGACCATCTAACATAATTTAGCAAAAAAAAAAATCATCTTATACATGGAAAAATATGGTACCTTGCTTCCGTTCTTTGCATTCTCATTCCTTACCTAATAGCTAGGCTTTCACTTCATGAATATTGCTTAGAAATAAAGGATAAGTTGATTATAACTTAATGGGCATAGAACTATGGAGTGACTTAAACATGATGTTTATTTTGAAAAACGATACAGTAATTCCCTTAACTGAATTTTGTTCATTAAGAAGGGAATTGCACACATTTAACAAATACTAAGGTGGATATTTGTTGACTTCATTAATCCTATTTGCAGCATTAAGTACTAAGACATTGATTTAACATACGACTAGGAATATCCATTTACACTTACAATTTTTCAACTGGCTAATCTACTTTAGATGTAAGTGTTCTGTGGACTGTGGTTTTAACTCTGCACTCCTGTGTTCCCCAGGAGAGCATTTCAGTATTTATAGGAAACATCAGATCTCACTTTCCAAAGCAGTAAAGAGAGTTCAGAGGGAAGAGGGGAATATTCAGTATTGGATTACTCCTCCCCATAGAAACGTCTGTGGCCTGTAGCTGCAGTGTCAGTAGTGTCAATGGGATGTATGCCCTGCGAGGACCAGAGGAAGATTTGGATCCAAAAGATCCAGCGACTTCTCAATCCCCCACCGCAGCCCCAAACAAGGAGATCAAACTATGCCAGCCTTGGAGCATTTATGTGAAGTATTGATAGCAGCAAGCTTCTGCATTTTACAGGCTTTCTTTGGCTGCATGTGCCTGGCACATAACCTAAGCAGGATCTCACCCCCACTCATCAGGTAATTGCTATTGGGAACAGGCCCCTGCAGCCAATGCAAAATTGAACCCTGCCCTCCCTCCCCCAGCTGATGTCATGGGTGATATCAGCTGATTGACAGGTGGGCATGGTTTGGGGGGAAATGGCTTCACAGGCCAAACTGGACCCCCTAATGGTTCAAGCTTGTCCTCCAGGCTGAAAGTTCCTCCACACCTGCCTTTTCATCATTTGGAAAAACAAAAAATGTAAAATAACTGCTTAAGGCATTTTCTATGAGAAAGTTAAAAGGGAATATAGTGATACAAGATACCGTATTTTTCGCTCTGTAACATGCACCTGACCATAACACACACGTAGTTTTTAGAGGAGGAAAACAAGAAAAAAAATATTCTAAACGAAACAGTGGATGTATGATTTTTGTGGTTCATGCTGTGGCCACAGACATGTGATCTGACGGTGAGTTTGGGGTAGCCCAATGCAAAAATCCTGAGGATCCATGTGGATCCGTGCTTTGTAACCACGTTTTAAGTGGGGAGGGAAGGAAAAGCACTCAAGGGACAAGGAGCATGCGTGGGGTGTGTGGAGAAGGATGCTGCTAATAATGCAGAAGAGGGGTATAAGGGGAGAAGGCTCCTCTCCTCTCCTGCTTTGCTCCTTTAAAACAAGCAAGCTCTGCTTCTCTTCCTCCTCCCTGGCTTAGAGAGCTGAAAAGCTTTGCTGCTATTTAGCGAGCTGAGTGGGGAGGAGAGAGGGACAGAGAACACGGTTTAAAGCAGCCAACCAGACAGGAGCCTCTTACACCTTTGTAAGCGGCTCCTCTCCCGCTTTGCTGTTTCAAAGTGAGCCACGGAGGAGGGAAGGAAGGGGAACCATGGATCCTCTGCTCACGACTGCAGCAGATCCCCCCCCCCCACCCGTAGGCATTCGCTCCATAACACGCACAGACATTTCCCCTTACTTTCTAGGAGGAAAAAAGTGAGTGTTATGGTGCAAAAAATACGGTAGTTTCGTAGCATAGCAAAGCTTTCATGTTGTTTAAATTACAGCAATCCTAGTCATCTATGGAAAAAAGTATGTACCATTCTGAGGCGATGGTATTTTTCATGTATTCAGTTTTTTCGCCATTGGAAATGCCTATAGTTTTTTCATTAGTTATAGAGTATGAAGATCATTATATGAAAATAATTGTATTGTCTTACACATGAATGTGAATGTGTATGTGCTTTCTTAATTAGTATATAGATTCAACAGACCTTGAAAATAATACAGAGGTTGAGAATCCAGTGAAATTCCACCAAGCCTGGCAAAAACTATGCAAAGCAGAGTAAGTGATGGTCTAGTTCTTAACCTCAAATAATTTTAAAAGTTTCCAGTTTCAATACCTTGTTGCCTTATAATTTCAAGTGCTTGATTTTGTTAGTTTATTCCTTTGCAAATATATTGTACAAAGACACATAGATTTGTTAAAAACTCACATTAGCCCTTAAGCCAGGGCTTTCCAAACTTTTCATGTTGGTGACACACTTTTTAGACACACGTCATTTCACAACACAGCTATTCAGTTTTACCAGCAAACTGAAGATTAAACTAACCCCTTTCCAGCCCTGGGAGGAGCACAGGGTGTGTTCACGCGACATACCTACACACTGCAGCTGACACAGTAGCATGCCGTGACACACAGTTTGAAAAGCTCTGCCTTAAGCATTGGGATGCCTGTATTTAGAGCTTATCCATGCTGAACTGATACTATGATTCTGAACATGTTAATTTAAAGCAAACTTTCTGCAAAACTTACAATTTGTTCTGAGACTCTTAATAGGCACATAAAATGCCATGTAGACATGGAATTTTAAAACTGAACACTTGACAAATGTAATGTTGATGGGCTGTTAAGAGATAACAAGAAGGATGGCTTAAACTGATTGCAAATGCCTTAATATATGCCTAGTCTAGTTTGTTTTGCACAAATTTGTCAAATGTCATAAATTAAAATAAAACAAATGTATTTTAAAGTGTATATTTTCATTGAAATATAGTGGGAGCCTTTCTGAATGCTTCCACTATTTCAAGTTTACAATTCAAAGCACCGGCTAGGATTCATAATGTGTGCACACTGTACATTTCGGCATTTTGGTCTGTAATTTGTGACATGAAACTCTGGAGTAACTTGAATAATTTGAGTTACAGATAGGTAGCCGTGTTGGTCTGCCATAGTCAAAATAAAAAAAATCCTTCCAGTAGCACCTTTAAGACCAACTAAGTTAGTTCTTGGTATGAGCTTTCGTGTGCAAGCACACTTCTTCAGATACACAGTGTGTATCTGAAGAAGTGTGCTTGCACACGAAAGCTCATACCAAGAACTAACTTAGTTGGTCTTAAAGGTGCTACTGGAAGGATTTTTTTTTATTTTGAATAATTTGGTGAATGTTTATAGAGATTTACAGTATTTGAAGCAGAACTGATTTGCTGTATGGTGATTATGATGTATTTGTACTGTCCAGTTTTCATGATGTGAATTTAGTTGTATCATAGCCATATTACTCTTGGATCAGAAATCTGAACAAGCTGAAAGATTTTGTGCACAGTGAGGTCTTGCTGCTGTTCCTGTACATACATGTCACCCCCCCCCCCAAAGAAACATGTTAAATTAACTCGCCATTCTATCTTCTCATCTGCTGCTGTGTTTGCATTTTGTATTTTATTCCAGTTGTATATTAGTTCCTGGAGGTTTTGGACATAGGGGAACAGAGGGAAAACTTCAAGCCATTTCATGGGCAAGAAAAAAGAAAAAGCCTTTTCTTGGTAAGACTTCAACATCAGGAGTGGGCCAACCTGCGCAGTCTCATATTTATAAACTAGAATCCAACTGCTTAACCGATGTGTTTTTGATTTACAAAACATAAGTGTCCACTCAGAGACTATTATTAATTAAGGCATGACTAATCTGTGATCAGTTGGCCTGAATATGCACTTCTTAGTGAAGTGCCCTACTAATTGAGATCAAGGCTCACCTAGTTCAGCATTTTAATTTTTTGCAAAAGTCACAGCAGCACTAGGGACCTACTGGAAATCAACTCGCCCTACCTTCTGCCCAGTGTTCTAGGCACATTTTGTAACAGGGAATTTCATTAGCGGCAGCAGTTTCTGATCTCTGGGTGCAGTACTGCACCTAAGATTTCAGATTAAAACTGCAGAGTGGAAGGAAAGGAGGGCCTTTTTCTGCCTCCCCACTTCCAGCTACTCTATGAAAACTGGAGAAGAGACCCTCTTAAGAATATTAGGGGGTGGGCAGGGGAAGGACCAGGCCATGTGAAAAATGAACATAATATCTTAACTGCAGTTCATTCATTTTCAGCTTTGTATTCTTCTTATAAAAAAGCATGTCTAGACATTCCATTGTTGCACTCATAACCTAGGATTAAGGTGCCATTTAGTTCCTAGCTTTCATATCTCAGTTTCTAACACTGCTTCTGACTATTCCTGCAGTACGCTTCCATTTTTTACTGAATGTTTTTGACATGCAGCATGTTTACTCAGAAGTATATTGTACTGAGTTCAAGAAGACTTACACCCTCATAAGTGTGCATAGAGTTCTAGCTATAAGGTTAAACTAGAGAAGATGAAACCATACTGGAGGACAGTTTAGATCAGGAAAACAAACAGTGCATGGGAGGAGGGTTAAATTTCCCTTTCCATTTTCATGGCCCCAATCCAAGTCTGTCATGGTTTCATTTATTCAACCTTTTATAACATTGAGGCTATGTGATTGTGTATGACCTATTGTCTGTTCTGATTTGGCCTTAGTGTCTAAAGTAAAACTAAACTTTGCTGAAAAAAGCAAAAAAGAGAAACTAAAAAAGCTTTCTAGTTCTTAGATAGGTCCATATATCAATTTCATTGGAGTATACAGTTATAAGTTTGGTCCCATTTAAATCGCTTTAGCAGAAGTAAATTAGGACTGGTCGGTTTTGATCTAGCAGGCATAATGAATCCTGTTGGGATTGTATTAAACAGTGAAAAACCTAATCTTTCAAATTAAATCCAAATCAAATGCTTAGCCCAATAGTTGCAAAGATAATTCTGAATTTTTATAAGGTCAAAAATGTCCACTGTAGTCATTAGTGCCTGAAAAAGATGCTCACACAGTTTAGGAAGTCTGTAAATTGGGCCAAACAGGAATATAAAAATTTAATTGGTCTCTTGTGAAAAAATGCATCATTAGTTTTGCATACTGGAAAGCATTTCAGTTTTCACATTTGAAACTGAGGTTTGTTTTTATTATAATATGTTGCTACAATGTTGAGTGAGTGGGAAAGAAATTGGTTTGGATTGTGTTTGGAAACAATTTGTTGCTGTTTTTGATTTAAATGATATACAAATACATATATTGTAGAAACTGCTCATGTGGAAGTTGCATTTTCTGAATATCCATAGTAGTTGGTCAGATATGGACCCTGGATTTTAATATTCCTGAATCTGAGCTCTAGGCAGAGAATAGAGACAAATAATCAGCAATGTATAGGGCAGGCTTCCTCAACCTCGGCCCTCCAGATGATTTGAGACTACAATTCCCATCATCCCTGACCACTGGTCCTGCTAGCTAGGGATCATGGGACTTGTAGGCCAGAAACATCTGGAGGGCCAAGGTTGAGGAAGCCTGGTATAGGGGAAATGAGAGAAAGGAATTTAGGATGTCAGCAGGCCAAGTAAATAGAGGGAGGAAATGTATGGAACATACCTGTGCATGTTTTTGTTTTTTCTAAATAGCAGTTGTGAAGTGAGGAGGTCCAGATTGGGACTATGGGAAGGGAGAGGGGTACAAAGGGTTAACAGTCCCTTCCTCCAGGCCATGGTCCCAATCTGCATGCCTCATAGCTGCCATTTAGCTAAGAAAAAGCAAGCATGCAATGGCCAATCACATTATTAACATCACATCTGGTTTGTACCTGAAAGGAGACGGAATAATGGGTGAAGTGTTAGAAGCAAATGGGGCATATGAGGGAAAGGCAGAGAGCATTATCATAATATTTGAGGAAGCGAGGGAAGAGAAGAATGAAGAGAGCAGTGTATTACTTAATAGGGGAAGAAGTAGGGAGAAGGGGGAAGAGGTATAGGATGTTGATGGTTCTGGATCAAGCAGGAGCCAAAGGGAAAATGAGAATATGGTCCGAGAGATAGGAGGCAGTATTTGCACCACTAATGAACATATAGGTACTTACCTATAGTGGGCACTTCTGGTAAGGTTTTCATTGATTAGTCTGGGTAGACTGTGTTTGCCTATTTTGCAAATCCTCTGACTGTTTTGTGCTGGCAAGTTGAGGGTGAGCTGCCAAGGCTGTACTAGAAAATCAAACTTATAGGGTTCTGGCATTGCCAGGAAGAATTGTTCCCTCCACCCCAAACTACTCTGAATTTAAATAGTGGTTAGTGAGAAGTGATATGTTGCAGCAGTTAATGGAAAAATCTTTTGGCAAACACATTTGATTTCATTTTTATATTAAATCCCACTTTCCCATAATTGAGTTCTCAAAAGCTGTTAAATATGAACTGGGTCATGGCCTAGAATATAAAAAGTGTGAGTTTTTGTGCTCATTCATTCTTTCCTGTTTCTTCTAGGGGTTTGCTTGGGGATGCAGCTGGCAGTAGTGGAGTTTGCAAGAAACTGTCTAAACTGGCAAGGTGTGTTACCTTCTGTGAAAATTGTTCATATAAAGCAGGGATGGGTGACATTTGCTAGCCAATGGGCTAGATCTCCCTGCCATGCCAATTTGACGGGTGGACAAAGAATTGTCATTTCCTGACCCTCATCTTCATTCTTCTGCTGTGGATGTACTCCTTATATTGGCCTTTAGCTTATCTTTATTTCCTGAAACAAGGACAAGTGAAGTGCTGTAATTTTGAACATATGTCTCTCTGTGGATGTTAAAATTCATATGATCCCCCCAAACATTTTGCTGATATGTGTGCCAAAAACCTCTCCTTCAAAATGACAAAGGTGCTATATTTAGTTTCACCATCTTTAACATTTTTAAATGTAGTTGCTCTTTTTCTGCAGATGCAAATTCTACAGAATTTAACCCAAACACAAAGAATCCTGTTGTAAGTATTGAATTTCCCCTTATGGTTTTGATAGATCTTTTGTGCTGGCTACTTAACAATTGTGTCAGTCATACTGGCATTAAGAGAGGCTGAGAGTTTGTTCCTCTATAGCAGGGGGTGGGAAATCTGTGGCGCTCTAAATATTGCTAAATGTTACTAGACTTCCATCTCTTCCAACCAGCACCAACCTGCCCAAATGTTGAGGGATTTTTGGAAGTTGTAGTTCAGAGGGTCACATGCTCCCCATACCTTTTTCATATCCAGAGAAATAATTGCACATTTGTTAATATTCCATTTTGTATGTTCTGGTGCTCAGTTTCAACAGAGAAAACATTTTTGGCACTTTGCCCTGATGCTCTCTGGTCTCAGTTAATGAGACTTTCCATTAGACAAATTTAATGGGATATCACCATTGCAATTGATCAAACTGTAAAGAGGTTGCATAACAGAGGTCATAGAGCAAATAAGTGAATCATTTGCAAATTGCTGACTGGTTTTGGATAAATCTGTTTAAAAATATCATTATCTTGAGGATTAGTAAATGAAGAAGTAATAACAGTACTAATTTTAGCAGTTGCACGTGGTCAGAATAATTCTGGAATTACTTTAATGTCAAAAACAACCTAACCATTATCATGCATTGATCAAGAGCTGACTAGTGTTCTGTATAGGATAATAGAGCCCATATTAAAGAATATGTCTCTGGTTGGACTTTTTAGATAGCTTTTGCCAAGCTCCCAGACTCTAAAAAGCCTTTGCATTAGGAGATGTACTCCTATTTTTAGGGTTCAAAAGCCAGCTAAAAAACAAGAACCAGAAGTTATGAATAACAGAGAATTTTACAGTGGAGAGTTGTAAACAGCCGGCTAGTAAAATCAGGATTATTTGGTGGTGGTTGGTGCCCGTTGGTGCATTCCATAGGATGGAAGGCAGAGTGACCAACAGCTCGTGGAGCCAGAACTAGCGACCGACAGACCCAGTACTAGACTGGTGGTAGGCAAAATGACAGGCGGGTGGCTGAGGGCAGACTGAGCTGGTGGGGCAGTGCTCCTTAGAGCCATAGCAGAGAAAGCTCATATAAATTGTCAACTCAGTGTAATGCAACAGTGAAAAGGGCAAAGTTTTTAGGAACAGGACTAGATATATGTAAAAAGAAGTATTAACCATAGACTCTGTCCAGTTGCATATGCTTTGTGTAAACCCTTTAAATCTACTGAGCAAGATTGTGCATGGTTTTACCAGTCATCATACATGCATAGTTTGAAAGCAAATAAAGGAAATAAAGTAGATTTTTATTCAATGACATCCATCGTTCCACAATGATTAAATTTAGTTTTAGAGAGATTCTTTGTACAAATATAATTGTAAATGTCCATAATAGGTTGGTTTGGGGATCTTGGAAGTACTTTCTGTCTGTGGTCTCTTCATTGGATGCCTTAGGAGAGCAAACCGGTTATTCCAGCCAAATTAGACAATCCTGCCAAACTGCCTAACTTGCTCATCAGTGCCTTGAAGTCATTAAAGTTGATTTTTCCATCTTTATCCAAGTCCGCATATTTGGATATATCGTTGAGAGACATTGAACCCTGTAAGTTTTATTTGGGTGGTGGTAAGGGAGTGAAAACAAAGCAAAATAGTTTTATATATGATAACTTTCAGAATAGTGAGTTACAGAACATATTTAAGCTAATTTTTTTCCTTGAAACATGGTTATCTATACACAATAATTTTGAGCAAGCCTTTTCATTTCCTTATAGACGGTGTACAATTTTATCAGGGTATATGTTGGGTACACCTATGAACAATTCTGGAACATTGTTTTTTTCCCAATCAGCCCCGTTCTGTGTTCCTCTTCCAAGATAGAAACGGAGACAATATTCTTTGCCTTTCTCTCAGGAGTTAGAGGCTACATTGGTTTGGGAAAACAGGATGTGGGACCAGGTGTAAAAAAGTAGATCTGCCCTGTCCCTTACTTGGCCTGAGTGAATGGTCTCATTGATGGGTGATGGAGAACTGGGAGAGTGGGGTTAGAAAAGAACTGTAATTCCCCTTCACATCCAACGTAACAGGCTTTTATTGGTTTCAAACACTGCCTTTCAAAATAAAAATATATAAATACAATATTTTCTATTTATAAATATTTATAAATATTTTCCCAAAGTATAATAGAAATATAAAATGAAAATATATCAAAACAGATACCTAAATCATAATTTAAATACTGAAACAGAAGTTTATAAAACAAACATTGAAATACTCCGCTAACCAATATATGCAAAAGCCATTAATTATAATTGTAAGTTTTTTAACTGTTTTCAAAGTTGTTTTTCAAATAGTTGTGACTCGCCCCGTGACCTTAGCGTTGAAGGGTGGGTAACAACTTAAAATACCAACGAAAACAAGAATAATTGACTCTAGAATCACACCAAGATATGTAGCTTGAGTAAAGGGACGTTAAGAAGTGGGACAGATAGGATCTGGCTTAGTTCACAAAGGCTCTCAGTGAATTAACTGACTACCATTCACATCTGTGGAAAAAAGACAAAGCACTGTACTTGGAGCAGTTAAGCTAGAAAGCTAAACCACTGAACTTTTGTTACGGTGCAAAATCTGCTCTGCTCTTGACACTTAGTGGCTCAGCCTCCGTGGCCATTGCATACTCTCCCTCTAGCAGTCCTCTTGTACTGAACAGACAGTCTACAGAAAGGTATAATAGGCCAGGAAGGCAAACCTAACTCGCTGTGCCTTTAACGTCACAGCCAAAGTATGCTTTGGTCCTGCCCAAACCTGCCCTTAATTTAGGGAGATGGCAAGGCAAATGTTAAAATCTGATGACATAAGATTGACATGGGACCCATATTAGTAGGCCTCCATTAGCCTGTGGCTGGGATTTTGTTAATGTTATAGAAACCAGACATGGCGTCTCTGTGCCCAGCCGCTTTTGTTGCAGGCCACAACCAGGATCACAGCACTGCCATTCACTGAACAAGTGCTTCCCAAGAACATTCGGCAACTATTTTTAATCCCAGGCTGCTGCTTGTGGGAAAAGCAAGAGTAGATCTGTGGACGAAGAACAATCTCTTGGCTGTTGCTGGGAGGTGTGAAGGAACTTTGCATTGAATGAATGGCATGACCTTGCTGCTGTGCACCTTGTGAGAGAGGGTTGGGACTTCTGCTCACCACTTTACATGGGGCACAAAGATTGCACTACTCTCAGTAGCTGTACCAGGCACGCCAACAAAAATAAGATACATTTGCAGATAGTTCAGTCTACTTTTGCAGAGCATATTAGCATTTTAAGCATTTACTTTCGCACTGCTTTTTAAAAAGTGCAGCTGCCCCCTTTTTCTCATACTTTGTTTTATTAGCACGCTATGTGGTTGTTTGAGAGAGCGCATTTATCTCTTAGTATTTTAGCTTTTGTGCTAGCAAATGCTGTTTGTGAATGTGACCTGTGGTGCACATTCTTTTTGTGGCATTCTTATCTACTGGGTATTATTATTTCTTTTAATACTTCTATGACTCACATTAAGCTGAAAGACAGTGATTGCCCACCTAAATGGGTATCTGAACATGTATTTCTGCATTGTTCAAAACAAACACTCTAGCCACTAGATTGTACTGATCCTAACAGCTCTGGTGAGTTACATTTTTCAGCTGCAATTTTCCCTTAATGTATATTCCCACTGTCCTTGCTGAACTCATCTCACTTATGACCACAAATCAATAATTTTGTTCCAAAACTATTATAAAAATTACTTTTATGTAAAGTTTATCCCCAATATTAGCTTTCACTAAATACCTAAATGAAACACTTACATTTTAGCAAGGAGCATATATTTTTTAAAGTACCTATTAATTGTGCATAGTTTTCTCTAGATTTCATTTTGCACAGAAATGGATAGACTAGACCAGGCTTCCTCAAACTCGGCCCTCCAGATGTTTTGAGACTACAATTCCCATCATCCCTGACCACTGGTCCTGCTAGCTAGGGATCATGGGACTTGTAGGCCAGAAACATCTGGAGGGCTGAGCTTGAGGAAGCCTGGACTAGACTCTTTGTTTCAGAAGGCACTGGAATACTTATTATGATTTTAAACAGAACTTAAGCAAATTTGCTAACATTTACTCTATACACATTCTTGTTTGGGCCTGTTCTGACAGAGTCTTGTTTATATCCATTGAATACTTTGGGGTCTGGTTTTTTTTTAAAAAATCTTCCTGCTGGAGGCTACCATATTAAAAACTGGATGCTACCATATTAAAAGAGAAAGAAAATTTTGAGGGCTTTATATTGTTGGCATATTCAGCAAGTTCACTAGGTAATTCTTAGAGCACCCTTCTGTTGTTCTAAGTCCTGACTTTGACATCTTTCCATTGTGGTTCTCAATTTACAATTTCCCCACCTATTCTGTAATCCAGTGACACTCTTTATGTAAGTAACTTAGAGAGGACTCTTGCCTCAAAAACCAACAACTAACTTCAGCTAAAATAATAATTTTGTTTTCAAAATTTGATATTATAATCAACTTCCTTGTCTCTAGCTACTTAAGATTCTAGCAGTAACTAAAATTTCACCATAACACGTTCATAGATTGCCCAGTGTTTTGTATAATCAAACCCATATATTTGTCTGAAGAAACCCTTAAAATGATAATTAAAATGTTTGAAAAACATTTTGATGGAGAGATTTCAATGTTTGAAAACATGATTTCATCTAAATTAAAACTTTTCAAGTGTGATCAACAAAAACAATCTAAATATTGCAAATGTTTTTCTGAACAATATTTTCAGCATATAAAGTAAAGACAAACATTCAAGCATCAGTGTACTAGATTTCTTTTTGCCTTGTTACCTTTTGTAAAACATGCTTTTCTTAGGATCAGATTATCCTACTTTTCTCAGGTTGCCTAACAGCTACAAATAATCATTATAGAAGCAGTTCACCAAAGTAAAGCCTGTATTAATTTCATTCAGACTTGGATATGAAGCTACATAAATGATTACAATGAATGGAAGCTGTTGTCTATCTTACTGAATTATTCCCACATTGCTGTCCCTCCCCATCCCTCCCTTGCTGTCCAGTCATGTTTTAAACTCTTCAGAGCTTCGTTGGACTATGTCCCTTGTTTGTCCTTTAGTGAATTGGATTTGTTTGGAAAATACCACAAATTAGATGCAGGCTTCAATAAATATTAATGTTATCTAGTGTAATTGGCAGTGCAATTTGGAAGACTTACCAAAACATTTGAGAAGTGGCTCTGAATCAAACTTTTAAGTCCGTCCATGGAAAGCAGATGCTTGCTACCTTCTTTCATAGCATACTGAGTGAAGAGACTTAAGAGTTGGTCACTATTAAATTCTGCCATATTTTTGTATATTCGAAAGCTGTAAAAGAGCAAACAAAGTTAATATATTTTGAAGTTTATAGAGGGGAAATACATTGATTTAATACGACATCTACATAGGTATGTGGAAAATGTAGTTTTATATAGCAATTACAATGAAGCCATTTTCTCTTAAGTTGCTAATTCTGCTCATACAACATTAATTGCAAGCTAACTGACATCATATGTGAAACTTCTGACATGTAAGAAGCTGCGGTATTTTCTCCTGTGGAAAAACTTTATCATGTTTTCCTGAAATATATTTTTCCTGGAAAGATAAAAACACATTTTTCTTTATACACTGTGGTGCTGAAAGTAGTAGAATTGAGGACATTCATAGAAGACATCCAAAAAGACATAAAAGAAATAAATCATAATTACCTAATACTCCAAAAGCAGAGGCTCTGCAAACGCAATGTGAGAAGCTCAGGGCTGAGGCATCCTTTTATGTCTCTCCCGCTCCACCCTGTTATGCCTCTCACTCCGCCCTGATTATGAAATTTGTCTTTGCTGACAGATGTTGGATGTGTTACATACTTTTAACATTCAAGTTTATTTTTTTTAAAGAACAAAATATGGTAATTGGATGCACCCTGCCGGTGTATCTTAGAAGCTTTGCTTTTTTCCTTTTCAGATGTGTTTTTGGGATAAGGAAATAGCTGGATATTGCTAGAACGTTGTTATATTTTTAACAGCAGCCCACGCTTTTGTCAGGTCTATATAGGATCTTTGTAACCAGGCACATTGCAGTATTACAAGTTTTTCCTGATTCCCCTCATTCATACTTGTAATACATCTGTGGTGTAAGTAGGAAATGCCACAGCATGCCCTGGCACATGCTAGCTCTGGAAGGCCCATGTCTGATAGTTAAGTCTATAGTGATAAAAGAAGCATATGCACAAACATGCCTCTAGCCACCAAGCAACTGTCCCCCCACAGATATGCTCCTTGCAGTGCAGTTGCAGCAACAGTGAGACCCTGCCCCTCTGCTGGCTTATATTCCCTCACCTGGTGGGTTGTACACCGACAACCTGAGACGTCTTCTGCATGGAACTCATTGCCTCTCTTCTTGCTTCAAGCATCTCCTGGTTCTCAGAGACAGTGGGTTGGGGGAAGGTGGGGAGTCTCCCGACCCATCTGTCGCTTGAACAGCCTCTTCTTCTGCCACATCCTGCACACCTTCCTTCACCTCCGACTCTCCCTCCTCCCCATGCCCTGGCTCCTACTTGCGGGTGGCGTCAAACCCCATAAGTCACTGGTCCCCTCTCCGGGGTCACTCTCTCGGTCCCCTGCCTCCGCCACACACTCTTCAGAGCCCCGTCAGTCCCTGACATAGCAATGCACTTAGCATAGCTTCATACTAGATAGCACACCTGTAGCCCTTGAAAACATCTATCCTTTCAAAGGAATTAAGTAACCTAGAAGAAGGGTTTTTTTCTTCCGCTGCTCTGCCTATATTTAGTTTTCAAACAGATTTACTGAGGGAACAAGAGTTTCAAGCAGAGAGAGAGAGAGAGAGAGAGAGAGAGAGAGAAAGAAAGAAAGAAAGAAAGGGAGAATGAGTTATAAAATGACTATTAAGTCATCCTGATTTTACCACAATTCCATGTAGTTTTGGCATTTTAGCAGGATGTTAGAAACTAATAAGATACTTAGACAAATGGTTTTCAGAAGAGGTAGGTAATACAGGTAGGTGGCAGCTACCTGTAGTTTGTAAAATAATATTTTAAGCAAAGTATACTGACTTCATTGGCCGGTAGTAGTATATCAAATTTCAAATCTGAATTCAGGACAAACTAAGCTGATACTTTTAATGAATTCTCTATATCACTGGTTCCCAATTAGCTATTTACTGAGGACCCCCTATATTTCAAAGGCCAAGCCACAGACCCCCTACTTTTGAAAAATTTTATAGCTCCATGGTAGTTACCTCTGCAGAGCAATTTTTTGAACAAAATATGGGGTAGCCCCTAATAAGCAAAGGATTTTAGGTATATTAAAAAACAGACTAGGGCTGAGCGATACCTGGTTTTCAACATTGTGATATATCAGCAGCTAAACATCACAACATTCCGATATATCATGATGTCTGAAAAGGAAGATCAGGCATGGGGATGAGGGAAGGAACAGTCACAGAGATCTGTTAAGAGAGTCGAGTAAGTATTTGTGAGGGAGTGGGGTGGGTGCCACTGCTGGTCTGCTTCAGGTTACTGCATTAACTGCACCTTATTCGTGATGATGTTTTAAATCTTCAGAACGACGCACCTGTTTGTTATGACAATGAAGAACACTGCTACTGTTGTATTGTTGGCTGCATAGCACTGATTTGTTACCATGATGATGCCTGCTGCCATTTACTCCCTGTTTATCTCCTCTACATCTAAACACCCCCACATTTCTCATAGGGCGTATGCTATATAAACTGGGTGTGTACATTGAATCTAGGCAGCTTAATGATTGGCCTAGGGCGCTAGGATATTTCATTCTGAAGTTATTGCTGGCCTAGAAGGAATATAGTCCTTTCCATCATTCCATTTCTGATATCTCCTGATAATAAGATCTAAGAAAACTTATTAATCTTCAGTTATAAACTGTTATTCATCTTGTGCATTTCTGTACCCCCATCTGTTGTATTGATAAATGTATTTACAACAGAACAAATCTTTGCTAATGAATTTATTTGCTTATTCTCAAAGCCTGCTCCAAAGGTAGTATGATGCTGAGAGACATGATGTTGTTTGACAGGGTTAAAGGAAAGGCAATAGCTGCAGGAGACTCAGGAAGTAGGACTTCTAATGCAAACAGGCAGAAGTATTGCATGTTTGGATGAAGGCATGCCAAGAGAAGCAATCACTATATAAAAGCTAGTTCCTAAGTTCCATCCTGCTCTGCCAAACTCAGACGGGTCCAACATTCATACTGTTTCACTACAAAATAAATAAATAATAATAATAATAATAATAATAGTAAAGTTTGTTTATATCCCGCCCTCCCCAGCGGAAGCCGGGCTCAGGACGGCTAACAACAATCAAATAATCAAACAATCAAATAATCCAACATTCTAAAAACATTTCATTATAAAAATTAATTAAAATCAAATTAATGGCAACCGTTGAGCAAAATTCTGTGCAGATTGCCAGAGGAGGGAGTCAGGCTGGGCCCTGACCAAAGGTCTGGTGGAACAGCTCTGTCTTGCAGGCCTTGTGGAAAGATGTCAGGTCCCGCAGGGCCCTAGTCTCTTGTGACAGAGCGTTCCACCAGATTGGAGCCGCAGCTGAGAAAGCCCTGGCTCTAGTTGAGGCCAGCCTAACCTCTCTGAGGCCTGGGACCTTCAGGATGTTTTTATTTGCAGACCGTAGGTTCCTCTGTGGGGCATACCAGGAGAGGTGGTCCTGTAGGTACGAGGGTCCTAGGCCGTATAGGGCTTTGAAGGTTAAAACCAGCACCTTAAACCTGATCCTGTATTCCACCGGGAGCCAGTACAGCTGGTATAGTACCGGATGAATGTGATCTCGCAGCGAAGACCCCATAAGGAGTCTCGCCGCGGCATTCTGCACCCGCTGGAGTTTCTGGGTCAGTCTCAAGGGCAGCCCCACGTAGAGCGAGTTACAATAATCCAGTCTGGAGGTGACCGTCGCGTGGATCACAGTGGCTAGGTCAGGGCGAGAGAGATAAGGGGCCAACTGCTTAGCTTGGCGGAGATGAAAAAATGCCGCCTTTGTTATAGCTGTAATCTGCGCCTCCATAGAGAGGGAGGTATCGAAGATTACACCCAAACTCTTAACGGATGGTGCTGGCACTAATTGCACCCCCGCAAGAGATGGGAGTTGCCCCCTCAATCCCATATCGTCCCGTCCCAGCCAGAGGACCTCTGTCTTCGAAGGATTTAACTTCAACCGGCTTCCACGTAACCATCCAGCCACAGCTTCCAAACATCTGGTCAGTGTGTCTGGGGCCGAGTCAGGATGGCCATCCATCAACAGATAGAGTTGGGTGTCATCGGCATACTGATGGCAACCCAGCCCAAAACTCCGGACAAGCTGGGCGAGGGGGCGCATAAAGATGTTAAAAAGCATCGGGGAGAGTATCGCACCCTGAGGCACTCCACACACCAAGGAGTGGCGCGATGACAATTCCCCCCCCAAGCGCCACCCTCTGTCCCTGACCAGAGAGAAACGAGCGCAGCCATTGAAGGACTGTGCCCTGGATCCCCACATCGGCAAGGCGGTGGTCCAGGAGTTCGTGATCGACCATGTCGAAGGCTGCTGACAGGTCTAGAAGAATCAGCAGCCCCGACCCGCCTCGATCCAGCTGCCTGCGGAGATCATCTGTTAGGGCAACCAGAGCCGTCTCGGTCCCATGACCAGCGCGGAAGCCGGACTGGAATGGATCCAGAGCCGATGTTTCACCCAGAAACCTACCAAGCTGTTCAGCAACCGCTCTCTCAATCACCTTACCCAGGAATGGAAGATTCGAAACCGGGCGGTAATTGGATAGATCTAAGGGATCTAATGATGTTTTCTTTAAGAGCGGGCGCACCACTGCCTCCTTCAATTCCCCTGGAAATATCCCGGTGCCAAGGGACAAATTGATGATATCCCCCAGGGGGGCCCACACCTCGTCTGGACACGCTCTAATCAGCCAAGACGGGCACGGGTCAAGAGGACAGGTGGTGGGCTTTCCAGCTCGGAGGAGTCTGTCCACATCGGCTGGGGATATCCGGTCAAAGTGGTCCAATACTGGACCCGAAGACAGAAAATGTCATTTCTTCCTGTTATCAACTATAAAATCTACCTACAGTATACATTAAAGTGGGAAAAACAGAAATTTATTTTGCAATTTTGGCAGTTTATGTATTGGTGGAGGGTGGGGATGAAATCACATGTACATGTACATGATCCGTAATGGTGTCCGTTTCCTAATCGTAAAGGTGATTCAATAATGTATGGAAGGGATGCTGTGGATTGTTTTAGGGATCCAGATTGGAGATCCTGTCTCAGATGTAGCTGCAGCTCTTTCTTCTCCAAATTTGGTGGATACCTTTTGGTTTGTGCAAGTTGAGGATGTGGACATAATTCTTGGGAAAGTGTGGTCAACTACATTCTTGCCTATCCTGGCTTACAACAGCACTTTAGGACTGAATTGCTTGGTGATAAATATCCCATTTAGTAAGTATCCCATTAGAAAAAGGAACAGATTTTTAAAATTAACAATCAGTCTCCAATACACCATTCTTAGACAACATATCTGAGTGTGTTGTGGTATTTCGCCTTGTAAAATCTGGTTTTGTTTCGTTCAGGTAATTGGGAATGGCAGTGAATAAAGGTGGCATTTAGTTCTAGTTTTTTTCTTTTAATTTTTTTTAAAAAAAGAATAAAATTTACTGGTTTATTCTATAGGACAGAGTTTAATTGGGCCAGTGCCAGAATATAGCACGGAAGCTTTCACCTACTTTTCATGAAATATCTGACCTCAGAGCCCTCCAGTTCTGTGCCTTCAGTGAACATTTCTTATAGGAATTCTATAAATGAGCATGAAAATGGTGGATGTGATTGGCACCATATCTTGTAATGATTGCAGTTCTGTAGTTGGTTACCACGACACCATGGTTTCTGGAATGAACATAATATTTAAGATTAAATATGGCACACAGTAATATTAGATGTATAATACTAAGTCTCACTAAGAGTAGACCCCTGGAAATCTGTACTTAGGTTATTGATTTCAGTCATTTATTCTGAATATAACTCATATTGGATATCACCCATAGTAAACAGTCTAAGATAATCAGATTTGTACTCATGATAGGAGATACCTGGTTTAGATATCCAGAGCACTGGCAGATATAGTAGAACATAACTCCATGTCCTGCCCATGTGATTCTGTTCTTAAGCACCACTCCCAACTCTTTCCATTCCATGTATGTGTCATGATGTACAATGAAGGTGTGCCTGCATCTCTAGATTCAGATGGCCTATTAGGAAACAATCAGCAAAGTTCAAATTTTGAGGTGCACAGCATCCTTGCATTCAACAAAGGCTCCAGACACCAGTGACTAACATCATATTGCAGCTTCTATTGGTGCTCTTTTAATCCTGGAACAATTAATCTATGGCGGCAGTCCTAAACTAGAGTAAGCCCCAGGGAACTTACTGGGGTTTGCTTTTGACTAGACATACTTGGGATTGTGTTGTAATTGTCACCTGTGTCCTGTGAGTCAGCAGATGTTTGGATCTTAGAATGGAACCACCTATCCCTTCCTTAATTGTTTGTGGTTAATCAACTAATTATCTGTTGGCTGGAATGTCCACACTTAATTTGTGGTCTGTAGCAATTTATTTTAAAATTCATAGGGTAATTCATATATCCTTTGGAATATATAATTGTATAAGCTTCTAGCAGGTCAAAGGACAAGAATGCAATGGGCCGGCCAAGTCAGGGTGACAAGGACCATAGGGAGGGCTCTGGTGGGTTGGACCCCTTGCTGGGAGTGGGGGAATCTTTAAACGAATATCCCAGTGAGGGAAATCCGGGGTAGGGGGTTCCACATCCATTCTTTATACAACATGGGATGGGAAACTTCCAGCCTGTGGGCTCACAAGAAGGTCCTAATCTGGGCCCACAAGAAGGTCCAGTTATGCCCACAAGGCCATTTCCCCCAAATCATTACTGGTGATGCTAGCTTAAGGGGTGGGAAATTTTTGGCAAGTCTGCCCCACACTGTTCTCTTCAGTCTCTAAAAAAGGATCTGTGTGTGACAGCCTTTTTTTATTTGAGGTCTGCTTTCTTTTTTATTTTCTTCATTGTTGTGTGATGGAGCAGTTGCTGCCAGAACCAATGTGTGCTCTATGCCTTGCAGAGTGAGTGGTAAACTGGCAGGCCCAGACCAGTGCTGTATCATTAATAAAAGACCACTCAATAGCCTGCTGCAAGAGATTTACCAAGTGCTTTGAAGATAAAATTGTTAAGTTGCAGCTTGTGGTTTCTACATCAGTTGTTGCAGATGGAAGATGTGGACAGGAGACTTGTAGCAGTGAGAGGAGCTACATGCCCTCTCAATCTCTGCTCATCACGGCTGATAAAGTCTAGAAGTAAGTGACTGACTCGATGGGTGCAGGGAATGGTTAATGTCTCATTGTGAAAGGGAGTCATTGAAAGAGGCAGTGGTGCAGCCCGGCTTGAAAAAGTCCTCCCAGGATCCAGAGGTCTAAGAAAACTACCACCTAGTCCCTGATATTTTCTTCTTGGGCAAGATGCTCTAGAGATACAGGTATGCCTTGAGGAAGCAGTTTATCTAGACCTGGCTCAATATGGTTTCAGGTCCAGATTTAGCACTAAAGCAGCCTTGGTCCTCCTGGTTGATGGCCTTTATTGGAAGACAGATGGAGCGGGAGTTGGTTCCCTGTAGCTTTTCCTTGACCTCTCAGTGGTTTTTGACACGGTTGACCATGAAGTCCTTCCGGAATTACTCTGGAAGATGGTACTCGGAGGCACTGTACTGTGGCGGTTCTGCTCCTACCTGCAGTGCTATTTGTACTAAGAGACTGTTGCTCAGCTCCGTGGCTTTTGAGCTGTAAGGGTACTGTAAGGTTCCATTCTGTCTTCTATGCTGCTATGAGGCATATTTCCAGTACAAGAAGGTGCACGTGCTTGTTCGCCACACAGCCACTCAGATGATTTCTCCACAGTCACGGTGACATTCACACCATCTTGTGTCAGACGCTCACAGACGGCATGAAGCACTGTTTAATTGAATTTTTTCCTCACTGAAAACTGTATCCAGTACAGTCAGAATAAAAGCCACTTTCAAATGGGCTAGAAAAGAGGGGATTTCTTTACACTGTTCATGTCTCTTATCCACATGCAACTGGAAGGAAAGTTTAAAAAATGTTTTTGTGGCAAGAAAGAAGTCAGTTGAATACACCCTAAAATTAAATACATCTTAGGGTGTGGTTTCCAAAAGCTTGCTCTCTGAAGTCTGATAAGGATGGATAGTTGCCATCCTTTAACTGCCGAGAATGGAAAAGGTCCAAATAACCCTTAGGGGCAAAAAGGGTGTGTGCTGCAGATAACTCTAAGAAGATATATAATTAAAATAGTGTATATAATTTTGAGTTCAGTATGAATCTTTGGGCTGGCACATGCATGACATTTTATCATTTTGCTATGCTAAGAGGTTTTGCATCTACACAATCATTAAAATAATTCAGTTACAGATATGCAAATACCCAGTTGATTGTACCTAAGGACTATCTCAAGCATAATGTGAGATCCTATGGATATTGCTCTGAGGTAAAGTGCATTATATAAACCCTGGGGTAATGATGCAGAAACGTATAAAAGCATAAACACATCAGAAATAATAGGGAAATGTATAAACAGTTTTGAATATAATGCTTGTAGAAAGTTATCTCCCCTGAAGATAACTTTGTGATAGTATATAACAATAATGGCAGTCACTTTAATTTGGATCCATTTGTAAAAGAAGATTTTCTGTCAGGCTCCAGCAGAGGGAGATATCAGAAATTTGCTTCCTCTTCATGCCTTTTTCCTTTTGAGTTGTGCCTTTTAGAATATAAGATTAGGGGACGAGAGTACCTGTGTTTATTGATCTTATATAAGCTGTTCTCATAGTCTTTTTGGCTAAAGAGCAGATTAAAAATACTGCTAGTGAGGAAGTGCCTAAGGATGCTCATTCATGTCCTGTTGAAGTGGCTGGCTGCATCTTTCGATTAATAAACTAGTTGTTACGTGTAACTAGTGTTTCATAAACAGCAAATGTAGGTCACCAGAGTGTGTTGAAGTGGAGAACATCAGATTGTGTGTGTGTGTGTGTGTGTGTGTGTGTGTGTGTGTGTGCATTGTTCGTAGTAAGCCTGGAAAGAGCCAAGATTTAGGGTATCACAAAGTACGGCTCACATCCTAATTGGGATTGTTGAAACAGAAAAGTGGGTTGGAGCTGCTCCAGGCCTAGTTACCTCTGGCTGGAGATCTATTCGTACAGAAAGAAGATGAGCACAGGAACACAAAGGAAGAAGTGGCACGTTGGAGGGGCTGGTGTTGCACAAGAGGATTGTAGGAAGTGAGCAGGAATGTGGGAGTAGGCAATGGGTGCACCTAGTAAGGTTTCTAGATTGGTATACAGATGGTTAACTGGGAAATTATTGGGAAAAACTGATATGAGTTAAATTTGCTGGAGAATATATTGATGGGGAATTTTTCATTCACCAGGACAAATAGATATAAGTGGCGTGTTATAAATTAGCATGAGATAGAATTCAAGTGAACCAATGTCGTCCTTATCCAATGAACCAAATATTTCATTGATTCTAATAAATGAATGGGCATGTATTAAATATGGATGGAATGTGTCAAGTTTCAGAAACTTCAAAAGCTCATCTTTCAAGTTATTCTTTTCCTTAGATAATGGAATGCACTTTTCACAAGACTTAGTTTTAACTCAACTTTATGTATTGCTTACTCTCACATTACACTATACTACAGTAGGGGAAGTGATTGTAATCAACCCAAGTGAGATGTGTGAGGTGTCGGCTTTTGTATCACTTCTCCTCCTGTCATCACCCCCACCACACCCTGTGGAGCAAATTGTTCTTTTTAGCTCAAGTTGTTCTGCTCTTGCACAGCTACCACTCAGTTTAACAACCTTACTGAAAGAAATATCCTGTGACGACTGTACCCATAATGTAATGATAGCTTAGAGAATAAAGCAGTTCACATTTATTGAGATGTTTTTATTGACATAATCTTGTTCTCATGCCTCAGAAAGAAACCAGTCTGTTACTTTAGGGTTTCGTCCTTTATGATTTTGTTTTGCTTTCTTTCTAGAAATTGTAGTGCTCTTGTATATTCTTGTAGGGCGTACTATTGGCTTCACCCCATTAGTTTGGCCATCACAGCCTCAAATTCTTCAAAACTGACTTCTCCATCATTATTTTTGTCCATCTCTTTGAATACGGCATCAATAGTAGAAGCCTGTGATTTTAATACAAAACAAGAAGGTCAAATCAGTGGATGTCACCTTAGTGACAATAATTTTGCTATTTTCTCTCTACTTTGAGATTTGCTGTCTCTGTGAAGCAGTCCCTGGCTTATACTTACTCAAGTCACTGTGTGGTTCATTTTTAAAGTTTCTTAGGTTACCATTTGATATTTGGCTTCCCCAGTTGTTTAACAATGAGGGTCTATATAGATTGTAATCCTACACACACACACTTAGACTAAGTCATACTCAGAGTAGATCTGCTAAAATCGATGGATGTAAGTTAGCAGCCAAGTGGCTCTATTCTGAATATAACTTTTAAGATACAGCCAGTCGTTAAATAATTTGAGCACTTAGTAAGAACTAAGTGCTTTAAGGACTGGAATGCCAGTCGTTAAATATTTTACTATAAATAAGATACTAAAACTGATAATTATAGCACTGGTGCTACAATAACAAGCAAATTTCTTAAACGTAATGGTCAGTTTTGCTCCTGCCGTGGAGGACACCTACTGACATGCTGCTCATCTAAACTTCAGCCCAGCATTTATTGTGTCTCTGTTTCTGTGATGGGTTGCTTACAGTGTTAGTCCTGCTCAGAGTAGACCCATTGATAGCAATGAGCATGACTAACGTCATCAATTTCAGTGGGTCTAGTCTGAGTATAACTTATGTGCCAATGAACCTCCAGCAATCTATCTCAGGCATTGTGGAGTAAATATATATACATTAAATAAAACAATGTACAGTACATTATGGGACTATAAGCACATGCCTCATTAGGAAAAATGGAAATGCTTGGGGCTTCACTCTTTTAAATTCTGCGCTTTCTGCAGTCTTGCTCTCTTCACCCCCAGTTAAATATTTGGCAAATATTTCTGTAATTGCTTTTGGACATTTCCACACACTTTCTTATGCTGTCTCAATGAAACAATTATGGACTTGCCTTTGGTACATTTGGAAATTCCTTCTCAATTAATTCTTTCAGTTCACATTGGGATAGTTGATTAGGATCCCCCCCTTTTGAAGCATACTTGGCAAAAACCTTTCTCAATTCTTCAGTAGATGTCTTGGCCATTTTATAGAACTCCTGAAAAGGTAATGTTCCAATGTGCTCAAATTAGAAATAAAGAAAAGAACACAAAACTAGAATAAGCTAACAAAAAATCACCACAAAAGATGATAGAAATATGCAAATCACTTGATTATTATTTATATTTCACTCTTCTATGAAAAACTAAACAAAGTGACTTACAAATAAAAACAAAATCAAAAGATAACAAAAGCAGTCATAACAGTCAATCAGGATTATTTAAAAAACAGTGCAAATAACATTGTTTAAAACTGTTATCTGCAACAGTTTTCTGTACATGTTACAGCTTCTGTTTTTCAGTCTTCCACAATTGCAGCTACAGGGCAAATTCATGTATTTAAACCTGTTACCTTATCCTGATCAAATTGCATGTCCATTGATGGCCCCCCACATTTCTGTTTGCAATTTGTATGTAGCCTACTGACTGCCTGAACAGATTTATTGCAGCAGAAAATATATGGGTGTTTTTTTTACACATTTATTCAAAAGTTACAATACAGCTTTGTCCACGGTCATAATATCACAGAATGATTACTCCATTCTTCAATCCCACATGTCTGTCATGTTGGCTCACCAAATACCCTCAGTAGGAACCCTACTACCAATCTGGTTTACTAGACATTTTCAATCAATATATCCCGTCCACAGACACGTCTGCAATGCTGTTGGCATTAAAATACCTGGTTCTTCAGTGTTTATGATGAAGACTACCTACAGCTGCACCAGTATGAAGCAAAAGCAATAGAGTAATGTATTTGAATTTACATGTTACATACTCAGGATGAATGCAAGGACAAGCAACATTTTGAACATAGTTTTTATCTAGAACAGTATTAGAAAGATTGGGAAGCAGGTGATCAACACAGAAGACAGGCGAGCAGCAGATAAAATGGTATATGGCATGAAGAAATAAAAGTTGAAAAAACTGAATTTCTTGATATCCCGGCTTTCTGTCTGCCACTTTGTGGAGGCAAAAAAACCCCACCTGGTGATACCCACTCACTCTACAATTTCTAGGTTCATTTCCTTGGAAGCACACCCTGCCCATTTCAAATTACTTCCAATTAAGTGTGTTTTAGGAATACTAACTTGGAACTTCATCTTTTGCAAAGTTCAGTTCCCTGATCCAGCAAGGGAATTGTAATGATCAGCTACAGATGGGCTATTCATTGTTGGTGGGGATGTGCAATCCTAATTCTATTGAACGGTTTAAGAAAGGCACTTCCATAGCCACTGTCTCACATTGTTAATTCTAACAATAACATTCTTGTAGCATGATTATAATAGGATTTGAGCCGTTGCATTTAAGCAACTGAACTCTGTGGAGGATTAGTGCTAGGGCATACCTACTTCGTGGTTTTTCAATTCATGCCCCTCAGAAGGGGCCTTGGGGGGGGGTGAATATTGCGCACGCACCCCCCCCCTTATAGGGGGGTTGCTACAGGTTGAAAAAAATTACACAGCTTTTCATATGGCATTCCCACAATGCAATACTATATAGTAGAATTGCATGACAACACTTGCTGTTTTGTTAGCAATGACATCTCTAAATAATAAGTGATACTATACTGCCAATAGTAAAGCAATTTAAATATGGATATCAAATGATTTCAGAACTAGTTGCAAGTGCCAGTTCTAAATTAATTTGTGCTGCAGGCTGAAAATGGGGCTTGTTTTTCAGACTGACCAGATGAGTTTTAAAATGGATAAGAAGTTACAACTCGGTGTCATGCAGGGTAGTAGCCCAAGACTGAGTAAACTACAGCTTCCAGGGCAATTATTTAAAACAAGCATAGATTATCACATGAAATTCAGATCTTACTTACCTTGCTCTGCAAACCTAAAACCCCCTGAAATTGTCAAGGCAGCTTTAAAAGACACAGTTTGAGACTGGCATTCTTATAGTCATCTGAGGCAGGAGTGTCAACCTGATTGTGAAATGTTTGTGTTGTTTGTTGCTATTAACAATAATAATTAATAGTTTAAGTTTGTTTGTACTTCTTTCCCATGTCTTTGTTTCCTAATTATATTTCTGCAAGAAAGAACTCCCTTTGACTAGGGTTGCCACCTTTGTTCTGGCAAAATACAGGACCGGGAGGGGCGGGGCAGTTGGGGCTGATTCCCCCCCCCCCATCATGCTTCAGAGCAATCCATTGCAATCTACTGCAGCCTAAGAGGATGGCGCTGGAATTTGACACAGAAAATGCCCTTTCCCACACGTCCACCTCCCAAACCTCTGAGGACAGTGGATCTAGCAAGAGAGTCCTGTACACCTGGAGATATTTCAGATATTTGTGACCAGAGTTGTTTAGGGCTTTAGTGTGAGCACAGTGAATTGGGCCTGGAAATAAACTGGGATCCAGTGCAATTCTTTTAAAAATAGTGATAGGAGTTCTAAATGGAATCTCAAGTAATCTGGCAAATTGAAGTTTCTGGGTCGTCTTCCAGGGCAGCCCCATGTAGAATATTGTGGTCCAATCACTTCTGTATAGGTTAGCATTAGTGAAGGGTTTGTTACCATTTTGGTGCTAAGTGGGTTTTTTCCACTAGGCTAACTTTTCACTCTTTTAAGCTGTTGCGAGTTTTTATTCATGTGAGTTTTATCTTCTTCTAGCGTTGTTTTAGAGTTGTCTATATTTTTAAAGTTTTTAAGCTATCCTTGTAATGCTGATGGGCCACTGAAGGACAGGAATACATTTGGTGGAGGGAGGATATTTGCTACAGATGCTTTGAGCTTCCAAGCAAAGAAAAAAAAGTAGATTTTTCTTCTTATCATCAGATTACAGGTGAAACTTGAAAAATTAGAATATCGTGGAAAAGTTCATTTAGTTCAGTAATTCAATTTAAAAGGTGAAACTAATATATGAGATGTGTAGTGGCTCTTGATGCACTAACTCCAGCCTCAGTCCACTCCTTGTGAAAGTCCCCAACACATTTGAATGGTCTTTTCCTGACAATCCTCTCCAGGCTGCGGTCATCCCTGCTGCTTGTGCACCTTTTTCTTCCACACTTTCCCCTTCTGTATAACTTTCCATTAATGTGCTTCGATATAACACTTTGAGAACATCCAGCTTCTTCTGCAATTCCCTTTTGAGGCTTTTCCTCCTTGTGGAGGGTCTCAATGATGGCTTTCTGCACAACTGTCAGGTCAGCAGTCTTCCCCATGATTGTGCTTCCTACTGAACCAGACTGAGAGACCATTTAAAGGCTCAGGGACCCATTGCATGTGTTATGGATTGAATAGCTACTGCACCTTTTCACAATATTCTCATTTTCTGAGCTTGTTAATTTAGGATTTTCATCACAATTATAACAAATAAAGGCTTGACATATCTCGCTTTGCATGTCATGAGTCTATCTCATATATTAGTTTCACCTTTTAAGTTGAATTACTGAAATAAATGAACTTTTCCACGATATTATAATTTTTTGAGTTTCACCTGTATGTCTTCAGTGTTGTATCAGCTGCTTGCTGTTATGAAACATCTAATATTGTTTTCATAAGAGTGAATGGTGCGTTCTTTGTGTAGCATTGATCCTCAACCATATTTGACAGAAATTTCATTAGTTCATATATACCCTTTGTGTGTACATGGGAAGTGGAAGAGTAAAATTGCCATATGATGATAAACTAAAATCTCAATTGAGCAAAAATCTTTTAGCCTCTTGCATTCTAAGCTTCAGTCTTAGCAAAATGCTTAAATGTTAATTTAAAGTTAAATCAATGTAAATATTATTTGAAATCACTTGGTCAACTCACCTAACACAGTGTTGAGGCCTTTGTTTTTCTTTTTGTAAGTTTGATTCTCCCTTTTCTGCTTAAGTTTAACTGGGTCAGGCCCATTTTTTTCTGGGAAAGGATTTCTAAAACGCAGAAGATCCACATAGTAAATTCACTGGGCGCTACACCTTCATTAGAGCAAAGCACACCCAGTATACTGTCAGTAGCTTAATATAAAGAACAGAGCTAATGTTGAAACTCTTCCCTGACCCTCAACATCTCAGTTTCAGTGGTAGTATCATCTGTGGGTTGAACCTATTTTTATTGTATACAATGTTGCTGTACTAGAAACATGGGAAGATTTATGGGCATGCAAGGTGGTGACCCGAGTGCTTTGTATAGCATAGAAATAATGTAAACCAAAGTAAATATTTTTCTTCGTTAAGGTCATTGACATGCCTGAACACAATCCTGGAGACATGGGAGGAACAATGAGACTAGGGGAAAGGAAAACTATCTTTAATACAAAGGACTCTATCTTAAGTAAGTCTTAAGTTCTTTGGCAAATGTATTTGCTTCTGTTATATATATGTTTTTTTAAAAAACCCATATCTGTATGTGAAAATAATACATATTGATATAATGTTTGCGGGCCTTAAGTGTAATAATGGTTTGATTCAGTACCTTTTCTTAATATTTAGTTATGATCATGGAAAAATAAGGGGCCTAATGTGTATCATCCAAAAAAGTAATAAGTAGTCATATTCCCTTTTCTTCAGAAGTCCTGCTTTTTAATATACGACACAGTCTTTATGGTTTAATAAGACCAACTAAAATTTGTTGACCTGTTCAGATTTATGAAAAGTGTCCTTTCCTTGTAAAGCATAAATCAAAAGCCCCCTTGATACCATAAGAAAGCACAAAGCACCTCGTCTTCCCCCTTTCCTTTCCCGGCTGTAGTAGGGATCCTCAAATTTCAGAAAATAATTCAAATACCTTCAGAAAACCAGTCCCGGTTCTTTCGGTAGTTGATTGATTGCAGCCCATTTGCATATGAAGCTTCGGGAGTGCCTCTTGATTAACGCCAATTATCCAGATTAAGGAGGAACCTTCCTCAAAGTAACAGAGGCTAGTCTATGATGGGGGCACACTCCCAGATCGCTCCCGTTCTGCCTTCCAAGTTGGCAGACACAGGGTTGCACGACACTGTGGGATGCAGTGGACTTCCCAGACCCCACTGGAAAGCACCAGGAGGATTTATGCCTCATGGCTTCCCTTTCCCCTGCCTGAACTTCTTTGAAGCCCCTGGAAGGGCTACGGAGAACAACCGCCATTGAATTGTGGGCATGGCTGGAAACCTGTACTTCACATTCTAAGTTGTGCACTAGCCAAGCACAGCCTGCCTACAATCTATCCTTTATTATTGTTGCATATTTGTTCTAACTTTTCCATCCCGGGTTGAAAAAGAGTACATTCACATGAAAACTGGATTTTAAAAAACTCCGTCAGAATTGTGGTTCAGTAAATATCAAACACAGGCTGTGTTGCATTCTTCAACATTCAAATTCCAGAAAATGAGGGGTGCTAAAAAGTTGTAACATGACTTAGGCATTCAGAGTGTATTTTGATTACATTTATATATTTAGGTAAGTTTAATGTGTGTAAAATTGCATACACATCATTTAAAATGATTGCCAAGCACTTGAAGTTATATTATTATTATTATTATTATTATGCATTACATGACACTTTCAGGTGGTAAAATTAAAATTCTTTGCTTTTATGGAAGCAGTTCATGTGCTCCTTCATCAACCATAGATTTACCAAGCTAAACGTTATCCAATCACAAAATTAATAGCAGATTTGAATTTCTCACACCCAAAAACATATTTTAGGACCCCTCATTGAATAAATTAGCAAAAATTAAGTTTCGCCTGCTAAAATAACACACCGTAACACACATGCCACTGAAGATAAGAACTTGTCAAATAACAAACCTATTAAGCTATTCATTTTCATGTAAGCTGTATAATTTCGCCTTTAGGCAGTATTGTTTTTGACAAGTAGTGCAATAAGCATAATCATAATACTTTGGATTTATAATTAAAACACTGGTATTAATTAGGAAGACATTGTTAAGGAGCCATTTAACTCATAACGTGAGGAGTGTAATCTCTCAGCCCTCCCGGAAGAGGCACTTATAGTTGCTGTGAGAGATGGAAGCTCCAGATTGCTTTCCTGTTTGTAAATAACTGGCTTGGGGGGGAAACTAACTTGGAAAAAAAGACAGAAATTTCATGATTGTGTGATCATTTGTTTAGATTGGTGGCTGTGGAGTCAGTGAAATACCCCCCTGCTTTTGTTGACCTGGGGCATATGCTTGTTTTAGATATATCAGTTTTCTAGCTCCTTTATTCATGATCTTATTATTGTAAGGAAGCTTTGCTTCAAGGCAAAGGAATAGTTTTGGGTCACTGCAGTAAGAGTGCCTCATTCACTTTCTCCGAGACTGGCTGGCCATCTCCATGGGAGGGTTTGTGACTTCCTTATGACTTTCCTTTCTCGTGGCCCCTCATGTCATCCTATCTCCCTCTGTCCCAGGGACCCTGGATCTGTGAACTTCTGGAAAGTGAGGTTGACCCCTGAACTCTCATGCCATTTCACTTTTTTAAATAGTAGTAGTTAGTGTGTAATACTTTAAGATGGATGGGCAAGCTTAGTGTCAGAGCATCTTCCTTATTCGCTGAAGGTCCCAGGTTCTGGGGAGTCACTGCTAGTCACTGTTGACGGTGCTGAGCTAGATGCACCAATGGTCTGACTCTGTATAAGGCAGCTTCCTATGTTCCTGGCCATTCTTTCTGCTGAATTTCACAAGCATCCAAGATAGCTGCAAAGAAACTATATTCCAGTTTAGGCTTTGCCACAAAAAGGGAAGTACAGAAAATATTATGAGCTGCAGAAGAATGGACATGACATAGAATTTGACATGAGGTCTCTTGAAGCTGCACTTCTAATCCCCATCTGACATGTCTTTTAGATACATGCTTCACTATCTTCAAAAAGATGTGTTTTTGAAGTATTTCTCTTTTATTCCAGTCCTTCTCCTCCAATTTCTTAAACTCTACATATAACCCCAATCTGCTTTTTGTCCTTGTTTGTTGTGTATGTTATAAGATGCAGGAAGTGTCTAGTTGCCTCTGGCAAGGTCCGCATGTAGTCCGGGAAGATAGGGAGCCCTAAAGTTTGTTTTAAAATTCTAATGATCTTCCTTGCTTATCTTTTAGATATGTTCAACATTGTCCTGCCACATTACATGGCTAGACTGCATCTATTTGAATATCTGTGTTCTTTTATACATAATTGATTGGAAAAATATTAGATTATACACAAAAGCGTTATTTTTACTTGTAACAGTACTGCAGAAGTAACCCTTTAAATGTATTTGTAGGGAAACTTTATGGTGACGAAGTTTTTGTGGAAGAACGACACAGGCATCGCTATGAGGCAAGTAACTGCTAATGTAATTTTTGCTGTCTATCAGCCATGCTCAATTTGGAGTCAAGGCAATGCCACATGTTCATTCCATCAGGTTTTCATAGTAAGGCCATGAGAACTATTACCTAAGACTGTATAAAACTACAGACAAATGTAGGCTTTAAAGGGGTGTGGCGGAAGTGTATTTTATCAGCATTTCCCTTCTCTGGAATGGAAAGTCTTCATAGAATCTGCATAATAAGTCTAAACAATAAAGTCTTATGGACTACTGCTTGAGGTATGGCACCACATACCCATACATTCAACAAGGAAAGTCCCAAACCTTACTGCAAATAAACTCAGTGCAAGGTGGTGTTTCCTTCTATGTGCTGTTCCTTAAATATGGAGGAGGAGATAAAATCCTTCACATAGGGGTACAATCCCAAAAGAAGCTAAAGAAACACTTGTCAGCCAAAGTGAGGCTTTATGAAGCAGAGTCCACTGGAAACAGAGTTGCAGAAAAGAGTCCAGGGTCATTCAGGCCCTGAGTTTATCACATCAGTATTGATACTCAGAGCCACCTGAAATTAGGGGTTTGAACGTTTGAGAATAGGCACCCAGATAGGCACTCTAAAAACTTAAGCAGAATGTCTACCAGCAAAACTAATGAAAATGCACAAAGGAAACTCGGAGAAAGGGAATCATGGAGGTCTGAGGGGAGACTCAGGTGGGAATCAGGAGATTCCAGACACTCAGTTCAGAGATTCATTTTATAAAGTGCCTCTTCAAAAGGACACATGAAAACTCAGGACTCTCCATAACCAGTCAACAGCATTGCTTCGACTAGATGAGGAACTGAGGAAGATTAAGCAACACGGTTTCAGGAGGTCCCATGCTATTATATGGAGAGTAGCTGCCACTGATCTGGTGCCCACCAGAGGTATTGAACTGTAACCACCATCATTCCTGACTGTTAGCCATGCTGTCTGAATCTGATGGAAGTTGTAGTCCAAAAGGAGGGCACCAGTTTGGAGAAGGATGGCAGAGGGGGTGGACACTGCCTTGTCTCTTTTAATAGGGTTAGGTGGGAAATTTTCAAGTGTACTTTGACTCAGCTTGCTAGATCTTTTCCAGGCTAGCTAACGTTTGCAGACAAAAGTAAGCCTCTGAGTCAAGCTGCTTCTGAGAGGACGCATAGAACAATAGCAGAATACTGCTCTCTGGCAACAAAGGACTTAAATACAGTTTTTTCTGATTCTGTTTGTTTTGTTACTAGGCTACACAATAGTATACAGGCAAAGACAGCTTTCTTTCTTTCTATCCATTATACTTCTTAACATTGAGTGTTTTTTCTCTCTTCCAGAAAGGATAAATGAGTATTTCCTTTAAAACTGATTCCCATATTTTGTAATACCTGCAAATTGCAACATATGCTGATTGCTGTTTTGAAATCCATTGTCTCAGTTCAAGGTGCTGTGATTGAACCAGGATTTGGTAATCATTAGTGCCTTTCAGGATTTCTTCCATTCCTGTTCAGCTGGATATCCAAATTGAGCAAATGCTATTCAGGAAACCCTATATGAAGTTTCACCATTTCAAACCTGGTTTCAAATGGTGGTTTGGAGACAGCTTTCAGCCATAGCTTTCCTGATGTGGAAGTCAGGCCAAACCATGTTTGAGCAAAGGGGTATCTATACACAAGGGGAAGAAGGAGGAGTGCGAGTGTGTGGCACTCACAAATACCAAACCATGGTTTAGACATTATGTCTGAAACAGTCTTATCATGTTATTGTTAGTCCTGAAAGCTTTCTTTCATTAGAACCATCTAAAAAGGTATGTTTCAGCAAGAGAGAAAGATTATTGTAGCACAATAACCATCTATATGCATTGCCAATACTGATTCATATGTGGATGCACATCTCCACAGGTATTGCAGTTTTCATCTTAAAAGTATGTTTATCTTCTCTCTTTTGCTTTGCTCTTTCAAAGGTGAACCCTGAGTTGACTCACTTCTTTGAAGATAAAGGTTTGAGATTTGTTGGCCATGATACTGAAGGGAAAAGGATGGAGGTCATTGAGTTGAATGGTAAGGGCTTTGGTTTTTAGCTGCAGCATTCTCATATATAGGAAATGGAGGGTGCACTGTACAGAACCACACCTGACAGATACACACTGGAGAGGACTTTTATCTGCAGTTCTCATTCGGTCTTCTGTTAAAAAGAAGGAAAGCAGATTTCAGTTATTTCAGGAAGCCACATTTGTGAAGAGGGAATTGCCCTGTTTTGGTCTATAATGACTCTATTTTCAAGTAGCAGCTGGTCAAATGGTAGGATACATGAACCTGTAGAAAGAAAGTATGCTTCTTAGTTAAAAAAAACAGCAACAAAAAACAGCCAGGCAGCCTAATTTTGGAGGATATGTTCCACAGTCTGTTTTGCTCTAAGGGAAAATGGGCTGGAAAGAGGTACAGAAGATGCCTTGCCTTGGTGGTTTTATATACCCCAGACACATCAGCAGACACCCAAAAAATGGCTGATTGCTTTCTTATGGCACATTTTGTGGAGACACAATCATTCAGCTTTACACAAATACTCAGTTTTAACTGTTCTTGCAGATGTTTCAAGTCTAAATTGTTCTTAAGGAAAATGTTCTTAAGGATAGACCACTCACAAAATGTCCTGCTTATTTATTTGAAATGTCTATATATTCGTTTTTTCAAACAAAACTCCAAAGTGACTAATCACCAGTATGCATATAGATTGACTTACAGCCATTTAGTCATGGCTATTTACACTTTAAAGGTGTTGCTGCCCAATAAGGTATGTTTACAACATATTTTTATTTACTGCTAACCACAAAGTTTGAAATCTCTGTTTTAAAGCAGACAGTGTAAAAGTCTTGAATTCCAGGCACTGACATTTGTCAATACTTCACATTTAGGAATATACATATCCTTTGTCACAAATGTATGATACTGATATTAAAAACTGAATTATTGCAGAGATACTAGCTGTCTGTAAAAACAAAAATGTAAATTTACCTGATTATGAAAGCCTGAAGCCTATAATGATTAAATTTGGCTCCAGGATGTGACAGAAAGAATTATTTCTATAGTCTCATGCTGATATGGCACAAAACATAGGTTGTCCTTTTGGAGGTATTTCAAAACCTATAAGAAAAAACTGTCTAAGTGCATTTGTTTTATTTCTGCTATATTGCTTCTGATTTACATACTGAAAATAGTTCTGCACAGATCTTGATAAAATATGACAGTGTTGTTAAACACTGCTGCTATGAAAGAAATAACATAAGCAATGCTATATATATATTTTTCCTTTGTCACATTCATATCAAATCATATCATCACATACAACTTTGCTCATACCAAGCATTGACTCCCCCCCTTCCACTCCCTGACTTTCTTAAGCAATCACAATCCTCTTCGCATTTCTATATCACCCTATTTACCTTCTTACTATACTTTTAAAAAAATTCTTTAGTATTTGTAAATCAGTTTCAAAAATTATCATTACAAAATATTTTAAATCAAACCTGCAAATGTTCTCCAATTTTTTCAATGTTCTTTCATATATTGAATAAATTTACTCCAGTCCTTTTCAAACAGTTCGTCATGCTGGTTTCAGATTCTCCCTGTCAGTTTTGCCAGTTCTGCGTGTTCAATCATTTTTATCTGCCATTGTTCCAAAGTTGGAAGTTCCTGCTGCTTCTATTTCTGGGCTAAAAGTGTCCTTGCAGCCGTGGTAGCATACATAAACATATTTAAGTCTACTTTTTGAATTTCTTCTCCCACAATAGAAAAGCCTCCGGTTTTTTAATAAAAGTATATTTAAAGATCTTTTTCAATTCATTGTATATCATATCCCAGTAGGCTTTACTACACATCCACCACATATGGAAGAAATTCCCTTCCTTCTACTTGCATTTCCAACATGCTTTATCTTGAGTTCTATACATTTTAGCAAGTTTAGTTGGCATCAAATACCATCTATACATCATCTTCATTAAATTTTCCTTAAAGCAAGCAATGCAATCCTTAATGGTTTTCCAGAATCTGTTTTGGGTGGCAAGACAAGACTTTTCATTCGTAGCAGAAAACAAATTAGCTAAGCAAAGAAATACAGTTGCCTTGCCACTAATAGGCAAAGTATGCAAGTTTTGATATGCTTGTGGGGTGGGGTGGAATGTTTATTCTACCGACTGAAGCATCTTTCCCCTATGGCAAGTGTTTTTCAACTGAGAGGCCTGTGTTGAAAGCAGAAAGTAGCTAATTGCAAGGAAGGGGCTGAAGGTTCACTTCCGCTATTGTTACCTCTTAGCACTGATAGGCTAAGTGGAAAGCATTTCAAAGGAGGAAGATAATTGGGTGGAAGGAAGAATTAAATGGAATATGGTGGTGGGAGGGTGTGGCTGGCTGAACAGAAACATAGACCACACTGCAACATTTTGTTGCAGATCCCACTTATACTAACCTATGTTGCAGTAAGATTTATAACAAGATAATTTCTATGATGTTCTTTGAACCGTAAAGCTATCTAAAATTTACAGACATTAGCATTTATATTTTAAATGCTAACTACAGTGGTACCTCAGGTTAAGTACTTAATTCGTTCCGGAGGTCCGTACTTAACCTGAAATTGTTCTTAACCTGAAGCACCACTTTAGCTAATGGGGCCTCCTGCTGCTGTCATGCCGCCGGAGCATGATTTCTGTTCTCATCCTGAAGCAAATTTCTTAACCTGAAGCACTATTGCTGGGTTAGCGGTGTCTGTAACCTGAAGCGTATGTAACCTGAAGCGTATGTAACCCAAGGTACCACTGTAATATAAGTCATTGTAATTTAAATAGTTTGTAATATTATTAGTGTTATATTTTTGCCTTTTAACTTTTTTTTTTTTTTTACTTTTCTCTGTGATTTATCTGTAGATCACCCGTATTTCATTGGTGTCCAGTTCCACCCAGAGTTTTCCTCAAGGCCTATGAAGCCATCGCCTGCCTACCTTGGCCTTTTGCTTGCTGCAACAGGGTCTCTCAGTGCCTACTTGCAACGTGGATGTAAATTGTCTCCTAGGTAACTTTGGTTTTTTTTGTTTTGTGTGATTGCTGCTTCATAAAAAGCCTTCATGATTGATGTGCAATTCCAGAAAAGCAAAGTTACTTTTGAAGTGTTTATTATTAGTTATTATGTGTACTAGAAAAGTTCTGAATAATGATTAGTTTTAAAAGGTCATTTGATGAGTTGATATATTGCTTTTTCTATGAGAGCCAAATAAACGTAGAGGTTGAGAAACCCACCCCTAAATCCCAGGCAATTAATTAAGTCATGATTGTCTGCAGGGAACAAAAGCTGATTATCATAAAAGATTTCTGGATTTCTAACTTCCCTTTTTAATTTATGGATGTTTCACAGGAAACAATTACTTGGATTCAAAGGTCTCACTAAATAAGTAAAATATACTTCCCTGGAGATTGGGAGAGGGGGTGTCACTGACCAAATACAGAGGAAGAGGGACCCTCTAGAGCAGACCTTTCCAAACATTTCCTGTTGGTCACACACTTTTTAAACATGCATCATTTTGCGACACAGTAATTCAGTTTTACTAGCAAACCAGAGGTTAAACTAACCCCTTTCCAGCCCCGGGAGGAGCACAATGTGTGTTTACACAACACACCCACAGACTGCAGCCGACACACTAATGTATCGTGACACACAGTTTGGATAGCTGTGCCCTGGAGTGAGGGTTTGGGGCTGCAGACAGTAGGAGGAGAAGATTGGCAATACCCCCACCCCATATGAGAGCAAGTACCATCTTTTCATACAAGATCCTTAGATTATTAGGATTATTTATAATTTACACCCTTAACTGAAATAGTAACAATTTGTAACAACTTATAATCATGTTCGGGACATGGGTGGCGCTGTGGGTTAAACCACAGAGCCTAGGACTTGCTGATCAGAAGGTCAGCATTTCAAATCCCCGTGACGGGGTGAGCTCCCGTTTCTCAGTCCCTGCTCCTGCCAACCTAGCAGTTCGAAAGCATGTCAAAGTGCAAGTAGATAAATAGGTACCGCTGTGGTGGGAAGGTTAACAACATTTCCGTGCGCTGCTCTGGTTCTCCAGAAGCGGCTTAGTCATGCTGGCCACATGACCCAGAAGCTGTACGCCGGCTCCCTTGGCCAATAAAGCAAGACCCCAGAGTCACGACTGGACCTAATGGTCAGGGGTCCCTTTTTATAATCATGTTCAGTCTAGAGCCATCTCTAAACAATACTGTGTTTTGTATTATTAATTTGTAACAGCGATTGTAAATTGTAACAGACTTCCAAAATGCCATGCTTTTTATTTTCATACAGAAATTGGTTGCTTTCAGCTGATAATGTTATATCTGTACCGAGATATGAAAGAAGAGAAATGGCTTTTGTATAATAAGAGATAAAATATATGTTCTTGAATTAATTCTTGAAATTACATATTAACCGTGCTATTAACTTCTAAGTAAGTGTGTTTAGGATTGCAGCCTAAAATACCTCGACATGCTTTTTCACGTGCCCCACCCCCTTCTCCTCCGTTTCCAAAGCAGGAAGAGACAAACCAAAGTATTGGCTCAGTGTTATGTACAGAACAGTTCTTGTGGCTTGTTTCTCTCTGGGCACACTGCAAGAAGAAGCCAAGACCAAATGTTTTGTTCTTCTCATGGTTTGTTTTCTCCCAGGTTTGGAAAGGGTGTGTAACCGTAGCTTAACTTGGTATGTTGTGTGAACCAGGTCATCGTATTTTAATATCTTTTTAATTTTTTGTGCAATATGCAAAACTGTTTCATAATACCATGTTCTATTCCATGCTTCCTTGGGTACATTCAGAAGAAAGTAAGTACAGCAGCAGTAAGTACAAGATCTACCGGTATGTCTCTGACCATGTTGTTACTAGTGCTTTAAAATCAGTGACTATCAAAACACCCCTCATTACAACAGAAGCTAGTACCAATCGCTCCTCTCAATTGGAGTCCCCATCAGCAGGCACTCTGCTTCCCAGGGTCAGGGGCAAGCTGAATCTCAACTGAATCCTTGAGAACAGTGCTGTGTCCCCCAACCTCCCAAAAGAACTGCATGGCTGCTATTCTTGTCTTGACTATCATAAAAGCAAACTGCTGCTTTCAAGGACACCTTTCAGCTGAAACTTAAACCTTCTCCTATCCTTGACATGGGATGTGGGTGGCGCTGTGGGTTAAACCACAGAGCCCAGGACTTGCTGATCAGAAGATTGGCGGTTCGAATCCTCACGAGGGGGTGAGCTCCTGTTGCTCCATCCCTGCTCCTGCCAACCTAGCAGTTCAAAAGCGCATCAAAGTGCAAGTAGATAAATAGGTACCGCTCTGTCGGGAAGGTAAATGCCGTTTCCGTGTGCTGCTCTGTTTCCCCTGAAGCAGCTTAGTCATGCTGGCCACATGACCCAGAAGCTGTATGCCGGCTCCCTTGGCCAGTAAAGCGAGATGAGCGCCGCAACCCCAGAGTTGGACCTAATGGTCAGGGGTCCCTTTACCTTTACCTTTACCTTATCCTTGACATTGCTGAGGATGGGTTGGGATGATAGAGATGTTACTGAGACTGGGTGGAATGGTAGGAGTGTCTCCCCCCCCCCCCATGGTCTCCTCAATCACTTTTCTTCACTTAGAAAGCAGTCAGAGCACAGAGAAGGTTTGTTGTTGTTTTGTAATCAGGTGTGGAGGGAGCTGATAACCATGGGGTGCCTGGGTGCCCAACAACACAGGGCTGGAGAATCCAGCCCAAATAAGAGCTTGTTGAACAATTCACTTCCTCGCGGTTACAGAAATCTTGGTGATCCCTATGTATCAAAGCAATAGAAGTTCTTGTTCAGAAATGGAGAGTCAATGGATTCATTCAGTCACCCGTATACAACCAGAAGACAGTTGAGTAATGGTTTCTGAATGCACCCCCAAAGCATCACCAGCAGTCATGGGCAGTTGCAACTCTGCCATCAGATGGAAATCAATACCAAATGCTGTACTTAGGCTGTTAATGCTTACCAGAACAGCTGCTTAAACCAAACAAGGGTTGCAAGTAGCACCCATGAAATACAATAGTTTATAAGAAGGACCATAATATTTTACTCTGCCATTCTACTGACATAAGAAGATTGACTCAGTTTTGAAAGTTAGAAATATGGCTTGAATAATAACAGATTTTCCTTAAACAAATGTTTGCATCTAGTGACATTCAAGGACGTTTTACAAACTATGTAGCATATGAAACCTGAAAGAGACTACTGCCCTTCAAAAAATATTAAATATGTAATCATTTTCCTAATTTGGAACTCTTGGCTAAAATAAGGGTGGATTCAGATGACCACACTGTTTATGGGTGTTGCATGTTGATTGTGACTGATACACAATTGCTGAACCATGTCAAGTATTTATCACCCGGTGACTCATCACAAAATAGATTTCTCATCTGCTTAGCGCAGCTAAGATGCTATCAGCAGAAAGAAAGCTGTCATATGTTGAGATTACTACTTTGTTAATCATCCTGAGGGAATGAGCAGCCAAAGTTAAACAGTTTTTAAGGTTTACTGATTTCCATAAGGAAGAGCATTTAATATGTGTTTAATTCTTCCACCGAAACTAATGGGATTTGAAAATGCTTTATATCGATTGCTATTGTACTAATAGAGATTAATAGTTGAAGGGGAAGAAATACGATTCTTATTCATTCTCAGGACAGCCACAGGCAGGATTCCCGCATTGCAGGGGGTTGGACTAGATGACCATTGGGTGCCCTTCCTAGTGTACAATACTATGATTCTGAGATTCATTCATTCATTTCTGTTCAGTGACAGCTATGGTGACCTTAGTGATGACAGTTTTCCAGAAAAAGAATATCCCGAATCAGAAAGAGGCTGAACACCGAAGAGGAAGAGCATGGAAGAAACAGGTAAACTAGATCCATAGTGGGAGATTTCCCCCTCCCCCAAAGAAAACCAAATACCAGCTTTAGAGGTGACAACATTTTCTTCCCATTTGCTTCAAGGTAAAATGGTTCAGTTGTTTATTTATGGGCTTGCTTATAGAGATATTAATTGCACATGTAGAAAAAGTTGTTGCATAGTAGTAACTCTTTTTCTTCTTTCTTTCTTTCTTTCCAGTATTAAAAAAAGAAGTGGAAGAAAAGGCATAATTGAAAAGATCATTCCAAGCAGGGGGAAACCTATTACATTTTAAAACCACCAGAGAAGACTAACATCACACAGCTGCTTTCCATATATCTTGTGAAGATCTCCTTGTGTTCCAGACAATGCTTCTGCTGACCCAGAGAAAAAAATCAATTCCATTTAAGCATTATAGCTCTTTTAAAATTGCATAAAGGACTGTCTCACTCTGTCTCATGTTTTCAGGTAAATGTTAGCTTTGTGCTAATTTTTGATGACTGGAAGGTATGGGAATATTTTGAATACATTTCTAAACCATTTGAAATTTCAGAAGCCCTTAATAGCATTGCTTATCAAATTAAAAAATGAAACTGTCCAATATACATAAATATGATCAGTACAGATTTGTTTTACGTCTGTTTCCTTCATATTGTTATTCGATTGACAGATGCCTCTGATGCATTATAACCCTGTCTAATTTCTTAAGTGATGCTGATTTATTTCTATATAGAAATAAAATCTTGGTCTCCACCATTGTACATGATGATTGTCCTTCGACAAAAGTAATGTAGAAAGTATTTGCTGCACAGTACCAATCTAATAAATAATAGAGCAGAAGCTTGTGATGCTACAGATACATAAAATCTGACTACATTAATGAAAAATAATTGGGTTCATCATACATTTAACATAACAGATTGGGGAGTAATAGTTGGAGACAAGCCCATATCTTAGTTTCTATATCTGTGGCATACACATGTTAGGGAGTTGGTTGTGAACATTTAATCCTAATTCCTTGTTTTGGTCTCCCAGCAGAGACTAGTTTGTGCCATGTGATCTCATCTGTTTGGGGATGCTCTAATTTGTGGAATATTCAAACAGCTACTAGGGACACGGGGGCAGTTTCTCTTTGGGCCCCAGAGAGGTTCGGAGACTGGTAACTTCCAGGTACATTTATTTTAGTTAGAACCCTTTTCAGCATGTCTGCTGCAGTAGAGTAGCAGTGTCACTATTGCAGCAGCAAAGGATTGCTTTTTGCCCTGCTTCTTTTGAGAGCCCTTTTGAGGTGAGTGGAGCTATGTCCAGACACGAGCTAGCTTGGTGGCATGCCTATTATTATTATTCTTAGAGGAAGAAAGGGAATAAGAAGCTGTGTGTTTTAATATTCTATGTCACTACGGGAAAGTGCCCTGTTATTCAAGTGCTGTATGTTTTTAAAGCGATTTCCCCTCCAAATAAAATTCTGTACTTTAAGATGATATTTTACCAACTGCATTAGAAAACCATTAGTTTCCTAATGTTCAGGCCAGTGTAACATGTGAAGAGAAAACTGGGAAAAGTAACTTTGTTCTTGTATTTTTTTAATGCATAGATAAATGCTTTGGAAAATTTTATGAGAGTTGATGCTGCTAGATGACTGAGTCTCGGTTATCATACATTGATCGTTGCCATCTAAAGCATGTTAGATTTTCTTAAAGATTTCCTGTAAGTTTAAATTGAATTTTGAAATGTATTAAAATGTTAAATGAAGATATGTCTGTTATTTTATATTGCACTCACTCAATAGAGCATGAAACTCTTAATTTCAGGGTTGTGGGTTTGAGCCCAAGTCCTTCATGGCAGGGATTGGGCTAGTTTACGCTTCAAACTTCACAGTTCTGTTATTCTATTGGCCTAGTGAATTTGGCTAAAAGTTTCATTGGATTTTAAAAAGAAAGTATAGCTCACATGCCCTCTTTCCTTCTGCTGGATAGATTATGGCAAATAGCACTTTCTGACGATTCAGCTGTGGGCTACAAAATAAGCAGGCTTAGGGTGCACACTCTTGTCATGTTTTTATAATTCACACTTCATACATGAGGACTAAAAACTGACTATATAAGACAAAATGTAGTGGCCTAAACATACAGATGGCATCCAGGTTTACATTTTGTTTTCATCTAACCCAGATGAGGCAGTGGGCATTCTGAACCAGTTCTTGGGTTTGCTAAGGAGCTTATTGAAGCGAATAAACAGACCCATTCCAGGCAAAACAAAGTTGCTGTCATTGGATGGTGCTTCTGTCCATTTGGGGGTTTGTTTAATCTGCATTGGATAGAGTTGTACTCCCCCTAAAGGGAAGGCTTGTTGTTTGCAGGTGCTTTTAGATCCAGCACTGTCACTTGAGGCTCAGTAGCAAGCAGTGCCTTTTAGCAGCTTCACCTGATCCATCAACTATGACCCTACCTGTACAGATAGTCTCATGGCAGTTACCTGTACTCTGTTAATCTCCCAGTTGGATTACTACAATGTATTAGATGTAAGCCTGCTTTGAAAACAGTTGATCCCAAACAAGGTAGCCAGCTTAATTGGTGAGGCCTGGTAAATAATCATTTACCAGTCCTTTCGGATCAACTGTTTTCAAAGCAGGCTTACATCTAATCACATTACAACAGGGGCTCATAATCTGCACTAGTTTCCTGTCCATTTCTGGGCCCAGTTCCATATGTAGGTTTTGACCTTTTGAAGACCTAAACAGCATGGGGCCAGGTTACCTGAAGGATTGCTTTCCCCATATATAATGACCCAGACCCTGAGATCTTTGGCTCTCCTCCAGGTCCCCCCCACCTAGTGAAGTATGATGAGTGGCTACTAAGGAGATGACCTTTTCGGTGGTCGCACCTCTGTTCCCAGAAACTCACCTATTTTAGGTGGGATGCTTTATGCCAATTTTAATTGGGTTTCTGCATCATCATCATTATCATCATGATTAGGGTTTTTAATTGTAAATTGTATTTTTCTTTTAATGTCTGTGTAAACTACCCAAAGAATTTGCTTGGATGTGCTGTACAAAAACATAATAAATACATTAAATAAAAATAAATATTTTTGGACCTACCATAACCAGTCTCCAAGGACAGGTACAATCATGTCCATGCTGATATTTACCTCACTTCTGTACTAATGGGAAGATGTACAATGAAGCATATAGATTTTGAATAGGACTAGGAGTTTTTTGAAATGGAGACAGCTAATTACGATCACATAATTTGAATAAACCAGGTATTAACTTTTTATCTGTAATTATTTACTATGTAAAAATAATTTATTATGAGAAAAATGTGCTGCAAAATAAAAGTGTTAATAAGGTCTTCTAAGTTAGTTATGGCCACATGACCTGGAAAAGCTGTCTATGGACAAACACCTGCTTCCTCGGCCTGAAAGCGGAGATGAATTCCGCACCCCAGTTAAATTTGACTGAACTTAACCGTCCAGGGGTCCTTTACCTTTACCTTTCACCTAGGTTAAAAAATAATAAAGAAAAAGCAAAACCATTATTTAGTCAACTATTGACGAGGCCTTAGATGTTGAATCTAAATTAGTTTCTAAGAAAATCAGGGTATGATCCTCAGATCCTTGGCATGTCACCAATTTTAGGAGCATGGGAAACTGCCTTATATTGAGTCCGACTATTAGTCTATTTAACCAGCATGCACTGACTGGCAGTGGCTGTCCAGGGTTTCAGAGGGACTGTGACAGAATGAGTCTTGCTGCTATTAAAGCACAGTGGAGCAACAGAGAAGCCGCCCTGATTGTGCTGCCTTACTAAAAAGACTAATAAATCTTGCGGAAGTTGTTGAGGATTTTGGCTAATCTTTGCATGCAGTAAATATTTGACTCCTAAACACTGGCTATAGAAAGCAGGCAAACAGGTTTTCTAGTTACACCTACAGGTTTTTCAATTGCCTCTGATCGCTGTCCTTAACTTTCCATGAAATAAATGACAAAAATCTCAACAGCTCTTTTATAATCATCCCTTGGGATTATTTTCTTTTAGAAATTGTTGTTGATCTCTCAGGGCAGTATTTAAATAAATTTTGCTCGGAGTATATTTTTACGATCCACCTTATTTCCATGATTGTAAGTAGCTGTAAACTATTTTTAATATTGTGTTTTAATTGTTGGTAACCTGCCCTGGAACCTTAGTGTGAAGGGCTGGTAATAAATTGTGATAATAATGGACTCTCTGAAATGAATGGACCTAGCTTCATCATATTAATTAATTACAGTGGGTCTACTCTGAGTAAGACTTGATTGAATCAGCTTTGCAGGGGATTGGATTAGATGACCCTTCCAACTCTACCATTCGGTGATTCAGTGAATACTACACAAAGAGTTAAAGCAAGGCGTGCATTATTATGGTGGAATACTCTGTTCATATAATTTATATGGAAGGGCAGTAAAACAGGCCATCAAAACATATCCCATAAAATCTGAACTTCATGAGGGATACTTTATTCATCTGTGTACTTAGTTGTTTCCAACTGTTATTACAGTGGAGCTGGGATAAATTTGATGATTCCCCAGTGCTCCAGAGAACATGTGGAGAAGATGCAGCTATAAATTATTAGATCAATTAAAATATTTGCAGTGGAGGTTAGGAAAGCTTACTTATAGTTGTAGTTCAGTTACTTGCTTGAAAGTGAATCCAAAGCATCAATTATTTTGCATACGATGAGCAAGTTGAACAGTTGAGCAGGAAACAAAAGGCGGATTGACATTCCTGGGTTGCTTTCCTTTCTGTGATCTCTTTGCCCTTTTGAGATGATCAGTGCAACTGTGAGGGCATTTTGCACCACCATTTGCTTAATTGTTTTATATATATATATATATATATATATATATATATATATATATATATACTGTTATGTGGGTACCTCAAGACCAGGCATAGGCAAACCCAGCCCTCCAGATGTTTTGGGACTACAACTCCCATCATCCCTAGCTAACAGGACCAGTGGTCAGGGATGATGGGAGTTGTAGTCCCAAAACATCTGGAGGGCTGAGTTTGGGGATGCCTGTTCAAGACAGTGTACAACGATATCAAAGAATAAAATATTTTTAAAAATACTAAAATGAATAAACAAGACAGTAGAAATATGAGAGCTGGCATTTGCAACCAGAAAAATCCATGAGAAACCAAAACACACATATAAATGCATTTTAAGCATGCACTGGAATTCCATAGTATAGTAGTTATTATGTCCGAGTTACATGCAGAAAATACTGGTTTCTAGCCCCTGTCAAACCAGTAAGGTGTTTTTGGGGAAGAGCCATAGCGGTTTTATTTATTTATTTATTTATTTATTTATTTATCCATGGAGCTGAAGGTGACATAGTTCTTCCACTCCTCATTTAACCCCCCACAACAACCCTATGAGGTAGGTTAGTCTGAGAGGCAGTGACGGGCCCAAGACCACCCTGTGAGCTTCACAGCTGAGTGGGGAATCGAACCCTAGTCTCCCAGGTCCATCACTAACCACTGTGCCACCTCAGGCTCCACACTGCTTTGCATATGATAGGTTCCAGGGGCATTCTCTGGCATCTCCAGGTGAGACTGGGAGAGACCCCTGTCTTTAACCCAAAACAGTTACTGCTGGGCAGTGTGGACAGCACTGAACTATAGGGATCAATGGTTTGACTCAGTATAATTGTATCACTGTTACACACAGAGACACGTTAAAAGATACACACCTGGTGCACTTTCTCCCTAAGATTAGTGCTGCGTGAAGGGCCCCCTCCCCTTTCATGAAAGTCTTCGCTTTCTGTAAAAGAGGTACTTGTTTTTTCCTGCTTCTTTCCCAGAAAGTGGAAGAACTTCAAAGACGTTTTCTGGGAGGTACGTGCACCTTACTAAATGTATGAAGTGCACAAGTGGATGTTGTTTCCTTTTCATGTTTCTTTTGAAGCTTAGTCACATAGTCCGCCTAAGAAGCAGTGCCCAAATGTAAGCCTTTGCAAGAGGAGCCCTGTGCTGCACGGTGTTTCATGTTGCTTTTTAACTTTGAAGTTTCTGTAACCCGAGGTACCACTGTATATGTGGCCGAGTGGAACTTCAAAGCTTCAGGTTACAGACTCTGCTAACCCAGAAATAGCACCTCGGGTGAAGAACTTTGCTTCAGGATGAGATCAGAAATTGCGTGGTGGCAGCGCAGCGGCAGCGGGAGGCCCCATTAGCTAAAGTGGAACCTCAGGTTAAGAACAGTTTTAGGTTAAGAACGGACCTCCAGAACGAATTACGTTCTTAACCCGAGGTACCACTGTAAAATGGCAAGCGCAATACCCCCCCCCCCATTTTTTTGACAAAGTTCTCCTGTGCTTTTTTGCAGACCAGTTTGATTCACTCCCATCCTCCTTAGAATTGCTGAAAAAGCTAGTGTTGGCAGAGGGAATATTCGCTCAGCATAGCACGACCTTAGACTTCCTAGTAGTGGCCAAAATAGCTGAGATATATGCCAAGCCTCTGTCTCATACCTTTCCCTTAAAACCTTTCTGCAATTTATGTCTGCTTATATTTTCTGTGCCATAAATCCGATGGCAGGCCTTGTTTGGAAAATGTATTGGGCTCATTTGTTTGTTTGGATAACTTCATAGCGCTCAATTAGTGGAGCCACTGCTTACTATATTTCCAATTACAGTTTCTTGGTGCTGTTGCAGGTTTTTGTTGTCTGGTTTTGCTTTCTAATAAAGTCACTTTATGGAACTGTTTGCGAGCGTTCATACAGAATGAGATGGAAATGGAAATATGTGAGATATTTGAATAGATTAGCATAATTTAGACCATCTATTCAAGTTGCTAATGTAAGAAATCATTTGCAGGTTGATGAAGAGTAATTTTTATTGTGCTTCTGTGCCTAGATTCCTCAACAAACGGTGTGTTGGGTGGCTTGTGCTGACAAAATTTCAGTGGTGTTAAGTGTTTGAAGGAGAAGTCCCCTCCTCCCTGGGCTGCCGTTTCCTTGCAATCCCATTCTAACTGGTCACCATATAGCACCATATAGCCTCCCAGTGGTTTCTTCAGTACAACATAATGGCCCTACAGGAGCAGTGTGCATTAAAGACACCTCCAAATTTACATGGGGATTACATTCTGAGGTGGGATGCAGGTGGCACTGTGGGTTAAACTACAGAGCCTAGGACTTGCCAATCCGAAGGTCGGCAGTTCGAATCCCCGCGACGGGGTGAGCTCCCGTTGCTCGGTCGGTCACTGCTCCTGCCAACCTAGCAGTTCGAAAGCACGTCAAAGTGCAAGTAGATAAATAGGTACCACTCCTGCGGGAAGGTAAACGGCGTTTCCATGCGCTGCATGCTGGCCACATGACCTGGAAGCTGTACGCCGGCTCCCTCGGCCAATAAAGCAAGATGAGCACCGCAACCCCAGAGTCGGTCATGACTGGACCAAATGGTCAGGGGTCCCTTTACCTTTACCTTACATTCAGAGGTACCACATGTTTACGTGAAATTGCGTATATTTGAAACACCAATGGAAAAGCCTGCAAACACTTTCCAAACCTCTGGAAATCCTTGAAAAACCCAGCAGCTTTTACCAGACACCAAACTCCACCACAATTGCTCCCTCCAAACATCCTTGCTCAAACTCCAGCTCTCTACAGGCCTCAACGGTCAGTGCAAGGGCGTCCATTGGTTGGCGTGTATGGTTGTGTGTCAATTGGCCGTTGCCTGCACTTTACTTGGTTCAAAATAGTGTAAGCCAACCCTGCTGTGTTTGGGAACTTTCCTGCCCTTTCTGCAAGGACTTCTGCCCCTCAAGTTCTGCCCTGATGGTACCACTGGTTAGAAAATGAACTGAAGTTCATACCTCTTTGGAGAGCACAGTTCTCATATTGTCCTTGAGAACACCTGCCTGCAAGACTTCCCTTGTTATTTGTACACATCTTTTTACAAGGACCATCTCTATTAGTACCATTTTACTGTTAAGACCAGCGGTGGTAGTGGAAGAGTGTGATTTGTCCAAGGCTTATTACGGCAGACGTTGAACAGAATTGCAAGGTTACTTTCAGATGAAGTTCCAACTCTACATCCTCTGGACCACAGAATCTCTGACCCCATCTCTGGTACTACTTTTAAATCTTTTAAAAGGTCTTGTGAGTGGTTCCAGTTTACTTTTTTTAAAAAAATCCCCTATACAGTTAGCACCTTTTAAATACAGCCATGTTATTGAAAAATAATTTGTGTTCCTTCTGTTTGGATAATTTTTTTTTTAGAGTTTATGAGCTATTTTGATTGCGATGCCATCAATTAATAAAATTCACACATCTTAACACCAGTTTTGCACTAAGGTTCAAATTTTCCTCATGGGCAAAATCCATTTGAGTAAAGCCAAGAAAGATAATGAAATTTTATGTTAGCAGCATTAAATACTTAATTGCCTTACAGCTGAGTATTCATAAGTGACCTGAAACAAACTGAACTGCATCAGAAAATTATATGCTGATGGAACAAAAAAATTAAATAAATATGGAAGTATAGGGTAGAAGAAAATGCCACTAACATTTCACCTAAATACTGTCATGACGCTATGCTAAAATGCATCCTGAATTTGCATTTCTTTGTCATGATTAATAAATACATTAGTACAGTACTGTCAGTCCAGATCACATCCCTACATTCAGCCTCCTCCATGAAAGAATTAAACTGAAGAGGATAATACACATTTTACTATTTCATCCAAAACCCTAATTATGTGCTCCATTAGTATATTGATGTATAAATCCAAATTCTCACAGCATGAGTTTAACTCTTCCAATTTTGTTGTGTTCAGTATGTTCATTAAAAACACCCAAAGGCAATCCATATAGCAGTCTCTTGTTAGATAAATGGGCATTTCTTGTTCAGTAATATGAACAGTATGTTCTAAACTATTCTAGTGCTGGTTCTTTAAAAAAAATAAAAATGCAAAGTTTATAAATTCTTGCTCAATTTTGGTTTTTGTATTCCTGCCCCATCTGTACATAAATCTTGCAGTGTTTGGATAACTATCCCAATAATACTTGGGAAAAGGTGGAATTTGGGCCTCATCTTCACCATCATTGAAACTATCCCATCATTACCTGGTTTTGGATTTTTCAGTCATGGTGCCATGGCTTTGGAATGTACACTTGGCACCTACTTTACAATATTTGTGGTGCCAGGCTTTTTATTTACCCAGGCATTTTAATTTCTATAATCCTTCCATCTTCCTTTTTATTTTTGCTCCGCTGGTGTTGACTATGGTTGCTAACAATGGTTTGTGTATATTGTATGGCATTTTTTTATTCTGACATTCATATCCTGTTTTTTTCTCCAAGAACACCTGCGTCTCCCCCCCCCCAATCTTTTCCTCACAATAGCCATGTGAGGTAGACCCAGCTGAGAGATAGTGACTGACCCAAGGTCACCCAGCAGACTTCATGTCTGAGAGTGAGGGTTTGACCCCTGGTTTCCCATGTCCTAGTCCTATACTTTAACCACTAACATTGTTCTACACTACAGTGGTACCTCGGGTTAAGTACTTAATTCGTTCCGGAGGTCCGTTCTTAACCTGAAACTGTTCTTAACCTAAAGCACCACTTTAGCTAATGGGGCCTCCTGCTGCTGCCACGCCGCCGGAGCAAGATTTCTGTTCTCATCCTGAAGCAAAGTTCTTAACCTAAGGTACAGTGGTACCTCGGGTTACATATGCTTCAGGTTACATACGCTTCAGGTTACATACGCTTCAGGTTACAGACTCCACTAACCCAAAAATAGTACCTCGGGTTAAGAACTTTGCTTCAGAATGAGAACAGAAATTGTTGTCAGTGTTTATACTACATGTTTTTAGATTTGCCTTGAGACAGTCTTTAAACCTCTTTTGTTGACCAGCAGCATTACGCTTTCCATTTTTAAGTTCAGAATAAAGTAGTTGCTTTGGAAGACGACCATCAGGCATCAGCACAACATGACCAGTCCAACGAAGTTGATGTTGTAGAATCCTTGCTTCAACACTGGTGATCTTTGCTTCTTCCAGTACACTAATATTAGTTCGCCTGTCTTCCCAAGTCATGTGTACAATTTTTCGGAGACACATTTGATGGAATCTTTCGAGGAGTTGGAGATGGCGTTTATAAGTGGTCCATGCTTCACAAACATATAGTAAGGTTGGCAGTACAATAGCTTTGTAAACAAGCATTTTGGTTTCCCTGCGAATGTCCGGGTCCTCAAACACTCTGCACTTCAATCAGGAGAAAGCTGCACTCACAGAGCTCAAGTGATGCTGGATTTCGGCATCAATGTTGGCCCTTATGGAAAGATAACTGCCTAGGCAGGAGAAGTGATCAACATTTTCCAACATTACACCATTGAGTTGAATTTGTGGCCCTGCAAAGGGGTTATTTTGTACTTGTTGGAGCAGCACTTTGGTTTTTGGATGGATTGTATGCAGTGCAGGGCTTCTGCCACTAGATAGCGCCTACTCACAGTTTCTTTTCTCAGAGTGTTACTTAACAAGCCCTGCGGGAATCTCTGTGATTTCCCGCCCAAGTAAACCCTTTGTGCTCTGACACTCAACATAATCAAAATCTGGAAAACGGCAGAGATGACCACAAATGGACGATCCTTTAAGTGTCATTGTTCAAGAGGAGGTGTAAAATCAGAGCTGAAATCAGATTTACCCAAAACGTGCAGCTGGAGGAGGATTTCCTTTTAAATATCTTTTCAGGATTTCCCATGGTTTGCACCTTCACCCCCCCCAACCTGCGCTAGGAGTCCAAGCCTAAACGTATCAACTATATAGCCGTCAATCAGATTGTTTACATGCTGAATAAGACCATTAAATGGCACTGCTATAAAATACTTGATTCATTGCCAAAAACAATAATAGCCTTTTAAAAAAATGCTATTTTGAAGTGCACAATGCCCACTTCAAATTGAAATCACATGCCTCACTGGACAAAAGTGCTTTGAAAAGCCATATCTAAATTCAAGTTGTCATTCGTCTTAGAAAGGTTGTTGTGAGTTGCCAATACTCTTCCCAGCATTGCTGGGAATTTGGGTACACTGGCTCGTCCCCCCCCCAGTAGTCTTGCAATGTTGCAGCACCCAACAGCCTGGTCCTTCTTATTTTTAGCCTTCATTTTAGTACAGGGATAGCCTAACTTTTGTTGCCTATGCTCTGGTAATCTCTAGGTTAGATTACTGCAGCACATTATACATGGGATTGCTTCTGAAGATAGTTTGGAAACTTCAGCTGGTGGAGAATTTTGTGGCCAAGTTGCTCACTGGGGCAAGACAGGTTGAGAATATTAGAGCAATCCTGTCCCAACTGCAGTGGTTGCCAGTTAGTTTCTGGGCCCAAATCAAAATGTTGCGTTTGACCTATAAAGCCTTAAATGACTTAGGACCACCATACCTCAAGGACCGCTTCTCCCCATATGAACTGCCCCAGACCCAGCAATCATCATCTGAGGCCCTTTCTCATGTGCCTCCTCTGTGAGAGGTCTGGAAGACGGAAACATGAGAACAGGCCTTTTCTGTAGTGGCTCCTTGTTTGTGGAATGCTCTCCCCAGGGAGGCTCACCTGAGACCTTCATTACATAGCTTTAGGTGCCAGGCAAAAACATTCCTCTTCTGCCAAGCCTTTGATTAATTAAAGAATCTATGGCAGGTATGTCCAAAGTCTGTTTCGTGGGCCTAATCCAGCCCACCAGTCGGTTTAATCTGGCCCCTGTGGCAGGTTATTTCCTGGGGTAAAATCCCTACAAAAGCTCAACAACTTCAATTCTAAAAAATTCTAAAAAAAGGTCAGCAACTTTGGTCGGCCCTCATGCATGTTCACTTCATCAAATCTGGCCCTCTTTGAAAAAAGTTTGGGCCTTTTAAACGCTGGGGGGGCGCTATTGTTTTATTTGTTACTATGTTGTGTACTTTTGTGTTTTTATATTATAAACTGCCCTGTGATCCTTGGATAAAGCATCTTTGGATTATTATTTTTTAAAAAAAGATATAGAAACACATGAATTCTTAAATAGTAACAATGGCTCATCCTTTTAGCCAGGTATGAGTGGAAGGTTTTTCTTTTTCTTTTTGTTTTGCATAAAATGTATTTTAAGTGTGATTTCTGAAACCTTGTACACCTTGTTGTCTTTCTTGTTGTCTTTCTGCTTTTACTTTTTCTCTGTTGTGCAATTTTTATGACCCATTCCTACATCATCCTTCTCATAATGCTTATTTACAAAGATCTCTGTGGCTCTTTGGATAATAATAGAATCTATTCTTGATTCTCCCAAACCTACTGTACAGTTAGATTTTAACAAGGTGGACTATTGGAAATGAGCCTTTATGCCATATTTCTGCCTCTACTTCTAGTGTGTAAAATGCCTTCTTTCACCGCTCTGTGTCGCACCATAGTTCTTCGAATGAATTACTAAGGCTTCAGGGGCGGAATATTATTTTAGTTGACAGAAACATCAATACGAATATGGAAGACCAATGGCATTGTACAAATAATATTGGCTGCTTTGGGACTATGATAGCACAGAACCTGATATTTCAGCCATTCCGATGGCAACACAAAGCAAACCACAATAACCCCACTGCAGGGGGGGGGGGGGACAAAGTGTGTGTGTGTGTGTGTGTGTGTGTGTGTGTGTGTGTTTATTAAAATTAGAATTTTTGCTTCATATTTCTTTTTGTACAAATGTTTCCTTTCAAGACACATTTAGGACTCAATATTTGTGGGTATAGCTATAATGGATTTTAAAAGACCTGGAACTTTTAACAATCAAAAATAATATTTTGAGCAAATTTAGGCTTACAGAGCAATCCTAACACCCAATCTGCACTGCTGGAGGGGGTTAGCGCTAGGAGGTTGGGACATAGGCTCCATCAGTCTCCATCAGCACATTGGGATGGGGGACTCCATTGCTGCAGAGGACCCTGCTGTACCCACTGAAAGCATGGTTGGGCATACACAACTGTTGTCAATGTGCCTTCAGGCATTAGTTATCAGAAGACCCTGAAATGGGTCATTACATTATTGGGGCATGGCAGGGACAGAGCTGGCGATGGGTCTGCAAGATCTAAAGCTGGCCCATTTCCTGGACAGGAGACCCAATATTGTCCCCTGTGTCAGCCTGAAATTGGTGCAGTAAACAAGCTCCCTCCCTCCGCTCCCATTTTCTGTTGGCAGGAGTTGTCAGGGCTGCAGGTGAAGAAGAAAATCTCTACCTCCCTGGCTGGGATTGCTTTCTATGTCACGCCCACTGTAGTCAGCAAAACTGCCATTGATTTCAGTGGGTTTGTCATAAGCACAACTAAACCTGGATCTAGCAAACCCCATGGATTTAAGTTTTGTTAAAGGCAAAGCTCACCAGCTTTGTTGCAAATGTGCTGACAGGGCCGGTGCTAAAACTAGGCAGTCACCTCAGGCGCTGGATGTTAGGGAATGGCAGTGAGATGTTGGAAGACCGAGCTGTGTGTGACACATTGCCTACCCAGCACCTGCTAAGCTAGCCAGCTGCCCTCAGAAGTGGTGGAGGATGAGGTCTCCTCTCCAGGGCTGAAGTAATATCCAACTGCCAGTAGAATGAGGTCCTAGTGCTGATGCCAACATCTTCAGGCAGGAAAATGTGTTACATAGCCCTGTGCACTGAGAAGAAGTAATGGCACACATTGCAGGGATAACCGTGGTGTCAAAGTGAGAGACCACTGGCCCGCCTGTCTTCTGCTGGGTTGTTGACCCAGCTGGTTATAGACCCCAAATTTTACCAGATGCTACAGCAATATGTGTTGTGAGCCTTCATCAGATGGCTTTCATTCTCGTCTGCAGAGGGCAAGGTAAGAGAGCCAATCACTGTGTCTTCCTCTTCAGGAGTGACTCTGGGCAGGAGGGCAAATGAAGCCAGAAGCCAGCATCTGGAATGAAGGTAACTAAACATGGCAAAATTTATGGACCTGGTGGGATAACCTCTTGTGCTGGCTAGAGAATGGGGTTGTTCTGGAAGAGTATAAACCCAACAGGAGTTGAGAAGCAATCCTGCAGCAGAGAGCAATGTTGACTGAAGATCTGATGCCACAGGCAGAGGTCTTCAGCTGATGCCTTCAATCTGCCAAGGTAATTGGTGGGAACAAATGACTGTTTAGAAAACAGAAAAGGTCCTTGGTTCAAGATGGGGCAGCCATGTTTGATTGCATATAATGGAGCACTTGGGCATGCATTCTTTTCCACACAACAGCTGTTCGACTGAACTCAAGTGAAGTATGTTTACATAAAAAGCAGTCTTTGTTGTGTTGCCTCTCATGATTCACACATGTTTTTATTTACAGTATTTTGAGGATCACTTCAAAATTGGTTTGGACTGGATTTCTACCATTGGAATATACAACTTAGGAATGAAACCGCTGATCATTTAACAGCGTTGCGGAACACAAATATAATTGTATTTGTGCAAGTTAGTTTGTTGGAATTATGCGATGTAGTGGCCAAGGGCTTTTTGTGTTAGGAGCAAGTATATGCAAAATAACTAAGAGAGCACTCTCCTGCTGGGGTAGCACTTGTTAAGGATAGTGTGTGGGACCTAAGGAAAAAAAAACTAACCTTATTCAAAGGGACTTGGAAATGCTTTTCTCCTCAAAGTACCTGCTGTGCCATGTAATGACAAAACGAGGCTTAATATATTTAATGAGAGATCCAAAATCAATAGCTTTGCAAGGATGGTGCCCTTAATAATGATTCCTCCCCCTTTCTTAGTTGACTAAGCAGCCTTTTGCTTTTGACAACTCCAGCTGTGAGAAGTGAAGTGTCACACATTAGTGGCACATCTTGCCTAAGAATGCTAAATGTTTCAGGGCAATCAATTAGCAGTCAATTAGCCTGAAGTTAACAAGTATAATGTTTTGCCTTCAAAGCTCTCTAAAAAATTAGTGTACAACCTGCAAAGTTGGGAAATAATCATTATGTCACAAGTTTTCAAGCTGTTTTTTTTTTTTTTAAGCAATTTATTGGGTTTTACAATAGAAATAAACATAATAAACAATATAACATTTGTCTTAACATAATTTCACATTTTCTTTGGGCTTCCTCACATCTCCCGCTCCCACTTTCATCGTTATAACATTTTGTCAGCAATTTATTATCTTATTTACATTCTTATATCCCTTCTGTGTTTCATAATCTTATAGTTCTCGAAAGGAGTTAAATTTTCACAATCTTACTTATTTTCTTAAAAACCTCTAAATTTAGTGGTGCTCAGTTATTTTGATCTAGCATCCTGTTTAGCATTCACTCAAATTACAATATTTTTGTAGATAATTCTTAAATTTCTTCCAGTCCTCCTCAATCCTCTCTTCTCCCAGGTCACGAATTCTGCCGATCATCTCAGCCAGTTCCATATAGTCTATCAGTTGCATCTGCCATTCTTCCAGTGTGGGTAGATCTTGAGTTTTCCAGTGTTTTGCGAGAAGTATCCTTGCTGCTGTTGTTGCATACATAAAAAATGTCTGGTCCTTCTTTACCACCCCTTGGCCGACAATACCCAAAAGGAAAGCCTCTGGTTTCTTAGTGAAGGTATATTTAAATACCTTTTTCAATTCATTATAAATCATTTCCCAGAACGCCTTCACTTTAGGGCAAGTCCACCAGAGGTGGAAGAACGTTCCCTCACACTCTTTACATTTCCAACACTTATTGTCAGACAGGTGGTAAATTTTTGCAAGTTTGACTGGGGTCATATACCATCTATAAATCATTTTCATTACATTTTCTTTCAAAGCGTTACATGCAGTAAATTTCAATCCATTACTCCACAACCTTTCCCAGTCCTCAAACATGATATTATACCCAATGTCCTGTGCCCACCTTATCATAGCCGATTTAACCGTTTCATCTTGTGTATTCCACTTTAACAGCAAGTTATACATCCTTGAAAGTACCTTAATCTTTGGTTCTAACAATTCTGTTTCTAGTTTCGATTTCTCCACCTGGAACCCTAGTTTCTTGTCATTTTTAAAAACTTCTTTAATCTGAGCGTAATGTAACCAGTCTCGCACTTTGTCTTTCATTTTCTCCAAACTCTGCAATTTCCAGTTATCTCCATCCTTTTCTAGTATTTCCCAATATTTTGGCCATTTAGCCTCCATATTGGGTCTTTTTCGGGCCTTAGCTTCCAAAGGTGAAAGCCACCTTGGTGTTTTATTTTCCAGCAAGTCTTTATATTTTGTCCAGACATTAAACAGTGATTTTCTGACAATATGGTTCTTAAAGGCCTTATTTGCTTTAACCTTGTCATACCATAAATATGCATGCCATCCAAAAGCATTGTTAAACCCTTCCAGATCTAACACATCAGTGTCTTCAAGAAGTAGCCAGTCTTTTAGCCAGCAGAACGCTGCGGCTTCATAATACAACTTTAAGTCTGGCAGGGCAAAGCCCCCTCTTTGTTTTGCATCAGTTAATATCTTAAACTTAATTCTGGGCTTTTTGCCCTGCCAGACAAACTTAGAAATATCTCTCTGCCACTTCTGAAAGCACTCCGTTTTGTCCAAAACCTGAAGTGTTTGAAATAAAAACAACATCCTTGGCAATACATTCATCTTAATAGCAGCAATTCGGCCTAACAAAGAAAGTTTCAATTTTGACCAACTATCTAAGTCTCTCTTAATTTCTATCCAGCATTTTTCATAGTTGTCCTTAAATAGACTTAGATTTTTTGCTGTTATGTTTACCCCTAGGTATTTTACTTTTTTAACCACATTAAGTTCCGTCTCATTCTGAAACCGTTCTGACTCTGTATCAGTCAAATTTTTTCCCAAGACCTTAGTTTTCTGTTTATTTAATTTAAATCCAGCCACCCGACCAAAGTCATTAATCAGTTGTAATACTCTTTTCGTACTAGGCTCTGGCTTCTGCAGGGTCAAAACCAGGTCATCTGCAAAAGCTTTTAATTTGTATTGTTTCTGTCCGACCTGAATTCCTTCCACCAACCGATCCCCTCTAATCATGTTCAATAGCACTTCCAGAACCGAAATGAATAACAAAGGGGAGATAGGGCAACCTTGTCGTGTCCCTTTTTCAATTTTGAACTCTTCTGTAACCACATTATTAACTATCAATTTAGCTTTCTGTTCTGAATATATCGCCTCATTCCCATTCTCAAAACCCCGTCCCACTCCCATCTCTTTTAAATTTCCCATCATAAATTTCCAGGAGATATTGTCAAAGGCCTTCTCCGCATCTATAAAAATTAAAACTGCTTTTGTATTTATATCTGTTTGCAAAAGTTCCAAAATGTCAATAATGTTCCTTGTATTAGCAAACAGATGTCTACCTGGGAGAAAGCCGGCCTGGTCCTTATGAATTACTTCATTTAAAACTTTTTTAAATCTACTTGCCAAAATGTCTGCAAATATTTTGTAATCCACATTTAGAAGGGAGATGGGACGGTAGTTCTTAAGTTGTGTCTTTTCAGCTTCCGACTTTGGTATTAATGTGATAAACGCTTCCTTCCACGACTCCGGTGCCCTCTTCCCCTCCATAATTTCATTGCTGACCTCCATCAAAGGTTGTATCAAATAGTCTTTTAATGTCTTATAGTACTTGGAAGTCAGCCCATCTGGCCCTGGAGATTTGCCGAGTTGCATGTTCTGAATGGCTTGTTCAATCTCCTGTCGTGTTATTTTAGAATTCAGGATTGTCCTATTTTCTTGTGACAATTTGGATAGTCCATTTTTTGCCAAAAATTGTTTAATCTCGGCTTCGTCTTGCGGCCCTTGGGTGTATAGTTTTTTGAAGTATCTCTGGAAACACTTTCTAATGTCCACTGGATTCTGAATGTTTTTTCCTTCAACCTCTAAGTTTGTAACCGTATTTAATCTTTGTCTTCTCTTCAACTGCCAAGCTAGCAGTTTTCCACATTTATTCGCCGACTCAAACGTTTTTTGCTTCATTAGTTTAACCTTCCATTCGATTTCCTGATTTATCAGTTTAGAATATTGTGTTTGATAAAGTTTAATTTCTCTCAGAGTTGGCTGTGACTTCGGGTTCACTCTTAATTTCTTCTCTAATTCTTTTATTTTATCCAAGATCTTATCTTTTTTCTCATTTTGTATTCTTTTCTTTACTGCATTCTGTTGTATCAAGAATCCCCTCATTACAGCTTTGCTTGCGTCCCAGACGATTCTTTTTTCCACCGTAGTATTCATATTTATCTCAAAATAATCCTTCAAAACTTTTTGGGCCTTCTTAGTAATTTCCTGATCTCTAAACAAATTGTCATTCATCTTCCATCTAAAGGATCCAGTTGGTAGTAGTGTCATATCCATCTTTACTGCATTATGGTCGGAACAGGTCTTTGGGCAGATTTCCACTTTTCAAGTTTTCAAGCTGTTAATTCTGGGGAACCAGACTGCTCATGTTTGGGCTGATTCATACTGAGACGTGTACACATGGAAACTCATGGCACTGGATCCAGATGTAACATTTTGTGAAAGGAAGAGCTCCTTGAATTTCTGGAAAGAGCTCCAAATGTACCATTTCAATAGTGGTGTTTCTTGTGCACAGTTGAATAGATGGATTCAGCTGCACAGGTGACATCATATGCCAATGGGGCAGCACTGAGATTCCAAGTATAATATAGTTTGTTGGGAGTATTGACTTTAAATGACGTACATTTCAAAGTATAGACACACCAACCCTAAGTGGTTTTCATTATCTTACATAGTTCCAGTTACAGATGGGTAGCCGTGTTGGTCTGCCATAGTCGAAATAAAAAAAATCCTTCCTGTAGCACCTTAAAGACCAACTAAGTTAGTTCTTGGTATAAGCTTTCGTGTGCATGCACACTTCTTCAGATACACTGAAACAGAAGTTGCCAGATCCTTCTATATATTGAGAAGGTGGGGAGGGGTATTACTTAGAAGGGTGGTGGGAATCGGAGATTGGCAGATAGCTGAGATGAGCCTGTTGACGACTCTTAACGACTGTAATAGGTCTTACAGGAAAAGGCAAGGGGTGAGAAGGTGAGAAATGGCTTAGTCATGTATAATGAGATAAGAATCCGATGTCAGTAGGAGAACACTTCAATCTCCCAGGACATTCTATACAAGATCTCAAAGTAGCTGTTTTACTACAAAGGAATTTCAGAAATAGACTGGAAAGAGAAGCTGCTGAATTACAACTCATTACCAAACTTAAAACAATGGAGAGACCTGGTCTGAACAGAGACATCGGATTCTTATCTCATTATACATGACTAAGCCATTTCTCACCTTCTCACCCCTTGCCTTTTCCTGTAAGACCTATTACAGTCGTTAAGAGTCGTCAACAGGCTCATCTCAGCTATCTGCCAATCTCCGATTCCCACCACCCTTCTAAGTAATACCCCTCCCCACCTTCTCAATATATAGAAGGATCTGGCAACTTCTGTTTCAGTGTATCTGAAGAAGTGTGCATGCACACGAAAGCTTATACCAAGAACTAACTTAGTTGGTCTTTAAGGTGCTACAGGAAGGAATTTTTTTATTATCTTACATAGTGAATCTTTCTCGGCACAGAAGGCAAGTGAATGGACCAGAAGCACCACTTATGAAAGCCTGGGGGCAGGGAGGTGGAAATAGCTTCCCCTTCCTTATAGATTAGACCACACATGATTACTATATCTATGCTTATCAATGTAACCACAACAAATACTCTTAAATACTCTTAAAATCCACTGCCTTCTAACAATTCAGTATTGACTATCCAAGAGTAGGCCATTGAGCCCTAACATTGCTCCCACCCCACCTATACCTGTAACGGCATTCCTACAGCAGACATTGCAGACAGAAAGACATAATATGGGTGGAGACTCGCTAGGGCTAAGACAAAGGATCCTCTGTCAGTATAAAGGCTTTGTCACAGACTTGGTGGAGAGGGTTCTTTTACTACTAAGTAAGCACAAGGAGAGGACGTGGGTGGCACTGTGGGTTAAACCACAGAGCCTAGGACTTGCTGATCAGAAGGTCAGTGATTCGAATCCCTGCAACGGGGTGAGCTCCCGTTGCTTAGTCCCTGCTCCTGCCCACCTAGCAGTTCGAAAGCACGTCAAAGTGCAAGTAGATAAATAGGTACCACTCCGGTGGGAAAGTAAACGGCGTTTCCGTCCACTGCTCTGGTTCACCAGAAGCGGCTTAGTCATCCTGGCCACATGACCCGGAAGCTGTACGCTAGCTCCCTCAGCCAATAAAGCGAGATGAGCGCCGCAACCCCAGAGTCGGCCACGACTGAACCTAATGGTCAGGGGTCCCTTTACCTTTACTTTAAGCACAAGTAGACCTCAGGCATTTGGTGTGCTGGACAGGGTCTTTGAGTCGGAGGGCACAAGCATCAGTCACATACTAGGACATGGTCACTTTCCATTTGAGCACTGTTGGTAATTATTCTTTTACTGTTTAGCTGAGGCACTCAAGTGCAACTCTCAAAATAAGTTGCTACCTTTTAACGCTCCTTTTCAATCACTTAATAAAATAAAATAAACTCCACATTTTGACGCTGGAAGCACTTATTGTGACTGAGCACCCTTTTGGCTTTTAATGGTTTGTTTGTACTGGATGAAAACAGAAATGGAAATACTCAAAGGGCTCCAGATGAAAATGAAAATGTACGAGGGGGGTTGGATTAAAACAGAGATGTATTCCAAGCACGTTTCTTTGGCTGTTCAGGGAAAATATGGGGACAGATGATTTTGGCTTGCAATATCTCCAACGCTGCCAAGTCAAAATAAGTTCTACTGGTTTATATTCCAAACTATAAACCACCAACTCCAATTTATATTCAATAGTGCTGTAAAATGCAGTATTTGCATGATAACTCTCTGGAATGTCATACTGTGGTGAGAAAAAAAGGATGGGTGTAGTTTTATTTCTCAAAATATAAACAGCATGTCGGACCTAAATGAGGAAACAGGCAAAGAGTAGAGGCTAACATTTCAGGAAAATGTTGGGGTTCAGAACGACCTACCTACTTAACTCCAATTCCACAAGAAAGGGTTGACATGTGGGCATGCCTGGTGGACTTATCGTGCTGCCATGGGACCGTGGCTGCAGAGAGCAGCATGTAGGCAACAGAGAGCAGCATGACAGCTGGCCATGGGTGGGAGGTGGACAGGGTGAAGAGAGGCCTGCTGTTTTCCTCTCTTAGCCTGGGGCCTAAAATGAGGGAGAGGGTAAGCTTGAGATCTCGGGGGGGGGGGGTGTGCGGATCAGAAACATGTTACAGTTTTCCATATAGAAGATATGTTGTGTGCACATAGAGGCTCACAGCTCTATGAGTGTCTATCTACAGTCTGAAATGGTCCAGCCCTGCAGGGCACAGCTTTATCGCCTGACTGAGAACCAAAGAGGACACCTCTAGAACAAAAACATGGCACTTTTGAGAGCAGATGATGTTTGGCTCCCTTCGCTACAAAACTTAGGCCAGCGATATTCCAACATAGTCTGTGAAATCACTTTCAAAGTCCATAGGATTTAGAACCATAGGATTCATCAGATTTATGAATCACTTCAATTAGGATAGTGTCCCTGTGGGGTTTTTTATGATTATTTCTGCCCATTAGCTGTCACATATGGAAGTTAGGTCACCTCTGCGCACATTTTTTATTACACAGGGTAAAGAGTAGCTTAGATTACAATTCTATACATGGTTTGACTACTTAAATCCCATTGAAAGCCAGTGGGATGTAAGCAGCCTAACTGCTCGCAGAATTGCAGCTGAAGAAACAGAGGTATGGGGAAGGGCTGAAGCTTAGTGATAGATAATCTGCCTTGCACCCAGAAGGTCCCATGTTCAGTTCCCAGCATCTCCAGATATGTTTGGGAATGTTCCTTTCCTGAAATTCTGGAGAGTCGCTGCCAGTCAGTGTAGACAATAGTGAACTAGGTAAGGTAAAGGTAAAGGACCCCTAGACAGTTAAGTCCAGTCAAAGGCAACTCTGGGGTGCAGTGCTCATCTTGATTTTCAGGCTGAGGGAGCCAGTGTTTGTCTACAGACAGCTTTCCAGGTCATGTGGCCAGCAGGTTTAAACTGCTACTGGCACATGGAGGACCGGGACGAGTGCCAGAGCACATGAAAACACCATTTACCTTCTCACCACAGCAGTTGTTGTTGTTGTTTAGTCGTTTAGTCGTGACCGACTCTTCGTGACCCCCATGGACCAGAGCATGCCAGGCACTTCTGTCTTCCACTGCCTCCCACAGTTTGGTCAGACACATGTTTGTAGCTTCGCGAACACTGTCCAACCACCTCGTCCTCTGTCGTCCCCTTCTCCTTGTGCCCTCCATCTTTCCCAACATCAGGGTCTTTTCCAGGGAGTCTTCTCTTCTCATGAGGTGGCCAAAGTATTGGAGCCTCAGCTTCACGATCTGTCCTTCCAGTGAGAATTCAGAGCTGATTTCCTTAAGAATGGATGCGTTTGATCTTCTTGCAGTCCATGAGACTCTCAAGAGTCTCCTCCAGCACCATAATTCAAAAGCATCAATTCTTCGTCGATCAGCCTTCTTTATGGTCCAGCTTTCACTTCCATACATCACTATTGGGAAAACCATGGCTTTAACTATATGGACCTTTGTTGGCAAGGTGATGTCTCTACTTTTTAAGATGCTGTCTAGGTTTGCCATCGCTTTTCTCCCAAGAAGCAGGCGTCTTTTAATTTCGTGACTGCTGTCACCATCTGCAGTGATCATGGAGCCCAAGAAAGTAAAATCTCTCACTGCCTCCATTTCTTCCCCTTCTATTTGCCAGGAGGTGATGGGCCCAGTGGCCATGATCTTCGTTTTAGATGTTGAGCTTCAGACCATATTTTGCGCTCTCCTCTTTCACCGTCATTAAAGGGTTCTTTAATTCCTCCTCACTTTCTGCCATCAAGGTTGTGTCATCTGCATATCTGAGGTTGTTGATATTTCTTCCAGCGATCTTAATTCCGGCTTGGGATTCATCCAGCCCAGCCTTTCGCATGATGAATTCTGCATTTAAGTTAAATAAGCAGGGAGACAATATACAGCCTTGCCGTACTCCTTTCCCAATTTTGAACCAATCAGTTGTTCCATATCCAGTTCTAACTGTAGCTTCTTGTCCCACATAGAGATTTCTCAGGAGACAGATGAGGTGATCAGGCACTCCCATTTCTTTAAGAACTTGACATAGTTTGCTGTGGTCGACACAGTCAAAGGCTTTTGCATAGTCAATGAAGCAGAAGTAGATGTCTTTCTGGAACTCTCTAGCTTTCTCCATAATCCAGCGCATGTTTGCAATTTGGTCTCTGGTTCCTCTGCCTCTTCTAAATCCAGCTTGCACTTCTGGGAGTTCTCGGTCCACATACTGCTTGAGCCTTCCTTGTAGAATTTTAAGCATAACCTTGCTAGCGTGTGAAATGAGTGCAATTGTGCGGTAGTTGGAGCATTCTTTGGCACTGCCCTTCTTTGGGATTGGGATGTAGACTGATCTTCTCCAATCCTCTGGCCACTGCTGAGTTTTCCAAACTTGCTGGCATATTGAGTGTAGCACCTTAACAGCATCATCTTTTAAAATTTTAAATAAGTTCAGCTGGAATACCATCACTTCCACTGGCCTTGTTATTTCCAGTGCTTTCTAAGGCCCATTTGACTTCACTCTCCAGGATGTCTGGCTCAAGGTCAGCAACCACACTACCTGGGGTTTACGAGCCATCCATTTCTTTCTGGTATAATTCCTCTGTGTATTCTTGCCACCTCTTCTTGATGTCTTCTGCTTCTGTTAGGTCCTTACCACTTCTGTTAGGTCCTTACCACCACAGCAGTACCTATTTATTTACTTGCGCTGGTATGCTTTCAAACTGCTAGGTTGGCAGGAGCTGAGATAGAGCAACGGGAGCTCACCCTGTTGTGGGGATTCGAACCGCCAACCTTCCGATTGGCAAGCCCAAGAGGCTCAGTGGTTTAGACCACAGGGCCACTCACATCCCTACTGAGCTAGATAGACCAATGGTTTGACACAGTATGTGAGAGCTTTCTGGGTTCTTCCTGTACTTTAACCACCAACATTGTTCTACACTACAGTGGTACCTCAGGTTAAGTACTTAATTCGTTCCAGAGGTCCGTTCTTAACCTGAAACTGTTCTTAACCTGAAGCACCACTTTAGCTAATGGGGCCTCCCGCTACCGCTGCGCCGCCGGAGCACAATTTCTGTTCTCATCCTGAAGCAAAGTTCTTAACCTGAGGTACAGTGGTACCTCGGGTTACATACGCTTCAGGTTACAGACTCCGCTAACCCAGAA